>NC_073309.1:51982257-53372257 GCF_027595985.1 Sorex araneus | reverse complement strand
GTTGCCCTGGTTGAGGCTCAGCCTGGCGCTGCATCTGCAGCTTCTCTCTTCCTTTCCTCCCTCCCTTCTTTCTTTGCCACACCTCGCTCTTCTCAGGGGTCACTCCTAGCAGTCTCCGAGCCCCTGTGCAGTGCTGAGGCTTGAACCTGGGTCAGGCACGTGCCAGGCGAGCACCCCACGTGCTGTTCTATCTCTGTGACCCCCCTCCCCCCACCCCTGTGCATCTTTGTGATTTAATTCTTGGGCCCAAGACAGCACAGGGGCCTGAGAGAAGGTACATTCCATGCCTAGTGCCATTCTGAACCCCATCTGATTCAGGGAGGCCTGCAATGACCCCCCTTACAGAGGAGGAAACTGAGGCCCCAGAGGTGGGAGCAGTGGGGGAAGAGGGTGGGCTCAAGTTCACAGACAGAAAATGGCTGTTGGGGGTGCCTGCCCTGTTCCGGGGAGCTGTCGGCACCCCTGGCCCTCCTAGAGCCCTGTGTCCCGGGAGGACCCCCAGACTTGGTGGTGGCCTGATAAATGAATGGCTGAGTGGATGGACACGGACAGATGGACGGATGAGGAATGAGTGAGCGGGAGGCTTTTCTTGGCTGCCACGGGCAGAAACGGGTGCGCCGAAATAGGTGTGAGGGTTCGGGGGTCCGGGGCCTCACGGCCGACTTCCCTCCAGCGATTACATCATCAAGGAGAAGACCGTGCTGCTGCAGAAGAAGGACAGCGAGGGATTCGGCTTCGTGCTGCGGGGGGCCAAGGGTGAGTGCTGGCTGGGGCGGGCGGGAGAAGGAACCGACCCGGGGTTCTGGGCCCTCCCGTGACTTGGGTCTGAGCCCCATCCCCTGCTCGGCCTCCCCCCCCACCCCCGGCCCCGCCGGCTCCTCCCCATCTGCAGCGCAGACCCCCATCGAGGAGTTCACCCCGACGCCGGCCTTCCCCGCGCTGCAGTACCTGGAGTCAGTGGACGAGGGCGGTGTGGCGTGGCGCGCGGGTCTGCGGATGGGGGACTTCCTCATCGAGGTAAGGTTCCCCGCCTGCCGGGCACTCAGGACCCCCAACCCCCTGCCCCCAACCGGGTTCGGGCTTTCTGCCTTTCTGAAGCACCTCCAGAGATGACCCCTGAGGACCAGATCTAGGACAGTAGGGAGGTGCTGGCCTTGCCGGCAGCCAGCCCTGGCTGATTCCCCGTCACCCCAAGCCCTGCCTGGAGCGATTCCTGAGCACAGACCCAGGAGTGGGGCCAGAGCACTGCTGGGGAGTCCCCCCCTATACAAGAGCCCTGGAGGCTGGAGATAGCATAGCAGTAGTGGAGTGGGTTTGAGTCCCTGCATCCCCTGGCCCCCATCACTGGCAGCGTGGCCTGTTGCGGGGGGAGGGGGGGTTCCTGAGACTGCAAGCTGTGCTCTTCCAAAAGATGACCTGGAGCTGCACCCGCCCAGCACACACACACACACAGGCCGTGGGGGGCGGAAGGGAGGGGAGAGCAGGGGGAGGCTGGGGTGTAGGCGCTGGTGCTGAGAGCACCCCTCGCTGTGGTCTGGGGGGGTCTGTGCTGCAGGTGAACGGCCAGAACGTGGTGAAGGTGGGCCACCGGCAGGTGGTGAATATGATCCGGCAAGGCGGGAACACACTGATGGTCAAGGTGGTGATGGTGACCCGCCACCCCGATATGGACGAGGCGGCCCACAAGAAAGGTGCACACCCCTCCCCCACCCCGCCACTGCGACCTGAGACCCCTATCCCCCCCCAGGAGCCCAGTGATGGCTAGTCCCCATTGCCGCCCGCCTTGCCCCTCCCGGAGGCTGCTCCTTCAGGGCCCTTCTGGGGAGAAACTGAGGCACGGAGGGCTCAGCCAGCTGGTGGCGGCTGATTTCCGCCATCTGGGAGCACGGCGGTGGGGGAGGAGCCCTGGGTTCCCCCCTCAGGACCCAGGGCCTGACCCCCCCACCGGCACCTTTTCAGCAACCCAGCAGGCTAAGCGACTCCCGCCCCCAGCCATCTCCCTGCGTTCCAAGTCTATGACCTCAGAGCTGGAGGAGATGGGTGAGCCGGGGTGGGGGGGCTGCGGAGGGAGAGGGGCAGAGGGGCTGTCCACCCTTGAGTCTGTTAGTGTTGTTAGTGGCCAGGGTCCTCGTCCTCCTGCTGTCGCCCCAATCCCGGGTCAGGCCCACTGACCTGTGTGTGTGTCTTCGCTGGGAAGGGTGTCTGGGAGCTGGCCTCTTTCTGTCCTGTGTTCTCTGTCGGGCACTGCTGGGCTCTGTGTCCCCCTCTCGGCCGCTCCACCTCGCTCCTCTGCCAGTCCCTGCCACAGCGCCCCTGCCCGCCCCAATGGCGCCGCCTCAGCCCCACCAGAAAGGAAGGCGGCCCCTCTCTCTAGACAGGGACCAGTGGAGCCGGGCGTCCGGCTGCCGCCCAGGGGCAGCTAGTTCGTTTGCCCCCCCCACGGGCCCCGGGAGAAGTGGGCGTCCCAGAGAGGGGGTCCCTGGCCTCCCCCTGAAGTCCTAACTCTTGGCTCCTCTACTGCCTCTCCCCCGGGCTAGTCTCCCCCTGGAAGAAGAAGAGTGGTGAGTGGGCACAGGACTGGCGGGAGGGACCCCCAACCCCGTCCCGTCCTCCGCCCCCCGCCGGGCGGCCTGGTCCCTCCCCGACCGACCCTGGGCACCTCACTGCCCCCATCCACACCTGCGCATACCCGCAGGCCACGCCCAGTGGGTCGAAGGCCACGCCCCGCTGGACCCCTGCTCTCCGGGGCGTCCTTGGGCTTCAAGCAAGTCCTTTGCCCACAGAGTACGAGCAGCAGCCGCCGCCGCCGCCTGTGCCCAGCATGGAGAAAAAGCGGACCGTGTACCAGATGGCACTCAGTAAGATGTCCCCCAATTCCCTCCCGCTGTCATATCAATTCCCTCGCGCAGGCCCTGCCTTGTGCACAGGGACCGAAGCAGGGTGTCAGACTACCGCGGTGCCCGGCTGCGTGGTCTCGGCCCCCAAGACCAGCGAACTTCCTTTTTTCCCTGATTCCCCCAGACAAGCTCGATGAGATTTTGGCGGCCGCCCAGCAGACCATCAGCGCCAGCGAGGGCCCTGGGCCTGGAGGCCTGGCGTCCTTGGGAAAGCACCGACCCAAAGGCTACTTTGCCACTGAGGTAGGTGACCTGGGTGGGGAGCCCGGGGCTTGGGACACATGTGCCAGCCGGGAGCTTATGTCCCTCTTATATACCCTTCCTAACCTGGGGGGTCACCACACTTCTTGTGTTACATCTTTGCACCCCTTGGGTCCCCTTTCCTCTGCCCCTCTACTCTCCTGTTTCTCCTGCGTCTTTCCCAGCATCATTTCCGCTCTCCACCCCTCTTCGCCCCTGGGGCTCATGCTTCTCTATCTATGTCCCAGCAGTGATAAGGTCATATAGCTGATAGGGCACTTGCCTTCTATCCAGCTGACTGGGGTTCCATCCTCGGCTTCATATGTAGTTTCCTGAGCACTGCTGGGCGTTATTTCTAAGCAGAGTCGGGAGTGACCCCTGCGTACTGCTGGGTGGGCCCCAAATTTTTCCCCAAAAGAGAAAAAGAAGACTGGACATATCTGTGGCTCGAGGCCCCGTGTCCATAAAGGCACCCAAGAGGTAATGACTGTTAAGGAAGCCCCCCAAAATCTGCATGGCCCCCCACACCCTTACTGTGGGCATCGGTCATTTCTGGGCACTCTTTAACTGCTGTGACGTGGAGTCTCTGTCCAGAGCCTTCTGTGAAGTCTCAGGGTCTTAGCTCACATAGAGGGCAAACTGGGGAGGAGGCATGGCTTTGCCAGGGTCACCGGCACCGCCAGGTCCCAGGTACTCCCCAGAGCAACTGCCTAACACCACTGGTGTGACTTCTAACATACCAAAACCCAGAGATAAGCAAGCAGGGAAACTGAGGCTGAGAGAGGGAGGGAGCCAGATGGTCAGGTGACTGGATCCACAGTCCAGCTGTCGCCCTGCTGGTTCCTGCTTCACAGTGTCACGTCCTGCCAGGGGCTCCCTCCCTGCAGCCCCATCTCTCCATGAGCACCTCCTTTTCCACCCAGGCCTGGCCCTCTGCCTCTTGGGAAGGCAAGACCCGTTATCTGGGGCTGGAGCGATTTGCCTTGCACACGGCCGACCCGAGTTCGATTCCCAGCATCCCATATGGTCCCCTGAGCACCACCAGGAGTAATTCCTGAGTGCAAAGCCAGGAGTAACCCTGTGCATCGCTGGTGTGACCCAAAAAGCACCCCACCAAAAAAGAGACACGTTATCTGAGGACCAGCGGACCTTTTCCTCACGATTTTGACTCTGGCTTTTGGGGGCCACAAACTCTTTAGTAGGTATTCCAATAAATGCTTCTAAAGGTCTGAAATTTTATACCAGGGGTAAAAGAAGAGATACAAGTAGGAGAGTTCCTTTACAATCAACTTCCCCCACCATCAACTGAAGATTCTATCTCACCCACACCTTATCTTTGATGTCCTCTCACAGCCTCTTATAGACTGTGCTTGGTTTTCTTTCTTTCTTTTTTTCAGTTTTGGGGGGTGATAAGGTTGGGCCACAGATGGCTATATCCAAGGCTTACTTCTCGCTCTGTGCTCAGGGGAGTCCCATATATGGTGTGGGTCTTTTTCAGACAGGGACCTTACCCTGGGTACTATCTCTCTGGTCCCCAGCCCATCCTTGACTCGAATGCCTGAAACCGGGAGCTCCTCACTTCCTATGGCAGTTTATTTATTTATTTATTTATTTATTTATTTATTTATTTGCTTTTTGGGTCATACCCAGCGATGCTCAGGGGTTACTCCTGGCTTTGCACTCAGGAATTACTCCTGGCGGTGCTTGGAGGACCATATGGGATGCCGAGGATCGAACCCGGGTCGGCCGCGTGCAAGGCAAATGCCCTACCCTCTGTGCTATCGTTCTGGCCCCTCCTATGGCAGTTTATTCTGCATTTGTTTGGTCATTTTATTTTGGTGGTTTGGGACCTCACTCTAAAGCACTCAGGATTTCCTCCTGGCTCTGTGCTCAGGGACCACTCCTGGCAGTGCTTAGGGACCGGATGTGACACTGGAGATAGAACTGGGACCTGCCGCTTGCAAGGCAAGTTCCCTACCCACTGTGCAATCTCTCCAGCCCCCTGTGTATGCATGAGCCTCTGGAATCGCACTGCAGACAGCCGCACTCTTCCTGACGGCCCCTCTGCCTGCCATTGTTTTTCTCCTGTTCATGCTTCCTTCCCTCCTCGCTTCCTGTACCTCCAGCCCAGAAAGAACAGGGCAGAGGAGAGCCGCCCCTTTAGACAGCAGACAAGAGAGGGTCCTGGGTTTGAGATGACACACACGAACATACTCTGGGTTCCGGCAGTTGGTGTCACCCAGTGTCCATTGCTTGTTAGCGGTTTCGGGTAGCCATGTTCTTGGTTTCCCGTGGCCATTGGTCACACTTGCTGACTCCCGGTGGGTGGGGGTAATAGGCCAGTTTGTCTTGTCTCTGATTTCCTTGAGGTGATGCCTGCTTGTGGAGGCATCCCATGCCATATCAGATAGACTCCTAACTCAGTGCTCACAGTGTGCTCTCGGCATTGCTCTGGCGACCATGTTTAGAGGGGTGAACCTGGGGCTCCTGTGGGCAAAACATGTGCTCCGGCCCACTGAACCATCTCCCCGGATCTCTGTCTCTCTTGTTTTCTTTCTGGATTTGAGGTCCTGGCTCTGTGCTTAGAGATAACTCATGTCCAAATAATGATTATAAAGATAAAAAATTTTATTCACTAAGAAGCAAAAGAAGAGATACAGGTAGGAAAGTTCCTTCACAAATGACCCTCCATCATCAGCTGAAGATTCAATCTCATGCTCACCTTATCTTTGATGCCTTCTCACAGCCTCTTACAGACTGTGGTGGATTTTTGTGTGTGTGGTGGGGGGTTGAGGGGTGGTAAGGTCAGGGCTTAGGAGTCCTAGGAGGTTCAGGGGATCAAACCCAGGCTGCTTGCAAGGAAAGTGCCATATTTGCAGTACTATCTCTGCCGTACCATTTTTTAAGTCTATTTTGTGCCCCCTCCTTTTTTTTTTTTTTTTTGCATTTGGGGGCTTTTGTTGGGCTATTAACTGTTTAAAATGACCCCCCAAGGGCTGGAGTGATAGCACAGTGGGTAGGGCATTTGCCTTGCACACGGCCGACCCAGGTTCGATTCCCAGCATCTCATATGGTTCTCGAGTACCACCAGGAGTAATTCCTGAGTGCATGAGCCAGGAGTAACCCTGAGCAACATAGTGTATGACCCCCCCCCAAAAAAAAGCAAAAAAAATGCCCCCCAAACTCTGTGTTTCTGAGGGTGAGAGGGCTGGGATAGAAATCAAAGTGTTTTTTCTGTTTGTTTTTTGCTTTGGGGGTCACACCCGGCGATGCACAGGGGTTACTCCTGGCTCTGCACTCAGGAGTTACCCCTGGTGGTGCTCGGGGGACCATATGGGATGCTGGGAATCGAACCCGGGTCGGCTGTGTGCAAGGCAAACGCCCTACCCATTGTGCTATTGCTCCAGCCCCCCTCTGTTGTTTTTTTAATGAGTACAAAATCTAAGTGTTAGATGAGCTTCCTCTGGTCCTGACATCACTGTGAATTAGTCTGGTGTATTATCAACCCAGAGTCTTGAAACACACCCGAGGGCTCGGTCTGCAGATATATAAACATATATAAACATAAACACACACGCAGGGCTCGGTCTGCAGATATAAAGGAGTTTCTGGCTTGAGAGCTTAGCCCCCAGTGAGAAAAGGGTGGGACTGTCTGACCCTGGGCTAAGCCTGCTTGTGGAGGCATCCCATGCCATATCAGACAGACAGCTGCCCCATGGTGGGGGTCTGTATCTTTCCCAGCTGTTGGCAATCCCTTCCCACCCCAGACAGGATAAGGAAACTGTCTCCCTTGGGGAAAGACTCCTCCCTGCCTCTCAGCCGCTAACTGGAGGCTTTGGACTGAGGTTCAGAATACGCATGCTCGTTTATTCATTATGACTGGAGGCCTGGGGCCTCCCTGCAGTTAATCCCATTTCATTATTCCTCCTTCTAGCTGTTTCTCCCTCCTCACTCCGAATTCCCTCCCGACATTCTTTATCCTCCTCCCCACATCGCCCCAAAGTATTTTCCTGTTACTGATCCCGGAAGTTTTTCAGTAACTAATGTGGCTTCAAAAATCCTTATTTCTGGGGCCGGAGCACTAGTACAGTGGTAGTGGGTAGGGTGCTTGCTTTCTACGTGACAGACCCGGGTTCGATCTTGGCACAATGTATGGTCCCTTGAACCCTGCCAGGAGTAATGGCTAAGTGCAGAGCCAGGAGTCAGCCCTGAGCATCGCCGGGTGTGACCCCAAAACAAACCAAAAAGATCCAGACTCCTCTTGCTCCTAGTGTCACTTTGGAAGCTACACCTTTTACCACTGCATCTTGTTTCTGATCTTGACAATATCTTGTTGTATTCTCCAGTTTGGGACTACAGCGGGTAGGGCCTTATGCGGCCGACCTGGATTTGATTCCTCTGTCCCTCTCGGAGAGCCTGGCAAGCTACCGAGAGTATCCCACCCGCACGGCAGAGCCTTGCAAGCTACCTGTGGCAGTATTCCATATGCCAAAAACAGTAACAAGTCCCACAGTGGGGACGTTACTGGTGCCAGCTAGAGCAAATTGAACAAGGGAGGACAGTGCTACAGTGTTATCTTTGTTTCTTGTTGTTGGAAATGGGGTGAAAGTCAAGCGTGCCCCCATTTCAGGAGCAGCCTTCTTGACAGGAGTTAAGGTCACGCTCCCCACCCGGATGTGTAAGGAAAGACCCAAGTGGGTCGAGCCGGTCCCCAAAAACCCAGCCAGGCCTTGGTTAGTTGCATAGATGACACGGCACCCAGGGGTGCCCCAACCCGGCCCAGACTTCCTGAGGACAGTTTCCCCCGCCTCTCCCCCCCCACACACACACAGCGGTCACAGGCTTCTTCCTGGGGTTCTCCCACCCCGGAAGTGTCCCACTCCGGAAGTTCAGGCAGGGGAGGGCACCGCCACCTTTCGGTATCACGTGTGCGCTTGGGGCCCTGTGATTGGCTGCCCCTTCTGGGTGGAGCCAATGAGCTGGGCTCGCTGTTCCTGTTGGAGTCTCCTTTTCTCTCCCTTCTCTGGGGGTGATGGGGGCCCGGCCCCCTGCAGAGCTCCGGCTTCCCCTTCCTCCTCCCTTTGTCATCTTGGTTCTCTTCTGCCTCTATGCCTCGGGTCTCCCTCTCCCGCCAGGGGCCTTCTCTGTCCCTGCCCTCTCGCGCTCTCCTCTGACAACCACAGGGGTCCCGCTTGCCCTCCCTGTCGCGTCCCCGCCCGCCAGCTCCAGGTACCCCCAGATCTCTCCTGCTGGGCTCTGCTGTCTGTTCTCAGCAGTAGGATGGGGGCGGGTCCGTGCGTCCATCTCCCCTCTCGGGGGTATCGTCTCTGGGCTGTTTCTCCCTGAGTGTCACCGCACCCTGGCTGCTATCCCCGCCAGGTTTTCCTTCTGGGAATCTCCGCTCTCCGTTTCGGAGCCTCCAAGGACCTCTTTTTTCCTCCCTCTGCCTCACTGCCCCTCCTGTGCCCCGCTCAAGCGTCATCCCTGCCCGGAGACCCTCTGGACCAATCCCATCCCATCACAAACACGTTTTCAGTGCCTCCATCACCCCCTCATTCTTCTCAGGCCTTGCTTCTCTGGTACCAGTCTCCTGGCCCATTCAGAGTTGCCAGCCGTGCACAACACTGGGTGAGGCGTCTTCTTAGCCACTGAGGCACCAGACCCAAGTGACCCACCAGGAAGTGCAGGGCAAGGAGGACCCAGCCCACAGGATCACGTGTGCGTCTAGGGCCCTGTGATTGGCTGAGCCTTCTCCTTCAGATAGCCTTAGGACGCCGCTTTCCCACTTTACCACTCCGGGGCCACTTTACTACCCGGATTCCCCTGATACCCAGCTCTCTCTGTCTTGACTCCTCCACTTCCTCAGATCTTTGAGGACTGACTGGGACCAAAGAGATCACACAGTAGGGAGGGCGTATGCCGTGCATGAGGCTGGCCGGGGTTCAATCCTCGACCTTCGTATGATCCCCTGAGCATTGCCAGGAGTGGTCCCTGAGCGCAGAGCCAGGAATAACCCCCGAGTATAGCTGGGTGTGGCCCCGAAAACAACACAGAATAAATTCAGGATTCACTTGGGCTTCAGACCCCCAGAGGCTGCGCCTGTCTCCTGACGATCGGCTTTCCTCTTGGGTGGACGGTCCTCTGGGATGACTCCTGGCTCTGCGCCTGAGAATCACTTCTGGCGAGTTCAGCATATGTGGTGCTGGGAATCGAACCTGGCTTGGCCACAGACAAGACAAGCTCCGGCTCCTGCTCTTCCTCTTGCCTGCCCTGCCCAGTCTCTTCAGTCCTGGCTGCAGCCTCGCCTGCCCCCCACATCCCCCCCGCCCCCGGCTCCCGTAACTGCACGCGCTCATCTTTGCGCTCTTTTCTTCCAAGGCTTTTTTCTGCATGTTTTGTTGGGCGGCCCTGTCACCTCTTCCTTACACAGGGGTTGCTCAAGACTTGACCCATCTTAGATACTCTTTCATCTTCATCTGAACAGCACAATCCATCCTGCCCCCCAACACGCCTTGGCATGAAGGCCAGTGAGACACAGAAAGCAGGCAGCAGTGTGCTCAGTGTGAAAATACTCCCCTCCTCTCTCACCCCCTTTGCCACCGTGCTCTGGCCAGGGTTCGGGTCATCACCAGCTGCAGGTCAGGGTGAAAACGCAAGCAGAGCATTTGGTCAAGATCTAGGGAAGATGTTTTAGGAAAGTATTCAGTGTTTAAGAATGGAGCGATAGCACAGCGGGTAGGGCGTTTGCTTTGCATGCGGCCGACCTGGGTTCGGTTCCTCCGCCCCTCTAGGAGAGCCCGGCAAGCTACCGAGAATATCCCGCCCGCACAGCAGAGCCTGGCAAGCTCCCCATGGCGTATTCGATATGCCAAAACCAGTAACAAGTCTTACAGTGGAGACGTTACTGGTGCCCGCTTGAGCAAATCGATGAACAACGGGACAACAGTGCTACAGTGCTATTCAGTGATGCCAGAGAGCTAAGGAGGTGCAGTGGAAGTGGGCTTGCCGGAAGTGGGTGTGGGTTTATTGGAAGTAAGAGGTAGTGTACTGGAAGTAGGAGGCGGGTGTGCCCGAGTGGGATGCTGTTTCCTCATGACCATCTGAGGCACAGGCCTGGGTTCTGCCTTCGAGGCGCAACGCCACCGCCCCCGTCCAGTGAGGGTGTCTTGTAGTACTTCCAGGTAGTCCCTTATTTCACAGATACCTATTGGCACCTCCTGTGTCCTGAGCCCGTTACTCAGCCCCGCAGTGTTGGTCTGTACCAACCAAGCCACGTTTTGTCCCCTATCAAATTTCACCTCAGGAAGGGGGAGGTATTTATAATACTGGATTCTGCTGGTGCATATGAGAAACTTCCGAATCTCAGTGCTGGAACAAGATCAGTGCTTTCATATTTCTCATGTTTGAGAACTTGGGTAGAGGCCGGGCAGGTCTGGTAGCCGCCATGGTCATCAGGTCCTACAAGCCTTCTGTTCCCTGCTTTCTGCGCCACCATCTGTGCCTGGCTACCAGTTGCAGTCACCTCATGGCCTCAGCTAGAGCTCCAGCAATTGCACCAGTATCCCAGGGAGTAAGAAAAACAAGCAAAAACATACGAGGTGAAGGAGGATACATTAGTGTTAGGGTCACCTCTACTGGGACTTCCTGGAAGTGACAGAACATTTCCATTTATGCATGTGGGCCACCCCTAGTCCCCCTGGTCACAGGCAGCCATGTGGGAGTTTGGTGAATGTAATCTCCAAATACATACCACCTAGAATGAAGAGCTGCTTCCCAAGGAAGAATAAAATGGATAAGGTTTGGGGACTAAGAATATGAGACAGACACCGCCTTCCATCATCTTGGTGAGGGAGAGACAGTCTGCAGGCTAGCACACGTGAGCCCCGAGAGCAGCCAGTTGGGACATCCCCAAGGACCTACTTCTACGCTGTGCAGTTCAGTAGCCACCAGCTACGTGTGCCGATTGAGTCGTGTTTGATGGGGGGCAGGGAGCTTGTTTTTGGGGCCATGACTTTGGCCTGTAACATCGTGCAGGTTCCAGATGGACCGTAAGACCTCTCAGGTGGAAGACTCAGCGAGGATTGCCCCCAGGTCTTGTTCCCTCGCCACCCTCACCCGCAGCCTTCTTAGAAATCGTCGTTCAGTTGTTAAGTCTTGAGACCTTGTCTTAGTGGTGATGTGTTTCTTCAGGTGGGACCCGGGACGTCACTTGTGTGATGCAGTTGCTTACCCCCTCGGGTGCCCACCCATCAACTGTCTTTTTTTTTTTGTGTGTGGGCGACCATACGTGGCATTGCTCGGGGGTTACTCTGGCTCTACACTCAGGAATTACTCCTGGTGGTGTTGGATGGACCCCGCGGGATGCTGGGAATGGAACTCAGCTTGGCTGCAAGCAAGGCGAGCATCCTTCCTGCTGTGCCATCGCTTCAGCCCCCATTTTCGACTTCTAAACTTCAGGGTTCAGCTTTCTGCTTTGACACCTGAATAGACTACATTGCTTAATTGGTTTTAATTTGGAGGGGGGGTGGGCTACACCCAGAGGTTCTTGGAGGCCACCCCTGGCTCTGGGGACTCAGTGCAGTGCTAGAGTCTGAGGTCAATGGGAGGCAAGGCAAAGCTTTACCTCATGCTCTGTCTCTCTGGCATGCATCATTTTAATCAGTTTAAACTATTGAAATTTATATGCAAATGGCCACCACACTGAATAGTCCAGGTCTAGAGGAAGGGAGCAGTGAGCTTGGTGGGGGACCAGTTTTCCCGAGCAGAGCCAGGGGAAGGATGCTCCAGCTGAGAGTTCAACCCCCGAATCCTGAGAAGGGGGGCTTAGAGGGGTGCGGCTAGATTGAGTGTGACCCCAAAGTCGGAGCTGTCGCCTGAGAGGATTTCCTTTTTTTCATTTTGTGTTTTTGAGTTTGTTCTGGGGCTATACCCAGCAGTGCTTGGGGTTACTCCTGGTTCAGGGATCACACCTGGCAGTGCTCGGGGGGCTACATGTGATGCCAGAGGTCTGATCTAGGTCAGCTGTGTGCAAGGCAAATACCCTACGCACTATCCTATGATTCCGGCCCCAAGAGAGAGACCGTGTTTCCTTTTTCCTGCACTTCCAGTCTCAAACACCAGGAACAGAGACCCACGGAGATCACCCATGGAGGGACTGGACACACAGGTCTGATTTGGGGTTGGGGACCCTGCAGTGACCGGGACACAGCCTTTGACCCCTCCATGGGAAGTCAGCTCTTTCATCTTCCCTCGCCCCTTCTCGCCCCTCAGTTCTTTTGTTCCATTTTTGTAGTGCCAGGGATTGAACCCAGGGCTCATACGAACACAACAATTACTCTACGACTAGTTCCATCCCCAGCCTTTACAAGGTTTTGGTTTTTTTGGGGTGGGGTGAGAGTTGGGCTTGGGGAGCACATCTAGCTGTGCTCCGGGATGACTCCTGGTGGTGCTTAGAGGAGCCACATGGTGGAGTCGGGGTTGGCCACATACCGGGTCTTAACTCCTATCCTGTTTCTCTGGCCCTTTAAAAATTATATTTCATGGGGCTGGAGAGATAGCACAACGGGTAGGGCATTTGCCTTGCACGCGGCCGACCCGGGTTCAAATCCCAGCATCCCACATGGTCCCCTGAGCACGGCCAGGGGTAATTCCTGAGTGCAGAGCCAGGAGTAACCCCTGTGCATCGCCAGGTGTGACCCAAAAAGCAAAAAAAAAAATTATATTTCATGGGACTGGAGCAATAGCACAGCGGGTAGGGCGTTTGTCTTGCACGCGGTCAACCCAGGTTCGATTCCCAGCATCCCATATGGTCCCCTGAGCACTGCCAGGAGTAATTCCTTAGTGCAAAGCTAGGAGTAACTCCTGTGCATCGCCAGGTGTGACCCAAACAGCAAAAAAAATAATTATATTGTTGCGTGGTATAAAGACGACTTATCAGGGTTTGAGGATGTGCTTCCCCACTTCCTAATTTGAAAAGAAGTATCTTGTCCCTCCCCCCTTTCCACCCAGCCCCCCCCCCACGTCTCTGTGTTCTGGGCTTCACATTCCACGGCCCTCAGAAAGCTGGTGTAGGCAGGAGATGGAGGAGACACGCCCAAGGTCATTTCCAGTAGCAAAACGTACCACAACGAATTGGAAACCAGCTAGAGCAGTAGTGCAGCGGGAAAGGTGTTTGTTTTGCACGTGGCTGACCCATGCTCAAGCCCCAGAATCCCAGACAGTCTCCCGAGCCTGCCTGGAGTGATCCCTAAATTGCAGAGCCAAGAGTAAACCCTGAGCATCACTGGGTGTGGCCCAAGGGGAAAAAAAGTGAGGACAGACTCAGATGATGCAGGGTACCAGTTTCTCGTCCAGTGCCCGCTGGTGGCATGGAGGTCTAAGGGGAGAAAGGGCCCAGGGGTCAGTCTCGTGGGCATCAGGGCCAGCTGATAATCCGATTTCTTTCCCTTTCTTTCCCCCTGCAGCACCAACTCAGAATGAAACCTTTCCTGGCCCCCCCATGGTCATGCTGAAAGGGTGGGAAAGGGCCAGGTGGGAAACCTGGGTACCCTGACTGATCTCTTTCTCTCTGCTCTTCTCTCTTTCCTCCCCAACTGCTGCCCCAAGTCAAGCTTTGATCCCCACCACCGCTCCCAGCCCAGTTACGAACGACCTTCTTACCTGCCCCCAGGCCCTGGGCTCATGCTTCGGCAGAAGTCTATTGGTACGTCTGCTGTGGGCCCTGCCAGCTGCTTGTGAGGGGAGCTGCCAGGGGGAGGGGCGGCAGGTGACAGGGGCTGCTGGAAATGTCCCTTCCAACTTCTGTCGGTCACTACAGTCCCTAGGGGCAGGGCCCTGAATTGGGCTTTGCACTGTGCTACTGGGCATAAGGACAGTCACTGTCCAGACATCTGCATCTGTCTGAGCCACGGGCTCTGCATGCCCAGAACGGGACCACCTTGTCGTCGCCTGTATTCGGACAGTCGGAGTCCCCACGCTGAGCCTAGTTCCTTCCCTCCTAGCTGACCATTTGTTCATGATTCACTCATAGTTACAGAATTTTGTTTTTGTGTTTGGAGCATTTGTCCCGTGGCCGGCGGTAGGTGGTGGTTCCTTGGGAGCTGCCTTCTGGGTCACCAGAGAGAAATAGGCAGTAGGCTACAGGGAAGGAGGAAAGTGCCGAGGTGGTGGGGGGGCGGGGGGTAGACAGACTAGTAGGAGCTAAGGGATGAATTCAGGCAACCAGGTGGGGAGAGGGGGAAGCCGCCCCACGGCAAAGATGGGATCCAGCCCAGGTAATGAATGGGGTTGGGCTGCAGAGCCTGGCAGAGCCTGCTTCTTCGGGCACCTCAGATTCCCGCTGCCGCTTGTGGCTGACTTTCCCCAGCCTCCAGGGCTGCTCTGCCCGTCCCGTGCCTATTCCTTCCCTCCTGCTGATCACTCCACCCCCCTCCCGCTAGTGAGAATTGGCCGTTGAGTGCATTAGGGCAAGGCGCCCCCTCCTGGCCGAGGGAGAGAATGCGGCTGCGCTTCTCCCCACCCCTGCGGTTCCCCCTGCTGTTGGCCGCGGCTCAGTGCACGGCCCGTACCCGCGGGGTACCCGACCCCGTTGGGTTTAACGCCGCGGGGGTTGCCGTGCGCCGCCCGCGCGGTCCTCACCTGCTGCCACCCCCCCTCCCCGTCCCCTCTCCTGGATCCTCTGTCTCCCCAGGGGCTGCTGAGGATGACAGACCCTACCTAGCACCCCCAGCCATGAAGTTCAGCCGCAGCCTGTCTGTGCCTGGTTCCGAGGAAATCCCCCCACCGCCCACCACGTCCCCCCCGGAGCCGCCCTACAGCACCCCCCCGGCGCCCTCCTCCTCCGGCCGCCTCACCCCCTCCCTGCGCGGGTCCTTCAACCCAGGCTCCAGCACCCACCCCGCCTCCTCCCCGTCTTCTTTTGACGGCCCCTCCCTCCCCGAGGGCCGCCTTGGGATGCGCGACAAGAGCCTGTACCACAGCGGGCCCCTGCCGCCCGCCCACCACCACCCGCCCCACCACCACCACCACCACGCGCCGCCGCCACAGCCTCACCACCACCACGCGCACCCGCCACACCCGCCGGAGATGGAGACCGGAGGCTCCCCCGACGACCCCCCGCCCCGACTGGCCCTGGGGCCCCAACCCAGCCTGCGAGGCTGGCGCGGCGGCGGGCCCAGCCCCACCCCGGGGGCCGCGTCCCCGTCGCATCACGCCAGCGTGGGGGGCGGCGGCGGCGGCGGCTCCTCCACGGCCCAGGCGCCCGCCCTGCGCTACTTCCAGCTGCCCCCGCGGGCGGCCAGCGCGGCCATGTACGTGCCGGCCCGCTCGGGCCGGGGGCGCAAGGGCCCGCTGGTCAAGCAGACCAAAGTGGAGGGCGAGCCCCAGAAGGGCGGCGGGCTGGCGGCCTCGCCCACGTCCCCCGCGTCGCCGCAGCCGCCGCCGGCCGCGCCGTCGGAGAAGAATTCCATCCCCATCCCCACCATCATCATCAAGGCGCCATCCACCAGTAGCAGCGGCCGCAGCAGCCAGGGCAGCAGCACGGAGGCCGAGCCCCCCAGCCAGGCCGACGCGGCGGGGGGCGGCGGCTCGTCGGCGTCCAGCCCCGCGCCGCCCCTCTCGCCCGTGCCGCCCTCGCCCTCGCCCGTGCCCACGCCCGCCTCCCCCAGCGGCCCGGCCACCCTGGACTTCACCAGCCAGTTCGGGGCAGCCCTGGTGGGCGCGGCCCGGCGCGAAGGGGGCTGGCAGAGCGAAGCCCGCCGGCGCTCCACGCTCTTCCTGTCCACCGACGCGGGCGACGAGGACGCGGGCGGCGGCGGCGGCGCGCTGGGCTCGGGGGCGCCCCCGGGCCCGCGGCTGCGCCACTCCAAGTCCATCGACGAGGGCATGTTCTCGGCCGAGCCCTACCTGCGGCTGGAGTCCGGCGGCGGCGGCGGCGGCGGGGGCTACGGGGCCTACGCGGCCGGCGGCCGAGCCTACGGGGGCAGCGGCGGCAGCAGCGCCTTCACCAGCTTCCTGCCGCCGCGGCCGCTGGTCCACCCGCTGACCGGCAAGGCCCTGGACCCCGCCTCCCCGCTCGGGCTGGCCCTGGCCGCCCGCGAGAGGGCGCTGAAGGAGTCCTCGGAGGGAGGCGTGGGGCCGCAGCCCCCTCCCAGGCCCCCCTCGCCCCGTTACGAGGTCCCGCCGCCCACCCCTCACCACCACTCACCCCACGGCCACCACGAGCCCGTGCTGCGCCTCTGGGGGTCCTCCTCCCCGGACCCCGTCCGCCGGGAGCTGGGGTACCGGCCCTCGCTGGGCAGCCAGGAAAAGTCGCTCTCGGCCAGCCCGCCCGCGGCCCGCCGTTCCCTGCTGCACCGCCTGCCCCCCACGGCCCCCGGGGTGGGGCCCCTCCTGCTGCAGCTGGGGCCCGAGCCCCCGAGCCCGCTCCCCGGCGTGAGTAAGGCCTGGAGGTCCAGCGCCCCCGATGACCCCGAGCGCCTTCCGCTGCACGTGCGGTTCCTGGAGAACTGCCAGCCTCGCGCCGCCGCCGCCGCCAACGCCGCCGCCGGCCCCGGGTCGCGAGGGCCACCGTCGGAGGACGGGCCCGGGGTGCCGCCGCCCAGCCCGCGCCGCTCCGTGCCCCCGTCGCCCACGTCCCCGCGGCCCAGCGAGGAGAACGGGCTTCCCTTGCTGGTGCTGCCGCCGCCCGCCCCGTCGGTGGACGTGGAGGACGGCGAGTTCCTCTTCGTGGAGCCGCTGCCCCCGCCGCTGGAGTTTTCCAACAGCTTCGAGAAGCCCGAGTCGCCGCTCACGCCGGGCCCGCCCCACCCGCTGCCCGAGCCGCCCGCGCCCGCAGCCCCCGCGCCCCCGGTGCCGCCCCCCGCTGTCGCCGCCGCCCCGCCCGCCTTGGACTCCACGCCCTCCAGCCTGACTTCCTACGACAGCGAGGTGGCCACGCTGACGCAGGGGGCCCCCGCGCCTCCCGGAGACACCCCGGCTCCAGGCCCCCCGGCCCCGGTCGCCGCCCCGGCCCCGGCCCCACCGCCAGGTCCGGACCCACCCGCCGGTACCGACTCCGGCATCGAGGAGGTGGACAGCCGCAGCAGCAGCGACCACCCGCTGGAGACCATCAGCAGCGCGTCGACGCTTAGCAGCCTGTCGGCCGAAGGCGGAGTCAGCGCAGGGGCAGGGGGCGGCATCGTGGCCGGCGGGCCTGAGCTTCTGGACACGTATGTGGCTTACCTGGACGGCCAGGCCTTTGGGGGGAGTGGGACGCCGGCCCCTCCCTACCCTCCACAGCTCATGACTCCATCCAAGCTCCGGGGGCGGGCGCTGGGGTCCGCGGGCCTGCGACCGAGCCCCGGAGGAGGCCTCCGGGACCCTGTCACTCCCACCAGCCCCACCGTCTCGGTGACCGGAGCCGGCACGGATGGGCTGCTGGCCCTGAGCGGTTGCTCAGGACCCTCAGTGGCAGGTGTGGCCGGGAGTCCGGTGTCGCTAGAGTCAGAAGGTCCCCCGGTGCCCTTGCCGTCCTCCTCCTCCCTGCCTCGGAAGCTGCTGCCCTGGGAGGAGGGCCCTGGCCCCCCGCCGCCACCCCTGCCCGGGCCCCTGGCCCAGCCTCAGGCCTCAGCCTTGGCCACGGTCAAAGCCAGCATCATCAGCGAGCTCAGCTCCAAGCTCCAGCAGTTTGGGGGCTCATCGGCAGCTGGTGGCGCTCTGCCCTGGGCCCGGGGAGGCAGCGGGGGAAATGGGGACAGCCACCACGGGGGAGCCAGCTACGTCCCGGAGAGGACCTCGTCCCTGCAGCGCCAGAGGTGAGCTGGGGCTGGTGGCTGAGCCAGTGGGTGCCTGTCTCTGCGGGGGCCTCAGGGTGACAGATACAGAAGCCAGGCTGGCTTGCAGAGGTTGGCTCTTGAGCAGTTAGCATCCTCAGAAAGTTTCAGCATGCCCCTTATCTCAGGAGCGTCTGTAGGTGCCATCCATTATCTCGGGAGTGTCCGTGGGGTCCCCCACCCCACCATAGCCTCCACTGAACACAGTTCTTAAGAGAAGCTCCTCAGGGGCTTTCAGTTTTGAGTTGGCTAGAGGCCCCGCACATCGGGGGCCTGGTGCTTTACCTACAAGCTTTCCACTCTCAGCCCCTCGCTTTCGGAGCTCTTGGCCAATGGGGATTTGATTCTCTGGTGGATGGTCACAGATGGCGGCTGGGGCCGTCGTATGGCTTGCAGTAGCCCAGGCAGTATTGGGTGGTTCTGTCTGAGCTGCTCCCTGGATCGCCACCCAGTGCAGACTTGTACAAGGCTCTTCTGGATTTGGGGAGATGGAGTCATGTCGCCAACTCAGGGCGAGGAGCTGTGGCTCAGTCCTGTCTGCCCATGACAGGCAGAGCTGTCATGCGTCTCAGGGGTCTGTAGAGCAGTGGTGCATGTGGAGGGCCCTGTGGTTCACAGGGTTGGTGATGCTGCCCTGGGCTGCATTTCTTTGTGGGGCGCCTGCTGTGCTTCCAGTTGCTGTTTGCATGTGGTTTTGTGAGGCCTTTGAGATGAATTTTTGCACCTGGTTTATTGTTTGGGGGCCACACGCAGAGCTGCTCAGAGCCCGCTGCCAACTCAACTGTGGGACACCCCTCCCACCAGGTATCAGAATTTCAGGCATGGAACGAGCCCCTGGCAACCAGCCACTGAGCTTGCTCTCTCGCTCTCCCTTACTCCCTTAGGGCAACTTCTTATTTTTATTTTGGTTTGGGGACCACACCTGTTCTCAGGTTCCCAGTGCCTAGTCCTGGCTCTGGGGCTTGGAGCACCGCATAGGGTGCCTTGGACCCAATCTGGGTCGGCTGCGTGCAAAGCAAGCGCCTTTCCGCTGTACTACCTCTCCAGTCTATATTGGAGAGAATGGGTCTCTGGGTCAGCACGTGTGCCCATCCATGATGGGTATCTCCCCTCCTATATCCGGAGTACCCCTGGGGATGATGGGCAGCACTCCCTGCAGGGTGCCTGGCGGTGCTCCCAGCTGGGCAAAGCACTCTCCTCGGAAAGCACAGTCTCCAAGAGCAGGGGTGGGGTCAGACAACGATATCATCGATCATTCCGTCATTGCGAAAGGTGGAAAGGGAATCGTTGCTGTGGTCTCAGACTGGGAGCAAAAGAAGTAGAGAGTAGAGAGAGGAGCAGTGGGCCAATCAGAGCCTGGGGGAGGAGGGAGCCAATCAGAGCCTGGGGAGGAGCGAGCCAATCAGAGCCTGGGGAAAGGAACAGCTGGACCAAGGGAACAACGGGATCCCAGGCCCTGAGCCAGACTCCTGGAGGGAGCCAAAGGGATGAGGGGAACCTTCTTCTCCCCTTGTTTCTTCTCTCCTTCATCTCCCTCTCCCCATCTCTCTCCCTCTCTCTCTCTGTTCCCTGACCCCTTCCATCTGTCCCTGAATGCTCACCCTCTCTTCGTTCCTTGCTCACCGTCTCCCTGTCTTCCACTCTGCTGTGACTTGGCATAACCCCAAAGGCAGTATAGAGTAGTGATTAAGAGCTCAGACCTTGGTGCCATATAACCGGGCTCTGCCACTTCCTGGCCGTGTGTCCTTAGGCAAGTTACCTACCCTCTCTGTGCTGATGATACTAATAGTAAGCGGCATCAGGGCGGTCACGGGGAGATTAATTTGAGAGGGTGCCCTGTAACGCACTTGGAACAATGCCTGGCACACGTGAGCATCAGTAAGTGGTGGCGATGATTATTATGATCACTTAATGTCTCTTTTTCTTTCATCTCTCGACTGTCACCCTCTCCCTGTCCTCTCATCTCTCTCTCTCTCTCCCTTCATTTCTGTTCTGATGTCCATCTGACCCCTTCTCTCTCTCCCCATCACTCTTCTCCACCTCTCCCCCACCTGCCCCTATGTCTCTCTTCCTCTCGCCCTATATCTTGCCCTCTGCCTCCGCACCCCCCCTTCCTCCTCCACCCCTGTCCCCTTATCACATTCCAGAATCTCGGAAGACCCCCAGCCCTCCATCCTCTCCAAACCTGTCAGCAGCCTGTTTCAGAACTGGTCCAAACCACCTCTGCCGCCACTCCCCCCAGGAACCGGGGTCCCCCCTGCAGCTGCTGGAGCCCAGGGGGCCACCTCGCCCTCCGGCTCCTCCTCCACGTCCACCCGCCACCTCCAGGGCGTGGACTTCGAGATGCGGTCCCCACTGCTCCGCCGGGCCCCCAGTCCCTCGCTGCTGCCCGCCTCGGAGCACAAGGTCAGCCCTGCGCCCCGGCCCTCGTCCCTGCCCATCCTGCCTTCCGGACCCCTCTATCCCGGCCTCTTCGACATCCGTGGCTCCCCCACTGGAGGGGCAGGAGGCTCTGCTGACCCCTTTGCCCCCGTCTTCGTGCCACCACACCCGGGGATGTCTGGGGGCCTCGGGGGAGGCTTGTCAGGGGCTTCCCGCTCCCTCTCGCCAACCCGGCTGCTGCCGCTGCCCCCGGACAAGCCCTTTGGCGCGAAGCCCCTGGGGTTCTGGACCAAGTTTGATGTGGCCGACTGGCTGGAATGGCTGGGCTTGGCCGAGCACCGAGCCCAGTTCCTGGACCATGAGATCGATGGCTCCCACCTGCCCGCCCTGACCAAGGAGGACTACGTGGACCTGGGCGTGACCCGAGTGGGCCACCGCATGAACATTGACCGGGCTCTCAAATTCTTCCTGGAAAGGTGATGGCTGGCCTGGATGGACCAGACCATCCGCTGGAACCCTTGGAGCCTGGCTGACCTCTGACCCCAACCTTCACCCTCTTCCCCAGGGTGAGGGACTCTGCTGAAACTGGGTGCCCCTGCCCTGCCCTGCCCTCTGGTCGCCCAAGGTCGGAGGTCACCAGGTGGCCTGCAGCTGGCATCCAGACATTTGCACCTCGTAGAAGAGGGGGCATCGGAGGAGGAGGGAGGGGGGAATGGGGACCAAGGAGGAGGAAAGTGTCAGTTTGGGGAAGGGGGGGACAGACAGAGCCATAGAGGGTCAGCCCGAAGCCTGATGGGATGGGGGCTGTCCCCCAAGCCTCAGGAGAAGGGGGTGCCCTCGGATTCCACCACCTGCCATCCCCCTCAGCACCCTTTCCCCTCCCCAGCCCCCCCTTGCCCCAGTCTCTTGCACGCTTCTTTGCACTCCTGCTAGCAGCTCTTCCTGCTCCCCGGGCTACATTTTTGCACAAATTTGCCCCTCGCTATCTTGCACACTCTCCGCCTTCTCTGGGAGCTTGCAAGCTCCTCTCCTCAGCTCCCCATCTCCCCCCCCCCAGGGGCTTGCAAGCTCCTCTTCTTGCCCTTCCCCCCCAGCTGTTTCTCTGTGCTCACTTGCTTTGCTTCACTGTCTCCTTGCACCAGGCCCCTGCTCTCTCTCCCGTGCCCACCCCTCTCCCTCCGGAAACTCTGGACCCTTGCTGCAGACACACTTGGGACCCCTGTTCCACCCCACCCCCTCCAGCTTGCAGCATTTGTGCTGGCTGGTCTGCACCCCCCTGGCTGCTGGGCTTCTGCATACTCGCTACCTGGGCACCTCCTAGCACGCGGGCCTCTGCTGCTTCCTTCCAGCACTTCTTCCCACACTCCTGTATCTCTCCTCCCTCCTCCTCCCTCTCTCCTCTCTGTCTCTGTCTCTCTCTTGTCTCTCTGTCTCTCTGTCTCTCTCTCTCTCTCTCTCACACTGGGGCAGAGCTGCTCTGCCTTGCCCAACTTTCTTTTCCAAATCTTGCTCCATTCTTGTCCCCTTGAGGGACTTCGTGGCACCTGTCCCCACCCTGGCCCTTCCACGCTCTCCTGGCCCTCTGCTTCCCCCTTGCAAACAAGGTTCTTGCAGACTCTGGCTTTGCTGCCCACTCGTTCTTCAGTTCCCACTCGTTCTTCGAAGCCCTCCACCCCACCCTGGGCAGCTTGACCCCTCTCCCTCTAGGAGACCACCCCCGCAGCCCACGCGCCCCCCCCCCACTCACTTGCTGTTAGGCTGGCTCTCATTCCTCTTTCTGCGGCTTGTTTGCCCGCCCTGCCCCGCCCCCCCAAGGGCACTGCCCATTCTTAGCCACTTGTGCTTTCTCCCTCTGCCATCAGGCACTGCATCTCTGAGGCTTGAGACCCTCCTCCCCCTGCTCATCATCACCCTGCGGTGTATCCCCCTCACCCCACTTCTGGGCCATTTGTCCATCGTTTTGCACGGAAATGATGCCCCCATCTCCCCAAGAAATTGGTCCCCCTCCAGCCTGGCTGTTCTTTCCCGCACGCTTCCCCCCTTCTTCCTGGGGCTTGGGAATTTTAAGCCACCCCTTTCTCCTGGGAAGCCCCCTCCCCTACTGTGGGTAAAGGGGGGAGGGCGCTACCCTCAGGTCCCCCTACTCCCCGTGTTCAGCTGCCAAAGAAGGGAGCTCCCCCTCCCCCAGCCCCTGCCCCCCACTGCCTCCTACCCCTGAGCGGGTGGTGGTCTTGCTCCGTCCTTGGGGGGAGAGTACTCGCAGCCCTCTCCCCTCACCACGTCAGGGATCTGCGGGGAACCTTGTGGGAGGGTCGTGGGATGGGGGAGGGAGGAGGGTGGCGTTAGGCCCCTCCCCGCCACCTCCTCCTGGTCAGATACCTACATCCGCAGGGGCCTGCGCGGCGCCCATCTACCAAGGGCTTGTTCATTCTGGATGGGTGCCGCGGGGTTGGGGAGGGTGTAAAGGGGTGGGAGGGGGGGAGGAGAGGGCAGGGAGCGGGAAGGGACTGGATGGGGGGGCAGAGAGGAGAGACGAAGTAAAAAGAGGAACAATAACAAAAAATACACAAAAATGAACCCTAGGACATACACACACACAAAAAAAATTCCAGAAAAAAAAATCCTGAAATAAAAGCCCGAGAATTGTCTTCCAAGAGGGGGCGGTGGTAGAAGGCAAAGGAGGGGGGCGGATGAGGACGTCTGGGTCTCGCTGAGTCGGGGTCACTCGCGGTGAAAGCCGGGCACCCAGGACTACCCTCAACTATCCTTCAAGGGTTTGGGACCCAGGTGTCCACTTGAGGGAGGCGGGATATATCATGGGGGTTCATCTTTAAACCCCCCTCCCCCGTCACCTATTCCCCCTGACTCCCACTAAGATTTTGCAGAGAGAAAAGGCTTTTGTACCAGGTCATTCTTTATAATTAAACTCACAGTATCCATCCCCTCGAGCCGGCCCCGCCTCCTTCCTGGGAAGGCCACGCACCCTCTGGTCCCGGGTTCCGGATAGGTCGCCCGAGTCGGCGGGGCGGGGCGAAGCGCAGCCGGGGCCCGCCCCCAGGCTCACACATCCTCGGTCGGGTCCGCCCCCAGCGCCTCGAGCATGCGCCGTCGGACCATGGCGCGCCGCAGGTGCAGGCGGTAGTCGCCCAGCAGCAGCTCGTCGTGGCGCACGAGCGGGTGCGCGACGCCGCGCGGACTGAGTCCCGAGCGCAGCAGGCGCGAGCGAGTCTGGAAATCGGAGACCGTGATGAGCCATCTGCGGCGGGCGAGAGGGACATCAGTTCGCTGGTGGTCGAAGAGACCCCGCTTAGTCCCACCTCGTGGACTCAACCCGTCACGCCGACCCCAAATTCTCCAGCCCTTGTCTCTGCCCGAGGTCGCTTTGTGCTTTGACTTGCTCCTGTGGGAACTTCCGGCCCCCGTCGCCCCACCTGTTCCTTAATCGCGACATTCGGGGTATAAAGAGGCACTATCTTTTCAAATCGCCGCCACAGACCCCGCCCTGCCCCAGGACCCCGAACCAGATCGGGTCCCGCCTGACTGCTAGTGACCCCGACTCTACAATGTGCTTAGACCAGGTTCCCCTCCTCGGTGCTTTCCTGGGCTCCGACCCCCACGCCGACATTGTGACTGGGTCGTCCAGAGTCCAGTTCTCACATCCGAAGGAGGCCTGGCCCCTCACCTCGCTCAGGCTCCGCGCTACCTCCTCGGCCCGGTCATTATGTAGGCCACGCCCCTTCCCGGCCTACTGCCTGGCTCCGCCCCTTAGCGCTCTGAGTGTTGACCCTGTGTTCCTATTCGTTCCCGGCCCTGTCATTCATCGCCATCATCCTCAGACTCCGCCCCTCGTCCCGCTCCTCCCAAGCCACACTCCCTTTCAGGCCAGGGCCTGCGCCGGCTCACCGGTCCCGGCGTCCAGCAGTCCCACAGATCACGTTCATATTTTCAAAGCGGATGCTGGCTACGTGCCCGCTCTCCATGGCCCCGGGTAACACGGCTTCCAGCGCCTCCAGCACGTCTAGGTGGGTAAGGTCCTCCTCGGGCTAGGGGAGTCGGACAGACAGCCTCAGCTGGTGACCCTGGTTCAGAGGACCCTCGGCCCCCCTTCCCCCACCTGCAGATCCAGGTGGAATGAGAGTAACAGAATCTTAGGAAGTTTGTCCTCGCCACTCTGATTTGCCAAAGTCAATAAATGATTTCTAGTTTGTCAGCCGCACCAATCTACCACATTTCTTAGGAGCTACAGGCCCTTTCCTTGTCTTGAAGGTTTTCTGAAAGGATTTAAGTCTTCTTTCCCCATAGTCCTGTTAGGATCGAAAGAGATGTTCCTTTTTTTTTTTTTTTTTTTTATTAGGAGTCCTGGGGTTTGTGACCTCAACCTGTCAATCTGGGTAGTCTGGGTAGCACTCAGAAACATATATCAATCATTAACCACATTCCAAGCCTGAGATTGAGGTGTGGATGGTGCCCTGCAGTCTGTTAGCACGTATAAAACTGTGCTGGAACTCAAATGAAAGCACTTAATCACCTCCAGAACTGTCAGCCCCGTTCAGAGTCGCAAAGGGGCAGTGAGAGAGAACTGGCACTTGTGAGACAGTCCTCTGGCCAAGGGCTGGCATTGCCAACAGATGAAGAAACAAACTGCTGATTCTCTCCCTAGCAAGAACTTTTTCTCAGGACTTTTGGCTCTAAACATGTTACTTTATAGATAGTGAAAATCACTGAGTACAGATTCATGTCTTAGCCCGAGGCACCCTCTTTGCACCCCATCTCCCTCCCCCCCTCCCCCTCCCCCCCTCCTGCCTGGCTCTTTGCACCTGCAGAGCACAAAGCAGACAATAGAATCTGACAAATTCACAATCAGATTTCAGCCATGTCCTCAGGGTACGGAACTCAGAAGCGGTTAGCCATATGGAGCCTGGATTTCAACCCGTGTCCACCTCTTGCCCTGTGACCTCCCTTGCCACTACTGCCCACCTCTCTGCATGGAAATCCCAGGCAGTGACACTCACCGCGGTTTCCATGCACAGACAGAGCGGCTGAGCCGAAGGTTGCGTGGGGAATTTCCGGATGCACGGGAGCTCTCGGTCAAGCATCTCATATTCCGCAATGACCTCACGCAGCTGCTGCTTTCTGGGGAGAGAGCAAGGGGGGCAGGCAGGGATCTCGAAGGCCTGGAGTTGCTGTTGGGGGTCCTTGGGAGAGCGGAGTCCGGGGGGGGGGGGGGGGAGGTCAGGGCCACTCACGAGGATTTGTTGGACCTGCCCAAGCTGGAAATCTGCAAATCCTCCGGGATGTCCAGGTCTGCAAGGAGGGCTCCTGGGGAAGGAGAAGCCAGTCTCAGCGGCCACAGAACATAACTCAGCCTCAGAGGGGCTGCCCGTGGCCTCTCCAGAGCATAAAGGCTCATTAAGCGAGGTCCCCCTTGAGTTAACTTGGCTACAGCCACTTCCTCGGAGCCAGCGGAAAGCCTGAGTCTATCTGAAGGGGGCTCTAGAGAGAGATCTGAGGCCATGGAAATTGGCCGGAATCTGTTCCCCTTCATTACCTATTTGGTCAACCCAGTCATGTGAATTGCTCCAACTTTTTTTTTTTTTTTTTTTGGCGGGGTGGGGGCAGTGCACACCTGATGATGCTCAGGGGTTGTTCCTGGCTCTGCACTCAAGAATCACTCCTGGATGGGGCTGGAGCGATAGCACAGCGGGTAGGGTGTTTGCCTTCCATGCAGCCAACCCAGGTTCGAATCCTAGCATCCCATATGGTCCCCTGAGCACCCCCAAGGGTGATTCCTGAGTGCAGAGCCAGGAGTAACCCCTGTGCATTGCCAGGTGTGACCCAAAAAGAAAAAAAAAAAGAATCACTCCTTGCAGTGCTCAGGAGGGACCATGTGGGATTGTGGGATGTTGGGGATCAAACACAGGTTGGCCACATGCAAGGCAACTGCCAAGTTTGAATCCTGTCTGTGACTTTTGGAACACTCAGAACTGGCCTCCTGGGGGCTGGAGCAATAGCATAGCAGGTAGGGCGTTTGCCTTGCACGCAGCTAACCCGGGTTCAAATCCCAGCATCCCATATGGTCCCCCGAGCACCGCCAGGAGTAATTCCTGAGTGCATGAGCCAGGAATAACCCCTGTGCATCGCCAGGTGTGACCCCAAAACAAACAAACAAAAAAAAGAACTGGCCTCCTGGTGATAGTACAGCCTGTACAGCCTTGCATGCGGCCAACCTGGGTTTGGTCCCAGGCATCCTATAAGATCCCCCAAGCACCTCCAGGAGTAATTCCTGAGTGCAGAGCCAGAAGTAACCCTTGAGCATTGCTAGGTGTGGCCCAAATTTTAAAATAATACAAAGTCCATGCAGCCGACCAGGGTTTGACCCTGGCATCCCATAGAGTTCCCTGAGCCCCACCAGAGGTAATAACCTGAGTGCAGAGCCAAATATGGCCCAAAAACAGAAAGAGAGGAAGGGAGGAAGGAAAAGAGAAAGAGAGAGAGAGAGGGAGGGAGAAAGAAAGGAAGAAAGAGAAAGGAAAAAGGAAAAGAGGGAGGAAGGAAGAAAAAGAGGAAGGAAGGGAGGGAGGGAGGGAGGGAGGGAGGGAGGGAGGGAGGGAGGGAGGGAAGGGAAAAAAGAATTCTTGCATAAATGAAATATTCTGAGATGCATTCCCTGGGTCCAGTCTGCCCCCCTCTTCCCATATTAATAATGCAATTGTACGGTTCTAGGCAGATTCTATCTCTGTCTCTGTATCTCTCCCTCTCTCTCTCTCTCACGCACACACACACACACACACACTCACACATGCACATGCACACACATGCATGCACACATGCTGCAGCATTAGCCAACTTTCCCAGTGTCAGTCTTCCAGCAGAGTCAATGCCACACTCCCCAGTTTGCCCCCGGCTTGCAGAAATCATTCAGCCGCCAGCTCCTGTGCCCCAGCACGGGCTGTCTCTAGCACGGGGCTCTGTTGCTCCTGTCTCAGCTGTGCTCCTGGCTGCCTTTGGTGACGATGGGGTCCTGGCACTGCTCGTTTGTACCATCTCGATCTCTCTCCCCAGCCCTGTTCCCCACCTGCCACCTCACATTTCCGAGAGGCAGAGGGGGAGGGAGAACCAGCCCTTCCCCTCCCTAGAGTGGGGAGCCATGTTTAGGGTGTGGTCATAGGAGCCTCTGGGAACACGACATTTCAGGGCTCAGTGCACCTCCTGGCTTCTCCTGGCTCCCATCACCACATCACCGCGCTGGTTGTTTGTTTGTTTGTTTGTTTGTTTGTTTGTTTTTGCCACACCCAGTGATGCCCAGAGGTTACTCCTGACTCTGCACTCAGGAATCACTGCTGCCAGGGCCCAGGGCCCAGGGACCACATGAGATGCCATTGATCAAACCCAGGTCAGCTCCCTGCAAGGCAAGTGCCCCCCTCCCCCCCCCCCGCTTGTCCTATGACCCTCCCCTGCCATTGGCCTCAAGGCATCCTGACATCCTCTCCCAACACTTTCTCAAATATGTTCACTTAACAATGTTTATGTTCCTTTTATCTATTTTATTATTTTTTACTTATTTTTGCACACTGGCAGTGCTCAGGGCTTACTTGTGGCTCTGTGCTCAGGGATCATTTCTGGCAGTGCTTAGAGGATCCTGGTGTGGTGTGGGGGATGGGACAGGGGTTGGCCACATGCAAGCAAATATCTTTTCTTTGTTTTTGTGGGAGGTTCACACCTGGTGATGCACAGGGGTTACTCCTGACTCTGCACTCAGGAATTACTCCTGGCGGTGCTCAGGGAACCATATGAGATGCTGGGAATCGAACCTGGGTCGACCGACCGTGTGCAAGGCAAACACACTACCCGCTGTGCTATCGCTCAAGCCCCACAAGCAAATATCTTAACCCTTGTGCTCTCTAGCACAACATTTCCTTCTATTATTATTATTATTATTATTATTATTATTATTATTATTGTTATTTTGGTTTTTAAGTCACACCCAGGGGTCTTCAAGGCTTACTCCTAGTTCAGTGCTCAGGAACCACTCCAGGAAGGACTAAGCGGACCCTATGTAGTTCCAGGGATTGAATCCAGCTTGGTTGTGTGCAAGGCAAATCCCCTTGCCACTGTCGTATCACTCTGGCTCTTGTTTTTTCCTGTTCCATATAAAATTCCAAATTTCTATTTTCCTGCTAATCAGATGCATCCTTGCTGGGTCCATGTTCCGTGAGTGAGCAAGTGACCACACTATGCTAAAGTTGGGGTGCAGGTAGGATGCCCTGAACAAGAGCCTGAGTTGGTCTCACATTATAGAAGGTGCTGAACCCCAAGTGGACTGCGGGGTTCCATCCTGGAGGCCACAGGGGAGTACCGGTGAGCCCCGCTGAGGCCGGTCAGCACTGGCTCTCAGAAAGATGTTCTGAAATCATGTGGGGGACGAAAGGTTGGAGGCAGAAACGGGAGACCAGAGAATTGGGTGGAGAAAGAATTTTGGGGATTAGGGGCCGGAGCAATAATACCGTGGGGAGGGCATTTGCCTTGCACGTGGCTGACCCGGGTTCAGGCCCTGGCATCTCATATGGTTCCCTGAGTCCCCTCAGAAGTAATTGCTGAGTGCAGAGTTGGGGGTAATTCCCCTCAGAGCCAAGAGTGGGGGAGACCCCAGTGATCACTGGGACCACTTTGCAGATGGGAAGCAGGGGGAAAGAGTGGTTTCAAAGGAGCACGGCCAACTTCCTGGGGGAAGACAACCCCGTCTTGGTGATGAGCCCAGAGAAACAAGCCCCGGCCCCCGAGGCTCATGGGAAAGGCAGTTCTGGACGCAGAGCATTGGCTGCGGCGCCGCACGGGGAGGTGGGAGATGTAGTTCGAGGCCCAAAGGCCCCTCCCCCCACCCCCCACCCCGGGCATCTGGTCGCCCCAACAGCCGGGCTCGGCCCTCTGGAAGGCCGCTCGAGGCCACAGCCACGAGGGTGAAGCAGAGCTGGGGTTTCGATGGCGCGGCGCGTACCTGCCTCCCTGGACAGGCTCCCGGCGGGGGAGCCCAGGGGCTCCGTCTCTGGCTGCGTCCTGGGAGGGCGGGTGGGGGATGTAGAGCGCTGGTGCGGCCACACCGCATCCCAGTCCCGGCCCCCCTGGGCCGCCTCGGTCTCTCTCAGTCCCCGAGGGGAAAACAGATCCGAGCTGGAAGGCTGAGCCCCCCTCCCCGTGCCCTGCGGACCCCACTCCCAAGGTCGCCACTGGTCCGTCTCTTCCTGCGACGGCCCCGGTGTCCTCCCCTCCCTCTCCCCATCCTGCTCTGCCCCCCTGGCTTCCTCCTTCTCTCCCCATCTCTCCGCGCCCCTCCCCGCCTCCCTCTCGTGCTTCTTCTGCCCCCTGACTTCTCCTTTCTCCCCCCAGTTTTCCTCTACTTTTTCTCTCACTTTCTCTTTCCTCTTCCTCTTCTCCTCCCTGCCCCACTCACGTTCCATCTCCCCTGGCTCCTGCCCCCTCAGCGACCCTGACATCTCCCCCGGCCCCCCACCCTTTCTCCCTTCAACATCTTCTGCCTCTCTGCGACCCACTCCCCCACTTCCTGTCTCTCTACCTCCCGCCCCCTCCCTCCCCTAGCGTCTCTTGGGCCCTCTCTCCCCATCTCCCTTGTCTCATGGCTGCCTTTGCCCAGGGCCCTGGCTCTCCAGCCCCACTGTCACCCCCTTTCTGGTCCCACTTGCCCTCCGCTCATCCCCGCAGGAACTGGTTAGACACAGCAGAGATTCAAACAGAAACTGGATTCCACCTGGGGGGAGGGGGCAGAGGCCCGGTTGCCCTGGAGATGGGGGGGGAAGGGGCTGGGGTCCAGCATGCAGAGCAGGAGTAACCGACCTGGCCACTTGGATGTCCACTGAGGGTCTGCACAACCTCAGCAGGAGTTGTGCAGAGGATGCCGGATTTGTGTGGCCACTCTGTGACCTTCATCCCTGTCTCTGAGCTGTCCTTTCTGTCCACTCCCGAGAGTCTCTGGCTTGACCACCTGCCTGCTTTCTGGAAGCATCCGTCCCCACTCTTCATGTATTAGTGTTTTTAGATTTAGATTTTATTTTTATTTTTTATGTTTTTGCTTTTTGGGTCACACCCAGCAATGTTCAGGGGTTACTCCTGGCTTTGCACTCAGGAATTACTCCTGGTGGTGCTCGGGGGACCATATGGGATGCTGGGAATCGAACCCGGGTCGACCGCGTGCAAGGCAAACACCCTACCTGCTGTGCTATCGCTCCAGCCCCAAGATTTTTTATTTTAGTCTAAGCAGGGACATTGGTGAGGAGGGTGGGGGTGGGGAGATTAAGAATCAAACTGGGGTGGGCTGGAGCGATAGCACAGTAGCACAGTGTGTGTGTGTGGGGGGGGCATGAGCCTTGCATGCGAGACTGGACCCTGATTTGGTCCCCAGCATCCCATGTAGTCTCCTGAGCCCTACCAGGAGTGATTCCTGAGCACAGAGGCAGGAGTCAGCCCTGAGCACTATTGAATGGGCTCCCCAAAACCCCACCCAAAGGATCAAACTAGGGGGGACCAGAGAGATGGTACAGGGGTTTGGGCACTTGCCTGATATAAGGCCAACCCTGGCACAGAGCCAGAAACAGACCCTGAGGGGGCTGGAGTGATAGCACAGCGGGTAGGGCGTTTGCCTTGAACGCGGCCGACCCAGGTTCGATTCCCAGCATTCCATATGGTCCCCTGAGCACCGCCAGGAGTAACTCCTGAGTGCAGAGCCAGGAGTAACCCCTGTGCATCGCTGGGTGTAACCCCCCCCAAAAAAAAACAAAACAAGAAAAAGAAATAAACCCTGAGCAGCACTGAGTGTGTTCCCAGCCTTGCCCTTTTCTCCCCAGAGAGAACAAAACTAGAAAACAGAGACCACCCCTAATTTTCTTTTTGTGAGGAGGTTTGGTTTTGGGGGTACACACCTGATGATGCTCAAAGGTTATTTCTGGCTCTACACTTGGGAATTACTCCTGATGGTGCTCGTGGGACCATATGGGATCCCGGGGATCTAACCTAGATAGACTATGTGCAAGGCAAGCACCTTACCCACTCAACTAATCACTCAGGACCCAGCACCCCTAACACTAAAGTCAGACCTGCTGGAAACTATTTCACCACATGGGAATAGAACATGCCTGAGAGGGGGGGGAGGTGTGGGGCGGGGGGGGGCAGAAAGCAGAGAATAACTCGGGGTCCCAGTGACAAACCTGGATCCAGCCATGCCTGCTGCCCTCCTCCATCCAATGGAGTCATTTGACTCTGTCATTGGTAAAGAACCCAGAATTAAAGTGTTCCCCTCACTTCCCTTGGCGTTGTGTCTTTCTCTCGGCTAGCCTCCATTTCCAGTAGGACAAGGAATGTCTTTCCAGGGCCCCAGGCTCCTAAACCCCAGCCAATCCATGAGGTCAACCCTTTGTCTCCTGATGCTGACCATCCCTTCTCCATCCTCTTCAGCCCCCAAGCCCTGACATCTTCCCAGTTTTCTCCTGGCTCCCACTCCAAGAGTGGACCCTCCCTCTCCCCTGCTAACTGCCCTCCCTCTCCCAGCACCCCAGTACCCCGGGAGGAGTTCCAGCGCTTCAGCCCCATGTCTGAAATATGCAGGACCTGGTACCAGCCTCCTTCCCACCTTACTCCTCCACACATTCTTTTTGTTTGTTTGTTTGTTTTGTTTTGTTTTGTTTTGGGGTCACACCCAGCAAATGCTCAGAGTTTACTCCTGGATTTGCACTCAGGAATTACTCCTGGCAGTGCTTGGGGGACCATATGGGATGCCGGGGATCGAACTCGGGTCGGCCGCGTGCAAGGCAAACGCCCTACCCAATGTGCTATCGCTCCGGCCCCTCCACACATTCTTGTCACTGTCACTGTTACTTCGTTGCTCATCGATTTGCTCCAGCGGGAACTAGTAACGTCTCTCATTGTGAGACTTGTTGTTACTGTTTTTGGCATATCAAATATGCCATGGCTGGCTTACCAGGCTCTGCCGAGCGGGTGGGATACTCTCATTAGCTTGCTGGGCTCTCTGAGAGGAACGGAGGAATTGAACACGGGTTGGCCGCGTGCAAGGCAAACTCCCTACCCTCTGTGCTATCGCCCCAGCCCACATTCTCTCATCATCTTTCATTAATTGTTTGAGCACTCCCACCAAATGCCTCTCTCCCCCCTCCACCTACTGTACCATCTGCCTGAAAGGTTCTTCCAGACTCCCCTATGCCCTGTGCCCAGGCATCCTCATCTTTTTTTAAGAGACCCGCAAATGCCGCCTCCTCCAGAAAGCCTTCTTGGATGACTCCTCCCACCAGCTGTGTTTTCTGCAAGCACTTTTCCCCGGCTCCATTTCCGGAACACTGTCTACCCTGTTTGTCTCATCTAGGGTTCTGGACCTGCCTCCCCACCCCGCGAGTCTCGGCAGAGCCTGACTCAGCTCTCTAGCACCACCTGGCCCCATGGAATACAGAACATGTACGTTGGATAAATAAACCGAGGGACTCCGTTCCTTCCTTGCTCTACAGATTCAGCAGCCCCCGGCTGCTCTCTACCCTGTCCTTCTTGGGCCACCCAAGAGGGCAGAGGATGGAGAAGAGAACACGAACTGGGCCGTCACACAGGGCAGCTGTGAGTGCCTTGCCCCGACTGCTTAATCTCGGCAGGAATATTTCCCCTCAGAGTCTGTTTCAGCTGCCACTTCGGGGGCATTCTTGCTCCTTTGGGGGTTGCTTTCTCTCTCTGTATCTGTCTCACCTGCTCTTGGTCTCTGCATGTCGGTGCCCGTCTATTTCTCTCCCTTCTTCCTTTCACGATGCTTTAATCCCTCCCTCTGCCACTCACCCCTTCTCTTCTGGCCATCTCTGGTCCCCCTGCTAGCCACTGGCCTGCAGCCCAGCCCGGGGGACACAGATCCCTGAATCAGCATATTCCTAGCCCAGCAGTGACATCAGTGCCGTGGTGGGTGGGGGGGTTGGGGGCAGCCCTGCTCACATGAGCTCCTCAGACACACAGGTCCAGGCTAACTTGGCTTGACCTCTTGCTTCTCAGTGTTGATCTGTGCCGTAGAGGCCCAGGAGAAGAGGCAGATCTGTGTCTACCCAGGGGAAAGTCTGTCCAGTGGAGCACCTGAATCTATCTCCAGGAGCATTTGTATGTGAATCTGTAGGTATTTGCACAAATTCATTAATTCAGTGATTTGGTCATGGCCGCCTAGTCCTCCGACATCCGCTCATGTAACTGTCCACCCTTCCGCTCATCTATCTAACCACCCATATTCATCCTACTCTCCACTCATCCATTCACCACCCATCCATTCCGCTATCTACTCATCCATCCAACCTTCCACTCATCCCTTCCACCATCCATCCAGCGATTCTCCCACCCATCCACCCATCATACATCACCCATCCTGATAGCCATCATCCTTCTGTGACCATGTACCAGCAAGCCACTCATTCACTATCTATCTACCAACCTGCAATCCACTCATTCATTCACTGTCCCTCTCCCCATCCAACAATCAATATGCTTAGTAACACTTTGCACAGTTTTCTTTTTGATTGTTTGTTCTTGGACCAGTTGTACTCAGGGCCTACTCCTAGCTCTGTGCTCAGGGATCTAATCCGGGCATAGGAAACCCCGTATGGTGCCAAACACGGGTCAAGTGCCTTAACCCCGGCACTATCTCTCTGGTCCCAAACCCTTCTGTTTCATTTTCTCGGGGCTTTCTTCTGGCCCTGTGCCCAGGGATCACTCATGGCCGTGCTCAGGGAACATATGTGGTGCTGGGGATCAAACCTAGGTTGGCCTCATACAAAGCAATGCAAGCACCTTAATCCCACTTCTGTTTTCATTCATTCACAGCCAAGCAGTATGTATTCAGCGCCACTGGATCAGGGACACGGCCCTGAACGAAGCCCATTGGCCCTCCACCGTCCTGCACTCCCTGTAGCCCTCTCCCCAGCTCTGCGCACACACTGCTCCTTCCCTCAGGAGTCTGTCTGCTCCCCTCCTCCATCTTCACCTCCTAAGCTGGGCTACCACATCATGTGCTCAGGGAAACTTCCCATGACCTCTTTCTGAGACACTCAGCACCCTGAACTTCCCGTGAGAGCATTTTGTCTCAGATACAAGCATCTGATAATGATCCGCATCCTGCTCGCGCTCACTGGCCCTCCCCAAGTCCCTGATGTCTGGAACAGAGCTTAGGGCTCTGCGGTGCTCAGGACATACTTTATGAGTGACTGCAAAGGCTGAGTGAATGTGGGGGTGAGGGGGGACTCTCCTTCCAGGTCCCCTGACCAGCAGTCTGCACCTCCCCAAACACCCATGGGTAGTATCAGATGAGGTCCTAATTGCAAACTGTGTCGGGGCTGACACAGCACCCCCTGTCTTGGAATCTCCACTCTGATCCTTCCCTGCTTTGTGACCTTGGGCAGGATATTTCCGCTCTCTGAACCCCAATTTCCTCATTGACAGAGTGCAGCTGGAGAGTCAAGGAGCAAATGTATGTCATCTCTGAGGTATGACCAACACTTCGTTCACGGCTCAAAATAACAGAGGTTGAACCTGGGCTTAAAAAAAAAAAGGCTGGAGGGGGCCGGAGCGATAGTACAAGCAGGCAAGACTTTTGCCTTGCATGCAGCTGACCCAGATTCGATCCCCAGCATCCCATATGATCCTCCAAGCACCACCAGCAGTCATTCCTGAGCAGAACCAGGAGTAACCACTCAGCATCACTGGGTGTGGCCCAAAAAGCCAATTAAAAAAAAAAAAGAACTGGAACAATAATGTAGCAGGAAGGGCATTTGCCTTGCACGTGGCCAATCTGGCTTTAATCCACAGCACCCCATAGCCCACCAGAAGTGAGTCCTAAGCACCGGATGGGCGTGGCCCCAAAACAAAACAAGCAAACAACAACCGAAACACAGGGGCTGGAGAGACAGTGCAGCCGGTAAGGCATCTGCTGTGTGCATGGCTGGCTGGGTTTCAGTCCTCCAAGCACTGCCAGCAGTGATCCCTGAGAGCAGGGACAGAGTGGTCACTGAACATTCCTGGGTGTGGCCACTTCCCCCCACCCCAATAAAAAGGTATCCATGCTTACAGGGCAACTGAGGCATTGGGAAGCTAAATAACAGATGAGAGCGATCTGATTGCAGACATGGCTCCGCCCACCTCTCCCATAGTCGGGCCCATGATCAAGGCGCCACAGATGCTTCTGGGCACCGACAGTCTTCGAACCCGAGCATCACCCTGGAAACGTGTTCTGGCAAGCCCATCTGTGCCTGCCACAGCAATTGTGTGTGTGCCCCTGCTTCCCAGCCCCTCTCCCTGCATTGGGGCTGTCTGGAGGCTCTGGGCAAGCCCTGGTGGGTGCCAGCATCTCACAGCAAGAGTGCGTGTGGAGGGCTCCTTAGACCCATCACACAGATCCTCCCCCACGACTCACAGAAATGCTGCTGGGGAACGAATGTCAATCTATCTGGGAGAAGTTCTAGCACAGAGATGAAAGTCAAAGTGGCAGAGAAGCATTTCAATGACTGCAAGGGTGGAGGCAGTCAGGGGTGAGGCATTTGCCTTGCACCCTGATCACCCTGATTCCATCTCCAGCACCTCTGAGTGCTCCCTAGTAGTGAGCCCCACCCATAGTGATCCCTGAGCACAGAGCCAGGAGAAAGCCCTGAGCATCACCAGAGGAAGACCTGAGCGACATCACACACACACACACACACACACACACGAAAAAAAATAACTGCAAATCTATACTGCTGGGGCCAGAGAAATAGTGTAGCTGGGAGGGTGCTTGCCTTGCACGCAGCCAACCCAGGTTCGATCCCCAGCACCCCATTTGGTCCACTGAGCACCGCCAGGAGTGATCCCTGATAGCAGAGTCAGGAGCTGACCCTGAGCATCACCGGGTGTGGGGTGTGACTTTTGATTCCTCCCACACTTTACTAGTAGCTTGTTGTGAAACCTTAGCAAGAACCTTAGCCACAGTGACTGAGACACCTTCTGTGAGGCCTGTGAGTTATTTATTTTTTTTGTGGAGATGGGGGTAATATTCTTACATTAGGCAGCAGAGGAAGAAACTGGGCTGGAGGCAACGCACCTGCATTCCTTCTGAGCACCACTCCTGAGCACAGAGCCAGGAATAGCCACGGAGCACCAGGGTCTGTGGTCCCAACACTTCTCCAAAACCAACAGGAAAATATTACCAAGAAAATCCTCAGGAAGTGGAGGGGGGCAGAAAGGACAGTATTGTACTGTTACTGTATCTTGTTGATCAATCCTATTCATTTCCTTGGTGTGTTTACAAGAAAATCAGTGCTAAGTGGTCCAGGAGCAACATTCAAAGGACTTACCTAGGATTGGGGGTTAATCTGGAGCAGACGGTTCCAAATTGATTTAGCATAGCGCCCCCCTTCCAGAAAAATAAATAAAAAGAAGAAATCACCGGGGGTCCTGCTGGATCCTTCTAGCACCCATCCCTGACACCACCCACCCACAAGTTGTACACTTGGGGAACCACACCCAGTGGCACTCAGGGGTGACTCCTGGTTCTGCACTCAGGAATCACTCCTGGCAGGGGTACAGGACTATATGGGAGACCTCTGAGGGAATCTGGGTCTGGGTGGGCTACAGGCAAGGCAAATGCCCTCCCCACTGTACTACCTCTCCGGCCCCCGAGTTGTTAACTTTGGGGAAAGGAGAAGAGGGAGGGTTTGTGGGTCTGGTCTTAAGCCAGTTGTGGAGGTGGGGAAAGAGGTGGCCTCAGCTGCAGTGGTGCTGGGATTCAGGACCGAGAGCGAGCACCCTAACCCTCTGCAGTCCCCGCCAACAACTTTTCAGGAAGATGATCTATTATATAGGTGTGACAGGGAGGGAGGAAGCACGGAGGATGCTTGGGAGACCTTGATGCACCCTCATGTGACTCCATAGCTCTGGACTCCTCAGCAGGCCTGACTCAGAAATAGAAATCGCATAAGCGCATGCGAGGTGCAGGACCAAAGTAAAAAATAAACGAGAAATTGCTTTCAAAGCATGGAGGCCAGGGCTGCTTCCCAGTTGGGGACAATCATCGTTAACTGCTATTAATACCCCGGGAACCCTTACTTGCTTTTAAGAAATATTCATTAAGCGCTTCCTTGGTGCCAATGCTTAATCGCTATTGCTTGTTGTTGCGCTTTTGTTTTTTAGGTGGTTTTTTTTTTTTTTCCAAACCCCTGGGTCCCTTAGGAAAGGAATTTATTGAATCTGTACTTCCGCTGGGGATGCGGAGCTGGAGCGCGGGAGGAGCTCCAGGAGCTGGCCCCAGGCTCGAACTAGCGTCCCTGCTGCGCCTTCAGCACCGCCGGCTCTGCGGTTCCGCCTCGTCCCCCACCAACCCGTCCTCCAGTTCCTCGGAACTGCATCCACGCCCCGTGTCCCGGGTGCAGGGGCTGCGGCTTGCGGCTCGCGGCACCCTTGTCCCGGTAGCGAGGAGGAGGGTCGGGAGGACTGGACTTCCAGGGCCCGGGTCCCGGGGGAAGGAGTGGCAGGCAGATTTATGGGCCGGCTGCCGGTTTAGGTGCCCTGGCACCCTCGGGAGCTGGACCCCCGACCTCGGAGTTCGGGCTGCGCGCGCGCTGCGTGCGGTGGCCCGTGGCCAGAGGCCGGTGGCCCGGCCGCTGCTCACTCCAGCCTCGCGGCGGCCGCGCGACTCGGCCTCGAGCCGCAGGTTCGGGGGGGAGGGGGAGTCGGGAGGGGGCGCAGGGGGAGGAGCCGCGGACCTGCGACAGGGGCGAGGGGCGGAGCCGCGCGGGCACCGCGGCGGGCGCTCTGGGCGGCTGCGGCGGCGGCGGCGGCGCTCGGGGTGAGTCCGCGCCTCCCCCTCCCTGGCCGCGGCCCCCGCCCCGGCCCGATCCTGGGGGGGGCGGCCCGGGCGCGTTGGGGCGCGGGTAGGTGCAGAGGCGCGCAGCTCTCCGCCGGGGAGTGGGAGTGCTGCGGCGCGCGCTGTCCGCCCCCGGGGAGGGGCACGTGGTCCTGGAAGGGGGGGTGGTCCCGAAACACCTGGGTATGCCCGAGTCCTTGCCCACCCTTCCCCCCGGCTTGGAGATAGTTTCTCCACCCCATGGTCCCTAAAGATCTAGGGTTCCGTGACCCCCGGAGGGCGCGGTCATTTTCCCTCTCCCCTGCAGCGCTTTGGGACCCCGGCATCTTCTCAGCCTTCACCCCCACCCCCTCCAAAAAAAAAAAAAAAAATCCCAGCCTCTCTGCATCCCGGAGAGACATTAAGGACTTCAACTCCCAAAAGCCCGTGCAGCACCGGGTGTGTATGAAGCTTCAGCAGTGTGGCTGCAAAGCCTGCCGGGAATTGTAGTCTTTGAGCGCACCGGACGCTGGGAGCCCGGAGGTGGGAGGGGGTGGTTGGTCCTCTCGGGGGTCACCTGGGGTCGAGCATTTGGCCCGAGTGAAATAAGATGTAAAGCTCAAACCGAGCTTTTACTCCTGGCCACAGCCCCAGATCCAGCTCCCACCTCTCATTACCTGGCGTCTGGGGGACGGGTCCAAGCCACTTGCTTGTCCGCCCCCCAACCCCCATGGGCGGCCGACCGCCGCCACCTGGGCTGCCATCCAGGACGAGGCGGGGATAAGCGCAGGTGAGTTTCAGCCTCCCCAGGACTATCTGGAGTCCTGGTCCCCTGCCGCGCCCCTCCCCCAGCACCTGTCCATCCGTGAGCCCTCCTCTGCCTGTCCCCACTTTCCTGCATCCTGCCTCCGGTCGTGGCTCTAAACCATTTGTGACCAGTTCCACCCTGCCTCCCCCCACCCCACCTGTCCCCTCCTCATCCCTGCTGCCTCACAGCCCCTCGCCAGCCTTCTGGACCCACATCTCTGCTCAGCCTTCCTCGGGATGCTTCTGTCCATCTGTCATCTCCCATCTCCCCTCCCCTCCCCCTCACCTCTCTGCCTTTTATCTCCACACCCCGTCTTGTCTCCAGGGCACGTTTCTCAAAGACATTCTGTCCACTCTCGCCCACTGCTTGCCACTGTTCCTCCCCCCTCCATTCGAGAGCACACCAGCCTTTTCATTATGGCTGTCCATCCCATCTCTGCCCTGAATGTCCCTCCGGTCTTATCTGCTCATTAGTGTCTCTTTAGGGTCCCCCCACGCCCTTCCTGTGACCTCCCCGCCCTCCCCTCCCCCCACTCAGCTTGGCCCAGGGCTCATCTGCGTATGGGCACCTCTCTGCGCCCCTCGCCCTGCACCCTTCCTGTTCCTCTTGACCCCAGCCCTGTCCCCCATGCTCTCCCTGCTCCTCGAAGGCTGCTCCCCACCCTAGCCCCCACCTGCCAGCTCACTTTCTCTGTGCCTCCCCTCCCCCAGTCTCAGATCTCCCCAACCCCATATTCCCCCCTCCCCAACTCTGGGTCCTTGGAGCCACTTGCTGCTCTAAGTGTTAGTTTCTCAGTGCCCCTCATAAAATTGTGCCACCAGGAAGTTGGGGGAAGGTGTGGGGTTCGTCCCCCGCTGGATCCTAACAGCCTGAGCTGCAGCCGGTGCTCTGTGAACACTTGCAGAATGAATGAATGAACGATGCCGGGCTCGGCCGTGTCTGTCTGGCCCCTTTCCTCCGAGCACCCTGAACCTGTGTCTCCTGTGTGCTCATCCCTTTATTTGTGTGTCCTGCATGGCTGCCTCTCAGCCGGCCTTCCCTGTCCCTTCTTTCTTGTCCGTTGTCCCTGTTGGTGCCCACACGCATTCACGCCTGTCTCAGGCTCAGACCATTGTCTCTTCTTCCCGTACCCTGACTCAGTCTCCCACCCCTGATGGCCACATCCCTGCCCTTCACTCCAGCCCCATGGCCCCTCGCTCTGTCTCTGCCAGCAGCCTGCCTGTCCTTGGTGTCCCCTTCTCACCTGTTGTCCTCGCAGGTGGTGGCCACCATGTCAGGGGACTATGAGGATGACCTCTGCCGGCGGGCCCTTATCCTCGTCTCAGAGCTCTGTGCGCGGGTCCGTGATGCCGACACGGGTGACAGATGCCAGGAGTTTGAGAACCTGCGAATCCGAGGCTATCCCCGGGGACCGGATGCAGGTCAGCCCCAACCCCCGTCCCCGCCCGCTCCGGTCCTCTCTATCCCCACCCTCGGGCTCCTGACCTTTAGGGGATTCCCATTACTGCCAGATGCATGTCCAGGTTGGAGTCTGCCCTCCTCCACTCCCTGGGCGGGTTCAGGCAGGTGGCTTTTCTGTGCCTCAGTTTCCCCATCGAGGTAATGGGGATAATGAACATGATGAAATCCTGGGGCAATTGATAGACTCAGGTGACATCTATGTTTGGTTTTGGGTGGTGCGCAGGGGTTCCTTCTGGCTCTGTACTCAGGGATCACTCTGTGGGTGTCAGGGATCACTCCCGATGGTGCATGGGAGACCATATGGGGTGCTGGGGATCAAACCCAGGTTGGCTGCATGCCAGACGAGCGCCCTCCCCACTGTGCTATTCCTCCAGCCTTTCTTTTCTTTTCTTTTCTTTCTTTCTTTTTTTTTTTTTTTTTGCTTTTTGGGTCACACTTGGTGATGCACAGGGGTACTCTTGGCTCTGCACTCAGGAATTACTCCTGGTAGTGCTCAGGGGACAATATAGGATGTTGGGAATCGAACCCAGCTCAGCCACATGCAAGGCAAATGCCCTACCTGCTGTGCTATGGCTCCAGCCCTGCTCCAGCTTTCATATGACATCTTACTCATCGGAGTAAGCTGACCCATCACGGTCATTAGAAATTGCTGGGTGCAACTATGAAGCGCCGCCTGTGTACCAGTCAATATCTCGTCTTCAGTGGGGGAACTGAGGCCCAGAGGGTGAAATCACCCAGCTGGGAGGCAGGGGATGTTATGAGAGGCCAGGAATACTTGCACGTGCTGCCTGATGGAGGATACTGTTCAGGACAGGGGCACTGGGACACCCACAGAGTCAAGTCCCGCTGGATCCGGGGGTGTGTAGGATGTTGGGGGCCAACAGTCAGGGTGAACACCCAGGGGCGGTGGGGCTGGCTGCTCGCATAGCCTGTGAGGTGCAGCGTGCTCCAGCGCACAACCGTCTCACAGACAGACTGGAACACAACAAGCATCAATACCTGATGCTTTTTTTTTTTTTTTTAGTCACACCCAAGCAGCTCTCAGGGGTTACCCCTGGCTCTGTGCTCTGGACACTCCAGTCTCGCAGACAGGAACACAATACATATCAGTGTTTTGGGCAGTGCTCGGGAGACCCTGCAGGATGCTGGGGATCAAACCTGGGTGGGCTGCATGCAAGGCAAGCGCCCTACCCACTATACGTTTTTTTTTCTAGCTCCTCACATCTTTCTCCTTTAAACCAACAAACAGAAAATGCCTCCAGATGCACCAGGGCTGCCGCTGTCCCCCTTGGCAACCATTTCCTGCCCAGCCCGGGGTGGCATCACTCACTTTGGGAAACACTGCACGAGTAAGGTAGACTTTTCCTCAGAATGGTTAAGCTACGTTCCCCAGGACACACAGCAAGCTAAAATTTTTTTCTTTTTTTTTTTTCTTTTTTGGTCACACCCTGCGATGCACAGGGGTTGCTCCTGGCTCTGCACTCAGGAATTACCCCTGGCGGTGCTCAGGGGACCATATGGGATGCTGGGAATCGAACCCGGGGGGTCGGCCGCGTGCAAGGCAAACGCCCTACCCGCTGTGCTATTGCTCCAGCCCCTGAAATTTTTTTTTCTTATTGGGTCACACCCAGCGATGCACAGAGGTTACTCCTGGCTCATGCACTCAGGAATTACTCCTGGCAGTGCTCAGGGAACCCTATGGGATGCTGGGAATCAAACCCAGGTCGGCTGCGTGCAAGGCAAACGCCCTATCCACTGTGCTATGGCTCCAGCCCCAGCAAGCTGAAATTTAAACCCCGGCATCCACAGCATGGGTATAACTGTGCCTCCGTGTCCTCGCTGGAAGCTAGCACGGCAGTGAGGCGTGTGCTAGTCTGCACCTGACCTGGCTTTGATCCCTTGTACATTGTGGTTGGCTGAGCACGGCCATGGGGCCACAGTGATTCCCCCCAAGTTCTGTAGGGCCCAAGAGCATCTCATCTTCAGGCCCTTGCGCAAACTATCAGCCAATTGGCTGAATTTGTGAGTAGGGTCCACTGGGCTTGAGAGGTGCCCCACCCCCCCGCACAAAGATCACCTAGAGATGCTTGCAGTATGGGTTAGGGGAGCTGCACGTGGCCAACTGGGTTTGATCCCTGGTACCCCATGTCTCCCCCCGAGCACTGCCAGCAAAAATTCCTGAGTGCAGCACAGAGTCTGGAGTAAGCCCTGAGCACCCCTAGTAGTGACCCCCTCTCCCCCAAAAAAATGCTGACAAATATGGTGAATGGAGGCAGGCTGGGAGACGATATGCCCGCTCTGGCCCCTGACCCCTGGCCTCTGGCCTCGCTCTCCGCAGACATCTCCGTGAGTCTGCTGTCGGTGATCGTCACCTTCTGCGGCATCGTCCTGCTGGGTGTCTCCCTCTTCGTGTCCTGGAAGCTGTGCTGGGTGCCGTGGCGGGACAAAGGCGGCTCGGCTGTGGGCCTGCGCAAGGACCTGGCCCCGGGGGTGGGGCTGGCAGGTCTGGTCGGTGGCAGTGGACACCACCTGGGGGCGGGCCTGGGCGGCCATCCGCTGCTGGGCCCCCACCACCATGCACACACTGCCCACCACCCGCCCTTCGCTGAGCTGCTGGAGCCTGGCGGCCTCGGGGGCGCCGACCCCCCGGAGCCCTCCTACTTGGACATGGACTCATACCCAGAGGCCGCGGCCGCTGCAGCCGTGGTCGGGGTCAAGCCCAGCCAGACCTCCCCAGAGCTGCCCTCCGAGGCCACGGGAGGCTCCGGGCTGCTCCTGCTGCCCCCTAGCAGCGGTGGCCTGCCCAGCGCCCAGTCCCATCAGCAGGTCACCAGCCTGGCACCCAGCAGCAGGTGAGACGGGGAGGCGCTATGACCAGGGGCTCCTTTTCTCTCTTTCCCGTCAGCGACTCTCTAAGTTCCCTGGGGAGGAGCGGAGTGGCGCCCCAAAGTCCTGAGCCTGGGGACAGGAGCGTTCGTTGTGGGGGTCCCAGGGTGATGGATCCAGAGAGGGGAGGGGGCTGGACGGTGGGGTCGGAAGGTGCAGGAGAATGAGGGCTTGAGCATGGGGGTCCCCGTTTTGCCAGGATTAATGGAGGGGGGATTCGGCATCTCCCTGGCTAGCCCCTCTCGGCCGGAAGGGCAGAGGTGAGTATGGCAGAGACCTGCCTGTGCAGGGCTTCCCACGTCGGCTGCCCCGGAGCAGCCAGGCCAGGAGCCCCGGCGGTGTCGCTGAAGCCCATGGGCAGAGCTGGGGGCCTGCAGGTGGCGGGATCTCCCTGAGACCAGCACAGCGCAGATGAGGTAGCCAGGAAAGACCTAGGGGTGAGCTAGGGTACCCCAGGAGGGAGCTGCCCTGTGCCTTGTGTGTACGGGTGGGGTGGGGTGGGCGCCTGGCTTGAGGACCCCGGGGGCCAGGAGGAGCTGAGTGGGGAAGAGGCGCCGACAGGACGAGACTGAGCTGAGGCCAAAGACTGAGGAGGGGGCGTGGGGATGGGGTGCCCCTGGGTACGACTGGGTGCGGGGGTTGTCAGTGGGCCAGGAGCAGGAGTGGGCTAGAGGGAGACTCTGAGCTTCTCTGAGTCTGGGGGGAAAGGGGGTCGGAACTGTGTGGGTCTGGGAGGCAGGGAACAGCCTGCAGGGGGGAAAGTCAGACTCCCCGCACCCAGAGGCTCATGGGAGAAGTGGTTCTCAGCCGGGGCCCAGGGCCTCGTGGGAAATGTAGTCTGAGGCCCGGGGAGGCCATACCTAGAGGCGGTTGCTACATTGAGTCTTAGTCCCTCCTCTCCCATTATACAGATAAAGAAACTGAGGCTCCCGGTGGGGATGACCTGCTCCAAGTCCTTTCCCGGGCTGCTTTCCTGGTGGGTGGGCAAGTGAGGGCGTGGTGATGCAAAACTCGGGGAGAGGGTCCCCAGGGTTGACCCGCAGGTCTGAGGGGTCAGAGTAGACGGGGTGGGCTTAGGGGGGGCCTGGTGGCTGGTGAGCCTGGGACTGATCTAAACTGGACTTGAGGGGAGTCGGCACTAGCCTTTGGGAAGCTCTGGAAACTTGGGGAAGGCCTGTGTGAGAGGGGGAGGGACAGAGGCGGCGTGAGCTTTGGGCTTCTGGAGTGTTCCACAAGCCCCTGGGGACAGTGGGAGACTGAGCCGGAAGGGAAGAACGGAGAGGGGGTGGGGGGTGAGGAGAGGAGAGACGGGGGCAAAGGTGGGTTGGAGGGGCTCAGGGGGCTAGGCTAGGTTTCTGGGTGTCGGGAGAGAGGGGATGGCACCCCAGAGCGGGCACTGCCCCAGGGGTGCAGCTTGCTCAAGGTCAAAATCAGCAGAAGTGAAGTTGGGATTTGGGGAGAACTGGGCGGTGCCGGGGATGGGGTCGGGGTTTCTCACCCACCCCTGCCCGCACCCCCAGGTACTCGGGCTTGCCGCGGCCCCTCACCCAGCAGACTCTCACCTCCCAGCCCGACTCGGGCCCGGAGGAGCGCCCGCCTGCTCTGCCCGTGCCAGTGGCCGTGGGCGGGGAGGAGAAAGCCAAGCTGATTGGGCAGATCCAGCCCGAGCTGTACCAGGGCACAGGCCGGCGCCCTGGGGAGGCGGGCGCGGGGGCGCCCTGTGGCCGCATCAGCTTCGCCCTGCGCTACCTGTACGGCTCGGACCAGCTGGTGGTGCGGATCCTGCAGGCCCTGGACCTCCCGGCCAAGGACTCCAACGGCTTCTCCGACCCCTACGTCAAGATCTACCTGCTGCCTGACCGCAAGAAGAAGTTCCAGACCAAGGTGGGCGTCCCTCCGGGGGCTGGAACGGGTCTCTGGGTCTAAGAGGGTGAGTTGGGGGCCAGGATCCCTGAGTCTGAGGGAGGAGGCTGGGGGGTCTGAGGTAAGAAGCAGCTGAGGCATTTCAGTGTAGTTTAGGTCACATGATTGCAATACTGTTAATGTTTGTGGTCTTGATGTCAGGTCGCTGCTCCATCACCGCCACCAGTGTTCCCGGGACCATCCCCCTGCTGTCCTTAGGTCACTTCTGATCTGCCTCACGCTATGCTGCCCCTACAGGGCCTGAGATCATGGGGGCTGGAGGCCTGGTAGATAATGATGTCCATGTTCCTCCTTGCCCCAGGTGCACAGGAAGACTCTGAACCCCGTGTTTAATGAGACCTTTCAGTTCCCGGTGCCCCTGGCCGAGTTGGCACAGCGTAAGCTGCACTTCAGTGTCTACGACTTTGACCGTTTCTCCCGGCACGACCTCATCGGCCAGGTGGTCCTGGACAACCTCCTGGAGCTGGCCGAGCAGCCCCCCGACCGCCCACTGTGGAGGGACATTATGGAGGGAGGCTCGGTCAGTGGCCCCTGATATATGGTTGAAATACTGCAAAGAAGAGGGGATAAGGTGTAAGCAAGCCCACACACCCCGGGTGCCATCCACCCTGGTGGGCCCAACTCTGACAGCCTCCCCGCCCATGATAGACTGGGCCCCCAACCCCGGACTCTTGCCCTTTGACCCAGATTTGACCTTTCTGATCCCTCCACTCCTACTTTTTCTCTTCTGACCAGCTCACCCCTGACCTCAGCACCTGAGCCTCCATCTCCCCCTCCCTTCGCCACGCCCTGAACTGCTAACTCTAATCAAATCCTCCTGCTCTGGGCTGGATCTGGGAGGGTGCTTGCCTTGCACGCTGCTGACCTGGATTCAATCCCTGGCATTCCATATGGACCCCTGGGCACTGCCAGGGGTAATTCCTGAGTGCAGAGCCGGATGTAACCCCTGAGCACTGCCAGGTGTGATCCCCCCAAATCCTCCTGTTCTCCACCATTGTCACTGCCTGAGACACCCCTGCTGCAGACTCAGTAGGATCCCCAATATCCTGACATTCCTCAACTCCCCTGCATTCAGATTGTGGGGCTGGCACCCCTCAAACCCCTCCCCATACCCCACCAGATTCTTCTTCCCCTGAGGCCCTGACCCTTCCTGCCTATGTCTCCATCCTTACTGGACATCTCGCTCTCTCCAGCTCGCTAATCCCTGCCCTTCAGCACTCTCAGTGCCAATCTGTGGGGTTCACATTCCTGCCCATCTCTACCTCGGTTTCCCCATATCCACCATAACATACACATACTGGGTGCCCAGGGCTCTTCCTAAGTCCCCTTCATGGGGTGCCCCTGGCTCCTTGCTCTCTTGGACCCCAACCTCAGCCTCCAGATCCCAGAGTACCCTTGCCCAGGGACACCCCCACCCCGTGATTTCCCAGGGAGCCCTCCTGGAACGCGGCTACTACTTTCTCTCTCACTCCTCACCAAAGTCTCCTTCCCTCCATCTTTCGGGTCCTGCACTCTCCTTTCTCTAGCGTGGCCTTGGCCACACTGTCTCTGGATATGTCTGTTAGGTGTCCGTGGGATTTTAGAATTTGGGGTTCCAAATTTGGAGTTGGGTTTCTCAGTGGAGAATATTTGTTTCTCACTGAGCCCCCCTCAAAACTCTCATCTCTCCTGTAGGATTAGCGGTCATTCATGGGGGTGTCAGACTGACAAGAGGGTGGACCCCCTGAGCCTCTGCTGGCGGGAGGCATGGAAAGGGATTGAGGGGGACACCCGAGTCAGGGCACCTCTGAACACCCCTCCCCATCTGCAGGAAAAGGCAGACCTTGGGGAGCTCAACTTCTCGCTCTGCTACCTGCCTACCGCAGGGCGCCTGACTGTGACCATCATTAAGGCGTCTAATCTCAAAGCGATGGACCTCACGGGCTTCTCAGGTTTCAGGGGTCTGAGGGAGGATGGCTGGGACCCAGGAGGCTGAGGGAAGGAAGTCTGGGCTCTCCCCTTGGGAGTGTCCAAGAGTCTGAGGTCTGGACTCCTGTGCCTAAGAGGAGGGGGTGAAGGCTGGGGACCCCCACCCTTGCGAGGAGACCGTAGGTGGACGTGCTCACCGTGCTCCCCCAGATCCCTACGTGAAAGCCTCTCTGATCAGCGAGGGGCGGCGTCTGAAGAAGCGGAAAACCTCCATCAAGAAGAACACGCTGAACCCCACGTACAACGAGGCGCTGGTGTTCGACGTGGCCCCTGAGAGCGTAGAGAACGTGGGGCTCAGCATTGCAGTGGTAGACTACGATTGGTGAGGGGGCGTGGTGTGGGCGGGTCGGGGCCCTATCAGGACGGGGATTGGCGGGAGAAAGGGGCGTGGTGTGGGCGGGTCGGGGCCCTATCAGGACGGGGATTGGCGGGAAAAGGGGGTGTTGGTGGTGGGGGAGGCGTATCAGGACAGGTATTGGCGGGGACAGAGGGCGTGGTGTGGGTGTGTGGGAGGCATTGGCGGGGCGTGATGTGGATGGGTCCAGGGAAAGTATCTATCTGGACGGGCATTGGTGGAAACGTGGTGTGCAGGGAAGGGGAGGGCTTGCACATGGGTGGGGCCGGGCATCCTGCTGCCCCCTCCCCAGGTGCTCATGGGCCTCTCTCCCGAACTCTAGCATTGGACACAATGAGGTGATTGGTGTGTGCCGTGTGGGCCCCGAAGCTGCCGACCCCCACGGCCGCGAGCACTGGGCCGAGATGCTGGCCAACCCTCGCAAGCCCGTGGAGCACTGGCATCAGCTTGTGGAGGTGAGTGTGCGCCCCAGTTCCCTTCGCTCTTTCCTGTCACTCACTTCCAGGAGTGATCTCTGAGCACAGAATCAGGAGCGCAGAGCCAGTTTGTCCTGAGCGCAGCCAGGTGTGACCTTAAAACAAAAAGAGGGGCTGGAGTGATAGCACAGCGGGTAGGGCGTTTGCCCTGCATGCTGCCGACCCGGGTTCGATTCCCAGCATCCCATATGGTCCCCTGAGCACCACCAGGGGTAATTCCCGAGTGCAGAGCCAGGAGTAAGTCCTGTGCATCGCCGGGTGTAACCCAAAAAGCAATCACTGTATCACTGTCATTCCGTTGTTCATTGATTTGCTCGAGCGAGAACCAGCAACGTCTCCATTCGTCCCAGCCCTTAGGTTTAACAGCCTCTCCTCACTTGTCTTTCCCAATGATGGGAGGCTCTTTCAGGGTCAGGGGAATGAGACCTGTTATTGTTACTGTATTTGGCATATCGAATACGCCACAGGGAGCTTGCTGGGCTCTCCAAGAGGGACGGAGAATGTATATCAGAGAATACAAGCAAGCATGTTAAAACCAAACACATGTGTGCTGCTTTAGGCACATCAGTGGGCTAGACTATAAGAGGATGCGCAGCCACTTTGCGGGAACTGCCGGGAGCTGTTTTATATAGTCTCTGGATGTTGGCAGTTGATGGGATTACATGGCACCGGGGGCAGTTTGTGGGTGTGACTGCCAAGCTACTGGAAAATGGGGAGTCAGGGTGGAAGAGGCCCAGTCCCGATCCAAGCAGGCTTGGAGATCTCAGCCCTGGGTCCTGCACACCTGGGTTCCTCTGCCTGTTCCTCCATGCATGAGGCTTGTCCGATTGTGTGAAGAGGGGCCTTGAGTATGGCTGTGACTGGGTTCCAGAGATTTTCGGCTGCCAGGGCTCTGCATGGGGAGGGGAGGAAAACTCAACCCGCCCTCCTCTGAGAGGCCCCAGTGAAGAAAGCCTGGTATGGGGGTAGGAGATTCTGCATCGCTCTCTTCTGGGAGCTTTGTTATATAGTCTCTGGATCAAAAAGCACACACACACAAAGAAGACAGAGCTGAGATAAAATAAAATCCAAAAATTTTATTTTAAATTTAAAAGTAAAAAAAAAAGAATAAAATATCACAAGGATGCTGAAGGACGACTGTGTTTTCCATTTTTTTTTTTTTACTTTTTGAGTTACACGCAGTGATGCTCAAAAATTATTCCTTGCAGTGCTTGGGGGGCCATATGGGATACCAGGAATCGAACTGTTTCACCGTGTACAAGGCAAACACCCTCCCTGCTGTACTATTTCCTTAGCACCCTCCAAAAAATATTTTATTTAAGAGAAATTACTGAATCTCTGGCTCCAGAGAATTTTGTTTGTTTAGGGTCCACACCTGGCAGCCGTAAGGACTTGCTCCTGGCTCTGCACCCAGGGATTACAGTATGGACTCCAGGGACCATCTGGGGTACCAGGGATCAAACCCGGGTCAGCCACATTCAAGTTCATGCCCTCCCCGCTGTCCTATCTCTGAGGCCCAGTCCAGAGAAATTTTGGATGCAAGCCTTTCATTTGAAAACAAGGATAGATTTCAAAACTCTTCATGACGGTTTTGCTTTTAGGAAAGCCAAGGAAAGTAAACATAAAAAATTTTGTACTGAGTATAAATAAACCACTCAAAGCTAATGTAATTTTAATATGCTTACTCTTCAATTTCTTTGAAAATCTTTCAATTATTTTTGCATTCCGGAGCAATTGGCCTACCAAAAGCACACGGAAGCAAGGCTGTCAGTTTTTCCTTTGTTTTGGGCTCCCATTTGTCACAGAATGGACTTTTAAAGAGCTGTAGGATGATTTGCCTGCTTTCACTCTGGTGACCTGAAAATATTGCATTCCAAGAGATTGATCTTGGTTGCCGAGTTAGGTACACCTCCCACTGGGGGACCAGGTATCTCTGGTCCATGCTCTTTGGGTGCTTTCTAACCAGACTTCAGGGAGAGATTGAGTGACTTAGCGCTGAGCCCGGATTTGAATTCTGAAGGGGACAGAGCAATACGACAGCAATATGAGGGCACCTGCCTTGCATGTGGCTGACCCAGGTTTGGTCCCTGGTACCACATATGGTCCCCTGAGTCCACCAGGAGTGATCCCTGATTGCAGAGCCAAGAGTAAGGCCTGAGTACTGCTGGTTGTGGCCCCCAAACAAAGGCAAAACCAAGTAAGAAGAGCAGGGACCAAAGCTATAGGACAGTGGGGAAGGCACTTGCCTGGCACACAGATGGCCCCCAATTCATCCCTGACATTCCTTACAGTCCCCCAAACACTGCCAGGTGTGATTTTTGAGCAGAGCCAGAAATAACCCCTGAGCATTGCTGGGTGTGCCCACCCCCCCAGAAAAAAATATGTCTTTTTTTTTCTTTTTGGGTCACACCCAGCAATGCACAGGGGTTACTCCTGGCTCTGAACTCAGGAATTACCCCTAGCGGTGCTCAGGGGACCATATGGGATGCTGGGAATCGAACCCGGGTTGGCTGCGTGCAAGGCAAACGCCCTACTTGCTATGCTATCGCTCCAGCCCCAAAAAATAAAAGTCTTTCATTTAGTCTCTGGGCAATGCTCCTGTTGCGTTGCCTCTGGCCTCACACCTGAGTGTTCTGTCTTTGCCTCCTCCAGGAAAAGACTTTGAGCAGCTTCACCAAAGGAAGCAAAGGATTATCAGAGAAAGAGAACTCTGAGTGAGGGTAAGGGGTTCTGGGGGCACGGGACGAGAGCACTGGGATCTTGGGTCTGAGGGAGGAGGGCTTGGGGATGAACCCCTGGATCTGAGGGAGGAGGGCTCGGGATGGATGCCTGTGTCTGAGGGAGGAGGGCTGGAGGACGGACCTTTGGATCTGAGGGAACGGGCCTGGAGCTAGGCTTCTGGGTCTGAGGGCAGAGGGCATGGAGACGGGCCCCTGGGTGCTGGGCTGGCAATGTGCCTCTAGCTGGACCCAGGCTGTCTTCTGCTGTCACTGATGCCCTTCCCTGCCTGTCCCTGCAGGTCTGGCCCAGGCCGGGATTCTGCCGGCCCCCGGGACCTCAGCCCTCCTGCGCGGACAGTGAATTCATCTTGAAGCCATAGTGTCCGTGCCCTGTGGTGCGGGCCGCCCTGGGCTTGCATCCTTCTGCCCTGGCAGCGGGAGGGTGGGAGGCACGTGGGCCCAGCCCCCCGGTTCAGGGTGGGGGGCATTTGGGCTCCCCTGTGTCCATCTCCCCTTCCAGACGAGGGGCTGTGCATGTCTGGGGGACTCCCGGCCCCAAACCCTGTCTGTCTGTCTCTCTGGTGTTTGTCCTAGACGTGGTGTCCTAAGCCTTGTTCTGGTCCCCGCTGTGACTGTCAGTGTCCCAAGCCCCCGTGTCCCCCAGAGACATGTACCTGTGTCTCCCCCTCTGTCCACCACACCCCACGTCTGGCCGGTCCCCCCACTGCTGCTGCTATCAACGCCAGAATAAACACACCCCGGTCCCACTGCACTGGGGACGTCTGTCCACTCTGGGAGTGCAAGGCTGGGTGGGGGCCTGTGGACAGGATCACTGATGTCGCTCTGTCTCAGCGTCTGCTTATTATCATGGCTGATGCCCTGATGGCCCTGGGACACAGAATGCAACTCAGCTCCTTGGGAGCCACACGGAGACTTGAAAGTTGCCCAGACTTGGCGATCTGAGCAGAGAGAGGGCTTCAGGCATGGCCGGATGCAGGCGTCATCAGCCACTTCGCTCTCCGCTGCCTTCAATCCCGGGCAGGACTTTGTGATGGCGAGGAACCAGCCCTTTGGCGCGCAGGATTACATAACGCTGCATCTGTGGGGCTGTGTGACACAGACTTCCAGTGGCAAGCTCTGAGAGAAGAGCGGCTTTGCTGCCATTCCTAGTCTTGCTCACTTTACCTTTTGCTCCTGAAACCCCAGGCGCCGGGGGAGCTCAGCTGCTCTGCAGAGACACACCCGGGTTTGGAGCTGCCCTTGGGACACACAAGGCTCTTCCTGTGAGACGGGCTGCCCCTTGGCGCCCCTGATTTTCCTCTGCAGAGAATTCTTACTTCCCATCTGCCAGGCAGTGTGTGTGTGTGGGGGGGGGCCTCCTGCAGCCACCCCGGGGGGCAAAGCAGGAGCATCTGTTATTTGGGGTTTCCAACATGGGGTGTGGCCTTGGCCAGTCAAGAAGCTCAGAGAAGCTTCCTGAGTGTTGGGCAGGAAATGAGATTTTCTCCTCTCCTTCCCACCTCTCTTCTCTTCTTCTCTCCTTCCCCCTTCTCTTCTTCTTCCTCTCTCGGCTCCTCCCTCTCTCAGCCCTGACTCCATACCATGAAGTTCTTCAGTAGTCGGGGCTGAAGGGACAGGTTTACCTGACATGGCTCAATCCCTGACACCCTCTCGGGTCCCCTGAGCACTGCCGGGAAGGATCCCTGAGCACAGAACCAGGAGTCAACCCTGAGCATTGCCGGGATTGTCCCCCAATAAGAAAGGTCTCGGGTAGAGATCCCCTGGATGACAGGACCAACAGAAGAATGTGGCAGCAGAGCAGGGATTGTCCTCTGAGCAGGAGGCCCGCAAGTCACCTTTTGCTCTCTGTTCCTTATGCCCACACCCACGCCCCTATAGACCCAGGCCAAAAGTTCCACCATGGATAATGGTGCCACCACTGGACTCGGTCTTTTGGACTGAGAGAACAGAACTGTATTCTCATGGTACTCTGGAGACCAAGAAGCTGGAGCCCGGGAGGTGCCTGCTGCCCCGACCACCCCCAAGCCTGCCCTTACCTGGGCTTCCATCCAGTGGGTCCGCCTCTCTCCTTCCTGCACCCACATCTTTGTGCCTCATGCCCCCTCTGCCTTTCTGTCTCTTATTAAGCACTTATATTTTTGTTCGTTTGTTTTTGTTTTGGAGCCAGTGATGCTCAAAGGTTATTCCTGGCTCCGTGCTCAGGAATTACTCCTGGCAGTGCTCAGGGCATCATAGGGGGTGCAGAGGACCCAACCTGGTTTGGTCCCCGTCCTGCTGTACTATCTCTCTGGCCCTTATAATTCTTTTAAAATGCATTCTAGGCTGGAGCAATAGTACAGCAGAGAGGGTGTTTGCTTTGCACACGGCCAACCGGGATTCAATCCCTGGCATCCCATATGGTCTTCTGAGCACTACCAGGAGTAATTCCTGAGCATTGCCAGGTGTGATCCAAAAAGAAAACTAATAATAATACAGTGTATTCTAATTAGGATTACATTTGCCCTCTTTTACATTATGAAAAGCACTTGCAAAGCTGAGCAAATGTCCAGTTATGAAGTTCAATTCCTTTTTCTTTGGTGAGGGGTCAAACCCAGTGGTACTTAGGGATGACTCCTAGCTCTGTGCTCGGGGATCACTCCTGGCAGCTCAGAGACCATATGGGATGCCAGGGAATGAACCCAGCTCGGGCCTGTGTGGGAAGCAAGCGCCTTACCCACTGTACTATCCCCCTGTTCCCTGAAGTTGTAATTCTGAGTGAAGGGAAATGGCCACCTGTCAGCATCTGTGGGAACACGTCGGTCATTTGAACCCGATCTATAATAAGTTATTATTCAGGCCCAGACACTGGTGCTGGAAGGTCACATGCCACGCAGCTACTGGCTCTGTCCTTCTGGCAGTTTTTGGAAGTGCCACTCCCTTCCCCTCCAAAGAGAGAGTTTATCTGTTCTGCAGGAGGACTTTGAAGTCAAACAGCCTCCATGCAAATTCCTTCCCTGTGTGCAATAGCTCCATGAACAAAGATGGGCAAAGATGAAACTGTGTCTACCTGGAACTAAAAAAAAAAATTGATGGTGTCTGCTTCTTGCAAACCTTAGGCAGCCCCGAGGAAGAAGGCACAGAGAACAGGAGCACAGTGCTCCTGCCCTGTATCTGTTAATATTGATGGTGATGATAAATGGCTACGATGTAGCACAGCATATTAGAATGAGTCTTCCTGTTAGTCACTTTGCTATTGACCGGCCTTATGTATACAAGTATTAGCTGCCCGAGAGGGGAACAAGATGTTTCTGTATAGCCGAATATTTAAAAAGATGGGTTGTTTTGGTCACCAGTTTGCTTTGACGAAGCATCCATCAGTTGCAATGATCTCTCCTTGTCAGCCCCCGGACGCCTCCCCTGTCTTTCTCTCTAAGTATCTGCCATTGGAGGTAGAGAACCACTGTAAATCCTAGAGATCCTTCATTCTGTCTGAAAACTTTCAAATCACACCACGGCGCTAGATTTGGGGGAGAGAGGGTTTAGGCTTGTGGACCCATCCCTTAGGGCCCTATAATGGCCACCTTGCAAACACAATTGACCATTTCTAATGGAGCAAGATATACATGTGCTGTGTGCTCTCGCCATTTCAGTCCAGTTTTGCCCTGTGAGAACAAGAATTCTGTGTCCATGCAAATAATAGCCTCGATGTGTGAAACCAGAGATGACTGAAATGTCGACCAAATGAAACTGTATGGTCATATACAATGAAATGCATTCAGCAATAAAAAGAACTCCCTGCTGAAACGTATGGTACCATGGAAAATTGAAATAAAAAAAAAGTTGGGGGCGGCTAGGGAATAGACGCAGAACGTAAAAGTACATTAGTCAGGGGCTGGAGTGATAGCACAGTGGGTAGGGCGTTTGCCTTGCATGCGGCCGACCCGGGTTTGATTCCCAGTATCCCATATGGTCCCCCAGCACTGCCAGGAGTAATTCCTGAGTGCAGAGCCAGGAATAACTCCTGTGCATCGCTGGGTGTGACCTGAAAAGAAAAAAAAAGTGCATAAGTCATTTATGAGTTAGATTAGGGTCTTGGTCTATAGGGACAAGAATAAGATCAGAGTTGCTTGGGGTTGAGGGAACAGGGATGGGAAGTCGTCAACACCACTAGCTTCCTGGGAAGGGGAACTGTTTGTGGTGGTGATCACAAGTCACTAAAGCTTGTTGAACTTAAAATCGATGCATTGTGGGGCAGAGCAATAGTACAGCAGGGAGAGCGTTTGCCTTGCATGTGGCCAACGCAGGTTTGATCCGTGGCATCCCATATGGTCCCCCGAGCACACCAGGAGTGATCCCTGAGTTCAGAGCCAGGAGTAAGCCTTGAGCATTAAGTTGATGCATTAAAAGGATTTTTTGGCAGGGGTTTGGTTGTTTTATCATTTTGTTTCTTAGACCACCCCCCAAACTTAAAAATTCCTGTATTCAGGAATTACTCCTCACTGGGATCCTGGGACCATACGAGGGGGGTCCAGGAATTGAACTCATTGTTCTGTTTCTCTTACCCCACATTGAAGGTTATTAACTGTTCGTACAATAAAATACCACAAAAATTTACCACCTTAGCCTTTGTGGCAGCAGTTTAGTTAAGTAAACCACAATGTCCTACAATCCAAGCACAGAAAACTTTGCACCTACCCCCAGGAACACTCCATATCTACTTTTCCCATCCAGTCCCTGGCAATCAACATTTTACTTTAGTCTCTGAATTTGACAACTCCAAATCTCTCAGAGAAGTGAAATCCTGCACAGTTGTCCTTCAATTGTGACTAATGCATCACACAGGCAAGAAGTTAGTAGGGGAAGCGAGGGGAGGGCATACTTAGGGCATCAGGGTTTAGGGTACAGGGTTTCCACACAGGGTACAGCATACGGCATTATACCTCAAACTGGTGTTTTTTTTTAAAGTCAAATTTTAAAAATCATGGATAGGGGGCTGGAGCGATAGCACAGCGGATAGGGCGTTTGCCTTGCACACGGGCGACCCGGGTTCGATTCCCAGCATCCCATATGGTCCCCGAGCACCGCCAGGAGTAATTTCTGAGTGCAGAGCCAGGAGTAACCCCTGAGCATCGCCGGGTGTGACCCATACAGCAAACAAAAACAAACAAAAATCATGGATAACAGAGGCCAATAGGCAAGATCCACAGGTGTCTGTTACAGGGTCCCAGGTAATGGGTGTCTGTTATAGGGTATCTTATAAGGGGTGTCTGTTACTGGGTGTCGATGCTATTAACGTTTTGCATGCTTGGGGGTCTGGTTGTTTGGGCGACAACAAAGATTTACGTACATAAGTGCTTGAGATTAAGGTCATTCATTATTCTGGGACTCAGTACTTTTTTCTCTTTCCTTTTAAGGGTTACTAAGGCAATCTTTCAGGATTTTCAGAGTTCGGACAGACATAGCCAATCAGGAGTGGTTCGTTGGTGACGTCATGTGTCGCCATGGCCTCAGTGGCTCCCTCTAGCGGGGTAAAAAGAGGCTTTTGACACTAAGCCAAGCCGCTCAGTTGACTCGCGTCGAGTTTGGGGGCTCCAGTGAATACAATACTCCTGCCGGCCCTGGCGATTCAAGTCTCTTTCCACGTCCACGAGGCCAGTACCCGTGGGAGAAATCCAGAAGGGGGAGAAATGCCGAGAGGGAGAGCAGAACTCCTTGGCATCCAGTCAAATGCAGGCCAGGCAGCCAATGAAAGGAGCGGATCCGACTGAAGCACGCAGGTGTCCAATTAGCTAGGGCAGAGTTACCATGACGACCCAAGTCCCGGGGCGCTTGTCAGTTTGGGGCGCGGAGGAGCTTAGCGCCCCCTGGCGTCTGGCGGGTCGAGGGCCAACAAACCCGGCCAAGCGTGCCGGTTGAAGGCAGCCAATGAGAGATCGACTGTTTGCGTGACGTCACCTGTTGCCAAGCGGGCTGCCAGGGAGCGTGAGCTCGCGCGTGAGTTCGAGTGAGCTCACGCGAGCCCGCGGCGCTCTAGCGCCAGCGGCCGTTGGCGCACATGCGCTCCTGGGTGGTCTCTCGCCCGCCCTCCAGGAGCGAGGGAGCTGGAAAAGGGCGGGAAAAGGGCATGAGGCGAGGCCGAAGGACTGATCGACGGACAGGACTGAAGGGGACTTCCTGTGCCAGAATATGCCCGAGGAGGGGATGTGGGCCCCTGAAAGACCGGGGGTGTCGAATGCCTCCAAAGAGAAGCATCCAGGAACAGAGGGGAAGAACAGGGACCCAGAGACATAGACCCCCTCAGTGCGAATCCGCAGAAGCCGGTCCTGAGATGAATGGGAAGAAGGTCAGAGCAGAGGAGAGAAGGAGTGATCGGGGATGCTCAGGGGAGCCCCAGGAGGCCACAAGACCCGATTCCTCCCAAGTCATAGGCGAATGTTGGGGTCCAAGAGAGAGAGGGAGGGGGTGGAGGGGCAGAAATAGAGACAGACGGGCTGGAGCCAAGGGCACAGTGGGAAGAGCCTGCACACAGCCGACCCAGGTTTGATCCCCAGCATTCCACATGGCCACCCACCCAGCACCGCCTGGAGTAATTCCTGAGTGCAGAGTCAAGAGTAACCTCTGAGCATCGCAGGGTGTGACCCCATAAAACAAAGAAACAGAGATGAAAGGAAGCAGAGGCAGAGAGAATGAGAGTGATCAAGGGACTTTCTGAGCAAGGAGACAGTGCTAGGGGGGTGCCAGAGAGAAATAGGGAGGCTTAGTCCTGGAGGTGGAAGACTCGGCTAGTATAGTGATCAAGGAATTAAGGGGGCAACTAAAGGATTCTGCAGGGCAAATGACAAAAGTAGGAAGGCAACTGAGGCGGAATTGGAGGTGACGGCAACAAAAGAGGACAAAGGCAGACCAGTCAAGGGCCAGGAAAAATATTGGTGGAGAGCGGGAGAGATGGCTCAGGGTACAGGTACTTGCTGTGCATGTGGCTGACTCTGATTTGATCCCTCACAGGTTCCCCTGGATACTACTAGGAGTGATCCTTGAGCACAGAGCCAGGAGTAAGCCCCTGAGCACTGTCCAGTGTGGCCCCATGCTCCCAAAAACAACAAAAAAGAATACCCGACGAGGAACCAGACAGGGGGACTGTCCCCAGAAGGGAAAGAGCGTGGTGAGCAGTGATAGAAAGAGGGCTGGTGTTGGAGTGCCAGGATATGGAGACTGAGGAAGAACTGCTGGCCAAGAGGAGGGTGACAGAAGGGCCTGTGAGGAAGGGGCTAGAGACCCAAGGCCAGGACAGAAGCAGAAACAGCAGAAAGGCAATAAAAGCGGTGTGAGGTGGCAGAGATGGTAAGTGGACCTCCTGGAGATGGGCTTCGGAAAAGGATCATGGGCCAGCCAGAAATGTGACTGAGGATAACAGAGGGACAAGGACCATGTTGGAGACCTCCAGGGACCAGGGCAGAGTGAGAACAGGGAAAGAGTCAGGCCAAGGAAGCTTGTGAGCCCAGTGGGAACCTGGGAGACCAGCTTACAGCGAAGGGGACACAGCTCCAGGACAGCCAGAGACCTGACTCTGGAAAGTGTTGGAAGCCGACAAGGTTGAGCACTTCCCATCAGACCACGTTGGTCAGTTGCCACCTGGATTTAGATCTGCATCTCTCTGACGATTAGTGATGTAGAGCACTTTTTCATGTGCCTTTTGGCCATTCATATCTCTTCCTTGGTAAAGTTTCTGTTCATTTCTTCGCCCCATTTTTTGATGGGGTTGGATGTTTTCTTCTTGTAGAGTTCAACGCCACCTGGATTTAGGATTGTATTTGCTTGGTTCAGTTTGGGTTTGGGACCAGGGATCACTCCTGACATGCTTAGGAGACCATATGATCGAACCCAGGTCAATCCTTCATGCAAGCAATCGCCCCACGTGCTGGATTATCTCTCAGCCCCATGGGTTTGTATTTTGAAGGGTCCCCATATAGATCCTTGGTTTGTATCCATGGCACAAAGAACCGTCCAGTTCTGTCTTTTGTTGTCATTCCACAAAGTACTTCGGAGTCGCCTGGAACCAGATACTCCTGTGGATACTGGGGAGACCACCTTTATGGAACAATGTTACAGGTATCCATGGAACTTCCAGCCAATTTGGTGGGATATCAAAGAGAGGTGGGGGTATGAAAAGCCATAGTACAGTGGGTAAGAAACTTCCAGGCATCCTATATGGTCCCCTGAGCACAAAACCGGAAGTAAGCCCAGAACATCTCGGGTGCATGTTCCCCCTCATATCACGCCCCCCCCCACCGCCTCCATCCCACCAAAACCAAAGTAATGTCAAAGAGTACCAAACACCAAGAAGAAAAGTTAAGCCAAGCTCAGCAGGTGGAATTCTGGGATTTGTTCGTATGACAGGCCAAGTTGATCCGGTCAGTCCAACCACGGAAACACTGAAAATGCTGCATCAACTTTTTTTTTTAATCCGAAGAACATTGAAGGTCTCACAAGATTTATCAGGCCATAACTGAAGGGAAATTGAGAGCCCAGAGAAGCAATCAGAGTGCTTTTACCCAGAGGGAATTTTACAATCCTGGCAAATTTGAACTTTTACTTTGATGGCTCCTTTGATGAGGGGAATAAAAATAAAAACTCAGAAGGTGGGGAGTCCACATTAGACTGGGAAATCAGCGACAATGCCTCCAGGGAGAAGGGGACGAGGTAGTTGGCGCCAGTTGTGAAACTCTAGGCCACTCCACAGCGGGCCAAAGGACCTCGGGCTGTGAATGGAGTTTCAAGTCTTGGCCTAGTAGTACTTCCAAGCTCTTGACAATAGCAAGCACAAGAGTTTTTATCTGCTGTATACAGACTCCATTTAATGGCCTGAAATAATTCCCGTAAACATGTTTCCAAGGAAAATCTAACTGCGGAGACCAGGTGCCAGGAGCAAAAAGCTCCATGAGACACCAGAAAGAGACCCACAAAATACTTGTGATATTGGAGTTAGCTGACAAATATAAAAATACTATATACTTTGTACAAAATTGCTATTCTATAAGGGAGACCAAGAAACTATAAAATATCACCTAGCTTTGCAAATGACAAAAGATTTCTGAAACTAGGCACTGGGGAAATGCTTAAAGGGCCGTGCATGCTTTGCATGTAGAAGCCCCTTCCTGGCACTGCATCATCTCCCAAACCTTTCTGGGAGAAACCTGAAAAAAACACAGTTCCAAAAAAATCTCAGAAACTAATTGTGTGATGCAACGGGATGACAGTGAAGTGACAATTGTGTGAATGGATTTACTTTTACACTGAACAGCTAGATAAAGAGCTAGAGACTTCACAGAACACCATGAAGAGACAGGGCAAAAAGTAAGTACAAATTCACAGACATGGAGAATTAGGAGAGGTTTGGCCCTCTATTCTGAATCTCCTGAAGAGAGGAGAGAGTGAATGTGACAAAAGAATATTTAGGGGGAAAATGATAATAAAATCCAAGAATTGATTTCTCAAAAAAGTCCAGTAAAATTGTCAGCAGTACTACTAAGAGTGAAAAGAGGGGGCTAGAGTGATAGCACTTCGGGTAGGGTGTTTGCCTTGCATGCAGCCGACCCGGGTTTGATTCCCAGCCTCCCATATGGTCCCCTGAGCACCACCAGGAGTAATTACTGAGTGCATGAGCCAGGAGTAAACCCTGTGCAATGCTGGGTGTGACCCCAAAAGAAAGAAAAAAAAGAGTGAAAAGAGAAAAAGGCATAGATAACCACTATTAGGAGTTAAACAGAGTATGGGGGCCAGAGCGATAGTACAGTGGGGAGGGTGCTCGATTTGCACATGGTCAAGCTGGATTTGATCTCTGGCCTCCGATATGGTCCCCTGAGCCTGCCAGTAGTAATTCCTGAGTGTATAGTCAGAAATAACCCATGAGCACTGCCTGGTAGGGCCCAGAACCAAAAAAATAGAAATAAAAATAAACAGTACATTACTGCAAGTGCTCCAGATATTACAAGGCAAAAATGGAATATTTAAAACAACTTTAGGGGTCTGGAGCAATAGTACAGTAGGTAGGGCACTAGCTTAGCAAGTGGTCAACCTGGGTTCAATCCCCAGCACCCCCACATGACCCCTGGATCTACCAGGAATGATCCCTGAGCCCAGAACCAGAAGTAACTCCTGAGCACTGCCAGGTGTTGCTCCAATACCGAAGAGCTCTAGTGGACAGAGATAGTTCCGTGGGCAGGATACTTGTTTGCATGTGAGTGACCCAGGTTTGTTCGTCTGGTTTGGGAGCCAAAAACATTAAAAATACATATTTTTAGTTTTTACTTTTAAATTATTTTTTATTTTTAAGTATTTTTTTACCTTTATTTTGGGTTTTTTTAAAAAATTCTAATTACACTCGATAATGCTCAGAGATTACTGTTGGCTCTGCCTTCAGGAAATCACTCCTGTCAGTGCTTGGGGCAGCATATCAGGTGTCAGAAATTGAACCCAGAATGGCCGAGTACAAGGCAAGCATCCTACCTGCTAGATTATCACTCTGGCTCCTAGAAAATTATTTTGTTGACCACTTGCAAAGCTAGTGCCCTACCCACTGTGCCATCGCGCCAGACCCCTAAAGTTGTTCTTAATATTCCATTTTTTTTTTTGCCGTGTAGTATCTGGGCCACCTGCAGAAATGATACAGAACTTAGGGTATATGCCTCACATGCACCCAGCCCAGGTTTGGTCCCCAACACCCCACAGTCTCCCTGGCATTGCCTGGTGTCATCCTGGGGGTCCCAAGCACTGACAGCCCTTAGCAGCACTGCATGCCCAGGCCATAGTCTTGAACCCTGACCCTGTTGGCCAAGTTACTGGTCCCTTTCTCGGGTCTGCCCGAGGTCCCTGCCTGGGCATCCTGCCTGGGCCCTGCTCACCAGTGAAAGGACGTAGTGCTCATCTTTGAAAGTAACCTCTGAATAGAGCAACGGTGTTAGCGCTCATCTCACAAATCATTTCTTGTTTCTTTTATTGGCAGAGGGAGGCTCCTGAGTGGTGTTCAGAGATCTCAGTGTGACGATCCAAGGATGTAGTGCTTCTTCGTCCCTGCAGTGCCAGGGACCACCCAGGCTTCAGCCGGGCCTTGAGAGTCATATGGCTGCAGCCAGCAATGCTTGGGGGGGCCCTGTGGTGCTGGGGATGGAAGTAGGGCCAGCTGCGTGCTGGGCATGTACCTTCACCTTACACCGTCTCTCGGGCCCCTTCTGTCTCCGTCCTTTCCCTTGGTGTAACCAGTGTTCTTAGTTTATGGCGGATCTTTTGTTTCTTCGTTCACAAGTGTGTGTTCATGTATTAAATGGGGCACACGCCTTGTACCATGTAGTAAATGAGTAGTATTGTCTTGAGCGAGTGTGCGAGCAAGCTTTAGCATAAACGGGAATCATACTGCACATATTGTTCTGTAGCTTGCTTTTTTTCCTTCCAGATTTTTTAACTCAACAATATGTCTTGAAAATCTATCCAGATTTATTTAAATAGCAATGTACCATTTCTTTTAAGAGTGGCAACTGTATTCCAGAAAACTCCTGTTTCTATATCCAGAGCCCTATTGCTGGACACGTGGTTATTTTGGGTGTCTTTACTCTCACAAATGATGTGGCTGTGAGCCTCTCGGCCCGGGTTTTCCTGGGCCCGCACACATTCCCAGGGTCAGTCAGGGAGCAGGGCCCTGAGGTCGGGGAGTCAGCTCGCTTTCATTTTAGGTGTTTGGTTTTGGAATTTGGGTCACACTCTGCAGCACTCAGGGCTTCCTTCTGGCTCTGTGGTCAGGGATCAGTTCTGGGGGGCTTGGAGAACCCTCTGTGACCCTAAACTCAGAACCTATGTTGTGCTGGGGATCGAATCCGGCTTGGCATGTGCAAGGCAGAGCAGAGCACCTTACCTGCCTCTTGGTCCACTGCCTGTGCTTTTTTTTTTGTTTCTTTTTGGGTCACACTCAGCGATGCACAGGAGTTACTCCTGGTTCATGCACTCAGGAATTACTCCTGGCGGTGCTCAGGGGACCATATGGGATGCTGGGATTAGAACCCGGATCGGCCGCGTGCAAGGCAAACGCCCTACCCGCTGTACTATCACTCCAGCCCCTGCCTGTGCTTTTAAGATTCTTTCCCCTTCACCTTCACACCTGTTTGCTTGCTTACCTGCCTGCAGAGCGCAGGGCTGGCGCCAGACTCCAGGGTGCGAGTTCAGCAGTATTTGAGGGCTTTCTGTGGCATTCCACGGGTCCTTCTGGGCTCCCTGCTGCCATGATGTCAGCTGTAGAATGCTTCTCTTTTCTTTCTTATTGATCACCATGAATTATAAATTTACAAAGATTTTTATTTTTTTTTGCTTTTTGGGTCACACCCAGCAATGCACAGGGGTTACTCATGGCTCTGCACCCAGGAATCACCTCTGGCAGTGCTCAGAGGACCATATGGAATGCTGGGAATCGAACCTGGGTCGGCCACGTGCAAGGCAAACACCCTAACCGTTGTGCTGTTGCTCTAGCCCCAAGTTACAAAGATATTTATGATGAGTTTCAGGTGTACCTTGTTCCATTCCCTCTCTCCTCCTCCCCTCCCCCCTCCCCTCCTTGATTTTTTTTGAGGGGGAGGGCAGGTGCTGTACCAGACTGTGCTCAGGGCTCACAACTGGCTCTGCATTCAGGGATCACTCCTGGAAGGGCTCAGGGGACCATATGGGGTGCTGGGGACCGAACCCAGATAAGCTGTGTGCAGGCAAGTGCCCTGCCCACTGTGCTCTCTCCAGCCCCTTAGCTGTGGAACGGAATCAACAAACCCTGCCTGATTCTCTCAGGTTGCAAGCCACACAGACTGGGCTGGCTGTGCAGCACGAAGCTCTGGCAGCCTTCGCTTCCAGGGTTAAGTGACAGCCGGCAGAGAGGAGCTGCTAAGCCCTATGAGAAGGTGGAAGGAGCAGGCGGCTCCTTGGTGTCACGCGGCTCTGCTACAGCCCCAAGTCACAGCACCCCACAGAAAACTGGAACAAGTGGGGGGAAGAGCTGGGAGGGGGGAGTGAGTGCATATGTCTTGGCTCATGTAACTGAAAAGCTCCGGAGGAGATTGGCACCAGAAGCTATTGGGTCAGGCACTCACCCTGGACCGTTAGAAGTTAGTCTCTGCTTCCTCCACTTTCCTGCTGCTGCCTTTAGACTCAGGCAGCTCCCAATTCTCTATAGTGTATGCCAGGATTACTTGGGCAAGGTACCAAGCGCACCCCTCAAAGAGAGCCCTGGGGCTGGAGCAATAGCACAGCAGGTAGGATGTTTGCCTTGCATGCGGCCTACTGGGTTCGAATCCCAGCATCCCATATGGTCCCCCGAGCAGCACCAGGAGTAATTCCTGAGTGCAGAGCCAGGAGTGCATCACCAGGTGTGATCCCCCAAAAAATAAAATAAAGAGAGTCTAGTGACAGACCAAATAGGGTGTCAGGGATGGAACCTGGGCTGGCAGCCTGCTAGTCAACTGTGTACTCGCTGTGCTAGTGGAGCTGGAGCGGGGGGGAGGGGGGGATGTTTCTGCTCACCTAGTTAAAGGAAGGGAAGTGCCAGAGGGATAGTCCAAGGTTAAAGCACCGACCTCCATGCCTTCAGCATGGGCAGCATGGATGGTCCCCCGAGCACTACCAGGCTTTATCCTGAGACAGGACTAAATCCTGAGCACGACTAGGTGTAGCCCAAAACACACAAAAAAAAAAAAGAGAGAAAGAGAGAAAGAAAGAAAGAAAGAAAGAAAGAAAGAAAGAAAGAAAGAAAGAAAGAAAGAAAGAAAGAAAGAAAGAAAGAAAGAAAGAAAGAAAGGAGAAAGGAAGGAAGGAAGGAAGGAAGGAAAGAAAGAAAGAAAGAAAGAAAGAAAGAAAGAAAGAAAGAAAGAAAGAAAGAAAGAAAGAAAGAAAGAAAGAAAGAAAGAAAGAAAGAAAGAAAGAAAGAAAGAAAGAAAGAAAGAAGGAAAGAAAAGAAAAGAAAGATCCATTCAACCTGTACACAGGCTGAAATGTGAACTACTCCCACTTTTGAGGGGAGGTGCAGTTTGACCATGCCTGGAGGTGGAGCTCAGGACTCATCCCTGGCTCTGCGCTCTGGGATCACTCCTGGTGGGGCTCGGGAACCATAAGGAATCCCAGTCATGGTACCCAGGTCGGCCACGTTCAGAGAGAGAATCCCACCCAGTCTACAACTGCTCCGGCCCATAGATAATGAGTTTGGGACATTTTTATGCTTTTTTTTTTTATTATTTTAGTCCTGGGAATCCAATTCCGAGCCCTACCCACTTACTATCTCTCTGACTCTTGGTTCCCACTCTTAAGTCCTTGCCAATCACCTGGAAAATAGAGACAAATATAAAGAGTGCTTGGTGTTTTTCATAACAATTATAAAAATGGTATTTTAAAACTGAAATGGCCAGGGTAGCCAGCTAGAAGGGGATGGTTAATTCTGTGGCACCCCATTATTATACAGGCACACAAAATGACAACTTGTATCAGCATGGAAATTAGTGAGGTGATGTTCCATGAACAAAAGCAGAATACACACATTTCCTATGAAATACAACCACAAGTTAACATTCAGAGACGATGTGGAGACATGCCACAATACTTATGTGTTATTATATTTGGAAGGTGAGCACATAGGGAAAAATTGTGGGGGAGTTGCACACTTGGAAGTACTCAGGGCCTATTATTGGATCTGTGCTCAGAGATCACCCCTGGTAGCCTTGGATGACTATCTGGAGTGCCGGGAATTGAACCTGGGTAGGTTGCAGGAAAGGCATGCACCTTACCTGCTGTACTATCTCTCCACCACCTGGAAAATTTTTTTAAAAATTTTTTAATTGAGATACACAGTTACAAAGTTGTTCATGATTGGGTTTCAAGCATACAATGTTCCAAAATCATCCCTTCACCACCACCAATGTCTCCAGTTTCCCCCCCTCAGGACACCCCCCACACGGCAGGCCTTTCTCTCTCTCTCTCTCTCTCTCTCTCTCTCTCTCTCTCTCTCTCTCTCTCTCTCTCTCTCTCTCTCTCTCTCTTCCTTGCAGCAGAACAAACAATAAAATGAAGAGGCCACATTCCGGTTCCTGGGACCCGTGAGTATGTTGATGGACATGGTGAAAGGGTTTTCTGTAGACAAGACTGAGTCTTGTTCTCCAGCTGGGAAGGTGACTGGACTGTGACCATGAGGATCCTTGTGGGAGGGAGCCAAGATCAGAGAAAGCCACAGGACAGAGGAGCACAGAGTGAGGCCAGGCTATAGTCCATGCACAGAGCGTGGGCACCCCCAGAAGCTGGCAGAGGCCAGGAAACAGATGCCCTCCAGAGCCCTGAGAAAGAACAGATCTTCATTTCAGTCCCTTGAGACTTCTGACCTCGAGCACTGCTAGTTCATCAATCCCTATTGCTTTGAGTCACTACATTTGTGGCAATTTGTTATAGCGACCATGGAAAACCCAGGAAGTCAGGATTGCTTTAAAAATAACCCTTTGGGGCCAGGTTGAGTGCCTCGGGAGAGTAGAGCAGTTGCTGTGCATGTGTGAGGCCTTGGGTTCAATTAAAAGAAAAAGTAGGGGGCTGGAGCAATAGCACAGTGGGTAGGGAGTTTGCCTTGCATGCTGCCGACCCAGGTTCGATTCCCAGCATCCCATATGGTCTCCTGAGTACCGCCAAGGGTAATTCCTGAGTACAGAGCAATCCCTGTGCATCGTCAAGTGTGACCCAAAAAGCAAAAAAAAAAAATACCTTTTGGAGTTAGAGCCATAGTATAGCAGACAGGTGCTTGCCTTTCATGTGACTGACCTGCGTTCAATCCCCAGCACCCCATATGGTCCCTCAGTGATTCCTGAGGACAGAAACAGGAGTAAGCCCTGAGTGCCACTAGTGTGGCAAAAAACAACATAAAATTAAATAAAATTAAAAGTAGATATACATGGAGTGAGAAAGCCATAGAGGTATTACAAGGGTAAGTCACTGGCCTTGCATGCCCCAGGCCCCAGTTCAATCCCCAATACCACATATATTTGCCTGATCACTGCCAGGAGTGACCCTTGAGCACAGTGCCAGGCACCGCAAGGTATGGCCTCAAAACTAAAAGTTCCTACTTGGGCCCACATGTTGCCATATGTTGTACTTCTTCAGTCTCTATGTGGAGTGAACCATTCTTATCCATTCTCTCTCTCTGGGAGACTGACTTTCTTAAGACTAGGCCTTCCCTTAGAGCTTGGCCCATGTTCTGGTTTGTCTGTTTCTTCCTTGTGTCTTTTTTTTTTTAATTTTATTTTTGGGTTGGTTGCTTCTGGCTCTGCACTCAATAACTCAAGAAGTACTCCTGGCAGTGCTCAGGGGACCATAGAGGATGCTGGGAATTGAACCCTGGTCAGCAGGGTACAGGGCAAGTGCCCTCCCCATTATACTATTGCTCCTGCCCCACCTTGTGTCTTTTTAAAATTAAAAAAAAATTTTTTTGGTTACCACTGGATGTGCTCAATGCTTACTTCTGGCTCCCTACTGAGTGGCTATCCCTGGCTGGGTGCTCAGAGGCCATATTCAGTGCGAGGGATCCAACCAGGACCAGCTGTGTACAAGGCAAGTTCCTTTTCCCCTGCACTGTCTGTCCAGCCCCCCGTGGTGTCTGTTTTTCAGGTGTTTCTCTTCCATTCTTTCCTAAGATGGAAATCAGGTCTGGCGCAGGGCTCAGCCTCATCAACTCTCAGAGCCTTTAGTGACTCTGTGGGATTTCCATGGCTTTAAAAGCCATAAGGCTGGGGGCTGGAGTGATAGCATAGCGGGTAGGGCATTTGCTTTGCACGCGGCCGACCCGGGTTCAAATCCCAGCATCCCATATGGTCCCCTGAGCACCGCCAGGAGTAATTCCTGGAGTAACCCCTGTGCATCGCCGGGTGTGACCCAAAAAGAAAAAAAGAATAAAAATTCATTTCGAAAAAAAAAAAGCCATAAGGCTACTTGATGAAGTGGCTCAGGCCTTATGACTTAAGTACTTCTGTCCTAACCATTTAGCACCTGTTGGAAAAGTAATGCACATAAAGGAACAGTTATTCTTGGGCCAGAGAGATAGTTCAGTGAGTAAGGCCTTTGTTTTCATGCTGCAGATGTGGGTTTGCTCTCCGTAGGGTCCCCTGAGCTCTGCCAGAGTGACCCCTGAGAACCAGAAGGAAGGACAGGGGTCCCCAGAGCCACACGCTATCAGGTGTATAAAACAAACCTCACGAAGAGAGCAAGGGGAGGGGTACGGTACCTCAACCATTGTCCCTCATGGACCCCACTTTGAGTTTTCTCAGCAAACTGAGCTACATCAATTGCAATTTTCGCTCCTTTTCCATTTTTTATTTGTCAAAGGTGTAGCTCACTGCCCATCCAAACTTCTGAGAAAAAAGGTGAGTAGTTAACTCACTAAATAGGTAGGAAAAACATTATATTATTATTATTATTATTGCTTTTTAGGTGACACCTGGTGATGCACAGGTGTTACTCCTGGCTCTGCACTCAGGAATCACTCCTGGCAGTGCTCAGGGGACCATATGGGATGCTGGGAATTGAACCTGGGTCGGCCACATACAAAGCAAAAGCCCTACCTGCTGTGCTATCACTCAGTCCCAGAAAAACATTATTTTTAAAGGATTGATTTTTATGGACCAGAGAGATAGTACAGTGGGTAGGGTACTTGCCTTGCATGCAGCCGACCTGGGTTTGATCCCTGGCACCTCATGGGGTCCCTTTGAACCTGCCAGGAGTACTTCTTGACTTACTGAGTGCAGAGCCAGGAGTATGCCCTGAGCACTTCAGGTAGTAGTCGAAAAAACCAAAAAATTATGATGGGTTCACCTCTGAAACACCAACCCAAAGGCAATGGTCCTTGGCATCTAGTCTTTTGAAATATTGAGAGTTCCCTTGAGTCTGTCGCTCTGCCGTGTAGGGGGTCTTAGGTTAAATGTGCTCTCAGGACGCACACAGTATAGACATGTGAATGGCAGATGGGGGTCAGGTTGCTCTGGTTCTTGAGTTGAACTTTAAGCACTAATTTTCGGGAACCAAGAGTAGCATGGAAGTTTGGCTCTGGGGTGTGATCCTCTCTGACAGGCCTGTGCTGCATCTCACACTCCTCACCCCGTCACTGTCCACTTCCAGAAAAGCTCCCGGTGGCTAAGGGTGAATCACTTCTGCTTCTGTCCAGGACTGTCCCACCTGCTCCTGCAGGTGGGGATCTGAGGACCCAGGCTCAGGCACTCCCCGCCCGCACTGGGAAGGCTCCTGGCGTGGGAGCTGTGGAACTGCCCTGCCCTGTCCCCTCCCCATGAACCCTCTGGTATTAAAAGGGTTAAGGCTGAAAGGCCAGCAAGCCTTCCTTCTGGGGGCTCAAGTTCAGGGGTCAGTCTGCATTCCTGGGGCTCAAGTTCAGGAGGTGGCTAGCAGAGCTCTTGCCCTGTGGGATCACTGTGCCCTTGACCTTGGCCCTTCCTCCCTCTGGAGTGCACAGGCCCCCTGCAGTGTCTGTCTGGGGTCCCAGCCTACATTGCCAGCCCACCTCCACGTGAGGTCTGTGCCTCGGTTCCCTTCTCTGTAGCTCTCACCTGTCTGGGCTGACTCCTCATGCCCCTGACCCTCCCTCATCAGCCTCTGTGGGCTCCCGAGAGCTCCCATGGACGTCTGTCTGTCTGTCTGGGGCCCACTTTTCCTCCCTGCCCTTCTCCCAAGATCTGCCACCCTATCTGCCCCCTTCTGCCTGGGGGTTTGTGGGGGTGTGGGAGTGACCTGGGCTCCTTGGAAAGAGGGGGGCCTGAGAAGAGAAGGACCCCTGTGTTCCTCTTTGCGTGCACAGAGTGCTGTGCTTTTGGGGGGCATGGGAAGAGAGGAGATTTCCGTCTTCACTTCAAGGCGAGAAGGAAGGGCAATTCCCTGGACAAAGGCTGCCTTCTTCCCGCCTCCGGTTCCCTGGGCCCCCCTCATTCCCCTGGCCCCCCTGCTGGGACCCCAGCCTGCTGCTGGGGCAGTGATGGGGAAGGGCCAGGTGCGAGCCCCCCCTCCACTTCTCCCTGCGCACCAGCTTCACAGTTCTAAATGGGTCCCCAGTGCCACCAACACCTGCCGAGGTGCAAGAATGAGCACGGTGGGGTGTCAGGGCTGGGCCCCACCTCTCTGGGACCCTTAGGAGACCCGATTTCCACCTGCCTGGGGTGCAGGCAAGCAGCGAGGCACTTTCTCCTTGGGGGGGAGTGGGCGCACAGGGCACCCCTGCACCAACACCCCCCACTCCCTGGGCTACTGTGCCTCACCAGCCTTCCCCCTGCCTTTCCTGCATCTCTCCCCCCACTCACTCTCTCCCACTCCTCGTCCTCCCCTTCCTCACCCCTTCACTCTCTCCCACTCCTCGTCCTCCCCTTCCTCCGTGTCAGCCTCCCTCCAGCCCCTTCTTCCTTCTCTTATGCCCTCTCCCTCCCACTGCTGCCTGCCCTCACGACCCAGCCCTGCCAACCCCTGCTCCTTCCTATCTCGGCACGTGGGTTCCCTGCACCTCTCGGCCCTCACATCCGTCCAGCTTCTGCCCTACCCGCTTCTCCCACCAACGCGGGTCCGCGGAGTCCCCAGTGCCCGTCGCCCTCTCCCCTTCTTCCCCTCTCCCCCTCCTCTCCCCTGCGCGCCGGCCTCCGACCTTCCCTGCTTCTCCTTCTCTCTCCCTCCCACCCCTGCACCCTCCCTCCGCTCCCCTCCCCTCCCCCTGCTGCTCCCTCCATCATCAGTATTCTGCTCGCGTCGCTGCCGCTCTCGGCTGCTCTCGGTCGCTGCCTGCCGCACCGTCCGAGGCGGGGGGCCGGGGCCGGGGCCGGGGCCTGGGGGGGTGGGGTGGGGGGAGCGCGGCGCCCGCCGGCGGCCCGCGCAGGGAGGCAGGCGGGCGGGCGGGCTGGAAGGAAGGCAGGCAAGAGGAAAGGGAGCAGGGGCGGCAGCAGGCGGAGGCTGGCGGGCGGCGGGCGGCGCCGAGGCTCAGAGGACCCCCACCTCGCCGCCGCCGCCGCCGCCGAGCCCCCTCCCCAGCCGTCGCGGGGCGCGCGGGGACCACCGCCAGGGACCCCGGGCCGGCGCAGCCCCGCCCCCCGCGCCTCCCTGCAGCGGGCCTCGCACCCCACATCCCCGCGTCTCTCTGGGGGGGCCCTCCCCCCCGGCCGGGCATGCTGCCCCCGGAAGGAGCCCTGAGCCTCGCGGTGAGTACCCGGCCCGGGGGCGCCGCGCGGGCCGGCGGGGGTCGTGGGGGACGTTGTCTAATTAGGGGGCCGCGGTCCAGGCCTCCTCGGGGATGGGGGGGCGGCGGCAGAGGACAGTGGGCGGGGCCTGGCGGAGAGCAGCGGCGGGTGGAGGCGGCGGCGAGGGGGGTCTGGGGGGGCCCAGAGAGTTGTGCATGGGGGGGGTCGCCGCCGCCGCCAGGCACCGGCTGGGGGGAACGTCGGGGGTGGCCGCCGGGCAGCGTATCCACTGTGGGGTTAAGGATGTCGGCTTGGATGGGGGGGTAGCAGGGGGCGTCGGCTGCCCCCCCCGTTCTCGGTGCCCCTCGTGCCCCTCCCACCGTCCACACCGCGGCTGCCGGGTGGGGGGGCACGGCGGCGGTGGGGAGGGGGAGAGGCGGGCTCGGGGTTTCCTTGGTGACCGCGCCTGGCAGGAGCGGTTGCCTTGGCAACCGGGGAGAACCGGGGAGTTTGGGAAGTGAGAATGGGAAAGGCGCAGGGGGTGAGTGGGGAGCGACCCAGCCCCCTCCTCAGTCTCCAGCCTCCCCCTGGGCTCCCCCAGACCTTGCCGTGGAGTGCCCTTGTCCCCCTCCCCACATCCTCCGGCCCTACCAGCCGGGACCTCGCGGCTGTGCCCGGACCCCCTGCTATCCTCCAGCGCCCTCGGCACCCCAGGGCACCCTGCCTGCCGACCTAACTTCCCTCCCTCCGTGCGATCCTCCTCTCTATGTCCCTCTCTCGACCTTTTCTGGAAGCCCCCAACTTTAGCCTCCCCCACTACCTACCATGTTGGTCTGTGCACCCCTTTTTTCTCGCCCCTCTGCTCTGGATGCCCATCGCCCCCTTGGAGATCTTTCTCCTGGGCCCATCTTTCCCAGGGACCCCTGTTCCTGCCTTCTCGGCCCTGTGACCCCCTACTCCCAGACCCCCCTCCGGCCAGCTGCCTCCCGGTCCCCTTTGAGGCCCAGGATCTAAGTGGATGGGGGGTCCCTCCCCTCCTCTTGTCCCCCACTGCCAGGGACTGCCCCTCTCCTGCCTAGGGGTCCCAGGCCAGCCTCTCTGGGGCCGCGCATGGCCCCTTGCCCATGTCCTGTGGGCCACTCCCATCCTGACCGCTCCTTCCCCACCCCCACCCACCTGGCTCCAAACCCTACACCCCGCGGACCCAGCGAGGGCCTCTCCGACTTTCTCTCTAGGGTGGGGAAATCCCCCGGGGAGAGCCCGCCCGGCAGGGGAGGGGGGAGCCTGCCTCGGGGCTGCCCCTCAGCCCCTCCCTGCCCCCTCCCCAGCTGGGCGCTGCAGTGGAGCCTCCGCAGCGCCCCATTGCTATGCGCCTCACATCTCCAGTCCCCGCGCAGCCGCCAGACAGGAACTGGGCTCCAGCAGCAGCTGTGGGCCGCCAGCAGCTTCCCTCTCGCTCGGCCCGGCAGCGTCCTAGCCCCCCAGAGGAAAAATACAACCCCAAGGCCCCAGCAGCTCCGCGGGGGCCAGCGCCACCTTCTTCCTGGGGCGCCTTCTGTGCCCCGTCCTGCCTCCCCGAGCCCCACCCCCATCCTGCTCCTCCCTCCCTTCTCGGGGTGCCTCTCCCCCTGCCCCCCAGTCTCTAAGCACACCGAGAAAGAAGGGACAGGGACGGGGAGCTGTAGAGAGGATCAGGCAAGGAGCTCACCTCATCTGAGGGGGCAGGGCTGAGGCTCCCATGTGGTATGAGGTACGGGCCATCCCTGGTGGGGGTCCCAGGGGCACAGGGCCTGAGCAGTCCCCCAACTCCCAGCCTCATGCACTCAGGCACACCTGCTTGCAGATGTTTTGGGGGGCTGCAAGGAGAGGTGACCTCATGCTCCCCTGCCACCTGATGCCCTGGTCCCAAGTAGCGGCCCACCTAGCAGCACTAGAGAGAACTGGGCGCCGGGGGGGGGGTCCCCACAGCTCTGAGGGTAGAGCTGGGGGCCACGGAGGGAGGTGGGACTGCCAGTCTTGCTTGGGGGGTGCCAGCCTCCCCTTTCAATGTCTCCCCTCTCCCTCACTTCTGCCCTGTGCCGACCCCCTTCCCTGCAGCCTTTCTTCCTGGCTGTGACCACCTCCAGTGCTTTGAGACTATTTCGTTTGCTGCCAACTTTTTTTTTTTAAAACTTAGTGATTTCACATACAAATCCATCTGGCCACGGGGCCGCGGCTGCGCACCAGGCTCACTCTGATGAGCGTTTGCAAAATCCAGTGGGAACTCGGGGGCCCTGAGTGGAGTGGATGTTACAGGTCAGGGGCCGCTCCCAGAGCCCCAGTGCCCGGGCTCTCAGGAAGCCAGTCCCTGTAGCGTCCAGCCTCTCCTGCCTCTCTCCCCCTCAGTGTCTGCCCTGCTGCCCTGGCGCCGGCCACACTTCCTCCTTTGATCTCCTTCCCAAAGGGCTCTGACTGACTCCCTTTGATTCCCTCATGCCCTGCGGTAATGATGGGGTGGGTGGGAGCCTGAGCTCCCGGCCTCACTTGCAGCCAGCTTGCTTGGGCTTCTGGGAGTGCTCCCCCTCCAGTGCTCCTTATCGCCTCTCTTTTTATTGCCGCCTTGGGACCAGGCCCTCTCCTCCAAGCCAGCGGTGCAGGAAGTGGCTGTGTTGCAGCAGGCTGACTGTGGTTGCCCCGTTTGGTCCCCATGTGTCCTATGGCAGTTGTGGGGGGTGGCCACGCAGGTGAACACTGGAAGTTCATCTGGTATACACAGGTCCTGGGGGACCTGGGCCTCAGCGCCACTGTGGGAGCCTGGGTGTCGCCTGGAGGGGGGAGGTCAGTGTGTGTCTCAGCATCAGCCCCCACCCCAGCCGGCCCGGGGGGTGGAGAGCCCTGGCTGCACCCGAGCCCCCCTCCGTCCCTCCTGGTCTGGAGAGTGGAAGCGCGCTTACAGAAAGGGGGTACCAAGAGAGCGAGGCGAACAGCAGGACCTCCCACCCGTTGCCTGGAAACCCACAGAAGCTGCTGTCTTGGGGGGCAGAGGGAGCCCAGGAGGGTGGGGGGCAGGAGGTGCTGGGGGAGGCAGGAAGCCAAAGGGGCTCCCATCTCCACCCGGGGGAGCATGTGGGCGGGTCCCTGTGTGGTCAGGTCAGACAGGGCAGCTGCTCTGCCACATGGGTCATCAGCACTCACACCTGCCATGCTGGGGGCCGCATGCTCCCGGCTCTACTTCTTCCACTCCCTTTGGGGGCCCCATGGGGAGCTTGAGGTCCTTAGACAAGGCCATGGGGGCTAGAGGCGGCTGGGCTGGGGTGTGAGACCCAAGGCAGTGGCCTTGAGTCGCCCCAAGGTGGGGAAACTGAGTCTGGGGGAATTCAGGTCCCTGATTGTCCCTGTAATTTGATGATCACAACAGGCTCTTAGGAAGCATCTTTATTATTTGTGGGGCGGGGGGGGGGGGGGAAGGGGCACACTGGTGGTGCTCAGGGCTCACTCCTGGTGGGCTTGGGGGACCATATGTGGTGAGGGGACTTGAACCCGGGTGCTAGGTCAGCGCCCTCCCGCTGTGCCATAGCTCCATAAAGGCCCCTAAAGTGAGGCAGGCCCTGAGAGACAGGCGGGCGTCTCCTTCGCATGCCCTGGAGCCCCCAGCACAGCACAGAGGGTCTTTCCCCCAGGGCACCGGAGGGGAGCAGCGGAGACCCTCCGGTGAGTGTGCGTGCGCCCCACTTCCTGGCCAAGAAGCATTTGGGTTCAGTCAGAGTTAGGGGTTTGCAGGTGGCGGCGGGGCTGAGTCCCTAAAGGGGAAATTCTTCTTCTCCCCCCGCCCCCAGGAAGCCAAACATGAGCTTTAAATTTCCCTGTCAGGCTGGAAAGACGAGATGGGACTGGGGCTTGCCTGGAACAGGGCCCACCAGAGCACCACTTAGGGTCCCCCACGCCCCCAGGATAAGCACTGAGGCCACCAGGTGTGGCCCCAAACAAAACAACAAAATACAACCAGTGTTTCCATCACATCTGCACCCGGCATGCCCCCCCCAGGTGCCCCCTCTGCACACCAGCCTTGCCGGGGGTGGCGGGGGCTCCGGGAGGCTGAGGGGCAAGGACTGAGTTCTGGCGATGTCCAAACACCAGCCCAGGAGGGGACCCACTTTGCAGAGGAGCAGACTGAGCCTTGCCTGGTCCCTCCGGCGCACATGCCCCTGTGTGCAGTGGAGAAGGGGGTCCTTGTCTCGAAAAGCAACATGGCAAGGAGCTCCTTTGGGGACCCTCGAATCCATACCCCCAGGGAAGGGAGAGCCCTGCCCTTCTACGGACACCTGAGAAAGAGTTGGGGCCCCCGTCCTGCCCTCTTCCCTTCCTCTCACTTCCCCTCCAGCTCAAGAAATGGGGAGCAGGATGGTGGGAGTGCCCCCAGCAGGCTCCCGTCCCCGCCCATAGCCTGTGTCCTCTGTCCCCAGAGGGAGTCCCTGGGCAGGGTCTGGGAGGACAATGACTGTGGGGTGCCGGGGTGGGGGGCCTCTGCTGCTTCCCCGAGACCCTGCTGCCTGGCTGCTCTCTAGCTCCTCCAGCGCCTCTCTCCTCCCTCCATCCTGATGCCCCCCCCGCCCCCCCAGGGGTCTCTGACTCAAGAGGCCGCCCATCCTCCTGCTGTGTGCACGGCTTGCTCACTCCCGCCAGCCCTCACCCCTGCTCCTAAGTCTCGGCTTTTTAATTATAGGGGCAGTTGGGACCACAATTGGTGGTGTTCGGAGCTTCTTCCTGACTCTGAGCCCAGGGGCCACGCCTGGCAGGGGTTGGGGTGGGGGGGGTCCCTCTGGGGTGCCTGGGGTGGAAATAGGGCATATTGTGTCCAGAGTTAGTGCCTTTTCCACTGGACTGTCCAGCCCCCTTAGTCTCACGTCTAACATCCCCTTCCCTGGACCCCCCGGCCTGCCCAGAACTCCCACAAGCTCTGCTGACCCACTGTAGAGTACCAGGCCCTGAAATCTAGGCAAGTGTTTGTGGTCCTCTAGCCCCGCGGGGGGGAGGGGGGTCCTGACAGCTTGGGGGAGCCTGCAGAAAGCACACAAACCCTGCCTGACTTAGCCTGGAAACAAGATAGGGTCTTGGTTGCCAGGTAACTAACTGGGGTTCACTGAATCAAGGGGCAGAGATGGTGTAGGGGACCCTAATCTGTGGGCTGGGGAGGCGGGGGACAGGGAAGGACCCTTGGGAACTTAGTCCATGAAAGACTGAATGACCAGGGGGTGCTCTTTCTGGGGGTCAGAGAGACAGGAACACCCTCTGCTCCCCACTGGCTCTAGGCCACCCCGGGCAGCCCAAGCCAGGCTGGGCGACTCCTCAGCAGCTGGGGACCCTCCCAGGCTTCTCAGGTTCTTCGAGCCTGGGGACGGTCACTCTCAGGTTAAAACTCCATCTCCTCCCTGCCCAGCACAGCCGGAAGTCCTGCCTCAGACCTGCCCTTCTTACCCCCCACACCACCACTACCCAGAGAGAGGGTCTGCAGGCCGCTCCCTGGGTCTAGCCCTGGAGGCCCTGCTGTATCCCACCCAAGCTCTGGTCCCGATCCTCCACCCTGTCCCCCAGGGCCCCTCATGCTCTCTCTGCCACATCCTGACCCACAGGGCCAGCGTGGGGAGGAAGGGGTGGGTGCCGCCTGGCCGCCCAGCCCAGCTCAGCTCAGGGTTCCTCCTCCGGCATGGTGGCCCCCTCAGCGCCGAGCAATAGCGGAGCCGGCTTCGTGCCGGGATAGGTGGGCACTTCTGCCGTGGGACAAGGTTCGTGATATTGGAGAAGAGCAGCATGGGGCCATCACCTCTGTCAGGCACCATTTCCCAGGCACATAGCGGCCACCAGGACTGAGCTGCACGCCAGGTGCATGTGTGTGTCCGTGGGTGTTTGTGTGTGTGTGCCTGTGTGCTGAGTGTGTGTATATGAATGCTTTGTGTGTGTGAGCGTGTGCGCGCGCGCGAGTGTGGGCCAATCTCCAGAGGCCTGAGCGTTTGATGGAGCCAGATGTGCATCTGGGCACAGCCCTGGGGCCAGTGTGGCAGAAGCAGCTGCACGGTGGGGGTGGGGTGCGCGGCTGCCCCCGGCCAAGCAGCCCAGAGGGGTGGGCCCAGGGTGGGCTGAGACCTGCAGCCCTGCCAGGGTCTGGTCTGAGTAGTGGCATGTGAATGTGTCAACAGAAGTGTGACACAGGTGCCAGACAACACTGAGGCCACTGCCTGGTTCTTCCCTGTCCCTGGGGGCCAGTGAGGGCTCACCAGAGCACCCACTTCCCTTCCCTGCCCCTGAGTGTGTGGGCCACCGAAAGGCTGGCAAAGGGGCAGGCTTCTGGAAAGACAAAGCCCAGACGTGGCAGAGCAAGGCCTGAGGGGGGACTATGGGGGTCTCTGGGAGCGTATGGGGGTCGGGACCCAGGCAGGGGTCTGAGAATGATTCACCAGTCCCAGCCAGTGGGGAGAGAGAACGAGAGAGTGAGAGCAAGAGAGAGCTCGAGAGAAAGCAAGAGAACACGCAAGAGAGAGCAAGAGAGTGAGAGTAACATGAGCGGCAGAGTGGGCAGGAGGCGGTGGTGGGGGTGTGCCTCTGCGGGGTTCCCCCAGTCGTGGGTGCAGGGCCGTGAAGTCCCCCCCGGTCCTGAGAGCCGATGTATCTCAGAGTCCCTAGGGAGGGTGACTGAGGGGTCGCAGACCCAGCTAGGCCTGTGGACCTCACCATGGTCTGAGCCACAAAGGGACTAGGTTGGGGTATATGAGTGTGTGTGCATGTGTACTGTGTGTGCGTGTATGTGCGTGTCTGCGTGTGTATGCATGTGTGTGCACATGTATAAGTGTGTGTGTATGTGGGTGCTAGCCAACCCTGCCCACAAAAGGGACAGGCTGTGTGGGATGGAGGGGGGTGCCCGCCCACCCTCATGGGTTTCCAGATGGGGCCTGGCCAAAGTGCCAGGAGAAGGGGGTGGGCAATGGGCTTTGTGAGGGCACAAATGAAAACTGACCCGGTGTGGACAGGCTTGGGTGCCTGGCATCGGTGGGGGGGGGTGGTACCTTGGGGGGACAGCTTTAAGCCCTGCCTAGGACCAGGGTTCCGCGGGACAGGTGGAGCCAAGCTCAGCTGCCCCAGAGGCAACGCCGGCCACGAGGCCTGGCTGGGCACGGTGCAGGCCCGCCCCCTCGCGCTGCCCAGCACCAACCAATGGGTTAATTAGATAACGGAGCCTTTGATTAAAGGAGGGAGGGGGAGGCGCGGGCGGCGGAGGGCGGAGGGAGGAGAGAGGTGGGAGGAGGGAGGAGGGAGCGCCGCGGCTCCGCACCGCCGTGTGACTAGAAATTGTAATCGGGAGAGCCGGGGCGGGCGGACCGGACCGGGACAGACAGAGCAAGCGGACTGAGGGACAGACGGACGGACTGTGCGGACCTGGGGGCGGGCGCGGCCCAGCAAGGACGAGATGGGGGAGAAGGAGAGGGGGCACGCGGCGCCCCTGAGGGCGGGGAGGCCGTGAGGCGGTGCGCCCACGGAGGAGGCGCTGACAACCCCCACTGGCCGGGCCCCGGGAGAGAGACCCCCGGGCCGGGGAGGCGGGGAGAGGCGGGGGCGGGGGTAGGAGGGAAGCCCCCCCTCCGTCCGAGGGGAGGAGACTGTCGCATTGGTCTCTCCTCGGCCCCCCCGGGGGTGGGAAGGGCGACAGGCGAGGGGGGGGGCGCGGGGAGACCAACGAGGCCCTGCGCCCCCCCCAGTGCCACCTCCGCGGGCCGCCCTGGAGCCCCGGGGCCGCGGAGCCCCCTAGCCCGGCAGGCGGAATGTGGAAGGGGGGCCGGGAGCTCAGGGGGAGGCCCAAAGGAAGCGGAGCCACCGGGGTGAGTGTCGCGCTATGGGGGGCAAGGGCGCGAGGGCGGGCTGCACTGGGGTGCCGCGGGGCTGGGGAAACGGCGGTGCAGGGGGTGCTTCAGGCTCTGCCATTGATTCTGGGGCAGCCCATCTCAGGGTCCAGCGCCCCCACCAACCCTGCTGGGCTGTGCCAGCCCCTACGCTCAGAAAATATGGGATGCGTGGGTGGAAAGGCGCGTCCGCCCCCACCCCTGACGGGCGCGCTCTCCGGGTACCCTCCCCGCACCCCGTCTCTGTCCCACTGTCTCTGTCCCTTTGTCCCTCCATCTCGTCCCTCTGTGGGTCTCTGTCTCGCACAGGCATTGGTGCACGGACATGCGCAGACGCATTTTTCTCCATATGAGCTGAAAAGCCCCGGGAAGCTGCAGTGGGAGGGAAGGCGCGTGCGCGTGTGTGCGTGCGTGTGTGTGTGCGTGCCCGTGGGGGGCATGTGTGTGCGCGCGTGCAAATGTGTGCTCGAGTGTACGTGCTGGTGCTCGTGTGTGCATGTGCACGCGCATGAGTGTGTGCATGTGCAGGAATGTGTGCGTGTGTTCATGTGTATGCGCTCATACATGTGTGAATGTGTGCTTAAGTGTGTGTGCCATGTGTGAATGTGTGTGGATGTGCATGCATGTGAGTGTGCTGGGCATGGCTGGTTGTGCCCCCTGAGGGTGTGTCCTGGGCTGTGTAGGGGTGTCTGTCCAGTCCACCCTGTCTTTGGTGAAGGGCCTCGAGTTGCCTGTTTGAGGGTGTCTGTACTCTCCAGAAGCTATGTGGAAGCTGCAGGGATGCCCAGCCCATGGCCAAGCTGTCCCTCTGCCCCGCGCCTGTGTCCTCTGCAAACTGGGCGCTTCCAGCAAGGCCCCCATCACCAGGCAGGCGACAGGGCCAGGACCTAGTGAGGTGTTCATGGTTCCCCCACCCTACCCGCTGGCTTAGCAGTCCAGACCTTTTGGAAATGCAGCGGGAGGGAAAAGGGGGGTGGGCCGGGACTGGTCCCAGCGCTAAACCTACCCTGTCTGCTCCTGACCAAGCCTGTGGTGCCTTGTCCACCCCTGGCAGCTATAACAGGTGGTGACACCCCCAGCCCCGCTGTCCCCTGGGACTCCTCCTCAGCCCTCTCTGCGGGGAGACTGGCACCATAGCTTCTCCTTCAGGAGCCCTGAGTGTCCCCCATCCCCACCCCAGCCCCTCAGCCGCTCTCTGAGGTTGGGATTCCCCAGGGAACTAAGAGTGGACCATGTGGCAGTGCCTTGGCCTGTGCCCCTTCTCTGTTCCCTCCACTGTCCCTACCTCTTACCACCCTTTTGGAAATCATGCAGAGAATTGAGCATCTGTTCATTTGGCTTTGGGTTTGGGTCTGACTCCTGCCTCTGCTCAGGCGACCCTCTGGGGAGCCGGGGATGGAAAGGTCGGCTGAGCCAGGCAATCGCCTTCCCCTCGGTTCCATCTCTGCAGCTCTAGAACTAAGTTTTGTGGTTTTATTTCAACTTGTTTTCATTTACTGGGGGGTGGGGCGTGCTCCGGGATCCCTCCGCTAGAGCTGGGGACAGAAACCGGGTCCACCAAGGCCACAGCGCCTTCATCTCCTGGACTAGGCCTCTATGGCCCCAGAACCGATTTCGGCTCTGAACCGAGAGCCCGAGGGCCCACCCTCACCGCCCGCGGCCCTCACGCGTGTCCTCTCTCCGCAGCCCCCCGCCGCCCGCGCGGAGCATGAACATTGAGGATGGCGCGCGCCCGCGGCTCCCCGCGCCCCCCGCGGCCGCCCGGTAGGATGTCGTGGCCCCGCGGGGCGCTGCTCTTCCTGTGGCTCTTCTCCCCGCCCCTGGGCGCCGGCGGGGGCGGCGTGGCCCTGAGCGCCGCCGCCGCCGGGGGCGCCCCGCCCGCCACCTCCTGCCCCGCCGCCTGCTCGTGCAGCAACCAGGCGAGCCGGGTGATCTGCACGCGCCGGGAGCTGGCCGAGGTGCCCGCCAGCATCCCCGTCAACACGCGCTACCTGAACCTGCAGGAGAACGGCATCCAGGTGAGTGCACGGGCTGGGGCTCGGCCGCTGCGGGGATCGCCCCCTTGGCCTGGAGCCTCAGTTTCTCCCTGGGGCCTGGGGGTGGCAGGGCCAGCGGGTTTCTGGGTAGGCACTGGCTGGTGTTGCCCCAGCTGTGGGGTGCCTCGTGGGCGGGGTGCGGTGGCCGGTCGTGGCTGAGTGAGAGCTGGCCTCTGGGGGCGTCCCACCCCTGCTACAGCCCCCTGCGGGTCAAAAGAGCAGAGCACCCCAGGTGTGGGATGGTCCAGACCAGCCCCCTTACCATGTGAGGACCTGGGGTGGCTGCCATGGGCAGGAAGATTGGAACTGCTTAAGACTTCGGGTCTCTTGGGGCTGGAAGGATAGTACAGCAGTCAGGGTGTTTGCCTTGCACGTGGCGGGCCTGGGTTCAATCCCCAGCATCCGATATGGTCCCCCAAGCACTGTCAGGAGTAACTCCTGAGTGCAGAGCAGGAACCCCTGAGCATTGCTGGGTCTGACCCAAAAAGAAAGAAAAAAGACAGGGCCTCGATCTGCATGTAATGGGGGTGAGTCTGCAGTTCGGGCCAACCCTGCATGCTGCTTCCGAGGTAGCACCGCCTCCTGCTGTCCGTCAGTCCATCCTCCAGGAGTCCTGGGGAGGCCCCCTCAGGGGACCCTGCCCTGCCTCTTAAATGGGAGAAATGCTCTAGCATGGGCGGGGACTCTGCAGCTAGGGGTGCCTCACCCCAGGACTCCCAGGCCCCCCAGAACCCCCTCCTGAGATGCCCCATGCTTGGAACCCCTCAGAGACATGAGTGCCGAGAGGGCAGGAGACCCCCAGGTGCTCTTCAGGGGTCTGTGTGCCTTGCGGGCTGGCACGGGTGTGTGGCAGCGTGTGTGAGACTTTGTGACAGCGTGACACTGTGTGTGTGAGCATGTGTGACAGTGTGACTGAATGTGTGAATATGACAGAGAGTGGCTGTGTGTGTGACAGAATACGTGTATGACAGTTTGTGACATACACACATGACAGGGCCCACCAAGCCAGCAGTCCCCACGTGCCCCGCCCTGCTGGCTGGAGTCTGTCTCAGGTGTCAGGGGACAGACTTGCACCTGCGCTGGGCTGCTGGGTGACACCTTCCAGCCCCGCCTCCCCTTGCCTGACACTCCCCCAGAGACATCCCTGCTCGTGGGTCAGCATGTCCCCGTGGAGGGACAAAAGTCCACGAGAACCTGGGGTGCAAGAGAGGCGCCCGATGCAGGCACAGGGAGGGGGCAGGGGGGAACAGGTGACATTTGGAGCGGAGGTGGGAGGTGGGAGCCCCCTGGGGGCCGTGGCTATGGGGACAGAGGCAAAGCCCACCCAGTTGGTGGAGTGTTAGGGATGCAGACGCGGCTTCTGTGGACTCGGGCTGTTTCGGTTTAGGGGCCCCTGGGGCCGCCGCTGAGGGCCGTGGGGGTGTGGTTGGGCTGTGTGGGAGGCCACAGGGGGCCATGATGGACCCCACAGGCCACTCTGGTCTCTGCTGCTATGAAGACCTCAGTCCCTTCCTGCAGGGTTTCAGTCCGAGTGGCCCCTGCACTCAGATCCCCTAATCTGCTGTCTCTGGGCACCTGGGACCGCCATCTGGGGGCCGTGCACGGCCACTCCTGTAGGACCCTATGGTCTGTGGACAAGGCCCTGACTCCTTACTGCCCTGGGCTCTCTACCCCAGGGCCCTGCGCAGCTGCCGGGGCGTGCTCGGGGGAATGGGCCCTCATCCAGACCCCCGCAGAGAGGAGAGCCTGGCCTGGCACGTGAGAGGAAGCGCTTAAAAATACTTGGAACTTTTTCATGATCCACGTCCCCCAACTGAGAAAGCCGCCCGTCCCGCGCGATATAAATAACGACTGTTTACATCAGTGTCGGAGCTTTGCTGGCGCTTTGCTGTGCCCGAGTACGTGTATTTTTAAATTATTTATTGCAGAACGAATGCAAATTAATTTAGAAAAGGCTTGGAAGCGTCCCTGTGTGGAGGCTTCAGGGCAGCACCCAGCGAGGCCTGAGGGTGGTGTCTGCCCTGCCCATGATGGGCAGTCGAGCACACAGTTTCCAGCTAGGTTGGCACCAGTGAGGCCATCATGGCCAGTCTCACCAGTGTGGCCGTGAGGGGATAGGGTTGGAGTGGCCGGCGTGGTGTGGGAGTGGGGCTGCAGTGGCCAGCATGGCCAACGTGGCCGGCGTGGCAATGTGGTTGGCATGGCAATGTGGCCAGCATGGCTGGTGTGGCCGGCGTGGCTGGTGTGGCTGACATCGCAGTGCGGCCTATGTGGCGATGTAGCTAGCATGGCAGTGTAGCCGGCGTGGCAGTGTGGCCAGCGTGGCGGTGTGGCCAGCGTGGCTATGATGCTGATGCCCCCGGTGGGCTCCCCTGCTGCTCTCTGGGGGACAGGCACACGACCTCAGTGCCCTTCTCTGCAGCTTGGGGTGCCGGCCCAGGGCAGATTGCAGCGTGCGGGGAAGATGGAGAAGCAGTGCCCAGAGAGGACCCTGGTGACTTGCTGTCAGGGGCTGAGGTCCTCCCTCACAGGATGGAAACTTCTCTGACAGGCACCACATATCCATGCAGTGCACACGTACATACACTCATGCTGGCACACGTGCACCTGCCCTGCGCCCACAGCAGAGGGCCGTGGAGAAATCTGAGCTCAGGGCAGTTGCCTCCCCTGGCCTCCCCAGTGGTCACTTTCTGGTCACCTGGCTCCTGCCTGGACTGTGCCCTCCACTGCCTGCTGTGCCCAGCACCCAGAGCCATCCGGGCACACACCACGGCTTAGCAGACACAAGTGTGAGGCCACTCGGGGGCGCCTGCCAGGGGTGTGTAGGGGAGAAAGGGGACATCTGTCAGCCCAGCAGAGTCCTGTGGCTCCGAGCTGCCCTTTGCCAGCCTGCAGCACAATGGGGTGCAGACAGACCGCGTAGGAATGTGGGGACACCAGTGAGGAGGGTCCGAGTCACATGCAGCAGCCGCGGGAAGCAGGAGTGGCGACTTGATTGCCCTTCCTGGCAAAGGGCTGGGAACCCACAGCAGACACCGCGGCGGTCGCCTGTGCACGCCCAGGCGTGCGTCCCGCTGCCACTCAGGCCAGGCTGGCTGTCACCGTCCCTCGGGGGGCCTCCCTGCAGATCAGGCGGGCCGACAGCTGCACCGCCTCTCTGGGCCGCTCATCTCCCCGCTGCTCATCCTTGCTCCCTGTACTCCCCCCGACCAAGTGTCCATCTGTCTGTCCCGCCGTCATCCTGGGAGCTTCCTGCCTGCTGTGCTGTGGCTGTCAGCATCAGCGGCGCAGTGTCCGCAGCCCTTTCTTTGTTTCCACTCACTGGGCGTGCACGTGTGTGCGTGCGCGCGCATATGTGTATACGCACCTGTCTTTGTGCACATGTGTTGTGCATCTGAGTGTGGCTGTGTGCACAGATGCATAGGTGTGTGCGTGTCTGCATGTATTCACACGCGTACATGTGTGTGCACTGTGTACGTGTTATGTGCATTCATGACTGTGCCTGTATATCTGTGCATGCCTGTGTCTGTGCATGTGTGTCTGCATATGTGTGCACGTGCGTCTGTGATTACATGTCCATGTGTGCCAGTGTATGCATGTGTGTTCACGTGTGCCCGCATGTGTATGCACTGTGTTCCTGAGTGTGTACATGCATCTGTGACTGTGTCTTGTGTGCTTTTGTGTTTGCGTCTGCTGGTTTTATGCTGTGGTCTGGCATCTCCTTGTGGCATCACCCCTCCCCCTCCTCCGAGTCAGCAGAGCAACCCCCGAGGTCTCCAGGCTGCCACAACTCTTCCTCAGGGACTCATTGTGGAGAGAGTGGGCGATGAGAGCTTTGGATAGGCACCAGCAGTGGGGGTCAGAGGGCATGCGTGCAGCAGACTAATAAATTACCCAGATTCGGGGAGGCTCTGGTCCTCGAGGCCACCTGCTCACGGGCAGGCATGTATACAAAGGCAGTGGACGGGGGCTGGAGTAATAGTACAGCGGGAAGGGCATTTGCCTTTCAGCCAACCCAGGTTCAATCCCCGGCATCCCCTAGGGTCCTATGAGCACCGCCAGGAGTAATTCCTGAGAGCAGAGCCAGCTGTAAGCCCTGAACATCTTCAGGTGTGGCCTCAAAACAAAACTAACAAGGTGGTGGACAAGGCAGGGTGCTTCCATCCTCAGGAGCCTCTGCATCCTCCCAGGAAATCCCCAGCGGGGCTTCCCTAGTTTTGGGGAAGGGCAGCTGAGGACGAGTGGGGCATGTGCACTGTTCTCCTGCTTCCGGAAGCCAGTGGAAATACTTGGTGCCAAGCAGGGCAGGGTCCCCGCAGCAGGCCAGGCATTCGTGGGCACACATCTTCACTGTTTTGGGGAACGTGGGCTGAATCTGGGAGCCCACACTTGCAGAGCAAGTGCCGCGGTGCTCAGGCCCCGGTGGAGACCAGACTCCTTCCTCAGAGCCAGTGGGAGGCCAGAGACAGGACCAGGGCTGCAGGCCCACCAGCCCTGCCAGGAGTGATCTCCGGGCACAGAGGCAGGAGTGAGCCCAGAGCACAGCCAGGGGTGTCCCCAAGAAAACAGTCAGTCACAGTCACAGTCATCCCGTTGCTCATCGGTTTGCTTGATCGGGCACCAGTAACGTATCCATTGTGAGACTCGTTACTATTTTTGGCATATCGAATACACCACAGGGAGCTTGCTAGGCTCTGCCGGGCGGGCGGGATACTCTCGGTAGCTTGCCAGGCTCTCCAAGAGGGACGGAGGAATCGAACATGGGTCAGCTTTGTGCAAGGCAAACACCCTTCCCACTGTGCTATAACTCCAACCCCCCCCCCCCGCCCCTGCAAGACAAAACAAATCAAAAAGCAGCAAACAGAAGTGGTAACATCGTGGGGCTGCTCGTCTGGAAATGTCCCTCACAGTCCCTTAATCAGGACCAATCAGACTTCCTACGAAGGGTGGAACATTCTAGAAACCAAAGAAACAACAGAGGAGCTAGTCTGGGACTGGTGCCCCTGGCTCGGGGAAGGGATAAGAAACTCAAATGTGTGGTGCTCCCCGCCTCCCAAGGGCGTGCACCTCCCATGTGACCTGGGCATCTTGGAGCGGGGAGGGGCCTTGCGTGCAGAGAACCCCCATCGGAGTCCCAGGACAAACAGCAGAAATGCTTCTCAGTGACATGTGTAGGGTTTTCCGGGTGGCTGAGCCCCAGGAAGAAGATAGAGGTTTGGGCTGGATGGTCCGTCAGGAAAGAAGGTGGGGGGGTGGCTAAGGAGGGGCCGGGGCACAGGGTACTACCTCTGGCGACTGGCCAGCTGAGCAGCAGGGGACCCCGCACTCCTGGCTCCCACTGCAACTCCCCTCCTCCACCCTCGGGGTCCCCCGAACCAAGGAGCTCCCAGGCCTCAATTTCCCCCTTGTGTGACAGGCCCATCCTTGGCCACTTCCCAGAGGACATGTGCAGGGGCCCCCAGGTGTCAGGCAGACAGCGGGGTGGGCAGGCGCCCCTCCATAGACAACCCTACTGTCACTCCCAGGACACGCCCAAGCCCCCCGCCCCCGCGTCTCTGTCCTGCTTGTCAAGGTAGAGGCTGTGGGTGTCCCGGGCCCCCGTTCCGGCCCCTGCACTTCAGCTGTTTCTGATTCAGGGCTCTCATGGGGCTGTTTGATTTGATTGATTCATTTCATTATTAACTATTGGTCTGGGGCCAGATCCAGAGATGCTCAGGACCCACTCCCAGCTCTGCACTCAGGGCTCACTGCTGGCTCCGTGCTCAGCGCTCACTCCTGTGGGCTCATTATGGGGAGCCGGGGATTGAACCCGGATTGGCAGGATGCAAGGCCGGCGCCCTCCCTGCTGTCCTATCTCTCTGGCCAGCTCCTGTCCCCATTTTTGACAGAGAATCTTCGCAGGCTGGAGATGAAGGTGCATTTCCAATCCATTGCTTTGGGGGTAGGGTGAGGGTGGAGCCCTGGCAGACAGGGCCAGAGAGCCTGGTGGGACGGGGTTCATGAAGCGGGTGGCTTCCAGCCCCTCCACCATCCCCCACCTTCACACCTGCTGTCTCTGCAGGCCAGTGCCCTCGGCCACCCACTAGCAACAGAGCAGGCCCCTGTGCGCTCCTGGACTAGGAGGACCCTGGCCGGAAAGCGAGCACAGGGGTCAGCTCCAGCCCTGCACGTGGCCGACACAGGTCCGACCCCCGCAGCATCGCGCCCCCTGAGCCTGCTGGATTCACCCCTAAGCACAAAACCACACCTAGGGGACCCCTGGACCTCAGCAATGATGCGCAGCCTGGTGGCCTCAGCCGGGGGCGACATTTGTCCCCAGGTGACCAGAATAGGAAGGGTGACAGAGACCCCCCCCCGTTCCCCCAATCCTTCCCGCCCCAGCCCGCCCTGCGGCTGGGGGACTTCCTGTACCGACCATCCCAGACTCAAGACTCGGGGCACAGACTCCAGCAGCACAGCACCCCACATCCACGAGCAGGAAAGACTTCCTGCTGGTTCTACCTTAGGGTTCCGCTTTATGCTCTGACCCTCAAGCTACAGCCTCAGGGGCTCTTGCTAGCTGAGACCCTGAGGTCCCTCTTTGGGGCATAATCCTATTTTTTCTGTTTGTTTTTAGGCCACACCCAGAGATGCACTTGTCTAGTGCTCATTGTTACTCCCAGATTAGTGCTCATGATCAGAACTTAGGGTCACTCCTGTCTCATGTTCAGTGTTACTCTAAGATAAGTGCTCATGATCGGTGCTCATGGTGACTCCTGGCTCAGTGCTCCTCACAGTGGTGCCAGCGTCACATGCATTGAACACCTGCCTCCTGCATGCAGGGCCTGCACTCAGCCTGCTGTGCACTCCCCTATCCCCAGCTCTGTTCATGAGCACCCCTGGGTGCCAGGCTCTATCCAAGATGCAGGCTACTGTCTTTTTTCTTTTGCTTTTTGGTTCACACCCAGCAATGCTCAGGGGTTACTCCTGGCTCTGCACTCAGGAATTACTCCTGGCAGTGCTCGGGGGACCATATGGGATGCTGGGGATCGAACCTGGTTCGGCCGCGTGCAAGGCAAACGTCCTACCTGCTGTGCTATCGCTCCAGCCCCAAGACACAGGCTATGGGGCACGTGTCCACCCCTGCGGAGAGCCACCTTCAGGCTCAGCACCCAGGATGCTGCCCAGTTCGCTCCGCAGAGGGGCTGGAGCAGGTGCACGGGACAGGTCTGGGGTGGACACCACAGAAAGGGGTGAGCAGCCCTCGGGGCAAGCTGCTGGGGGCTCTGTGGGGAAAGGCCATTGCAGGGAGCCTGCGTGACCAAGACGTGGGAGGGGGGTGGAGACTGTTCCCGCTGGTCCCCAGCTTGCCAAGCTCGTCCGGTCACTAGTGCTCCTTGCAAAGGGCACAGGAAGGAAGGGAAGTGGAGAGGCCACCCAGAGTCAGCCCGTGCAGGAAACCCCCTAGTCTAACACTGGAAATGTTAAAAAAAAAAAAAAGAAGAAGAAGAAGAAAAGTAATGCAAATATTCCCAGCAGTGAGCGCACTAAGCACTGTGCTGCCGGTTCATCTCATTCAAAATGAATGCAAAGGATTTATCTGAATGGTGTTAGGATGAACAATGCCCCCAGTTGTTTTCCTACCACAGTTAAATTTTCATTTTAAAATTTTATTGTCCTATTTTTGTGTTTGGGCCACACCCGGGGGTGCTCAAAGCTTATTCCTGGCTCTGCATTCATGTGGGCTCACGGGATCCCATGGAGTGCCAGGAACCGAACCTAGCTGGGCCACGTGCAAGGCAAATGCCCTCCCTGCTGTGCCATCGCTCTGGTCCCTACAATTAAGTCTTGAATAAAAGATTTGTGAGGTCTGGAAGAATGGGGGCCCACAGTTCAGACAGGGCGCTAGACCCTCTGGCCTGGAGGACTTACCCTGTGCCAGCGGAGAGCCCTCACCTCCCTCTCTGCCCCCAGGGTGCCCCCAGGATCTGTCTATACCACCACCCATCTGTGTTTGGTCTCCCGTGCTCCACCCTGAGCTCAGCCTCGGGGCAGACAGGGCTGCAGCCGAGTTGTGGGATTCCGCCGGATCTCCGAGCCCAGCTGGAGGCCTGACGCACTGGGGTCACCCGATAGAATCTTGGGTCCCAGGAACGTACTGACTCATGGGTCACATGTGGCTGAGGATGGGCCTGCTGCCCTGTGCCCCGGGACAGCCCAGCCCGACCTCAGTTAAGGGGACAGGTATGGTGGGGACACCTTGCTGCCTAGATCCAGGAAAAACCCACTCACTCCTGACTGCGGCTTTGCAGCTGTGAGGCTAAGGGTGAACTATGTCCTTCCAGAACCCCCATGTATTGAAGGTGCAGGAGTGGATGCGCCCATGGCTGGGTTCCCCTGGGGACTCACTGAAATCAGACCCCAAGCTCTGGGCACTGTCCTCACAGGCCCTTCATGACCACGGACCTGCAGAGGAGGGGACAGAGGCTGACGTGATCTTTGAAAAATGTTATGGGAACCCTCCAAGAGAAGAGAGAGAGAGAAACCAGGGCTAGAGAAGTAGGACAGGGGATGAGGCACTTGCCTTGCATGTGGCCCTCCTGAGTTTGATTTCCAGCACCAAAAATGGTTCCCGAAGTACCTCCAGGAGTGACCCCAGAGCACAGAGCCAGGAGTAAACCCTGAGCATCGTTAGATGGAGCCCAATCCAAGAAAGAAAACAACGACAAAAAATAAATAAATAGGGGGCCGGAGCGATAGCACAGCGGGTAGGGCGTTTGCCTTGCACGCGGCCGACCCGGGTTCAATCCCCGGCATCCCGTATGGTCCCCGAAGCACTGCCAGGAGTAATTCCTGAGTGCAAAGCCAGGAGTAACCCCTGAGCATTGCTGGGTGTGACCCAAAAAGCAAAATAAATAAATAAACATAACCCAGAAAACACAGGGCCAGGTACAGGGGTTTAGGCATCTGCCTTGGATGCAGGCATCTTGATTCCATCCCTGGCACCGCCATGGATGAGCACCGAGCTAGGAGTAAGTCTTGAGCACTGCCCAGTGTGGCCCCCAAACCAACCCAGATTTCTAGACTTTCTCAGGGGAACCTACTGAAGCGGCATCAGGCAGGCCAGACAGCAAGCAGGGCCGCGCCCTGAGGCTGAGGGCTGAGCCCAGGGCCAGGGGCTGGCATTGCACCAGGCCCAGCAGCACCGCGGCTGCTGCCCAGCAATGGCCCCTCCACTCTGCACCCCTGCAGCTGAGCTCATGGGGGACGGGGTGGGGGGAAGGAACCTTGTCCCAGGCTTGTCACCCAGACCGGAAGCAGATGCGACCAAGCACAGTGCGTGGGAAACTCGCTAGAGGAGGGGCAGGGCAGAGCAGGACTCGCTGAGCTGGGGGGGAGGGGCGGGGGGCGGGGCGGGGGGCGGCGTCAGTCAGGCTGCTGCTGCCGGGGGCGAGCCACACTCAGAGGGACAGAGGGTCGGCACCTGGACATCTGAGCTGGGAGGAAGATGCCTTTGAAACAGATTCTCGCTGGCCACGGCCACACACTCTCTTATTTCATTTAGCAGGGACCCCGAGCTCAGAGACACTGACTCACTGGCCCACAGTCACACAGCACAGCAGCTGCTGCAGCACGGAAGAGGGCTGGTCTGAGAAAAGAGGGTGGGGCTGGCCCACGCAGCCCAATTGTCCGTTCCCAGTCGACCAGCTGGGTTCTGACTGGCGGGGCCCGCCCCCCTTATTTCCCTGTCCATGTCCTCTTCCCCCCCTCTTTCCTTCCGCCTGGGAGCACCTGCAGCCTGGGGCCTGGCCCGAGGTTCCTTTGAGCCTTCTAGATCAGGGAGAGGCCGGCGTGTGACCAGGCTGCGCCTTGGCGCTGGTTTCTGGATGGAGTGGGGGGCCCCCTCTCGGGGTTCAGGGAGAAGGGACATTTCTCAGCTGTACATTCCTGGAGAGCAAGGGAACTGCGCGGGAAGGCAGGAGGGCGGACCTGTGCCCGCGGGCTCAAGGGCGCTGGCCAGGCATGGGGCCACCGGGCCATCCCCGAGCCCTACCAGGAGTGGCCCCCAAACCAGAACTGGAAAAGGGAGATAAGGATGGGGGAGCATTCTGGGCCACAGTGGGTTAAACCAGTCTATTCCCAGACTGCCCGCCGCTGTCCGCCTGCCTCCAGCAGCTCCCAGGCCAACCCGTGGCTCGTGGCCCAGGTCCGGGCAGTCCATCCACTGGGGGGCGCTCGTAGTGCTGGCCGTGCCCCTGAGCGGCTGTCAGGCCACTTTGACTTTTTTTTTTTAACTCCTTTCCCCCCTCCCTTCCTTCTCTTTTTTTTTTTCTTTTTGGGTCACACCCAGCGATGCTCAGGGGTGACTCCTGGCTCTGCACTCAGGAATCACTCCTGACGATGCTCGAGGGACCCTATAGAATGCTGGGAATCAAACCCGGGTTCACCGCATGCAAGACAAACGCCCTACCCGCTGTGCTATTGCTCCAGCCCTCCTTCTTTTTCTTGATATGATTGTGGCTGTGACTACGGCTCTCTCTCTCTCTCTCTCTCTCTCTCTCACACACACACACACACACACACACACTCGCACACGCACTCACACACACACTCACTTGGCTGCAGTACTCCCTAGGAACTGCCATGTGGGTCATGATGTTCTGGAACATTCTGGCTGCGGTGCTCACTGGTGGTCTCTGACTGTCACACATCGTACTGAGGAAGTGCTCACACTTCCAAGATGGTGCTCATACAGACACTCACACACACATGTGCATACACACATATACACCATACGTTCATACATGCACATACACATATAGCACATGTCCCACCCAGACACAAATGCATGGCTGTCGCCATCTGAAATAACTTGTGGGTTTCAGAGATCCCAGGGAGGAAACTACCAAGAGAGCGTGTGTGTGTGTGACTGTGTCTGCGTGTGCATGTGTGCTAAACTTCGGCAGGACACGCTAGGGACTGAACTCCTAGCTTCACAACTGAGCTACTAAGTCTTCTCCCAGGCCCCTATTTAACTTTTGTTTCTTCTTGGGCCACACCTGGTGGTGCTTAGGGCTTACTCCTGGCTCTGAGTTCAGGAACTCCTGGCAGGCTTAGGGGACCATATAGGGATTAAACTCAGGTCAGCCACATGCCAGGCAAAGCACCTAGCCACTGGACCATCACTCCAACCTCTATTTTAATTGTTTACAGGAGCATTTTCTCAGGGCTGAAGACAGCGGCAAATGAGGCAGGTGCTTTGCACGCGGCTAACCTGCATTCAATCCCTGGCACCACACATGACAGGAGTGACCCGAGAGCAGAACCAGGAGTAAGCCCTGAGTGCTGCTAGGTGTGGCCCAAAAACAAAAGGAGAAAAAGAATTTGTGTGCCTGACTGAAGCCAGCGGCTCTGGCCTGGATTGAGAGGGCAGGGAAGGCAGGAGCTCCGGGGACACCAGGGCCCGTCTCAGAGCTGCAACCTAGTTCATGATGAACTGAGCTTCCGGAGCTTCCCAGGGGCCCCAGGGTGCGGCAGACAGACCCCACACTGCACGTCGGGGCCGGTCCCATCCTCAGTGCTGCAACGCAGAGTCAGTGCCCGTGACTTCCGACTGGTTCCAAGCACCAAAACTACTGCAAATCTGTTGTGGGGGCCCCTGGGTTTCTGAGCACTGGGGACCGGATGGGCCTGTCTCCGAGTGGCTCTCGCAGGGTGCTGCCCCAAGACTGTGGCTGGAGAAGGGAGGGCTGAGCGCTGCTCTGGGCGGCCGCTGGCATCCTCTCTGCTGTTCATCTCTGACAGTCCGGGAGGCTGCTAAACTCAGAACATTTCCATCACCCAAGTTTCCTCTGCCCCCTTCTCAGGCGTCCAAACACACAGGCACATGCCAGGCATACACTACATGCAAACACACAACATGTGTGACTTCACACACATGCACAGACATGCACACACACCATTCACGCCTCACGTAACCCATGCACGTGCACACTCTCCCCCGCCCCCCTTACTATGCCTGGAACAGCTGCCCAGCGGGCGTAACTGCCCTCCGCTCCGACATCTGAGCTGCTTTGATGCCTGTCACCTGCCCAAGTCCTGCTCTCACGGGAGAGACTTTGCTCCTTCCCGTTGCCCAGCCAGTGAGACCCTTGCACAGAGACTTCTGGGGTCTCTTCTGGGAGCACCCCCCCACCAAGGGTTAGAAGGATATCTGAAGCTGGGGTGGGGGCACAGGTGGCAGTGGGGAGGGTCATTCCATGTTGGGCTGCATGAAAGAATCGAGCTGGTTTTACCATGAGATCTTCCAAAGGGAAAAATGTTTACAAATGGGGAGGGTGGTGCAAGGAGAATGTTTGCCTTGACTGTGGCTGACCCAGGTTCAATACCCGGCACCCTATATAGTCTCAGGAGTCCAGAGCACCACTGGGTGTGGCCCCCTACCAAAAAATAGGGCTGGAGAGGTAGTGAAGGGGTTAAGATTCTGGTCTTGCACACAGTCGACCCAGGTTCAATCCCTGGCATCCCATAGGGTCCCCTGAGCCCTGCCAGAAGTAAGCCCCGAGTGGAGGGGCAGGAGTGAGCCCCGAGTGGAGGGGCAGGAGTGATACCCGAACACAGAGCCAGGAGTGTGCCCTGAGCACAGAGCCGGGATTGAGCCCTGAGCACAGAACCAGGAGTCAGCCCTGAGCACAGAACCAGGAGTGGGCCCTGAGCACAGAACCAAGAGTCGGTCCTGAGCACAGAGCCGATAGTCAGCTCTGTGCACAGAGCCGGGATTGAGCCTGTGACCCAATCAGGAGGGCCGGAGTGCACCCTGAGTTGGTCCCCAGCACAGAACCGGGAGTGAGCCCTGAGCACAGAGCTGGGCATGAGCCCCGAGCACCGCCGGGTGTGACCCCACACCGGCCGGAAGCTCAAGGGCCTTCAGGCCCAGCCCACTGATGAGCCCCCGCCCCGCCCGCAGGTGATTCGGACGGACACCTTCAAGCACCTGCGGCACCTGGAGATCCTGCAGCTGAGCAAGAACCTCGTGCGCAAGATCGAGGTGGGCGCCTTCAACGGGCTGCCCAGCCTCAACACGCTGGAGCTGTTCGACAACCGGCTGACCACGGTGCCCACGCAGGCCTTTGAGTACCTGTCCAAGCTGCGGGAGCTCTGGCTTCGCAACAACCCCATCGAGAGCATCCCCTCGTACGCCTTCAACCGCGTGCCCTCGCTGCGGCGCCTGGACCTGGGCGAGCTCAAGCGGCTGGAGTACATCTCGGAGGCGGCCTTCGAGGGCCTGGTCAACCTGCGCTACCTCAACCTGGGCATGTGCAACCTCAAGGACATCCCCAACCTGACGGCACTCGTGCGCCTGGAGGAGCTGGAGCTGTCGGGCAACCGGCTGGACCTCATCCGGCCCGGCTCCTTCCAGGGTCTCAGCAGCCTGCGGAAACTCTGGCTCATGCATGCGCAGGTGGCCACCATCGAGCGCAACGCCTTCGATGACCTCAAGTCGCTGGAGGAGCTCAACCTGTCCCACAACAACCTGATGTCGTTGCCCCACGACCTCTTCACGCCCCTGCACCGCCTCGAGCGCGTGCACCTCAACCACAACCCCTGGCACTGCAACTGCGACGTGCTCTGGCTGAGCTGGTGGCTCAAGGAGACGGTGCCCAGCAACACGACGTGCTGTGCCCGCTGCCACGCGCCCGCTGGCCTCAAGGGCCGCTACATCGGCGAGCTGGACCAATCTCACTTCACCTGCTACGCACCCGTCATCGTGGAGCCACCCACGGACCTCAATGTCACCGAGGGCATGGCCGCCGAGCTCAAGTGCCGCACGGGCACCTCCATGACATCCGTCAACTGGCTGACCCCCAACGGCACCCTCATGACACACGGCTCCTACCGCGTGCGCATCTCTGTCCTGCACGACGGCACGCTCAACTTCACCAACGTCACCGTGCAGGACACGGGCCAGTACACGTGCATGGTGACCAACTCAGCCGGCAACACCACGGCCTCGGCCACGCTCAACGTCTCAGCCGTCGACCCCGTGGTGGCCGGCGGGGCGGGGGGCCCTGGGGGAGGACCCGGCGGCCCCAGTGGTGGCGGCAGCGGCGGCTACACCTACTTCACCACCGTGACGGTGGAGACACTGGAGACGCAGCCAGGAGAGGAGGCTCTGCAGCCACGGGGTACGGAGAAAGAGCCCCCAGGACCCACCACGGATGGCGCCTGGGGCGGCGGGCGGCCAGGAGAGGCGGCAGGCGCGGCTGCTTCGTCCACCACGGCGCCGGCCCTGCGCTCCTCCCGGCCCACCGAGAAGCCGTTCACGGTGCCCATCACGGACGTGACGGAGAATGCGCTCAAGGACCTGGACGACGTAATGAAGACCACCAAGATCATCATCGGCTGCTTCGTGGCCATCACCTTCATGGCCGCCGTCATGCTCGTGGCCTTCTACAAGCTGCGCAAACAGCACCAGCTCCACAAGCACCACGGGCCCACGCGCACCGTGGAGATCATCAACGTGGAGGACGAGCTGCCCGCCGCCTCGGCTGTGTCGGTGGCTGCGGCGGCCGCGGCGGCTGGCGGGGCCGGTGTGGGCGGGGACAGTCACCTGGCCCTGCCCGCCCTGGAGCGCGAGCACCTGAACCACCACCACTACGTGGCGGCCGCCTTCAAGGCGCACTACAGCAACCCGGGCGGCGGCGGGGCCAAGGGCCCAGGGGGCCTCAACTCCATCCACGAACCTTTGCTCTTCAAGAGCGGCTCCAAGGAGAACGTGCAAGAGACGCAGATCTGAGGGGCCCCGGAGCCTGCCCCGTCCCACCCCGCGCGCCCCAACGCCTGCCAGGGCCGAGGGCGCTGGGGCAGAGTCCCCAGGTGTCAGCCTGGACAGACACAGGGACTCAGGACCCCCATGCCACTCCGGGCTCCCCGCCAGCCCGGGGTGAAAGGAGCTTTGTCGAGGGGAACCCTCACCCCTCACCCCAACCACCTCCTTCTCTGACGGTTCATTTTTTGCAGTTTGACGCCTGTTCCTCCCCCCTCCCCTTCCGCCTCACCCCCAAGAGACAGCCAAGCCCCCCCAATGCCCCTGCCCAAGGCACTGAGCCCCCTCTGGCTGCCCCGTCCCAGCCCTCACCTACCCCCCCAGACTCTTTTGATACTGAAGGGAGGTTCGCGTCGACAACTACCTGCTCTGTAATTACTTTAAAAAAACATGGAAAAAGTAAAAAAATATTTTTTTTTTTGGTCATGGAAAGGATGGAGGAGACACACAAGTGAAGTGCATGGGCGTGGGGGGGGGCAGGGGATGCAGAATGGGAGGGTCACGCATGTGTCTGTCCAGAAAGGGGGAGCCTGAAGTCCTCAGCCCCACCTCTGGGAGCTCCATGGGGGGCTGTCCTGTGCACCCTGACCTGGGGTCATCACCCCACCGCCACTTCCAAGCAGAAGAATCGTGGGGGGGTTGCTGCTAGTCTCCTGGAGAGGGGAGGCTTGGGGGCTCCTGGGTCTCTCCTGGGCTGCCCAGGCCATATAAGGACAAGGCCAGAGCCCGTCCTGGGAATCTTCCCAAATAAGGTCATGTCTCGGGTCAGATTCCCCAACTCCAGTCTCTGAGCCCCACACAGCATCCACGGAGCACACCTGTCCGGGTTCGGGGCACCCCGGGATGTGGGTATGCTCCAGTGGCCTTAGAGGGGTGTGGATTCCCCTAATGTGGACCCCTTCTCCCGCAGCACCCCTCCAAACCTTGCGTCCCCTCCCCCCCACCACAGAGTTCTCTTATCTCCTTTCAGATGCTAAAAGAATTCGCTGGGGCCTGCCAGTGAATTCCTTCCTTATCTGGGGGGAGTCAGGCCCACTGGGGCTCTCTGCTTCCCAGGCCCCTCCTGGTGGCCCGAGCACCGTGGAGGGGGTGCGAAGCCACCATGCAGGGACCCCCGCATTAGGGGGAGCCCTGGGCTCCCCCAATCTCCCAGGACAGTGGGAGGTGGGAAGGGGAGGACACATGGGGAAGGGAGGGTAGCCACAGGGGGGGGGCGCGAGACCACTGAGATGAGAGGGCTGGAGTAGGGGTGCCAGGGTTGGGGGTGCCAGGGACCAGGGCTGGGCCGGGCAGCGCTGGCAGCCCCGGAAGAACAGAGTGCGGGATGAGAACAGTGAAAATGGACAGTGGCTGGTAAGGAATAGGGGGTGGGGGCAGGGCAGAGTGCCCCACAGGACCCTGTTTCCATGACAACCTGGGGGGCCCTGCAGAACAACTTTCCTGAGGTGAGGCTGGGAGTGCAGGGGAGCGGCGGCAGCCCAGGCAGAGTCCCCCTGCCCTAAACCCTTAGACCCACTCCCCAGGGCTCCCCAGTCCTGGCGAGAAGGGGGCGGGCACAGGAGTCCACAGGGTCCAATGTCCAAAGGTCAGGCAGGCCCATGGTGAGGAGGGCTCCAGGCTCAGGCATGGCCCCTGACAGCGGCCCGCGGAGAGTGGGGGTGCTGGGCTTCGGCCGCCTCGGTGAGTCCTGACCCCTTCCCACAGCCCCAGCTCCCTGGACCCCAACACTCCACAGTCAAGTCTTGTGAGTTGGTGCACTGCAAACACCTGTCCCCAACCATTCAATCTGCAGCCCACCACTCACCCTCAGAACCTGTCCCTCCCCAGTCTCTGATCCCCTCTCTGGGTTTCTGTCCCCCTGTCTGGGTCTCTGTTCTGTTCTTTGGGTCTCTGTCCCCCGCTCTCTGGGTCTGTTTCCCCTAGTCTCTGTCCCCCTCTCTGGGTCTGCCCCCTTCTCTCTGGGTCTCTGTCGCCGTCTGTCTTCTGAATCGCCGTCCTCCCCAGGACAGTCCCTCGTCTCCCACTTGCTGAGTCAGGGTCAGGACCTGGGCTTGGAGCTCGTCTTTGTGTGGAACCGGAACCCAGAACACATGGCAGGGCATGTGCCGCCGTCCCTGCAGCTCAAGAACCTGGCTGCCCTGGGGGAGAGGTCAGTGGCCTCCCAGAGCCCAGTCCCAGCCCTCCCAGGTCGCTGGGAAAGGGACACCCTTGGCCTTCCTCGCTGGGGGTGTCAGGGGGACACGCCGGGCACTGAGAGACCCGGAAGGGCTTAGCATCTCCCCAAGATCCGCCGGGGTCTCCCCCTCATCCAGGCACCCGGATCTCGTAGTGGAAGTTGCTCATCCCAAAATAGTGCAGGAATTTGGGCCCAGGATCCTGGAGCACGCCAACCTGCTGGTGAGCCCCCCTTCCCACGCCACCCCCCCTCCAGGGGCAGCCACCCCGGCTGCCTGACCTCAGCACCCACAAACTGCACTACCCCAGGTGGGGTCCCCCTCCGCTCTGGCTGATGCCAACACGGAGAAGCAACTCCTGGAGGCCTCGCGCCGCTGGGACCACTCCGTGTTTGTGGCCCGAGGGGCTCTGTGGGGGACCGAGGACATCGCCCGGCTGGACGCGGCCGGGGGCCTCCAGGTGAGGAGGTGCTGGGCTCCCGCGACTGCCGACGGGTGCGGGCAGCCCACAGTCGCCCTGACCCGTCCCCACTCCTAGAGCCTCCGCGTCACCATGGCCACGCACCCCGACGGCTTCCGGCTCGAGGGGCCCCTGGCCGCGGCGCGCTGCTCGGAGCCGCGCACGGTGCTCTACGAGGGCCCGGTCCGCGGCCTCTGCCCCTTCGCACCCCGCAACTCCAACACCATGGCGGCCGCCGCGCTGGCCGCGCCCAGCCTGGGCTTCGACGGCGTCGTCGGGGTGCTGGTGGCCGACCTCAGGTGAGCTGGGCGGGGACGGGCGGCGGGGGGGCGGCGCCGGCGCGCTGACCCGCCCGCGTGCCGCAGCCTCACCGACATGCACGTGGTGGACGTGGAGCTGCGCGGACCCCCGGGCCCCTCGGGCCGAAGCTTCGCCGTGCGCACGCGCAGAGAGAACCCCGCACAGCCGGGCGCCGTCACCGGCTCGGCCACCGTCACGGCCTTCTGGCGCAGCCTTCTGGGTGCGGCGCGGACCCGCCGTGGCGGGGGGGGGGGGCACCGTCTACTCCCTGCCCCTTCCTCTCGATCGCTCGGATCGCCACTTGGCACCTGGTCTCCGGACCCGCCCCCCCCTCTCGCTCGGGTCCCTCCACGCATCACTTCTCGGTCTTTCAGTCTCGCTTTTCTTTTTGTCGTCACACCTGGCGGTGCGCGGGGCTTGGGGGACCACCTGGGGTGCCGGGGATGGCTCCCACGTCGGCCACGTGCGAGGCCGACGCCCTCCCGCGGTCCCTGCTCTTCACTCTCCGTCTACCCGCAGGTTGCTGCCAGCTTCCCGCCAGGCCCGGGATCCACCTCTGCTGAGGACGCTGCGCCTCTCCACCACCCCTCACCCCGTCCCGCTGCGGCCTGGGTCTCAGTTTCCCCGGATAACCCCAAAAAAGATAAGCGGCTGTTGGGGCCGGAGCGATAGCACAGCGGGTGGGGCGTTTGCCTTGCACGCGGCCGACCCGGGTTCGATCCCCGGCATCCCATATGGTCCCCCAAGCACCGCCAGGAGTAATTCCTGAGTGCAAAGCCAGGAGTAACCCCTGGCATCGCTGGGTGTGACCCAAAAAGCAAAAAAAAATAAAATAAAATAAAATAAGCGGCTGTCTCCCTCCCATGATTCCTTGCGGCCTTAATGTGACGCCAAGCGGCATCTTCGCACCCCCCGTGACGCCGTCGCAGAGGGAGGACCCGAGCTGAACGCTTGGCCGCCCGGCTCTCGCGAGAATCTCCCCACGCCCTGGCCCACGGGGCTCCGAGCAGCAGGGGCGCGCGCGTGCGCGAAGGGCCGGGCCCTCGGTCGAGCGCCTTTCCAGCGTCCGCCGCAGGGGCCGACGGGAGTTACAGTGTAGTGTCCCCTCGTCGCGACCGGAAACTTCCGGGCAGCTCGGAGGGGCCGTGCTGAGCTCGAGTCGTCCCGGGGGCTGCCGGGAGTCGTAGTCCCGGCCCGCGGGGCCCGCCGGGAGCTGTAGTCCGCCCCGCCTGCCCCGTCAGCGCCGTGCGCCTAGCCCGGCACTCGGATCCCAAGAGCCGCCGCCCAGGGGGATGCGGAAGCCCCTGGTTCCGGGGAGCAAAGAGGCAGGCGGGGTGAGGGGCGTTGCCAGGCAACGGACGAGCGCGGCGCTCGGGGTCGGGGCCGGGGCGCGAGCACTTGGTGTCGGGGACGGGGCCCGGTTGCCAGGTGACAGGAAGAGAGAAGCCTGTAGTGAGGCGACAGGGGCGGGGAGTCGCCTGTTGCTAGGCGACCGAAGAGACCCCGCTGCCGGGAGACGGGAGGTGGCGGCCCCCATTGCTAAGGAGCCGAAGCCGCGATGCTCTCCCGGATGCGGCCAGGGGTTGGGGCGTCCTCGGTAGCAGGGTAACCTCCCGGGATCCTGCTGCCCGGGGGGCTGGGAGGGGCCACAGGGGCCCCGTCATTTGGGATGGGGTGCAAGGCAGAGGGCGTCTGTTGCAAGAGAGGCAAGAGCGAGCTTTCTTCCTCGGAGTCGGGGTGGGGGCGGGGGAGGTGGGCCGTGGCCCAGGGAGCAGCGACAAGAGGCACTGCCCTCCTGGGCTGCCCGGCCCCTGCCTCAGCGGAAGCCGGGGTGGGGGGGCGGCGGGGAAGGCTCGGGCTCCCAGACTGGAGCCTCTGATCCCGTCTCTGTGCCCCTCGCCCCCCGCAAGCAGGAGCCAAGGACGGCATGTCCCAGGCCCCGGCAGCGCCGCCCCCCAGCCCGCCCTCGGTGTACCACGAGCGGCAGCGCTTGGAGCTGTGTGCCGTGCACGCCCTCAACAACGTCCTCCAGCAGCGGCTGTTTAGCCAGGAGGCTGCCGACGAGATCTGCAAGAGGTGACGGGCGCTCCCCCCACCGCACCCCTCCCCCCAGGGCCCCACCCCTCCTGCCACGCCCCCAGCCTCTGCAAACAGGGGGCAGGGGGGCCTCTGTGGGCACTGCTGGCCCCCAGGCTTCCTGGGCGCGCGCCCTCTGCCAGGCCTTTGCTTGCCCGTGCTCTCTGCCTGGCACAGCTCCCTGCCTTGGGCCGTCTGGAATGGCCTTCCTGCCTCTTGCAGATATCAAAAGCGTGTTTATCTGGCCAACACATCCCTCCCCTGCCCTCCCGTCCCCACCGGCCCCAGTCTCTCTCCTCCAAAGCCCCCCTCCCCCCCTCCCCTCCGCCCCCCACTCTCCTTCCCTTGTGCTCAACGCTGCCATGCTCTGCTCTGCTTCGTCAGGGCCCACAGACTGTTTCCGACAGAATTTATTCATCTGCAACAATCTGGGGCGGGGTGGGGGGGGGGCATGAAGCCTTCCTGGGGGGTGGGGTGTAGAGTAACAGACCTGCAAAGACGCTGCAGCTCACTGTCCCCCCTCCGCCCCCCCCCCGGAAAACAATGAAGCTGTGGTTTACAGGCTAGGCCAGGGCCCCAGAGCATGGGGGTGTGGGCCCGGGGACAGGGCACCCCCTCCCCCAAGCTGCAGGACAGCTGCAAGCAGGCTGGGGCAAGGGGGTGAGCTGGGAACAGGTGTCAGGGAGGCAGCCCCGACAGACCCTCTGGGCCTCAGGGTCTGCTGAGTCGGGGGCTTGACCCAGGGGGGCTGAGACCCGGAGGGACAGGGGCAGGGCAGAAGAGTCCCTCCACGGGGTCTCTCTGGGGGGACAGGAGGGCAGGGCTGGGGGCTGTCCACTGGGCAGGGGCTCGCAGGCCCCCGGACGCTCCTGCTTTGCAGGGTGCACAAAGGGCCCCCCCTTTCCCAGGGTTTCCCTCAACCCAGACTCTTGCCTGTCCTCGACCAGGTTGGCCCCAGACTCCAGGCTGAACCCCCACCGCAGCCTCCTGGGCACCGGCAACTATGACGTCAATGTGATCATGGCCGCTCTGCAGGGCCTGGGCCTCGCTGCTGTGTGGTGGGACAGGAGGAGGTGGGACCAGAGCCCGGTGCCGCCAAATCAGGAGGCACTGGGGGCATGCGGCGGGCGGGAGAGAGGCACGGTGGGTGGCTGCCGGTGGGGGCATTGGAGGGGAGGGGCCACACCCAATCATTCCTGGCTCTGCTCAGTGGCACCCACCCCTGGAGGGCTGTGATGCAAAATGAGGGGAGGCAGGGCTGGGGGGAGGGGAATGGCAGAAGGCTGGTGGGTGGCCGCTGGCTGTGAGGGAGAGAGGACGGAAGGCAGAGACCACCAAATAGGCTGCTGGCTTGGTGAAGGGTGGGAGATGATGGTACAATAACAGATGGACAGATAGTTGGCCAGTCACGGACAGGCAGTAGGATGATGGATAGAGGGATAGAGGGACAAGTGGCCAGTTTGGATGAATAGTACATGGATAGGTGGATGGGTGGATGGGTGGGTAGCTCGGTGGGTAGATGGGCTGATAGTGGGTGGGTGGTTGGGTAGGTGGATGTTGGATGGTTGGTGGGTGGGTGGGTGGGTGGTTGGTAGTGGCCAGCAGGGTCTGGGCGATGGTGGCAGGTGTCTGGAAAGTGGGAGCAGCTGGCGGAGCCCCCTCGCGCTGAGGCCCTGCCCCTGCCCCCTGCCCGCACGCAGGCCCCTATCCCAGCTGGCACTGCCGCAGGTGCTGGGGCTGATTCTGAACCTGCCGTCGCCCGTGTCCCTGGGGCTGCTATCCCTGCCGCTGCGCCGACGCCACTGGGTGGCCCTGCGCCAGGTGGGGGGCGTCTACTACAACCTGGACTCCAAGCTGCGGGCGCCGGAGGCCCTGGGGGACGAGACTGGTGTCAGGTGAGGGCCGGGAGGCACGCCCCTGTCACCGGGCGGCGCCTGGCCCGGAGACTCAGGCTCCCCGTTTCTCCATGCAGGGCCTTCCTGGAGGCGGCGCTGGCCCAGGGTCTGTGTGAGCTGCTGCTGGTGGTCACCAAGGACGTGGAAGAGCAGGGCTCGTGGCTGCAGGCCGGCTGACTGCACCCCGCCCTCCTGTACCCCCCCCATACCACTGCTGCCTCAATAAACCTGCCACCTGCTGGGCTCTCGGCTCCTTCCTGCACCCAGACCCCTGGGGGACACAAAGACACCCTGTGCCTGGCCAGAAGCCTGGCACAGTCTGCTCGCTAGTGGAGATGCTGGGGGGGAGCGGACACAGGGGCCCCCCTGAGGGCAGAGGTGCCCCTCGGCCGGACGCAGAGCTGCCCAGGCCCGGCCTGAGAGGACGGAAGCAGAAGCAGGCGCCCCCCCCCTCCAGCCTCCACGGCGACCCCCAGGGCCAGGCTGCCTCCTTGAGCTCTTCTGAGTATAATGAGGGCCCAGAGGGGCTGAGGGGCTCCAGGGGACAGGGTGGCAGGAACTTTCCAGAATCGGAAGTGGCCCTGGAGGAGCTCTCCATGGGCGGGGGGCACGGAGGAGCTTGTGAAGGGGCATAGGTCAGGGGAGCTGGGGGTGCTGCAGGCTGACGGCGAGGGGATGGGGTTCTCGAGGCTGACAGGAGGCGAGTGGAGGGGCTGAGTGACCCGGGGTCACCCAGAGGCAGCCTCAGGAGGAGGAAGTGTGGCCCCCTGGGAAGGTGGGGGACCCTGGGACTCTAGGGCGCCTGCAGAGCCTGGGGGAGCGGGCGGCAGGGGAGGGGCGGGGCCAGGCTGCAGTTCCCCTACTAGCTGGGGGGCGGCACCCCGAGGTGTTAGGACACTGCAGGGCCGGCACCCCAACACTCGGGCAGTGCTGACCGGCTCCAAGTCTCGTCCAGGCCCTTCTGGAAGCTCCCCTGCCCCCCACCCCAGACAGCCTGGCGGCCTCAAGAGCTTCTATTCTTGGCCCAGCCCGAGGCCCTTGTGGCCTAATATGGTGGTGCTGGAGCCGGGCCGGGGTCCCCCCACTCTGCAGGTGACACCCGCTGCATGCACACAGGGGGTGGGCGGGACAGTGGCACGTCTTGACCCTCACGGGCGGCCGAGTGGGACTGGGCCCTGCGGTCAGGGGCTGCTGTGGCCGGAGCAGGTGTGGGGGACAGCTGCCCTGTCCGCGCTGACAGCTGAGGCCCAATTTAGCTCAGGAGCCAGATTAGGGGGTGGCTCCGCCCCCTAGAGGCCCTTTAAAATGTCCCCTGGAGAACGGAGGGCGTCCAGCTGACAGCTCAGGTGAGAGAGGCCTCGGCCTCCATGCCAGGACCCCCTCTTGGCTCCCCTCTCCTTCTCCCCTCCTCTCCTCCCCTCTCCTCTCCTCCCCTCTCCTCTCCCCTCTCCTCTCCCTCTCCTCTTCTCTCCTCTCCTCTCCTCTCCTCTCCTCTCCTCTCCTCTCCTCTCCTCTCCTCTCCTCTCCTCTCCTCTCCTCTCCTCTCCTCTCCTCTCCTCTCCTCTCCTCTTTCCTTTCTTCTCTCTCCTCTCCCTCTCCTCTCCTCTCTCCTCTCCTCTCCTCTCCTCTCCTCTCCTCTTCTCTCCTCTCCTCTCCTCTCCTCTCCTCTCCTCTCCTCTCCTCTCCTCTCCTCTCCTCTCCTCTCCTCTTTCCTTTCCTCCTCTCTCCTCTCCCTCTCCTCTCTCCTCTCCCGCTCCTCTCCTCTCCTCTCCTCTCCTCTCCTCTCTCTTTCCTTTCTTCTCTCTCCTCTCCCTCTCCTCTCCTCTCTCCTTTCCTCTCCCTCTGTCCACTCCTCTCCTCTTTCCTCTCCCCTCCTCTCTCCTTTCCTCTCCCTCTCTCCACTCCTCTCTTCTCTCCTCTACTCTCCCTCCTCTCTTCTCTCACTCTCTCTTCCTCTCCTCTCTCCTCTCCTATTCCTCTCCTCTCTTCCTCTCCTTTCTCCTCTCCTCTCCCCTCTCCTCTCCTCTCTTCTCTCCTCTTTCCTCTCCTTTCCTCTCTCCCCTCCCTTTCTCTCTTCCTCTACTCTCTTCTCCTCTCCTCTCCTCTCCTCTCTCCCTTTTCCTCTCCTTTCCTCTCTCCCCTCCCTTTCTCTCTTCCTCTCCTCTCCCCTCTTCTCCTCTTCTCTCTCCCTTTCCTCTCCTTTCCTCTCTCCCCTCCCTTTCTCTCTTCCTCTCCTCTTCCCTCTTCTCTCCTCTCTCCATTTCCTCTCCTTTCCTCTCTCCTCTCCCTTTCTCTCTTCCTCTCCTCTCCCCTCTTCTCCTCTCCTCTCTCCCTTTCCTCTCCTTTCCTCTCTCCTCTCCCTTTCTCTCTTCCTCTGCTCTCTTCTCCTCCTCTCCTCTCCTCTCCTCTCTCTCCTTTCCTCTCCTTTCCTCTCTCCCCTCCCTTTCTCTCTTCCTCTCCTCTCCCCTCTTCTCCTCTTCTCTCTCCCTTTCCTTTCCTCTCTCCCCTCCCTTTCTCTCTTCCTCTCCTCTCCCCTCTTCTCTCCTCTCTCCATTTTCTCTCCTTTCCTCTCTCCTCTCCCTTTCTCTCTTCCTCTCCTCTCCCCCCTTCTCCTCTCCTCTCTCCCTTTCCTCTCCTTTCCTCTCTCCTCTCCCTTTCTCTCTTCCTCTACTCTCTTCTCCTCTCCTCTCCTCTCCTCTCTCCCTTTCCTCTCCTTTCCTCTCTCCCTCCCTTTCTCTCTTCTCTCCTCTCCCCTCGTTCTCTCCTCTCGTCCCATTTCCTCTCCTTTCTCTCTCCTCTCCCTTTCCTCTCTTCCTCACTCTCCCCTCTTCTCCTCTTCTCTCCTTCCCTTTCCTCTCCTTTCCTCTCTCCCCTCCCTTTCTCTCTTCCTCTACTCCTCTCCTCTCCTCTCTCCCTTTCCTCTCATGTCCTCTCTCCTCTCCCTTTCTCCTCTTCCTCTACTCTCTCCTCTTCTCCTCTCCTCTTTCCTCTCCTTTCCTCTCTCCTCTCCCTTTCTCTCTTCCTCTCCTCTCCCCTCTTCTCCTCTCCTCTCTCCCTTTCCTCTCCTTTCCTCTCTCCCTCCCTTTCTCTCTTCCTCTCCTCTCCCCTCTTCTCGCCTCTCTCCATTTCCTCTCCTTTTCTCTCTCCTCTCCCTTTCTCTCTTCCTCTCCTCTCCCCCCTTCTCCTCTCCTCTCTCCCTTTCCTCTCCTTTCCTCTCTCCTCTCCTTTCTCTCTTCCTCTACTCTCTTCTCCTCTCCTCTCCTCTCCTCTCTCCCTTTCCTCTCCTTTCCTCTCTCCCTCCCTTTCTCTCTTCCTCTCCTCTCCCCTCTTCTCTCCTCTCTCCATTTCCTCTCCTTTTCTCTCTCCTCTCCCTTTCTCTCTTCCTCTCCTCTCCCCTCTTCTCCTCTTCCTCTCCTCCTTTTCCTCTCCTTTCCTCTCTCCCCTCCCTTTCTTCTTCCTCTACTCCTCTCCTCTCCTCTCTCCCTTTCCTCTCATTTCCTCTCTCCTCTCCTTTCTCTCTTCCTCTACTCTCTCCTCTTCTCCTCTCCTCTTTCCTCTCCTTTCCTCTCTCCTCCCCTTTCTCTCTTCCTCTCCTCTCCCCTCTTCTCCTCCTCTCTCCCTTTCCTCTCCTTTCCTCTCTCTTTCTCTCTTCCTCTACTCTCTCCTCTTCTCCTCTCCTCTCCTCTCTCCTCTTTCCTCTCCTTTCCTCTCCTCACCCTTTCTCTTCCTCTCCTCTCCCCTCTCCCTTTCCTCTCCTTTCCTCTCCTCTCCCTTTCTCTCTTCCTCTCCTCTCCTCTCCCCTCCTCTCTCCCTTTCCTCTCCTTTCCTCTCTCCTCTCCCTTTCTCTCTTCCTCTCCTCTCCCCTCTTTTGTCTCCTCTCCTTTCCTCTCTCTACTCCCTCTCCTTTCCTCTCCTTCTCTCTCCTCTCTTCTCTTTCCTCTCTCCCTCTCTCTCTATTCCTCTCCTCCCTCTTCTCCTCTCTCCTCTCCTCTCCCTCTCCCCTTTCCTCTCTCCTCTCCTCTCCCTCTCTACTCCTTTCCTCTCTCCTCTCTCTACTCTCCTTTCCCCTCTCTTTTCCTCTCCTCTCCCCTCTCCTCTCCCTCTCTCCTTTCCTCTCTCCTCTCCTCCCCTCTCTCCTCTCCTTTCCTCTCCTCTTACCTCTCCTCTTTCCTCTCCTTTCCTCTCTCCTCTCCCTTTCTATTCCTCTCCTCTCTCCTCTCCTCTCCCCTCTCTTCTCTTCTCCTCTCCTTCTCTCCTCTCCTCTTTCCTCTCTCCCTCTCTCTCTATTCCTCTCCTCCACTCTCTTCTCCTCTCTACTCCTCTCCTCTCCCTCTCTACTCCTCTCCTCTCTCCTCTCCTGTCCCCTCTCCTCTCCCTCTCTCCTTTCCTCTCTCCTCTCCTCTCCTCTCCTCTCTCCTTTCCTCTCTCCACTCCCTCTCCTTTCCTCTCTCCTTTCCTCTCCTTCTCTCTCCTCTCCTCTTTCCTCCTTTCCTCTCTCCTCTCCCTCTCTCTATTCCTCTCCTCTCCCCTCTCCCCTCTCTCCTCTCCTCTCTCCTCTCCTTCTCTACTCATTTCCTCTCTCCTCTCCTCTCTACTCTCCTTTCCCCTCTCTTCTCCTCTCCTCTCCCTCTCTCCTTTCCTCTCCTCTCCTCTTTCCTCTCCTCTCCTCTCCTCTCCCCCCTCTCCTTTCCTCTCCTCTCCTCTTTCCTCTCCTTTCCTCTCTCTCCTCTCCCTTTCTATTCCTCTCCTTTCTCCTCTCCTCTCCCCCCTCTTCTCCTCTCCTCTCCTCTTTCCTCTCTCCCTCTCTCTCTATTCCTCTCCTCCACTCTCTTCTCCTCTCTCCTCCTCTCCTCTCCTCTCTCTTCCCTCTCTGTACTCCTCTCCTCTCCCTCTCTACTCCTCTCCTCTCTCCTCTCCTCTCCCTCTCTCCTTTCCTCTCTCCTCTCCTCTCTCCTTTCCTCTCCTCCCCCTCTCTCCTCTTTCCTCTCTCCTCCTCTCCTCTCCCTCTCTATTCCTCTCCTCTCCCCTCTCCCTCTCTCCTCTCCTTCTCTACTCCTTTCCTCTCTCCTCTCCTCTCTCCTCTCCTTTCCCCTCTCTTCTCCTCTCCTCTCCCCTCTCCTCTTTCCTCTCCTCTCCTCTCCTATCCTATCCTCTTTCCTCTCCTCTCCTCCCCCTCTCTCCTTTCCTCTCCTCTCCTCTTTCCTCTCCTCTCCTCCCCCTCTCTCTCCTCTTTCCTCTCCTCTCCTCTCCCCCTTTCTCTCTCCTCTTACCTCTCCTTTTTTCTCTCCTTTCCTCTCTCTCCTCTCCCTTTGTATTCCTCTCCTCTCCTCTCTCCTCTCCTCTCTCTCCTCTCCTCTCTCTCCTCTCCTCTCCTCTCCTCTCTCCTCTCCTCTTCTTTTTCCTCTCTCCCTCTCTCTCTATTCCTCTCATCCCCTCTCTTCTCCTCTCTCCTCTCCTCTCTCCTCTCCCTCTACTCCTCTCCTCTCCTCTCCTCTCCTCTCCCTCTCTCTCCACTCCTCTTTCTTCTCTTCTCTCCTCTCCTCTCTCCTCTCTCCTTTCCGCTCTCCTCTCCCTCCCCTCTCCTTTCTTCTCCCTCTCTCTCCACTCTCCTTCCATCTCTCCTCTCTTCTCCTTTCCTCTCCTCACCTCTCTCTCCTCTCCATCTCCTCTCTCCTCTCCCTCATCTCCTCTCCTCTCCTCTCCTCTCTGTATTCCTCTCCTCTTCTCTCTCTATTCCTCTCCTCTCTCTTTTCCTCTCTCCATCTCCTCTCCTCTCTCTATCCCTCTCCTCTCCACTCCTCTCCCCTCAGCCTTTCTCCTCTCCTTTATCCCTCTCTCCTCTCCTCCTCTCTCCTCTCCCCTCCCTCTCCTCTCCCCTCTCCTTTTCTTCTCATCTCCCCTCTTCCTTTCTCTCCCTTATCCCTCTCTCTTCTCTCTCCCTCTTCTCTCTCCTCTCATCTCCCCTCTCCATCTTTTTCTCTCCTCCCCTTCCTCTCCCTCTCTGTCCTCTATTTTCTTTCTCTCCTCTATTCTCTATCTTTTCTCTCCCCCTCACTTCTCTCTTCTCCCTCTCTTCCCGTCCTCTGTCCTCCCTCCCTTTATCTGCTCCCTCTCCCTGTCCTCTCTCCTCTCCTCTCCTCCCCCATTGCACTCTCCCTCTTTTCTTTCCTCTCCCTCTCTCCTCTTTTCCCATCCTCTTCTCCCTCTTCCTGGGCTCCCTCTCCCTGTCCTCTTTCCTCTCCTCTCCCTCTGCACTTCCTCCCTCTTGTCTCTTTCTCCTCACCCTCCACTCTCCCCTTCCTCCTATCCTGTCTTCTCTCTAATCTCCATCTCCTCTTTCCTCTCTGTCCTCTCTCCATGCCCTCGCTCTTCTCCCTCCCTCCCTCCTCTCCCTCCCCTGTTCTCCCTCTTTCCTTTCTCTCCTCTCCCCTCATTCCGCCTCTCCCTCCTCCTCCCCTCTCTCCCCAGCTCCAGGGCCGCCTCCACTGCTGTTCTAATAAAGCAGATTCTCTCTCACCTCTGCCTTCTCTTTCCTTCTCTGCTCTGCGCCTGCTCACTGGAGGGTGGGATGGGGAAGATGAGGACGGGGGTGCCAGGGCAGCTGGGCCGGCAGCACCATCCCCTGCACAGCCCCTGTCCTGGCCCTGCACACTGAAGGGTGTGGGCTGCTCTTATCTAGGGCCACACCCATCAGTGCTCAAGGGCTACTCCCGGCTTGGTGCTCACTCGGAACCATGTGGTGCTGGGGCTGGGTGTGGGGGGGCCCTCCTCTCCCTCCACCCCGCACTGCATCTCCCGCCTTTCCGCAAGAGGGCGCCCATCTGCAGGTGTTTCCCTGCACTCCGAGCCCCAATCCTGGGTGGGCAATGAGTGGGGGGCGGGACGGAGCTGGGGGGGGCGCTTCCGCCAGTGCGCATGCTCCTAGTGCCTGCCGCGTGTCCTTCTTTTCTCTGGGCATTTAAGTGCCCCCTTCTCTCCCGATTCTGTCGTGCTCACTGCTACCCTCTTCTGCCAGCATGGCCCGCAGTAGACCGGGCGCAGGAGGGCAGCTGGCTCAGGCGGGCTGGCTGCAGGGCTGTCCCCTCATGCTCTGGGGCGCCCTCCCTGTCTCTCCCCCTCAGTCTGGCTCAGACTCTCCTTCCTCTGCTCCCCTCCAATTCGGCCCCTTCTGGTTCTTCTCCACCCCTCTCTCCCATCTCTCTCCAGCCCTCTAGATTCTCCCCATCTCCTTGTCTCTCCCATCTCTCCCCATCTCTCCCCTATCTCCTGATCTCTGCAGTCCCTCTCCATCTCTCTCAGTCTCTCTCCATCTCTCCCATATCTGTCTCTCCTGTCGCTCTCGTCTCTCCTCTCTCCCATCTCTCCCCACCTCCACGCCTCTCATTCTCTCATCTCTCCTCATCTCTCCCGTCTCTCTCCATCTTTCCTGTCTCTCCCGTCTTCATCCCTCTTATGTCTCTCTCTCCACCTCTCATTTCTCCTGCATCTCTCCTCTCCCATCTTTCCCATCTCTCTCCATCTCTGTCTCCCATCTCTCCAGTCATCTCTCTCCAACTCTCGTTTCTCTCTATGTCTCCCGTCTCTTTCCATCTCTCCCATCTCTCCCCTCTCTCCATCTCTGTGCATATCTCTCTCCATCTCTTGCCTCGCCATATCTCCTGTCTCCCATCTCTCTGTCCCATCTGTCTCCATCTCTCCTGTCTCTCCCATCTCTCCCCTTCTCTTGTCTCTCCCTATCTCTCTGTCCATCTCTCCTGTCTCCATCTCTCATTTCTCCTCATCTCTCCTACCTCTCCCATCTCTTGTCTGCTCCATCTCTCGTCTCTCCCCATATCTCCCCTATCTCCTGATCTTTTCAGTCACTCCCCATCTCTCCTCATCTCTCCCATATCTCTGTCTCTCTTGTCTCTCTTCAGCTCATCTCTGCCTCTCCCCATCTTTTGTCTCATCTCTCCCGTCGTTCTTCATCTGTCTCTCCTGTCTCTCTCTCTCTCCGTCTCATTTCTCCTGCATCTCTCCTCTCATGTCTCTTCTGATCTCTCCCATAACTCCACATCTCTCCTGTCCCTCTCTGTCTCCATTTCTCCAGTTATCTCTCCAACTCTCGTTTCTCTCCATGTCTCCTGTCTCTACATCTCTCCCATCTCTCCCCTCTCCATCTCTGTGCCTCTCTCTCCCTATCTCTCTCCATCTCTCGTCTCTCCCCATGTCTCCCCTATCTCCCGATCTTTTCAGTCACTCCCCATCTCTCCTGATCACTCCCATATCTCTCTCCTGTCTCTCTTCAGCTCATCTCTGCCTCTCCCTATCTCTTGTCTCATCTCCTCATCTCTCCCATCTTTCTTCATCTGTCTCTCCTGTCTCTCTCATCTCTCCCCACCTCCACGTCTCTCATTCTCTCATCTCTCCCCATCTTTCTGTCTTCTCCCCTTTCTTCATCCCTCTCTCTTATCTCTCTCCATCTCTCATTTCTCCTGCATCTCTCCTTCTCTCCTGTCCCTTCCCATCTCTCCACATCTCTCCTGTCTGTCTCCGTGTCTCCCATCTCTCCAGTCATCTCTCCAATCTCGTTTCTCTCCATGTCTCCCATCTCTTTCCATCTCTCCCATCTCTCCCCTCTCTCTCCATCTCTGTGCCTGTCTCTCCCTATCTCTCTCCATCTCTTGTCTCGCCCCGTATCTCCTGTCTCCCATCTCTCTCCATCTCTCCCCCTCTTATCTCTCCATCTCGTCTGTCTCTCCCATCTCTTGTCTCACCCCATTTCTCCCATCTCTCCCCGTCTATCTCATCTTTCTCCACATCTTTCCTATCTCCCTCTCTGCATCTCTCTCTCCATCCCCCTTATCTCGCCCCATTTCTCCCATCTCTCCTGTCCCTCCCCATCTCTCTTATCTCTCCATCTTTCCTGTCTCTCTCCATCTCTCCCTCTTTCCATCTCCCTGTCTATCCTTATTTCTCCATTTCTCCCATCTTTCTAGTCCCATCTCCCATCACTCCTCTCCAGCTCTCCTCTCCCCATGTCTCATCTTTTTATCTCTTCATCTCTCCCATCTCTCATCTATTTCCATCTATCATCTCTCCCATCTCCCTCCATCTCATCTCTCCTGTCTCCCTCTATCTCTCTTGTCTCTCCCATCTCCTCCATCTCTCATCTCTCCCATCTCCCTCCATCTCTCATCTCTCCGTCTCTCATCTCTCCCATCTCCCTCCATCTCTCATCTCTCCCATCTCCCTTTATCTCTCGTCTCTCCCATCTCCCTCCATCTCTCATCTCTCTCGTCTCCCTCCATCTCTCGTCTCTGCTGGCTCCCTTTATCTCTCATCTCTCCTAGCTCCCTCCATCTCTCATCTCTCCTTCCATCTCTCATCTCTCCTGTCTCCCTCCATCTCTCATCTCAACCATCTCCCTCTATCTCTTGTCTCTCCCATCTCCCTCCATCTTTCATCTCTCCCGTCTCCCTCCATCTCTCATCTCTCTCATCTCCCTCCATCTCTCGTCTCTCCCGTCTCCCTCCATCTCTCCCATCTCCCTCCATCTCTCATCTGTCTCCCTTTATCTCTCATTCCTCCTGTCTCCCTTCTCCCTTTATCTCTCATCTCTCCTGTCTCCCTTTGTCTCTCTCATCTCTCCCATCAACCTCCATCTCTCATCTCTCCCGTCTCCCTCCATCTCTCGTCTCTCCTGGCTCCCTCCATCTCTCACCTATCCTTCCATCTCTCGTCTCTCCTGTCTCCCTCCATCTCTCATCTCTCTTGTCTCCCTCCATCTCTCATCTCCCATCTCCCTTTATCTCTCATCTCTCCCGTCTCCCTTTATCTCTCTCGTCTCTCCCATCTCCCTCCATCTCTCGTCTCTCCCGTTTCCCTTTCTCTCATCTCTCCCATCTCCCTCAATCTCTCATCTCTCCTGTCTCCCCCGTCTCCCTCCATCTCTTGCCTCTCCTGTCTTCCTTTATCTCTCTCATCTCTCCCATCTCCCTCTATCTCTCATCTCTCCCTCCATCTCTCATCTCCCGTCTCCCTTTATCTCTCTCTCCTGTCTCCCTCCATCTCTCGTCTCTCCCGTCTCCCTCTATCTCTTGTCTCTCCCATCTCTCATCTCTCCCATCTCCATCTCTCACCTCTCCCGTCTCTATATCTCGTCTCTCCCATCTCCCTTTATCTCTTGTCTCTCCCACCTCCTTCCATCTCTCGTCTCTCCCATCTCCCTTTATTTCTCATCTCTCCCATCTCCCTCCATCTCTCCTGTCTCCCTCAATCTCTCTTGTCTCTCCCATATCCCTCCATCTCTCATCTCTCCCATCTCCCTCCATCTCTTGTCTCTATCTTCCTTTATCTCTCTCATCTCTCCCATCTCCCTCCATCTCTCGTCTCCCTGTCTCCCTTTCTCTCCTGTCTCCCTCCATCTCTCGTCTCTCCCGTCTCCATCTTGTCTCTCCCATCTCTATTCATCTCTCATCTCTCCCATCTCATCTCTCCCTCTCTCATCTCTCCCATCTCCCTCTCTCCTCTCTCCCAGTTCGCTCCATCTCGTCTCTCCCATCTCTCCTGTCTCCCTCCATCTCTCGTCTCCCTTTATCTCTCCTGTCTCCATCTCTCCTTATCCTCCATCTCTCCTTATCCTCCATCTCTCCTTATCCTCCATCTCTCCTTATCCTCCATCCCTCGTCTCTTCTGTCTCCCTCTATCTCGTCTCTCCCATCTCTCTCCATCTCTCCTCTCCCGTCTCTATCTCTCATCTCTCCCATCTCCCTCTATCTCATCTCTCCCAGTTTGCTCCATCTCGTCTCTCCCATCTCCCTCCATCTCGACTCTCCCGTCTCCCTTTGTCTCTCTCATCTCTCATGTCTCCCTCCCTCATCTCTCCCGTCTCCCTTTCTCTCTCTTGTCTCTCCCATCTCCCTCCATCTCTCATCTCTCCCGTCTCCCTTTATCTCTCTCGTCTCTCCCATCTCTCTCCCCATCTTCCCAGTCCCTCTCTCTGTACCCTTCACCCTGATGACCCCACACACAGGCTCCCTCTTTTCCTGGCCCCTCGCCCCTGTCAGGTGTACCATCCTCTTCCTCCTGTGTGGCCCACACCAAGTGTGTGGGGGGCTGAGCTGGGCCCCCTCCATCAGTCTCCCCTCTCCTAGAATCTGGAACCTTCTTGGCTGTCCCTCAGTGCCTTACCCCTGATCAGCTGACCTGTCTCTGTGGGCTCTGCCCCGCCTGATCTGCTCTCTCACCTGCCCCCAGGCGTGGGTCTCCCACCCGACCCCCTCCCCCCCGTCTGCTCCCTGGGGCCAGGCCTCCTCCCCTCCCCAACACCCCCAACCTTCAAGATAGCTCTTTCCCTGCCCCCATCTCCCCACCACTGCCCTCTCCCTTTTCCCCCTTAGTTTTTGTCACATAACCAGTGATGCTCAGGTGACTCCTAGCTCTGTGCTCAGGGATCACTGCTGGTGGTGTGGGAGACTTTGGGGGGTGCGGGGATTGAACAGGCGCACGAGCCCTCCTGCTGCCCCTCCCTCCGCTCCCTTTTAGTCTCTCCTCTGCCCCGACTCTGGGCGCCGGGAGGCTGAGGGGCCTTGGTGACCTTTCCTCTCTCCTCGGTCTATTTCCACGACTCCGGATGTTGCGTGGAGCATCAGGCCGCCCCAGACCCCGGGAGGAGCCGATCAGGCTGGACAGTCGCATGTGGACAGACACAGGTGAGAGCAGGGAGGCCACCGCCCCCTCCAGTGCAGTCTCCACCCTCGGCCTCACATGTCTGTCCCCTGCAGCACGGAGGGAGCCTTTTCCAAGGACATGGCGCCGCAGGACGCTGGTCTCCGCCAGGATCCACGACCACACAGGAAGCCAGGAGACCCAGGCCTGGGGCTGCCACCAACTCCTGGCGGCAGCGTCTGGAACTGCACCCTGACCAGCACTGCGGGGCGGGGGATTTGGGAGCCCCCTTCCTACATAAACACTGGATCCACAAGTTTCCTGGCTGCCTGTAGTTCTGTGTGCAAGTTCTTCCAGAAGCAAAGGATCGTGGGGCACGCGGGCAGGGCTGGGCTACCCCAGCGGCGGGGCTGGGGTTTAAGCCCCAAGTTCGATACTGGAGGCGGCAGAGGGCACCTCCAAACTGAGACAAGCCTCCGCACTAAGTTGGGCTCCTCAGGCCAGGGTGGGGCAGAGTGCTCAGAAGCGGTGTGGGGGGGAAGCCCAGAGGGGTGCCACAGAGCTGGGCCTTTCGGGTCACATCCAGCAATGCACAGGGGTTACTCCTGGCTCTGTGCTCAAGAATTACTCCTGGTGGTGCTCGGGGGATCATATGGGATGCTGGGAATCAAACCTAGGTTGGCTGCGTTCAAGGCAAACAGCCTACCCGCTGTGCTATGAACACAGAGCTGGGCTGAGGGGCAGAACACAGGGCGGGGGTGGGACCACGTGGTCGTACTTTGGGGGGTCCAGGCGGGTCTGCAGGTGTCCCTGCAGCATGGGGGCGGGGCTGGGTCTGTCCCAGTGAGTGCCCCTCGAACAATGGGCCTGCAGGGATGTGGGGGTCTTCTGCGCCGCCCCCAAGGCCTAACGGAAGGGCGCCCCCACCCCCGCATGCTGTCTGCAGGAGCGGACCTGGGAAGTGGAGGCGAGCACGTGGGGACGCGAGGGGCGTGAGCAGGCGTTGAGGGGCAGAGCATCTACACCACTGAAGCCACCCTCAGCAGAGGTGCAGAAGCTCAGTGCCCGAGGGGGAGTGGGAAACAGGGACCACCTGCAGAGTGCCCACCACGGCAGGACGGGGAGGGGGAGGGGGCTGGACTCAGGGCCCGCGGGGCAGAGCAGAGTCCTGTTCAGGGGCGCGAGGGGGCGCTGATGAGGGCTTCCACTGGTTGGCAGTAGGGCGTGGGCACCCGAGGTGGGCTGGGGAGGCCGGGACAGTGAATGGTGACATCAGTTACCCAGGTTCTTGGGGTAACCCCGGTTACCCCGGTTCTGGGTGCTGGTTCCTCCCAGCAGTGCCTTGGAGACGGTGGGGCTCGCGCATGCGGCCTGTGCCCTGGCCCCCCCAAGCCAGCTACCCGGCACTATTTGTCATGACTTTATTTCGGTTTGGGGATCACACCTGGTGTGCTCGGGGTGCCTGGAGGGGCGGGGATGAACGCTGGGCCCCGGTAGGGCCATGCTCGAGTCCGAGTTAGCTCCTGGCCCAGTTTCACTTTGATATTTTGTTTTCTTCAAACCTAGAAGTTCCGTCTCCTGGTGGGCAAGAATTCCACAGCCCTGTGGGGTTGGGGTGGTGGGGAGCAAGATGCCGCCTGGGAACCCTCAGGGCAGTCGGGGGCACTGTGGGAAGCTGGTAAACAAAGGCATGGGAGGCTGCTGAGAACTGGCCTGGCGGCAGGGGCCTGGTCGGGGGTTGGGGCAGATGGTGCCGGGCACACCCACACACCAGCAGGGCTGACACAGTGGGCAGGGCAGGGAGGGGAAGGCCCCCCCAGGAAGAGCCCAGGAAATGGGGCTTCCCGGTGGGCAGACCAGCCCCTCGGGGAGGGGGAGCACAGCAAGCCGCAGGGCTGAGTTTGTCACCGTCCGCTGGCTCCGCCCTGGCCCCCGCCCTGGCCCCCGCCCTGGCCCCCTGCATCGGGCGCTCCAGACATCATGAGGAACAGGACGACGGGAATGATGTACATCCACTGCGCCAGCGGGAGAGAGAGGGAGAAGAGGGAAAGCGGGGTGAGTGGAGGGGCGAGCCGGGGGCAGGAGGGAGTGGCGGGTGGGCAGGGCAGGGCCGGGCCCCCTAAGTTACTACAGGCGGCGGGGTGGGTCCTCACTCAGGCCTCCTGCTGCGGCGGCGCAGGCGCGGGGCCGGCGGGACGCAGAGCTGTGAGCAACACGGCCCCCCCCCAGGACGAGGTGCCACTGAGGAGGGAGGGGCGCAGTCAGGGCCCCGCGGGGCTCCACTCCCCCTGCACGCCCATGAGGCCACGCCTCCCTCTACTGCACCCCCACATCCTGGGAGCAGCCTGGCCTGTTCCGCCCCAGAGCCTTTCTGCCCACAGGCTCTGGACCTGGGGCCCCCAGTGCCGCTCCCCAAGGCCCACCCTCACCCCCGCCCCAGGCTGGAGGTGCCCCTTCCCAAGCACCTGTCCCCCAGACCCCAGCCGGGCCCCCAGGCTCACCCCAGACTATGTCCTCTGCCCTGGACCCTGGTCCACCTCGAGCCGGCCCGGCCCCACACCCGTCTCCTCTGGGGCCCCCTGCCACCCCCCAAGGCCGGCAAACTCGCTCACGTATTTGGCGAAGAAGGATTTCTGCTCCTGTGGGTTCCGGGCCTTCTGCGCCTGCTCCGTCTCCAGGCGCTCAATGAAGGCAGCCGTCTCGGGGCTGTAGGGACACAGGATGAGGGGCTGGACACCCGGACACCCAGAGGCAGCAGGAAGAGTAGGGGGAAGCTCCGTGTCCCCGCCACCTCCCCTTCCCCCAGAGCCGTCACCACTGTATCCCACAACCACCCCACAGTGCTCCTGTCCCGCCCTCACCCTGGACCCCCGCCCCACCCTCACCCCAACCCCTGTCCTGTCTCCCACCCCATCCCGTTACCTCAGACCCCGTCCCGTTGCCCCAGCCCCCAACCTGCCTTTACCCTGACCCCGCCCGCCGCCCATGCTCACCCTGGGGCAGGCAGGGGCAGCTGCAGCTGCACGGACGTGTTGAACAACTCCAGGTCCACGTCCTCCACCTCTCGGCCCTGGCAGCCCCCGGGGAGCGTCACCACAGACACGCCCACCACATTGCCCGCCACGTCCACGTGCAGGGTCAGCTGGTCGGACAGGTGCGACTCCACCAGGGAGCACTGGGGGGCAGAGGTGGGGGGGGAGTGAGACCCCAAACTTGGACGGTCTCCTCGAGGGCAAGGCCAGGACAGGAGGGAGAAGGGCCTCACCGCAGGGACGAAGGAGGACACGTAGCTGCCCGCTCCAGCACCCTCGGGGGTGCCTGGCCGCCGGGGGACCCGGACGCGGTACAGGCCGTTCACAGCTGCCACGTCCTGCAGGGGCAGAAGCGGGAGCATGAGGCACGGGGGGGGGTGGGGGGTGGGAGGGGGCGGGGGGGCCGCATCCCGCTGGGAAGGCCAAGTCCTCGGGAGCCTGTGCCCGCCCTGCCCTGTTATAGGAGCAGGTGGAGCGAGCTGGGAGGCTTGACTGCGATTCCCAAGAGCGCCACACGGGGGGTCCGGAGGGCCTCCAGTACCCACTGGGCAAGCACGTGGCCACCCCACTAAGGCCTGCGCCCAGCGCGAAGCCATCCCCAAGCTTCCTCTGTCCCCGGGGCCACAGCAGACGGGGGCAGTGTGGGCTGTGGGGCACTCTGGGAAAAGCAGCATCGCCTGGTTCTGCCCACTCTGAGCTTCTCCCCAGGAAACATGGGGAGGGCAAAAGCCTGGCCTGGGGGTGCGGAGGCGCGGGGTTGAGGATGCCCCCCCGTCCCAAGCCCCGTCCCAAGCCCCGTCCCCCGCGGCCTCACCCGCAGCCGGCTCCGCTCCTCCTCACTGAGCTGCCGCTGTGACAGGGACAGAGACCCGTCCTGCTGGTTCCAGAGCAGCGAGCCCCGCTTCCGGAAGTGGGCATCGTCATCTGCGGGGAGCCGGGGCTCAGCGAAGGGCCCCCGCCTCCCGGAGCAGCACCTGTGTCCTTCCTCTGCCCATGCCCCTGGGTCAGTCTGGGCCTCACAGAGCCTTGGTTCCTCCAAAAGCACAGCACAGGGGGGCAGGGGCGGGGGGCGGCTGCAAGGGCAAGAGTCAGTCCAGGCAACTCTGAACCCAGGCTCCGGAAGCCCCCCAAAGGCCATCAGCGGGATCCCAGGGTGGTGTGAGTGGGTGGGACAAGTCTCAGCTTTGCCACTCTCTGGCACAGTCCTGTGCCTCAGTTTCCTCTTTGGCTGCACTGCCCATCTGTGCCAAGGTGACCGCCTCCACCCAGGGCCTCGCAAGGCTGGGCCTCACAGGTGCGGGGGAACCCTCATGGCGCAAACACGGACACAGCAAGTTAGCACGTGGGCAGTGCAGACTCCTGCCCTCCTTGGTGTCCAGGCAAGACTGGCATGACTCACCGATCTCAAAAGAGTGCTCCAGCAACAGCGCCACTGTGCCGCAGCCCTCGCCTTCGCGGGCCTCCGCACCCACCTGATGGGGAAACAGGAAGAGCTCCAGTGACCACTGACAAGCGCTCCCAGACAGCCAGGCAGGGGGCACAGACATTAGGACAGAGCCAGTGACTACCGCTGGGCTGCGCCATATTCACTCCCTACTCTGACTATGGGGCCAGGGAGAAGGCACAAAGGGCTGGAGTGCTGATTTGTGCATGGGCGGCCTGACCCGGCCCCGCAAGGTCCACCAAGCACCAGCCGGAGTGACCGCCCCCCAGCACTGTGCTAGGAGCAGTCCCTGAACACTGCCAGATGTGTCTCCCCAAGCAAGGGGGAAAAGTCAAAAAGCAAATAAACAAATTCTTTCTGAAATCCCCAGACTACCTTGAAAACGCCCACTCATGAAAATTCATAATCTGGTAAGACCTCAGGAAACCGGAGCCCGGCAAGAGAGTGACCTCCGTTTCCAAGACAACGGTCTGCTCCAGGAGTGGCTCTGAGCTGCGAAGCCTAGGTTCTATGGTCGCTCCTAACGGGGCACGCGGGACCATATGGGGTGACCGGGATGGAACCTGGCTGTTCAAGACAAATGCCCTACGCGCAGTACTATTGCTCTGGTTGCCTTCAAGTCTAAGTAAATTTCATTCAATAAAATACTACGTAGCCTCACTTTATTAAGAGTCCCCATGACCATGATGCTCGCTGCATTCTACTAGCAAACACATTCAAGGCTCCTCGCCTGCCTTTTCCTCATCTCTCCAAGCGTCCCGAGCACCTGCAGCCCAGACTGGCACCTCCACAACCCAATTGCAGCACCGCCTTCATGCACATTCATGAGCTGAGCTGTCCAGCCTCTCCCACGGGTACCTCATCGGCACCTGATTGGTCCGATTCCGACCGGGCCCCACCTCTTCGTGCATATTCGTGAGACGCCTCCGGGTCCGCGTTTGCAGCGGCCCGGCGTTTGGCGGTGATCTACGCGCTTACTGTTCCGGGCGACCCTCGGCGCCCCGTCCCCTCACAGTCACCGCGGGGCCTGCCTGACAACTCCACTATCGCTCTCTCCCCCGTGCGTCTTCTCGTACGTGCAGGCTCACGGCCCCTCTCGCCCCACGGTTCTGTCCCTTCGTTTAACCCGGCGCAGCAGGCTCCCCCTTAACCGGCGCGCCATTCCCTTCGGCAGGACGACTCACCCCCCGCGCAGCGACCCCGGACCGGCAGCCGCTGCCCCGGGCCCGGCTTGGTGCCGCTGCTGCCACCAGCAGGAGCAGGAGCAGCCGAGTGGCCTCGGCGCCGGCCGCCGCCATGTTGGCGCCTCCCCCGCGGGCCGCGGAGCACGGCGGGAGGGACGCACGCCGCCTCGGCGCCTGCGCACTAGGCGCGCCCTTGTGATGACGTCACAATACTCTCCTGTGGCGTCGATCCCTGTTGTGACGTCACCCTGGGATTTTCTTTTTTTCCCCCCACTCTTTTACCCGCCGCTGCTCCCTCCAATCCCCTAAGATCCGGGGCATGGCACTGCAGCGGAGCTATGACTCTGAGCCGGCCCTCAATGGAGCAGGTGAGGCGGGAGCAGGAGGGACGACCCGCGGGCGGGCGGGACGCCCCAAGCCCGAGCCTGGGTGTGGGATTGCCCGGGCGGGGAGCACGCGAAGACCCCATCCAGCGCGCCCCTGCTTGCAGCGTTCGCCGCCGCAGGCCGGCCCGGACGGCTCCAGCGCCACCTGAGCGGCGAGTTCGACCAGCTGCGAGACTTCCCCATCTTCGAGAGCAACTTCGTGCAGGTGTGGAGCCCCGCGGCCCGAGCTCCCGCGTGTGTGTGTGTTGGGGGGGAGGTCCTGCGAGACCCCCCCTTCCTGCTTCTCACCGCCCCCTCTTGTGTCCACAGTCCCCTCCCGGGCGGCCTCTCCCGCACACTTCCACCATCCTTTAGTTTCTCTGCATCCTGGCCTGGGTCCACTCGTGCCTGACTCCACCCCAGCTGGCACTGGACTTGGCCCCGCCCTCTTATACTGATCCCTCTCATTTCTGATCCCCTCCCTATTCGTGCCACCTCTAACGTGTGACCTTTGCCCCAGGTGACCCGCTTAGGAGAAGTCGCCAACAAGGTGACAATGGGGGTGGCAGCTTCCAGCCCAGCCCTGGAGCTCCCGGATCTGCTGCTGCTGGCCGGCCCGGCCAAGGACAATGGACGCCTGCAGCTGCTCGGGTGACCGCCAGCACCTGGACCTCCACCCTCTCAGCTCAGGGTCCCCCGCCAGCCTCTCTAGGCTGCTGGTCTTCGGAGACAGGACTGTCTTGGGCGGGAGGGGGGAGGCAAAATCGTGCCTGGACACTGAGGGCAGTTCTCAGCCTACAAGGGTCTCCGGCCATCTGTTGTCCAGCGCGGCCATTCCGCGCCTTTCCCGTTAGCCCCTTCTGACGCCCCTCAGCCCATCCTTCAGAGAGGAACAGGGAAAGCACCCCCTTTCAGAGAACGGAGGGACTTGGCTTGAACGCTCAGGCTCCTCACAATCAGAGCTTCCCCGCCAGCTAAAACCTGCCCTTTAAGGTCTGATTTTGGGGGGATAGGGAGGCCATGCCCCGTGCTCAGGGGAGCATATAGTGCTGGAAATGGAGCCCAGGATTCCCCCCTGCAAAGCCTGCACTCCACTGCTTGAATCACCTCCCCATACCCTACCCCCTTCCTTTGTTTGCTTGTTTGGGGTCACCCAGCTGTGCTCAGGGGTCACTCCTGCTGATGCTCAGAGGACCCTATCCAGAGTCAGCTGTGTGTAAGGCAGATGCCTTAACCACCCCCACACCTCCTGGTATCTCTAACCCAGGAGTTTTTTGGTTAGTTTTGGGACCACATCAAGTGGTGCTTAGGACTTACTCCTGGCTCTGTGCTCAGGAATCACTCCTGGCTGGGGACTTGGGAACTATATGGGGTGCCGGAAATCCAACCTGGGTTGGCTGTGTGCAATGCAAGTGCCCTCCCTGCTGTATTGTCACTCCTTTCCAGAATTTTTTTTTTTTTTTTGCTTTTTGGGTCACACCCAATGATGCTCAGGGGTTACTCCTGGCTCTGCACTCAGGAATTACTCCTGGCGGTGCCTGGGAGACCATATGGGATGCCGAGGATCAAACCCGGGTTGGCCGAGTGCAAGGCAAACACCATACCTGCTGTGCTATCACTCCGGATCCCCCAGAATTTTTTTTTTAATGGAAAAGGAAATGCAGATAGCCACAACGAGAGGGTAGAGCCCTGGCTTGGCATGCGAGAACTCCGTGTTCTAGCCTCAGCACCACGTGGTCCCCAGAGCACTGCCTGCTGGCCCCCGGCACCTCCAGGCCCAAACATTGAGCCATCAGGTGCACACACAGCTGGGCTGAACAGTGCCAGGAGTAGCCACCAGGCTGAGCACTGCTGGGGAGTCCCTCCTCCCTAAAGAAAAGTCAGGCCAGTGCCTTCCCAGGCGTGTCAGGGACGAAGCACCACAGGCCACGGAGCTTCCTGCTGTGCGTCTGAACTGACTATGTATGACTCGGCTCAGTGGAGCTTTTTCAGCCCCAGCACCTGGGTCCAGATGTACTGCCTTGGCCGTGGTGAGTTCCTGGCAGAGCTGAAGGCTATGCTGTTTACTGTCCTGTGTCCCTGGCTACCTTGGGCTCCAATTTGGCTTCCAAACCCTGACTGTCATGCTCTCAGCTCATCTACAGAACCTCCGGCCAAGCCCCGGTCATTGTCATTGCGACCTCAGCCCCTAGACCCTCGAAACTGAGGGTGCTTAGTGGCAGAGCCTGGTTCCCACACGCAGGACCCCAAGAAGGTGGCGGAGAAGGGGAACACGGCTTCCAAAGCGGCACTTGGCCACGACACCTCTGGGTGCTGAGAGCTGGCTCAGACCCCCACCCCTAATCTCAGCCCCCTCCTGCCAATTCAACACAGCAAGTGTCCTGAACCACTTCCGGCCCAGCACTCACATCTGAGCAGCCTCCAGCCTAAGCCCAGCTCCAGAGGTGATGGGAGTCTTGCTGCGTGTCCCACTTGTGTTTTCTTTTTCCCTTTTTTCTGGTTTTGTTTTGGGGTCACAATCCAGAGGCCTGTGTGATGTCCAGGACTGAACCCGGGGCTTCAACATGCCGTGTAGCCTTTGACCTCTCAGGCCTTTAGACCCTTTTCTTTGGGCGGGGGGTGGTGTTCTCTGGGGTCCCTGGACAGTCCAGCAGCAAGTGTTAGCAGTGCCTGGAGCCGTTAAGTCTGGGGGGTTAAGCTCGGGGTCACTGTTACCAGGCAGTTGCTCCTTTGAGTGGTTGCTACTCACCTCCTTTCCCTCTCTTTAAAAACAGCCCAGGAGCGGGGCTGGAGCGAGAGCACAGCGGGGAGGGTGTTTGCCTTGCACACGGCTGACCCAGGTTCAATTTCCAGCATTCCATATGGTCCCCCATCACCGCCGGGAGTAATTCCTGAGTACAGAGCCAGGAGTAACCCCTGTGCATCGCTGGGTTTGACCCAAAAAGCCAAAAGAAAAAGAGTGTCTGGATTGCCTTGGGCACTGCCAGGAGAGCTCCCCCCAAAACACGAAGCCAGCAGCAACAGTGCCTGCTCACATGCCCCTGGGCCCTTGCTCAACATTCATGCCCTCGGGGAGGACTTCGCATCCCCCAGGCCCGCTGGACACCACGCAAAAGGCAAGCGGATGAACAAAGTGACTTGGCATCCGGATCCCAGAGGGGTGGTTGGGGATGGGGGTGGCCTTTAGAAAGGTTCCTCTTGGGTTCTCTGAGCTGCAGATACGGGTGGGAAACCCCAGCACCTTACTGGGCACGAAGGAGCAGCTGCCTGGACTGTAGGGTCTGTGGAGGCTGCAGAGGGGGGTACCCGGGGGGCGTCTGAAGTGGAGGGACGTGGGTGAAGATAGGGGAGATGGCCAGGCAAGGTATGGGCGGAACCTTGGGCGGGGTGAGGCTGAAGAAAGGGTTGGATCTAAAGGGAAGGCCCTGAGGTCAGATTGAGCCTGCCAGGCTCTCGGGCAGGATCCCAGTGTGTGCCAGAAGGTGTGGGAGAGAGACCCGAGGGGCCTGATGATGTCCAGGTGCGGCGGCGGTGGCCCCACCTGGATCGAACAGGTCCGAGCAGCGCCCTCTGGTGGCCACGTGGGGCAACTAGACCGGAGAGAAGTTGAGAGTTGCCCCACTAGGCAGGGAACTTGAAGGGGTGATGGAGCTGCAGGCTTGGTGGCAGGGCCATGTGTGGGTGAGAGTAAGTCAGAGTTTTTTGGGGGGGGGCACCCAAGTGGAGATCGGGAGGCCAACAATCACCAAACAGAGGAGACATTTCTGCTCGGGCCTTGCAGTGCCCGAATCAGTTGGTCCACCCCCCTGGTGCATTATGACTTCCAGAGTTGCCCCCTGTGATGCTGGGGGGAGACCACGTGATGCCAGAGATTAAATCAGGACCATTCACATGCAAGGCGTGTGCCTTAGCCCCTGTGCAGTTTCTCCAGCCCCAACGGCAAGAGTTTATTCATTTTGGGGCTGGAGTGATAGCACAGCGGGTAGGGTGTTTGCCTTGCATGCGGCCGACCCGGGTTCTAATCCCAGCGTCCCATATGGTCCCCTGAGCACCGCCAGGGGTAACTCCTGAGTGAAGAGCCAGGAGTAACCCCTGTGCATTGCCGGGTGTGACCCAAAAAACAAAAAAAAAGTTTATTCATTTTGGTTTCGGTGCTCAGGGATCACTCCCAGCGGGGCTCAAACCCATACCGGGGGCAGTGCAGGGTAAGTGCCTTATCCACTGCGGGCTCAGGGGCCCCCAAAGCAAGAGAGTTCATGGAGCCAGGGGTGTGGTTAGAATAGGACAGCGGGCAGACATGGATGCACCGTCCACATGGAGGCTCAGGGGTGAGGACCAGTGGGAGACGCCGGGAAGGAAGCTGGGATGAACAGTGCTCAAGGGGCCAGAGGAGGAGGGCTGGCAGTGGGCTTGAAGGGGAGTGCTGGGGGCAGAGCGACAGGACAGCAGGGAGGGCAGTTGCCTTGCACGAGACGACCTGGGTTCAATCCTGGCATTTCATATGGTCCCCGTGCACCACGAGAAGCAATTCCTGAGCTCAGAGCCAAGAGTAAGTCTGAAGGGGCTGGAGCGATAGTACAGTGGGTAGGGCATTTGCCTTGCACGCGGCCAACCCAGGTTTGATTCCCAGCATCCCATATGGTCCCCTGAGCACCGCCAGGGGTAATTCCTGAGTGCAGAGCCAGGAATAACCCCTGTGCATCGCCGGGTGTGACCCAAAAAGCAAAAAAAAAAAAAAAAAAGAGTAAGCCTGGAGCATCACAAGGTGTGTCACCTCCCTCCCCCCCAAAAAAGGGGGGTTGTCAGTGCTGCATGTGGGAATCCCGATCCAGTCCCCAACCCTGGGTCACCTCGGCCCCACACCTGACCCGGTCAGCAGCTGAGGCTGCTCCTTCCACCCGCCAGGCTGTTCCCCCTGCAGTTTGTACAGCTCTTTGTCCACGATGAAAACCACTGGCAGCTGAAAGTCAAGTTCCGCACGGGTCGCGCCTTCTACCTGCAACTGCGGGCTCCCCCTGAGACCCGAGACCGGGAGTTCGGCCAGTGGGTGCGGCTGCTGTACCGGCTGCACTTCCACTCAGCCGTGGGCGCCGTGCCCTTCACGCAGGCCTGCTCAGCGCCCAACTTCTGGGAGGATTCAGACGAGGAGAGTCTGACGGAGCAGGAGGTGAGCAAGTCGGGCGGGAAGATGCCCTTGAGTGTGATGGAGGAGTCGGGGTGTGTCTCAGGAGCTGGGGTTGGAGGGAGAAGGGGGTGATCCCGGCTGGACACAGAGTTCAGTCCTGCCAGGCCCGGGGGAGGAAGGGGTGCGCTGGAACCTGTGGGGCCTTTTCTCAGGATCCCCAATGCCCTGCCACCCCACTCTGCACAGACCCCCGCCCCCGAGCTGTGTTCCCCACCCTCGGTCTGAGCACTGCTCTCACACACAGCTGGACACCATGGAAGCCAGCCTAGACCCACAGGTGTCGGAACTGTGGGGGCTCTGAGCCCAGTCGCCAGAGGCAGCAGGCACCGGGCCGGCCAATTCGGAGCGGGCAGACGGATTATCAAAGTTAATAAAGATCCACCACTTCAGAAGCAGCTACCCAGCTTCTGCCTCGATGACCCCCTGGGACCCTCAGCAGCCCCACTCCAGGCCATCACGGGATGGGGTCCCGGGCACCTCCTGTTGTGCTGGGAGTGGTCCTGAGGTCACCTGGGCGACTGTGTGGTTTCCAGGGCAAAGGGTACCTCCCGACAACAGCCCTTGTAGGAACAGTGGTCTCGGGGGTCTCCCACCCAGGCTGCCCCTGGCCATGCCACCCTCCGCACCCGCCAAAGGAGAGGACAGACGGACAGATATGGAGTGTGCATTGAGCATGTTCTCTGTCAGGACTGGAGGCCAGCAGGAAGGGGACAGTCGGGTGGGCAGCCAGGGCTTCATGCAGGGTTGGTGGGCTCTTCACTGTGGAACTGGGGGGCGAGAAAAGGCCCGTGAGGTGGGTGACTCAGCAGAACCCCAATCCCTTCCGTGCACCCGGCAGGCTGGATTGCTCTGCCAGGCACCCCCTCCTGGGACCCCCAAGTAGCTGTGCTTGTGAAGTACCAGGGCCGTCAGAGCTTTGGGGGCTGGGAGGACCTAGGAGATAGGGTGCTGCACGGTGATGGGCGGGGGGTCCCTGGGGGGGTCCCCAGGGCTCTCCTTTCTCCTAGGTTGTAGTTGGGGTCTCAGGAATAGGCTGGGGGGACAGGGACTTGAAATGCTACTACAAGGCCAACTGTAGATCTGCTGACCAGGAAGCCCCCCACTTTGGCATGACTGGTTGGTGGGCTAGTACTGTCGGAAGAAGTGGGGTTCCGTGAAGGCAGAGGGGGTGCCAGGACTGAGGGGAGGACTCGGGAGGAGCACGGAAAGGAGGCCTGGAAGGCAGAGGGCCCTGCAGAGGCTTCCGGGCTTCCAAGTCCCCCAATTCCTGTCCTGCCCAATGGAGGACGCCCCCTCCCCATTTCTTGGCCCGGCTGGGGTCCTCTCAGTTGGCGGCTCACCTCGGACGTCCAGTCTGCACTCGGCCAGCGCCTCGCCCAGCTCGTTCACCGCACGACATGAGTAGGTCCCCGAGTCGAACGGGCAGGGACGCCGGATGTTTAGCGTCAGGACCCCCTGGTGGTTGGTGATCAGGAACTTGGGGTCTTCCCGGATCTCCATCTTGTTCTTCATCCAGACCACCTTGGGCTGTTGAGGGGGGCAGGAGGGGTCGCCAGCTGAGGGGCGGGGTCAGGGGCCTCCACCTCCCAAGGCAGCCTCAGGCTCTCCTGCAGGGGGAGCGGAGGGGCCCCCTGCCTGCATTTCTCTCCCGCAAAGCTGCTTTTGTTATTTTTGTAAAATTCTTTATCTTGACCTTTTGGGTCACACCCGGCAATGCTCAGGGGTACTCCTGGCTCTGCACTCAGGAATTAACTCCTGGCAGCACCTAGGGGACCCTATGGGATGCCAGGGATTGAACCCGTGATGGCTGTGCGCAAGGCAAACACCCTCCTCATTGTACTATTGCCCCGTTATTTAAATTCGGGAGCCAGCACAGAGAATAGGAGGTAAAGCACTTGCCTTAGTTATGTGGGGCAATGGGGCCACAACCCCAAGTTGAAACCCATGGTCTCATGCCAGGGGTCACTCCTGAGCACAGTCAAAAAGAGCCCCTGAGCACTATTGGCTGGGGCCTCAAAACCCCTGATACTTTGTTTTGGGGCCCACATGGGGTGATGGTCAGGGTTACTACTGACTCTGTGCTCAGTGGCAATACTGGCTTCTGGCAGTATCCCATGGGATTCTGAGGACTGAACCCCGGACAGCTTCCCTCAACGCTATACTATCACACGGCTCCCTCCCTCCCCACATTGGGGAACCACCCCCTGCAGTGCTCAACAGGGGGTCATGGCAGTGCCCAAATGGAGCCCAGACCCCCCTCAGAAGTAGGTGCTCCAGACACTGTGCATCTTGCCAGCCCTCCAGCTGCCCCGCTCCCTCTCACCAGTCCTGCCTTGCCCAAGGGATGGAGCTGGTGAGTCTGCCTTCAGCCGCTGACCATCCGAAACCCTCGACTGTGACACTTTGTGACATCCCCCAGCTAAGGTTCACAGCCACACAAGCCACAGTCCTGTGAAGCTCTTGCCAAGCAACACACAGGCTTTGTAGCTGGAGAGTCAACTATGTAACTGGTGGATTACCAAGGATGCACCCCCAATAGCAATTTCTTGTCCCATTCACCCAAAACAAAACTAAAAATGTGGTTGGGTCAGAGACAGAGTGCTTGGTGGGCTTTGCATGCAGGAGCCCCAGCTCCGCTCCCTGGCACCACAGACTCCCCCAGCGTCTCCAGGGAGTAACCCTGAGCACTGATCCAGGAGTATCCAAAGCACAGCCAGATGAGGCCCAAAAACCAAAATTCAAATATGGGGCCTGGGGCTGGAGCAATTGAGTAGGCAGGGCACTTGCCTTGCACATGCATGACCTTGCTTCAATCCCTGGCACCCCATATGGCACTGCCAGGAGTGTATTGTCAAGACTGACCCCCTAAGCATTGCCAGATGTGGTCCAAAAGCCAATAAAACAAAATAATAAAAGATGGGGTGGGGGAGAGTGCTAGACCAAGGCTGCGAGACAGAGCACAGAGACCAGCATGGGGCACAGGCAGTGTGAGACTGGGATGGGACACTTAGTGAGACTGGAAGAGGAGAATGGAATAAACGGCAAACGATCACCAATCAAAACAAACAAACAAAAAAGATGGGGCTGGATCGCTAGTACAAAGGGTACAATGCTTCCTTTGCACAAAGCCAACTCGAGTGCAATCTCCAGTACCCCGCTGTGATCCCCTGAGCCCGACAGAAGATCCCTGAATGCAAAACCAGGAGGAAACCCAAGAACCGCTGGATGTGGCCCCCAAACCAAATAATGATGAGCTGAAGTACAAGAATTAAGGCTCTTGCATTGCATATGGCTTACCCCGATTTGATTCCTGGCACCAACTAAGATTCCCCGGGCCCCCAGCAAGAGTGATCGCTGAGTGCAAAGCCAGGAGTGAACTCAAAAGTGGCTCAAAAGCAAAAAATACATGACAGCTGGGAGACTGCAAAAGTTGACACTTGTGGGGCCGGAGCGATAGCACAGCGGGTAGGGCATTTGCCTTGCACGCGGCCGACCCGGGTTCGATCCCCGGCATCCCATATGGTCCCCCAAGCACCGCCAGGAGTAATTCCTGAGTGCAAAGCCAGGAGTAACCCCTGAGCATCGCTGGGTGTGACCCAAAAAGCAAAAAAAAAAAAAAAAAGTTGACATTTGCCTAGCTTGCAGTTGTGGCCACAATTTGTTCAAATTCCAACACCAAACACCACCAGGAATACCCCCAAGCAGAGCCAGCTGTGGCCCTTCCCCCCAGAAAAAAAAAATCAGAACCAGAGGTGGGCACACACCTGCCCCCCGAGACCCAAGTTTGATCACCAATACCTCATCCCTATGAGCACCACCCAGTGTAGCTCTGGCGGAGTCCCACTGCCCAGCACCGCTGTGACCATGTCGGTGAGCAATCATACGGGCACACCCACCCGACGCCTCTCACCCCACCTTCGGGTGGCCTCTGACGGCACAGTTGAGAGCAGCAGAGTAACCAGCCACCACCACCCGGTCCGGCAGGGGTGTCAGGAATTTGGGGGGCATCCGGAAGTCGTGCTCCTGGTAGTCAAGCGGTTTGAGGGTGAGACCTGCAGGGTAGGGGTGGGGCAGAGGCTCCCGTTCGGTCACCTGTGCTCACAGCCCATCTGAATTCCCCCCAGCTTCATCGTTCTGAGTGCAGAGAGGGAAGGAGCCGCCCGTACCTGTCTTCAGGATCTTGGCCGTGTTCTTGGAGACGCCTGGGGTGTCACTAAGCCCACAGATGTTCTCACTGAAGACGCGGAAATAGTATTCGTTGCCCACGATGAGGTCCGACACGGTGCAACGCGTGGGCCGGTTGTGCTCATAGAGGTTAAACCACTCCTGTGCAGACACCGAAAGGACAGGGGTGAACCAAGCACTCGGGGTGCGGGGTACAACCCAAAGGCCCTCAAGCACCGCCCTGGAGAAGCCCCCCATGGGGGCGGTGCTAGACGAGGCCACGCCCACGCCCAGCCTGTGGCTTCTCTGGAATCTCCAGGCGTTTGGGTGTGACGAGGCAGACGGCGGCTGAGTGTGCATTAAACACCATTGTTTTCTTTCAGATCAGTAATAAAATTGGGGGTTGGGGATTTGGGGGACCACACCCGGCCATGCTTGGATGGTCTTCCTGGCTTTCTGCTCAGAAATAACCCTTGGAGATGCCTGTGGGACCAGATGTAGTGCCAAAAACTTAAACAAGGGGGGCTGGAGAGATAGCACAGCGGATAGGGCGTTTGCCTTACACGCGGCCGACCCGGGTTCAAATCCCAGCATCCCATATGGTCCCCTGAGCACGGCCAGGGGTAATTCCTGAGTGAAGAGCCAGGAGTAATCCCTGTGCATCGCCAGGTGTGACCCAAAAAAAAAGCAAAAAAAAAAAAAAAACTCAAACAGGGGTCCTTGCGGTGCAAGGCAAGTACCTTACTTACTCCGTGTACTAACTCTCGGACTCCAATAACAACAAATCGTGCACGTCTCCCTCCTGCCCACTCTTCCACTCTCCCGGTACGCCCTCCGTTTCCCCCTGTGGACACATGTTGGCCTCTCACCATGGTCTTCTTGTCGGCTTTCTGCACGAAGTAGCCTGTGACCTCGCTGTTGCCATCATCCTTGGGGGGCTGCCATTCCAGCAGTGCGTTGGTGCCCCACACCTCCTTCACCATCACATTCTCCGCAGGTCCGGCCTTCTCTGCACGGGAGCGGGGACGGCGTGACGTGTTTCAGGCCCGAGCGCCCTCACTTCGTCCAGGTACCCCCATCGATCCTCGCCTCTCCGCCCCCGCGCCCCCTCCCGACGCGCACCCACGACGCGGATGCGGATGGTGGCGGTGTCGCACATGTTCTCGATCTGCACGCTCAGCTCGTACTCGCCCGAGTCCCCGCGCGCCGCCTGGCGCACGAAGAAGATGGTGTCGAAATCGCTGGTGCGCACGTTCACGCGGCTCGAGTCCAGGGGCGCGCCGCCCTTGGTCCACACTATTTGGGGTCGTGGCTTTCCCTTTGGGAGGGTCACAGGAGGGAGGAAGGGAGGTCAGGACCCCACACACCCCGCAGCTCCAGGCCCCAACACCACAGGGCCCATCACGCCACACCCCCGCTGCGCCACGCCCACACCACGCCAATACGCCACTTAGCTACGCCCCGCATGTCTTGCCCCCACCACACCAGTCCCTACCTAGCCACGCCCCATCACGCCACGCCCCCACACCAGTCCCCACTTAATCACGCCCCATCATGCCACGCCCCGACTAGTCCCCACTTAGCCACGCCCCCACCAGTCCCCATTTAGCCACGCCCCATTATGCCACGCCCCCACCAGTCCCTGCTTAACCATGGCCCTACCTCCATGCCCCCTCTGCACCACGCCCTCACTTAACCATGCCCCATCATGCCACGCCCCTAGACACCACATGCCAGGTACCCGCGAAGGCGTACCTGGAAAGGGATAACCAGGTTGATGGGCTCCCCGACCTTGCGGATGTAGGTCTGGCGGAGGTGGCGCGGGAGGCGGATCTTGGGCTGCTCTGCGGGAATGCACACAATGGGGAGGTCTTAGGGTCCAGCAAGGGTATCTGGTGCTGAGGGGACCCAAAGGCCCTGGCCATGAGAGGTCCTGGGTGGCACCAACAAGGCCTTAAGGAGAAGAGGAGGGGGCGCAGGGGTCTCACCCACAATCTCCCGGATGGTGACGGGCTGGGGCAGGGTGGCCGGTTCGCTGCGCCCCGCGATGTTGACCCCCACCACCCGGAAGATGATTCTGGCTCCCGTCGGGAGATTCTTGACCGTGAAACCACAGCGCTCCACTGGCTTGGTGTTGGCAGGAATCCACTCGTCAGCTAGGAGAGAGAAGCAGTGGGGGGGTGCTTCCTTCAGGATCTCCCTGGAGCCCCACAGCCTTGAGCTTGGAAATGAACTAGAAGCAGCTAAAGCTCAGCACTTCTGACTCCCCAATTCCTGGGATGTTGGTTCAGTCTGCTCCTTGGGAGCCCCAGAAAGGCAGCATATCAGAGAGAGGAAGGGGTGGGCAGGTTCTTTTTCTGCCTGGGATTAATGAATCCCTGTGAGGTGCTAGTCAGTTTGGAAATGAGGGCTCTGATGTGGATGGGGGGACAGGGAGGACGTGGGAGGCAAAAACTGATGGTCCTTTTCCCATATGTGGCCCACAGAATACAAAAACACCGACCTCCCCTGAGATGGACAAATGACAAAAAGAGAGAAGGAGCAACTCAGGTTATAAGTAAGTGCTGGGGGGAGGGCGCATGCGGGGAAGAGGCAGTGCTGTCTCCCATATGCAGGGCGGCTGGTCCCTGGGGTCTTTGACCCAGCCCGGGAGCCACCTGCACTGGAGACCCTTTTGCCTGATGGTCCCGTTCTCCACAGGCACTCACAGTCCTCCAGACAGTACTCCACCAGGTACCCATCGATGCCGCCCGCCCCAATCCTGTCGGGGGGCCTCCACTTGAGGGTGGTGGTGGTGTCCGTCACATCCTCCACTGTCAGGTGCTGTGGTTCGCTTGTGGGAGCTGCAGTGATCCAGGGGAACAGGAGGTGGGGGTCAACAGAGAGGACCTCTGGTCAGGACTGTGTGTGGAGGACAAGAGTCCAGGATGGCAGAGATAGACGCTACCGGGAAGGCCTGACAGGGGTCTATGCTTGGGGTTGTTGGAAAAGAGCAGAGAGAAGTTGCACGGTGGGTTGGGTCAAAGGTCAGGGGTGAGTGGGCAGGGCTGTGGCTTAGTCAGAGATGGGCGTGGCGTGGGTTGGTGGGCGGGGCCTGAACGACGGTGGGCGGGGTCTCAGAGGGACGGGACCTGGTAACTCACCAATGGGCATGAAGGGTTTGCTGTTGATGCTTGGCTGGGAAACCCCGATGGCGTTGACAGCAAAGACCCGCATCTCATACAGGACACCCTCAATCATCTTGGTGGACTCGTAGGTCGTCTCCGTAAACACCTCGAAGTTCAACTTCATCCAGCGCTGTGAACCCTTCTTCTTCCGCTCTAGGAGGTACCCTAGAGGGCCCCCGAAGCGAAGACAAGTGGGCAGTCTTGGGGGACATGTTTGTTGGGGGCAGTGAGGGACACACTCCAAATATCACTGGGCCATGACTGGCCCAAGAAGGTCGCGCCTCAGTGCTGGTTCGAGCTGTAAGGGGTCATCCACCCACCGAGGATTGAGGGGGGTCAGAGGTCATAAATTGGGGTCAGGGTCCAGAGAAAAGCCCAGACTTCTGGCCAAGGGGAGCCCCCCCTCCGTGCTGAGGGAGTGAGACCGATGGGGAAGACCAGAGAGAAAGCAAGAGACAGAAGTGGAACACGGGGGCCCCCAAGGACACTCAGGACTCCAGGAGGTCAGAGGTTATGGGGACCCCCCCACAGAGCACTCACCTGTTACCGGCTGTCCCCCGTCATACTTGGGTGGCTCCCATACAAGGATGGCCCAGTCCTCGCCAACAGAGGTGACACGCACGGCCTCTGGGGGGTCCGGGACATCTGGGGGAGACAAGAGATTTAGGAGAATGGCATTCCTGGCTGAGGGTCCCCGTGAAGCTGCCCGGGGCTCTGCTCACCCACGACACGCACGAAGATGGAGGCCACATCCTCGCCAGCAGGGTTGGCGACCTTGATGGTGTAGCGGCCCTCATCCTTCCGCTCGGCGCTCTCAATCACAAAACTGCTGGTGTCCACCCGCTGCTCCACACGGGTCCTGCCCTCGGTGGCTGTGACCACCTGGACACAGCCAACAGCTGGCCTGGCACTGCATCAGCCCCAACCCAGACCTTCATCTGCTCCTCCAACTGCTCCCCAGAACTACCAACAGCAGCCCAGGACCAGCCCAAGGAGGAGCTAGCCCTGCTCTGGCCTCATCCTTCCCACAACCGCTTGCCTTGTCCTGAAAACACTACCCAGAACCCAAAGCTACCACCTGCCTTGTGTCTGAGCTTTTGCACCCCACTCCCCGACCCACACCACTCCCCCTGTGACTTTGCCTCTTCCCCTGGGGCCCAAGAGATGTTGCCTGATCCAGAAGCATTCTGAGGCCCTCTGTCCACAGGGTATGGTCCACCCACCCCCTGGGTGCTCAGAGCTTCAGGTACCTCCCTGTATCTTGACCCCAAGCACCCTGGACTGGGACTGCCTGGGCACGGATCTGCCTCTCTCCAAGTGTGAAGGCTCCGGGAAGGCGGGGATTGCATCTGATTCGTGGCTGGATCCTCAGTGCCTATGCACAGAGCCTGGCCAAGGGGAAACTCAGGGGGGTGCAGAGGGAAAGGAGGCGCCAAGGCTGACTCGAGTTTTACAGAAGAGGAAACTCAAGCCCAGAGAAGAGCAAAATTGAGCTGTTCCAGCGCCTGGAACAGAGAAGGTGGAAGTATTTGTTGGTGGGATGGATGGGTGGGTGGATGGATGGATGGATGGATGGATGGATGGATGGATGGATGGATGGATGAATGAGTGGGTAGGCAGATGGTTAGATGGGTGGGTGGGTGGATGGATAGGAGGGTGGGCAGATGGATAGGTGGATAGGTGGGAAGGTGAGTAGATGTATGGATGGGTGGGTTGGTAGAAGGGTGGTGGGTGGATAGATGGGTGGGTGGATGGGTAGGTGAATGGGTGGGTGGATGCAAGAATGGATGAGTGGATGGATGGATGGGTGGGTGGATGAATGGATGAATGGAAACATGGGTGAATGAATGGCTGGGACGGCTAAGTGGACAAGTGAATTGATTACTAGATGAGTGGTTGGCGGGATAATTGATTAATTAACTGCTAGGTAAATGAAGACAACTGCTGAGAGATGCGTGGACGAATCACTAGTTATGTGACTCGGCTGATAAACAGGTGGATAAATGAGTGAGGGTGAATAGATGGAGAACTCAGCATGTGCCAGGCCGGTGCCCAGGGGATGAATAAATATAAAAGCCATCTTCAAATGACCCTCTGAGGGATCATCGCCCTCATTCTATAGATAATGAATGACATGGAAGCTCAGAGAAGCAGTGTAACTTGCCCTGAGTGGCTCAGCATGACAGAGAAGACAGGGCCCCGGGCAAGTCCCACTATACCTCATCCCCCCTCAGCCAGGTGGCGACTGGAGGAGGCTCCCCCGTGATGGCCACATCCAGCCTCAACTTGTTGCCTGCCACGACCACGATCGAATTTTCCGAGGTCTTCCCTGAACAGTCCAGGTGAATCTTCGGTGGCTCTGGAGCAGGAAGGCACACGAGAGGGTGGGGCTGGGGGCAGGTCTCCCAGTCCCGCCAGAGTGTCCCTGAGACACAGAGTTCTGAGGACCTCAGAGACCCGGGGGTCTCCTCCTGCTCCCCCAAGGCCAGGAGCACCAGCTTCCAGCCTCAGACCTAAGAGTCAGGCCCCCCTCCTCCTCAGACGAAGGGGTCCAGACCCCAGTCTCTTCCTACAGACAGGAAATCCTGTCCTCCTCCCTCAGACTCAGAGATTCAGAATGCCTGCCTCCTCCGTCAGACATAGAAGTCTAGACCTCAGCCTCTTCCCTCAGACACCTCATCTACGTAGCAGTCCTGGGCCTTACCTTGTTTGGGCACGTACTCCACCTTTATTTCTGGAGGACAGAGAAGACTGGATGGTTAGACCCCAATCCACGAGCTCCTCACACCCCCCACACATACACCAGGGGAGAGGGGAGTTCTGGGGTGCCTTGAGGCCCAACTGTCACCCTCATGGAGACAGTACCCTGACTCCCCCACAGGGGAAAGCAAATGTCTGCTGTCCCCCCAACATGTGGTGCAAGAGCCCCCAGGTGCAGCAGGGTGGGGCAAGGGGCAGGGTTGAAGGGCATTTTCACCCAGGAAGTTGAGCTTGGCTGAGAGGGACAGGGCGTAGCCATCAGGCACGAATGTGTAGTCGCCTTCATCTTCGGGCCGGACGTCATCGATCACCAGCTTGTGGAACCTAAGTGGTTAGGGGTGGCAGGGGGCAGCCAGGACAAGTGGCTCAGGGGAGCAACATGGAGAAAAAACGCCCTCCTCAATGGCCCCGCGTGTCCACTCTGGGCTCTGAAAAGCTGTGCCCAGCTTCGGGTGGGGCTCAGCTCTGCCCCTCACTGTGTGACCTCAGGCAAATGCTCTAACCTCTCTGTGCTCCTTTCTCCAATCAGGTGTACACGCAGCTATAGGCGTTCAGAACACTCCTGGGCATCTAGTGAGTGCCCTGTGGATGCTAGTGCCCCACGGATGGGCAGAGCTGCAGGAGAGAACCTCAGGAGACCCACAGGGCCCCGCAGACAACGGGGCACTTATCTGGGGTGTCCACACACTGTCTGTTGAATCCCAGTCCCTATGCCCCCTCCCCCCCACCCTGCCACTAGAGTTGGCTGTTTTCAAACGTGGCCCTTGGGTTTGCCTCAACCTGGTCCCAGGGGCTGGAGCCCACTGGGTCAGCTCCTGGCTGGTTTATTGCTTTTGTTTTGGGATCACCTCTGGCAATGTTCTGGGGCTCCTCCTGGCTCTGCACTCAGGGATCATTCCTGGTGGTGCTCAGGGGACCATATGGGATGCCGGAGATCGAACGCAGTTGGCCGTGTATAAGGCAAGCGCCCTCCCCACTGCACTCTCACACTAGTCCCTGCTGGCTGTTTTTGCCTGTTGTTTATGCCTCTGTGTCTGTCTGTCTGTCTGTCTGTCTGTCTCTCAGGGGCCCCCTTCCCCAGCGTGAACAGCCAGAATGAACATGCCCGGCGGGGCCTAGTGCACAGAGCAGACAAAGATAAGCAGCCCAGTTGTTCCTGCTGACAAAACCCTCCCTTCCCCCCAGGTCAGCCAGCCCTCCACTGATTCTCGAGACCCAGTGCATCCTGGTTCTGGGGGAGGGGCCCCTGGGAGCACCTCGCACCCACCTCCCTGTGTGGGAAATGGTGATCCTCTTGCTGGGCCGCACCTCGATGCCATTCTTGTACCACTTGCCCGTCACCTTCTCGTCCGACACCTCGCACTTGAACACGGCCTGGTCCGAGGCCTTCACGGTCAGGTCTGCGATGTCCTGCAGCACCTCCAGCTGCTTCTCTGCAGGGACCGTGACCGTGACTGAGCCCCGGGGCCTGCCCACACTCCTGCACCAGGCCCTGCTCCTGCTTCTTCTCCCCAGGATGGGAGGACAGGAGCCGAGACCACGGGTCCAGAGTGGGCCCCGCGCAGACCAGCCCACTCTCCGCGCCCAGGAAGGGCGAGTGGGGGAAAGTGGGCGCAGACTGGACCAGGTGACAGAGTGTCTAGACCACAGAGAGGGCCCTGCCCCAGCCCGGCGGGGTCTGGTGTGAGTTCAGAAAGCATTTGTGTGGGCACTTTCCTCATGTGTTCAGTGGCCGTGAGCCACTTCCCCAGCCTGGCCGGCTGCCGCCACCAACAGACACATACATGGAGGGAACAGAGCCGTCAGGCTGGCTGGTGATCGGGGCCATTCATTCCCAACTCGGTCCCATTGTTGATTCCATTCTCCCTGCGCCTATTCCAGTCTCACACCGCCCCTCATTCCCACATTCCCATCTTCTGTCCCTCATGCTAGTCTTTCCCTGTCTCCAGTCTCACCGCCTTAGTTAAGAGCCCAACCTCTGGTGCTAGAGCCATAGTATAGCGGGTAGGGTGTTTGTCTTGCATGCGGCCAACCCGGGTTCGATTCCCAGAATTACCCAAATGGTCCCTCTAGCAGAGCCAGTAGTAATTTTTGAGTGCAAAGCGAGGAGTATCTCCGGGTGTGACCCAAAAAGAATAAAAAAAAAGAGCCCAACCTCCAAGATTGGGGGAAGCAACTTCACATAGGTTAGATAGCACAATCAACATATGCAAAGCTCTTCCTTAGGGAAAGCACTTCTAAGACAAAGATCTCATCCTGTTAGGAGATCCACTCAAGGTAGGAATTTCATAAGGGTATATTTCTCCTTTCCATACTTCATATCCATTTAAAGTCATCTTAAACTTTCTCTTTTTTTTGCTTTTTGGGTCAACCTAGGGATGCAAAGGGGTTACTCCTGGCTCTGCACTCAGGAATTACCCCCTGGCAGTGCTCAGGGGACCATATGAGATGCTGGGAATCGAACCTGGGTCGGCTGCGTGCAAGGCAAACACCCTACCCGCTGTGCTATTGCTCCAGCCTCAAGCTTACTTCTTAATAATCTTTCTAGTCATTTTGTATGGACACAGTAAGAGATATATTAAGCTTAAAGGGTAGCTCTCCTGGGGACATATCGCTATAGATCCTACACTACAGTGCTCAGGCCACATTAGTCTTTCCTAATCCCAGCATGGTCCTTGTCCAGTTACTTCTCTTTGCGTCATGACAGAATTTGTCCATGACCATCCTCTTAACTTATAAGTTTTATGGTACTAGGCCTATCCCTATTCAATGCGAGGGTAGCTCATAGCTTGCCCTGGGTCCACCCAAGTCCCTTTATCAGTACCCTGTTTTGCGGGTGCTAGGAACTAAGGGCAACTGAGGCTTAAGTCAAGTAAATATGACAGATGCCCAGGAGTAAATATTATTCAGAGTAAATTAACTCCCAATCTACAAAAACATAACATTAACTATCTTCCTGTGTCTATACGAAAAGGACACTGCTCTAAAATAAACTATGCATAGGACATAAGGGAAAAAGAAAAGCAATATTTCACTCACATACAAAATCCAGAGTCCTTAGAGGGATATGACCTTACAAGTCATAGGGTCTGATTTGGGGATATAGGTGATGAACAGGAGAAGCAGAGCACAGAGAAGTTAAAGATAAACACAGAGGAACGGGAGTGCCTCAGGAGCACTGTGATGGGTGTAACTCAATAAACCTAAGCTCCCTGTGGCAAGGGAAAAAGGAAGGAGAAGAAAGGACAAACCTTTGTAACTCTATCTCATGGTGATACAATTAAAAAAAAATAGTATGAAGTTCATGCTCAATTCAATCAGCTTAATCAATGGCTGAACAAATAGAAGTGCTCCTACATTATTCAAAAAAAAAAAAGGACAGGGGCTGGAGTGATAGCACAGCAGATAGGACATTTGCCTTGCATGTGGCCTACCCGGGTTCGATTCCCAGCATCCCATATGGTCCTCCGAGCACCGCCAGGAGTGACTCCTGAGTGCAAAGCCAGGAGTAACCCCTGTGCATCACAGGGTATGACCCAAAAAAAAAGCAAAAAGAAAAGAAAAAAAAAGAAAAGGAAAGAAAAGAAAGGAAAGAAAAGGAAAGGAAAGAAGAGGACAAATCAATGTTATCCTACGTTACCCTACATCTGGTTACCGGAAGGTGCTAGAGTGCAGGGACCTGGCCAGCCTTTTCAAAGATACTTGTTTGTCTGTTCATTTTTGGGCCACCTAGCAGTGCTCAGGGCTTACTCCAGGCTCTGGGCTCAGGTATCATTCCTCGTGAACTCACGGTACCATATGGGGTGCTGAGGACTGAACCAGGACTGGCTGTGTGCAAGGCAAGTGCCTCCCCTGCTCTGGCCCCTTAGCCTGATTTTTTTTTTTCTTTTTGGGTCACACCCAGCGATGCTCAGGGGTCACTCCTGGCTCTGCACTCAGGAATTACCCCTGGCCGTGCTCAGGGGACCATATGGGATGCTGGAAATTGAACCCAGGTCGGCTGCGTGCAAGGCAAACGCCCTACCCGCTGTGCTATCACTCCAGTCCCTTAGCCTGATTTTTAAACAAAATGATGCTTGGGCAGAGATGGAGCTCAGTGAAAGGGCATGTTTGAGGCACTGGGTTAAATCCCTGGCATCACACACACACACACACACACACACACACACACACACACACATACACACACACATGCAGATTCACACACACACACATGCACTCACACACACGTAACATTCCCTCACACAAATGCAGACTCACACACTCATGCACATACTCACTCACACACATAGGGCTCGCATAGGGGCCCAAAGAGATACCTAAATGGGCTGAGTGGGAAATGTATGTGGCGTGTTGGTGTATGTGTGTGCATGGTATCTATGCTGTGTGTGCAGTGTGCCCAGGCCCCAGGGAATGGCCTACCTTCCACAACGAGTTCGGCCTCACACTGGCCACCGTTGGTTATGACCTGGTAGCGGCCCCCGTCATCCAGGGACACATCGGAGTAGATGAGAATGTGGCGTTTCCCGTCCTTCTTGAAGCGGTAGCGTGCCTTGTACGAGTCCTCCCGGGTCATCTCCACACCGTCCTTCATCCTGGGCAAGGGTGCGAGGGCTGTGAGGTGGCCACCCGGGGCCACACACAGCTCTGAGCTGAGGGTACATGAGGCTGGCAAAGATGTCTCGAGTGGAGGGGTCACCAGGCGGTGGGCTCAGAGTGGGGAAGGAGGAAGTGGAGGAGGAGGAGAGAGAAAGCAGAGAGGGAGGGAGGAGGGGGGAGGAGGGAGGTTGGGGGGAAGAGGGAGATTGGAGGGGGGAGGAGGAGAGGGAGGGAAGTAGAAGGGGTGAAGGAGATGGAGGAGAGAGAGGAGAGAGAAGAGGGGAGGAAGGAGAGAAGGGGAAAGGAGGAAGGGGAGGAGGAGAAGGGGAGGAGGGGAGAAGGAGCAGAGGGAAGTTGGGAGGAGGAGAGGAGAGGAAGGAAGGGAAGGGGTTGAGGGAGAGGCAGCCTCAGAGCCAGAGACTCTCATCTCCCACCAGCCCATCCACCTCACTTGGCTTCTGGATTCTTCCCATTGTGCCTCGAGGCTGTATGCAGAGGAACTCCAAAAAGACATTGGATAGATAAGTAAGGGTGTAGGTGAGAGGGAGGGAGGGAGGGAGGGAGCGAGAGAGGGAAGAAGGAAGGAAGGAAGGAAGGAAGGAAGGAAGGAAGGAAGGAAGGAAGGAAGGAAGGAAGGAAGGAAGGAAGGAAGGAAGGAAGGAATGGAGGGAGGGAGGGAGGGAGGGAGGGAGGGAGGGAGGGAGGGAAGAGGAGGAGGGAGGGAGGGAAGGAGGGAGGGAGGGAGCAGGAAGGGAAGGAGGGAGGGAGCAGGAAGGGAGGGAGGGAGGAAAGGAAGGAAAAAAGAAGGAAGGAGGGAAGGAAGGAAGGAGGAAATGAGGGAAGAAGGGAGGGGAGGAAGGAAGGAAGGAAGGAAGGAAGGAAGGAAGGAAGGAAGGAAGGAAGGAAGGAAGGAAGGAAGGAAGGAAGGAAGGAGGGAAGGAAGGAAGGAGGGAGGGAAGGAAGGAAGGAAGGAGGGAAGGAAGGAAGGAAGGAGGGAAGGAAGGAAGGAAGGAGGGAAGGAAGGAAGGAAGGAGGGAAGGAAGGAAGGAAGGAAGGAAGGAAGGAAGGAAGGAAGGAAGGAAGGAAGGAAGGAAGGAAGGAAGGAAGGAGGGAAGAAAGGAAGGAAGGTAAGAAGGAAGGAGGGAGGGAGGGAGAGAAGGAAGGCAAGCAGATATGAATACATGAACCAAAGGATGGATGATTTTTTTCATTTAGTTGTGGGGGCCACAACCACACCCCAAGACTGGATGATTGAATAGATTAAACATAACAAATAACCTTCATGGTTATAAGGGGATCAGGAAAGGAGTGTGGAGAAAATCAGGGGGTAGAAGTCTCTGGGGTTAGAATGTCTATGGATGAGAAGTTCTAGGGGTTCAGTGGGAAGTATGGGGTTCAGACACTGGCTTGGCATGCTGCTGACCCTGGTTCAATCCCCAGAACCTCAGGGTCCCCCAAGCACATAGCTGGGGTGTGATCTCAAAATAGAGCAAAAAAAAGAAGTTCTAAGAGATGCTGGGTTTAGATCAGGATCTTGAGAGAGAGCTGGGGTACGCTGATGACCACTGGCAAAGGGCCAGAACCCACAAGGGGCCCCAGGACAGCATGGAAAGAAGCATCTCAGGAATCGGAGGGCCCAAGAGTGCACAGCAGAGAGCACTGGCTCTGCACGCAAGCGTCCCGGGCTCCATCCCCCCCATCCCATACAGCCGAGCCTGCCAGGAGCATCCCCTGAGCATCCCCGGGGGGACCCCAAAACCAAACAAGCAAAAGCAGCAGTTCAGGAACCAGCCCACTCACCACATAACCTGTGCCCCATCTTCCGATACCTCCACCACCATCTCTACCCGGTCCCCCACGAACACCTGCTGATCCTCCAGAGGCGTCACAATCAGGACGGGAGGTTCTGTGGGGCAAGGATGGGGGGGTGTCTCAGGTTAAGGGTTTCCCCTGGGCCCCGCTCCCCCGGCTCGGCCCAGACAGACACCAGGCCCACCTTTGACGAAGAGCTCAGTGAAACACTTCTCGTCGTTGACGGCCACCTCGTAAGCAGAGTCATCGGCCAGCGTGCACTTGTTGATGGTGAGGATCCGCTTCTTCCCAACATTCTCGAACACGTATCTGCCGCAAAAGCCCACCTCAGCCAGTGGCCGGGGTCTGCCCATCAGTGCTCTGGCCCAGCCCTGTACTATTGCTTTGGTCCCCAGTGAAGCACTTTTTTTTCTTTTTTTTGCTTTTTGGGTCACACCCGGCAATGCACAGAGATTACTCCTGGCTCTGCACTCAGGAATTACTCCTGGCGGTGCTCAAGGGACCATATGGGATACTGGGAATCGAACCCAGGTTGGCTACGTGCAAGGCAAGCGCCCTACCCACTGTGCTATCTCTCCAGCCCCTCATCTTTTTTTATGCTTTTTGGGTCACACCCGACGATGCACAGGGGTTACTCCTGGCTCTGCACTCAGGAATTACTCCTGCTGGTGCTCGGGGGACCATATGGGATGCTGGGAATTGAACCCGGTTCGGCTGCGTGCAAGGTAAACGCCTTACCCGCTATGCTATCACTCCAGCCTCCAGCATTTTCATCTTATATCCAAATGCTCATGATGAGAAATTCCAGAAACACAGACAAGGATAACAGAATAAAAATAAAACCCAGGCCTCTCAGCACCAAATTGGAGGGAAGATGGGCCAAGTTCTAGTACCAGAGGCTGAGCAGGGACTGGCTACTCATACACAGAACTACATTTCCCAGAACCCCTTGCAGCTGCCGTGGCTGGTCACACCTCCTGCTCTAGAACCAGAGGTGAGAATGGAAGTGCATCCTAGATGTTCTTCCTGGATCTCTCGCCATCCTACCCCTATCATGTTCATGCTCCAGCTACTGTCATGCCAGGAAAACATGTTGGTGTGGTCCAAACATATGGAATATGGGGGGCTGGAGCGATAGCACAGTGGGTAGGGCGTTTGCCTTGCACGCGGCCGACCCAGGTTCGATTCCCAGCATCCCATATGGTCCCCTGAGCACCGCCAGGAGTAATTCCTGAGTGCAGAGCCAGGAGTAACCCCTGTGCATCGCCAGGTGTGACCCAAAAAGAATATATATATATTATATATATAATATATATATATATATGGGTGCTCAAGAAGTTTCTGAGAGACTTCTGAGAGACAGCATCCGTGAGGTAAAAATGCAACTTCTCCAGAATGACTCGTATCCCATGGTCTCTTGCTGCGACTCACCCTATCCTTCAACAACTAATGTTTGGGGGTTTAGTTTGTTGGGGCCCATACCCGGCAGTTCTCAGCACTTACTCCTGGCTCTGTGCTCAGGGATCACTCCTGGCAGGGCTCAAGGGATCATGCTGGGTGTCAAGGATCGAACCCAGATCAGCCTCACACAAGGCAAGTACCCTCCACCCTGTACTATTGCTCCGGACCCCAACGAACTGCTTTTCATCTTATATCCAAATGCTTGTGATGAGAAATTTAAGAAACACGGGTAAGGAAGACAATCAAAATGAAACTGATGCAAAACTGTGCCAAACATCTGGCTTGTGTTTCACGCCGGGTTTTATCTGTGTGTGTAGAGTTCGCCAAGCTGAGTTGGCAGCCAGGTTTTGTGCACCATCGTGAACAGTTTCCTGCATCAGTATAAACTTTACAGCACAGCTTTTTTGTAACACCTTCATTTGGTAGGAAATTACACATTCTGGTGTTTTTATTTTTGGGTGGGGGACACTACTCCTGGCTCTGGACTCAGGGTTCACTCCCAGTGGGGCTTGGGGGACGCTACTAGGTGCTGAGGACCCAATCAGGTCAGCTGTGTGCCAGGCAAACATCCTCTCCACTGTCCTATGACTCTGGTCCTTTTTGTCTATGTTCCTAGAGTGGCAGGATCACCCGTCAGTGAACCGGTGGGGCAAATGGGTGGGTCCAAATGTCAGAGCATGAGTCCACCTGCCTGGACGGTTCCTCCCATAACGCCCAGGCTTCGTGGTAGAACCTGGTAGGAGCCCCATGGCACACGTGACCCCTCGGAGCCCAGAACACGGCTAAGTGCCGTGAGGTTCATGTGCCCCTCTTCTGCGGGTGCTGGGGAGTCCTTCCGGGCCGAGAAGTGGCGGATCTCCCCTCTCTGACCCTCTCTCTAGGGCTCACATCTTCCCCCTCCCCAAGGACTGTCTCCCACATACTTGCTGCTGGGCTTGATCTCCTGACCGTTCTTGTACCACTTCAGGGGAAGGTCCGGGTCGCTGATCTCCACCACCAGCTTGACCTTGTTGCCCCTGTCCACTTGATAGGCCGGCTCCAGCTTCTTGGTGAAGGCTGTGGGTGGGGGGGAGAGGTGGTGTGGAGGCAGAGAACTGAGTGGGGGTGTTTCTTGGGTCCCAGAGGACCTGCCAGGTATCCCTCTCCAGGCCACAGGCTCTCCAAGGTCAAGAAGCCGCCGAGGAACTTGAAGGTCCTGGCAATCAGGTCTGGCCTGCCCCTCGTGTTAGAACCCCCAAAAGAGAGGTTTGGGGGGGGTTAGAACGATAGCACATCAGGAAGGACGTTTGCCTGGCACATGGCTGAACTGGGTTTGAGCCCCATCATCCCAAGGGGTCCCCCAAGCAACTCCGGAGTGATTCCTGAGTGCAGAGCCAGAAGTAACCCCTGAGCATCGCTGGGTATGACCCAAAAGATCCAAATAAATAAATTTAAAATAAATAAATAAATAAATAAATAGAGGTTTTGGGGGCTGGACAATCAGACCCCCAGGACTAGAGTTCCTTTGCTCTGGGCCCGTTCTCCTGGGGAACCCCTCTCCCTAGGCGCCCCTCTCCTGGGTATCCCTCCCCTGGGTATCCCCTCTCTCTGGGTGCCCCCTTTCTCTGGGGGGATTCCCCTCTCTCCTCTGCTGGTAGCTCACCTGCACTCTTCTTCACCTCCACCTTGGCCTTCTTGAGTCTCTTGAGCATGCCCCGGAGGTCGGTGATGCCGTACTGGAAGGCGATTTTCTCATACTCACTCTTCTTGGCCCCTTTCAGGAGCTCCAGGACCTCCGGCGGGATGCCCAGGTCATCGTCGTCCTTCTTCTTCTTCTTCTCCTCCTCCACCACCTCCCTGACACGGGGACCGCGGGCCATGACCACCACAGCATCTCTCAGCATGTCTGCCTCTGCCCCGCCCCTTCCTGTCTCCCACCTTGCCCCCAGCCCAGCCTCCCGGCTTCATCCAGCCCCTTGCCTTCCAGCATCAGCCCCCTAGGGCCCGAGGGGCATTCCCACCCCCAGGGGGCTGCGGAGATCCTATGGGAGTAAGCATCTGCCTTGCATGGGGTCAACCCTGGTTTGGGCTCAGGCACTGCAAGGACGGACTCCTGAGCACTGCTGGGGGTGGCCCAAAAGCCACAAAGAACAGAAAAGGACATTCCCAATCCACATCCCAATCCCATCCACCTGCTCACACCCCTCAACTAGTCAGGCCTGTCTCTCACCCCCTGAATCCTCTGACTTCTGTCCCAGCCCTCACACAAGCACTGCAGGCCCGGAGGACTTTCCACGGCATCTCTTTCCTACGAATTTCTCTTCATCCTACAGGACCTAGCACCAGGGGCTGGAGTGATAGCACAGCAGGGAGGGTGTTTGCCTTGCACATGACCGACCCAAGTTCAATCCCCAGGATTCCATATGGTTCCTCAAGCACTGCCAGGAATAATTCCTGAGTGCAGAGCTAAGAGTAAGTCCTGAGCAACAGAGGGTGTGGCCCCAAAAGAAAAAAAAAAATCTAGCACCAAATGTTCTCCTTCCTAAAATACTCCTGCCCTTCCCACCCTCAGCTGTGCCCAGGAGCTAACCTAATCCACCAAAGTGCCAGAGGGACCCTGTCTGATCAGCCACACTAGGCTTGGTCTGTTCCATACATTTTAGGGTTTTTTTTTATGTTTTTATTTTTGTTTTGTTTTGTTTTGTTTTTGCGGGGGTGACACACCTGAGATGCTCAGGGCTTACTCCTGGCTTACTCCTGGCTCTGCACTCAGGAACTACTCCTGGTGGTGCTCAGGGGATCCTATGGGATGCTGGGTATCAAACCCAGGCTGGCCTTGTGCCTGGCAAACACCCTCCCCACTGTACTTTTGCTCGGTCTCCTGTGTCCGTATCTTTGAACTCATGACTCCAGGGAATAACTGAACCTCAGGGATGCAATGAACCTGCTCTGTCCCCCAATCCTAGCCCTGGGCCCAGCAGGGACAAGGCCTCGGATGATATTTGCTGAGTGAGGAAAGAAGAAAGAAAGAAGGAAACAAAGCAGGAGATGAGCGGGTGAATCTGGGAACACAGAGACATTTGGAGCTAGGGCAGGCTGGGCTGGGGGTTGGCACACAGATGGCCGGGCTGAGAGTCCCTGGTCAGCGGGTGAGTGTAAAGGCTGGATGACGGGCTGTGGGAATGGTTCATGGTGGGAACCAGTAGAGTGGACAATTGGTGAATATATTTTTTGGGGGATTTGATCTTTGTTTTTGTTCTGGGGTCACAACCAGCAGTACTGAGGGATCACTCCTGGGGGTGCTCAGGGTACTATATGGGGTGCCAGGGATCGAATCCAGGTCAGCTGAATGCAAGGCAAGCACCTTCCTCGATATACTGTCTCCCCAGCCCTGGGTGAAAGCGTTTATGGTCAGTTGTCAGGTAGGTGGTTTGATTCGTTATAGATCGATAGGTGTTTTTTTGGGTTTTGGCCACACCTACCAATGCTCAAGGGTTGCTCCTGACTCTGCACTCAGGAACCACTCCTGGCTGACTTGGAAGACCATCTATCCATCCACCCATCCATCCATCCATCCATCCACCCACCCATTCACCCTCCATCTATCCACCCACCCATCTATCCAACATACACCCACCTATCCACCCATTCACCTATCCATCTACCCACCCACCCATCCACCCACCATCCATTCACCCTCCATCCATCCACCCATGGAATATCCAACATCCACCCACCCATGCATCCATATATACTTCCCTCTATCATCCATCCACTCATCCCACCAGCTCCATCTACGAAGTCATCCACTGACCTGCCCATTTGCCCACCCCTCTGCCACTCTCCATCCCTCTATCCATTCATGCCTCTTCTGCTCACATGTCTCTCCCATTTCCACACCGATTGAAACAGATTTCTCCTTGAATGACAGTCTCTCCCCGCTCCCTCAGGAGAGGGGCCTCACCTCTTCTTCAACAGGCTGCTGAAGTCCAGCTCACCCGCATCTTCCGTCTTCCCTTCACCCCTGTGGCCACAGAGAGGGGGTGTGAGCCCCCAGAGTCCATTCCCTTAGACTCACCCCAGAGCTTCCCGGAGCCTCCCCAGGGGGCTCCTCCTGGGACCCTTGCCATGAAGGATGCCCTCCCTCCAAGCCCAGGGCTCAGGGCCTTACGTTCGCTTGAAGTTCTCCAGGTCCGAGCCCGAGTCCTCACGGTGAGCTGGGGAGTAGGGGGGGAGGGATGGGGAACTGAAGGCACCACCTGACCCAAGCCTAGGACCCGCCCACTCCACCTCTCCCAGGTCCCTGTCCCCCCATCTGAGCCAGCACGCCCTCGCAGCCCACCTCCACCCGAGGCTCTCCGGCCGCCGTGCAGCTCCTCTCAGCAGCCTAAAGCTCCTCATGTCTGGGCCAGCACATCCTTCTCCCTGGGTCTGCACAACCTCATGTCTTCGGTTTGTGTCCCTCATACCTAAGCCCTCACACAACCTGAGCTGCGCCCAAGTGCCCCTAAATCTGTGTCACCTCTGTTTCTAGTGGATTGTTTTTTTTTTTTTTTTTGGGGGGGGGGTTGGGCCATGCCCAGCAGTACTCAGAGGTTACTCATGCCTCTGCACTCAGGGATCACTCCATTTTTTTTTTTTTTATTTTATTGAATCACCGTGAGATAGTTACAAGCTTTCATGTTTGGGTTACAATCTCACAATGATCAAACACCCATCCCTCCACCAGTGCACCTTCCCCACCACCAATATCCCGGGTATAGCCCCCCTTTCCCACCCTCCCCCTGCCTCCATGGCAGACAATATTCCCCATACTCTCTCTCTACTTTTGGGCATTATGGCTTGCAATACAGACACTGAGAGGTCATCATGTCTGGTCCATTATCTACTTTCGGCACTCATCTCCCATTCCGACTGATTCCTCCAGCCATCATTTTCTTAGTGATCCCTTCTCTATTCCAGCTGCCTTCTCCCCTCTGCTCATGAAGCAGGCATCCAGCTATGGGGCAATCCTCCTGGCCCTTGTATCTACTGTCCTTGGGTGTCAAGTCTCATGTGATGTTATTCTATACTCCACAAATGAGTACAGTCCTTCTATGTCTGTCCCTCTCTTTCTGACTCATTTCACTTAGCATGATATTCTCTATGTCTATCAGGGATCACTCCTGACGGTGCTCGGGGACCAGAAGGAGTGTGAGGAACGAACCTGGGTTGGTCGCATGCAAGGCAAGAGCCCTGTCACTCTGGCTCCCTGTTCTTATTTTTCATTTTTATTTTTGGGCACACCTGGAGATGCCTGAGGCTGACTCCTGGCTCTGTGCTTGGGGATCACTCCTGGTAGTGCTCAGGGGACCCTACATGGAGCAAACCAGGGAAGGGGGCAAGCTAGGTGAGCACCTTCACCCCTCAACTATCTTCCAGCTCAACTGACCCAATTTTTCTGTTTTCTCGTTTGGGTGTTTTATTTTTTTTTGGGGGGGGGGGCTCACACCCGATTGTGCTCAGGACTGACTCCTGACTCTGCACTCAGAGATCACTCTTGACTGGGCCTGGGGGACTTACGCAGTGCCAGGGGTCGAACCGGGATCAACTGTATGTCAAGTAAGAGTCTTACCCTCTATAAGATCTTTCCGGCCCTCTATCCCCGATATTAAATGCCTTGACCCCTGAATCTGTGTTCCCTCCTCCCAACACTAGGCTTGCCACCCCCCACGCTTCCCCACCACCTACCCTCCACATCGATGTTGAAGTTACAGCTGTCACAGACATCCTTGGCTTTGACCTCGAGGCGGTAGTCCCCACGGTCCCCCAGCACTACCTTCCCAATGTGCAGTTCCACGGTGTACACCTAAGCATCAGGGCAGGGGTGTGGGTGCAGGGAGACAGACTCTCACGCACCCCTCAGGCTCCAGCGTCCACCTCCTACTTGCCTAAGTCCTCAACCCCATGCCACAGAGGAGACCCCAAGAGAGGGGAGCATCACTCAGCCCCAGAGCCAGCTCAGTCTCCTTCCATGCCTGGACCGCCTTGACTCACGAGGGCGACGTCCTTATCCCAGGTGTGTGAACTCAAACCCTCTCCCTCCCGCCCAAATCTGCACCACTCCCAGGCCTGGAGGTCCCGGTCTCCAGCCCACTCCAGGTCTCTAGCTGGCCTTCAGACCTCGGCCTGCACAGCCTCCAGCCCCCGGCCCACCTGTGCCCCTATCCCTAGAGCTCCTCACATTGTTGGCAGCGTCGTGCGACTCCTTCACAGAGAACCGGGCTCCCATCTTGCTGCCCAGCTCCTGCCACTTCCCCTTGAACCACTTGATGGACGGTTTGCCCGGGAGCTCCTTCCCGTTAACTTTGGCCGTGATCTCCACATCCTTCCCTGGAAGGAAGGGAGGCCACAGAGGCTACAAGAGGAGGCGCTGCACCCTCCTCCCTCAGACCAGCACTCCCTACTCCTCCCTCAGACCAGCACTCTCCACTCCTCCTCCCTCAGACCAGCACTCCCTACTCCTCCCTCAGACCAGCACTCTCCACTCCTCCTCCCTCAGACCAGCACTCCCTACTCCTCCCTCAGACCAGCACTCTCCACTCCTCTTCCCTCAGACCAGCACTCTCCACTCCTCCTCCCTCAGACCAGCACTCCCTACTTCCTCCCTCAGACCAGCACTCTCCACTCCTCTTCCCTCAGATCAGCACTCTCCACTCCTCTTCCCTCAGACTAGCACTCTCCACTCCTCCTCCCTCAGACCAGCACTCTCCACTCCTCTTCCCTCAGACCAGCACTCTCCACTCCTCTTCCCTCAGACCAGCACTCTCCACTCCTCTTCCCTCAGATCAGCACTCTCCACTCCTCCTCCCTCAGACCAGCACTCTCCACTCCTCCTCCCTCAGACCAGCACTCCATACTCCTCCCTCAGACCAACACTCTCCACTCCTCTTCCCTCAGATCAGCACTCTCCACTCCTCCTCCCTCAGATAAGCACTCTCCACTCCTCCTCCCTCAGACCAGCACTCTCCACTCCTCTTCCCTCAGACCAGCACTCTCCACTCCTCCTCCCTCAGACCAGCACTCTCCACTCCTCCTCCCTCAGACCAGCACTCTCCACTCCTCTTCCCTCAGACCAGCACTCTCCACTCCTCTTCCCTCAGACCAGCACTCTCCACTCCTCCTCCCTCAGACCAGCACTCTCCACTCCTCTTCCCTCAGACCAGCACTCTCCACTCCTCTTCCCTCAGACCAGCACTCTCCACTCCTCTTCCCTCAGATCAGCACTCTCCACTCCTCTTCCCTCAGACCAGCACTCTCCACTCCTCCTCCCTCAGACCAGCACTCCATACTCCTCCCTCAGACCAACACTCTCCACTCCTCTTCCCTCAGATCAGCACTCTCCACTCCTCTTCCCTCAGACCAGCACTCTCCACTCCTCCTCCCTCAGACCAGCACTCCATACTCCTCCCTCAGACCAACACTCTCCACTCCTCTTCCCTCAGATCAGCACTCTCCACTCCTCCTCCCTCAGATAAGCACTCTCCACTCCTCCTCCCTCAGACCAGCACTCTCCACTCCTCTTCCCTCAGACCAGCACTCTCCACTCCTCTTCCCTCAGACCAGCACTCCCTATCTCTCCTCCATTAGACCTAGATCTTCTTACACTTCTCATACAGACCTATATTCCTTCACCCCGCCTCCCTCAGACCAGCACTCCTCCACCCTGCCTCCCTCAGACCAGCACAGCCTATTCATTAGATCCCAGTCTCCCCATCTCAGCTCCCTCAGACCAGCACCCCCCATCCCTCCGCCCTCAGACCCAGAGCCCAAGACTCCAGCCTCTTCAGGGCCCCTCACCAGTCTCCACCGACACAGAGTCTGGCTTCTTCAGAAACATTCCAGAAGGTTCTTCAGCGATGGGAGACTGGTCCTCAGGTGGGGCCTCTGCACAGGAGACAGGATTTGGAGCCCCATGGCTGTGGGGGTAGCACCCTGGGGGGCTGAACTTGGAATTCAGGGGCCCAAGGCCAGAAGAAGTGACCTTTAGTGACTGGAAAGAACCGGAGCCCCAGAAAGCTGGTCCCCCACTCAGTTTCCCTGTCTTTGAACTGGGGGGTGGGCCCAAGGGTCTAGGATGGGTCTCTGAAAGGGCAGAGGAGCTGAGACACATTGAGGAGAGCAGAGACAGCCACTGGGGTAGGAGGTCGGCTGGTAGGCAAGATCAGTTGCAGGGGAGGGGGGCCAGGAGCCCCAGGGGAGCAGCTGGAGGGGAGCTGAGGATCAAGGGCTGGGTCCCGCCGAGTCCACAAAACACCATCTCACCTTTGGGGGCCTCTGCAGGGGCCTCTTTGGGGGGCTCTTCCTTGGGAGGCGCCTCTTTGGGAGCCGGTTTGGCAGCATCTTTGCCTTTGGGGGCCTTTTTGGCCGCTTTGAGGAGAACATTCACAGCTCAGCTCCTTCCTCTTCCGGGCATGGGGGCTGGATCCTCACCCACCTCCCTCAGACCAGGAGTCCCCATCTCTCCTCCCTCAGACAGGAGTCCCCATCCCTCCTCCCTCAGACCAGGTGTCCCCATCCCTTCTCCCTCAGACAGGAGTCCCCATCCCTCCTCCCTCAGACCAGGAGTTCCTCATCCTTCCTCCCTCAGACTAGGTGTCCCCATCCCTCCTTCCTCAGACCAGGTGTCCCTATCTCTCCTCCCTCAGACCAGGAGTCCCCATCCCTCCTCCCTCAGACCAGGAGTCCCCATTCCTCCTCCCTCAGACCAGAAGTCCCCATCCTTCCTCCCTCAGACTAGGTGTCCTCAGGCCTCCACCCTTAGACAAGGAGTCCCCAGGCTCCTCCCTCAGACCAGGTGTCCCCTGCCCTCCTTCCTCAGACCAGGAGCCCTCTTCCCCCGGTAAACAGATCTCTGATGGGGCCTGTGATCAGGTTCCTCCGGCCCGAGGGCCCATCCCGCACGCACCCTGCACGGCCCTGACCTTTCAGGTCCAGAGGGTAAAATTAGCTCTTCTCGGTTGGAAACTGGACACTCGGGGCTGAATCAGCACTGCCACCATCCCGCTGCTGGCTCCTGCCCCCACTCCCCCGCCCAGCGGCAACTGGAGCTGGACCCCCATTCCACAGCCTGGCCCGGGGGACCGGCCATGTAGAACAAAATGCCCCCAGAGCCCTGAGAAGTGCCCAAAGGCACATCCTGCTCACTTGGCAGCATGGAAGCTAGAGGAAGGGGGGACATGAGGTCAGCACGGCCACAAGGCTGGCATGTAAACTGTCAGGATCCGTATTTCTGGGGTGGGCACACTGGTGGCCCGCACTGGACTCATCGTCACCACTATTGTAAGCGTAAAATCGTTACCGAGAATATTGTAAATCAAAGAACCATCAGTAGGAGTATTGTAAACCACGGAATCATTATTAAGAGTACAGTAAACCATAGAATCTGAACTAAATTTTTTTAAGGCACATAAAGGAAGAAAAAAAAAATAAAGGTACATTAGCCCCTGTGTGGAGAAGATCCCCTAATCCCTAGGCAGGGAAGCCCGGGCTTCTTACAAAGGGAATCCCTCAACCCTGTGCAGAGCAGGGCTCGCCCCCAGGAGGTGTCCCAATCTCCCTGCCCACAGGGACCTGAATCCCTCCCAGAGAAAGAGCCATCTTCAGGGTCCCCAGGCGCGAATGCAGAGAAGCCCAGGTGCCATGCAAAGACCCCCGCCCCGCCCCCATCCACAGGAACCCGGCCCTGTGAAGGAAAAGGAGCCCAGGTTCACCCGCACCCCAACCCCATACTGTGAAGGGACGTCATAGCACAGGAAAAGGGGGCCGCCACCCCAAACAGATGTAGGGGTCCCTTTCCACACGAGGAAGGGGACCTGTCCCCCGACATAGAGGTTCCTCACTCTTCCTACTCCCCCAAGGAGGCCTGGTCCCCGCCACCCCCCCGCCGGAAAGCAGCCCCAGTCTCTATGCAGACCCGCATCCCCGGCCACCTGGTTTTGCCTCGGGCATGTCCGCCTCTTCCCTCTGACTGCCGCTGGCCAGGGGAGGACGGGCACCCCCAGGGGGAGCCATTTAAGGAGCCCTGGAGACTCCCAAGAGTCTCCGGGAGGCCCCCCCTCCCTGCCGCTCCACATTCCACCAACGAGTTCTAGAGGGTGACAAATAACAGCTGGACTAAGGGACAGCTGAATGACAGGTCCCTGGGGAGAGGGGTGGGGGAGCCCTGGGGCTGAGGGAGGAGGGGCTTGGGAGTCTCCGGCTGAGGGTGGAGGGGTAGGGGAGTCCCCGGGTCTGAGGGGGAAGGGCTGGGGGGTCCCTGGATCTGAGGGAAGAGGGCTGTGGGGGTCCCTGGGGCTGAGGGAGGAGGGGTGGAGGCTGGAGGCCCCTGGATCTGAGGGAGGAGGAACTGGAGCTCTGGGTCTGAGGAAGGAGGAGCCGGGGAGAATGGACCACTGGTTCTGAAGGAGGAGGCACTGGGCACACCTAGGTCTGAGGGAGGAAGGGCTGGGGGCTGGTCTCGTGGGTCTGGAGGTGCAGGGACCTGGGGTCACATTCTTGAGTCCCCTACAGAGAGGATGGACTCCCAGCGGACGGGCGGGGCCGGGCCGGGGAGGGCGGGAGCTGCCGTTCTTAGCATCTGCAAGTCAGGGGTTTGCGGGAAACCCGAGCCGGGGGAGGGTCCGATTTCCGCGCGTCTGCAGGAAGAGGCGCGGGGGAGGCGCTTTCTGTGCCCACAGGGAGGACACTTAGGTCGGGATCCCCAGGACCCCAAGCCCCCACATCCCATCGACACACGTAGAAGCCCCGACCTCTTGGGCCCCGGGAGGCCCGGCTCCCCCTGGGGGCGTGCCGGGCGGCTGTCCGGGTCAGTTCCCAGGGGGCCCGGCTGCTGTCCCGGTCGGTTCCCAGGGGCCCGGCGCACCGGACGCGGGGGGCGGGGACGGGCGGGAATTGGGAAGGCCCTGGAGGGCTGCCCGGACTTTGGCGCCCTTCTCGGCAGGGGGACCTGTGACTTTCAGAGTGGAGGTGGCGCTGGCTTGGCAGGAGTGGGGGAGGACCTGCGGGTGTCTCGGGGAGACCAGGTGTTTTGGGGAGAAGTCGGGGGCGGTGAGAGGAAGGGGAAGGGCGTGGGGAGCTTGGGGGTATGAAGAACCAGGCACCGAGGAGAGGGAAGACCAGCCCTCACGCCCCCGCTCCCGCCCGGCTCACCCCCCCCACCCAGCTTTTCCAAAACCCCCTAAGAGCCGGAAACGTTCCCGCCTCCTGCTAGAGTCCAGCCAACCCTGCTGCAAATTTCCTGTGACGTCACTGGTTGCCAGGCAGACTGCCGCGCCGCCTAGCGGCGCCCCGCCCGCCGTCGGGGGTGTATGGCTGCGGGAGCCCGCGGGGACTCCAAAGGGCGGGAAGACAGAAGCCAAAAGGGTCTCTATTTGCCAATCTACCAGTGGATCCTTTTCAACAATTCCCCCGGGTCCCCCCTGTGCCAAAGGCCTGGAGACTCGCTCTCCCCACCTCTGTATTTCCCCGAGTGGGAAGGGTACCGTCTCGGAGCATTAGGACCCCACATTTCTTTATCTTGATTTGTTCTGTTCTGTTTATTCCGCACTTACAGAGGGAAAAGCAAGGTTTTTTAGGTTTGTTTTTCTTTTACAACAGGTACTTCCTTTGGAAGAGGAAGTCTGAGAGGAGCATTTCTCCCAAATGTCCCTGCAGCTCGAGCCCCTTTCGGCCAAGTCTCTAGAGTCCCCCACAAAGACCGCTCCCCTCCGTGGGTGCATGGCGTGCCTTCCTCCTCCTCCGGGCCAGGGCTCCTGGCGGGGCTGATCTCAGACGACGTGAAAGACTCCAGGGGAATCTCCCAATTTTCTCCTGCTCCTCTCCCCTTTCACAGAAGGGACAAACAGGCCCAGCTGCGGTTCTTGCACCCCAAGATCCAGCCACCTCCGTCTTCAGATGCTGACATTTTGACCCGAAGGCTCTGATCAGAGACACCCTCTCCCCAAGTTCACCCAGGCCCCTGCTCCAACTGGGATCATGAAGATGGGGGGACAGTGAAGTGGAAAAGGTTGGGGCCAGTGGCCTCTATGAGCTCAGCTGGTGGGCAGGGAGGGGGGCAGCGCACCCCGATTCGGAGGGTCCTGGTGCAACCCAGACTCGCTGTTTTGAAAACCCTTGTGTTTTAAAATGCCACTATTCACAGTCCTCCTACCTCCCTACAACCTTCCCTCTGCCTACACACACACAGACACACACACACGCACACGCACACGCACGCACACACGCATGCACACAAAACTCTCAGAAAACAACTGAATTAAAAAAAAAAGCCTCAGGACCAAAGAGATAGTACAAGGATCACTGCAGATGCTCCTGAGCACCGGTTGGAGCCCCCATTCCCACTGGGTGATGCTCAGGAAGCTCCCTCCCTCCCAAAAAGAAGCCCCCCGAGACCTAATTTGCCCCCAATGGGTTGGTCACCAGTTAGAAATGAAAGGGCAGGGTGCAGAGACATCCTCCAATACGTTGTGTGGCCAAGAAGGACTCCAGGACCCCAGAATTCAAGGCTGTTGCTGGGATCCTCACGATACCCCCTAGGCAGAGCCCCACAGGACCGACACAGGGCAAGGTCCACAGAACCCCATGGGACAGCAGGGGCCCAACATGAGCGGAGAATTCCAGGCAGACAGACACACAGTGACAGCAGAATGCTCTGGAGAACTCAGGGCTCTCAAAGGTGACAAAAGGAGGGGCAGGAGCCATAGGACAGTGGGGAGGGCGCTTGCCTTGGTGGCCAACCTGGGTCCTACCGCTTTACCCCACAGGGTCCCCAAACACGCCAGGACCTGTGCACAGAGTCCAGAACAAGCCCTGAGCACAGCCCCAAACTTCAAACAAAACACACCCACCCCCAAATGATGACAAAAATACTTGGAGGCACAGAGAGGGGAAGGTTACGGAGGGGCCCTCGGGGAACCGGGGCTCCCCTGCCATGCCAGACACAAGGAGATCTCAGATCTGGCAGGAGACGAGCCGGGGGACACGACAAGGGCATTCCCCAGAGACCCTAGCCCAGGGTTCGGGCTTCTGGACAGCCGGTGGCCTGATGGTGCGCGGGTCCCCGCCCTCTGCCCCGCCGAGGCTGAGGCGTCGGGGCGCGGGGCTCAGGCTCTGCGGGCGGCGGGCAGCAGCGCGCTGTCGAACTGGTAGGTGAGTTTGCGCTTCACCTTGCGGATCTCGCCGGTCTTGGCGTAGTTGCGCAGCGCGCGGGCCAGCTTCTGGTAGGTCATGCGCTTGCGGTTGCCCTTCTGCTGGCCCCAGCGGCGCGCCAGCAGTTCCTTGTGCTTGGACGAGAACTGGAAGACGCCGGCTCCCGGCTCCACCCACCACACGCACTCGCGCATGTCCCCGCGCGTCAGCAGGCCCAGCAGGAACTGGTACAGGCGCAGCTTCTTGCGGGCACCTGCGGGGGGAGGGCGCGGCGCGTGAACGGGGGCGGGGGGGGGGTGAGGGTGGAGGAGGCTGGTCCCCAGGGCTGCCCCGTATGCTGGACAGGCAGCAGCCCCCTTCCATCCTCGGCCCCGCGGGCGTCTCCAGGACTGCCCAGAGAAGCCACTGAGAGTGCCCCCCCCCAAACAAAGGGGTACGGGGGTCCTCGTAGTGCTTATCCCGAAACCCCACCCAATTTTGCTCTCTAGTGCGGGAGTCACTTCTGTGCGGTGCTCTGTCCCAAGCCAGCAGTCACATGCATCCTAGACCTTGGGACTTGGAAGGACAGTGGCTGAATACAGCGGTCCAGTGGCCAGGGAGCTATGGTTGGGGGCATCCTGCCTCCCGTTTCTCTCAGCATTGCAGAGGGCTGGGATCCTGGGAGGGGTGTCTGTGTGTGAGGACTGTGACTTCTGGGATGCGCGTCTTGGCAAGCACCCCCCCTCCCATAGAACTAGGGGGTGATGCACATGCATCTCAGGCCACTAGACAGAGACCCCAGCCCCCACCCTCAGCTGTGTGGTTTTGGAGTGGTGACTCAACGTCTCTGAGCTGGTCTGCTCAGCTGCAAGGGAGGCTGGTGTGTGTGTGTGTGTGTGTGTGTGTGTGTGTGTGTGTGTGTGTTTCCCTGGCACAACTAGGGCACTCTTACAGCTGGGCTTATTACGTCATTACGGGGCCTCCATCTGAACCCCATGAGACAGAGTGGTGTAGACAATACCTGTTCTGAAGATGGGAAAACTGAGGGATAGAAAGGGACTGTAATGAGCAATGCTAGGTTCCCAGGGATTGAGAAGGAGGGCTGCCAGACATGGGGGTGGGAGGAGGAGTGAGTGACTGCAGATCAGCTGGGCACACACACACACACACACACACACACACACACACACACACACACACACACACGGGCTTCTCCTGCTGACTGAATGCAGCAGTCCAGCCTCGCAGGGTGCCAGGAAGCCTGGAGGCCTTATTGGCATTAATTGATTTCAGGAACAAAATGTTTGATTCCTGCCTATCAGCAGGTAGTGGGGAGCGCTGCACTGTGTTTTCATCCCTCTATCCACGGGGCGGGAGGGAGGAGGCAGTGGAATGCCGCCCCTCCTGGGTGGCTCGAGAAGTGGAGACACTTGCTCCATATTACACAGCCACCAGGGGGCGCTGGAGGACACAGTAAGGTCCTTGGAAAGGTGGGGTCGCTGGAGCCGCCTTCGCCCTGCTTGCTCCCACGTACCTGCCTCTGCTCCCCTCCCTTCGGGGCCAGCACCGAGGGCCTCGTCTGACTCGCTGTCTGAGACCTCCAGCGCGGGGCCGTCCAGCAGAATCTCCGCCTCCTCGTATGGGATGTACGCCGGGGGGCCCAGGGTCTGTGGGATGAGATAGATGGCTCTGGGTCCCCTCTCCCCGGCCCCCCGCCTTGGCTTCCTCCTCCTGGCATCCTGCTGAGGCCCTCCAACTGTGGTGTCAGTCTCCATGGAGCGGCCAAACTGTCCCATCAACTCTTGATGATCAGCGCCAGGTGCCAAATTTCTACCAAGTGGGCCAGGCACAGAGCCCTGGGTATGCTCTGTGTGCAGGTGCCCCTGGTTCCATACCCACATCACCCTGAGCATCGCCCCAGAGTGACTCCAGGAGTGACTCCAGAGCACAGAGTTGGGTGTAGACCTTGAACACTGTTGGGTGTGCCCCATCCCACCAAAAAAGCAGGTTTTCTGTTGTTTTTGTTCGGGGAGGGGAGGCAGTGTTCAGGGCCTATTCCTGGTTCTGCACTCAGGGATCACTCCTGGCAGGGCTGGGGGCCTGTATATGGTGCTGGCGACTGAACCCAGGTCAGCTGTGTGCAAGGCAAGCGTCCTACCCGCTGTCCTGTCTCTCCAGCCCCCAAAGCTTCTTTTATTATATCAGTGCATTGCTTCTGCTTCTCACCTGCATGGGGAAGTCTTCTGCAGGGTACCCTGGGAAGCCGGGCCCCAGGGACTCCAGACTGGGGGCCAGGTCCAGGCTTCCGGCTGGGTTGTATGTCGTGGGTCCGTAGCACAGTTGGACACCCTGGGTGTGGCTGAAGGTGGCCATGGCTGGGTCAAAGGCTTCGTAGGAGGCTGTGGGGACAGGTGGGGCCTCGGCCCATCCCCACAGAGAGTCTGGGGATAGACACAGGGTCAGGACCAGCGAGCCGGGTCTCCTGGGCCGCGCCGCCGGGCACAGAGGGGCCATTGTGGGCCGTGCAAATCTCCGGCCTCAGGATTTGCATGTGCAAACAGGAACGGGCCACAGAGCAGGGAGAGGGTCAAGAGGCCTAAGCACCCAAAAATCCTGGGCCTCAGCACCCCCGCCATAGATAGGGTCCTCCAGACACAGGTGGGGCAGGACATGGGGAGGGACCCCTCACCTGGAGCGCCCTCGGAGTCAGGATATCCGGGGTGTTTGCCGGTGTCCAGGTCATAGAAGACTCCATCTGGGTACTGAGGGAGGACGAGGGGTCATCCTGGGTTGTGGGGAGTCCCCCCCCTCACTTGGGACCAGCAGAGAAATTCTGAGAGGAGGGGAAAGGGGGAAACAGGCAGCGTGAGGTAGGGAGAGAAGCCCCGAGACAGATGCAGGCCTGGAGAGCTGCTTGCATGGCCAGTGGCCAACCTGGCACCACATAGGGTCCCCCGAGCCCTTCCAGGAGAGATCTCTGAGCACAGAGGCAGGAGTCAGCTGGCTCCTGAGGCTCCTGGCAGACCCAGACACTTGAGGTGGAACCTCATAGCACCTGGGGAAGGACCCCCATCCCTGCCTGCAGTAGGCAGAGGATTCTCCTATGAAGGGAGGACCCCGTATCAGCCTACACACTGCCTCCATTTGCCCCGAGATCTTGTGTTAATTTGCACCGAGTTGATCCTCCACAGCACCCCCATCTCCCCACCAGTCTCTCCTGTGTGACCCCAAAACTGAAACTATCCTGTCCATCCACGACTTCATTCTAAGAAAGTCAGCAGCTTTTGATGGTACCCCCAGGGGGGAGAAACCCAGGAGGAAAGGTCTGATTTCCCCGGGGTGGGGGTAGCCTCTGGGGTAGAAAACAAGATGGGGGGATGGAAACCCAGACCCAGGCTTGCTGTGTGTTGAAGAAAAACCCCGAAGGGGGTTGGCTGGGCCTCAGTCACCCCTGTAGGGCCCACTTTCAAAATGGCTCACAGACTCCAAAGAGAAGAGGCATCCATCCCTGTGCGCTGCTGGCCACGGCGGGGAGGGGGGGGGAGCTGGGTCCCACTTGTCATCGAGGCCCCACTAAAGAAGAAATGTCCCCACCTGCCTGCTTGGGTCTCTTCCAAGCACGAGTGAGGCTTGCTTTATTTCTTGGGGCTGGGTTGTGGGTTTCTGGGAGCACACAGGGGCTTGGGGATCGTTGTGTGTGTCTGAGGTATTCCCAAGGATCATTTTGGGGGTTTGCTCTGGGGCCACACCCGGTGATGCTCAGGGATTATTCCTGCCTCTGTGCTCAGGCATTATTCCTGGCAGTGCTCAGGGGATCCTATGGGATTCGGGGGATTAAACCCAGGTCGGCGGTGTGCAAGTAAATACCCTCCCGGCTGTATTCTTCCTTGGCGCCCTGAGGACCCTTTTTTGAAAGCACAAAGCTGAGAAGAAAAGATAGATAGAAACTTTGCAAATAGTGAGGTGAGCCCCAACTGAGACAAGGTCAAAGGCACAAAGACCCCTCCCCTCCAGATACCCCCATGGGAACACGTCTCTGATGGAGGGGGCGGAGGGAGAAACTGAGGCAGAGAATGCAAGGGAGCCTCAGGGACCCACCCCCCTCCTTGGCTCCCGGGACCCCCTACTCACCAGACAGCTGAAGTGTGGAGTGTCGAGCCTGGGAGGGGAGAGACACAAGGGCATGGCTGTCATCGGGCCTTCACCAGAGTGTCCACAGGGGCCAGTGGGCGCAGCTGCAGCTGTGACCCCCACAACCCATCTGCTGGGGTGTCTGTGCGAGCAGCCCTACCGCACCACAGTCCCCACAGCCCCCAGCACACAGGAAGTTGGGGGCAGGGGCCAGGCAAATGTCCCCCTCCCTGGGGGGGATTTGCATAGACCAAGGCTGGGGGGGGTGGGCAGGGAAAGTGAAGGAGAGAAAGTCCCCGAGGGGGGGAGATGTGGGCACAAGCAGCCCCAATGCGGGAAGATGGGGATACCCGGCCAGTTCTGAGCCCCCTGGGATGGGGACGGAAGGGAAGGGCCTGGCAGGAAGAGGTAGGAAGACTCAGAAAGATGGACAGACAGACGGAAGGATGGACAGATGAACAGTGGGAAGAGAGAGGAGACCCAGAGAGCAAAGGGAGAAGTGGAGCCCCCCCCCCGTGTGACAGGATGGACACAAGGTGGGGTGGGGGCAGTGGGGCAGAGCTAGGAGGGGGGCTGCAGGGAGAGAGGCTGTTCCCTCGGGCAAGGCTGAGAGCACCCCACTTACTGTGCAGCCTCCAGGGCGAGCATGGTGGCGCGGGGCTGGGCTGGCAGGCACTGCAGCCTCCAGCCCTATTTATACCTTGGCCCAGCCCCTGCCAGGGGGCGGGGAAGGGGGGCAGGGGTGCTGGCAGCCGCTCAGCCCTCCCCGAAAATCCCCTCAGGGAGGGGGGTCAGGGGAGGGGGCCAGATTGATTGCACAAGCCTTGTCACGTGATGGTGGGCAGGGCAGACCCAGGGGCCATCTGGATTTGGGGATCCCCATGGTTGGGGGGTGGGGGCTGACCCTGAGGGAGATGGCAGAAGGCCTGGACAAGGCAGAGGGGCAGACATGGCACAGGAGGGTGGGGCACCTGGATTCAGGCTTGACAACCACCTGGAGGCGCAAGGGAAAGGAGGGGTCCCCAGGGTCTCTGAGGGAAACCCGGTCTTGAAGCCACTGAGGACCCCGAAATGGAAATATCGTGGGTGTGACAGGGAGGGAGGTCCCCTTGTCCTGTGGGGAGTGGCAGACTCCGTGCCAGGGGCTGCCCCGGCTGCAGGAAACAGGCACCTGGAGTGGGGGTGGGGTGGGTGTGCCCTCAAGCGGTGCCGGGGGGCCTGGGGGAGACAAAGGCAGGCCAGGCAGCAGTGGAGAAACTGGGGCAGGATGGGCAGCAGAGGGGAAACTGAGGCAGGATGGGCAGCTGAGGGAAAAAGCAGGATAGCCAGCAGAGAGGGAAACTGAGGCAGGATGGGCAACAGAGGCGAAATGGGACGGTGGATGGCAGAGGGGAGAGCTGAGGGCCCTCTGGGGAGGGTGAGCAGGTGCAGGGTGTCTCAGTGCAGATGGCCCCCCACTCCCCGGCGCCAAGCTCTTACCCCCAGCCCCCTCCCCCCCTCCCGCAAGAACAGAGCCACAGAGTCCAGCTGACATGGAACCAAACTTTATTCATCAGTAACACGACTGCTCCACCCGCAGCCCTTTGCAGAGGGGCCGTGGTCAGGGTGGAGGTCACCAGGCCTCCGGGCCTGGTGGCCCGAAGCGTCGCAGCAGCTGCTCTTGGTCCTCCAGGTCCTTGCGCACCTTCTTGCGCATGTAGAAGATGGGGCAGTCCCGGCTGTGGGCAGGGGCAGGGTCAGGGTAGGGCCAGAGCTCGTGCCCGCTGCCCAGCCTCACGACAGAAGGGGGCCGTTCCCAGGACTTTGGTCCCTGCCTGCTGTCCACCCAAACCTCTCCCGAGTTGGCTGTTTGCTCACCAGGCACGGGGGGAGCCGATAACAGCGGGTGCCCGTAAGGCGCGGGGCCACCAGCCGTATATCACCTGTCACCTGGCGTGGGAACCCGCCCCGCCCGCGTGTTCCCTGGGGAAAGGCCGGCCCGCCCTTGGGGGCCAGAGCGGTCTGTGCGCTGCCCTGGGACCCCCACACCCTGCAGGTCCTTGGTGGGCGGGGCGTGCGGGAGCCAGGGGGCGGGGTCCCACCTGGTGCAGATGACGTCCTCGTGCAGGCTGCCCTGGCAGCGCTGGCACTGAGTCCAGAGGCGCGAGAAGCGCTCCTCCAGGGCGTTCAAGTGTGATACCTGGAGACAGTGGGGCCGGGGCGCTGAGCAGGTGCCTGACGCCCCCCCAACCCCCGGCCTGTTCTGGTGCCCCTCACCTCCTTCTGATACAGCTCGGACTCCCGGGGCTGGCAGAACTTGCACACGGCGCCTGGGGGTGGGGGAGCACAGGGCAACGTTGGGGCAGGGCCATGGCCCAGCCACCCCAGCCCAGCCCCTTCCCTGCCTGTGGCTGAAAGTCCCGGGAGACGGAGAACAAGGGAGCGAGTGTGTGTGTGGGGAAAACTCCCGGGAACTCCCGGCTGGGGCGACGGCAGCGCCCCCTACAGGCGGGCGGCTCACCCTGGTGGTTGAGGACCGTGCGGCAGCCGATGCAGCAGCTGCGGCGCTTGGCGAAGGCCAGCAGGCCGCCCACCTTGCCCGTGAGCACCGTCTTGCAGCGCGTGTGATCCCCGCCTGTGGGTGAGGACGGCGGGTGGGCCGGGCGCCCCGAGCTGGGGGTTGCCCTCCCGCCCTGCCCCTCCCCCGAGCCCCTCATACGCAGTAGCACTGCCTCGGCGCGGCCCTCGCCCAGGATGGGCTCGAAGATGCGCAGGAGTGGCTTGGCGAGCTGCTGCTCCAGGTAGTACTGCGTGTCGATGGGCAGGCTGTGCTCCAGCACGTACAGGGGGTCCTGCAGCAGGGGGGCCGTCACCGCGTGCAGTGGCGGGCTCCTTGGGATGCCCAGAAAGACACACCGGCCCTGGTGTCCGGGCGGGGCAAGGGGCCAGCAGGGGCCGGGAGGCACTGGGGCCGCCTCACCTGGCTGGCTCCCAGGGGCGTGTTAGGGGGAGGTTCTCCAGCCCCGGGGGCCCCCAGAGGGAACCACCCATCCCGCTGGCTGGAAAGCAGAAGTGAGAGCGGGGGCGGCGGCAGGGGCGCAGCTGGCCTGACCTCGGACTTCATGTAGGCGGCCACGCCCTTGGCGGCCCCGATGATCACGTAGGGGACGCGGTCGCCCAGGCTTGGCGCGCTCCCGGGGTCCCGCTTCCTCATCCTGCGGGGAGACCACGGGTGAGGGCGACTGGGGGGGTACGCAGGAAGCGGCTATTTCTGGCCGACCCCATCCCCCGCCGGCGGACCTCTCGGCCAGTTCCACGTGGGCCTGCTTGCCCGCATAGTCGGCGGCGGCGCGCGTCAGCTCCTTGGTGATGACCAGCTGCGAGATGTCGATGCGGTTGCACAGCAGGTCCGAGATGACGTCCTGCGCATGCGCCACGGCGCCCGCGGGGTCCCTGCGCAAGGGGCGGGGGAGCGCCAAGGCTCAGACCCGGGAGCACACCCAGGGCGGGGAGGGCGCGCGCAGATGGCCAAGCCCACACTTTCCACCCGCGAACCGCGGCCAAGCGCAGGCCGGCAGCTGTGTCCCCACGGAGGGGGGCTGTGGGGGTCTCCCGGGTCAGAGAGTTGGGCGGGCTACAGGCCACACCTGTCGATGAGCAGGCGGCGCAGAGAGGCGGTGACGAGGTTGGCCACCAGGGGGCAGTTGTCCCTGCGCACGGCCTCCAGGCCTTTGCAGTCCATGCGGTCGTGGGCATCTGGCCGGGAGGAGAAGAGCAACCCCGCGTAGCGCTTCTTGCTGATGAGCAGGTAGGGAAAGTAGACCTAGGGGGGCAAAGCAGAGACCCCCGAAGCCTCAGGTCCGGGTCTGTCCTGCAGCCTGAGACCAACATCCCCTGAAAACACCAGAACCAGAAATGTGGGCCACCTGGAGATGGACCATGATGCTGATAACAGTGCTCAGAATTTTGGGAGCCCCTGCCAGGGAGCCTGATATGACAGAGGCACCCACAGGAGCCTGAGAGGGTGTTGAGTATGCCCCAAGGTCCAGGGGGGCGACCCCAGGAGAACCCCAAATCTAGGTGTACAAAGAGACCCCAGGGCTGGAAACTGGGGCTCCCAAGCAGGGACTCTTACCCACAGGGTCAAGACACATCCAAATGTGAGGTGCTGACCCAACCAGAGGAGTTTCCCACACCAGGAAACTTCACACACACACTCAGTCCTGGTGGGGCGCTGTGCAGAGGGGCCCCTGGACCAGCACAGCCTGTGCCCGAGCCCCAAAAGAAAGACCTAAGCCCAGAGCTGAGCAACAGGACAGCAGGAATGGCACTTGCCTTTCAATGGGCCACCCCTGATTCAATCCCTGACACCCCCATATGAAACTCCTGAGCACTGCAGATGTGGCCTCCCGAGAAAGGTCCCCCCACCTACCTTTTCGAACTCCAGCCGGATGGGTGGGGGGAAGTGTCCTGACACCCAGTCTGCGGCCTCCCGCCCCAGCGCCATGGCCTCAGCCACAGAGGAGACGCCAAAGCGGCACATGACGGAGTCCGTGTCCCCGTACACCACCTGTGGGGAAGGGCCATGAGCGGGGCCAGGCCGCCCCCCACCCCTACCGTCACTGGTGGTCTGACCTTGGCGTCTGCGCTGTAGCCACCGTCGCGGGTGTACTTGGACTCCACAAGCTGCTTCGTCTTCTCGATCATCTGGCGCCCAAAGCCGGTGACACTCTAGGGGCGTGGGGGGCAGACTGAAGGCCCTGGGCCACCCCTGGCGGATATGGCTGTCTGGAGGCCTGGGCTTGGGTCAGTGTCCCCCCACCAGCTGTCGCTTCCGAATCAGGGCTGGGAGAAACTGGGCAGTTGATCCACCTACACGCTAGGGCCATTAATTGGGGTGGGGGGGGCGCCCTGTGCGCCATGGTATCTGCTATCAGCCTGACCCCTGGCTCCTTCAGAGCCCCCTTCCTATATGGTCACCCCCAAGAGAAATGCAGGCCCAGGGCTGAGGGGGCGTCTGCAGGGCTGCCCACGTCATACCCCCCTGAAAGCTGCTGGGCAGACACGTGGGCATGGCACCTGGTCTCCTAGGGGACCCAACAGCCCCACCCCACCCACCGCACCACCTCTGTCCTGTGGGTGGAATAAACTGTGACCTGTGTCCAGACCTGTCTGGAGTTCTGGCCCGTCTTGGGATTGGGGGCCTGGGACGCAGGCAGTGCCAGCATGGCACTGTGACTGGGGATAGGCTCCCCACAGCAGGGCGGCCAGGGCGGGGCCTGTCTAGACAGGGCCAGCAAGCACCCCGTACACTGACGGCCCTGGGGCACTTGGTCAGTACATGGTGGGGGAGGGGTCACTTCCCCTGTGCCCAGGGAGTGGGTGGGCTGCTGACTGTGACGCGGCACTCCCCGTGCCACCTCTGCTCCACGCTGGCGCCCCACGCACCTGCGAGATCTCCAGGCAGGGCAGCTTGCCCACCTGGGCACCGGTGAAGCCATACACCGAGTTGGCGCTCACTTTCAGCGCCAGCTGCCGCCCGTCCAGGACCTGCCGCCGCAGGGGATCTGTTTCCTGTGCCAGCTCGGCTTTGGCCCTGTGGGGGCGGGACAGAACCACTCAGTCTCTGGCAGGGGGGCGCAGGGAGAGGGCGGGTGCAGCCCCCCGTCTGCCCACCTCTTGCGGGCACTCAGGAGGTTCTCCAGGATCTGGGGGAGCAGCCCCTTCCGCACGGACGCCTTCACAAACTCGTCCCCCGTGGGCGTCCGGATGAACTGCTCCTCTGTCAGGCTGCAGGGCAGACGGGTCACCCCAGGCCGCCCTCTGGACACCCCTGCCTCCCTCCCAGGCCTAGGGGGGCCCGTACCCTAGCTTCTGGGCGGCCCCAGGCCTCAGGAGGGTAGTGTAGCATAGGTTGTGGGCCATCATGATGGAGGGGTACAGGGACGAGAAGTCCAGCGTTGCGATCGGCACGTCGTAGTACCTGGCGGGTGGGGGAGGCGTCACACCCAAGCGCCCCAGCCCCAGGGCCCCCGGCCCGGCCTCGGGGCTCACCCTTTGAGGGGCTCAATGACGGTGGCCCCCGTGTAGTCCTCGCCGCCCTCACTCTTCACCACGGGCATCAGCAGGCCCTGGCGCATGGCCTGTGGGGATGGGTCAGGCTCAGGTGGGGCCCAGGGTCCCAGGGCAGGCTCCCCCACCCCCCGCCAGTGCTGCCCACTGACCTGCCGTAGCAGCTGCGACACCACCTTGACCTGCTGGCCCCGGCTGAGCAGGTAGCTGAGGGGCACGCCTGTGACTCGGGCCATCTCCACCGCGTTCACCAGCACCATGAGCCGCTCCAGCAACCGCAGGGGCAGGAAGGCGTCCTTGAGGCAGTACACGGCCAGGCGGCGGCGCGTCTGTGCGTTCCCATTCTGGGGGCGGCACACAGGGATGGGTCAGGGGGCAGGGGGAAGGGGCTGGAGTTGGAGAGGGGGCTGGAGCAATAGCACAGCGGGTAGGCCGTTTGCCTTGCACATGGCCGACCCCGGTTCGATTCCCAGCATCCCATTATGGTGCCCCGAGCACCGCCAGGAGTAAATCCTGAGTGCATGAGCCAGGAGTAACCCCTGAGCATCACCAGGTGTGACCCAAAAAAGCAAAAAAACAAAAAAGAGTCCAAGAGGGGAGGTCAGGGGAGGAAGCCGTGGCTGCAGGGCTGGGGGCCCAGGTGGGGGCAGCGGTGGCGGGGGGATGTGGGCGAGGGTACCTGCAAGTCGGTGATGATGCTGTGCTGCACGTCCTCCTTCTGCTCGCCCAGGAAGTGGAAGCTCACAGCGTTGAGCGTGTAGGAGCGGAGCTTGTGCTCTCGCAGCAGCACCTGGTGGGGCGGGCAGGAGGCTGGGCTTAGGGGCACGGCACAGGGATCAGCCCAGGGTGGGCTGGCCCAGGTGGGGTGCAGGCACTCACCTGCAGCATGTCCATCTGCACGCGTCCCACCATGCTGACCACCTTGCTGTCCCGCCGTCCCGTCTGCTTCGATTGGAATGACGAGTCTCGGATGCTGGAGCGGAGGCCTCGCACCCGGCCCAGGAAGGGGAAGTTCGGCACCTGGGAACGGTGGGGAGCAGGCCAGGCTGCAGGGGGCACTGCCTCCACCCATCCTTCACCCTGGTTTGCTCAGGCGGGGGGTGCTGGGGACAGGAACTCAGTGGGAGGTCAGAGAGTGACAGTCCTCATGAGAGGAAATCAGAGGGGGGAGGTAAGGAGCCAGCAGACAGGCAGACTGCAGTGCACCTGGATTACTTTTCACGACACTTTGGGCCCAAAGCGCCGGGAAAGGGAAGAACTGCACTATGGCACCCGGGTCATGGGCTCGACTGAGCCTCAGCCAACAGAGGCCCCTGCCCCAGGGCATGGCACCCCTAGGAAAAGGCTCTGCAGGTGATGGAGTCAAGATGAGGACATTGGGGGTGTCCCAGGGACAGGGGTGGAGCATCAGGGCATGTGGGGCCAGGTGGTGGTGGGGGTTTTGGGGTGGCCTTAGCCCCCTGACGGGCACAGCCCTAGGGAGAGAACAGGTGGAGGCACGAAGTCCCTTGAAGGGGGTGCGGGAGGGCAGGACCCCAATCTGCCTCACCTTGAGGGTCTCGGCCCGAGAAATGAGGTACGGAAGGTCGAAGTTTTGGATGTTGTAGCCAGTGATCACATCAGGGTCCAGGGCGCGGATGAAGGTTGACCAGGCCTGGGGTGGGGGGACAGCCACGGGGCCACCTGCTTGTCACCCGACACCATCACAGCGCAGACCCTCCCCCCTCACTGCTGGGAAGATTCTGGAAGGCCCTAGAACCCTCCCGACTGTGGAAGACAGGTGGGGCTCACAACCGGAAACCCCACACAGGTCTGGCCCAGGGTCTGGGGGTTCTGAGGACCAAGGGGGTGTCGGGGCCGGGCATCACCTGGAGCAGCTCCTCCTCGCGTTCGTAGCTCTGCACCTTGGCGCCCAGGATGGGGGCGCAGGGCTGCAGCGTGAGCGCCAGGCGCAGGAAGGGCTCCGGCTCGCCCCAGCGCAGGCCCAGCGAGCAGATCTGAATCACAGGGTCCCGCTCGGGCTCAGGGAAGATCCCTACGGGGACAGGGAGGCCCAGGCACCTGACTCCCGGCTGGCACACTGCCCCTGGACCCCACCGTCCGCGCAGCCCCAGCCCGGCTCCCCGCTGCCGTCACCCCTGGCCAGCCAGACCTTTGCGGCCGGCGCACTCAATGTCGAAGCTGAGCACGCGCAAGGGCGCAATGCGCTGCCACTGGCCCTCGGGCGGGTGACTGATCACGTGGGACCACAGCACGTCCACCTCCAGCTGGCACAGCGTCACCTGCAGGGACACCTGCAGGTCAGCCCCGTAGGTACCCAGTCCCCTCCCCCACCCCAGCACTCTTGCCCCCCACCTTCTCCTCGGGCCTCAGCACGTATTTCCCGGCCGGCAGCTCCAGCCAGTTGCAGCCCACGATGTCTGTGTCCACCATGAACCTGTGGGCAGAGGGTCAAGGGACTACTGGGGACACTAGGCCAACAGGGACCAGAGGCCCGTGTAGGGATGGGACCATGCAGGGGAGGGTCAGAGGGCAAAGGCCGAGTGGGGATAGGACCGTGCAGGGCAGGGGCAGAGGCCCACATGGTGGTGGGGTCATGCTGGGGAGGGTCAGAGGGCAGAGGTCCGCGTAGGGATGGGAAGATGTTCCCCTCCTCCAGGAAGCCTTCCCAGCCTGCCCCCGGGAGGAGGGGCAGAGGGCAGAGGCCCGCGTGCAGACGGGCTGTGCAGGGGCTGGGGCTGGTGGGGATGGCCCGTACCGGATCTCAAAGTCGACGTTGGCCTCATAGGGTGCGAAGCTGGGGGTGCCCAGGCCCGCCACACGGATGCCCTGCTCCAGGAGGCGGCGGGCGGGAGCCACGAGGCGGGGCAGCGCCAGCGTGATGCGCAGGAACGGGGAGGGGCCGCGGCCGTGGTACCCAAACATACCTGTGGGCAGAGGCGGCTGGCACCGGCAGGGAGGGCTCCCCACCCCGCCCCGCTGCCCCACGGACACTCACTCTCCCGGGAGCAGAGCTCCAGGCCCTGCACCGCCGGCCCGCTGAGCTCCTTCCCGCCACGCTGGTCCCGGCTGATGGCCGCGTTCAGCTCCCGCTGCAGGTCCGCCAGGTGCTCGGGCCCGAAGCCTGGGGTGAAGGGTCGCTCAGAGGGGTGGGGGTGAGGGGGGACCCCTGGAGGCTAGGGCAAGGAGTGGTCTCAGGCAGAGGCACTCACCAGGGGGCGCAGGAGTGTAGAAGTAGGGTGCAAAGCCATGGATGTGGCAGCAGACCGAGACGCCCTCATCGGTGACCCCGAAGGCGCGGAGCACGGGCACTGGGTCTCGGGAGGGAGAGGGCGCACCCGGCAGGGGCCGAGCAGCACCTGGAGGAGGGGGCGCTGCAGTCAGGTCGTCCCGGGGCACCCCCAGAGCTCTTCCAGGTGAGAATCAGCACGCCCGCAACTTGGGGTGCCCCACCTTGCTCCCCACAGCTCTTGCCCTTTCTTCACAAGGAGAAAACAGAAAATGACTTTTTCCTGGGGCGTGCAGGGGGGCCCGCCCAAGCAGTGCTGGGGCGCTCAGTCCCTGGGAGTAGCAGTTGCCGTGTGGCGCTGTGGGGTACCCAGGATCAAAGACGGGTCCTCGGCGTGGAGACGAGCCCCGCAGGCGAGCCCGCTCCAACCCCAACAGTGTCTGGGCCCAGAACAGTGCCACCAGGGTCTGGCTGCTCTTTGCTGCAGGGCATGGGGAGGGACGGACCCCTGCCCTGCCCGGGCCCCAGGGAGGCTGAGACCCGGTGTCTGTTTGCACCACATTCCTCACCTTGTTACACACCTGCTCCCTCAGGAGCCTTCCCGTGGTCTCCCCTGCGTCCCAGAGGCACCCCCCAACCCCGCCTCCCATCACTCACCACCCAGCAGCCCCTCTGCGGGAAGATGTTCCCCTCCTCCAGGAAGCCTTCCCAGACTTCCTGCCACCCCAGTCCTGGTCACCTGGGTGGGCAATGCCTGGGCTCCAGACTTACCCACATAATGATCAATCTCCAACTGTTGGAAGATGAGGGGGTCCACCTGGGGGTCCAGGGGGGGTGGGGTGGGCCGAAGCCAGCGGGCATCAATGGCTGGCAGGGAGAAATGGCCTGGGAAGGGGCGGGGGGGGGGGGGACATGAGACATGGAGCACGGTGACACCCTGGGACCCTGCCCCCACCTGCCCCCCTGCCCCACCGTCAGCAGCCCCCTCCAGGGCCGGCTGCGCCTCTTCCTCTTCCTGCTCCTGCAGCCTGCGCTCAGCCTCCAGTTCCTCCATCAGCGCCAGCTCCGCCTCAAACTGGGATGGCTGTGGCGCATCATCTTCATCCCACAAGCCCCCGCGTGCCCGCTTTTGGGGGCCCCCAGGCTCTGAGGCCAGCCGCCGCTTGCACTCCATCCTGTGGGGTACATGGGAGCAGGGTGAGGGCCCTGGCCCAGCTGGCAACACACAAAGTGGGGACCCAGGACTGGCAGAGCAGAGAGCCGTGGGTGGGGACCCCAGATGGACACGGCAGAGAAAGGTGAGATGGAGGCCACGCGCCCAGCGCCGCACTGTACCCCAGGTCACTGGGTCGTGTCCCCAAGATGCTCCCCCTGCCTCTTCCACGGACAAGACTTCTGTCCGGCGTATTTACACCGAGCTCCAGCATGCGCGGGCCAGTTGTGGGAGGACTGGCGGGGAAGGGGCAGGAGGGACTGAGCTGGGGTGATGGGAATGTGTTGAGTCCACCCGAGTGCTCCCCTTCCCCCACATCCCGGGGTTTCTGGGCAGAGGTGCCATCGCCCTGCAAAGCTGTGCTTGCCAGGTTACTTCCGGAAGCACTGTTTGCCATGCCAAAAGGCTGGAAACCACCTAAATGTCCTCCATGAGGGACTGTTTAAATAAATCACATTGACTCTGTTCACTGGGAATAGTATGCAGCTGTATAAAGGAACGAGGAAGCGCCACAGGGAGTGTGGGGAGGTTCTCAAAGACTCATTGTTAACCAGGGAAAGAAAAAAGATCTAAGGAAATATTTACTCCGATCCCCGCCCTTAAGAACCAATCAAGGCTGTCAGGCAAAACTACCCATCTGGAATCTTCCAAAAGCTCCATGTTGTGAAAAGGAAAAAAAAAGGTGGGGGTGCGGCAGAAAGCTACTTGGGGTAAAAGGAGAGGAGAGAGAAACGCCACCTGGACTCCCAGCATAAAAACTAGCAGCAGGGTTGGAGAGACAGTGCAGGGGAGGGAGAGCTCTTGTCTTGCATGCAGCTCGGATTAATCCCCAGTACTGCATGGCCCTCTGAGCACTGAGCTGGGAGCAGCTCCCAAATGCTGCTGTATGTGGTCCAGCAAAACACAGGGGTTAGGGGGCTGGAGCGATAGCACAGCGGGTAGGGCGTTTGCCTTGCATGCAGCCAACCTGGGTTCGATTCCCAGCATCCCATCTGGTCCCCTGAGCAATGCCAGGAGTAATTCCTGAGTGCAGAGCCAGGAGTAACCTCTGTACCTCTGTGCATTGCTGGGTGTAATCCAAAAAGAAAAAAAAAAAAACCACACACAGGGGCTAGAGCGCTAAGATAGTGGGGTGGGTGCTGGCCCAGCATACAGCAGACCCAGGCTTGACCCCAGCACCCCATAGGATCCCTGAGTCCACCGGGAGTGATCCCTGAGCGCAGAGGCAGGAGTCGGCCCTGAGTACTGGCTAGCATGGCCCCAAACCACACCACGTCACAATAAAGGACCCTGCAAGTAGTCATGCAACAGGGCCCACCAGTGCGGGGCTGTCCAGGAGCCAGTTGTCCTGCGGCTCTGATGACAACAGCAGGCTGGCCGGGCAGGACGAGGCCTGCGGCGTGGCTGGCTCACCATCACCACAGCCCGCCAGCAGGAAAAGCACGTGCAGGGGAGTAAATGCAGCCAGAAAGGGCGCAGGGGAGCGGCTAGTGTGTGTTGGGCGGGGGGCGGGAAGGAGTGGCACCATGGTCCAGGCAGGGCCCCAACCCTAGCACCCTGGCACCCCACAAGTGCCCGCAACACACGCGCCGAGTGGGCAGGCTCCACGGGACAACCACCAGCCCGGGCCGTGCCCACTGTGCTGCTGCTCCAGTCCGGTCACAGCTGAAACCCTTTCTGCCATCACCCTCGGCCATCACCCGCTCAGGGCCCTTTCCTCCCTTCTGGCTGTCTCTAGGGACACTTTCCTACTTGGCAGATTTTTCCAGAATGGAATCAGGCAGAGCCTGGTGGCTTCCACTCAGTTTCCAGGCCCCCCCAGGTGTAGGAAGACAACTCCCCCCTCTAATTCCACAACAAAGTTGAGGGGTCCTCAAGGGAGGGAGCATCCTTCTGGGTGTCTACCTGCGCCGGTGGTGTGTGCGTGCGCCAGTGGGTGTGTCTGCCTGTGTGCTTCGGCCCTGTACAGGGAGGGAGGTGGGAGGACTGCACTGCACTGCCCAGCACCTCTTGGGTGCCTTTGGCAGGGAGCCCGAGTGCCCAGGGGCCTTACCCCACAGGAAGAAAAAAGCCGTGAGGCACCTGTTCTTGTCTGCTCCCCCAGGGCAGGGCCCACAGAGCGGGGCCAGCAGGGCCAGGCTTCCCACCAGGCCGAGGTATGTCTCCCTGACCCCAGGCCCAGGCGCGTGGTGCCAGGGAAGGTGGCCCAGAACACACTCTAGGTTTCTAAGCTGGGGGCCCTGTGCTGGCCTCAGAAGAAAGTTGGCATGTCCCATCACCTGTCCCTCACCAGGCTTGGGGCGCAGAGAACAGACTCCAAGTGTGAGGCTCGGGGTCCGGCCAGGGTGTCTCTGGGACACTCCCTGTTGGTCTCTCAAAGCGCCTGAGCTTTCCCCAGTCCAGGCCCACCTGGCTGGCCCGGCGGCTGTGCACCCTGGGCTGTCTCCAAGCTTCCTCCAGCCCCCTGCCCCCGGGCCCCCCAATCCAGCCGCTACCAGCAGTGACCCGATGCCAGCCTGCCCTCTGCACGGAGCTGCTCCTTCTGCAGCTCTGCTTCCTGGGGCCCCCTCCCTGCCCCAGCAGTGCCTGAAGTTAAACAGCATTCACTAACCTGTTTCTTCAGCCGCCCTTGGTGCCAGGGAGGTCCATGGCCAGCAAGGTCAGAGCAAGACAGGCGCCCCCCCACCAAACCCTGCCCAGCCCAGCCAGCATTGCCATCATCATGTTCAGCAGCTCTGGGAAACCTCCAAGTCACATTTCTCCCCTACCATTCCCTTCCAAGCTGGGGAATGAATGCACTCCCGGAGGCTGACTGCGCCCCCTGTTGGAACAGGATGCCCCCTGCGCCCCCCTGCACAGGCACCAGTAGATGAACTGGCCAGCCCCCAGGGGGCTCCCCACATTAATCCTGCCGGCACCCCAACCTCAACTGGGTGGGTTACACCATCAGCTCGGACTGGCCATCTCCACTTTGCTCAGAGCCTGGGCCCTGTACAAACATCTCCAGCTGTACAGAGGACTGGGGCACTTACACAGAGGAGGCCCCGAGTCCCTCCCTTGGGGGATGGTCCCAAGGAGTGACCCCAGCACCGAGAGGCCTCCAAACCAATCAACAGCTGGAATGACAGGATATCCAGGGGGGAGGCTGCTTGCCTTGTACCCAAGTGACCCAGGTCAATCCCCGGAATCCCAGAGGGTCCCTCATGCACTGCTAAGAGTGATCCCTGAGCACAGAGCCAGAAGTAAGTCCTGATATGCCCCCCAAAAAAAACCCAATCAAGTCTCCCACAGTGTACGGGCCTGCGCGGTGCGTGCCCTCCTGCTCCCTCTCCGACTCCTGCCATGCAAGGGCTGCCCAGCGCCTTCAGGGGGCCTCACCCGATCTCTCCAACTCAGGGTCCAGGTGTGCCTGGCCATCTGCCTGCAGGCCAACCTTCCCAGGTCCCCACATACTCCCCCAGCTCAGTGACTGTTCGGAGCCGGCGCCCCAGGAGTATGCCGAGAGCACAGTCTCATTTGCTCCTGTGCCCCCCAAAGCCAGCGCTCAATAAACACTTTATTTTTTTGGGGGAGACGACATCCACAGTGCTCAGGGCTGGACTCCTGGCTCTACACTCAGGGATCACTCCTGGCGGTATGTGGGGGACCAGAGAGGGTGCCCCACCTGCAGTAATGTCTCTCCAGCCCCTCAATAAACACTTTCTGAAGGACAAAGGACTCAGGGCACATCACCAGGACCCCACCACTGATACAATGTCTGGGATGCTGCCCAGGTGGGCACAACTCTGGATGGGGGTGGGGGTGGGGGGGCTAAAGCAGGCTCCAGATCCTGAGCTGGGGACATGGGGTGGGGGGGCCAACTCGACCACGGAGACTCTGAGAATGCCCGTCTGCTTGCTCCCCTCTGGAACCCGGCTCCAAGGGAACCACAAATACACCCTACACCTTCTGCTCTGCCTGGAATAGGACAACCTTTCTGGGTTCCCTGCATTGCCCACAGGATCCAGGGTGTACAGCGGGGAGTCACATCCCTTTAGACTCATCAAAGGCGCCACCAGTCCAGCAACTCTTCCCTGAGTCCTTCCTTCCCCTCTATTGCAGTCCAGCACTCAGAGTTGAGATCTCTGGGCAGCCACCCCCACCCCACCCATGTGGATTGTCACTGGCTCTGCACGGCTGCCCTAGAGTGGACAAGGAAAGAGGGAAGACCCACTCAGTGTGGGGGCTGAGGTGGGGAACCAGGGGCTGCTTGCCACAGAGTGGGACATCCTTTGTAGCCCCCATCTGCTCATTCCAAACTCTGCATCACAATGACACCCCCAAACCTGCTTTCGACCTTGTCCATGGAGACCTGCAGCTCCAGCTAACTCACCCAGATCCTTCTCCTGCTCCTTACACCCTGTGGACTACAGCCCCCTGAAACAACATTTTTTTTGTTTTTTTGGGTCACACTCGGCGATGCTCAGGGGTTACTCCTAGCTCTGTACTCAGGAATTACTCCTGGTGGTGCTTGGGGGACCATATGGGATGCTGGGAATCGAACCCAAGCCGGCCAAGTGCAAGGCAAACGCCCTATCCTCTGTGCTATCGCTCCAGCCCCGAAACAACTTTTTTTGTTGTTGCTTTTTTTGGGGTCACACCCAGTGGCATGCTCAGGGGTTACTCCTGGCTCCACACTCAGAAATCTTGGTGGCGCTCAGGTACCTCTATGGGATGCCGGAGATAGAACCGGGGTGGCCTCGTGCAAGGCTAACGCTCTCTCCACTGTGCTATGGCTTCGGGTGGCCCCCCATACAACCTGACCTGAGGTTCTCTCCACCTGCACCCCAACCCCTCTCTCTCCCCTTCCACCTGACCCCTGCTGTAGCCCAGCCAAGCTAAGTAATTCAAGACATTCTCAACACTGCCCGGGGGTCCCGCTCCCTGTCCAGGCTAGAAAGCCGAACCCCACTCTAAGGTCCTTGCATCCGAGACCGCCCACCCCATCTCCCTCCAATGCTGTACCCCAGAGAGGCAAAGCCGAATCACTCCAGCTCTCTGATCCGCTTTCCGTCCGCCTGGACCCTCCAAACTGCTGAAAGCGTCAGTCCCCCCGCAGACGGCCGCCGCTAAAGTTCTTAAGCTCCCCCAAACTCTTCCGGTCCCGCCCATCTTAAGTCCCGGGGGTCGCGCAGGCCGGGGAGCCCCCCCCCACCCGGAGCCCCTTCACGCGCGCCGCCGCCCCGCGCACGCGTCCTGCGCCCCAGGCCCCTTGCGCCGGCCAGGGGGACGCGACGGCCCGCGCCCCACAACTCCTCGTAGCTCTTTCAAGCCTAGAGCCTGGCTCCTTAAGACCCATTTCCTGCCGGGCTGCGGCCCCGCTATAGCCCGTTCCCCTCACACACCTGCTTCAAACAGCTTTTCCCGCCACAGCCTCCACCGCCGTGACCCCTGACTCCGGCGCGGCGCAGGCGCAGAGCCGCCGCGCGCCAGCCGGGCCCCGCCCCGCGTGCCCAAATAGGGAGATGCCCCGCCCAATACGGCCCTGGACACCGCCCCCAACCTAGTATGTGACCACGCTCCAGAGGGTAAATCCTTAGCACATCCCGCCCTCTTCAATATTAGGCCCCAAGCCACGCCCCTTTCTTGAGGCTCCGCCCCGCGGCTCGCGCTGTCTGCGCGCGCAGCCGCCCTGGGCTGCCTGGGCGCTGCGCGTGCATCCGCCGGTCCCGCCCCGCCCCGCCCCGTCCCTGCTGGCCCTGGCGCGCAGCGGTTCGTGGAGGCTCTTCCCGACTGCGTCCGGTCTTCAGATTAATGCCTGCGCAGCCGCCCAGGCCGGATTTGTTCTCTCGGCCTGTTTCCCCACGTGTAAACTTCGCGGAGCTGCTCTGGTTCTCTTGCTTGCGAGAGGACGACCCTCTTCACTTGCACACTCCGCTCTCCCTGCCCCCGAATCAAACCTCCCTTGGAGTCCCAGCCCATCCCTTCCAGCGCTGCTGTGGTGACAGGAGCCTGCTCCGTGCCAGGAAGGCCCCCTCCCTGCCCATCGATTCACTAGTGCTCAGGTTGCTATGCTTATTTTATTTTCATGATTTTTTAAAAATTTCTTTTAGTTTTTAATTTTTTAAATAAAAGGAGCAGAAGGGGAGGGGGGCCTGTGGTCTCTCGGGCTGCGGGGAGAGCCAGGGGCCCACCCCTCCCTCTGCTCAAGGTGCAATGCGCGGAGGTTTGAGGTGTAAGCTGGGTGGGGAGGGCAGCTGGAGTGCTAGGAGAAGTCAGAGGCCAGGACCTCTGACCCATCCACCCCCTCCAGGAAGACTTGGTGGGCAAGAGGGGGCCTCCTGGACCCCAACTGGGGCTCATACGATGGCCACGGGCGGGTCAGAGCCTGTGCTCCAAGGCGAATCTCGGTGGGAGCCCAGGCCAGTGGCCCCTTCCGGCACCCCCGAAGGAAGGGGCAGCAGTGTCCACCGTGGGAAGTGCAGGGCTGTGGGGCGGTGGGCTGGCCCTTACTCGTGCACATCCCAGATCTCGGAGAGCAGAGGTGGCAGCTTCTTGTCCTGGAGCCTCAGGGCGAAGACCTGCTCGGAGTGCACCGAGCTCAGCGTGCGCAGACTCACCAGCTTCATCAGCATGCGCGGGAAGCGCAGTTGGTCCTGCGGGGCGGGGATAGCAGGCGTTGTGGGCTCCCCGGACCCCTCCCGGCCGCGTCCACCCCCCACTGCCGGCCGGCCTCCCACCTGCGGCCTCTTGATGCGCGTGTAGGACAGCAGCGCCTCCACATAGGGCTGCTGTAGCGCCTCCACGCGGCCGGGCTCCTGCACATTGGGCCGGTCCGCGGAGAAGATGTTGATAGCGATGAGCAGCGCGTACTCGGCGTCATCCAGACCCAGCCGCCTCATGGCCCGTGAGAACTCGAAGATGGGGTTGATAAACTCCACCTGCAGGCCTGGGGGGTGGGAGGCGGCCCTGAACTCCCAGCCCGACAGGGCCCTGACCCCCGGTCCCCATCCCCTAGGGCCAAGCCCCTGCCAGGCTGCCCTGCCAGACTTGGAAAGGTATGACCGGCTTAGCCTGCGACGTTTCCCACTCTCAGCAACCCCTTCCCTTGTTTCCCAGCACCCCAGGAGAGCTCCCTGTCCTGAAGGCTAAACCAAACGCAGGAAGTTCAAGAGCGAGTCCCTCATTCACTCATAAGCTCCGCGCCAATCCCCCAAGGGCTCGGGCCGCACCCAAACTTTGGTTTGGGGGACAGTGGGACAGTTTACGGAGGCAGGTCAGTTGGAGGGTGACAGGTCCATGGGAAGCTGCTGTCTCCCTGGACTGAGCGAACAGTCCCCTGGGGGGCAAGCAGGGACAAGAGCATGTGAGAATGTCCAAGTGCAGAAACACAGCAGGCTGAGGTGGGAGTCTTGTGGGTTCTCAGGAGTGCGCTGAGTGCGCCGGGTGGGCGGCTGCAGGGACCCGGGGGAGATACGCCTCCCAACCGATAGATGTGTGCACCCCTGCAGCACCCTGCTCCCAAAACCCAGCAAGAGTAAGGAGGTCACAGTGGCCAGAGGAGGGTGAGGGAGCAAGGGCAGGGCTGAGGGCAGACAGGAGTGGGATGTAGTGCCACAATGAGGACACTGGCAGTGCTGCCCACCCCCCGCAATGTTCTGGGGCACAGATTGGGGAGCAATGGTGATGCGGGAAGAGCATGACCCCCCAGGAAGCAAGTGGGTGCTGCTGGGAGGGCCCGGAGTGAGGAGGCCCCTGAAGAGGAGACCAGGAGAGAGCAGGAGCCAGAAGCCCTAGGCGGCAGCTGCGGCTTCTCCCTAGGCCAGAGGCCACCCAAGGCCCCGTGCCAGGGACACTCCTGCAGGGAAGCTGGACACCCCAGGAGTGCAGCCCTGGCGTGCAGGGGGGCATCTCCTTCTTCCTGGCACCCTGCGTGCTGTCCAGGGCTCCTTTCAGCCTGCTTTTGGAGGTGCACAGAGTAGAGACATGGGGCTGGAAACACAGGCCAGAGGTGGAGGGAGGTATCCCCCCATACACATACACAAACAGCTGGCCAGGGTTCCATCCCCAGCACCGCACAGGGTCCCCCAAGCACCAGCAGGTAGTGGGGCCCCGAACTCCAGGTCAAGGCATCAGTAAGAGAAAAGGGAGGAAGAGCAAGCAAGCAGAGCCCAGCTAGAGTATGGCCAGCCTGTGGGGATGGACACAGCCAGGCCTGGAAGAACGAGCGAGCAGAGCCCAGTTAGAGCCAGCTGGCAGGCCGCACCTGCGCGGTGAAAGTCGTCCTTGCTGTAGGTGAAGTCCTTCAGGAAGGTGATACACTCCGTCTCGTGGTTGTAGCGGCGGGCCGTCTCCAAGAGCATGATCTGTGGGGGAGCCGGCCATGCACCCACACATGCTCTGGGCGCGGGGGACCACACCAGCCTGTAGCCCACCCGCCTAGCCAACTCTCCAGACTCTGCCTCCCCAGGGTCCCCCACAGCGCGGAGGGTGCCAGGGGGCAAGGACCATGTTTGGCTCAAGCGCCGCCATCGGAGGCCCCCGGCCAGGGCCTGGTGGACCCGGGGCTCTGTGCAGGAACCCCGGAATGGCTTTTCCTGCACTCTACGTGCCGCCCAGTCTCCACTCCCAGCTCTGTGCAGCATGATTAGTAGCCTGACTGTCGCCTGCCAATGTCACCCCCACCAGGGCGAATGGGGGAGGGGCTCTGCCCCTGGGCTGTGCTGGGTGCCCTGCCGTGGACCCTTACCTCAATTGTTGACGCCTTCAGGAGGGCGATCTGGTCCTCGCGGCCCAGCTGCAGAAAACCAGGCACTTGCTTGGCAAAGTCCACAATCTCTTGGACCGAGATGATGGCCAGCTCCGTGAAGTGGGCAAAACGCTGCTGGCGAGCATCGCGGGACTGGGGGTCTGCGCCCAGGGGCCAGGGCTAGGGACACAGGGGGCCGGGGTCACTCCCAGGTCTCTGTCCTGCATCCCGAACCTGGGGGACATCTAAAAGGCCAAGCCTTCACCCTCAGAGTCACCCAGGCCCCGTTTCCACCCAGGCCCCTCATGCCGAGGCCCCTGGAGGAGAAGTACCGTGACTTTGGGCTGGTCAGAGAAGGAGCGTTTGTTACACTGCAGCTGAGCGGCCACCAGCTGCTGGATCATCAGTTCCTGGGCAGCTGTTAACTGGACACCTTCGCCTTCCCCGGGGCCCTGGGCACTGCCCTCAGACCCTCCTGGGGAGGTCCCGGGTGCGGAGGCCGAGCCACTGCTGCTCCCCGGGCCCCCAGGGGACTGTGTCTGCTGCTGCTGCTGCTGCTTTCGGATCTTCTTCTTGCGGATCTGTTCCTCAGAGAGGACACCTGGGGGCAGGGCAGGCGGCACAGCCTCAGCGGAGTCTGGGTCAGGCTGGGCCACCCTGCCCCCCTCTCCCGGGCACTCACACTGCTCCCTCATCCCGGCCTCCTTGCACTTGCGCAGCCGGCACTGCTGGCACTTGCGGCGCATGAAGGCGTCCATCTGGCAGGTGCCCCCGCCCCGGCAGGCATAGCGCCCTGCCCCGCCACGGACCACGCTGCGCCGGAAGAAGCCCTTGCAGCCCTCACAGCTGAGCACGTTGTAGTGGAAGCCCGAAGCCTTGTCTCCGCACACACGGCACAGCTCGTGACCCAGCATCTTCGGGGCCGGACCCTTCTTCCGCTTGCGTTCCGGCTCCTCGGCGGGGTCTGGGGTGACTGGGGTGGGTGGACAGGGGCCATGAGGGTGGGCGTCCCACAGACAAGCCACAGGCAGAGGGGCAGGCCCAGAGGTAGAAGCCAGAGTAAAGAGAGGGTGATTCCAACAGATTCAAAGGGAAAAATGTATCAGTCACTGGACCCCAAAGGATGAACCAAACCAGGAGGTATATAGGAAAGAACTGAAGAACAACCCACCAGACACTGGGACTTCCACTCCCCCATTCCAATTTCTGATCTTTTTCCCTAGATCCCACCCTGAGTTCCTCCACCCCCCACAGCCCCATATGAACTCCCACCCCTGGCCCTGGGTTGGGTCTCACCCACGCTGCAGGCCGAGCCGGCCCCATCTGTGCCTGGGACATCGGGGTCCGGCCCCCCAGGCCACGGCTCAGGCCCCTCCTCCTTTACCACAGGTGAAGAGGGGGTGCTGGGCTGAGGGGGGTCATTTCCTGGGAGAGAGAGTCACAGTGAGTCTCTCCTGAACATGTGATGTCTGGAAGGGTTCAGGAATGGGGCGGGGGTCACTCACCAGGCAAGGGAGTTTCCGGGGAATTTGTGGTGGGGGTGGACATGGTGGGGTCACGGGGCAGCCTGCAGAAGACAGGGGAGTTGAACTGATCATGGAGAGGCCCGCTACTGTGACGGGGCCACTTCCCTTTCACCTTTCCCTCACACACACTCCGGCAGATGGCCTTCCCCTAAACTCCACCAGAAGAGTCCAGCCTCCGGATACCCACCAGTTTAATCTCAAGCCCCGCACCTTCTGCTTAACTCATCCTCCACCTTCACTTTCTCCTTCCGCTGTTCAACTTCATCTCACGATGCTACCCATCTCTTTCCATGGACCCTCCAGCTCTGATCACGCCCCGCCTCCAGCTCCTCCTAAGCCCCGCCCCATCTGTCCGGACCCCGCCCACCACGCTCTGCCCATACCCCTGGTTCCGGGTCCTGGCCCCCGCTCCTCCCTTCCATCAATCACGCCCCGCCCCGCCCCCACACCTCGCTCCAGGTCCCGCCCCTCTCCGAACACCACTGGGGGGCGGGGCTCATGGCTGCGTGCGAGGGTCTCGTGGGCAGCCTCTTCGGGGTCTCCAATTCCCGTTGCCCTGGAAACAGCCGGGGGCGGCGCGAGCTGTAAAGGGGAGGGGTGGGAGGAGAGAAGGGACGGCTGAGCGGAGCAGCGCGGGGCACGCCGGGAAGCCTGGGGCCCAGGGCTCCCCCCGCGTCTTCCCACATTTCAGTGCACCTGCCTCGGTCCCCTCGCTCTGCTTCTTTTCCTCCGCTTCTGTAAGCCCTGGCACGCCACCGCGGCTCGAGTCCCCTCAAAAGTAACTTCGCCACTTCTTCCGGCAACCCCACCGCGCATCACTTCCGGGAGGGGCGGGGCGTCAGCGGTGACACACTTCCGGTCCTCGGGGCCCGGCCCGGCTCGGCCGGGGGCGCCCCTCGGGCGGAGACGTGGAGCCCGGCGGAAGTGCGCTCCGTGGCTGTGTCTGCGGGTCTGGCGCGGAGGTGCGGAATCAGGAGGTCGCATGCTGGGCGGCGGGGCGGCTTGACCGCTTCAGGCCTTCCCGCCTGGCGTCGTGTGACTTTACTTTGTTCCCGAGCCACTCTGCGCTCACAGCGTCCTCTATTCCGAGAATCGACTCCCCTGTCTGCACCGCATGATCCGAGCGCAGCTGGGTGTGGCCCCAGAACCAAAATAAATAATTTAAAAGAAAACTTAAAAGTATTGAATCGGAAGTGTAAGTCAGCCCACATCCGTTGCATGTGTGAGGCCCTAGGTTTGATCTTCAGCACCACGCTTACACTTTTTTTTGGGGGGGGGGAGCAACACAACCCGCGCCACCCAAGTTTCCTCCTGGCTCTGCACTCAGGGATCACTCCTGATTGTGCGCCAAGACCATGTGGGGTGCCGAGGATCTAACTCGGTTTGGCCACGTGCAAGGTCAGCATCCTACCCACTCTACTACTGTTCCGCCTGCCCCCCCCCCCACGTGCTTTTAAAAATCTTGGGGCCAGGGCGATCATACAGCGGGTAGGATGCTTTTCTTGCACGTGGCCGACCGGATTCGATCCCTGGCATCCCACATGGTCCCTCAAACACTGCTAGGAGTGATCCCTGGGTGTAGAGCCAGCTGTGACCCTGTTGTGGGGTCGTGATCAAAAGACCACCGGGGACTAAAAAAAATGTGAATTTGGAGTCTTTATCGACACCAGCGGGAGGGGCTATCCTACTAAGCAAGAGCAGCAGCCTCACAGCAGAAGCACCGCAGCATGGTGCTCCCTTTACTCTCCTAAGCACCTGAAAAATTAGTTTAGCTCACCACAGCCACATCCTGACACTCTCTAAGTCCACACAAGCATAGGAAGCAAGCATTGTTACACAAGGGAGAAAAGTAGCAAGAACATGAAGCATACAATCGGTCCTCTTAGCCACTCCCTATAGGACCCAGCCCATTGTTCCTGTTTGCAACCTGTGACAGGTTTTCCATGCCTTGCAAAAAGTTCAGTGTACTTATGGAATGACACAGTTAAATTAGTTGAGGAAAAAAAAAAACCTTTAGGGCCTGGAGTGATAGCACAGCGGGTAGGGCGTTTGCCTTTCACGCGGCCGACCCGGGTTAATCCCAGCGTCCCATATGGTCCCCTGAGCACCGCCAGGGGTAATTCCTGAGTGAAGAGCCAGGAGTAACCCCTGTGCATCGCCGGGTGTGACCCAAAAACCAAAAAAAAAAAAAAACCTTTAAAAAAAAAGACAATTTCTTATTGCTCCCTTTCAGTCTCCCCTTTGCAACCCAAAACAAACAAAAATTTACTTCGGGACAGTTATTTACTTAATGCGTTGCAGTAAACTCGGTTACATTATCACTTTGAGATATCAGAGATAGCACCAGAGTTCAGGCACTTGCCTGGCACTGGGTCATGCCTGGTTAATTCCTGGCACTGTATATGGTTTCTAAAGCACCGCCAGGAGTAACCACTGAGCAAGGAGCCAGGAGTAGTCCCTGAACAGGGTTCAGTACCAGAGTTAAGCACTTGCATGTGGCCAGCACCAATCTAGCACCTCATATGGTTCCCCCTGAACACTTCCAGCAGTGATCCCAGAGCAGAGACCAGAAGTGAACCCTTACCATCACTGGATGTGGCCCAAAAACCAAAAAGGAAGAGAAAAAATAAGAATGTAATCTCCAGGCAGAGATATATAAAATCATAGGAAAAGGTTTGTTTGAGATCAGTAGACATTTGAGACATAGGACCCAGGCATAAAACAGGCAGTTTATTAAAGAGTGCTCGCTCAGGCAAAGTGACAATGTCTGGAAGAAGAAGCGCTATTTCTACACAGATTCGTTTATTTCAGTATAAAGCGGAATAGTGGTGGGACATTCATGATATTTTAGAGACGATGGGGAGTTTAGAGAAATGGGCTCCCAGGGTCAAGATGCTACCCATATTCAAACCATGATTATTCTCTTTCTGGGGTCCCCAGGGCCCCTGTAAACTGTCAGATGCGGGCAGATGTGGGTTTTTAGGAATGTACTGCAATGAGCACCTCATGCAGACAAGACACCCATTCCTCAACTGATTCTCTCTCTCTTGGATTCTCTTGTTTGTTTTTGTTTTGGAGTCGCACCTAGTGGTGTCCAGGGGTCATATGGAATGCCAAGGATTGAACTTCAATCAGGCACGTGCAAGGCAAGAGTCACCCCCTCTCTTGGATTCTCTTGATTCCAACCAATCTTGGGCTCCAATAAGTATTCAGCAGCTTTGTTCTCATTCTGGACTGTGTTTACCGTCTGTAGAACATTAATTCTTTTGGAAAAAACATATGAAACTTTGGAACTCAGGCAATAGCATGAGTCATTTGTCTTTCATGCAGCCAACCCAGTTTCAATCCCTAGTATCCGATATGGTCCCCAGCACTGCCAGGAGTGACCCAAAAAGCCAAAACAACAACAGAAAAATGAAACTCCCAGCATGGTGCATGGCCGAGACATGGTCCAAGATGGGTTGAGGACTGTGGGCAGGACTAGAGTGATAGCACAGCAGGTAGGGCGTTTGCCTTGCACAAGACCAACGTGGGTTCAGTTCCCAGCATCCCATATGGTCCCCCAAGCACCACCAGGAGTAATTCCTGTGCAAGGTGTGACCCAAAAATATTTTTAAAAAAGGCCATAACATGATACCTATGTTTATTTACTTATTTATTTTTTGCTTTTGGGGTCACACCTGGTGATGCACAAGTGTTACTCCTGGCTTTGCACTCAGAAATTACTCCTGGCAGTACTCAGGGGACTATATGGGATGCCAGGGATCGAACCCAGGCAAACGCCCTACCCGCTGGCTATCACTCCAGCCCCATGATACCTATGTTTAAGGACCTGTCTTTGGTCGGAGTCTCAGGAGATGGCTCAGAGCGTCAGTGCTGTTTGCTTAAGGGAGTAATGAAATGCTGTCGTTTTTTTTTTTCTGTTTTGGGGCCACACCCAGCGGTGCTGACTGTGCTCAGAGATCAGTCCTGGAGGTGTTTGGGGGATCATGCGGTGTCCGGGCTGCAACCCTCAGCCGGCTGCATGTCAGGCTAGCGCCTCACATCTGTATTCTCTCTCCAGCCCATGAATGCCCAGAGCAGTTAACTTTTGTAGTATCTTCACAAAAGTCTATTTTTTCCATGAGAGGCAAGTTTTCTGATTTCTTTCCCATCTGTGTGGGCTGTACAGCACATTTTTACTGGCTCTTTTCCTTTCTCACTATAAACTCCTTACCCAGCACCCCTCCCAAACATTCAGAACATTTCTGCAACTGACTCGCAGACTTCTATAAAATAGACTTGTTTCCCAGGGCCAGAGGGATAGTATAGCGGGTAACCTATTTTGCCTTGTACATGGCCAGTCCGGTTGGATTCCCGGCATCCCATATGGTCCCCCAACCATCCCCACAAGTAATTCCTGACAGTAGAGCCAGGAGTAACCCCTAAGCATTGCTGGTGTGATCAAAAAACAGACTAAAAAATATTTCCCTAGATCTGGATAGAGAATAGTCACCCAGGTTTACATTTCTACTTGTTAGGGACTTGGCGTGAGTTTGTATTAGTGGTGCAAAAGAGTGTAGGGGTTGGAGTGATAGCACAGCGGGTAGGGCGTTTGCCTTGCACACTGCTGACCCAGGTTTGATCCCCGGCATCCCATACGGTCCCCCAAGCACTTCTAGAAGTAATTCATGAGTGCAGAGACAGAAGTAACCCAGGAGCATCGCCAGGTGTGACTCAAAAAGCAAAATAATAAAATAATAATAATAATAAAAAGAGCATATAAATTTATCGGAGTTACAAGCACCTCCCTGGGGCTAGAGAGTCAGCACAGTGGGTAGGGCGTTTGCCTTGCACGCAGCCGACCCGGGTTCGATTCCCAGCATCCCATATGGTTCCCCGAGCACCGCCGGGAGTAATTCCTGAATGCAAGAGCCAGGAGTAACCCCTGTGCATCGCTGGGTGTGACCCAAAAAGAAAAAAAAAAAAGCGCCTCCCTGAGCTAGGGAAACAGGCCTACATCGCCGCCTTGTGGCCATTTGAAAAACCTTCAAGCAAGGCCTCTCCATGGAGTAAACTGGAAAGACAGATTCAGGGGGCCGTGGGGTGGGGGGAGGAATTCTGAAAGCTAAGGGTGATAACACAGCAGTGAGGGTGCTTGCCTTGCACCCCTTTTTGTGCCCGAACACTGCCAAGAGAAGTAGCCAGGAGTAACCCCTGAGCATCACAGAGTGACCCCAAGAGAACCCCCCCCCAAAAAAGACCTGAGACTAAGGAGGGAGAGATATGAGGAAAGTGGTTAGGGACACCATCACTGTGTCAGGGAAACCACCCAGAAAAACAGGTGTGCCAGGTGGAATATTCTCTACTGAGCCAGCTGGCAGGGACTCTCAGGACCTGGGGACACAGCCATAAGTCACTGGTCCAGAGCGATAGCACAACGGGTAGGACATTTGCCTGGCACACAAATGGCCCCGAAAAAAACAACATTTAAAAAGAAATTTCCTGTACTTCTCCTGGGGGTCCGTCCCTTTGCTCCCTCTCGCATTGTCACAGCCTTTCTTCCTTCCAACCTCACTTTCCACGATTCCCTCAAGCTCCTTCCATTGTGCTGAGTCAACTGTTCACTTTTGTTTTTAAATAACTGAGGGAATTTTTTGGGGGGGGGTTTGGGTCACACCTGACGATGCTCAGGGCTGACTCCTGGCTCTACACTCAGGAATCACTCCTGGCAGTGCTCAGGGGACCATATGGGATGCTGGGAATCGAACCCGGGTCGGCCGCATGCAAGGCAAACGCCCTACCCGCTGTACAGTTGCTCCAGCCCCAACTGAGGGAATATTTTAACTGCTGGTAGAAATCAGGTCACATCTTCCTTATCTGATCAGCTCTCAATGGGTAGCTGGTTGCTTCCATAGTTTAGCTATTGTAAAAACCACTGCAATGGGGCCGGAATGACATTCCAGCAGGCAGAGCACTTGGCTTTGCACAGGGCTGAGCTGGGCTCAATCCCCGGCATCCCATCAGGTCACCAGAGTCCTGCCAGGATTGATCCCTGAGTGCAGAGGCAGGAGGGATTCCTAATCATTGCTGGGTGTGGCCCTCCCCCTCAAGTCAGATAAATTAGCAGAGGCCAGAGTAATAGTGACAGGTGGAAGGTGCTTATCTTGCACGAAGCTGACCCCACTTGTGTTCGGCACTATATATGTGTGTGAACATTATTATTATATATGTTTTTTGCCTTTTGGGTCACACCCGGCGATGCACAGAGGTTACTCCTGGCTCTACACTCAAGACTTACTCCTGGTGGTTCCCCAGGGGATCCTATGGGATGCTGGGAACCAAACCCGGGTCGGCCGCGTGCAAGGTGAACGCCCTACCCGCTGTGCTATTGCTCCAGCCCCATGAAAATTATTTGCGCTGTGAATGCCGTGCCATGCAGTGGTGCTGTGTCTGTGACGGATGTGTGTCATGCTTGTGCCATGTGTGATGTGTGTATGTCATGTGTGTGGGTGGAATGTGCCATGTGTGTGGATGGTGTGTGCTGTGTGTTTCAGTATTTTCCACAGCCTGTGGGAGTGAAGATGGGGCTGGACCGCCACACCTCAACTCTCCCCAGACTCCCCCCACCCCACCCCCCGAAACCTCCCTCTGTTTGCCTCAGGAAATCCTTGTGGTTAATGAGTCCCAGAAAAGTAAGTGGAGTGAACGCGAAGGTGCTAAAGAAAGGGGGCCCAGGAACTCCATCTGAGCACCCCTGACACCACCCTCAAACTGGGGAGTGCAGAGTGCCAGCGACAAAGTGGCAACACCCCCCAGTGACCCTGAGAATGACACCGCCTCTTCTGCTCACCCACCACTCCTGCCTGTCCCACAGGGTAGCTCTGGGGGAGGGTGGCTGATAGGGCGGAGTCTCTGGGGGAATAAATAAGCCACCGCCCCCATGCCTGGGCCCACTCCTCGCCCAGAGATGGCCCTGCTCTCGCTGCTGCTGCTGCTCCCGCTCACCTCGGAGCCTGCTGAGGCCACGCTGATCCGGTACTGGGACCTCCCAGTCCCAGGATGGACTCCCCTCGTCCGGGGCTTCCTCATCCCGTGGCTCCCCACCTGCTCCCTGGATGCCTGTCTTTGGCGCTCAGGGGCTTTGCAGAGTGAGCTCACTCCTGAGGAGCCCCCGAGCCCCACTCCCATCTTCCCAAAGATCCCCAAACCCTAAGGGTATTTTTTTCTGTTTCAGTTTTGGGGCTACACCCAGCAGTCTTCAGGGCTGAATCCTGCCTCTGTACCCAGGATCAGACCAGGGTTTGCTGTGTGTAAGGCGAATGCCTTAACCCCTGAACTATCTCTCCAGCTTTAGCCCGGAGACTTTCTCACCAGGGAGGGAGTGGGGTGTGCAGGGAGAGTTTGGGTCAGACCCGACAATACTCAGGGCTTACTCCTGGCTCTGTGCTCAGGAATCACTCCTGGTGGGCTCAGGGACCATATGGGATGCTGGGGCTTGAATCAGGTTAATTGCGTGCAAGGCAAGAGCCCTCCCCACTGTGCTATGGCTCTGGCCCTCAGATCAATGGTTCTAAACCAAGATTGACTCTGAACTGATTGATTGATTCTTTCGGTCTCCAGAAGTCCAGTTTGGGGTCCAGGAAGCCAGGCACTTGATGTGCATGCAGTGAAGCCAATGAGAGCTTGAGTCAAATCATGGCACTTCACATGGCCCCCAAGCGCTACCCAGGGATTACTCCCGAGCACTGCTAGATGTGGCCCCCAATGTCGTTTGGGGGGACCCAAATGATCTCCTCCTCATCTGACCTCTGCTGTCTTCCCACCCCATCACCCTCCTCCCCTCTCTCCTCCTCCTGCCTGGAACTCTCCAGAACTCTCTGTGGGTGGAAGGGGCGCTCTTCCAGGAAACTTGTCCCACTTGACATTCCTAGGCCTCTCGAGCCAGGGCTGCAGGGGGGCCATCAGTGACTGCAGGCCCCAACACATGACCAGCCCAGGCTGCGTGCCCAGCAGCTTCTCAACCATTGCCCAAGCCAATGCAAACAACAGTGATTTTCTGGGGACTCACGCAGAACCAGCAGCTATGACAGAGAGAACTATGTGAGGGACGCAAATTCTTGGGCTCCAGAGTGGCTGGGGACAGAACCCACTTGGGTTTGATACCCAGCACCACAGAAGGTCCCCTGAGCACTGCCAGGAAGGATCCCTGAGTGGAGAGCCAGGAGGAAACTGTGAGCACTGCTGGGTGTGGCCCCCACACAAAAAATAAAATAAAAGGAAGAAAGGGAGGGAGGGAAAGGGAAGGAAGGGAAGGGAAGAAAAAAAGAAATTTTAAAAGTTTCTCAAGAGCCATCCAACCCCTCCACCCACTTCTGCCCTTGATATCAGGCATGACGAAACTTTTATCCAGCTGCTTAAGTATTTTACTTCCTTCTAGTGTTCTTATGAGTTTGGAGTGTCTTTGATATATCTGGGATGCAATTCACTGTGGAGAGTGAATATGAAATTTGCTGCTTCCATTTCTCTCTCAAGTAGTGGGGAAAATGATCTATAGCACTGTATCACTATCGTCCCGTTGTTCATCAATTTGCTTGAGTGGGCACCAGTAACGTTTCCATTGTGAGACTTGTTGTTACTGCTTTTGGCATATCAAATATGCCACGGGGAGCTTGCTAGACTCTGCTGTGCGGGCAGGGTTATCTCGGTAGCTTACTGGGCTCTCCGAGAGAGATGGAGGAATCAAACCCGGGTCGACCACATGCAAGGCAAATGCCCTACCCGCAGTGCTATCGTTCCTGCCATCTATGGCCATACCACCCTGAACGCGCCCGATCTCATCTGATCTCTAGCAAGAATTGAAAAATACAATTTTTTTTTTTTTTTGCAGAGGCTAGATTCCCCCCCACCTTAGGATCATTGGGAACCTCTGTGAATCGTGGTTCCCTGGGGGTTGGCGTATGTGACCCGACTGGGAAAGGTGGGAGGGAAGGTTTGTTTTGGATGGTTCAATCTTGTACAAAATTGGCACTGAGGTGCCAGAGGGGCTCTTGGGTTATTGCCGGGTTTCTGGCCGAGACTATTGGAGTGTCAGGTGTTGCTTTGTTGGATCCTCTCCGGGAAGGTCCATTAGACACATGCTCACAGAAGGTAACTTCTGAGATGAAAGTGGCTTCCTTCCTCCAGGATCCCTCTTCGTCGTGTCCACACTGGACATGGGAGCCTGTACCGCCTGAGGGGCTGGGAGCCACCAGCAGTGCCGCCCAGGTCGAGGACCCCTGCCCCCGGAGACAAGCCCATCTTCGTGCCTCTGTCCAACTATGTGAACGTGAGTCTACTCCCCACAACTCCCCGCCTATGCCTCCTAACTCCACATCCATATTCTGTCCTGGTTTTGCTTTCAGGCCCAGTATTTTGGAGAGATTGGCCTGGGGACACCCCCACAAAACTTCTCTGTTGTTTTCGACACCGGCTCCTCCAATCTCTGGGTCCCATCCAAGAAATGCTACTTCTTGAGCCTTCCTTGCTGTGAGTTTTTAGGGGTCTGGAGGAGGGAAGAACGTGGCTGAACAGGCTGAAGGGAAAAGGGAGGGCAAAATATTCCCTTTCCGCCTGTTTTGGTTATTCCCAGCTATCGCCTTGGTGGTGACACGTAGCCGCTGCCGGGGACATGCTTTAGCTGCCGTGTCAGACACATACATGTGCTGTGCTGCTGGAATTTCAGTGGTGCATGTGGAGCGGTCCTGGGCTCCAATCTGCAGCCTCAATCTGGCAAGGCAGAGCTTTAGCGTTGAGCCACGTCCCCTGTGGGGCCCTGATCTCTTCTGACATGGTCACAGGTGGGAAGGTGGGGGGGGGCGGCAGGAAGCATTCGGGGGCCCAGTGACACCTCTCTGACCTTCTGGTTAGGGGTGCATCATCGCTTCAACTCCAAAGCTTCCAGCTCCTTCCGACCCAATGGCACCAAGTTCGCCATTCAGTACGGAACCGGTAGGCTGGACGGAATCCTGAGCGAGGACAAGCTGACTGTGAGTGATCCGGGACCCCAGGAGGGCCTGAGTCCTGGGAACACCCCAAAGTCTAAAGATGACCTGGTTTAGGTAGGAGTCTGAAGAACATGAATTTCCAGGGAAGCAAGGGAGGAGGGGGGGCTTAAGACTTAAGAGGGAGGAGCTTCTGTTGAGGGCAGAGCTTCCCACCGCGGGGCGGGGCTGAACTTCTTTTGAGGGCAGGGCTCCCCTTCAGGATGGAGCTTCTGTTGAGGGAGGGGCTTCCCAATCCTGGGGCGGGGCCGGAGCGGGGCTCTCAAGCGAGGAGGCAAAGCTTCCTAAACTAGTGGCTTAGCTTCCAAGAGGCCCTACAAAGACTATCGTCCTTTCAGAAGTAATCTCCCTTGTTTGAATCTGCCCCTAGATTGGAGGTATTGAGGGCGCATCGGTGATGTTCGGGGAGGCTCTGTGGCAGCCCAGCCTGGTCTTCACTTTGGCCCACTTCGATGGGATATTGGGGCTCGGGTTTCCTATTCTGGCGGTGGAAGGAGTTCGGCCCCCGCTGGATGCAATGGTGGACCAGGGGCTACTGGACAAGCCTGTCTTCTCTTTCTACCTCAACAGGTATTTGGGTCGGGGCGGGGTCTCTAGTCCCAAGGAGGAAGTCCTTTTCCTAATATAGGAAGCCCTAGCCTCCACTCAGGAAGTCACCAAGCCACTTTCCATATAGGGACTCTACCCACACAGGCCTGTCCATTCAGAATGTGATCCACCCGGGCTGGAGCCATAGCACAGCGGGTAGGGTGTTTGCCTTGCACGCGGCTGACCCAGGTTCCATTCCTAGCATCCCATATGCTCCCCCGAGCACTGCCAGGAGTAATTTCTGAGTGCATGAGCCAGGAGAAACCCCTAATAATCGCTGGGTGTGACCCAAAAAGCAAAAAAAAAAAAGAAAAAGAAAAGAAAAAAAAAGAAGGTGATAAACAGAAGAAACTCACTACCACAGAAACGCTCCAATGGAGGAGGGAGTTCTCACCCCAGAGAATGCCATGGCCTGCTCAATCAAACACTGAACACAGGAGCCTCCTCTCTTGACCACAGAGAAAGCCCAAATTCCATTTGCGAACACACACTAGAAGTCAGGAATTGCCCTTTCTCATTCAGGAAGTTCCACTCACCTTTCAGGAAGCTCTAGGAAGTCTCACTGAACAACCAGGAAATCTTTTATCCAGGAGCATCTCCACCAACCAGGAAGTTTTATCCACCAATAAGAAAGTCTTACTGAGGGGCTGGAGCAATAGCACAGCGGGTAGGGCATTTGCCTTGCACGCGGCTGACCTGAGTTCGATTCCCAGCATCCCATATGGTCCCCCGAGCACCACCAGGAGTGATTCCTGAGTGCAGAGCCAGGAGTAGCCCCTGAGCATCGCCAGGTATGGCCCAAAAAAAAGCCAAAAGAAAAAAAAAAAAAAGAAAGAAAGAAAGTCTTACTGAGTCCAGGAAGCCACCGGTCAGGAGCTCTTACCCATAAATCTGTAAATCCTACTCACCAACCAGTGAGTGTCACCACCAATCAGGCAGTATCCCCTTTCCCTCTTGGAGGTCCTGTTCCCCATACATAAAGTCCTAAGCCAGCTGACCTCTGACCTACGCAGGGAATCCCACCACCCTTCAGTCTCCGTCTTTCCCTTGCACACCTCTAGTAAGTCTCCATCCCTCTTCTCATCACCCTCATTCAACCAATGCCTGTGAATTCCAGGGCACACACTTCAAAGAGCCTCACCCTCAGAGCGGGACAGGTAGCTGAAGGGTTAGGTTCTTGCCTTTGCTACCTGCCAGCCCACACTTATCTCCAGTACCACATATGGGTCCTGTATGGCCCAACTCCACTTTCCCCCTCAAAAAAAGCACATCAAAAAGTCTCACCATCCACCAGCTCCCATCTTCCCACTCTGTCCAGACTTAACTCACAAACCCCACTTAAATTTACCCCCCACACAGCTTCTACTGTCTATGGTTAAATGAGCAAATCTTATCACCTCTTCAGGAAGCCATCTGCACCCTGAAATCCCAAGTCCCACCCAGAAAGACCCTCCTTCTTACTCCTGCCTTGTTTTCAAGTCCCAGTATCCAGGTGCTACCTGTACCCCAGAACCTTATCTCACACTCCGAAACCACTCCCTAGCAGCATAGTCCTCTGGCAGTCATTCCTGGGAGAACCCCTGTGGATTCACCCCTGATCACACTCTGTTTTCTCTAGAGACCCTAAAGCAGCGGATGGAGGAGAGCTAGTTCTGGGGGGATCTGACCCAAGCCACTACATTCCCCCTCTCACCTTCCTGCCAGTCACCATCCCTGCCTACTGGCAGGTTCACATGGAGCGGTGAGTGGGGGCCTCACCTTCAGAAGTGGGCGCTGGGGCCTGCTCTCCAGGGTCCTGGAGAAGGGGGGCTGGGGACCCCAAATTCTAGGTGATGGAGAAGTAAGGGGTTAGTTAGGCCCTGCATCAGATGAATGGGACTGTGGCCTGGACCCCTAGGTTTGATAGAGTGCTGGGGGCTAGACCCTGGGTCTGATGGAGGTGGTGAGACGGGGTGACCCTTGTGTTGATGGGGAAAGCTGGGGGGAAAAACCTTGAGGGCAAAGGTTGGGGATGGACTCCTGGGTCTGAGTGGGGGATTGGGGTTGTGTTCCGGGGCCTGAGGGAGCTGGTATGCTGACTGCCCCCTTCCCAGGGTGATGCTGGGCATAGGTCTGACTGTTTGTGCCAAGGGCTGTGCTGCCATCCTGGACACGGGCACTTCTCTCATCACGGGACCCACTGAGGAGATTCGGGCCCTGAATGAGGCCATTGGGGGCTTTCCCCTGATAGGTGGGCAGGTGAGGACCCATTGCCTGAAAGGGGTGTGTGTGGGGGGTGCTGAAGGGGGTCGGACAGGCTCTGAAAACGGGTGGTGGGCAGGATGCTGGCCCCGTTAGGTTAAACTCTTGTCCATACCCTTGACTGTTCAGAGGGACCTTGTGGTGCCTATGATCAAATCAGGCCACCTGTGGGCAAAGCCTGTCCATCAGCCAGCCAGCTGAGTGCTTTTTCCTGCCCTCTGATGGTCACCAGATTTGGTTTGATTTTTGGTTTGGGAACCACACTGGGTGGTGCTCAGGGGTTATTCCTAGCTCTCCATTTCTGGCAGACTCAGGAGACCATATGGAATGGCAGGGATTGAACCCAGGTAGGCTGCATGCACGGCAAGTGCCTTACCCACTGTACTATCTCTCTGGTCACTAGGTTTTTAAATATAAAAGTGTAAGGCAGGGATTGGAGAATAGTACAGAGGATAGGGTGTTTGCCTTGCATGTGACCAAGATGGGTTCAACCTCTGGCATACCATATGGTCCGCTCAGTGATTCCTGAGTGCAGAGCCAGGAGTAACCCCTGAACATTGCCAGGTGTGCACCCCAACAAAAAGTATAAGACAAATGACACAGGGTAAGACAAATGAACTACACCAGGGGTCACCAACTTTTGTCTGTTTGCTATTATGTCACACCCTGTGGTGCTCAGGAATCGCTCTTGGCAGTGCTCAAGGGACCCCACGTAGTGCTGGGGACAGAACCCTGGTCGGCTGCATGCAAGCCAAGTGCCCTCCTGACGTACTACCGTGCCAACCCCGATTTTTGATTGTGATATTTTTTTTTTGTTCTTGCTTTTTGGTCACACCCAGGAGTTCTCAGAATTTATTCCTGGCTCTGCACTCAGACTCAGTGATCACTCCGAATGGGGCTCGGAGGACCAAATGGGGTGCCAACAATCCAACCCAGGACAGCGTCCTGTACTATCGCTCTGGCCCCAAGCCACCATTTTTTGATGGAAAGTTAAACGACATAAGACTTTGATTTGGGAGTTCAATGATAATGGGGTGAGGGAAGTTAGGCTGGAGGAGGCAGATGGGGGGGCGCGGCAGATTCTGAAAACCTAGCATCCCGCTGCGAAGCCCCCTAATACGTGGGGGATCTCCTCTTCCCCCTCAGTACGTCATCCAGTGCGCCAGTGTCCCAGCGCTCCCTCCAGCCTCCTTCCTCCTGGGCGGGGTGTGGTTCAACCTCACGGCGGAGGACTACGTCATCCAGGTGGGTGGCTGTCCCCACCAGGGCAGAGGCTAGGCTGGGAAGGGTGGAGCCGGGGACTGCCAATTATTTCCAGAACCTGGGCTCCAGGTAAGAGGCGTGACCACTCTCTCCCCCGCCCCTCCCGTCTGGTCACCTTGCAGATCACACGGGGCGGTGTCACCCTCTGCCTGTCCGGCTTCCAGGCTCTGGACTTGCCGCCACCAGCAGGGCCCCTTTGGATCCTTGGTGATGTCTTCTTGGGCACCTACGTAGCCGTCTTCGACCGCGGGAACGAGAAAAACGGGGCCAGGGTGGGACTGGCGCGCGCTCGTCCCCGCGGGGTCGGGGGGCAGCAGGGTGGCCCGGCGCAGCTGCGTTTCTCGGGTGGGCGCTCCACTTAGGCGCCTGCACGACGGGTGACAGCCGGGGTCCCGCCACACACTACAAATACACTTATATTCCCTTCCCGGACCTACCCAGGTCGCTTCTGTTTATTTGCCTGGAGTCACACCCTGCAGTGCTCGGAGGAGTGGTGGTGGTGGGGGGAGGGGGGTCGCTCCCCAAGACGTTTCCAGGACCGAACAGGTTCCTGCTATCGAATCAGCCTCCCAGCCGCCAGCGCCCCCTCCCCCGCCCAATCCGGCATGCACAGCATGTTTAGTATCCCTCTAAGCGATCTCACCCGCCAGTGCTTTCTGGAGAGGGAATTCCGTGTCCCGATTTGTCCAGTTGTAGAGAAGAGGGAGGAGACGGGTGTCACCTCTTTTCTCCCGGGCTCACACGTGCGCGGCCGGCCGGGTACTACGAATCCCACGAAGCCTTTCGCCCATGAGCGGCTGTCGTGGAGGTGTCGGCACCGCAGAGCATCACGGGCATTGTAGTCCACGGAGTGTTTCCCATGGGCCGGGGGCGGGCGCAGCCACAACATGCGTGGGAGGCGACAGGTCGCGACGGCAGCGACAGGTGGCAGCGGGGGGGTGGTTGGAATCGTAAAGGGTTTTCCAACCCTTGCTTTCACGGCAGAGGATACCGTTCTCACAGACCGCATCACCCGCTGCTCCTCTCGTCCCTTGGAATTCTCGGACCCCTGGGTCCGCCATCAAGGCGGGGCTTGAAGCCCCTGGGTTGGGGGGAGCTGTGGTGCCCCTCCTCCGGCAATGATGTCACTCCCCAACCCCCCTCGCAGCCTCTTGCTGCCCAGAGCTGCCGGGGCTGGGTCACCCCTCCCCCCCATCGCCAGCCCCGGATTCCCCCAGCCTCGCCCCGCCTCGACTTGGGGTGAGTACAGGCGAGGGGAAGAAGGCTGGGGTTCAGGGGTGGCAAGCGAGACCAAATGCCAGCTTTGGAGGCAAGGGGCCCGGGTGACGGGTGACCGAAAGATGACAGCGGAGAACTGCCCCTCCATCAGGAGCTTCGGTGGGGGGAGAAGGGGCTCGGTGTTGCGGGGGAGCACCAATGATGATGGCAGGCAGTCCCCGTGTTTTCGGATCCGTGTCGGGGAGGCCCCCCTTTCCGGGATTTGGAACCGATGGGAGTGGGGGCGAAGGGACAAGGAGGGGGGCCCTTCAGAAGTCGGAAAAACAGGAAAGACCCTTCCCCAATTCTAGGTCTTGGGGGTGGAGGAGAAAGGGGGGGTGCGTGGAAGGGGGGATTGGAAGTACGGAGGTCACCGGAGGGAGGAGTTCGAAGCTGTCAGGAATTCTGTCTTGAAGATCTGGGGGAGGGAGAGGGGTGGGAAGAGGGGCCTCCTTCCGCCTCTCATCTGGCCTCTCCGAAAATCAAATCAAGTTCACTTACCTCGTTTGCTGGCAGTGAGGATGGCGTTTAACCCCAGTCCAGGTCAGGTTGCACAGGCCCCCCTCCCCCACCCCTGCTCCTGAGGAGAAAATCCAGGTTCAGTGATTTTCCCCATATATTCATAGAGGATGACCCTGCCCAAATATTCTTTGGTGGGACCCGAGTGATAGTACATCAGGGAGGGTGCTTGCCTTGTACTCTGTTGCCTTGGGTTCAGTCCCCTGGCACCCCAGATGGTCTTCCAAGCCCACCAGGAGTGATCCACGAGGATCACAGGAGGAAGCCCTAAACATCACCGGGCGGGGCCCCTAAACAAGAAAAGAACAAAAAGAAAAAGCAAATTTCCTTTGGCTTCATGGTGTCTGGACAGTTCTGTCATTCCTTGCCCTGTCTTCCTCCTCCCAAGATCTCAGATCTCCAGGAGCCTCCAAATTCTCCCCTGTTCTCTTCCCTGCACTCCACCTTCTCCCACACCATCTGACCGCTGCAAAGTCGCTGATCTGGTAACTTGATCCCCTGCCTGGCAGCTGTCAAATGCAGCAGAGAAAGAGTGGAGGTGGGGTAGGGGTGGAGGGTGGAGGAGAGGACAGAGAACCTGATCCTTTGCCCTAGCTCCCACTCCAGCACCTAGGATGACCCTCCCCACCCCAGCCCCCCAGCCCCACCCCATTGCACTTGCCGTAACTCATTGCATCTCACTCACTCAACTCCAGCCCACTCCCCTATTTAAACATTCCCCGCAAGATTGGGGCAGAAAGTAGGAAGTCGAGAGGACCCCTCTCTGCTTTCTGGGTTCTGTCAGGTGCTGTGGGGCAGTGGAGGAGCCCGGCACCTGGGGGAAGCGACCTCCCTGTGCTGCAGGACAGGACCCACTTCTGCAACTCTGCAGTGACGCAGGCTCAGTCCTGGCCAGGATGAGGGTTAGAGGGGTTGATGGGGGGGGGGGCAGGAGTGAAAGGAACATAGACTCAGAGAGGTACAGATGAAGGACAATGGGACAAATTCTAAAGAAAAGGGAAACACTCAGAAAAGAGGGTCACAGGGATTCAGAAGGAACAAAAGAGACACGGAAGGTGGTTTGTGTGTGTGTGTGTGTGTGTGTGTGTGTGTGTGTGTGTGTGTGTGTGTGTGTTTTGGAGAAAGAGAAAGGGCAGATAGAAGTGGGAAAAACATGGGAAGGGAGGTCGTTTTAGAGGCGGATGGACAGGCCAGAGAGAGAAACAGCCTCTGGGGGGTGAGGAATGTAGGGAAGAACCCATAGGGGACAGAAACCCAGGGAGAGGGATCCAGAGACACAGAGACAGATATAGAGACACAGAGAGACAGAGACAGAGAGATCCAGAGTGATGTGTGTGTGGAGGAAGGATTGATATAAGGTGGGGAGGAGAAAAGAGGGGCAAAGGCGCACACGTTAGAGGACGGATTCAGAGAATAATTGGACACCCCACCCCCGCGCCCGCAAAAAAAAAAAATCAAAGGATGGCAGACTTTGCAAAGAGGGGTCAGAACCGAGGGAAGGGTCGCAGACAAACACCCAGAGGGAGAGAGAAAGAGACACAGAAAGGCAACGGGGGTGGGTGGGGAGGCGATACTGACCAGCCGCAGCACCTGCACAGGAAGGCTGCGGGCCAGGGACCTTGCGACGCGAGGACGCCCGCAGCCCCTGACCCGCCCCCTTCGCGCCCGCAGGAACCGCCTCCTCCCGCCGCAGCCCCCGCCGCAGCCACCAGTCCCGCCCTAGCCCCTGCGCCTGCGCCTGCGCCCTGACTCCCGGCGGCTCAGCCAGCCCAGGGGGCGGGGCTGGACCCCTACGGGCCCAGCGGTTTAATTCTGGGCCTCCTAATTCTTCCCACTGGGCCTCCTAATGCTCTCCCCCTTGCCTCTCGGGCACCTAACCCCGCCTCATCTCCTCCGGGTCGCACCTACTAAGCCAACCGGGAAGTGCTCGCTGGCTTGGACGCTTAGGTTTATCCCCTCCACTTTATTTATTGGGGGTCACACCCGACGGTGCTCAAGGCTTCCTCCTGGCTCTGTGCTCAGGGATGACTCCTGAGTGAGCTTGAGGGACCCTATGAGATGCCGGGGATCGAAGTCGGGTCAGCCGCCTGCAAGGCAAGCGCCTCATCCGTGCCTTGGTGTTTCTCTCTGCAGTCCGACGTGAAAACTACGCCTCGTCCCCGTTGTTCCCTCACCAACTGGAAGTTCTCGCCCTGCTCTCTAAGGCCCCACTGGACCCTAAGATTCTCTCCCAGGCATTCTGGTCCCCAACACTCCGCGGTCCCAGACCCCACACCTTTGCCCAGCCCGGCAGCTCTGTACTCTGCAGGCATTTCATTTCTTTCATCGCACCCATTTTCTCGTTCCTCTACCTCTTTAATCCTGCCCCACCCCCGCCTGGCCTGGTGGCATATAAGCCCCTAAAGATCCCGCTCCTACTTTAGTCGGGCTGTTTTCTGACAATTCTAAACTCTACCTTCTTCAGTCCCTCCCCATCCACACGCGCACTCATTCTATCAACCAACTCCGTCTAGCACGGCTAACTTGCAGCTTCTGCCCCAGGAATTCTGATCTCGCCTTTCCCTTAGTCCTATTCAGACCTACTCTCCGATGTCCTGATCTCTCTCATCTCCTCCCCTTCTCACTGGGTCCCAGCCTCTGCTCCCCTAACCTTTCTGAGCAAACTCCAGCTACACTTCCCTCCACTGTTTTCCAGTTCCCGCCGCTCCATCAGCCCGCCCCGTTTGTCCGTCCAACCCAATCAGGACAATTTCTCACTCTTTCGGCTCCGCCTCTTAGGAGTCGCCCTCCCTCATCCGTGTAACTTTAGAATCCGAATCGGCGGTTTCAGCCGGTCTCTCCGCACCGGAACCTTGCTTGCCCCGCTTTCTGCCCAGGCCAGGAAATCCTTCTCTGAACGAACAATCAGGATTGTTTCCCACCCCTCGTGTCCCCATTCCAATCTCCACTGTCATGGTCAGGCTTCTTTAAATAGCTTGTACTAGTTCTCTTCCCCGTGCTCCGCCCCTTTGTCTCTAGGCCCAATCAGAGATCTTCCTCCTATTATGCCCCGCCCTTCCGCTCTCCTAGTGCTTTTCTGCCCCGCCGTAAGCCTCTCGCCCCGCCTCCTTTAACACCTTGCTCGGCCTCTCCGCTTCTATCCTCTGTGGCCCCGCCCCCTCCGGCTAGGAACCGTTAGAAACCTAGTCCTCCTCCCAGTCTCAACCCCGCCTCAATTCCTCCGGGCCAATCGCTTCCTTCTTTACGCCCACTGTGCCCCCTGCCCCCGCCCATCACCTCCTCCCGTCCAATTACACCTGTCTCTCCCTCCGCGGCCCCGCCCCGAGGGCCCCGCCCCTCCAGCCCCGCCCCCCGTCCAATGCTGAGCTCAGTCTGCGTCTCGTCTTTCCGCGGGCGCCAGGGGGCCAGCAAGCAGCAGCCGGCACCGCCGCCGCAGCCACCCGAGTCCCCACCGCCGCTGCCTCCGCCGCCGCCGCCGCCGCTACAGGAGCAGCAGCAACAGCAGCAGTCTGCGGAGCCCGACCCCGCCGCGTCTCCGGCGGGTCCCCCGGCACCCCGCGGGCCCGGGGGCCGGCGCGCCGAGCCATGCCCCGGGCTGCCGGCGGCGGCCATGGGGCGGCACGGCGGCGGTGGCGACAGCGGCAAGATCGTGATCAACGTGGGCGGCGTGCGCCATGAGACGTACCGCTCGACGCTGCGCACCCTGCCGGGGACGCGGCTGGCCGGCCTGACGGAGCCCGAAGCGGCGGCGCGCTTCGACTACGACCCCGGCTCGGACGAGTTCTTCTTCGACCGGCATCCGGGCGTCTTCGCCTACGTGCTCAACTACTACCGCACCGGCAAGCTGCACTGCCCGTCCGACGTGTGCGGGCCGCTCTTCGAGGAGGAGCTCGGCTTCTGGGGCATCGACGAGACCGACGTGGAGGCCTGCTGCTGGATGACCTACAGGCAGCACCGCGACGCCGAGGAGGCGCTCGACTCCTTTGAGGCGCCTGACTCCTCGGCTGCCGCCAACGCTGCCAACGCGGGGGGCGCGCACGACGCGGGCCTGGACGACGAGGCGGGAGCGGGCGGCGGCGGCCTGGACGGTGCGGGCGGCGAGCTCAAGCGTCTCTGCTTCCAGGACGCGGGCGGCGGCGCTGGGGGGCCGCCAGGGGGCGCGGGCGGCGCGGGCGGCACGTGGTGGCGTCGCTGGCAGCCTCGCGTGTGGGCGCTCTTCGAGGACCCCTACTCGTCGCGGGCCGCCAGGGTGAGCGTGCTCTCGGGACCCCCCACTCCCCTGGCTTGCCTGATCGTTCCCTGACCCTCGGGACCCCGTGGGGTGGCCCTGCCCCTCCAACTTCCCTGACCCCGCGCTTCCAGACTCGAACACACCCCTCTCTCCCGACTAACCCCGCACCTTCAGACGTTTCTCCAACCTCCAGAAACCCCAGGCCCCTCCCTGTCTCTTCAGAGCCTTAGAAAGTTCCTTCCCCACCATGGATCTCCAGGGCTCTCCAAACTACTCCATACCGCCCTCCCTCCCAAGACTATCCTCAATTCTGTCTCCGGAGCCCCTATAAACCCTGCCAACCATGCTGACCTCTCTTGGTCACCCCTCCGAGACGCCCCTGCCCCTAAACCCTCAGGGAACAGACCTTCCTACACTGTCCCGTGCTCCCCCCTTAGCCAGCAAATCCCCAGCCTTCCCCTCCCACCCCCTACCTCTCTTCAAGTTTAAGTCTCTGGTGTTTGAGGTGTCCCGTTTCTTCTACCCTTAGCGTCTCAGATCTGCCCCCGTCCCAGCCTCCTGAACCCCTCTGTGACCCCCGCCCACTTGCTCTGTCCCCCCCCCACTGACCCCTGTACGTTCCTGGGTCTGGGGGCATCTCCTGTCCTGTGATCATATAGCCCCCTCTGTATTTATGTCCTTTCTCGGATCCTCTCTGCCATTCCGGCTTCCCAAGGACTTTCCCCAGCCTGAGAGCCCGAACCGCCTTTCCTCTCCTTTGCCCTCCAGCATCACCTCTTTCGGACCCACCTTCTCCCCTCCTGTACCCGCACAGCCCGCTCCATCTGCCAGTCCCTGTCCCGAGAGCTTCCCCGTCACTTTCTTCAGTCAAACGAAGAAAGAATTCCTGCTCCAGAACTTGGGCGCACCCCCCACGTTCTCAATCCCTGTAACTTCCTTCGCAAACAGCTCCCGATCCTTTCTCAGAGCCTGCACCTTCCGCGCGTCTCCTACCCTTACTCAACGCCCCCACCCCTACTTCAAAGCCCAAGACTGGGCTTCCCCCGCCAAGTGAGCCATAGAATCCGCACCCCTGCCTTATCGCTCCCCGTAAGGTCCCAGGTGAAATAGGTTTCCGCCCCCCAACTTGGTTCTCCCCCGAACCCACTCCCTCTGCCTAACTTCTTTGAGGTGTTGGAAGAGGAGATGGTTGGAAATGGGGGGGGATTCGAAAGAGCGAGAAAGAGGCGCGCCTGGGGGGGGGCCTCTAGGCTCCTGGGGCCTGGGGCCCCCTCCCCCCACCGTGCCGCGTCCTGGGCCGGGAAGGACGCGGAGCCGCAGTGCCGCATTCGCGCCGGGGGAGGGAGGGGGAGGGGACCCCGGAGGCTCCGCATAAAGTTTGGTCCCCAGGAAGCGCTGAGTTGGCGAGATTTGGGGTGGGGTGGGGGGAGGAGGAGGTGCAGAAAGGACGCGGCCCTAGATGCCCCCTTCGGCCTCTGAGCGGGGGTGGGGGCCCTCCCCCCCCACGGCTTGGGTCGCGCTTCCTCAGTTTGACCCCTTTGAAAGGTGCTGGGGTTGAGACTTGGGGTCCGGGACGGCTTGCGAGGGTCACTCGTTTACTCTACATTTTTTTCCTTCTTTTGGCGGGTCCCCAAAGCACTTTGCATGGTCCAAGCGAGAAGAGCTGGAGAGAGTTGGGAGGAGGCCGTGCAGGTGGAGAGGGGTCGTGTGCCAGCTCCCCTCTCCCTCCTCCCCGGGCCGTAATCTCTCCTTTGCTTCTTACAGGGGGACTCCATGCCCGTTCCTACTCCTTTGGACTTTTGAGCCCCCTCTGGCCCGGGACACTTTCCGGCCTCTCCTGGGCGCACTGCGGCGGGTGCACCCCCCCACCCCGCCCCTCGGCTGCGCCGGCGGCGCGGGGGTTAAGCGGGCTCGGGGCCCGCGGCGGCGCTGCGGCTGCGCAGGTGCCGGCGCCCGCGGCTGCGCACTGCGGCGGGGGAGCTGTCCGCGGTACTGGCCACCGCGGTGCTGGCCGCCGCGCCCCGCCCCCGGCCCGCCCCCACTGCGGTGCCGCAGCCTCCGCCGCGCTCCCGGCTGGGGCTTGCGCTCTGCAGCGGCCTCAGGCCTCTCGGCCCACTGCGGAGAAAGGAGGAGGGGGCCGAGCCAGGGGCGACTCGCTGCCCGCCCCCGGGGCCAGGGTCCGCGTGCAGCCTGAGCCTGGCTCCCCACTTTGTGCCCCTCCGGCAAAGCTCGCCCGCATGCCCAGGCCCCCTGTGCCTGCCGCTGCTGAGACTTTGAACACTCACTGTTGTGGGCAGGACTTTGGTTCTCTTACTTCATCCTGCAAAAAGCCAGCCAGCTGCCTCCCAACTCCCTGTACTCTGACCGAGGCCCCCTCAGCTCTCTTTGGCCCTAAGCCTGTACCCCCATGTTCAGACCCTGCCCCTTCTGACCTCACCGCCAGCCCCTGCCCTTCCAGAGCCTGCGCCTTACCCACCTCCCCCTAAGCCACGGCCAGGCCTGGAGCCAGCAGCTCCCTTTGCAGTTGAGGCGGTTGTACATTGGCACCTTACGGTTCTTAAGGCGCCTTTCTCAGCCCTTGCTCATGGGCATCTCCCCAATATCCTGATGAACCCTTGAGAGCCCCAGGCCCTGTTTTTTGAAATCAAGCTCTTAAGGCAGTCTAAGTTAGTCCTTACAATAACCCTGTAAGTACTAGAGGTTTGAAAGAGCTGAGATCATCTTATCCAAGTTTGGGGCAGGGGGGCCTGAGCCCTCAGAACCCAGGCTTCCTTACTCTTTTTTGGCAGGGGAGGGTGGGACTACACCTGCCGATGCTCAGGGGTTACTCCTGGCTGGGCTCAGGAGACTCTGGGCTACTGGGGATTGAACCCTGGAGTACCAAATGCAAGGCAAGCGCCCTCCCCGCTGTACTATGGCTCCAGCCCTGCTTCCTTACTCTTCACCTCTGGGTCCCACCTCTCCTGTCCTTGTGTCCCCTCTACCTGCCTGGCTGCAGCCCCAAAACATCTGAGAGCTGGTATGGGGCCCCAGAGGCCGAACTGGTGGCTCCCAGGAAGCCATCCATCTGTGTGCAGCTGGGTCCTTGCCCCATCACCAAGGGGGTCTTGCTGCCCCTCCTTTCCCTCCTTTTCTCAAAGCATTTTTTTTGGGGGGTGAGTGGTGGCAGGATCTAGGAAGTGATGGAGCCGTTTTAGGAGTGATGGGTTTGGGCCGCCTGAATCTCCCTAGAGGTTGTCACTGGAAAGGGGTTACTCAGGAGGGTTCTGGGGGACAGCTGGTCGACCAGATGCCTGGGTCACCTTTTGCCCTCTCTCTCCCGCCCTGCCCACAGTATGTGGCCTTTGCCTCCCTCTTCTTCATCCTCATCTCCATCACCACCTTCTGCCTGGAGACGCACGAGGGCTTCATCCACATCAGCAACAAGACAGTGACGCAAGCCTCGCCCATCCCGGGGGCGCCCCCCGAGAACATCACCAACGTGGAGGTGGAGACAGAGCCCTTCCTGACCTACGTGGAGGGCGTGTGCGTGGTGTGGTTCACCTTCGAGTTCCTCATGCGCATCACCTTCTGCCCGGACAAGGTGGAGTTCCTCAAGAGCAGCCTCAACATCATCGACTGCGTGGCCATCCTGCCCTTCTACCTGGAGGTGGGCCTGTCGGGGCTCAGCTCCAAGGCGGCCAAGGACGTGCTGGGCTTCCTGCGTGTCGTCCGCTTCGTCCGCATCTTGCGCATCTTCAAGCTCACTCGCCACTTCGTGGGGCTGCGGGTACTGGGCCACACCCTCCGTGCCAGCACCAACGAGTTCCTGCTGCTCATCATCTTCCTGGCGCTGGGGGTGCTCATCTTCGCCACCATGATCTACTACGCCGAGCGCATCGGTGCCGATCCGGATGACATCCTGGGCTCCAACCACACCTACTTCAAGAACATCCCCATCGGCTTCTGGTGGGCCGTGGTCACCATGACCACACTGGGCTATGGCGACATGTACCCCAAGACGTGGTCGGGGATGCTGGTCGGGGCGCTGTGTGCCTTGGCCGGGGTGCTGACCATCGCCATGCCCGTACCCGTCATCGTCAACAACTTTGGCATGTACTACTCGCTGGCCATGGCCAAGCAGAAGTTGCCCAAGAAGAAGAACAAACACATCCCCCGGCCCCCCCAACCTGGCTCCCCCAATTACTGCAAGCCTGAGCCCCCGCCCCCACCCCCGCCCCCCCACCCGCACCACGGTGGCAGCGGGGGCATCAGCCCGCCCCCGCCCATCACCCCACCCTCCATGGGGGTGACAGTGTCTGGGGCCTACCCGCCTGGGCCCCACACGCACCCCGGGCTGCTCAGGGGGGGAGCGGGCGGGCTGGGGATCATGGGGCTGCCCCCGCTGCCGGCCCCCGGTGAGCCCTGCCCTTTGGCTCAGGAAGAAGTGACTGAGATCAACCAGGCAGGTGAGCAGGGGGCACCTTGGAGGAGGAGGTAGGGAGGTCTGGGGTTGCAAGAGCTGGGAAAGGGGCTGTGAGAGGAAAGGGGGTTCATATGACAAGGACCACTCAGAAGGTTCCAGGGGCCAGCAGCTGTACAGGGAGGGCAGACGGGGCTCAGGAGTGTTTCAGAGGGCTGTGACCTGGAGGGACCAGGGCCAGCTGAGGCCACCCTGAGACAGCAAGGTGACTTACTGCTGGGGGTGCTGGGCTGGACATTGGGGTCCAGGAGTTCAAGGTCGGGGAGGCCCAGGATGGCCACATGGGCAACCTGGTGCCCAGGTTCGAGACCCCGCTGGGCTCAGGCAGAGGAGGAGGGCAGGGGCCAGAGTGTAGCGGTGCCTGTGTCTCCTGGGGTGACCGGGCAGGAGAGGCTGGGGGCCTCCCACCCCCATGCCTTAACTAGGTCAAGAAAAGGAGCTGGGCCGCTCGGCCCCCATCTCTCTCCCTCAGCTGCTGACCCAGATTCTCACCAATTAAAAATAGCTGCAGTCAGAGCCTGGGGACCCCCAGCCCCCCATCCCTCAGCTGTCACCTCAACCCTTCTCCAGCATGCACTTTGCAATGTCTGGCACCCTTGCCGGACCCCCACCTCACCCCATAACCCTGCGTCCTGCCCCAGCCCAGCCCCTGTCTCCCTCATGGCTGCCCCCACACCCCACAATTCGGGCAAGCCCCCCACCTTGTTTGAGGGCCCAGCCCCCCCACCCTGCCCCAGTGTTCAGCACCTCCAGGACACGGGCTTCTGTCCCCTCTTCTTGATACCCAGCCCCAAGCCTCACTCTCTCCTCTGTCTCTGACCCCTCCCGGGGTGCAGATCCCCGCCCCAACGGTGACCCGGCGGCGGCGGCGCTGGCCCATGAGGACTGTCCAGCCATCGACCAGCCAGCACTGTCCCCCGAAGACAAGAGCCCCATCACCCCCGGGAGTCGGGGCCGCTACAGCCGTGACCGAGCCTGCTTCCTCCTCACGGACTATGCCCCTTCCCCCGATGGCTCCATCCGAAAAGGTGAGGCACCTTCCCCACCCCTGGGGCACCCTCAATCCCCCTCTCCCCCCTGGGGAGGCAGGGAGAGGGGCATGGGGGGAGGTGCCCCCTTCCCCTCCCTCATCCCACAGCCCCCTCCTCCCTCCCAGCCCCGGCCCCTCCCCCCCCGTTTCCTCTCCACTGATCCTTCACCTGTCTTTATTCCATCTCCATCCCCCCCACCCCACCCTGGACCTCTGGCCTCTTCCCCCACCCCCAGCCACTGGTGCTCCCCCATTGCCCCCCCAAGACTGGCATAAGCCAGGCCCCCCAAGCTTCTTGCCCGACCTCAACGCCAACGCTGCGGCCTGGATATCCCCCTAGCGGACGGCCCCCTCCCCCCGGGGTAAGTACCCCCGCCTCCCACCCTCTCCCTCTGACTAACACCCCTGAGAACATGCACCCTCACTGACCAAGACTCCTGTCCCTATCTGAAGAGCGCCCCCACCCCGACACTGACCCTGTCCGCTGCTCCCAGGGCCTGCTCTGCCCCTCACTCACCCCGGGCACTAACCCCCACCCTCCACCGCACGTCTGAACTCCACAACTGACCCCCCCAAGCCCCCGATCTCCCTGCATCCACCCCCTCACCTTGCTCTGTGGATCAGTCTAGAAAAGGGGGCGCACACCCAGGCTGCTCTTCTAAGTGCCTGGCGGGGAGAGAGACTCAGCCCCCCACTCCTGACCTCTCGTGGACTGCGCCGAGTCCGGAGGGGCCAGGGAAGGCAGCAGGGAACAGAGACAGGGGCCGCCCTGCACCCCCAGTTGCTTTTGAGAGGCAAAGTTAGGTTAACTTTGGGGTGACACGGCAGGAAGGGGATCTACTGTGGGGGGAGCAGAGGGACTTCCTGGGGGGCCAGAATCTCCATTCTGCTGTGACCCTAGCCATGACCTTCACTGAGGGGGGGACACACAGAGCAAGCCAGGACTGGGACCCGCAGCAGCAGGAAAGCACGGCTTGGGGAAGGCCCCTGGGGCAGAGGGGGCCTCAGAGACACGCAGATGGATGAACGGCAGGAAGGGCAGGGAGGTGGGAGGGGTAGGGTGGAGAGGAGCCGCTTTGTCAGGGCTGTGGAGAGGGAGAGGAAGGAAGAGGCAGGGAGATGGGGTCTGCGGGGTAGCAAGGGGCAGTGAGTGGACAGTTTGCAGAGGACTCATTCAGCAAACAGAACATACTTCCATTCTGCACTCCGGCCCCCAGCTCACCCCTAACTTCCCCCACAGACTCCCCCATGCACAGGGCTAGGCGGAGCGCCGGTCAGGTGCAGCCGCAGGGTTGACCATCCTGAGGCCCGTGTGACCACTGTCCAGTTTGTGAGTAAAACTTTATTGGAACACAGCCATCGTCACATCCCAGCCAAGACACAAACCAGGTGGCCTAGGGGACTGAAAATAGTCCCTCTCTGGCTCCTGACAGGAAGCGGGTGCCGGTCCTGCTGGGAGGCAGCAGAGAGCAATGTCACATGCCCCCAAGTGACAGGGACACAGAAACTCGTCCTCAGGCGACATCAGCCCTGGTGCCTGTCACCGAGGGAGCCCCTGCCCCACATGGCTGCCCTGTTGGTGCCGCTGTGGCAGGGTTGGCCCGTTCTTGAGCCTCTTGCCCTTCAGGGACAGGAGACTAAAAAGCAGAGCTTGCTCGTGGCGGAGGGCACTCGCCGTGCACGCGGCTGGCCCGGGTCCCATTAACAACACTGCACAGGGTTCCCTGAGCTCAGAGCCAGGAATGAATCCTGAGCACGACCTTCTGTGAGGAGGGGTACCCCAACTTTTAGGGGAGGAGGAGCAGGCGCCAGCAGACAGTAGTGGGCACCAGACAGGTCCTGGAGCGAGCCCCCTGGAAGACAGACTTCAGCTTTGCAGTGACAAACCACCTGCAGGCCACTCAAAGGACATCCCTTTCCTTACGGAGCCAGATTTGGGGAGCCTCCTGAGATGATCTCCTGTCAGCCCCACAGCACCACAGACAGGGATGAGTCGCATCAGCCTGTCTGCTCCCGCCCGCACCCCCGTCCCTGAACCCCCCACCCCATCATTCTCCATTTCCATCTCACCACCAGCCCGTCCCCTGCGCCCCTGTCCCCACCGTGCTTGTACCCAGTCCTGTTCCCACCCTTTGTCCCTCACCCCTCCAGGTCTGGATGGGCCCCTGGAGTTTGGAGTTTGGGGTGTGGAAGGATGGGAGGGTTTGGGGGACGTGGGCATGGGAGGAGGAGGTGCGGGGGAGGGTCTTTGCTTCTCTGCCTCTGATGCCAAAATCCATTCATTTGAACTCAAATGATGGCCTGAGCCGATGGGGCTGACTGAATCCCCCTCCCACACCCCTTCTTCCTCACTCTGTCCTCCCCTTCACACCCTTCCCAGCACCCCACAACCCCTCCCTTCCCTGCCTTCCCCACAAGCCACCCTACCTCCACACCTGATGTGCAGGTGCCCCTCCTCCCCTCCCCTCCCCTGCTCAGTCACCCCGGAAGCTCCTTCCACATTTGAAGTCTCTCGCCGCCCCATCTCACTGCTTCCCTCCCCCGGAAAACACCAGAGAGGAGGAAGAGATTCCGGCGTTTCTCCATCCCCCCAACAGTGAGGCTGTGTTGGGGGGTCCCCCCTGACCGCCCTCTCCCTGCTGTGACTCTGTATATTTCTGTCCCCAGCTCTTGTCACCGCCTGAGACCGCGCAAGACCCTCGGTCCCCCCCGCCCCTCCCCCCCAGGTTAGCAATGGGAATGGCTGGGAGGGGGGCTTTCCCCACAACTGGGGTCCCAAACCCCCCTGGGCCTTCTTGCCTCTGGGCAGGAGGCTCCCCACCATGCCTTGAGGAGCCTGGAACTCCCCTAGACATGACCTCGGAGACACCCCAGAGATTTCTACAAAGCCCGCACCAGCTCCTCAGCATCAGAGCCGGGGGGGCCCCCCCGCACCTCCCCACAGCCTTCCTGTCCCTGAACAGAAGCTCTGCGCTCACCACTGGGCCACATCTGGGCCCCTGAACCCCTTACAGATACCCCATCCATGGAGACAGCATGGAGCGGGGGCCCTTTCCATGCACATGCCCGATTCTGGTTCCATCCTGGTATGCCATAGGCCCCCAAGCTCACCAGGCATGGGCCCTGAGCACCACTGGGTACACCCCCCCCCCCCAAGCAGCAGACCAGGAGCAGACACTTGCTCGAGCCCCCCACTACCATCTCACCTTTTCTTACACCTTGGTTAGCACCCCTGCAGCCCCCCCCCACCTGGGTCCCCTCCACCGGCTGCTCCCCATGTGCATTCCACCGAGCTCCCCCATGCCCTGCTGCCCATCTGCCTCGCTGCCCCACCTTTTTGCCTCAGATGAGGGGACCAACGAGGGGGGGTGTGGGCTGCGGTGGGGACGGATGGGGCGGGGGCTGGTGGGAGCCACCGCGCCCCCTAACCCCCGTCTCTCTCCCCACCCCTGTCTGACCCTGTTCCGATGCCAACTGACTGTGTTCACCTCTCTCCCCTCCTCCTCGGCCTGTCCCCTCTCCGCCTCTTGCTGTCTGTCTGTCCGTCTGTCTTGGTTGTCTGTCTCTTTTCATCCATCTGTCTCTCCTCTCTGTGTCTCTCTACTGCCTTTCTGTCTCGGGGTCTCTGTCCCCCCCACGCTCCCCCACCCCGTATTTCTGCCCCCCAGGTTACGAGAAATCCCGCAGTCTAAGCAGCATCGCTGGCCTGAGTGGGGTGTCCCTGCGCCTCGCACCCCTTACCACTCCCCCTGGCTCTCCCAGCTCTCCCAGGACCACCCGCCGTGCTCCCCCCACCCTGCCGTCCATCCTCTAGTGCTCCCCTACCCCCCTGTGGGGGGTCTCGGGGGTGACAGGGAAGAAGGTCAAAGGAGCTGCGGGTGGGGGGTGGGAATAGGGTTTTTACTTTTAAGGAAAAAAGTCAATAATATGCAACCGAGAGACGCCAGCAGACACCCCTGGGCCCCTCACCCCCACCGGGCCCCCCAAGATGGGGAGGGGGGGGGAAGGAGCCAAAGTCCAGCCCTGCCCCCTAGCTCCCCTCCCCCCAGAAATAAAGCTGCTCAGGTCTCCGAGAGCCATAGGAACCCTATCCCCGGCACCTTGTGCAGAAGCGTCAGAACCACGTGACCAACATCTCGGGGCTCCCCTCCTTGCTCTGCATGTCTGCCCCGGCCTGGACGCCCCCCTCAGCAATAAGCCTCGGACTGCATGCCGCCTTCCAGGGATGGGCGCTGGGCAGGGGCGGGACCCCCCAGGGGGTCAGGCTGATCATTAAGCCAGAGGGTCCCCGGCCTCCAATTTTCACCCCCGGAGGGCAACCCAGCAAGTACTGATCACGGCAGGGGGGGTGGGGGGTGGAAAATAGCACTGTGAGGGAAGGGGTCTCAGTCACTCGGTCCCCTGGAACAGCAGAGTCAGATGGGGGTGGGACTCGGGTCCTGCACGTGCTCGCAGCCTCCCTCTGCATGGACTCGGGTGCCCTCCAGCCCCCTGGATGATCGGCTCTTGCGCATAAGTTTCTCCCCTTTGCCAGAGACCTGCACCCAGAACCCCCAACACCCTGCTTCCCCTGACCCCCATACGCTCCGGGGACAGCCACTGCGCATGGGATGCCTCCCCTCCATGCCCCACCTCCTAGCCCTTCCGAACTCTCCAAGACTAGACCCCCCCCCCCTTCCCTTCAGCTCACTTTCAGCCTCTGGGATGCGCCAGATCCTTCCTACAAATCGGACATTCCCCGGAGACACCCCCAGAGCCTCAGGCCGCCCTTACCCTTCTCAGTTGCCCCAAATCTCAGACATCCACCTCAGGTCCCCCGTGGCCCGCGCCAGATGCGCTAGCCCTGGAAGCAGCGCTGGGGACCCAGACCTTCCCAGGGCTGGCCCGCCCCACCAGACCTCCTTCCCTTCAGGGGTGCCCAAAGGCATCCGTCAGGGACACCCTGTCTTTCCGGAGTCCGCAGGGGCCAAGGTCGGGGTTTGGGGGGTTGAGCCAAGTACCAAGGCTGCCGCTGCTCAGCGGTTCCTGGGGCAGTGGAAGCCCCGCCCTGCCCTAGGCTGCACGAGGGAAGGGGCGCCGACTCAGGGGTCAGGGGGTCACCCACCCACCGCCCCTCCATAACGGCGGGTGGGAAATCATCTCACACCCCATCCTGGCTCAAGGACTCGCTACCTCCCCCACGCCCAGACACGTTCCGGGCCCCCCATTTCCTTAGAGGATGTCCCCCCTTTTGGAGTTGGGGGGTCCCCAGAATTAGCCGCTCCTCTCCCTCCGCTCCAAGGACCTCAGGACCTTCCCCTCTCCCCCAGACACCCGAGGGTTGGTGGGGAGTGTCACTGAGCACGATTCTTGATGCAATGATTCCTATGCAAGGGGCATTTCCAGTCCCCCTCCTTCCCCTGGCCCCTAAACCCTGGCGAATCAGGGGGGCGGGGTGGGGCGGGTTCCGGTGGGGGTGGGGCGGGGCAAAGGGCTAGGGGCTGCGTCACCAGGGTCTGGGGGGCGGGGACGATTCTATTGCCAAAGGGTTTAACTTCTTTACAAACACCCCAAGATCAAAAGCCAACCCCCCCCCCCCCCGCCCCTGACCCTCAGGAGCCCGATGTGGGTGGGGAGGATCTTTTCCAGTCTCCTGACCTCGTGGCGACTCCCCACGCTCGCCGATCCCCGACACCGAAGCCCGCTTTTTAGTTCAGCTTGAAACACCACGGTCATTAGAAACGAGAAAAACGAGATTCCCGCGCCCCAGCAAGCCCCGGCCAACAACATGCGTGGGGTTCGGGGAGGCGAGCGGCGGGGAGTAGCCCCGCGCCCCCGCCGGGGTGCCTGCACGCACACGCATGCGCTGCATGACGCGCCCCCGCACGCATGTCGCGCCCCCTGCGCCCCGGAGCACGGACACGGGCCAGGGGCGCGGCTGGGGGCCGGGATGGCGGGGGGGGAGGGGGCTTCCCGCGCTCGGCGGCTTCTCCCTGACGCGCACACGCGCACACACGCAGGCGCGCGCGCACACGCACACACGCACACACACACACACTCACACACACACACACACACACAGCAATAAGTTTCTCTCACTCAAACGTGGGTGGGGCGGGCCTGGCCAGTGGTGTTGGGGGGCGGTGATGGCAGTGGTGAGGGGGTGCTCTCAGGGATGGGGCGGGGGTCCGGAGTCCGTGTGGGGGAGGGGAGGTCTGCAAAAAACGTCCAATTCTGGTGCTAATGGCGGGTCTTCCCAGCCCACCCCCAGGGCCGGGAAGGAGGGTCGCTATGGTGCCTCCCCCAGGCCTCCCCTACGCCCACCCAGGGTGCATGAACCGCCCAATGCAGAAGCTGCCGCATGTCACCCCCCCCAAAGAAAAAGTGTCATGCCCCCCCTTCCCACCACCCTCACTCCCCACCAAAATAAAAGTTTCCTTTTCATTTAAAAGTTTCGCTTATCTATTGACTGGTTCGTGCTGGGGGAGGGGAAGTTGGGGGCACAGTGGGGGAGGTCCCAAGGGGGGGAACGACAAAGGGGGGAGAGAGAATGCACTTTGCAGAGCACCTGCCCTGGAAGGGGGTCTCACCATGCTATGGGGGGGGGCGGGTGAAGGGGAGTGCCTGCCTCCGTTTTCCTGATGAAATCATAAGGGCTCATTAGGACTTCGAAGAAAATAACTAAGTTTGGCACCTGGGTGCTACATGCTTCTGTAGAGCCAGGCTGACAAGTTCCCAGTGAACTCTGCACCTGAGACCCCTATTCCTGACCCAGTCAGACTGGGTTGGTGTGATTTCAGCTCCTGAGTGGTTGTGTGTTCTTAAGCAGGTCACTCAACCTCTCTGAACCTGTTTCCTCCAGTCTAAAAGGGTGGGAGCTGGCCAGAAACATAGGAGAGCAACTAGGGCATTTGCCTTACCTGGGTTCCATCCCTGGCACCCCATATGGTTCCTTGAGTCCCTCCAGGAGTGATCCCTGAGCATAGAGCCAGGAATTAGTCCTGGGCACCACCAGGTATGGCAATTAAATAAAAGGGTGTCGGGGCTGGAGCGATAGCACAGAGGGTAGGGCGTTTGCCTTGCACGTGGCCGACCCGGGTTTGATTCCCAGCATCCCATATGGTCCCCCAAGCACCGCCAGGAGTAATTCCTGAGTGCAGAGCCAGGAGTGACCCCAAAAAAAGCAAAAAAATATAGATATATAAATAAATAAAATAAAAGGGTGGGCGCAGGCGGCCTGGTGAATCCTCTAACGTGGAATGAAGGGCCCCTCCATGCTGGGAAGCTCTTGGCTTGCAGGCTCTTGAGTGCTGGTTCCGGGCTGTCATCCCTGACCCCAGAGCTTCGGAAGCTGCTTCAGTTAGCCCCCTGACTTCTCCCTTTCTGTGCCAGGCTCTCTGGGCTCAGATTCCAGTTCCATCAGAGCCCCCTCCCACCCCACCCCCAGTAACACAGACAGACACCAGGTGGGCCTAGAGCTGAAATTTATTTCTTCCAGAGCCTGGGAGGCTGCGGGGACCCCAGATTCTGGCTTCATGGGTATCTCCAGCAGAGCTGAGATCACAGGAGAACGTTCAATCAGCAGTGGGTACAGAGCAGGGGGAGGAGGGTTGGGGTGCAGACCGCTGCCACCCAGAGTTTGGGGGTAAGTGGTTAGGTGGAGAGAGATACCCAGAGGGGAGAGAGGGCAAAGAGGAGGGGACTCCTGTTGGGGGGGCAGGGGATCTACGGACCCCCTCCTGAGAAGGAGCATTCAGTAACCACTGAAAGTGTTGGGAGGTCTCAGCCTGGATCACACCCACATCTCCTCCCCAGGGGGAGAACCCCAGGCCTTGCCTCGGTGCCAGCCCCTCCAATGATGTTGGGAACACACAGGGGCTGTCCAGTGCCCTGCTGCCCTGGGGGGTATAAGTGCTGTGGTGCCAGAGAGCGGCCCCATTTCCAAAGTGCGAGAGGGCAGCCACCCGGAGCAGGCACAGGGTGTGGTCACTGCGGCTGGGCAGCTGGGGACCCCTCAGGCTCCTGAGGCGCTGGATCCGCCCCATCAGCTTCCTCATCTGATGCCACGCCCTCCTCCAGGTGGAAGACTTCCCTCACGGTGCGGGTGGTAAAGGTGAGGGGCCCGCGGCTGCCGGGAGAGAGAACAAGATGGGGAGAGGTGGAGGGACGTGTGGAGGATGAAGACAGATGAGGGCAAAGGGTCAAGGGGAGCTGCTGAGAGACAAGACACCCAAGAGATGGGTGGAAGAGAGAGGCCCCCTGCCCCTGGTGCCTTTCCCTCCCCTGTTCCCTGCTCCCACAGTCCTCACTCCCCACCACATCCCCAGGCATACCGGAGCCGGTTCCTCAGCGTGACCACCTCTCGGTTCATCGACTCTGCTGACTCGGTGACGTCCTCCAGCTCCCGCTGCAGCCGCCTGCGGCCGGCCTGGGCCCGGGACGCCTCCTCCTCAGCCTCTTCCACCTGCCGCTTCAGTTGCTTCATCCGAAGGTTCCCCTTCTCCAGCTGCAATGGGGAGAGGGGGGCAGGGGTCAGGGCAGTGGGGTCATGCCTGGGGTGTACCGCCACAGGGTGCCCAGCCTGCTCTACTCCCTGTCCTGCCCTGGCCCCAGCCTCTGCCTTGACACTTGACCTCAGACAAGAGCGGACTCTGTCCCTCTGAGACCCAGGCCCTTCATTCTGGGCCCATGGGGCCTCCTTCCCAGAACCCAGACCCGCCCCAAATCCTGCCACTGTCTCTCCCTGAGAAGGAGTTGCCTGTGAGCATGGTTCCTACCAACACCTTTGGTCTCCTTTTTCTTTTTCAAATTTTTTTTGGGGTCCATGCATGCCAATGCTCAGGGACTACTCCTGGGCTCTGCACTCAGGGATCACTCCTGGTGATGCTTCAGGGGACAATATGGGATGCCAGAGGTCAAATGTGTATTAGCTGCATGTAAGGCAAACACCGTCCTGCTGTACTACATTGCTCAGCATCCCCCTTAAGTCTCATTTCCTATTGGTCAAACCCCAGTTTTCTTCCTGCTATACCAGTCTTGTTGCAATGAAACCAGCTAGTGGCATCCCAAGGGCCTTTGTACCTGCTGTCCCCCCTGGCTAGCTCTCCTGGGGTTATAGGATTCAAGTGTTGCATTCTTGGACAACACTTGAACAGATGCCCCAGTCTAAGGAAGGTCTTTTTTTTTTTTTTTCATTTTGGCAATGAACAAGGGTTACTCCTGGTTCTGCACTCAGGAATTACCCCTGGCGGTGCTTGGAGGGCCATATGGGATGCTGGGAATTGAACCCAGATCGGCCACATGCAAGGCAAACGCCCTACCCTCTGTGCTACTGCTCCAGCCCCAGGAAGGTCTTACTGACTCTCTGTCTCCCCATCTCTTCATTCTCTTTCTCTTCCTTCCTTTGTAACCTTTTGTCACAGTCTGAAATGATCTTTGCTTACCGATAGCACTTATTGTGTCTTTTCCTATATTGAGAGTGTGAGGGGGGAGTACTCTGTAAATTTCACAGTCATATTTCCAAGGCTCAGCACCAGGCAGGGCACTGAGGAGGGATTCGGCTGGAGGGGCAGCACTCAGTAAGTGCTGGATGACCAGGCCAAACACTCTGGTGAACTTCTGTTTTTGGGACACACCTAGAAGTACTCAAGGGTTACTCCTAGCTCTGTGATCAGGGATCACTTCTGGTGAGCTCAGGGGACCCTATGGGGGTGCTGGGGATTAAACCTGGGTTGGCCACATGCAAGGCAAGTGCCTTACCCACTGTACTATTTCTTTGGTCCCAACCTCAGCTGAGCTTTTAAGGGCACGGAGATTCACTCCAGCCAGATTTGGTGACTGTGAATGTGATGCAAAAGATTTTCCCTTTTATTTTGTTAAATTTAAATGTCTTTTTTTGTCCACACCAGACAGTGCTCAGGGGTCACTCCTGGGGTGGCAAGGGCACCCGTATGGGGTGCCAGGGATTGAATCCAGGTCCCTGTGTATAAAGAAAACACCCTCGGGGCCGGAGCGATAGCACAGCGGGTAGGGCATTTGCCTTGCACGCGGCCGACCTGGGTTCGATCCCCGGCATCCCATATGGTCCCCCAAGCCCTGCCAGGAGTAATTCCTGAGTGCAAAGCCAGGAGTAACCCCTGAGTATCGCTGGGTGTGACCCAAAAAGCAAAAAAAAAAGAAAACACCTTCTCCATTGTGCTCTCTCCAGCCCCTATATTCCCTTTTTTTTGCTTTTTGGGTCACACCCGGTGATGCTCAGGGGTTACTCCTGGCTCTGCACTCAGGAATTACCCTTGGCGATGCTCAGGGGGACCATATGGGATGCTGGGAATCGAACCTGGGTCGGGCATGTGCAAGGCAAATGCCCTACCCGCTTGCTATTGCTACAGCCCCCTATATTCCCTTTTAAAGTTTCTGTTTCCTCTTGTGTGAATGAGACCATGTATTTCACAAGGGGGGGGGCAGATCTCAAGCAGGGCTCAGTGGGGGACATCTCATTCATGCTCACACAAACAGACTGGATGGTTCCATGCTAGTGCCCAGTGATATGACAGTGCTCACATCCAACAGAGCTGGGGGCCCTCAGAGTCACACCAGGTGGTGTGTAGGGTCCCCAGGCCACACTTGACAGCTGGGAAACTGAACTTCGGTTCCCTATGCAGAATGCATATCTAACCATGCTTCCCCCAGCTGTCTCCGTGGATTTTTTTTTTAAAGGCAGAACAGAGCTCAGGACACAGTAACTGCTCGATAAACCATTAAAAGCACAGACTCTGGCATTCTGAACCTTGATTCCATCTCTGATTGTTTTGAGATGGTTACTTCAGCTTTATGTGCCTTTGTTGTCTCATTTGAATGAGAGGGGGAAGCTGTAGCCCTGTCTCAAGGGCTGATACTTGAGATCTGTAGCACAATGCCTACTGGATGAAGAAGTCATTAATTTTTTGCCCTGGGCTGGCTTCTGCATAAGGTTTGACTGCCCTTTCCTGATTGTCTCACCAGGATTTTCTCAGATTTCAGAATTTCTAGATTGCAGGGCTGAAGCAATAGTGTATACAGTGGGGAGTGCATTGGCCTTGCATGCAGCTAACCCAGGTTCAATCTCCAGGATCCCATATGACCCACCATGCCCACTCCTAAGTGCAGAGCCAGGAACAGGCCCTGAGGATTGCTGAGTGTGGCCCCCAAACCAACCAACCAACCAACCAACCAACCAACCAACCAACCAACCAACCAAAATAATTTCCAGATTAAAAGTCACACAGATTCCAGCTCTCCACAGAAGTCCTTCCCTGGGGGACCACATGGGCGTGGCCTGGTCAGCGGCTCCAGGGGCTCACCTGGTCCCGGAGCTGGTCAGCTGCCCTGCGCTCCTCTTCCACCTGCAGCACCACCTCCTTCAGCCGCTTCTCAGCCCTGCGGACCAGCTTGCCGGAGAGGATGCGTTCCCTGCAGGGAGCACGGAGCGGGGTCACTGGCATCCATCCCCGTGGTGTCAAGTGTCAGCTGGCACCCTGTTCTCCAGCTGGTCTCCTCTTTCTCCCCACCCCTCTTTGGCTCCCCCAGTGTACATGGGACAGTCCCTGCCCCCGCCCCCACCCCAGCCGCCAACCTCCCATTTCAGGGCCTCCACTAGGATGCCGGACATTCCCTAGGATGCCGGACATTCCCCAACACAATATTTTTGTGCTCCAAGAAGCATTTCACACACACACAGCTGCAGAGGCCCCTGATCGTCCCCCTCTCGGGGGCCTGGGCTTGGTACCGTCTCCCACACCTGCCCTCCTTCACAGCCCTGTGACAACCCTGAACCAGTCTCACCTCTACAACCCCCTCACATGTGCTCCCTCCTCTCTCCCCAATGTTCCCCACCCCTAACCTCTCCTATGGTGACTCTCACACCTGGGGTACATCTTTGGGAAGGTGCCCCAGTGACAGATCAGGTAGGACGGGGGAACCCCTTCAGTGGGTAACTCTGAGTAGGTCATCTACTCAACTTCTCCATCTGTTTAATGTGGGCAGTGGGTGTAAAGATAGACATCTGCCCCTGTCTCTGGAATATCAGTCCTTCTGGCATCCCTCTGTGGCCTCTCCTGGGCCACCATCCCTCGGCTGATTCATACCCCTCCAAGTGCTTGCCTGGGGTCTGCACCTCAGAAATCGCCCCCTCTTAAGGGCCCAGCTCAAAGGCTTCCTCCGTCAGGGACCTTTCCCAAACCACACCGGAAATGTTGGTCCAGCTTAACCCAGGCTGTGGCCCCAGCCCCGCTCACTGCCGGCACCTCCCTTTCCTGCTCTGTGTGGCTCATGAGACTCTCCTTCTGGGGTCAGGGGACAGGTCTGGGCACAGACTAAGGGAGGACAGCAAGTGGGGCATTTGCCTTGCACATGGCTGACCCAGGTCTGATCCCCAGGATCCCATACGGTTCTCTGAAGCCCACTGGGAATGAGCCCTGAGTACAGGGTCAGGAGTCGGCCTGGTGTGGCCCCAAAAATAACAATAAAAGAAATAACAAAGTGCTGTTGTTCAGGGGTGATTGCACAGTGGGGAGGGCACTTCCCTTGCACATGGCTGACGAGTTCAATCCCCAGCATCCTAGAGGGTCCCTGAAGCCCTGTCAGGAGTAATTCCTGAGTGCAGAGCCAGGAGTTACCCTGAGCATTGCCAGGTGTGACCCACAAACTTAAGAAAAGAACCGTTGTTTCAAATCCCTAAACTTTGAGGTGACTAATCATGCAGTTGTAGCCAAGGGCTACTCTTCTACCTACACCCACCTCCATGCAGAGTGCCCAGTGCCTTTGAGGGACTTGTCTGCCCCGCCCCCCACCCCACTCCTCAGCTACCTGGTCTCCTGCTCCAGCTGCTCCTCGGCCTGGGCCAGCTTAGACTCCAGAGAAGCGATGGTCATCTTCTGCCGGGCCCTGGCCCCAGCATCCTCCTCGCCCAGCCGCTCCCGGAGCTCCTGGATCTGCCGCTCGAGCTGCTGCCGCCCGCTCTCCGCCTTGGCTGAGAAGCTGCGCTCAGCCGACAGCTCTGAGGTCAGCGATTCCACCTGGAGTGGACGGAGTGTCATGTGTCAAGGCCGTGTGACTCGGGTGAGTTTATGATGGTCAAATGTGGGACCTTTTTTCTTTTTTGGTTTTGGGCCACTCCCAGCACTGGCCAGGACTGACTCCTGGGTCTGTGCTCTGGGGATCACTTTTGGAGGCATGTGGGGGGCCCTATGGAATACTGAGGATCCAATATAGGTCAGCCACATGCAAGGCAAATGGCTTCCTTGCTGTATTATCACTCCACCAAATGCCTAACTTCTATCTTGTCTTGGTATCACACCTAGTGGTACTCAGAGCTGACTCCTAGCTCAGTGCTCAGGGATCACTCTTGCTGGGGCACAGGAAACCCTATGGGGTGCCAGGGATTGAACTGGTTACTAGGTGTCACATGCAAAACAAGCAAGTACCCCCCTGCGCTGTCTCTCTGGCACTACCCTCTGTGTTATCTTTTTGGCCCTACGCAGAGCTTGAATCCTGAGCCATTCCTCAATAGAGGACAAATGCCAACAGATACTTTTTGTGTCTGTTTTCTGTCTGTGACCCACCCCCAATGGGTCACCAAAACAGAACAGCTGTCAGTCTTGGAATGGAACCTTTCGACGTGGGTTTTGCTATTTTCATAAACCCACAAGACCATCACCAGGAGGCTATAAATGGCACCTCTGGCTGCAAAGGAGTTATTCTGAGGGTTCTCACACTTCTGTCTGTACCTCAATCACCTGGGAGCTTGTGAGAAAGATCTGGCCTGCATGGCCCAAACTCTGCCCCTGAATGTCTGCACTGACTTGGCACCTCGAGAGCGGTGTCCCCAGGTCTGCACTGATGTAGAAGCATCTGGGTGGGTGTCTGAGCTGAGTGCGGGGCGACCCCGAGAAAAGGGACCACCAGCCACTCTGTGGGGATATACTGTTTGTTTGTTTACTAAGCATGGACACAAGCGGGGCACTGGCGGGGGGTTGGGTAAATGAGTCACTGGGCTGGGCCTGAGTCACACTGGAGCATCTGACTCTCACAGGAACAACCACTGACGTGCTTAGCACGGCTCTTGGAAGGGGGGAGAGAAAAAAAAATCTTTGTGATGGTAAAATAAGACAGTGGTACAAGAAAAGGTTCACCCCATGTGTGGCTTAAGGGGTTAACAACTGCCGGTGCTGTGGTCACCTGCATCCACTCCAAGAACTAGGGCTCCTGAAGTCCCTGACTGCCTTTGCTGCTAACAGCACCCCTGCCCCCCAGTGCCTCCCTTGGCTCTGCAAGGAAAGACCCCACTGCTCCTCTTCTGATATGCTGGATGCAAAGTTGCATCCCAAGGTCAGAGCACTGGATCCTCTCTTAAAAATTTACACACAGGGGGCCGGAGCGATAGCACAGCAGGTAGGGCGTTTGCCTTGCATGCGGCCGACCCTGGTTCGATCCCTGGCATCCCATATGGTCCCCCAAGCACCGCCAGGAGTAATTCCTGAGTGCAAAGCCAGGAGTAACCCCTGAGCACCGCTGGGTGTGACCCAAAAAAAGCAAAAAAAAAAAATTACACACAGGTTGGGGCCAGGGTACAACAGGAGCCCGACCCGGGTTCAATCCCCAGCCTCCCAGATGGTCCCCCGAGCATTGCCAGGAGTAATTCCTGAGTGCAAAGCGAGGAGTAACCCCTGACCATCACCGGGTATGACCCCAAAAGCAAAATTGTAATAATAATAATAATAATAAATAAATAAAAAGCACTGCACTGTAGCACTGTTGTCGATTTGCTTGAGCAGGCACCAGTAATGTCTCCATTGTGAGACCTGTTGTTACTGTTTTTGGCATATCGAATACGCCACAGGGAGCTTGCCAGGCTCTGCCATGCAGGCAAGATACTCTCGGTAGCTTGCCGGGCTCTCTGAGAGGGACAGAGGAATCAAATCCGGGTCAGCCGCCTGCAAGGCAAACGCCCTATCCGCTGTGCTATCACTCCAGTCCAGATACATAAAAATTTGTATACAGGCTGGGGCCAAGGCGACAATAGGGAGGAAGTTTGCCTTGCATGAGGCTGACCCAGGTTTGATCCCTGGCACCTCATAAGGTCCCCTTGAGCCTGCCAGGAGTGAGCCCTGAGCACCACTGGGTGTGGCCCCCAAAGAAAAAATAAGGTGAAAAATAAAGTGGCGAATGGGTAAACAAAGCCATCCTCATTGGAGTTGCAGCTCTTTCTTCTAAGAGTTTCTGACGTGTCTGGCCTTGGTGTTCTTGCAATGACAAAGACCAAAGGTGTGTGTCCCTTGGGGCCCCGGGAGCCCCCGGCTGGCTCACCTGGAGGAGCAGCTTGCGGTACCGGTCACCCAGCAGCTCCGCGTTGCTCTGCTCCTCCTCCAGCTCCTCCTCCATCTGTCCCAGGCGCCCCTCCAGCTGTCGTTTCTCCTCCAGGATGGCTGCCCTGGGGGACACATGGGGGCTGGTAAGGGGAGAGGGCAGGACAGCAGGGGGACGGAATGCCCCGACCAGGGGTCACGCACTTGCTCAGGCTGCCACTGGCCACCTCATCAGCCATCTCGTCCCGCTCCTGCAGGGCCTGGCGCCGGGCGCGGTCTGCTGCGGCCAGTTCCTGCAGTCCCAGAAGATATGGTTAGGGGGGTGCAGGAGAGGCTGTGCTGGACACAGGGCCTGCTGGCCGACACCTCGCGTTCTATGGCCTGTTCCCCACAGGTGCCATCTGGAGCAATTCAGCCAGTCTGTGTGTCCTGTCTGGTCCTGGACACTGATCAGTGTCCCCTTCTTGCTGCCCACCTGCCTGCCTGGGCGCTCACCATCTGTCTCCTCTGGCTCCCGCCCTCCTCTCCCTTCCTCCCTCTCTCTCCCCTGCCACCAGGGGGTTCCTGCAGGTGGTCTCCACCTCCTTCTGCCCTCTGACCCCCCTTAACTGCACTCTGACTCTGCCCACCCTGCCCCAGTACTTTATAGCCCAGGCCCCAGGCTCCCCTTTTCCGGTCCATTCCCTTCAAGCCCAAGAGCGCCCTCTGCAGCTTGGAACCCACATAAGGTTCTGTGTCTGCTACCCCAGCACCGCCCTCCCAGAACCCATCCTGACTCCAGGACCCCCCCCCGCCCCCCCTCCATCCTCTGGGTCTCACCTCCTGCAGCCGCACCACCTCTGCCTCCAGCCCTTTGACGCGCTTCTCACTTTCCTTATTCAGGGCAAAGATCTCCTCCCGGGAAGTACGCGTTTCCTCCACCTCCCGCCACAGCTCTTTCATCTGGGCCTGGGTGAAGGAAGTGAAAGGTGGAACCGGAGAAGAGCACAGCGGGAAGGGCGCTTGTCCTGCATGTGGCTGACCCGGGTTCTATTCCCAGCATCCCATATGGTCCCTTGAGCTCGCCAGAGTGATTCCTGGGCGCAGAGCCAGGAGTAAGCCCTGAGCATCGCTGGGTGTGACGCAAACCTCCCCCCCTCCTTCCCACATACACATAAAAGTTGAATGAGAGGGCTCAACCTGGTGCTCCCTCCTAGCTCAACCCCAGCATCAGTGCAGGGTTCTTAGCTCTTTTTTGTCGATGTTTTGGGCTCAAAAAGTAAGTCAACGGGCCAAAGAGGTGGCTCAATGGTAAACACTAGACTTGGAATCATGAGGTCCTGGGTTCGATCTCTGGCCTCTTACAACAACTGCATATTACTCCCCCAAACCCCACCAGGAGTAATCCCTGTGCACAGAGCTAGAAATAAACCCTAAGCACAGCCGGATGTGAACCCAAAATTAAACTGCTTCTATTTTTTGGAGGGGCTCATATCCTACGGTCACAGGGGATACTCCCAGCAAGATGCTTAGGGAACTATATGGAGCTGGGAAGAAAGCCAACAGCTCCACATGCGACGCATGAGTGCCGGCCGTAGGGTCCTCCCCCACACCCCAAACGAAGCGTTTAAATAAAAAATAAAGAACTGAGGGGCTGGAGAGATAGTATGGCAGTAGCTTTGTCTGCAGAAGACCCTGCAGACCCTGGCACTATCCTGAACAATCTGAAGCAAAGAGCCAGCTGCAGTCCCCCCAACACCACTGGGTTGTTGATCCCCCCCAAAAAAATTAAGATTAAATTATAAAGAATCCAAGTAGCCTTTGGGGAGATGAATGTCTCAAAGGTGTTGACTACACTGGGCGCCGGGCGCCCCCTTGCGGCCGACCCGCCCCTTCGGCCTTGGCCCCGCCCCTTACCTGCATCTTTCGTAGCTGCTTCACCGCCTCCTCCTTGCCCTGCCCCGCCGTGTCCATCTGCGCCTTCAACTCCTCCAGCTCGGTCTCCACCTTCTTCCGCGCGGCCACGGCAAGGGCGCGCTGCTTGCGCTCCTCGTCCCGCTCCACCTCTGCGTCCCGCAGCTGGGTGTGGGGGTGACCAGAGGGGCCGGCTCAGGAGCCAGGATGCCCAGGTCCCTCTCGGGGCTGCAGGCCTGGCTGCCCGCCCGCGCGCCCAGCCCTGTTACCCCCCTCCCCACACTCCTCCCTCCTCCTCACTCCCTCTGGGGCCGCCTCTGTCCTAGCCGCTCCCTGGAGCCTGGAAGGGCGTTTCCCTTCTCAGAGCTGACCCTGCCCAAGATCCTGGAGACGGGGGCTCCCCAGGGACCTCACCCAGGCCTCGACACTAACCAACGGCTGGATGCGAGAAGGCAGGGGATGCAAGGACCAGACCCACCCCCACCCAGAGTCCCCTCACCTGGAAAGGGCATGGCAGGACATGGGCTAATGAGGACTGATGCATGAGGGGAGTCAACAAGGGGGGGATGGAATGCAAGACAGGCTGGAGGTGTGAGGGAGTTAGCGAGACTGGCAATAACCGATGGTCTATTTATAATGGAATAACACAGATACTGGGAGTTGGGAATTCAGAATTCAGTACTGGACAGGGGGGCTGCCTGCGCGATGGCCAAAGGGGCCTGGGGGCGCAGCTGGAGGCTGTGCCCCAAACAGGTCAGGGTGCAAAACTGGGATCAGGAGACAGGAGGTTTATTCTGGGGAGGGGGCTGTGGCTAGCAGAGAGACTCTGGCAGGAACGCTCCGGGCCAGGCTGACCCCTACCTGCTTGGCCAGCTGTCGCCGCCGCTCCTCGCCCGCCTCGTCCCGGGCCTGCAGGTCCCGCTCGTGCTGGGCCTTCAAGGCCTGCATTGTCACCTCCAGGCGCAGCTTGGCGTCCTCGGCGGCCGTCAGCTCGTCCTCCAACTCTGTCACCTGCGTCCGCAGGTCACTGGCCACCTGCTCAGCCACGCGGCGGGCTCTCTCCAGCTCATGCACCTGTGGGTGGGGGTGATGGGCGTGAGCTTGGACTCAGGGGCCCCTGGGGTGGGGGCGAGGCCAGGGTTCTAGAAAGATCCATCGGAGGGTGAAGCGGGCAGAGGTATTGCTCTCTGTCTCTCCTGAGTTCATTTATTTTGGGGTTTTGGGTTGCACCCAGCAATGTTCGGGGTCAGTCCTGGCATGCGCGCTCCCCGAGGTGCCTGGGGGACCAAATGGGATGCTGGGGATTGAACCCGGGTTGGCAGCATGCGAGTCATGCACACTCCCCGCCGTCTCATCACTCCGCCAGGGAATTCATCACTGAGTTCATCACTGGCTCATTCAACCTGGGCACCTCATCCAGGATCCCCAAAAACGCATTTCATCTGGCAACCCGCCTCAATCATGCCCAGGGCCAAAGATCTCTAGACCCAAGTCAAGCATTGGCTGAGAACTCACCCCTGCACCTCAGTGAGAATGGCCTTGAGCCGTGTGGCTCCATAGGCGATCACCCACCCCTTTTGTAACCCCCCATCCTGGAGGCCCTCAGGAAGAGGGAAAAGGGAAGGGGTGAGTTCGTGGATTCTCCAACACTCCCTCAGGCTGCTCCTTGATCTCCACCTCCACTGAGATGTCTTCCTTGATTTGTTAGGGCCTTCCTGGCACACCTTCTCCTATCATAGTACCCACTTAACATGAGTTTCCACAGCCCAGAACCCTCAGGAAAGGGCTAATCAGAGGCAGCATGCCCCCTCCGCCCGGCCAGGCCCAGGGCGCCCTCCTATTCCACCCCTGCCTGTCACCTGGTTACTTGGATGCATCAAACCTGCTCCCGCATCCCAGGATGGCTGAGGAGTCGAGACAGCAGGGGGACCCGGGGTACAGGTGAGTCAGAAAGGCAGACAGTGTCTGCTCACACGTGGCCTGGGTTCCAGTGTGTGTGTGTGTCTGTGGGTCTATGTGTGGTATATCTGTTTGTATATGTGTCTGTGTGTGTCCATCCGTGTGTGTCTGTGTGTCCATCTGTCTATCGTCAACCCTGGCCCCGGGGGACGGCCCTCACGCTCTTGCCGACGTCGTCCTTGCTGCTAAGCAGCGCCTCCATCTCTGCCCGCAGTGTCCGGTTCTGCCGCTCCAGCTCCTCGCGTGCCTCCTGCTCCTCCTCCAGTGCTCGGGCCAGCGACAGTGCCCGGGCCTCGCGCTCCCGGCCCTCAGCCTCCACGCGTTCCCGCTCCTCCACGGCACGCAGCACGGCCGCCTTCTCCTCTGCCAGGAGCTGCAGAGACAGGGCCGGGGGTTAGCGGGCAGAGAGACCCCGAGAGCACGGCGGGGAGGCACCAGCCCAGGCTCCACAACCTCTGGGGGCCTCCTGAGCTCTGCTGGGCGAGACCCCAACACCCCTCCCCAAACAAGGCACCGACGTAACGCTCAGGGTTGCTCCCCGTTGGAACTCGGGGACACAGAAGCCACATGCTCGCTTTCTCCTGGGCGTGGGGCCACCGCGCCTTGCCCGAGCACCCACCTGGTCGAATTTGCGTTGCTTCTTCTCCAGGGAGCTGACCAGCTGCCGCTGCTGCTCCAGGTCCATTGTGGCATCGTCCAGCTCCTGCTGCAGCCGCCGCCGGCCCCGCTCCAGCCGTTCAGCTGCCTCCGTCTTCTCAGCCAGGCGCTGAGCCAGTGTCTCGGCCTCGCGGGCCGCCCGGCGCCGGGCCTCCTCGCCAGCCTCCACAGCGCTCGCCTCCTCCTCCTGGCGCCGCCGCCACTCCGAGAGCTGGGGGAGGGGAGCGGAGGGGGTGGCACCTGGGACTGTGCCCACTTCCCACAGGAGACTGCCCGCATATCTATGTGGCAGTCCAGCTCCTTTGAGGTATGACTGCCCTGGGGGCTGAGAGGTGGATCTGAAGCTCTGCCCTGAGTGACGGGGACTAAGAGCATTATGGGGACCAGGGTGGGTGCAGAGAAGGGCCAGTAGCCACTGAGAAGGTTCAGGAGAGACTGACTGGAGGGAGGGGTCACTGGAGATGGGTATTGAGGGATGTGTAGGAGTTTGCCTGTTGCAAGAAAATTAGTAAGCCCACTGCCTTTGGCTCTGCACTTCCCACTCATTCCCTCCACAACCTCCTCTGCCCAGCCCCTTTCCAGCGGCTCCCAGGCTCATGGGAAGACGCCCAGCTGGGGCGGAGCAAACGGGGGGTGGGTGGGGGGGAATACGCATCTGGCTGTAGAACTGGCGTGGTTGGGAGCTAGTCCGACAGGAGACTTAGCCATGAAAGACTCAGAAGAGTGAAAAGAGCTTCCTGGAGGGAAAGCTGGGGTGGGGGGGGGCTGACCCGTGAATCAGTGAAAGACAATGGGGGCCAGAGCCCCCCAGAGTCCCCAAGAGCCGTGAGACAGGGAGGAGGAGCTGGCCTTGGAGCACTGGAGAGGGAAGCTGAGAACCACGGTGAGAAGCAGGCAGTGGGGCCGGGGCTGCACGGGGGCGGCGACCTACAGAGCTGGGTGGGGCCCCGGGGCCGATCCCGCGGCTCACCTGCGCCTGCGCTGTCTGGAGCTCGCGCTCCGCGCGCTCGCGGGCCGCAGCCTCTTCCTCCAGCTGCTCCCGCAGCCCCGTGGCCTCGGCGCCCAGGGCGCGTGCCCGGGCCTCGGCGGCGTGCTTCAGCCGGCTCTCCTCGCCCAGCATCTCCTGTGCAGCGGCGACGGCACAAGGACGTCAGGGGTGGAGGGACGGCGGCACAAGGACGTCAGGGGTGGGTGACAGCGGCGGCAGGGCCGCAGAGGGCGCGGGGGCTGCGGGGATCCGGCTCACCTGGCTGTCCCGCAGCTGGGCCTCGGCGCTGCTGAGCTCCTTGCTCAGCCGAATGGCCCTGGACTCCGCCTCGCTCAGGGCCCCGTTCACACTCTCCAGCTCCACCTGCGGGGACGGGGCAGCCGGGTGACCCACCCGCCGCGCTCTGGACTGACACCTGGCTCTGTGCTCAGGGCTCACTCTAGAGGGGCTCGGGACACCCCCCCACAGCAGCGCGGGGACCACGCTGGGTGGCCCCCAGGCAAGGCCCTCCCCACCCTCACTCTGTCCTTCACTTGGTTTTTCTTCCAACCTGTCCTCGCCCAGAGAGCGCAGGGCCCGCCCCCGGACCGCACGGGGGCGCCCGGCTCTGCTCACCTGGACCCGCTGCAGCTTCTCGGCCGCCTCCACTCGCGCCCGCTCCACGTCGCCCGCGCGCCCCTGCACCTCGGTGAGCTGCGACTCCAGGCGCCGGCGCCGCTGCTCCCCGTCCTGCCGCGCCGTCTGCAGCGTGCCCAGCTCCGCGCGAAGCTCACTCACCTCGGCCTCCAGGGCTGAGCGGGCCTTATCCCAGGTGGCCTTGCCCTGGAGGGGTGGGCAAAAGTCCCATCGCTGTCTCCACCGTGCTGGCTCCTGCCTCCAAGCCCCGGCGCGTCTGTTCCCGTGACCAGTCATGTACCCCTCTGGCGGCCACCCCTCAAGGCCACCCCTCAACTCTCCAGACTTCTTTGTTTTGACTTGGGGGCCACATCCTGCAATGCTCGGGGCTTACTCCTGGCTCTGCACTCAGGGATTATTCTCTCAGGGACCATATGGGTTACCGGGAATAGAATCTGGTTGGTGATACACAAGGCAAGTGCCCGCCCTGCGGTACTAACACTCCAGCCCTGTCTCCGGTCTTTACCTGGATGTCACCTCCTCCCAGAAGCCTTCCCTTCTCCCTAGGATTCCCCTTTCCTGCCTGGATCTTTAGTGCATGAGGGTTCCTAGAGTTCAGTCCCCGTCCCTCCCACCAAAACCCCGCACTGCCCGGGAACCCCAGGGGAGCAACAGGTCCTCTTAATGCCCAGGAGGGGGCGGGAGAGAGACGGGCTCAGCCCAAGGAGCCCACAGGCTGCGTCCCCTCTGGTTGGTGCAGTAATGAAGACGCTCTCCAGACCTTTCGCATCTGTGAATGCTGACGACAGCACAGGCATGGCAGAGATGCAGGCGGGGGGAGGGGCGCTGCAGGGACCGGCCACTCCAGGACCTACCCGTGACATGCCTCCCTGCACCCTGCTCCCGCCCCTACCCTCCGGGCTTGCTCCAGCTGCTCCATCAGCTCTCCCAGCGCCTGCCCATGGCGCTGCCGAAGCTCCTGCACTGCTGCCTCGCGACCACGAGCCTCCTCCTCCAGCGCCTTCTTCAGTTCCATCACTTCCTGCTCCCTTTTGGACCTTTGATTGGGGGGTGGTGAGAAGGAGGCAGAATTTCAGACTAGGGGAGTCTCCTGAGTGCTTCTCTGCCAAAGATGGGGACTCTCACCCTACACTTCTCACAGGACCTGGGAAGTGCTGTTACAGGAGTGGGGATGTAAATGAACTACACATACTTCAAAACCCTCTTCCAAAAGCCCTTTCTTCAGGACATCTTCCTGGCCTGCCTCCCACTGACACAGTTTAAGCTCTCTTATGCACTGTGCCGCACACGACATGCCACTTGGCATTCTTTGTCCTGGATGTGCTCTATCTCTGCTCCAATCTGTGCCCACCCCTTCTGGGGAGTCCTGAGGGTAAGGTGTGGCCCAGAGCTGGTACTTCGCAGATGGGGGGAGTATGGGGAGGGGGCTGGCCCCCACATCTGCCTCCTCCCCCGTGCATGCCTTGCCCGGCCTCACCGCATCTCCTGCTGCGCATTGGTGGAGTCCAGCGTGTCCTCCAGCTCGCTCTTCAGCGCCTCCAGCTCCTCCCCCAGGTCTCGGCGCTGCTTCTCTGCCTTTGCCCTGGCCAAGCGCTCGGCCTCCAGGTCCTCCTGGGTCTCAGCCAGTCCAGCCTGTGCCTCCCGCAGGGCCTTCAGCAGCTGTGCGCGGGCCCCGCCCTCCTCTTCCACCCTGGGGGAACAGGGTGGTAGAGTTGGCCCAGGGGCAGAGAAAGGGGCGCTGTGGGCAGAGGATTTCTGGGACGCAGAGTCATGCCCAGCTGTGAAACGGGCGAGGATGATTTCTTGAGTTCCAGCTTCTGCCCAGACCTTTCTTTCAAGCCAAATGAGGAAACGGAGGCACAAATTCTTGAAGAACTTGCGCAGGTCCGGGGTCTGAGCAGCAGTAGCGCCCCCTGGTGCCGCCCCTGGTGAAGAGCAGCTGAATTCAGGCCCCCAGGGGAGCTCCGGGGTCGCTGCTGGTCACCCAGCTCAGGGCTGGACTCGGCTCTGTGAGGGGACAGAGGCTGCGGGGACAGTTTGTGGGGGTGCCGTGAGGGGGAGGGGCGAGTCCGACCCGCAGGTGCCCCTCGCCAGCCCGCTCCTGCTGGAAAGGGCCCCTGGGAATGGGCTGGCTTGGAACTGGCACAGCCTGAGAGGCGCCCCGACGCCCCGCGCGCCCCGCTGCCCTGCGCCGCCTTGCCGCCGCCCTGCCGCGCCCCTGCCCGACGCCGCGCACCTGACCAGGGAGGCCTGCAGCTCCTCCTCCTTGCGGCCCATCTGGGCGCGCAGCTCCTGCAGGAGCCGCTGCTGCTCCGCCACCTGCTCCTGCAGCTCCGAGCTCTCCCCGTCCAGCCGCCGCCGCAGCTTCTCCAGCTCCTGCCGGTTCTTCTCCTCCTTCCGGAGCCGGTCTTCGGGGAGGGGGTGGGCGGGAACCCAGAGCTTAGGGCATGTCCACTCGGGCCCTCGCGGGCTTCCTCATCTTGGGGACCACCCTGCTGCCCCCCAGCCACTGGGCCAGAACCTCCCCCGCAGCCCTTGTGGGCTCCTGGTCATCTCTGTGCTCTCCCCTCCTCTCTGGTGCCCTCCAGGTGCCCCCACTTTTTTGGGGGAGGGCCACGTCTGGTAGTGCTCAAGGGGAATAACTCCTGGTGGGACTCAGTGGGGACCATATGGGGTTTTGAGGATCAGATCCAGATTCGCCACATGCGGGGCAAGCACCCGACCCGCTGTCCTGTCTCTGGGGCCTGGGCTCCCCTTCCATTGATGCTTCTGAATCATTAGTAAGGATGGAGAGAGAAGCGGAGGAAACGCGGTCTTTTTTGTTGTTTTCTTTTGTTTTTGTTTGGGACCACACCCCATGGCGATTTGAAGTTCCCCCCAGCTCTGCACGCAGGGATCACTGCCAGGTGCTCAGGGACCATCTGGGATGCCGAAGATGGAACCCGGGCGGGCCACGTGCAAGTTGAGTGTCCTCCCCACTGTGCTATCACTATTGCTTCGGCTCTGAATCATGATCCTTTTTTGGGGTGGGGACAGCTGGAGAGAGACACCCCATCTTGCCGAGTCCCCATTTTCACCCTCCTTAAGCAGGTAGGACCACGGGGGGGCCCCATGGCTCTGTCCCCCCAGCCCCCATGGCTTGGCGAGGGGTCCACTCACCTTCCATGTCAGTGATGGTCGCTTCATATTTGAGTCGCAGCTTGTTAAGGCTCTTGATCTTCTCCTCCTCCTCGGCTGCCTGGGAGGAAAACTCGGACAGCCGCTCCTCCAAGAGCCTCCGCTCCTGTGGGGGACACTGGGGTCAGACCTAGGCCGAGGGACTCACAGTAGAGGGGTGGGGAGTAGGGGCCAGCTTCCTCCGCTGTCACTGGTCTAGGGTTTCCCCATCCTACCCGGCCCTCCTGTCTCCCCCTGCTGGCTGCTCTGTGGAAGTGCAGCATAGATTCTACCCCCTCACCTGTGTGAAACTCCCCCCACCCCCACCCCATGCCCTTAGCTCCTCACCGAACCCTCAGGGTCACAGTTGGATAAGATTCAAAAAACAAGTGTTGGGACCCCAGAGACAGTACATGGGGAGGGCGCTTATCTTGCACCGGGCTGACCGGGGTTTGCTCCCCGAATCCCATATTGGTCCCCCAGCCTGCTCGGAGTGATCCCTAAGCATCGCTGGTGTGTCCAAAAACATTAAAAATCCAACAAAAAACAATTTTTTGGGGGGATACACCCAGCGATGCTCAGGGGTGATTCCTGGCTCTGTGCTCAGGAACTACTCCTGGCGGGATTTGGGGGACCCTATGGGATGCTAGAGATCAAACCCAGACCGGCCTCATGCAAGGCAAGCGCCCTCCCCACTGTGCTATGATTCCTGCCCCACAAAACAACATTTAAAAAATGCTGCCAAGAGGTCCTGAAGTGACAGTACAGCAGGGAAGGCGCTCGCCTTGCACAAGGTCAACCCAGGCTAAATCCCTGGCACCCCATATGGTCCCTGAGCCCTCCAGGAGTGATCCCTGAGCACGGACAGGAATCACCTCTGAGCACCGCTGGGTGTGGCCCCCCAAGATGAAATAAAAATGCTGCCAAAATTTGAGGACCGTCTGCTACACAGCACAATCCCAGGGTAGGGGAGACTCATTCCCACACTGCGTCTGCAGTTCCTGTTACTCTAACGGAGCCACTGTGATGGTAAGGGGCTGGGGTGGCCCCAAAGCCTCAAAGGAGGCCACCGGGACCTCGGCTGGACATTCAGTCACACCCGATCTGCAGCGAAAGAGACACAGACACAGCTCTGGGCTGGAGTGCAGAGACACCCCTTCTCACTGCCATTCCTGAAATCACAGGCCATGCACAGAGCACGGAGGCACCCATGGCAGCCCAAGTAAAGTGAGGGGAGTTTCAGCCATGCGGCTTTGGGGTGTCTGAGAATGCAAAGGCAGTTAATGCACCAGAGCAGCCCAGGGACCCCCTGTGAGGGCAGCGGGCAGCAGAGGGGGGAACTGGAGCCCCCAGAACTCCCCAGGCTTGGTGCTAGAGCGGTCAGAGGTAGGCAGACCCCACTGGCCCCCCACCCCCATGCCCCGGCCCTGCCACAGGCACCCCTGGACCTTGCTCAGCTTGGCGTTCTGGTCCTCCAGGAGTATCAGATCCTCCTCGAACTTCTTCATCTTGGCCTCCGTGGTGACCTTCTCCAGTTGCAGCTTCTGCCGTGCCCCCTCTTCTGCCTCCAGGTGGGCCTCCAGCTCCTGGGGAGGCAGGAGGAGCGAGAGGTGAGCCTTGGTCAGGGGTGCCTCGGGCTGGTGGTGTGCAGAAGGGTGGAGAAAGCGCTCCCACTCCGTCCACTCCTCCCGCGTGTCTAGGACAGGGGGTTGTGGGTGCCCCCGGCACTGTTCTTGGAGCTGGTAGGAATGGTGTGCATCTGAGGGCCGCGATGATGGCAGCACCACACTATCACACTGACGGCACAGTCCACCACAGGCCTGACTTGTGGAGTCAGAAGGACAGTGAGGGCTGGACAGACAGAGCAGAGGGGAGGGCGTCTGCAGCGCACGGACACACTGGGTTTCAATTCCCAGCACTGCTTCTGTCCCCTGGGCTCCGCCAGGCTTCAGCCCTGAGCACTTCGGGCATGAGCACAGCCCCAAAGTAAAACAAAAGCCTCAAAAGACAAGAAGGGAAATGAGGGGTCACCCCTACAGAGTCATCCCCACAGGCCACCTGCTTGGAGAAAGACCCAAGGCCCCATGTCTGCAGTGACCTTAGGGACTCGCCTGCCCTTCCATGTTCCAGTAGGCCCATCCTGTCCCCCAAAGGGAGCCAGGGTTCATCAGAGCTGCCTGCCATGGCCAGGAGGGCACCCTCTGTACCCCTGTCCCCCATCCCTGCAGCTCCCCCTGGGCGTGTGACCCATCAGCTGCTGCCTGACCCACTGCCCAGATGGGCAGGGTGCACGGCCATCCCCGTCGCCCCAAGAAGACCCCTCGCTCCCCAGTGCCCTGAAAAGAATGCAATGACAGTGCCACAGGGGGCGAGTGACAGCACAGGGGGAGGCTCTTGGTGCACCCGCTTAGAATCCTCAGAGCACTGCCAATCCTGAGCATCATTGGGGTGACCCCAAAATGAAAAAAGGAAAAATGGAAATGCCACTGAGCTCTGGAGCTGTAGCACATACTTTGCATGCAGGAGGCCTGGGTTCAATCCCCAGCACTGCATGAACCTGAGGCAGGGAACCCTGGTCCCCCACCAGCTTTTTCAAGCATAGAGGCAGGAGCAGACCCTGAGCATCATGGGGGGGGGGGCCAGACTTAAGGGAGGGAGAGAGAAAGGGAGGGAGGAAGGAAGGAGGGGGAGAGGCAGGCAAATGGAGCTGGAAGATGGGGAGGGGCAGAATCCTGAGGCCAGCACTGAGCACCTGAGCACCTGGATCCAGCCATGCCTGAAGCCTAGCTGTTATGGCACTTGAACCGGACTGATAACATGTGTATGCTTTTTGCTCAAGCCCCATGAGCTGAAAAGTCTGCAGATACGTGGCTGGAAGAGCCCAGGCTTGTGAAACAAAGCGGAGCGGGCAGGGCTGGGAGTGCGGCCCGCGCGCGGGTCAGACCTGTATGTGCTGCTGCAGCCGCTTCTTCTCGCCCTGCAGCTGGCGGCTGCACTCCTCCTCCTCGCCCACGCGGGCCTCCAGCTCCGACACCACCATTTCCAGCTCCTGCTTGCGGGCTGCCAGCCGCCCCCGGGTCTCCTCGGCCTCCGCGCACAGCTCGGCCTCTGCTCGCAGCTGCTCGGCCAGACGGCTGCGCTCCTCCTCTACCTGGGGGTGCGGACAGGGGGGAGGGCAGTGGGCGGTGTTCCGGGGCGCAACGCGGAGCACCAGGGCCCCCTGCCCCTGGATTCACTCCATCCTTTGAGGCCACAGTAAATAGGGGCAGGAAGCAAAGACACACCCGACCTACTCATACCCCCCACCTCTGCCCTCAGAATGACCCCACACCTTAGTCACCAAGTCAGACTCTTGTGTTCGCCTCCCCCCCCAGTCCTGTCCCGACTCAGCTCTGTCCGGTCTCCCTGTCTCCCCCCACCCCTCACCCCGCCCCGTGACCTTCTGGTCAGCGCTCTCCAGCTGGGCTCCCCCCAGCCTCTGCCCTGGCTTCCTAGCCCCTCTCCCTTTCTAGACCATCCTCCAAACACCCCCATCTCCATCTCTCATGTCAGGGAACACTCCTACGCCTGCAAGTTTTACCCAAGGGAATAATTCAGGAAAAAAAATAATAATCAAACGGGAAAAAAAAAAGCTCCAGGAGCTGTTGGCTGCAGCATTATTTTAAGATGCCAAGAAAAAAAATTTTTTTTTAATGTAAAAACCAGCACTAATAAAAGTGCCGCGCACCGCCACGGGTGCTGGGAAAGACCGCAGCAAAAACGAGACCCCGGCCAGACGGATTCCGGAGCCCCCCCTCACCCCGGCATCTCAGATGACCAGGCCAGGAATCCCCAGGGTCCCGTTCCCTGGTTACACCCACAGGACTCCGCTCTCGATACAGCCCAGCTAAAGGACTTTCCAGACCCGGTATACTGTGATTCGGTCTCCAGTGAAACTTTGTCACCACAGACCTGTCCGGCATAAAACCGAGGTTTAAATCGAGCCCCTACCCGCGCCAGGTAGACCCCGCCCCGAAAAACCACGCCCACCTGCAGCTTCCAGCAGGACCTACCCCTCCCTCTCGCCCCGCCCCCATTTCCTGCCTCCACACCAAGCACCGCCCCTTCCTCTGGCCCCACCCCAATCCTACCTAAAGCACACAGCTCCGCTCCCTTCCTCTAGCCCCGCCCCTTCCTCTGGCCCCACCCCAATCCTACCTAAAGCACTCAGCTCCGCTCCCTTCCTCTAGCCCCGCCCCTCCCTTTGGCCACGCCCCACATCCCTCCTCAAGGACACCAGCTCCGCCCCCTTTCTCTGGCCCCACCCCCAGACTCTGAAACTAGTCTAACCCTTTCTTCTGTCTGGCCCCGCTCTTGCCTCACCGCCTCCACGCTCCCAGACCACACAGCCCCGCCCCTTCCTCTGGCCCCTCCTCTCCGCCGGCCCCGCTTCTCACCTGTGCCAGGCGGGACTGGAGCTCGCCCACCTCGCGAGCGCTCTGCAGCTGCAGCTCCTGTACTTTCTGCAGCTCCTGAACCTGCGCCTGCAGCACCTCATCCTGTCGCGTCACCTGTAGCAGTGGTTTCACCTGGGGACAAGATGGGAGGTGGGGGGATGTCTAGTTTCCAGGTCCGGAAGTTGCCTAACCCTGTTCGTGTGACCTGGACAGAGGGAATAACACCCCCACTCTGCTGAGTTCTCGGTGCCTGAACAGTCAGAAACTCGGGGCCAGAGACCCACGCATACTCCTTTCTCGCTCTCTGTGGTGTGGACAAAGTTCTCCCAAGGTCCTTAGGGAGAGGCGCAAGTTCAAACCAACCACCCCATGCTATAGTGTCAGCTTCATTGCTTTCTTGGGTCTTCTCTGTGATATACTTTTCTTTTCTGTTTTTGGAGGTGGGGCAGAACCACACCCAGCAGTGCTCAGGGATCACTCCTGGAGGGCTGGGGGGACCATATGGGCTACTGGGGATCAAACCCAGGTTGGATGTATGCAAGGCAAGTACTCTACTCACTGTAGTATTGCTATCTCATTCTTTTTCTAGTCTGTTATGTCTGCCCAGTGCAAGGCACGTATCACTGCTGAAAATATTTATTTGTGGGATTCACTCATTGACACCTTGTCCCCCAGACTTCAAGTAGACAAACATTGTTTAGGGTGATGGTTGATAAGGTTTTGAGCATCCAGTAGTACTCAAGGAATATAACTGACTCATAATAGCTTATTTGGAGGAGTAGGTTTTGTGAATAAAAGGGTTAACTCAGAGAGCCTGGGCTGCCCAAAATGCCTATTTTATATTATTCATTTTGATTTTGCTTTTTGGGTCATACCCATTGATGCTCAGGGGTTACTCCTGGCTCTGCACTTAGGAATCACTCCAGGTGGTGCTTGGGGAACCTGATGGGATGTCGGGGACAGAACCCAGATCTGCTGCGTGCAAGGCAATCACCCTACCCACTGTACTATTGCTCCGGCCCAGAACTGCATTTTTTTTTTTTTTTTTTGCTTTTTGGGTCACACCGATCAATGCACAGGGGTTACTCCTAGCTCTGCACTCAGGAATTATTCCTGGCGGTGTTCAGGGGACCATATGGGATGCTGGAATTGAACCCGGGTTGGCCGTGTGCAAGGCAAATGCCCTACCCGCTGTGCTATTGCCCCAGCCCAGAACTGCACATTTTTAAAGGGTATTACTAAATAACTTTTATTTACAACTAAATTTGGTTTTTTGGGTCACACCGGCGATGCACAGGGGTTACTCCTGGCTGTACACTCAGGAATTATTCCTGGTGGTGCTCAGGGGACCATATGGGCTGTTGGGATTCAAACCCGGGTTGGCCGCGTGCAAGGCAAATGCCCTACCCGCTGTGCTATCACTCCAGCCCCCTAAATTTTTTGGGGGGGTCACAACCAGTGATGCTCAGGGGTTACTCCTGGCACTCTGCACTCAGGAATTATTCCTGGTGGTGCTAAGGGGACCATGTGGGACGCTGGGAATCAAACCCAGGTCGGCAGCGGACAAGGCAAATGCCCTACCCGCTGTGCTATTGCTCCAGCCCCAAGAACTGCATATTTTTAAGTGAGGCCTAGTTCAGGACTGGTTTCTGGAGTTTTATCTTTTAACCCTTGCTTGGAATAGCTCTCCTGAGGTCCTGTGTCCACTGGATCTCTGGTGGACAATATCCCTAATGTGTCATCACGTGCAGTTCCCCAGGGAGAGGGTAGTGGGTGCCTGTTCTCTTCACAGCTCTACTCCTTAGACCTCCTTGACTAATTCTCATCTCTCCTTTTACTCGCATAAGCTGAACTCATGAGTATAATCAGTTCTCCAGGGTCTCAGAGTCCTTTCAAAGAATCACTGAATCACAGAGGGTGTTTGGGGTACCTCCAACTTGGTTCTCGATCCAACTATACCTGAAGCTATCTTGAATCTTTAATCCATGTGCATTCTAGTATGATTCGTTGTTGTTGCTTGTGACCTAAAGAATCCTGGCTAGGTAGTTGGAGTGATAGTACACTAGTTAAGTGGCTTGCCTTGCATCCTATGGACCAGTAGGATTCAATCCCCAGCACCATAAATGGCTCCCTAGACCCTTCCAGGAGTGACTTCTGAGTATAGAGCCAGGAGTGAGCCCTGAGAACTGCAGGGTGTGGACCCTACACTGCGTATTCCCCCCCACCCCAAGGAAAAAATCCTGGCTATGGGCTGGAGAACAGCTCAACTGGCTGAGTGCATGTTTTGCATACTCTGCATACAGGACCCCCAGCACTGCATACAGTTCCCAGAGAGTGCCAGGAACAACTCTCCAACACTGAGCTGGGAGTAGCCCAAAGCATGACTGGGTGTGGCCTCAAAACAAACAAAAAGAATCTTGCCTGAGCAAGGCTGCACAGATGTGTGTTTGCTTTTACTTTTATTTGCTTTTATTTTATTATGTGTGTTTGCTTTTAGTTTACACATGGCAGTACTCATGAATCACTCTGGTTCTGTGCTCAGCGATCACTCATGGTGGTGCTTGGGGGACCACATATGATTCTCGGGATGGAACCTGGGTCAGCTGCACGCAAGGCAAGCGCCTGACCCTCTGTAGTACTGATCCAGTCCCAGGTCTACTTAATTTTATTTATTTATTTATTTGGTTTCTGTGCCATACAGTCAGGCTGTGCTCAGGCCTGACTCCCGGCAGGCTGGGAACCAGGGAGTCCTGGGGATAGAATTGGGTTGGCTGTGTGCAGGGCGAGTGTCCTATTCACTATAAGATGGCACTGGCCTGAAATTCTCCTTTTTGTTTTTTTAATTCCCCATCCCCAAATTCTTTTTTTTTTTTGGGGGGGGGGTTTGGGTCACACCCGGCAATGATCCGGGCTGACTCCTGGCTCTGCACTCAGGAATCACTACAGGCGCTGCTCGGGGGACCATATGGGATGCTGGGGATCAAACCTGGGTCGGCAGCGTGCAAGGCAAATGCCCTACCCGCTGTACTATTGCTCTGGCCCCCCAGTTTTACTTTTAGAGGCAGAAAACTGAAGCTTAACCGAGCAGAGCCCGGCCCGGGCCCAACCCCCAGTGCCCTCACCTTGGTGAAGAGCCGCCACCACTGCCAGTGGCGCAGCTTGAGGTAGGCGGCACAGTTTCGCTGCATCACCCTCAGTGCGCTCTGCTGCTGCTGGCGCTTCTGGAAGGCTCTGAGGGCCACGGACGACATGGGCAAGTGGGTGAGTGGATGCCGGGCCCTTCTGGGCTCTGTTCCCGCAGCAAGGAGCAAAGCCCCTCCCATCACAGCCAAGGGCTCCTCCACTGTCTCAGAGGCCCTGACCTCTGGGCCAACTGGTCAACCCCGCACCCTCCCTGGGCCAGCTGGTCAACCCCTCGCCCTCCCTGGGCCATCTGGCCTGCCCTCTCAGCCTCTGGCCCCCATGACTCCCGCGCAGGGAGGAAGTACGGTGGCCCACCTTCGAGCCAGGTACCCCCTGGCGGCTGCCTGGAAGGACACGATGATATCTGTGACCTTCAGGTCCCTCTCCTCCTCCAGCTGGGCCAGCACCCCTGCCCGGAAGAAGATCTTGCTTTGTCCCACGCGGTAGAGGTTGGGGTCCAGTTCCAGGGCCTGGATCTGTGTGGGGTGGGGGAGGAGTGTTAGGGGAGGGCGAGATCCCGGCTTCCTCCTTGCCCGCCAGGGGGTGGGAGTCCCCTCCCCACTCACCATTTTCTCACAGGCCTGCTTCCCGTCCATGAAGCCCTTGGGGATGGCATTGGGAGTCAGGATCTCATACCTAGAGGCAGGGAGGGGTGGGGACAGTCACAGAGGCGCTGGGGCCCAGGGCTACCTGGAGAAGGACGACGAGAGCCACAGAGCACTGACAAGTGGGGCCGAGTGGAGAGGAAGGAAAGGTGAGAACATGAAACGTAGCCGATGCCTCTCGGCCTGCGGCAGGAGGTGGGCGATGCTCAAAGGGTCACTCAGGGCCCTGCATTCGGGAATTGCTCCTGGCAGTGCTCAGAAGACCATACGGGATGCCGGCAATCGAACCGGCAAGGTAAGGCAAGTGGCGCTTGCCCTGGCGGTTGCATGCTCTCTGCCTTCTCTCCTGCTGCAGCATGGCAGGAGTGGGGAGCCCCTGCCCACCCCCCTGCCTGCTCACCGCTGCCGGAACTCCTGGAAGAGGATTCGGTTGGGGAAGCCCTGGCGACAGATGCGGATCCCCTCGAGGACTCCATTGCACCGCAGCTGGTCCAGCACCAAGCGTGGCTCCAACTTCCCTGCCTGCGGAGAGCGCGGCGGACAGGTGAGCTTAGCTGTGGCCACTCTGGGTGTCACGCCCCGGCCACCACATGTGGCAGAAACCCTGGGGCCAGGACAGGCTTTACCATCAAAAAGAGTCGAATAGTGGCAACTTTGTATAATTCAACCTACTATGTGCCGGGCATAAATATCTGCCTGCCCAGAGAGAACAGGGGTGAGGAGGACGGGTCAGTGGTTGGAACTAACCATGAGTGTGTGGGATGCAGAGGGGAGGTAAGATAGAGGAGAGACCAGTATGACAGTAATGGCTGGAATGGCTGGGAATGATCATGCTGGACAAGGTCTGAGGGTTAAAAGAAGGTAAAGGGATATTTCTGATAACCTTTCAGTATCAATACTGCAAACCACAAGACCCAAAAGGGGGGGGGGAGAGAGAGAGAGAGAGAGAGAGAGAGAGAGAGAGAGAGAGAGAAGCGCCTACCAGAGGCAGGCAGGGGTGGGAGCTAAGGGTGATGGGAGGGAACCTGGGGACACTGGTGCTGGGAAATGTACACCAGTGGAGGGATGGGTACTGGAACACCGTATGACTGAAATCCAATCACGAACAGCTCTATCTCACAGTAGTTCAATAAAAAAGTTAAAAAAAAAAAGTCCATCTGCAGGAGTTCTTTGGGCGAGAATGACGCCCAAGGAAGCCAAGGCATCACTAATAAAGAAGAGAAAATGGGAAATGCAGGCCAAGGACGCCAGGGTTTGCAGAGTCAGTGAAACTTTGCACTGGGGAGGGGGAAGGGGATGCATAGGCACAGCCCACCATCGTGTTTGGTAGCTGACTTTTAATTTTTGTCTTTTGGGTCACACCCAACAATGTTCAGGGGTTACTCCTGGCTCTGCACTCAGGAATTATTGATGGCAGTGCTTGTGGGACCATATGGAATGCCAGGGATTGAACCTGGGTCAGTCATGTGCAAGGCAAAAGCCCATCCTGCTCTCCTACTGCTCTGGCAGCTAACTTTCATTGTCTTCTTTCTTTCCTTCTTTCTGAGTGTTCTCAGAACACACAGCGCCAAGCACTTAAAGAGCACAGAGGTTCCGAAGCAATGAGGCCATGCCCAGCCGTCTCTACCCAGACCCCTGCCACGCAGTCAACACAGCCCCCAATTTCTTATGAAATCTTCTGGAACAGATGTTCTCCATCCCAGCCACACTGCTCCCCTCGGCCCCTCCTACTGAACGCCGGTCTCGGAGTTGCAGCCCGTAACAGACTGGGGATTTCTGCAGCGCGGGGGTGAAAACCTGGACCAGCGCCTCCTGGGTCTCCTGCTGAGGTGTCTGCATGTCTCTGTCTTATTCTTATGTACTCAGAAAGCATTGACGGAACAGTCACTGGGTGCCAAGTTGGATTCCAGTGAAAAGGGGGGGGAGAGCCCCTCCCTGACTGTGCATGCAGCGAGGCAGGGGGGGACATCTGTGTATCAGTTACTAAACCCTTGTTTGTTTGTTTTTTCAGATTTCTGGGTGACACTCAGAAGTGCTCAGGGCTTACTCCTGGCTCTGCACTCAGGAATCACACATGTGGGATGCCAAGGATGAAATGCGCTTGGCTGTGTGCACGGCAAACGCTCCATCCCCTAACGCCCTCTCTTTCTAGCCAAAAGCACTTCTCGAGAGCAAGTGACAACCACTGGTGGGTGGTGGACCTCGTCACATTGAGTGAGGGGCCTTCAGAATGAAGATGAAACAAGAGCCAAGCAAAGGGAAGAGACTCCTGACTTCGTGTCCAAGCACCTGGATCCAGTCATACCTGAACCCAATTGAACTGTGGCATCGTCACTGATGTGATTCCTCATTTTGCTGACTCTCTCACACTCTCTCACCTTTTTTTTTTTTCTTGCTTTTTGGGTCACACCTGGCAATGTACAGGGGTTACTCCTGGCTCTGCACTCAGGAATTACCCCTGGCCGTGCTCAGGGGACCATATGGGATGCTGGGATTTGAACCCAGGTCGGCCGCGTGCAAGGCAAACGCCCTACCCGCTGTGCTATCTCTCCAGCCCCCACACTCTCTCACCTTTTCCGAAACTTATCACCCCACCAAATTCAACTGGATGTTCATTTGGTGGGGATAATCAGTTGGATGTCTGCGCTCTCATTTAGAAAGTGAGCTCCTACACAGACAGGATTGGCTGAGTTGCTTCTCTCAAATGCACTCCTACCTCCTGGATTTAGTAGGTGCTCAATAAAATTTAAGTCCCATGGGTGAATGGATTTCCCTGACAGGGTTCTGAATCTGAAGAGGAAACTGCCGTCAGAAGTGAGCCTGGGCCACTGGGACTTCAGCCTTTAGCTGAGCAAGAGGCGCCCCACCCCGTCTCCCCCTCGCCCTTCACTCACCCGCTTCTCGTGGTTCGGGACGATGCAGCGGACAAAGCTGGGGTTGGTGTTGCTGAGTGTGGCCATGAGGCGGCTCAGGGACTCCTTGTACAGCTGCCCCACGGTCCGGAACATGCCGCGGCGGGGCCGGCCCCCTGGTGGACCGTCCCCAAGGCTGCTGACCTGTTCCAGCCCCACGATGCCCTCCACTGGGGGAGGAGGAAGTGAGAGAGAGGTGGTCAGGGCTCGGCCGGTGTCTCCATGTGATTTACCTTCTTCCCTCTGCTCTCTGGGCCCCACCTGGCAGGGTCAGTGCTCAGGCGAGTCATGCGGTACCGGGGAAGGAACCTGGCTCTCAGGCATGCAGGGATATGGGGGGAGGGCACATCTGGGTGTGCTTAGGGCTGACTCCTTGCTCTGTGCTCAGAGAACATTCCTGGCAGTGCTCAGGGTTGCTGGGAACTGAACCGCATATAGTTCTAGCATATGTGGAGTGAGCTGAATGCAGGGAAGCATTCAGCTTGTGTGATCCCATCAGCTTCTTTTTTTTTGTGGTTTTTTGGGTCACACCCGGCGATGCTCAGAGGTTACTCCTGGTTCATGCACTCAGGAATTACTCCTGGCAGTGCTTGGGGGACCATATGGGATGCTGGAAATCGAACCCGGATCGGCCGTATACAAGGCAAACGCCCTATCCGTTGTGCTATTGCTCCAGCATCCCCCCATCAGCTTTTTGTGGTTTATTTTTGGGGGGAGGGGGAGAAGGAACACACCTGGTGGTGCTCAGGACTTACTCCTGGCTCTGTGCTCAGGGACCCATTCTGACTGGGCTCAGGGGACCATATGCGGTTCAGGCATGCAAGACAAGCGCCTTCCCCACCGTACTATCTCTCCAGCCAAGCGTGTTCGGTTTATGGGACCTGTACATTTTTTTATTTATTATTTTTATTTATTTATTTAATTTTTGGGGGGACCTATACTTTACATGAGAAAACCTACACCACCTAGTAAGGAAAGGGTTGTCAGGTAAACTGAGGCTCAGAAAGACGGCCATACAGCTTTGGAATGGAAGGTCAGGGATGGAAACCGAGGAGGCCTGAACCTGTGGTTCAGACACTGGTGCTCCATCTCCCTCCACCCCATGAAGAATGGAATACTTAGAGCACTCAAAACCCACCAGTGCCTCAGTGAGCCTAAACTCCATTCAAATGAGGAAACTGAGGCATGAGGACCTTTCTTTCTCTCTCTCTCTCTCTCTTCCTTCCTTCCTTCCCTCCCTCCCTCCCTCCCTCCCTCCCTCTTTCTTTCTTTCTTTCTTTCTTTCTTTCTTTCTTTCTTTCTTTCTTTCTTTCTTTCTTTCTTTCTTTCTTTCTTCCTTTCTTCCTTTCTTTCTTATTTACTTTTTTTTCTTTTTGGGTCACATCCAGTGATACTCAGGGGTTAATCCTGGCTCTTCATTCTGGAATTACTCCTGGTGGTGCTCAAAGGAATCATATGGGGTGTCAGGGATTGAACCCCAGTTGGCCACATGCAAAGCAAACACCCTCCCTGCTGTGCTATGGCTGGCCCTGGGCGTAGGGGTTAGGGGTTGCTGAGCGAAGGAAGCCCAGTGTATGTTCAGGAATTGAAGGTAAAGTTGCAGGCAAATGGGATAGAGCCTGGGTGGGTTCTGGTTCTGTTATTTTTTTGTTTGGGGGAGTCACACTTGGCAATGCTCAGGGAACCAAATATGGTGCCAGGGATCAACCTCCAGTGGGCTGAGTGCAAAACAAGTGCCTTCTGCACTGGTCTACCGCATGCCTGGTTTTGTGCGCCATAGGAATGAGAAGAGACTGGAGCAATAGCACAGCGGGTAGGGCATTTGCCTTGCAGGCGGCCAACCCAGGTTCGATTCCTCCTTCCCTCTCCGAGAGCCTGGCAAGCTACTGAGAGTGTCCCGACCTCAAGGCAGAGCCTGGCAAACTCCCCGTGGCGTATTCGATATGCCAAAAACAGTAACAACAAGTCTCACAGTAGAGACGTTACTGGTGCCTGCTCGAGCAAACTAATGAACAACGGGATGACAGTGCTACAGTGCAGTGCTATGGATGAGAAGGCCCGCCACCTCCATCTGTTTTATTTTGCTAATGTTTAGAGACCACCCCTAGCAGTGCTCAGTGATTTGGGGACCAAACCCAGACCGGCCCCCTGCATGCAGAACCTGCGCTGTACCCAGCCAGCTCTGCCCTGTCGCTGATATCTGTCTGGATCACCTAATGGAGACAAGCCTAACTGTTCTCGTGGGCCCCGTAGGGCTCAGCTCCCACTGTTGGGGGGTGGTCCTGAACACCGATCAGATCAAGCCAGGCTTCTTGACAACCAGCAGCTGAAGTGGGGTGGGAGGCTGGACCAAGCAGGCTCAGGCACCCCAGCCACCACCTCCAACTCGCCCCAATCTCCACCCTCCCAGCTGTGAGCAAAGTGGTTCTTGCCAGTGAGTGAGAGCACTGGGAGGCAGGAACTGAGTTTTGGGACTTGCAGGCCTGGGTTCCAATTCAGGCTCCCCCCTGCGCTGTGTGGCCTCCAGCCAGTGACTGAACCTCTCTGCGACTCCAAGGGGAGGGGCGGTACTAGAACCCGATTCCCAGGGCTGCATGGAAGAAGATGCTCTGGACTGGGCGGGGCAGTGGTAAGCACCGCCCACTGCTAGTCTCAAGCTTTATGCTTTACCCAGAGTGGGGCAGCCGGGGTTCTGGAAGCAGCCAGAGGAGGAGAAGGAGGTTGAGGAATGGGAACGGGCAACCCCCAGGAGAGAGGCAGGGGAGATGCTTTGGCGAGGCCCCGTCCCTCTGGTCCAGCTCACCGGAAGTCCCGCAGCAGCAGCCGCCCCCTGCCGGGGAGAGGGCGGGGCCACGCCGCCCTGTGGCTCCTGGGGGCGGGAGGGAACCCAGGATAGAGAAAGGCTGGAAACCCCCAAGATCTGGGTGGAGAGGAGAATGGAGGGGGGCAGAATCGCAGATGAGTGGTGGGATGCAGAGGGTACAGCATGAGGATGGAGGAATGAGAGAAGGTGGCAGGAAAGGGGGAGGAGAAGAGTTATTAGTCACAGCGCCCAGCTGAGAAGGGAAGACCTGATTGAGAGGGGCCAGGTGACCGTCCCGCGGGTTGGGTGCTGGCCTGGTATGTGGCCAATGTTCGATCCCTGACGCCCTATGAGGTCACCAGAGCACCACCAGGAGTGACCCCTGAGCACTACAGCGTGTTCCCCCACCCCAACAAAAACAAACTGAATATTGGCCAGAAATTCTGGTTTAGTTTTTTTTTTTTTCTTTTTGGGTCACACCCGGCAATGCACAGGGGTTACTCCTGGTTCTACACTCAGGAATTACTCCTGGCGGTGCTCAGGGGACCATATGGGATGCTGGGATTCGAACCCGGGTCGGCCGGGTAGGCAAACACCCAATCCGCTGTGCTATCGCTCCAGCCCCCAATTCTGGTTGAGTCTGAGGGGGCATGATTACGGCCATCCCCACACGAAGCCTACACTCTGGCTCCTAGAAACATCCCTTTGTTATCTTTGCTCTGCGGGTCCTTTGCATTCTGTGATTTTGTTTTGTTTTGTTTGTTTCTGGGCCACAGAGGTGCTCAGGGCTGACTCAGGGCTCTGCATTCGGGGATCACTCCTGGTGATTGAGTGAGAGCACTGGGAGGCAGGAACTGAGCGTTGGGACCCACAGGCCTTGTTCCAATCCAGGCTCCTCCTCCCCTGGTGCTCGGGGGAACCTATGGGAGCCGGGGTTCGAGCCCAGGCAGCCACGTGGGAGGTGCCTCCCCGATGAATTCCTATGATGAATTCCTTTCTGGGGTACGCTGGAGATTTTCGGCGCGCTCCTCTGCCATTTAGACGCAAGGAGTGCGAGGCAGTTTATGAATCCGGGGTTTTCCCCCTTTTTCTGGTGCAGGGGCAGTCCCAGGGGAGCTGGGTTCTGTCGGTGACCAGGAGAAGTGGGTTCCCCTACTCACAGAGGGTGTGGGCCGAGGTGCCAGACGACCCACTGACTGTTCGGGGAGCACATCTGGCCGGGTGCAGTACGAACCCAACCTGGGACCCCACAGTGGTGGGTGCAAGGGGGGGTGGGGGGAGGGGAGTGTGGCAGCCCGGAACCCCAGTGCTGGGGCGCACGGGGACGCAGGGGCTGCCTGGGGCACCTCTTACCGTCTTTCCAGATCTCCGCCGTGAGCCGGTCTGTGCTCTGGTGCAGCAGAGCAGCCACGCTGTCGTTCAGCGGGTCCATGTTCTTCATCAGCCACTCATTGGCTTTGTAGTCCACCTGCACGGGAAACAGGTGAGACCACAGACCCGCGGGGTACCCCCCTCAAACCTCCTACAAGGGAGGGCGTCGGCGCCACCTGGTGCACAAATTCTGAACTGCACCCGGCAGCCCAGTTTCCTGCAGGTTACTCCCCAATGAACTTCACCCTTGACCCCCACCGACTAGCACCCCCTGCAGCGTGGGCCCAGCTGGCGCGGGGCAGGGGGTGGTATCTAACTCGCTGGGTGTCTTAGACAACGTTTGGGAAATAAACAGGTGCCACACTTGACCTGACTCCTGGTTCCTGCCAGGAGGCCCGTTCATCCGCCACCTGCGCTGGCCCTGCAGCTCCAGCCTTTGGTGAATGGGTGCGAGTGCCAGGTGGACGCCCTGATCCCGCCCTCAGCCACGCGCCTTCTGAGCAGGGTGAGGGCTGGGCTTATTTCTTCTCTGGCCTCCCAGAGCCCCGTTTTGCTACCTGTGGTTCAGGGCTGGAGCCCAGCACAGTTCTGCTCTGCGAAACCTTCCCAGGTGCCCCCTGCTCTGGGCTCTACCCTTGCCCCCAGCTTGGCTCAGCACAGGAGCAAGTGCACGAAAGGCACGAGCAGGCTGCACTGAGAGCGTAAGAGGCATCAGAATTCTTGTGCAGGGAACTCTTATTGGTCCCTCAAAACCTATGGCAAATAACCCCTTCCGATGGCAGCCTTTGGTGACTTCACCAGAGTCTCTGTCTCTCCTTCCTTTGGTTTTCCCAGGCCAGTTCCAGGTGCATTTTGTCCCCATGGGCCTAGCTGGCCCTCACACCCTCCATCCGAGGTGGCCAGTGGGTCCCCGCCCCCAGGCTGCTGACCCAAGCTCCTACCTTGCCGGCATAGTGCAGGACACTGAAGTCAGCCTGGTCCCGCAGCTGCCTCGGCCGCTGGAATTTGGGGTGGCCGCCCTGCTCCTGGGCCACTTTCTCCACGAAGGACTTGTCCGTGGCCTTCGGGAACCAGCATTCCTCATCCAGAAGGGCCAGAAGCCCAGGGGGGTTGGCCTGGTGACAGGGCGAGAGCCGGGTCACAACCCCGCACACAGGGCACTCAGGACACTGCTACTTTTGGTTTTTGTTTTGCTTGTCATTGGTGGCCACACCTAGCTGTGACTCTACTCCTGCCTCTGTGCTCAGGGGACCTTATGAAGTGCTGGGGATTAAACTTAGTGATCCACATTCACGGCGAGCGCCCTCCTCACTGTGCCATCACGCTGGCCCCGGGGCTGCTACTTTTAGATGTTATCAGTGACACCAGGTCACACTGCCTAGCTGGGAAGGGGCACAGGCAGAGCCACCCGTGATGCTGGCAGGCCCCATGGGGCCTCGTCCCTGCACCCCACTTTCCCAGGACGGTGGCTTGGCCCACGGTCCAAGGGCGGGGCTGGGGCTCACCGGCCGCTCAATGAGGTCGATGCACGGCTGCAGATCGAGGCCGAAGTCCAGGAAGGTCCAGGGGATGCCCTCGCGCTGGTACTCCTCCTGCTCCAGCACGAACATGGTGTGGTTGAACAGCTGCTGCAGTTTCTCGTTCGTGTAGTTGATGCACAACTGCTCGAAGGAGTTCAGCTGCGGACAGATGGGGAGGGGGTGAGGGGACACAGGCCAGGAGGGGGACAGAAACCCAGAGAAGGGGGGACAGAGAACCAGAGAGAAGGGGACAGAGACCCAGAGAGAGACAGAGACCCAGAGAGAGGGGGACAGAGGCCCAGGGAGGGGGACAGAGACCAAGGGAGGGGGACAGGGACCCAGAATGGCCTGGCGGGGCACCTGGAAGATCTCGAAGCCGGCGATGTCCAGGATGCCTAGGAAGGAGGCGCCCTGGCGGGGGCTGCGGTCAAGAGCACGATTGAGGCGCAGGACGAGCCAGCGGAAGAGACGCTCGTAGGTGGCCTTGGCCAGGGCCTCCAGGGCAAAGTCAGCCTACAGGACAGGGAAGGCCATGATGGGGACACAAGGTGTTGCTGATGCCCCACTGAGCGCCAGGCACTGTGTGAGGTGCCCTGGGCACTAATTAGTCTACTAATGCCTCCCCAGGGCCATCAGGGGTGGCCAATCTCGTTCCCTCACACAGACAAGCAAAATCCTTATAGTGGAAAAACTGGCTGTTTAAGAGTGTCCCTTAATAGTCCCTTGCTACTTGCCAAATACAATGCACCTCCTCACTCTGGTTCCTAAGACCCTGAGTACTATGACCCTTCCAACCTCCCTGACTAGTTTCAGCGACACAACTGTCCTGCCCACCCCCCCACCTCCCCTTCACACATGCTGTTTCTTGCGCCTGGCTTGAGCTCCTGTGTCTCCATTGGTCACCACCTCCCCAGGAAGAACATTCCTGGACTCCCAGACCCTCTCTCTCACAGCGGGTATCAGTGTTGATTGCTCTTGTTATTTATCTGATGCCGGATTAGAGTGAGAAAACCAGGTGACACGGGGCCTGGGAGCGAGACAAGCCCCAGGGCCTCTCACCTGCTCCTTGGTCTGCGCCTTTTGTACATAGTCTCGGCCAACTTTGATGCGGGGCGTGAGCAGAGCCCGGGAGAAATCGGTCACCCCCAGTCCCAGGAGGCAGCAGAGCTTCTGAGCAGCTGTGGGCGAGAGGCACCAAGATCACAGTCTGGCTGGCGGGTGAGGGACAGAGCACGGGGGCCCATGCATCCACACCAGTCCTGGGGCCCCACGTGGATATTTCTGGTCCAGCCAGAAACCAGACAAAAATCATCCTGGGCACAAGCCATGGCTGGGCTCTGGGAATGCTTGTCACGGGATGCTGGGTGCACGATCCAGGGACCAGGGGTTGGAGGGGGCACAGGACCACTTTGCACCGTGTGGTGCGCACTCCCCACAACACCCAGCAGAAACGCCCAGAACTGGGCACCAACGCTGCAGCTGGCAGGCGCCCTGCCCCGCAGGCCCAGGTGGCAAAGGCCAGGAGGCAGCTGGGGGGCCATGGGCGGGGCGGTGCTCTGAGCTGCTGGATCCAGCCTGGGACTGCGGCTGGCTTGCAGGGCAAAAGCCTTTGGCTCTGGCCACGCCCTGTCGATCTTAAAGGGGCAGCGTCCCCTTTGAAGAAGGGACAGGTGGGTGGGGTGCAGCCTCTGTGGTGGAGAGGAGGGATGGCAGGTGGTAGCAGGGAGGGGGTAGAATTCAGGAGAACCTGGGCAGCAGGAACTTGGAGAAGGACTCAGCACACGCCGCGGGGGCATGAATGGGGGGTGCAGGAGGGGTGGCTGGCCATACCTGTGTTATCAGGCATGGTTGCCTGGTCCGTGTTCCGTTCTTTCTTCAGTATGATGTTGCCGAACTGAAGGACCGCCGAGACTATCCGCAGTATAGCTGAGGGCCACAGAGTGGGGAAGGATCAGGCGGATCCCCACTCTCCGGGGGCTCCTGGATACTGCGCAAGCCCCCCTGTGGGCCTGTGGGCCTGGGCCACAGTGCCACATGCACAAGACCTGGGTCTGGTCCCCTTCCCGCATCGCATAATCTCCCAAGCACAGCTGGGAGGGAGCCTGGAGCCCTTTATTTGGAGAAGCCCCCAGCAACCCGGACATGGCCCCAAGACCAACATAAAATAAAATAACCACAGCTATGCTGGTGAGGGAAGATTTCTAAAACTGGTCGTCGAGCACCACAGCCAACGTTGTTAGTTAAAAGGCGGGGGGCGGGGGGAGGGAGAGGCTGCAGCCACAAGAAAGCATGAGGCACTTGCCTTGCGGGCAGCCGATCCCATTCCACCGCCAGCTCTACAACTGTTTCCCTGAGCACAGAGCTAGGAGTCAGCCCTGAGCACTTCCGGGTGTGATCCCGAAACCAAACAACCCAAACAGGCACGGCCAACAGAGAGAGAGAGAGACAGAGAGACAGAGAGAGAGGAGAGAGGTAGTGCCTGGCGTGCACCAACCGGGTGCCACAAAAGGTGCCAGGGGACCCACCTCAGCACAGGGGCAGGAATAGCCTCTAGAACTCCTGGGTGTGGCCCAGACCCCTCCCCCAAATCAGCCAATTAATCAAAAGACACAAAAAAAGAGAAAGGTCAGTGGATTCTCCCTGGTCTCAGGATCCAGGGAAATGAAGGGGCTCATGTGGCCCCCAGCCCCTGAGGGACATGTGCATCCGTCTTGATTCGCCAGCCACGGCCAGTTCCATCACTCACACCTGCGCCCTGCCACTTTCAGGAAGGGCCCCCATGCCCGTCTTTTCCCTGGGGACCCCATTCCAGCCTCCTGTGTCTGGGGTCATTTTTAGCAGCAAAAAAGACGAAAACAGGGACTGGGATGATAGACAGCGAGGAGGGTGTTTGCCTTGCCCATGGCTGACCCAGGTTTAATCCCATGGGGTCCTCCAAGCCCCTCTAGGAGTGACCCCTGAGCACAGAGCCAGGAGCACCACCAAGTGTAACCAAAAAACAAAAAAAGAACAAAAATCAAAATCAGGCACTGGGGGGGCTGGAGTGATAGCACAGCGGGTAGGGCGTTTGCCTTGCACGCGGCCAACCCGGGTTCGAATCCCAGCATCCCATATGGTCCCCTGAGCACCGCCAGGGGTAATTCCTGAGTGCAGAGCCAGGAGTAACCCCTGTGCATCGCCAGGTGTGACCCAAAAAGCAAAAAAAAAAAAAAAAAAATCAGGCACTGGAGTGATAGCACAGTGGGTAGGGCATTTGCCTTGCACACGGCCGACCCGGGTTTGAATTCCGGCATCCCATATGGTCCCTTGAGCACCGCCAGGGGTGATTCCTGAGTGCAGAGCCAGGAGTGACCCCTGTGCATCTCTGGGTGTGACCTAAAAAGCAAAAAACAAAAAACAAACAAAAAAAAACCAAAAAAACCACAAAAAAGCAAAACAAAAACAACAAAATCAAACAACCCACAAAAAAACGGGAACCCTGAGGTCCTCTGGAGACTGTCAAAGGGATCTGGCTGGCTGAGGCTACAGCTTCACGGAGTGAACCGCAAGAGATCCTGCCCAGGACGCCTGGAAAGGCTGGTGCCTTTGTGTGTGTTTCTCTGTGTGTGTCTGTGTGTCTGTGTGCCTCAGACCGTGGCCCACTGTGCGGGCACCGAGTCCTGGAGTGCAGGTGTCTGGGAGGCCACGGATCCAGGCAGCTGGACCAGACGCTGACCACCATGGAAGGACAGGCATTGGGAGCGCCTGGCTGCCACCTAGAGTACATCTCGGGAACTGCAGGGTTTGGTCGGTAGGGAGCAGGGAGGCCCCGCACTGTGGTGGAGGGGCCGCCCTTAGGCGCAGGAGAGCCGCGCCCATCCGGTTCTGCCCCAGCGTTCACCCCATCCCCGCCCTCCACCTCACTCCACCACAATAGTTGATTCTGGAACGATTTTCACGGCTGGTGGGCTGAAGTGGGAAATTTATTACTATTATTATTATTGGGCTGGAGCAATAGCACAGCGGGTAGGGCCTTCGCCTTGTAGGCGGCCTACCCAGGTTCGATTCCTCCGCCCCTCTCAGAGAGCCCAGCAAGCTATCGAGAGTATCTGGCCCGCACGGCAGAGCCTGGCAAGCTACCCCTGGCGTATTCAACATGCCAAAAACAGTAACAAACAAGTCTCACAATGGAGACGTTACTGGTGCCGGCATGAGCAAATCAGTGAACAACGGCATGACAGTGACCCACAGTGACAGTGATTATGATTATGATTATAATTATTATTATGGTTTGGGGTCCACACCCGGCGCTGCTTAGGGCTTATTTCTGGTTCTGTACGTAGGGATCATTCCTGGAGTGCTCCAGGGACCCTGTTGGATGCCTCAGATCAAACCTGAGTTGGCTGCATTCAAGGCAGGCACCCTTCCTGCCATATTATCGCTCGGGCCCAACAACAATTTTTTTTTTCTGAGCAATGTATGGGGCCAGGTCCTACCCCTAATGCTGCCTCACAGAATCCTGGAACTTCTAGAAGGCCAGCACCTAGCAGGCACAGCAGCAGCATTCCACAGAAGGGAAACTGAGGCTAACTTCCGTTGTTATTATTGGGCTGGAGCAATAGCACAGCGGGTAGGGCCTTCGCCTTGTAGGTGGCCTACCCAGGTTCGATTCCTCCGCCCCTCTCAGAGAGCCCAGCAAGCTGAGATGGGTACACTGAGGAACCTCCTGGGAATGAACTTATTGGGGATCTCTGGTGGCCTGACTCAGGTGGATTCCAGCCCCAGGGTGGAACCTACATTCTTAGCTGTTAAGTCACTAGCAGGGAATCTGCACCCTGGGGCACACACAGAGAAGTGCAAATTGCGGGCACCAGTCTACCAATTCTCTTTGGTGCTTTTGGTGCTTTGGAGGTAGAGGAAGGCTCTGGGAGCCTGGAGCCTGGAGAGGTCAGAAATAGCCACCTCGAGCCCTGAACTGAGGATCTGGAACGTGTATGTGTAGGTGTGTGTGTGTGTACGTGTTTCCTGGGCCATGCCCAGCAGTGCTCAGGGTTTACTCCTTGCTCTGTGCTCAGGAATTACTCCTGGCAGTGCACAGGGACCAGATGGGGTGCCAGGGATTGAACCCAGGTCGGCTGAGTGCAAGGCAAGCACCTTCCCTGCTATACTATCACTCTGGCCCCAAGTGTGCATGGTTTTTTGAAGCCATTGTGTGTGTGACCGTTTGTGACCTGACACCAGGAAATAAGCCAGACACAGTGTGAAGGGGCTACCTCCTGGGGACCCCTACTCTCAAGGGACTCAGAATTCAGAGTTGAGAAGAAAGACGAGGCTTTAAAGCCAATGCTGCAAACCTATGATACCTGTGGAAAAGGTTGCGGGACAAGGTCTGGTTCTTTTTTATTTTTACTTTATTTTATTTAATAAGCTCTTTTGAGGACCACACCAGGTGATGCTCAGGGTTGACTCATGGTTATGTGCTCAAGAATTCCTTCTGGCAGTCCTTGAAGGAGCATTGTATGGGATGCAATGCCAGGGATCAATCCTGGGTTGGCTGCGTGCAAGGCAAACACCCTCCCCACTGTCCTATGGCTCTGGCCCCGGGAATGGACGGCTCTTGCCTTCCACACGGGGAATATTTCTAGAAGGGCAGGCAGACTACAGAGCTATGGGAGACCTGGCACCCAGCATCAAGAGAGACTGGGTCACACAAACCATCTTGGGTCCGATTCCAATCTGGGCTCAGAAGCCTTGAGGGGTGTTCCCAGCTCTGTTTGGAAATGGCTAGAGCTGGACCTGCTGTCTGTGCCCATCACCCCGCAGGACAGCCGCCCAGAGGTCACTTGAGGTAAGGAAGTAAGGGAGTCCAGGAGGGACCCAAGGGGCGAGGCCCCCACTGTGGCCGCCTGGGGTTTGTTTGCCAGGGAGGAGAGCGGAGACTCAGGGAGTTACGCAACCAGGGTTGGGCAATCAGTGGATGCAGGAGGGCCTGAGACCCCGTGTCAGGCAATAAGCTGGCATTCACACTCAGTGGGAGGCTGGGCAGTTGGGGCTGTGTGTGTGGGGGGAGGGGGCATGCCAGAGACCAGGGGACAGTGACAGCCCGAGCTGTTACCCGGGGGTCAGTTCAAACCATGCAATGCCAGGCAGCCACAAACAAACCAAACAACAAAACTCCCAACTGTGTGGGTACACTCCCATCAGAGGGTGCCCTGATCCCTGCAAGGCGTGAGCCCTGAGCACAGAGCCAGGACTTAGCCCTGAGCACCTACGGGTGTGGTCGCATCCACACCCCAGGATAAACAAACAAACAAGCTGCTCCGGATGTTTTTTGGGGGGGCATGTTTGCCCCTGCCTCCCCAGAAAGCTAGGTTCAAGCAGTCCCAGGCCCCCTGTGGTGTCCCCTTTTTGGTCCTGCGTCATAGCAGATGTAATTATCTAAGTTAAGACAGTGCCTGTTCCGGGAACACGAGCTCCAACAGAAAGGGAAAGTGGCGCACTGAGGGGAAGACCACGTGTTGCTTCGTCATGCCAAGGAGAGGCAGAGATGGCCCAGAACTACCCAGGGTTCAGGGGCTGTGGCTGGGGACGCACCTCTGGGAGTTTACCGGGGCTTGCCCCATTCTTCCAGTGGGCAGAACCCAGAGACCCTGAACAGCTGCTAAGTCAGGGGCGGGGGTGGGGCGGAGGGGGAGGCGTAAAGGGTAGAGTGAGCTACATTAGCATGGGCAGTCCTGGGTTTGGCACCTGGCTCTGGATGGCCCCCCAGAACAATGACATCTGCAGCTTAAGGCCCCAGGCTTTGAGAAAGCCACTTTTCTGTCCATCTCTATGCACTGAGCTCTGGCTCTGCCGGGGCCTGAGTCAGATCTGCCAAGACCGATCACTGAGCACTGCACTGGGAATTGACCGCATGTGACACCCCCATTCTCACCCCACAAACAACAAAAACGGGAAAAAGGAGCTGGAGCGATAGCACAGTGGGTAGGGCATTTGCCTTGCATGCGGCTGACCCGGGTTCAATTCCCAGCATTCCATATGGTCCCCTGAGCACTACCAGGAGTAATTCCTGAGTGCAGAGCCAGGAGTGACCCTGTGCATCACCAGGTGTGACCCAAAAAGAAAAAAAAAAAAGAAAAACGGGAAAAAAATTCACCATCCAAACTTCACTGATCACACAGTTTGCACCTGGGCACTAACGCACCCCATGCAGTGACATAGATGACGGCAGATACCAAATCTGGACGCCTGAGACCAATTGGAACATTGTCAAGCAAATCTTCCACGATCAAAGAGGCAAACAGAGTCCCAGCAGGTCACATTAGTAGCCCGGAAAAAGAATGATTTGCAAACAAAATCATTCCACGCAATAAAGCACCACTATTTTTCTGATTATCCTATTGTATGGCCAGGCACGCAGCTGATCAGGCATCACATCGTACGGCAGAAACAGAATGTGTCTTTCTGAAACCAGAGACACATCAGCGCTATGCCAACTGCTGCTCTTGTCCATGAAAGAGTTCACACAAACTTCTGAAAAGAGCAAACGATAGCAAGAGCACAGCAGGGAGGGCGCTGGCCTTGCACATGGCAGTCCCTGGTTCAATCCCCAGCATCCCACGTGGTCCTCCAAGCACTGCCAGGATAATTCTGGAGTGCAGAGCCAAAAGTAACCCCTGAACATTGGTGGATGAGGCCCCAAAACAACAAAAGATCCCCAAGAGATTGGTGGAAAGGGGGAGGCGCTGGCAGCAAACATGAAGTGATTGTGGGATATCTCACCCACTGTTGCCTGACCCCTCTAAGCAGAGCGGGCCAGGAGCCAAGGTTGGGGTCAAGACACACTTCCAATGTCCTTCTGAGGGCCGGCATGTTTGCAGTGTCACCCCATCCTCAACTGTGCCCCAGGCTGTTCCCCTCCGCTGGCACCCAGGGGAGACTCACAGATGATCTCGTCATACAGGAAGCCCAGTATGCGCAGGGAATCCAGCGTCTCGTGGAAGAGCTCGCGCTCCTGGCCCGGCATGCACGAAGGCCCATTGGTGAGGAAGCGGTAGTTGGAGTAGGGCTCCACGAGCAGTTCACCTGCGGGCGGGCAGGCAGGGTGAGTCAGTCCCGCTGGGAGGTGCTGGGGCTCCCCAAGGGGACTCCCAGGCTCCACTGTCCCCGAAGGCAGAGGTGGGGGCTTAGCAAACCTCCCACTCCTCATCCCACTCCTACAGAGGCAGGAAAGGCCCAGAGCGGGCAACAGGGCACAGGGGTCCCCGCGTGCAGGAGGCTGGGGGCAGCGAGGGGCCCCCAGGAGCGGGCGCCTCCCTCTCCGGGGTGGAAGGAGCCAGATAGAGAAGCGGGGGGCGAGACCGTCCGGCAGGAGCAGAAGCAGGAGGCAGGAGGCGTCTCAGGCACGAGGGTGGCAGCAGGGCCACAAAGCCACACACACCAAGACGGTCGGGACCCCCGAGGCGGTGCGAGCCGTGACCAAGCCGGCGTGAGGGCCGAGGAGCCGCCGAAGGAAGCAGCTTTGGGAGAGAAGAGCGCGCGGAGGAGTTGCATGAGCCCACGGCAGAGGGACCCCGTTGGGTGGCAAAGAGAGGGTGGCAGGGGACAGGGAAGGGGCAGCAGGGCCCAGGAAGCCACGCCCGAATAGAGGCTAAACCACGCCCCTTAATCTGAGATAAGCCACGCCCCTGGAGCATGCTATAAGCCACGCCCCTTAAGACAGGGAGAAACCACGCCCCTATGATCCCGTGGGAAGCCACGCCCCAGACTCTGGGACAGGTCACGCCCCTGGAGTAGGGAGAAGCCACGCCCACCGGAGCCCGCAGGAAGCCACATCCCAGAGTCTGGGATAAGTCATGTCCCCTGAAGCTCCCAGCCCCACACCTACCCTTGAGCTGCTCCCCAGCGCCTTCCAGCAGTTGGTAGAAGATGTGAAAGCTGCATTCGTCCTTGGCCTGGCGAATGGCCCGAGACTTCTCCAGCAGGTCTGAGTGGAGGGGAGTCAAGGAACCACGGCTGGGGGCAGGGAGGCCCTCCCCTTCCTCTCATCGGCTTGTGCTGCCCTCTCCCCTTCGAAACTGTTCCCAGAAAGAATCCTTGGAGTCATTCCCAGCCCAGCCAGTGACTGCCACACACTGGCCTGGTGGACATGATCCCATCACGATGGTCTGTGCCTTGTTTCTCCACCTGTGCCAGGGCACGAAGCCAAGCTGCTGTGAGAGTCAGTGCCCCAACCCAGTCTGACTTGGAGTGAAGCACCACCCCCTGGCCCATGATGGAGCAATCTCCTGAGCATCACTACTCTGCCAGCCTCAGTTCCCTGGACGGGGCTGGGCCATCGGTTCCTCCCTTTGAGGCATGCTCTTAGGTTCTGGATACCCTAAGAGATGGTCAGAACACCCCACTTACCAACTTGCTCCTGCACCTGTCTGTCCCACGTGAGCCACAATACACAGGACAACCACAACAACGGAACTCGGGGAACCCGAGGGAGGGAGTAGAGGGGTGAAGATGCTTGCCTGGTTCAATCCCCAGCAACACACAGTGTCCCCTGAGCACCATCTGGAGTGAGATGGGGGAGCCCAGGAGCGGGGGATACCACAGCGGGGCAGCTTCCCCCTCCTGTTCAGAAACAGCATCATCCACAGCACAGGTGACAGTGCAGAAAAGGGAGTGTCAGAACAAGGTCTCCAGAGGGTCTCCTCACTGACCATTCCTGGCACTGCTTCTTTGGGACCTCCAGGTCATTGTGGCTGGAGGGGGATTCAGGGTGCTGAGCGCACAGACATGCACCTGAGCAGCTCATCAGAGATGTCGCTGTCAAACACCCTTCAACCAGGACCTTCCAGGGACGGAAGCACCTTCTTTTTTTCTTTTATTTTGGGGCGGGGTCAGCATGTTGGTGCTACTCTCAGTGGTAGCTGGTGGTGCCGGGGAGATTGTATGTTGCGCCAGGACTTCAAACTGGGGTCGGCTACATGCACAGCAAGAGCCTTACGCCTTTTAACGATCTTTTTGACACTAAGAGTGGATTTTGGGAGCGAAGGGAGAAAGGTCCTACCTGGCTATGTTCAGGGCTTACTTCTGGCTCTGTGCTCTGGGGCCACTCCTGGTTGGATTCAGGGATGCTGTGTGGACCAGACCCAGTCTGGCTGCATGCAGCCCAACCCGCTGGACTCTTTCAGGCCTCAGGATCGGATTCTTTCTTTTCTTTTTTTTTTGCTTTTTGGGTCACATTCCATGGGTGCTCTGGGCTGACTTTTAGCTCTGCACTCAGGAAGTACTCCTCGTGGGACTTGGGGGACTATTTGGGGTGCCGGGAACCGAGCCCCAGTCAGCCGCATGCAAGGCAAGCGCCCTGCCCGCTGTAGTGTGGCTCTGGTCCTCCAAAATGGAATTCTTCAGTACTTGCCAGGACCAGGAGAGGACTCCTCGCCCCCAACCCCCCTTGGCTTGGCTCCTAGGAGCGACAGCGACCTCCCGTCACGTGGGGGTGCTGCGTCCCGCCCCGCCCAGGACCGCGGTGCTGCTCCGGGAGCAAGAAAGGATACAGGTCTCGATGTTGGCGCCCACGATGTACCCAGCCACGTCGAAGTTGATGCGGATGAACTTGCCCTGGGCGGGAGGGACGAGGCAGGTGGTTCCAGCTGGGAACCCTCCCCACTCCCCACCTGCACCCCCACCACTGGGGGCTGAGTAGGGGCTCCTGGAGACACCCGACCCTACAGGCTCCTTGTCTTTTTCCTTTTGGGGGGCCACACCCAGCTCTGTGCTTGATGGTCACTCCTGGCCAAGACTCTGCTTTCTTCATTCTTTTTTATGTTTTGGGGCTACACCCCGCAGTGCTCAGGACTGACTCCCTGGCTCTGTGCTCAGGAATCACTTTCGACAGGGCTGGGGGAACCATATGGAATACCAGAGATTGAACCCGAGTCAGCGTGTGCAAGGCAGATCCCCTCCCCGCTGTACCATCACTCCTACTCAATTTCCTCATTCTTTACCTGATCCCCCAACTCCTGCCTCAGAACCAAGGGTCCAGACCAATAGACCTCCTCCCTCAGACCCAGGGGTCCAGGCCCCGGGTCTTCTCTTTCTGCAGACCCAGTATCCTTGCTCCCCGCAGCACCCCTGCAGGCCCCATCCCCGCACTTACGAAGCGGGATGAGTTGTCATTCTTCACAGTCTTGGCGTTGCCGAAGGCTTCTAGGATGGGGTTGGCCTGAAGCAGCTGCCGCTCCAGCTCGCCCTGCGGTGGGAGAGACCGTGAGTGTGAGAAACACGGGGCTCAGTGAAGGGTGAGGGCCTGGGGCGTCGGGGGCAGGCCGCTCGCCAGTGTCCCTGTCCTGCTGGGTCTTCTACCTTGACAGGGAAATCTCTGAGGGACACAGCTGAGCGACAAACAAGCAGCAGAGCCAAACCCCAAATGCGTGCCCTCACACCGGGTGACAGCAGGAAGGTGCCGGCACCACCCCAGGCCCACGTCTCCAGGGCCAGATGGGCTCCTCCTCACGGGGAAGAAGGCCGCAAGGCTCCACGCCACCCGCCAGCAGCGACTGGGGTCCCAAGAAGTGGAGGTCACTCTGCCCATCTGTCGCTACAGTGGACCCATGCTCATAAGCGACTTGTGAAACTGCAGCATTTTCATGAAGTGAGAATTTAGTGTTTGCCTGGAGACGGTGCCCAGAGGGGATTCAGGGGCTCAGACCCTGGCCTTGTAGGCGTGAGGCCGAGAGTTCGATCCCCAGTGCCGCCTGCATGTACTCAGCATGATGCTGGCAGCTCTGCAGCCAGTGACTGCTGTCCACCCTGCGGCCAGCTGCGTGTGCGCGCTGCAAAACTAATGAGCGTCACCCCTGGGTCAAGCGACAGAACAGTGGGCAGGACGCTTGCTTTGCTCGTGCCCAAACTGGGTTCCATCCCTGGCACCCCATAAGGTTCCCTAACCCCTGCCAGGAGAGATTCCTGAGTGCAGGGAGGGTCAGGAGTCGGCCGTGAGTACCACCAGGTGGAGCCCCCCCAAAACAGGAGGGAGTTTCCTCCCCCAGCCAGGCTGATCCACAGCGGGGGCCTCATAGTGGAGCTTCAGTCTCCATGTCAGCGCCAGGCGCACAGTAGGGTCTTAGTAAATGCTAGCCCACGTGTCCACACCTTGTCTGCGCAGCCATAAGCTGTGACACCAGGGGTCCCCAATAGCCTAGGGCTGTTCCCGGGGTGACTGCGAAATCTGACCAACATTTCAGGAGGGCCGCGCATCATCTGACAGGGCGCAGTGGGCCCAGGGCATGTGTCCGTGTCTCAGGGGAGCAAGTGTCCTGAAGGGCTGGGCAGAGCCGGCTGTGGCGCCTGAGTGGGTGGAGCACTGCTGAGGGGCGCAGGGCAAGGGCCCATGGGACACTGGACTCGCCTCCCGCAGACATGGGGGACACAAGCACTAGGTTGAGGGTGCCTCCCTGGTCCCACAAGGCAGCCGGTGGGGCTGGTCTGCCTGCCTGAGCCCCCTCCCCGCTGTGGCCTGCCCCCTCCTCCTTTCCAGCTTCCTTCCTTCCTTCCTTCCTTCCTTCCTTCCTTCCTTCCTTCCTTCCTTCCTTCCTTCCTTCCTTCCTTCCTTCCTTCCTTCCTTCCTTCCTCCTTTCCTTCCCTCCCTCCCTCCCTCCCTCCCTCCCTCCCTCCCTCCCTCCCTTCCATCCCTTCCTTCTTTGCTCCCTCCACATTTAAATGCCTCCAGGGTGTCTGGCCCTGCCCAAACAAGCAGATGACTGTGCCGGAAATGCAGAGATTGTAGACACAGTGAGACAGAAGCACGCAGAGGGGAACAGGATGCACACACGTGCACATGGATGTACACACGCACACACAGGCACATGTAAACACAGGCACGCACCCACACAGACACACTACATGCATACAGCAGGCTAACACAGAGTGGCTGAAGGGTGCTGAGGCTCGAGGGGCTGCCCGGCTACTTACATAAGACATGGCGCTGGTGGAGTTCTGAGATCACAGGACACGAGACACGGAGGAGGACACGGAGCAGGACGCAGGTACATGGAGCGTGGACAGACAGACACAGGTGAAGGGGGCGCAGGGAGGTCCCAGCTCCAGCCGTCTCCGGGCGTGCCCAGCAGCAGTGTGGAGGGTGCAGGGTGCCCATGGGCAGCGACAAGGCCAGCAAGGGCAGAGGCCGGTGCCCACGTCTGGGCCCAGTCAGCTGTGCACCCCCCAGGGGACCCAACAGTGGCATGAAGGGACACGGAGCCGCACGGGGACTTACCGGGATTCCTGGGTCCTTCCTGCCCTTGGGGGACGAAGCCACATGGGCCAGGTACTGGATCACCTTCTTGGTGTTTTCTGTCTTCCCTGCCCCGGACTCCCCGCTGCAGGGGTGGGGGGAGACGGGAAGATGTGAAGGGGTCTGCCTCTACCAGGTCACCTTGTCCCATTCCAAGCAGAGTCACAACTGGCCCAATTCCTCCAGGAAGTCCTTCTGATTACTCACGTGCAGAGAATGGACTGGTCCTCGCGATCTGTAGGGGAGGGAAGGGCGGCACGTCACCCGGGAGGGGCTCTCCAGGGGATCCCTTATGCCAGGCCCCCCTCTCCCAAGCCCTTCCCGAAAGGTAAGGAGAAGCTGTCCTCTGGATCCATGAGAACACCATCCCGCCCGCTGACTCCACCCGCTGCTGCTGTGTGACCTTGGGAAAGCAGCTGCCTCTCTGAGCCTTGATCCTCACCCAGTAAACCTCAACCCAACAGAACAGGGTTTTACCACAGGCCTCAGCTGGCGCCCTGGATGCACTGCCTGGCTGGGCCCCAGAGTGAGGGCCAGGAGCCTGGGCTCGACCCCTGGCACAAAGCAGGCAGCTGCCCCCTCGGACTTTGGTCTCGAGAACCTCTGAACTCTGAATTCAAGTTGTCTGCGGTGAGATAGTTTCGCAGGCCCACTTTCAGCAGGGGAAGCCGAGGCATGGAGTCCCAGCCAAGCTGAGCAGGGACTGGGCTCTGAATCCATATCCGGTGGCACCGACTCAGGCTGCTCTCCCTAAGGTGCTCCTGAATCCAGTTCCTTTCGCCTTGAGCTTCTGCCTCTAGCCTCTCCGACCAAGGTCCGCCAGACCGCATGCGGCTCTGCCCAGCTCTTCCCAGTCTCTTGGGCCCCTCTCTATCTCTGCGTTACCCTCATCCCGGTCCCGCCACTGGTCCTTTACCGGGACACTCTTTCCTAGTCTTGGGCATTGAGCAGAAACATCACCTCCTCCAAGAATCCTTCTCAACCCTCAGCACTCGGTTGCGCCTTAGTTCTTTTGACCAGAGTTTCTCAGAGATGGATGGTCCCGGGTGGTGGGGGCTGTGCTGGGTGGGAGGATGCTTTTTGGGACACGCCCCCCCAGGCCTGGCCGTTTATGGAATCAGCTGCAGTGGTTTTGTCTTTTTGTTTTGTTTTATAATTTTGGGGCCACACCTGGCAATGCTCAGGCCCGACTCCTGTCCCTGCACTCAGGAATCACGCCTGTAGGACCCTAGGGGATGCCGGGGATCGAATCTGGGTTGGTTAGATGCAAGACAAAATGCCTTCCCCGTTGTCCTATTACTGCAGTCAAAATAGAGATTTTATGTGAAATTGGGAAGGACAAAACTGTGTGCTGCAACTACCCTGTGAGGCGTTTTCCCTTCTTCCTTCAGGTCACAGCCCGCTGTGGCCAGGGGTGCAGGCCTGACCCCATACTCCCACAGGTAAGGCTCCAGCTCCCTAAGCTCTCTCCGGGCCAGTGTGAAGCTTTTTTAAAAAACTGGGCTGGCACCACTTTGAACAGGTCCTGCCAATTAGACCGGGGAATCTGGTCACTCTGTCAGTCTCCAGGACGTGCACTGGGGTCTGAGTCAACCCCCCTCAGGGCCTGGCTCCTGGAGGTGGTCAGGGGGAGTTTGTGGAAGGGGTTTTGTGTCCAACCCGGAGGTGATGACCGAGCTCTGCCCTCTGCCCTGTCCTACGCCTCCTGCCCTCTGCCCCCTGCCCGGCAGGTGAGCCCCCAGGCTGCCAATCACCAGCCCAGCTGTCCTGGGCCTGCTTCTATCTGATGTCTAGTTCTGTCTACATGGATCATGCTCTTGGGTCTGTGAATATCACACACCCAGTGCAAGGTGACATGCTGTTGGGGACAGGCTTGAAGTTGGTTGAGTGAATTACACCCGGTTTGGTGGCGGTTTATTTGTTCCTTTTTATAGGTGAGGACACTGAGGCTGGAGAGATAGCACATTCTAATGTTTTCTAGATGATCAACCTGGGGCGGGGGGAGGGGTGGTGGTGCCGTGTGCAGTGTGCAACCTGCGCAGCTGAACAGAGCGACCCACCATCTACGGGGCTGCTGCTCCCCGCACCCTGGCATCAGGACCCACATCCAGGCGGAAGGAATGAACACCTGAGGGATCAGCACCTCGAGAGATGCTTCTGCAGACGCCAGGCACCCCCAGATTCCTGAGTGTCGAGGAAGTGGGGAACATGGCACAGGGACAAGAGAAGTTTGGGCACCTGCCGCCCGGCCCCAAGTCCCACTCACCCTGGAGCATGCTGCGGTAGGCGCCCTCAGTCACTGCATACACGTGTGGCGGCACTTCGTGGCGCTTCTTGCCCCGGTACATCTCCACGATGGCCTCGGTATAGATGGGGAGCTGCTTGTAGGGGTTGATGACCACGCAGAAGAGGCCAGAGTAGGTCTGCAGCGGGCACAAAGAGAAGAGAAGAGTACGCCTTTGGCCCTGGACGATCACACAGGTCACGCAGTGCGCAATGTGGTCGCCCTTAAAGCATGACCACAGTGTCCTTGGGAACATTTGCTCCCGACATTTCCGGGCTGACGGCAGGCAGGAATGGCCCCACTGTGCAGCAGTGATGTACAGGTGAGGAGTCACCCTCCAAAGGGAAGCCTGCTAAGGGGTGAAGGGATAGCACAGCGGGTAGGGCGTTTGCCTTGCATGCGGCCGACCCAGGTTTGATTCCCAGCATCCCATATGGTCCCCTGAGCACCGCCAGGAGTAATTCCTGAGTGCAGAGCCAGGAGTAACCCCTGTGTATTGCCGGGTGTGACCCAAAAAAAGCCAAAAAAACAAAACAAAACAAAACAAAAACAAAGGGAAGCCTGCTAGCCTCAGCCTGCCGCCCAGCTCACACAGCATGGAATGACAAAGTGAAGCTCATCTGTGAGCTGGCAGGTTTGGGGAAGCTCGGGAGTTCAGATTCAGAACCCCAATACCCCACCAAGTTAATGGGGAGGGTAGAGTCATCTGCAGTGGGAGTGGGGGGAGGGGCGTCTCGTTCATGTTGCCTTGAATCCTACCAGGACCTGTCTAGGAGGGGCTCAAAATCCCTGCAGTCACTGAAATAGGACAATCTTTTTTTTTTGGCAGGGCAGGGTGGGGAGGTGCTATTTGGGGGGGCCATATCCGGCAGTGCTCAGGGCTTCCTCCTGGGTCTGTCTGTGCCCAGGGATCAGTCCTGGCAGTGTTCGGGGGACACTCTGGGATACCAGAGATGGAACATGGGTCAGCCTCATGCCAGGCCAGAGCCCTCTGCACTGTCCTGTCACTCAGGCCTCGAACAGGACAAGCTTGTCAGAGGTCCTGCTGCTCCACTCACTCTAGGGGCATGAAAAATAGATGGTGTGTGTGTGTGTGTGTGTGTGTGTGTGTGTGTGTGTATCCAAGTTACCAACTGCCCTGAATTCTCTCTCTCTCTCTCTCTCTCTCTCTCTCACACACACACACACACACACACACACACACACACACACTAGGGGCCTGGGATTCAGGACCTTGTATCCATACCACAGCATCAGAGGCTAGAGGATAGTCTACATCCGAGGCGTCAAACTAGAGGACAGTCTACACCCTCAATGTCAGAGACTAAAGTACGGTCTACACCTGTCGAGTCAGACTGTCAGGCTAGATGGTCTACACCCTCAGTGTCAGAGACTCTTGGGACTCCAGAGAGGCCAGAGAGCTGGAGGGGCAGTTTGTTCCCCAAAGGGCAACAAACCAGTTAGAATCTAAGGCAGCTACTTAGCTGGAGGCGCGGGGGGGGGCATGCCAGGGCTGCTGAGCCCCCAGTTTGCTCACACAGAGCAGGGTGTGTCCCCGGCTGGCTGCCCGGCTTCCCCGGTGCCAACCTTTTAACGGTGGAGGGAAGGTGGGTGGCCAGCCCAGAGCCGAACAACCGGTTTGCTGGGTATCTGCCCTCCCTTTCTGGGGGAGCTCTGCTGGGCTCCCGGAGGGCGGGGCAGCCAGACCACATTCCCTGGGAGGGTATCTCATGGCTGTGGGCACCCCGGAGGAGGAGCCCCCTCCCCACTCCCCACAGCTCACCCACCCTGACCCCCACCCCGTTGCCAAGCCTGGTTGCCAAGGCCAGGGCAGGGCTTGGGAAGGGGTAGAAGCTGGTGGACTCAGAAAAGGCTGGGGAGACTGAGTCTAAGGACCCATGCTGGGGTTCCCCCCCCCCCAAGTTCCCAACTTGAGAAGCTAAAGTCCACACGGGCATACCATGGAGCTGGGGGTGGGGGCAAGAGCTAAGTTTCAGTGCAGAGGCGGGTTATCTGCTTAGGTGGCACCTCCATGCCACTCAGAAAATGGGCTTTGAACCCCACCATGGGCCCAAGGGAACGGGGCACCTAGGTGACTGTTTGGCTTTCAACTGGCTACGGGTCCAATCCTGGGAATCACAGGATCCCCAGCACAGCTGGACGAGGCCTCTGAAGTGAATAAAGAGAAGGAATTTGGAGGTCACTGTAGTAGATTCTGAGAGCTGGGGTGGGGCGACGGGCCTTTTCGTGCCCCCGGGTGCATGCAGGACACACGGCATCCCTCTGCCTTGGCATCCGCAGGGAGGGAACCCAGTCGGAGCCTGCTGAAGAACAAGTGCCTTGGAGGCCGGGACTGGCCTTCTGGGCTCTCAACCTGCACTACCCACCAGGTGTCTCGACCTTCAGCTGCAATGGCTCAACTGGGAAATGGGCTGAGGCCCATAGGAACACCCATGCGTCCTGGGCACTGCCAGAGCTGCCAAGTTTGATCTCTGCTCGCCAGGGGCCCTGTGGCCAGCTCTGGCAGTGCCCAGAGGCAGCCCCATGGCGCAGCGCCGCCTAGGTGGCTGACACACACCGGAAATGCAGTGTAGAGGGAGCACTTTATAGGATCACCAGGCGTGTGCTGTAGAACACAGCCTGCTGGCCAGAAGGACAGGATGTAGGTTCGCTCCTCTGCCCTGCATACAGTCCCGGAGCCTGGGAGCACACGCCAGGAGGCAGCCCTGAGGCCGGGTGTGGTCCCAAAACCAAAAAGCAAAAGCACCCTGCCCAGGAGAAAGCAGGCACTCCCTCCCTGATGATTATTAACGTTAATTAACCCATGGGACAGCCCATGGGCGTTTCCAGAATCTTCCATCTCACTTCCATTAGACTGGCCACAACACCTCAGAATTTCTGCAGTAACTCTCCTCCTGTAGCAGCAGAACAGACGTGCAAAGTCGGAGGTCTGGGTTCAACCACCCAGTTCAAAGGGGTGCTGGGAAGATACGGAGTGTCTGTTAAAAGGCGGGGAGGGGGGAGGCGGGAGAACGGGAGGTAGGGAGAGGGAGGGGGAGAGAAAGAACGGGAGAGGGAGAGAAAGAAGAAGAGGGAGAGAGAGAAAGAGAGAGAGAGAGGGAGAGAGAGTGAGAGAGAGGGAGAGAGATGAAGAGGGAGAGGGAGAGAGAGGGAGAGAAAGGCGAGAGAAGAGAAGTGTCTGCCACAGTGGCAGGCTGGGGGGTGGGTGGGTAACTGGGGACACAGGTGGTGGCAGTGTGGCAGGTGGGCTGAGTGAGGGTGCTGGGATACTGTGACTGAAATCCGATCATGAGCAACTTTGTAACTGTATCTTACAATGATTCGATTTAAAAAATTAAAAAAGAAATAATCCCTTAAAAATAAGACAAACTAAAAGGCCAAAGGGAGTGCCCAGAGGAGAGCGCCCCACTGTCGCCTGACCTCTGCGGACAAGCAGGGACTGACCCGGCGGCCTCACTGCCACAGCTCCAAGTGTGTAAGAAGTCAGAGGGGAGCGACTGGGAGCCGGGGGACCCACCATGTCTGTCTGCCAAGCTGCCGGCCGCGCGGCCACCTCTGACCTCTCTAAGGCCTGCTGCTGGCCCCGTGCCCCCAAGGCTGCCAGTCTGTCCTGTTTTGAATGAAACTAATGATGTAGCTCCTTTCGGGGGAGGTAGGGTTGGAGCAATACCCAGCAGGACTCAGGGGTGATTTCTGGGCCCCAGGACTGGCCCTGGCAATGCTTTGGGGACTCTACATGGAGCTGGGGATTTGGGCCAGAGACAGGTGCAGAGTGCTGGAGAGTATTTTGTAGTTTTGTTGTTGTTTGGGGTCCACACCCAGAAGTGCGTAGGTCTTACTCCACCCAGACTGTTTGGCTTTGATCGCTCCCAGTGGGGCTCTCGGGACTCTCCAGGGTGGTGGGGAAGGAACACAGGTCAGCCGTGTGCAAGGCAAGTGCCCTTCCTGCTGTACTATCTCCAATCCCTCAGCATGGTTTTATGTTTTGGGCGTTGTCGGTTTTTGTTTTTTTGTTTTGTTTTGTTTTGTTTTTTGCTTTTTGGGTCACACCTGGCAATGCACAGGTGTTACTCCTGGCTTTGCACTCAGGAATTACTCCTGGCGGTGCTCAGGGGACCATATGGGATGCTGGGAATCGAACCCAGGTCGGCGCATGCAAGGCAAATGCCCTACCTGCTGTGCTATCGATCCAGCCCCTGTCAGTTTTTTTTTTTTTAAGTGTTTGGGCCACACTTGGTGGTGCTCAGGGCTTATTCCTGGCTCTGTGCCCAGGAATCACTTCTGGTGGTGCTCGGGGGACCATATGGGGTGCTGGGGATCAAACCCAGACTGGCTGTGTGCAAGGCAAGTGCCCGCCCTGCGGTACATCGCTCCAGCCCTGCAGTAACATTTTTTTTTTTTTTTTGCTTTTTGGGTCACACCCGGGTCACTCCTGGCTCATGCACTCAGGAATTACTCCTGGCGGTGCTCGGGGGACCATATGGGGTGCTGGGATTCGAACCCGGGTCGACCGCGTGCAAGGCAAACGCCCTACCCGCTGTGCTATCACTCCAGCCCCCATGCAGTAACATTTTAATTGTTGCATCTAGCTGGAACGATAGTACAGCAGGCAGGGCAATTGCCCTGCATGCGGCCGGCCAGGGTTCCATCCCTAGCACCCCATATGGTCCCCCAAGCACTGCTAGGAGTGATTCCTGAGCATTGCCGGGGGTGGTCCCAAAACCAAATAATAATAAAAGTAATTGTCTCCTCTCCTCTTCACTGCTTTGGGTAACAAGGGACCATGCCCTGGGGTGCTCAAGGGACCATTTATGGTGCCAGGGATTGGAACTGGGTCGCAGCCACGTGAGCAGCATGCAAGGCCTCCTTGCGCTATATTTGCTTGAAATAACTAAAACTATTTATTTCAACGTTTTATTCTTCTTATTTAGGCTTTTTTTTCTTTTGGAGGGTGGGTTTTGAGCCACATCTGGCAGTCTCAGGGCTTACTCCTGGCTCTGCGCTCAGGGATCACTCCAGACAGTTATAGCAATAAAAACCAGTGTCATCCACGTATCAGACAAGCACCTTAACCTCTGTCCCCAGCCTCCCGATCAAGCTTTCTAATATATAAAACTTGGATGACTTCTGGTACCAGAGTCATAGTACGGTGGGGGAGGGTACTTGCCTTGCGTGTGGCCAACCCAGGATCCATCCCCAGCACCCCATAGCGTCCCCTGCGCCTACCTGGAGTGACTCCTGAGTGCAGAGCAAGAATAAGCCTTAAGCATCGCTGGGTGAATTCCAAAAACAAACTAACTGACAAACACCCTACCAGGTTACTTTTATGCTGGGTATTTTGTGCTTGCTGATTTATTTTTCTCATTACCCCTGAGCTGCGGTTTAGAATGACTCTGGGACCAGCCATCTGGGTTTGAATCCCCTCTAACTCCATGGCTGTGACCTGGGCCCAAGACACTTCACATTCCTGAAGGTCACAAGAGTCTCCAGTCAGGAGCCTGCCCGTGGCCTCCAGGGCAGCGCCTGACACTTCACAAGTGCCGGATAAATATTTGCTGGTCGCCCCTTATTATTATTCGTCATTATTGTTGACATTCCTCGTCTGTCTCTCTAATCCTGTTTGCTCTCAATAGTCCTACGGCTGCCCTGGGAGAGGAAAAAGGTGCCCAAGGATGGCCACACCCGAAGAGGACCTGAGCTCAGTGGGACCAGGGTGGGGCTCAGCAGTTGGTATTTGGGGGGGGGGGGGAAATTCCCCCTGACGCGTGGAGGCTGGACTCTGAGCAGCTGTGTTGGCTGCAAAGATGAAAAATGGCCAGGGAGGCCTGAGGGCTGCAAGGTCAGGCTCACTGTGCCAACCGCACCCTGTCAACCTCAGCAAAGAGGCAGGGCCAGAGGGCCCCACCAGGTGACGGGTCGGTCACTTGCCCTAAGCATCTCCAGGGGTGACCTCAAAACAACAACAGCAAAATAGAAATGTACAGAGACCATGTTCTTCTTGAGGACTAAGTTCCACAGTTTCTGCCCATGTTACAGCTCTCTCAGTCTCAATTTCCCTGGGATGCCAGAGGCCGAGTGGTTTCAGGGGCAGCAGGAGGATGTGCAAGGCCTTCTCCAGTGAGCCCGGCCCTCTCAGCCAGGTCTAGACTCCGAGGGATGAGCCTTCCAAGTTACTGCTGCAAAGGCTCAATCCCCTTTCTCCTGCTCTCCAATGCATTTAATTTGCAGGTGCATATATATATTTTTTTACCTTTTGGGTCACACCCAGGGTTGCATAGGGGTTACTCCTGGCTCTGCACTCAGGAATTACTCCTGGCGGTGCTCAGGGGACCATATGGGATGCTGGGAATCTAACCGGCGTTGGCCGCGTGCAAGGCAAACGCCCTACCCGCTGTACTATTGCTCCAGCCCCGATGAAGAATTTTTGACATCTTTGGGCCAGAGATAGGACAGTGGGGATGGTGCTGCCTTGCACGTGGCTGACCTGGGTTGCCAGGTGTGTCTTCCAAATAAAATATATATATATATATACATATATATATATGTATTCAATAATAATGATGAAATCTTGCAACGCAGTGCAGGGAAAGTCCCCACTGTGAGACCGAGGTCTTAATCAAGGACTTGGGGAGCGTGTCTTGCACTCGGGGTGCTGCCCCCATGACTTACGTAGATGAGGCCCGAGTAGTAGCGCTCCCGGAGGTTGTGCAGCACGGACGCCTCGTTGAGGCACGTCAGCTCCGCCATGTCCTCAGCCTTGCTGAACTTGGGCGGGTTCATGCGCTGGATCTGGTCGCGGGGCAGCCTCAGCCGCCGCCCGCTCTCTGCCAGCTCCACCTCGGCCTCCTCCTCGCCCTCCTCTCGCAGTGCCGCCGCCTCGAAGCCGTGCAGCTCAGAGGGCACCCACACAAGGCGCCGCGCCGTCCACTCCACCTGCGGGGAGGTGCCCGGACCACCAGGCCCGCCGCCCAGCCCAGGGCCACGGGGTGTGAACAGGAAGGGCTGGGCGGCCTCGGGCACGGGCCCTGGCCTGGGGGGCACCTTCCTGCCAGGCACTGTCATAGTTGCAGCAGCCATGGTCTGTAGAGGGAGAGACAGGGAGGGGTGGTAAGGCGGGTAAGGTGGGTGTGAGCCCCCCCCAGGCAGCTTTCTTCCTCCCCTCCACACATCCTAGGTTGGGGGTGGGGGATGTGGTTATTTTCAACGATAGTGCTGGGAATCGAACCCAGGACCTTCCGCCTGTAAGGCCTGGACTTGACCCCTGGGTCACCTGCCCCAGAACCAAAGCCTTTGAGAATTTCTTTAAAATGAATGAGAAGGCCAGAGCGATCCGACAGCAGGGAGAGCAGCTGTCTTGCATGTGACCAACCTGGATTTGGTCCCCAGCATCCCATAGGGGCCCCAGCAGTGCCAGGAGCAGTTCCTGAGTGCAGAGCCAAGAGTAACCCCTGAGCACCACCGGGTGTGGCCCCAAAACAACAACAACAAAAAGGTTTTTTTTTTAAATGAATGAGAATCCTTGTACTCATTCCATTCATTCATCTGTTCATGCATTCATTCCGTAATGATTTCATCAGCCTGCGGCTATCTGGACCTAAAGGCTGGAAAAATACCCCTGCCTTCTTCAGTAGTTTGTGTTCCAGTCCGAGCTGCCAGCCCACGCCCAAACCTGCACCCCTCGAATGTGCAGCCCCACCTCCACATGGCTAAAGGCCCGAGAAAGGAGAACCCCACATAAGACGGGGTGCCGAGTACAAGACACACACTGCAGACACCGTTAGCTACTGGCCCTGCAGATGCTTCAGCCACACGGGCCCCATCAGAAGTGATCCCTGAGCCAGAGGCAGGAATAAGCCTTGAGCACCACCAGGTGTGGCCCCGACATAAAATAAAACCAAGACACGAACTAGAGAGACAGTTCAGGTTAACAGGCTTATGTTGCATTTGGCCCACCCTGGCATTATCCCTGGCATCCCTCATGCCCCCTCCCAAACACTGCCAGGGGTCACTCCTGAGCACAGAGCCAGGAACAGCTAGCTCCCTCCCCACTGAGCGGGGGTGTAGGGATAGAGGCAGTGAGACCCACCCTAAAAAAAAAAAAACCAAAACTCCATGGAAATTAGATCCTCTTTTGAGTGCAAAGCCTGAGCCAACACAAAGCTCGCCGTCTCTTTCCTGTCAGAGGAGATGGGCAGCCGGCAGAGTTTCATATGCCGGGCTCTTTGAAACACGGCATTAGCGTGAATGTCGCTGTTCCTGCTTCCTTTTTTCTTTTTTTAAATTTTTAATGTGGCTGCTAGGAAATTTTAAATTACACATTGGGCCTGTTTGACATTTCCATGGGCCAGCCGGTGCGCTGATCCCAGGAGACAGATAAAGCGATAAACGGGAAATTACACAGTATGCTCTGCGGAGAGAAATGCCAAAGAAAAGAAGAAAGGAGGGGGGGGCTGTAATTGGGGTGGCCAAGGGCGGCCTCTCTGATGTGGGATTTGAGTAAAGACCTGAGGGAGATGAAGGGGGTGTGTCGTGGGAATGTTGGAGGAAAAGTCTTGTAGGTTGTGAGGAAGGATGTGCAAAGGCTCCAGGGCAGCCATGGACTGGGACTGGCCCTGGCGACGGAGGCCAAGCCTTCGGGGGTCAGAGGGGATGATTAGGAACCACGGGGGCTACCCTGGGTCCTGGGCAAGGACTCTGACTCTGATATGTGTGTCCTAAGAGGGCACAAATCTGGCGTCTCTCAGCTCCTGATCTCCTGGGTCCACTCCAGGATTGCAGAATGAACCCGAACTTGGGTCTCCTTGAGCACTTGCTGTGCGTCCTGCCAGGCAGCCGTGTCCCCCCTCCGCCCATCCAGTGCCAGGCTCCACCCAGAGTGAGGTACAGACTCAGAGATGAGTCACACGGTGGGGGGGTGGGCAGCCCAGCGCTCAGAACCTTATGGCCTGACATGAGCCTGGGACGCTCCTGGGGAAGCCGGACTCCCCCCAAATAAAAGTGGGGCTCAGAAAAGCCAGGACCCACTGGTGGCAACATCAGTGCAATCCCAGCATCTACCAGGAAACAAACTTCTTTCCAATCCTGCACTGTCTAGGAGCCTGAAGAGCTTCCAGATGCTTCCATAGACTTACCCACCCCAACATTTTTATTTTTCTCACCTTAGGGGCTCCTTTGCCCTCTAAGTCCCAGGCTTTGGATAAAGTCCCCCCACACCCTGGAGACACCCCTAGATCTGGTCCCTGAAAGTTTCATTCTTGACCACAGAGCTGCTCCCGGGAGAAGCCAGGGTCTTCGCTCAGCAGCACCGCGCCCCCCTCAGTTTCCTCTGGTTCCTTTTCTCCAGGCTCTGGATATGCTTGCCTTGATGCTCTGGGGGCTCAAACCCTGGGTGCCCCAACTTGTCCAGAATGGTGCTCCCACCATCAAGGAAGGCTCTGTCCCCCAAAGATCCCCAACTGCCTCCAGGTCTCACTGCGCATGCTCACCACAGCCCAGTGAGACTTTAACCCCACCCGCACCCCACTCCAGTCACTTCCTCCCAAACCCACAGTAGCCTTTGACCAGGAAGCTTTCGGAGTTTCTGTGGTCACCGCCTCGTAGCCCCCCTCCTGACACTCGAGGGTCACGGCCCCTCACCTCACCTCATGTGTGAGCAGGCTAGAGTGAGGATGCCCAGTATCCCAACTCAAGAGCACCAATGACAGACGGCATTGAGGAACCCTCTTGCTGCACAGACTGAGACCCCAGGCACCCCGCCTTCCCTTAGCTACCAAGGGTCATTACAGCACCCAGCAGGTGACTGCCCTCCCAGGAACGCTGGGACACGCCAGGGCCAGGGGTTGGTACCCTTTGACCTCAGCCTGGGATGAGGAAGGCCCTCTTACCCCCACCCCAAATCTGGGCCTCAGCCCTCTCCTCTTAGACCTTTGAAGCCAGGCCCCTCCACCCTCAGACCCAGGGGTCCGGACGCCCCCACTCCCCTTCTCCTAAGACGCTTAAGACCCCGGACTGGAAAGATAGGACAGCGGGTAGGGCATCCACATGCAGCCAATCCGGGTTCGATCCCCAGCACCTCATATGATCCCTCAAACTTGCCAAGAATGATTCGTGAGCGGCTGGAGTGATAGTATAGCAGGGAGGGCGTTTGCCTTGCACACAGCCGACCCAGGTTCAATTCCTGGCATTCCATATGGTCCCCAAGCACCGCCAGGGGTAATTCCTGAGTGCAGAGCCAGGCGTAATCCCTGAGTATCGCTGGATGTGGCCCAAAAAGGGAAAAAAAATTTTTTTTAAAAAGAATGATCCGTGAGTGCAGAGCCAGGAGAAAACCCTGAGCACCGCTGAATGTGGCCCCAAAACAAGACAAAACAAAGACCTCCAGACCCTATATCTCCTCCCTCAGACTCAGGCAGAGGTCCAGATCCCAGCCCTCCTCCCTCAGACCCAGCCAAACTCTTCCCTCCGACCCAGGAGTCCAGACTCCAGATCCTCCTCCCCGAGACCCAGGAGTCCGGGCCCTCAGCCTCCTCTCTCAGATCTAGGAATCCACGCGCCCCGCAAGGCCTCCTCCCTCAGCCCGTGCTCCCGGCCTGTGACTTCCACCCTAGTTGTCCTCCCTCGCTCCACCCTGGGATTCCGGGCCCCCAGCGACCCCTTCTCCCTCTGGGGCTCAAGAATCCAGAGTGAACCCCTACCTCCCGGAGAACCCGCGCCCTTCCGGCTACCTGGGGGCGCGGGCCGGTGCGGGACGCGCGGCGCGGGGAGTCGGGCGCGGGCGCGGCGCGGCGCGGCAGGCAGAGCTCTCAGGTGCGGTGGCCCCGGCGGTCCAGCGCGGGGAGGAGCCACGTCGCGGCGCCCGGCGGGAGCCGGCTCTGATGTCACCGCACCTGGCCGGGCCGGGGAGGAGGGCGGGGACCTGCCGGGTGCCAGGTGGGCGGCGGCCTCGGCGCCGGGGCTCCTCCTCCTGCTGCTGCTGCTGCGGCTGCCGGGCAGAGGTCAAGGGCCCCGCGGCGGGGCCGGGAGGGAGGGCCGCGCGCAAACCAGGTTCGAATCCCGCGCGCGCCGGCCGAGCCTCGGGCCTCCGGCTCGTCACCGCGGCCAAAGACAGACAATACGACGACGCGGGAGGAGGTGTCAGGCCGGTTCTTATGCAAGCAATGCCCCGCGGCGGCGTTTTCTCCCCCTGAGCCTCAGTTTCCCCAAGTGAAGCGACACAGCCGTGGTTGGAAGGGCTTGGATATGGTCTGGTGCCAGCTGGGCACCGGAGCTTTTCTGCTCTGGGCACTGCACTGGGAATTTTAGCTCATAGAGTCCACCAAACCACGGAGCATGGGAATCCCCATCCCTCCCTCGGGGAAAGTGAGGCACGGTACTGTGACGGGAGGAGAGAGAGCCCAGGCAGATGAATCCGCCTTCCTAGAAGGTGCAGTGGGTCTTGGAGGATGCCTTTGGTCCTCGGTGGTCCTGTCCGCCCTCCTATACCAAAGGTACTGTGTCTTCCTGGGCACTGCAACTCTAGATGAGACCGCTGATCCCACCACTGGGGGAGGGGGCGACCTCAAACATCTCAGAGACCCCGGTCCCCGCTGGTCCCCTACATGTTATTATCAGCCTGCTGCGGGCAGCTGCTGCTTTTGCCCCGCCTCTGTGTTCAACTTGCTGTCAAAGGATGCAAAAGCCACCCGCGGCTCTGGTTAATATAAAGTTAATATAAGAAATTAGTGATCAAGCTAAAAGTACCCAAGTACAAAGTGTCTTTGAGCAGAAACGCAAGGGGCTGGAGCGCAGGCAGGGCTGCTGGCTCCGATCCCTGGCACCTCATGCACCCTGAGCACTAAGTCTGGAGTAAGAAGCCCCGAAGAATTGCCCGGTGTGATCCGGAATCGCCCCCAAAAAGCCTTTACCCTCAGCCCCTTTGCCCCTGCCAGTCCGACCCTCTCACTCTCTGCCCAGAAACTTTTACTAAGGAAAACGGAGGCGCTGTCATCTTGGGGGTGGACGGTGGAAGAGGCGATGACTCAGGTATTAAAGCATTCAAGGTCCCAAAGTGAACTTCAGTTTCCCCGTCAGCGGAAAAAGGCCCGACGCTGGCATCTGGGACCCCCATCCTGCCTGACACGCAGGGAGAACTCGACTTGGGGGGCAAGTGTGGACACTCCGCCCAGTCGCTCCCGTCCCGCGGCGCCCCAGTCCCGCGGCGCCGCCGTCCCGCTGCGCGCCCAAGGTGAGTGTCCGCGTCCCCGCCGCTGCCCCACCGCCCGCCTCGGCCACCGGGTCCCGGGAGCAGCCCCGTAACTGGGGTCCTCCTGCCAAAGGAGGTCCCGCCCCGCCGCCCCCCGCGGGCAGTGGGCTCTGGCACTCACCGGCTCTCCGGGCTGTCCGGAGGCTTCGGCCTGGGGAGGAAGAGGGGTGGGTCCGCCAGGAAAGCTCCGCCCAGACGAGCCCCCAGGGGCCAATGGGCGCCCGCTGCGGCGCTCTCCGGCCCCGCCCACGAAGGCGGTAGGCGTGCACCTATCCCAAGAGGCGGCGGGGAGTGGGGGCGGAGCAATCCGAAGTTGCGGCGGGTGCCAGCCGTGGGAAAAGCGAACTGGAGCGCGCGGCCTGACGGCGCGATTGTGGGCGGGACCCGAGTCCTGACGGGCAAGAGGCGCGACCAATGGCGAGGTACGGGGGGCGGCCAGGGACCGGAGGCCCAAGGGGCCCGACTGAATGGGTCCCTTTGTGCAAGGAGCGTGAATGGGGGCCTTTGTGAGTGCCGGTGGGAGGGGGTTGGGGGGCGACTAGAGGCCGGAATGCCTGGGTCCCTCGGGAGCAGGCGGGCAGGAAGGACGAGGAGAGAATTCACTTTTGTAGCCCTCCGGCCTCGTGCCAGGCGCTCTCCGGGGCTCTCACCCACTGCCGCGGCGTGGGCGCTCAGGACAGCCACGGTGACGGCTGCTTCTTGAGTGCCCCGGGAGCTGTGCTCAGCGTTTTCCTCGCATGATCTCATTTCATTCTTACAACTGCACCTTGAAATTGATGCTATTAAGATCTTTGTCCTGCAGATGAGGTAAACCCAAGCTTAGAAGAATGATGTTTATTGCCCGAAGTCACAGAGCTGGAAGGGTGGCAACGGGATCGTGCCAACTCTGACTTCAGAACGTGTGCTCTGAACCCACCGGACTACACCCAAATGTTGATTAATGATCTCCAACACTCACGGGTGGGGGGAAGGATTTGAAACTATCCCCTTGCTGTTGAGTCCTGCATTGCCAGTTCTTAGCTGATCCCCATCTTACAGGTTTTTCCTGGCTCCAGGAAGGGTGAGCAGGCAGGAGGGAGCCCAGGGCTGCTGGGAACTGCCCCCCCACCCCCCACCCCTACCCAGCCTGCCAGCCTGGCTTTTTGACTCAACAGCTGTTAGCAGCTGTGAGCTCTGGAGCTGTTGCTGTCCTTTCTGAGGTTCCATTTAGTTATGTGACTGTAAAAGAGGGGAGTAATGATCTCTCCTCCTCTCCCTTGCCACCCCCACCCCCATACACACACAGTTCCCCCTATCTATTGCCAATGGTCACTGTCACTGTCAACCTGTTGCTCATTGATTTGCTCGAGCGGGCAACAGTAACATCTCCACTGTGAGACTTGTTGCTGTTTTTGGCATATTGAATATTGCCAATGGTATCCTGGCAAATTCTATTCGAACCAAGTCCCTCCTCTACTCAGGACCTTTGCTGGCTCTGAGAAACTGCAGCCCACAAGGTCCCAACCCCGGAGGGCCCTGTGCTATCCCAGCTCATCTCTCTGCCATCTCAGCTCTCCTCCATCACCTTCTCCCTGAGACCTTCCCGGAACCTTCCCTAGAAAATAGTTCCCTCATCTCCCATCATGCTCCAGTGATGATCTCACTTTATTGGTAAGTTATTTCCAGAATCAGTTTATCACTTGACTCCTGCTACACTATAAGTTCCAGGGGGCCAGAGCGATAGCACAGTGGATAAGGCACTTGCCTGCCTTCCATGATGGTGATCCGGGTTCGAACCTATGCATCCCATAGTAGTGGCTGAGTCTGCCTCGAGTGATCCTTGAGCTCAGAGCAAGGAATAAGCCCTGAGCATCACTGGTGTGATCAACAAATAAAAAAATAAAGTTCCACACAGCGGCTGCTGGCAGAAATGCTCCTGGACTGTGAACTAAGCTATGGCCCCGTGTAGCCCCAGAGGGGAAGGGTTTTTGTCCCTTGGCCTTTTCCCCTTCGCGGCAGCATGGTGACTGCCACCTTTCAGAGACAATTGAATAGAGAGATAGGAGCTTCCAGTGATGGGGTGAGCGGGAAATCTCTCGATGGGGGGGGCGGAACTGGCCCTGCCCCCCGCCCAAACTGGACCCCGAGGAGCCACCCACAAACGGCTCCTCCACTCCTGAACAGCCATGATCCCAGAGGCACACAAACCAATCTCAGAACACAACGGCTGCTGGCAGAAATACCTCTGGACTTAATTACTAAAGTACCAGAATTCCAAAACCGTGCAGCTGCTGTTGCGGCCATATGACATCATATCTTCTTCATTATCAGCAACAGAAAACAAATGATTTAATGATGCCTTTTCGGCAGGTCTGATTGTTGGGGGAATATTCCAAATAATAATAGGAGGTTTTCTGTTGAAAATTGAATGTAATCAAAGTAAAGAGAGTAAAGTGGAAATCATCTGTCACACAGGCAGGGTGGGGGGTGGGATGAGGGGGGTATGCTTGGGTTCTTGGTGGTGGAACTTGCGCACTGGTGAAGGCATGGGTGTTTGATTATTGCATGACTGAGACTTAAACCTGAAAGCCATGTAACTGTTCTTGCGGTCATTTAATAAAAACAAAAGAGCAACAAAAAAATAAAGTTCCAGAAGGACAAAAATCTTGGGCTTTCTGGGATTGGAGCAATAGCACAGTGGGTAGGGCGTTTGCCTTGCACGTGGCCAACCCAGGTTCGATTCCCAGTATCCCATATGGTCCCCTGAGCACCACCAGGGGTAATTCCTGAGTGCGGAGTCAGGAGTAACCCCTGTGCACCACCGGGTGTGACTCAAAAAAAAATCTTGGGGGGCTGGAGTGATAGCACAGCGGGTAGGGCGTTTGCCTTGCACGCGGCTGACCCGGGTTCAAATCCCAGCATCCCATATGGTCCCCTGAGCACCGCCAGGAGTAATTCCTGAGTGCAGAACCAGGAGTAACCCCTGTGCATTGCCAGGTGTGACCCAAAAACCAAAAAAAAAAATCTTGGGTTTTCTTGCCCAGGGCTGTGGGGTATGCAGTGGGGGCCTGATAAGCATTTATTAAGTGGGCAAACACGACTCCTGGCATTGTTTGCAACAAGCACTGGATGGTCTGGGACTTGGCTCATTGGTAGAGCACATGCTCATGAGTGTGTGGCCCTGATTCCATGCGAGCACCAGAAATCAATGTCTGAGCACAGCTGTGCAAAAAGCCTGGGGCAGTGCTGACCTATGGGCAGGAAGACAAGGTGATTAAGGTGATGATTTTGTTGCTAGGTGTTTCCCTAATATAAGCAATATGACAGTGTACAGGAGAAGGGGAGAGAGTGCAGAACAAGGTTCAGGGGTTACGGAAGAGGACAGATGGATGTGAGGCCAGAGATCAGGGCTAGGGGGGCAAGGCGAGAGCTGCCTGCAGCTCACAGGAGCAAAGGGCATCATGAAATCACCCCTTTACAGCCCAGGCAGGGTGTGAAGGTCCTGCTCACTGCTCCGGGGGTCCCTCAGGGTGCAGGTTACTGTGTGTCTCACTTCTGAGTCTACTTAAGTTTTGGTTTGGGGTTTGGGACACACTCTGTATAATGTCCAGGGGCTCTTCCTGGCTCTGTGTTAGGGTGTCAGTCCCCATGTTGCTCAGGGACTGCTGGGGCTCAAACCTCAGCTTCCTGCAGGCAAATCACGTGCTCAGCCAGTTGAGCTTCTGAATTGAAGACAGCATTGCTGAGCGCGGCATCCCTGTGGGGTGCCCCCACCCAAATCCTCCTGGAGCAAAGAGGTGAGGAGCTGGCCTGGCCCATCTTGGTGGCATTCACCCTCTGGAGCCTCTCAACAATCCTGAATATTATTCTCTTGTTATTCCTGGTGTGTGTGTGTGTGTGTGTGTGTGTGTGTGTGTGTGTGTGTGTGTGTGTAGCTTTTATTCATCTGTATGTTTGGGAGCTAGACTTTATTTATTTATATATTTATTTTTTGCTTTTTGGGTCACACTCAACAATGCACAGGGATTACCTCCTGGCTCTTCACTCAGGAATTACTCCTGGAAGTGCTCAGGGGACCATATGGGATGCTGGGAATTGAACCTGGGTCACCCACGTGCAAGGCAAACACCCTATCTGTTGTGCTATTGCTCCAGTCCCTAGACTTTATTTTTGCTTTGCACACGGCCAACCCAGAGTGCATTCCCAGCAGCACATATGGTTCTCCAAGCCCTGCTAGGAGTAAGCGGAGAGCAGCATGAGGTGTGGCCCCTAAACCAAACGCAGAGAAAAGATGAAGTAAGTGGCTCCCAGTCGTGTGACTCCTATCACTTGACAACCCAGGCCTCAACATCTAGGCCCCACCTGCCCGTCTGCGCAGCTTTGCTTTAGAATTCTCTGGCATACGGATTCTCTGCTGGGTGCTGTTCCATTCATTTCTCTTTTTCCAGCTTGTCTGGTGTCATTTCGATGATTCATATAACTTGGGAGTAACTCAGAAGGGTGGAGTTTGACCCTGTGCCCTGACAAGAGAAAGTGGCTCCAGGTGGCACAGCGGACAGGGTGGCCATGAACAGGGGGCCGGGCTCCAGAGTCAGCAAACCCTCTGTCTGGACTGCAGGGACTGTAGCCTGGTGATCAGGGACCTGATCTGTTCCCTCAGTGGGGCCCCCGAGTGAATAGAAAGTCAGGACGGAAAAAAAAATTAAAAAAAAAAGTCAGGATGGATCTGTGTTGGGGTGGGAGGGGACATGTGGGTGCATTCTGGAGTTTCCAGAGAAAACCCCTAGAGCTCTCATTATTCAGAGCTCCCAAGCGGGAGGGAAAGGCATCAGAGTGCCAAGTTCAGAGTCAAAAGCAAAAATGTTGAGGAGGCCAGAGAGGTAGGAAGAGGGGTGCAGCCACTCGTCTTGCACGTGTGACTGCAACACGTCTAACTGGCTAATTAATACCAGTTAGGTCCCCGGCACTACATACGGTCACCTGAGCCCCACCAGGAGTGACCCTTGAGCATGACCAGGTTTGGCGCCCCACCCCCCAAAAAAAGTCAAAATTTTTTTTGGGGGGAGGCATACCTGACAGTGCTTAGAACTTACTCCTGGCTCTACATTTAGGGATTGCTCATGGTGGACTTGGGGTATCAAACTCAGGATGGCTCTTTGCAGTGCAAATTCCCTCCCCACTGTCTTATCGTTCCTGCCCCTGGTTCTCTGTTTTCAAGAGAGTAAGAGAGGGACAGAGGTAACGTTTACTTGGGACACAGCTTCCCTGTGGGCCCCAATCACAATGCTGTCTGGGAATTTTCCCTGACAAAGAAGCAAATGGTTCAGTTTCTTTTATGTTGCGTGGCTGGGCCATTCTCCTAGCACTGGGGGCTGAGTCTGGCCCTAGAGCAATCTGACAGCACCAGTGTGGGTCAGTTGTGGCTGAGGCCCCAGAAAATGAATCTGGGACATCCCACGTGCAGAGCTTACGAGCAACCCAGTGTCCAGCTCTCCAGCCTTGAATAAAACTTTACTGACACACAGAGCAGTGAGAGGGTGGGCTGGTGGACTCTGAGAGCCCTGTTCTGGGGACAGAGAAGATGGAAGGAATGGAGGCATACTCCCGGCCCTACCAGACATCAACTATTCACCTACTCCTGCCCAGGCTGGTAGGGGAACACGAATGTTTACACCAAAATCAAGTGTGTCTTTGTCCGTGGAAAGGCACTGCCCTATGCTTCAGCCCCTCACCTTTGTAGCAACATCCTGCACACACTGTCCACTTCAACCATAGCCAGCTCCAGGCATCCCACCCCACTCCCCTTCTCTCCTGTTTGTCTTCCTGGGACCCTCTGACACTTTCTTTTGGTGGGGGGACTTTTGGGGTCACACCCAGTAATACTCAGAGGTTCCTCCTGACTTTTCACTCAGCAATTACTCCTGGTGGTGCTCGGGGGACCCTATTGGATGTGGGGTATCAAACCCAGGTCGGCTGCGTGCGAGGCAAATGCCCTACCCACTGCATTGTCACTCCAGACCCCCTCTGATGCTTTCAGCATGGGATATTATTCATTTCTGTTCTCTTTCATTATTTATTGCCTATCTTGCTTTGATCTGGGAACATGCCCAGCCTGCAGGGGACTGGGGATGGGCTTTACTCACCGCTCCCGTTCCAGCACCTAGGACAGTTCCTGGCACATGATTAGCTTCTGCTGGAGCAAATCTTTAAGAAACTCGCCAGCTGCTTCCAAAGACTACAGCGAGAGTTTTCTGCTCCCTCCCTGCTACTGGACTCGGTGGGCATTTTCTAACATGACAACAGGAAAGTAGACCTGGAGGATGGGGTGGCCAAGGATGTTTTGTTTTGGTTTCAGGGCCACACCTGGCTGTGCTCAGGACTTATTCCTGATTGTGCTCAGTAATCACTACTGGCAGTGTTCAGGGGACCATATGGGGTGCTACTGCTTGAGGCCAGCTGACTGAGTGCAAGGAAATGCCTTAACTGCTACAGTACCTCTCCAGTCCCCAAAGGTTAAAAACATTGTTTTCTTTTTAAGTTAAAACAGTTTTAATCACATAAGATGGGAACATTAAAAGAAGAGGGTAGTTAGTAGCTCTCAGTAGCTCTCAGACTAAAGTTCCCTGACTGGAACATAGTTTCTCACTTGCCAAACCAGGTACATTTTGGTGTGGAACAACTACTTTTCTTTTTGTTTTTTTTTTTTGCTTTTTGGGTCACACCCAGCAATGCACAGGGGTCACTCCTGGCTCATGCACTCAGGAATCACCCCTGGCGGTGCTGAGGGGACCATATGGGATGCTGGGATTTGAACCCGGGTCGGCCGCGTGCAAGGCAAACGCCCTACCCGCTGTGCTATCACTCCAGCCCCGGAACAACTACTTTTCATTTCCATCAGAGCTTAGCAAACAATAATCTGGAGGCTGTATCTGGCCACTGACTTGTGTTTGTAAATAAAGTTTTATTGGCACACAGCCGTGTCAATTGGTTTATGTTTCCCCTAGAGTTCTTTTTTTCTTTTTGGGTCACACCTGGCGATGCACATGGGTTATTGCTGGCTCTGCACTCAGGAATTACTCCTGGCGGTGCTCAGGGGACCATATGGGATGCTGGGAATTGAACCTGGGTCGGCCGCGTGCAAGGCAAACACCCTACCCGCTGTGCTATCGCTCCAGCCCCCTCCCCTAGAGAAGTTTCACATACGAGAAAGTCAAGGAGCTATGGGGAAGATCTGGTGATGCTTCAAGCTGAAAATATTGGAGACTTTCCAGAAAAAATCACCAATTTGTGATTTGTGTATCAAGACAAGTTGTTGAAAAATATTCCCCATGATTTCTTACAGATTCATATGTTATTTCAAATGATGCTTTATATGCTTCACTGAGCCTTCCCATTTTAGTTCTTTATTTTGTTTTATGTTAGGTTATTTTGTTTTTGTATTATACTTGGTGATGCTCAGGGACTATTCCTGGCTATGTGCTCAGATATGACCCCTGATGGAGCTTGGGGGACTCAAACTTGAGTCTGTAGGATACAAGGCAAACACCTTAAACTTTATACCATCTTCTCATGCTCCACCGAGATTCGACCCGGGTGGCCACGCTTTTGTGCAGCTGCTTGCTGCTGATCGACCAAGATCCAGAGGCCAGCTAGACTACTTTTGGTCCCAGCAAGGGCTTGCAGCCATGTCTCCAGACTGTGAACTAAGCCATTGCCCCAAGCTGCCCCAGAAAGGAAAATGATGCAATTTCTAACATAAAACTCCCTGGACTTAATTACTAAAATACAGAAATCCTAAACTGCGTGGCCGCTACCGCGGCCGCACAACTGCATATCTCTTCATTCTCAGCAATGGAAAACTAATTATCAAATGCTTCCTTCTCAGTAGGGCTGATTTTTTTAGTGAGTTTTGTGTTGAAATATGGAATGTAATCAAGGTAAAGAGAAAATGAAGTGAAATTTATCAGTTACGCAGGCAGGGGTGGCAGGTGGGGGGTGGGAGGTATACTGGGGTTTTTGTGGTGGAATATGGGCACTGGTGAAGGGACGGGTGATTGAGCATTGTATAACTGAGACATAAGCCTGAGAACTTTGTAACTTTCCACATGGCGATTCAATAAAATAAAAAGAAAAAAACCTTTATACCATCTTTCTGGCTCCAAGCCCTGATTTTTCTTTTCATTTCTTTTTGTTGTTGTTGTTCTAGGGACACACATGGCAGTGCTCGGGGCTACTCCCAGCTTGGTGCTCACAGAACCGTGTAGTGTTAGGCACAAAATCTAGACCTCCTTATGCAATGCGTGTGCTCTAGTCCTCCCCTGGCCTGGAGACTTGCTTTTCTTACTTAATGTCCTGGGGATCTTCCCATGTCCCTATATTAACAGAGGGATTATAGAAGTTAAGGCACTTGCCTTGCATGCAATGATGACACTGTTCAAATTCCAGCACTGCACTGGGGTCCAGAGAGACGGTAAGGTGGGAAGGGTGTTTGCCATGCATGCTGCTGAACTGCATTAAGTCTTGGAAACCCCATAGTGTCCCCTGAGACCTGTCAGAAGACCTGTTCCCTGAGCACAGAGCGAGAAGCCCTGAACACTGCCGGGTGTGGCCCCCAAACAAATCTCAGCACTGCTTATGAGCCCCCAAGCACCACCAGAGGTGGCCCCTAAGCACAGAAACAGGTAACCCCTGAGTACTCTGGGTATGGCCCACACACTAAAAATTTTACCTTGATCTTTTTCAGGTGATCATCGTATTTCACGATGCATAGGAATGTGTGTTCTTTGATGTTGGGTCAGGCTCTGAGAAAAACAGTGCTGGGTAATCTTGCTGTGCCAACCTCATAGAGTTTGGTTCTACAAGCGGACATGGTCTGGGCCTTCCATGTGGACTGCTTATATCCAGGGGACCTATCAACACCTTGTGTCAGTAGTCATCACATGATTATAACCCCCAGCTCTGCCCCCCCTGAAGAAACTCCTAATGGTTTTCTGCTTTGCACTTATACAAAAGCTAGTCCCGGAAGCATTTGTCTGTTTCCTTCTGCCCGGTAAGGGCCACTGCTGAGTCATGGCATAATGCAGTTAAGACTTTAATAGATGTGCCAAGGCCCCACCCACCAGAGGACAATTTTCCTTTTAAGGAATGAAAATGAAAAGAAACTCATCTGACTGGATATTTACGACATGGCACTTTGGGGATGGGCCCCACGCCCTGCAGAGGCCTCCCTGGACTCCCTCCACCCTGTGGATTACTGTGCCGTCTCTTCTCCTCCTCTGTCCAGCAAATACTGAGGTGGTATCTCCAGAGCCCCCTTAGTTGACTCCATGCCCTTATCTTGTGTTTCTGTGGGTGTGGTGGGACGGGCATCCAGGGAGAACATTCTGTTGTGTGGGATGTGGAGATGTGAAAGGGGATGTCTGCCTTCCCAGACCTTTCTACGTGCAGTTAGTCAAATGTCCCTACAGGAGCATGGGGGGATGTTCACTACTGAATGGAACGAGTAAGGAATAAAAATCGTGGGCTGGAGCGATAGCGCAGCTTGGAGGGCATTTGCTGTGCAAATGGCTGTCCAGGGTTTGATCCCCAGCATCCCACATGGTCCCCTGAGCACCTCCAGGAGTGATTCCTGAGTACAGAGCCAGGAGTAAGCCACTAAACAGAAAGAAAGAAAGAAAGAAAGAAAGAAAGAAAGAAAGAAAGAAAGAAAGAAAGAAAGAAAGAAAGAAAGAAAGAAAGAAAGAAAGAAAGAAAGAAAGAAAGAAAGAAAGAAAGAAAGATGGGGCTGGAGTGATGGCACAGCGGGTAGGGCGTTTGCCTTGCACGCGGCCGACCCGGGTTCGATTCCCAGCATCCCATATGGTCCCCTGAGAACGGCCAGGGGTAATTCCTGAGTGCAGAGCCATGAGTGACCCCTGAGCATTGCTGGGTGTGACCCAAAAAGCAAAATAAATAAATAAATGTATAAGAAAAGAAAGAAAGAAAGAAAGAAAGAAAGAAAGAAAGAAAGAAAGAAAGAAAGAAAGAAAGAAAGAAAGAAAGAAAGAAAGGAGGGAGGGAGGGAAGAAATGAGGGAGAAATGGAAGGAAGAAGGAAAGGAAGACAGACAGACTTGTGTGGGTGGGAGAGTCAGGACAGGGCTGAGCATCTTTGCATGTGGCTGAGCCCTATTCAACCCCTGGCACTGCACAGCATCCCTGGAGCACATCAGGGGCAGCCCTGGACCCCCCTGGCACGGCAGGGCCCACGCAGGGCAGCACCAAATCCTGAGACCCTCACATTGGAGGCAAATTATCAGGAGGCCCCTCCCAGGTCTGCTGAGAACCACTTAGAGGACCCGTAAGTAAACAAATGCATCATAGAACAGGGAAGAAGCCAGACTGGGATGTGATTGATAGTCACGACAGGGCAGGAGCAGAAGGAAGGACACAGCGTCCATGTTCAACCCTCCAGCAACCATTTGAGGTGGAAGGACCCAATGCCCCACATCTGCCCACTCAGAAATACCCCTGCCACCCTGCCAGGGATGGAACCCGGGGCCTCACATGTGCAGGGCAAGTGAAAGGCTCTGCCCAAACCCCACACATATCCCAGCAGGAGTTTTAATCCTGGGCGTTGTGCCATGAATGTGGTCTTTTGGTAAATGTCAGTGGCTAACACTATCATTACTAACATCAGTATTATTGTTGAACTTGGCCTCTGAACGCTGGGACAGACGGCACGTGCATGAGCGCACACACACACACGTACACACATACACAAAATGTCTTTCTTCTAGGAAGCCTTCCTTGATTTCTAGCAGGGACCTCTGCAGACACCTGCAGCCCCTCCATAACGGACACTTCCTCAGGGGTAGGCACCACCCTTCAGCTGTTACTGTCCAGGCTGGCAACTCCTTGAGGGCAGGGAGCAAAGTTGATTCACCTCGGTTTTCTCTGAGCCCTCCCAAGTGACTGCTGCTCTTCAGGTCTGAGAACCCAGCTGTGCCCCCCCCCACCCCTGGGCTGGGAGGGGAGATAAGGCAGGTGTATAATTAACAAATATATGGCAGGTTGCGTCCGATAACAGCCTAGAGCCCAGTCTCTACTCTCTGGCTGCCCCAGGTACACCACGACCAGTGCTCCATGCAGAACTCTCTCCTCGGGGGGCCTCCCACCCTTGTTCCTCCTCATCAGCTGACCCAAACTCATGCCCCACCTGGAACGGGGACCCTTCCCAATCAAATGAACCAGGTGCCCGTGAGTCACAAGCTGACAATGAAAATGTGAGCCAAGAATGCCTGCTGCAGGGGCCGGAGCAAGAGCACAGTGGTGAGGGCGTTTGCCTTGCACCTGGCTGAATTGGGTTTGATCCCCAACATCCCATATAGTCCCCCTGATCCCTGCAAGAAGTAATCATAAGTGCAGAGCCAGGAGTAACCCCTTAACGTCACTGAGTGTGACCCCCCAAAATAAGAATGCCTGCTGCTGGGGTCTAGCATGGCTGGAGTTCCTCTCTCCTGTGCAGCTTGGGGCCCCCAGAGTTACACCTGGCACTGTCCTGGAGCCATGTTGTTCTAGGGATGGAACAGTCACAAACCATGTTTTACTGGGGAAGGGGAGTAAACAGGTGAAACTTAAATTCACCTGAGTTCCAGCCCTACCCTCAGAATATCTTTTTTAAGTGACGTAAAATGGTTCTGTTTCTAGAAATTGGATGAGAGGGAGGGGTAGGGGAGAGAAGGAGAAAGAAGAAACATGTTTAAGAGAGAATGAAGGGGCTGGAGCGATAGCACAGCGGGTAGGGCGTTTGCCTTGCACGCGGCCGACCCGGGTTCGAATCCCAGCATCCCATATGGTCCCCTGAGCACGGCCAGGGGTGATTCCTGAGTGCAGAGCCAGGAGTAACCCCTGTGCATCGCCAGGTGTGACCCAAAAAGCAAAAAAAAAAAAAAAAGAGAGAGAATGAAGGCTTCTCCAGAGGGGAAAAAACTCAGGAGAACGTCTCAGGCTAAGATGTGGCCAATTCTCAAGATTATGAGTGTCAGAATAGGGGTAAGAGGACCAGAGAGATAGCACAGCAGGTAGGGAGTTTGCCTTGCATGCAGCCAACATAAGTTCAATCTCTGGCATCCCACATGGTCCCCCAAGCACTGCCAGGAGTAATTCCTGAGTACAGAGCCAGGAATAACCCCTGAGTATTACCAGGTGTAACCCAAAAAGACAAAAAAAAATAGGGGTCAGAGAGATAGACCGCAGGTAGATAGACAGTCTTGAATGAAGCTGATCTAGGTTTGACCCCGGCACCCCAGCACCCCAACCCAACCCCCTGCCCTGAGCATGCCATGTGATCCCTGAGCATGAGCCAAGAGTGAGCCCTGAGAACTAGTGGGTGTGGCTCAAGAAAACAAACAAAAATGTCAGAATAGTTGTTTTCTTTTAGTTTGGGGGCCACACCTAGCAGCGCATGGGCCTTACTCCTGGTTCTGTGTCCAGGGATCATTTCTGGTGGGGCTCAGGGGACTGGCCGTATGGGGTGCCAGGGATCAAACCTTGGTCTGCTGTGTGCAAGGCAAGTGCCCTACCCACTGTACTATGGGCCTGGCCCCGCCAATAAATGTTCTGAACAAGCTTGTCTGTGAATAGGGGGATGACTGAAAGGGCAGAATCACATGCTTTGTGTGTGGGAGCCTGGGTTTCACCCCAGGTACCACATGGTCCCCTGAGCACCCCCAGGCATGACACACCAGCAGGGAACTGGGAATGGCTCCACCTCAGCACTGCCAGTAATTTGCAGGAGTGCTGCTCAGGGCTTACTCCTGGCTCCGTGCTTAGGGCTCATTCCTGGCGGGGCTTGGGGAACCATATGTGGTGCCAGGGATTGAATCCAGGTCTGCTTCATGCAAGGCAGGTGCCCCGCCTGTGGTCCTATCACTCCTGCCCCCTGCAAGATTTCTGACTCTAAAAATTCAGGTCTTTTTCACCTGGAACCAGACCCAAACACAGTTGCAGGCAGCACCGTGCCATCAGCAAGTTGGCTCCTTGACACTTGGGGTTGGGATGCGCTTCTAGAGGCTCCGGAGGGGCTGGAGTGACAGCATAGCGGGTAGGGCGTTTGCCTTGCACGTGGCCGACCTGGGTTTGATTCTCAGCATCCCATAGGGTCCCCCAAGCACTGCCAGGAGTAATTCCTGAATGCATGAGGCAGGAGTAACCCCTGTGCACTGCCGGGTGTGACAAAAAAAAAAAATAGAGGCTCCGGAGTTTTGCTGTGTAAACAGGCTGGGAATACAATTGTGTGTTGGCTTCTGTGAACAGGCTTGGATTGTTCTTTCCTAGGACAGTCTGCAGAGCTGCTGGATCCACAGACAGGCTTTGTTCCGGAGTCTTTTTATTTGTTTACTTCTGTTTTTTATTCAGGGGGCAGGGGAGCACAACCGGTGGTGCTCAGGGCTTACTTCTGGTTCTGTGCTCAAGGACTGGCTGTGGGCAGGGCAAGCACTCACTTACCAGTCCCTGCTCCTGAGTCATTTATGGCCGAGGTCGCTAACTGAGCCCATAGAATGTGGCAGCGACAGATCAGGGCTTGGTTCTGTCCCAGTTGCCAACTTCTCCCCTGACCTAGTCACCTGTGTTATCCTCTGGCCCTCCCTGTCTCTGGGACGTCAGAACCAGGGACTGATGTGGCAACACCCAGACACAGATCGCTGTTTCCCATGGTGATGGGGGAGATGCCAACGAAAGCCCACGATACCATGGGCAGCGCAGCCCCTGCCCTGCACCTCATTATCCCGCCCCCACCCTGCCCGTACCTGCTCATTAGGGTCATTTACAGACCTCGGGATCCTCCCTGTACCTCTGCTCGGAGCCACCCACGGTGTCAGGGACAGCCCTGGATTCCTTCGCTGCCCGCTGTGGTCCTCAAGGATGGCGCACTGTGCAGAACAATGATCCCAGGGGAGTCGGGGTGCTAGGCCCTCAGGGAGGGTATTGGCCTTGTGATCACTGACCCGGGTTTGATCCCTGGCACCCCACCCCCTAGGGTCCCTCGAGCACCACCAGGAGTGATTCCTAAGTGCAGAGGCAGGAATAAGCCCTGAGCCTTGCCAGGTGTGTTCCCAAAACAAATGGAAAAAAAAAAGGAGAAATCTTTGGCGGGTGTTCACCTGCACCCCGTTTCCCTTCCAAGTGCACACAGAGCTTTTGGCTCCCATCCCCACAGAATAAATGGGTGGTCCACGTTCTCCCTGCTGGGCACCTTCCCGGGCAGGCTTACACCCTGTCGCTGGCTGATCCCTCTGGGGGCGGGCGCTTGGCACGGCTCCAGCTTGGGGCTATTATGAGCAAAGCCGCTCATGGTGCTGCTGAGTCTCGCGCGCACACGTTTTCATTGCTCCTGAGAAGATACCCGAGAGTGGTATTTCTTAGCTGTGGAGTGAGTGCATGTTTAGATTGACCGAAAACAGACAGGTCCCCCTCGCCACCCTCCCCCCCCCAGACTATTGAACCTTTTGCTGAAGCTACGACGCATGTTCCTACGTCCCATCAGAGTGCCGGAAAAGAGCCCAAATGTGTAGCATTGGACACAGGTACCCGAAATAGCTTTTATAATCAGAGTAGTGAGGCACAACGGGTAAGATATTTGCCCTGCATGTGGCCAACCCGGCATCACATAGGGTCCCAGCATCACATAGGGTCCCCCAAGCCTGCCAGGAGTGATTCCTGAGCATGGAGCCAGGAGTAAGCCCTGAGTATTGCCAGGAGCCATCCAAAAAACAAAAACAAAACAAAAAAAAATCAATAAAATAACGAGGCAACAGATAGCACAGTGGTTAGTGCTTGCCTTGCATGTGGCCTCCCTTGTTCAATCCCTGGCACTGTTCTCCACCCACAGCCAGGGGTGACTCAGAGCCAGGAGCCGCACCTGAGCACTGCCAGGACTGCCTCAAACCATTCACACCCCCTCTCCCAAAAAAAGAAATTCAAAGTAGTATTAGACCCGAGTTTGTCCACTGGCTCGGAGGGACGGATCCGTGAGTACCTTCTGCCAGATAAGAGCAGTCTGTGGTCCTGGGGGTGACGGGGTGAATCAGGATGTGTGTGTGTGGCTCCCAGGAGCACTTGGCCCCGCCACACTCCCAGAACTGCTGTGAGAGCATCTCGGGGCTCCGCCCTCTCGTGGCCACCCTGCGACAGTCAGTGGTCACCTTTGCCAACTGTGAGCATTCACGTGGCTTTTGGCCTCCATGCCCCGATGACTCATGTGATTGAGCTTCACTTGTTTTTTTACCCCCTGCCACCCAAGTGCTCATTTGTATTTTCTCCTTGGAGGGGCATATGCGAAGAGCTTTAGTCTGTGTTTGAAGCGGGATGTTCATCTTTTGTTCATTTGCTGCTTGCTGAGGGTCACACTGGTTGTGTTCAGTTGGTTTGGGGGCCACACCTGGCTATGCTCAGGGCTTCCTCCTGGCTCAGTGCCCAAGGGCCACTCCCGGTAGTGCTAGGAAACCCTATCATGTGCCGGAGATTGAACCTGGATATGCTGTGTTGCAAGGCAAGTGCCCTCCCCACTGTTCTAGGGCTCCAACCGGGGTTGTTTGTCTTTTTTTTTCCTTTTTGGGTCACACCTGGGGATGCTCAGGGGTTGCTCCGGGGTTGTTTGTGTTTATTACTGGGTTCCAAGAGGCACCTTTTCTTTTCTGTTTATACTATATGTTTTGGAGCGATAGTGCAGCGGTTAGGGAGTTTGCCTTGCACAAGGCCGACCCAGGTTTGATTCCTCCATCTCTCTCGGAGAGCCCAGCAAGCTACCAAGAGTATCCCACCCACAAGGCAGAACCTGACAAGCTACCCATGGCATATTCGATATGCCAAAAACAGTAACAACAAAGGCTGGAGCAATGGCACAGCTGGTAGGGCATTTGCCTTGCACAAGGCTGACCCGGATTTGATTACCAGCATTCCATACAGTCCCCTGAGCACCGCCAGGGGTGATTCCTGAGTGCAGAACCAGGAGTAACCCCAGTGCATCATGGGGTGTGACCCAAAAAGAAAAAAAAATGTAACAAGTCTCACAATGGAGACGTTACTGGTGCCCACTTGAGCAAATCTATGAACAACCAGACTACAGTGCTACAGTGCTACTATATGTTTTATAGTTAAATCTTATACATATACATGCATGTGTTTTACAATGAATGAACACAATTAACATATCTGCTTTATTTTTACTTTGCCTGTTTATATTTTTAGTATAAACTTAAAAAAAAAAACTTTTTGTTTAGTCACTGTGAGATACACAGTTGCAAAGTTGTCCATTATTGGGTTTCAGTCATACAATGTTTCCGTACCAGTCCCTTCACCAGTGCACATTTCCTACCAATGGACAATGTCCCCAATAAGAGGCACCTTCTTATTCAGCGGCGAGACACTCACCATGCCCTTGGAAGGTTCAGAGCTGCCCCTCTTTTTCTTCCTCGCTCTTCCATGCCTATCCATAACCCCTAGCCTTGAGGATTCGTGCCATGGGAAAATAGCAGAGTGATTTTTTTACACTTCTGGTGGAGTGGATGCAATTGTGTTCTAGAGGGTGGCATCTAACCATGCCTGGATGTTCAGATATTTTCTTTTTGCTTTGTATGGGGGCACCATTCACGGGAGGCCCTCCCAGAAGTCCTGACTATGTGATGCTGACAATCAGACCCGAGCCCTCCGCATGGAGCCTGTTGAGTTCTCTCCATCTCGAAGCTTTTAAGACTTAAACAAACTAACGTGTGAGTTCATAAATTCAATCTCTCGTACCACGCACACATAAAAATTGAAAATTAAATGAGACTGAAAAGCCAGTTTTTCAGTCCCATTTGCCACATTTATTTATATTTTTGTGTATGTTTTGGGGGACCCCTTCAGTGGTGCTCATGCTTTCTCCTGGCTCTGTGCTCTGGGATCACTCCTGGCAGTGTCATATGTGGTGACAAGATCAGATGAGAGTCAGCCACGTGCACGGCACGTGCCTAAAACCATGTGCCATCTCTTCAGAGAACTGCTGTTTCTTATATTTTGTTTTGTTTTCTGGGTGTCCTAAGCAGTCAGGAGGCCTGGGTGCCCCTCTCAGCAGTCCTTTAACCCACCAGCCTGGTGGATCTGTGCGAGGGCCTGAGGATTTGGACCTGCTTGGACCATGCAGCAATGCTCAGGGACTGAATGTAATGCTCTGGAAATTGAACCTGTGTCAGTCACATGCAAGCAGACAAGTAACTTAAGCCCTGAGCTGGGGCTGGAGCAATAGCACAGTGGGTAGGGCATTTGCCTTGCACGCAGCCAACCCAGTTTCGATTCCCAGAATTTCATATGGTCCCCCGAGCACTGCCAGGAATAATTCCTAAGTGCATAAGCCAGGAGGAGTAACCCCTGTGCATTGATGGGTGTGACCCAAAAAGCAAAAAAAAAAAAAAGTCCTAGGCTGTGTCTCTGGTCCCCTGTTGGCCATATTTTATTTCAAGGGCTCAGTCACCACATGAGATTGGAGGCTGTCATATAAATAGCACAGAGACATGATGTTCTCATCATCAGAGAAAGATCTGGAAAATTCTGAAAGAGGGACCAGAGCTATAGTATAGTGGGGAGGGTGTTTGCCTTGCACAAAGCTGACCCAGGTTCGGTTCCCCGATATCCCATTTGGTCCACCGAACATTGCCAAGAGTAATTCATGAGTGCAGAGCCAGGAGTAACCTCTGAGCATCGCCTGGTGTGGCCCAAAAAATGAAAGAAAACCCACATGAAAGAAAGAAAGAAAGAAAGAAAGAAAGAAAGAAAGAAAGAAAGAAAGAAAGAAAGAAAGAAAGAAGGAAAGAAAGAAAGAAGGAAGAAAATCCTGAAAGTGTCAGAACTACCATCTTGCAAAAGTGACTGCTTTCCCTTGAGTGAGCACCTGTGCTATTGTGTCAAACAACCACCTTCCCCCTGAAGGTGAGAAGGAGAGATAAAGGAGAGGCGAGAATGAGAAAAACTCACCCTACCGTAATCATAATTGCTGGGCATGTTGTAAGTACTCATTACATTAACAAAAGTACTCATGTAAGTACCATTAATGAGTATTTACTGAATCGCAGGTACTTTCATAACTGCATTATCGGACATATGTTTGTTGATTCCCAGAGAAATAGGATTGGCAAGGAAGGAAGACATCCCAGCCAAGTCCTTCCTGTTCCAAATGGCAAAGAGATTAATTCTTTTTGTTTGTTTGTTTTTTTGGGCCCCACCTGGCTATGCTCAGGGCTTATTCCTGGCTCTGCACTCAGGGATCACTCTTGGTGGGGTTCAAGAGACTATATGGGGTCCCAGGGATCAAACCTAGGTTAGCTTTGCAAACTCCTTACCTGCTTTACTATATCTCTGGCCCCTAAAGGGGTTAATTTGTTAATTCTTGCAGCCCCTTACTCTGCCTAGGACCAGATCTCCTGAAAGGTGATTTCTCTAAGATTTGCTGTACCTGGAGATAGCTCCAAAAATGAAAAAATAGAAATTCAGTGATAAATGCCTGCTGGACATTTATTCAAAGGACATGAAAACATTCATTTGTAGAGACACATTCACTGAAGCGTTACATACCAGAGCCAACAATGGAAAACAGAGGCAGTGAGACCTTCCAGGGCTCAAGTCACTTGACTTGCATGCAGTCAACCCCAGTTCAATTCTGGTAACTGCATAGGTTCCCCTAAGCCCTGCCAGGAGTGATTTGTGAGGCAGAAGTTAACCCTGAGCACTGCTGGATGTGGCCCAACTCCCCTTAAAAAAAACAAAAAAACCAAAAAACACAAGAACAACTGACTAGAACTGAAGGCTGTTGGCATGAAAACAAGTTAGGGAGGACGCCCACTGACATCGGCTGAAGAACAGCTTGAGAAGAGGAAGAAAGGGATCTGGTTTGATGCCCAGAGGAGAGAACCGCTTCTCCATACACCAGCAGTTTTCCAGGAAACTCATACATATGCATGAGTGAGAAGCGCGATGATGAGCAACCAAGGAACTGACATGAACATATGCTGCAGGTACAAACCCTGGCTTCAGAACGCCACGGAGGCGTGGCTTAGGGTATGCAAATGAGGAGCTGCCAGCTTAGAGGGGCTCTACTGCCCAGTCTCCACCAGCCGCTTCTCAAGGCCCTGAAGGCCTTTATCAGCGCAAACATGTTCTCAAAGAGCCCAGAGCAATAGCACACTGGGTAGGGCTCTGGCCTTGCACGCGGCTGACCCGGGTTTGATCTCCAGCTGTCCCATATGGTCCCTCGAGCACGACCAAGAATCATTTCTTATTTCTCAGCGCAGAGCCAGGTAGGTGTGGCATCAAAAAGGGTTCGAAGGGGCTGGAGTGATAGCACAGCAGATAGGGCATTTGCCTTGCACGCAGCTGACCCGGGTTCCATTCTCAGCATCCCATATGGTCCCCCGAGCACCGCCAGGAGTAATTCCTGAATGCAGAGCCAGGAGTAACCCCTGAGCATTGCCAGGTGCGACACCCCCCGCAAAAAAAAAGCAAAAAGGGTTCGGAGGCCAGAGAGACAGTACAGCAGGGATGGGCACTTGCCTTCCATGCGACAGACCCAAGTTGGAACCCAAGCACAGAGCTAGGAGTAACCTTTGAGCATTGCCATGTGTATCCCTCCTGCAAAAAAAAAAAAAAAGAGGGGAGATGGGGATTGGGGAGGGTGGGAGGGACGCCGGGTTTACGGGTGGTGGAGAATGGGCACTGGTGAAGGGATGGGTTCCCGAACTTTGTATGAGGGAAGTATAAGCACAAAAGTGTATAAATCTGTAACTGTACCCTCACGGTGATTCTCTAATTAAAAATAAATAAATTATAAAAAAAAAAAAAGAGGCATTTATTTTAGGTTTGGGGCCATACCCAGCAGTGCTCAGGGCTCACTCTTGGGGAACCATGTGTGGTGCCAGGGATCAAACCTAGGCTGGTTGTGTGCAAGACAAGTGCCTCCCCACTGTCTTATCACTCCCACCCTGCTAGAGCTTCTTAAACTGGCATCAGTCTGACGATTGCCAGGAAGCTGGAGATATGGCTCCACAGCCCGAGCACAGACTTTCTGCACTGAAGACCCAGGTTCCACCCCCATGGATGAGGGCACTGCCAGGTGTGCCCTACCCCCACAAAAGCATCGGTGAAGAGTCCTAGATCTCTAGGCCCCAGAAACGCCTGTGTCCTGTCCATCAATGACACGTGTGTCTGTGCATCAGGGAATCCTATCTCCTAGCCTTTGCCCAGATGCTTTCCTTGCCCTTGAGCCGCCTTGGCACAGACCTGAATTGTTTCATTCATTCATTTATTTGGAGCTGGGTGCATCCAGCCCAGTGCCCAGGGCTTACGGCCTCCTGATGTGCAAAATCCTCACCGAAGTCTTCAGCGTCCCAGCCCACACATCCCGGGTCGGTATTGCTTTAGTCACCTATAACCTAGCAGAATGACTGACAACTGCCGTGTTCGCAGCCCCGGAACGGAGCATCCTTTCCCATCTGGGGGTACTCTGGGCTGATTTCATGAGCGCACTCTGAAGAGGAGCCTGACCCGGGGCCTCTCTCCTAGCTTCTCGGGGCCTCAGGTGATCCCCAATGTGTGGATGTTTGCTTACATCCTCTCCTGCCCCTCCCTCCCTATTCGCCCACGGGCCTCCTCCTCCTCGTAAGGCCTCGGGCACAGGAGGTGAAGGCCTGCAGCTCTTGAACCTGCTGAGACCCACTGTCCAAATAAGGTCACAAACAGCCACACATTCCAGGGATTAGGACGTCACCATCTGTTGGTAGAGGTGACAGCAGATACCCAGACAAGGCTCAGCTTGGATCCTGACCCTTCCTTCCGGGCACAGCTCAGAGATCTTAGAAGCACAAGGCTGGGAGCTCAATCCTGGCACCATCCACCCACACAGGGATTCCCAGCTACACGACAAAGCATGGGAATCGCCATTTGCAAGTAACCCCGACTCTCACCCCCACCCCCGTCATCACAACAGCCACAAAAAAGAATGGGAACGTGCCAGAGCCACAGGAAAACCTGTAAGGCACTTGCCTTGCACATGGCCAACCCCAGTTTGATCCGTGGCACCATAAAAGGTCAGACACCACACCTCGCCAGGAGAAACCCTGAGCAGTGCCGGGTGTGGCCCAACACACACACACACACACACACACACACACACACACACACACACACACACACACACACACACACACTAAAAGGAAGGAAGAAAGTTATACAGATGAAGTGGCTGCGAACAGAAGAAGTGTATTATTTGGTTGGGCTGGTGTGTCCAAGATTGAGCTCAGGGGTCTATGGGGAAAACCTGCAGGAGAGAGTTCTTTTCCATTTTCTTTCATTTTTTTGTGGGGGGGGGCATGTCCATCATTGCTCAGGAGTGACCACTGAGTAGTGCCAGAGGTGGAACCAGGTTCAACTGGATGCACAAGGCGATACTACCTGGTAGTATCCCTGGACTATCTCTTTGGCACCCTCTTGCTATTTTCGCAGGGTACAGGATTGAAGCATCACAGAAAAGAGGCATAAGGAGGATTGGAAATGAGGGACTTCATTGGCATAAAGATATGAGTTTGGAAGGATGACCCCCCCTCTCAGCAAAACGTGGGAATAAGCTTCAAAGAGAGTGAGCCTGGTAGATGTGGGCCCAGCTGCAGAGTGACGTCACCACTCATACATACTGTAGTAGCCCCACCGCTGGAATATATGCATATTCATGTTTGCAGTTAAGGAACCTAGAATAAACCACACCAGAGGGACAGACCAAGGAGGGTATGTTTTTAGGATGGGGAGGAAGAGGCAGTGAGAGGTGGTAGAGGAGGGCTTGAGACGGGGATCTGAGGATCCTTATCGGTGAGAATGTTCTGAACATCTAACTTGGTCCAGTCATAGCCAGAGAATGCATAGGGGTACCGAGAAGTGTCCCCCAGAGAGATGGAGTCACAGCCTCCAAACGACTAGCTCAGGTCAGTCTGTTTTATCTTTTCCTCACCCCTCCGAGGCCTTGAGCAATAGTACACAGGTAAGGTGCTTACTTTGCATGCCACCGAACCCTATTTGATTGGCAACCCATAGGGTCCCCCAAGCACTGCCAAGAGTTAATTCCTGAGTGGAGAACCTGGAATAACCCCTGAGCACCTCTGAGTGTAGCCCAAAATGCAAATAATAGTAATAGCACTGTAGCACTGTATCATTGCCATTCCGTTTTATTCATTGATTTGCTTGAGCCGGCACCAGTAACGTCTCCATTGTGAGACTTGTTACAGTTTTTGGCATATCAAACATGCCATGAGTAGCCTGTCAAGCTCTGCCATGCAAGCAGGATACTCTTGGTAGCTTGTCGGGCTCTCCGAGAGGGACGGAGGAATCAAAACCGGGTCGGCCGTGTGCAAGGCAAACACCCTACCCGCTGTACTACTGCTTCAGTCCATAGATCATCAATAAACAATACTATTAATAAAATTAAAAATAAATCTCTTGAAGTCAATTGCTCAATATGATGTCAATAGTAATAATAGTTATAATATTAATATTAATAATAATAAATCAAATAGTCAGGGGTAAAAAGAAGGCATTTCTGAAAAAGCCTGGACAGAACCCAGGTGCCCAACCACTGAGCCATCCCCGTACTCCCACTCCCAGGATGTGCTTTTTTCCCTTTTCTTTCTCTTTGCTTTGTGGAGCATCGCATCATGCTCAGGGTCTATGATATTTGGTGGTCACTCTGGGTGATGCTGAAGGGGGGTTGACCAGGAGGTGGCCAAACCTGCTCCTGATCTTCATTCTCTCTCCGTTGCACCCCTTTATGCTTATCTTAATTCCTTACCTCTGCAAAGACCTTATTTCCAAATAAGACCCTATTGGGAGATTCTGAGGGTCCACAAATTCAAACCCAAATCTGTATGAAGGCAGAACACCAGCAGGAAAAGAGGGGCAGGAAGGGGTGAGGTGGGGGTTCGTCCCTGGGCTGGGCATTCATCTCCCTGCGGGTGGCCTGAGCCCCAGTCCCAGTAGAGAGGTTGTGCAGGCACCTCTGAAGTCTCACCTGGACATGGACGTTCACCCCACACCCCCATCCCGGGCCCCTGGAGTGCTCCCTTTGTTTTTCTCCTGCTTATTTCCTGGTGTGAAAGCGGGGAGATTAAAAGGGAGTCACAGAGAGAGACGCTGAGAATGTTTCCGTCCTGTCAGGTTCACTCAGAGTCTGGCACTCAGGTGTCCCAGCTGTGAGGTGGGGGAAGTGTGTGCCCGCAAAGAGATCAGGGGTCCAGGAAGGAGGAGATGGGGGTGCCAGTGTTTGCCAGAGCTTGTCAATCCCCAGTGCCAACTGACCCCAGCCAACGGCCCGCCAGCTTTGTGGGCACAGACAGAGACACTCAAATCTAGTGCAGGCTCTGCAGCTAGGCTGAAAAATCAAAGCCCTGGAGGGGCTGGAGCAATAGGACAACTGGTAAGGCACTTGTTTTTCATGCAGCCAACACAGGTTCAATCTCTGGCATCCCATAGGGTTCCCTGAGCCCCACCAATAGTGATCCCTAAGTGAAGAGTCAGGAGTCAGCCCTGAGCACCATTGAGTGTGGTCCCATCCCCCACCAGCAGCCAAGAAAAAAAAAAAAAAGTACCATCTGTCTCCCTTTCCCTTGGCATATGGCAAACACAAGCCTCTGGTTTTCATGACTGTGAGCCAGATCCTTCCAATGATGTGTCCATATAAATAAAGTTTTATTGGCTCACATCCATGCCTCTGCAGACACTGCTGCAGATACCGCCTTACCCTCGAAGCTCTCTACAAAGAGAATAAATATTTGAGATGTGGGGGTGCCACATGGGGATACACAGTGGGCTGAGCTGCCTTGGTCTGGGGGGGTCAGCCTCTCTGATGTCACGGACACGGGATCACTGAACATAGAACTCTCCATTTTATCAGGCTTGAGACTTTTAGTTCGAATGTGTGCAAGGCAGACGCCCTCCCTGCTGTGCTATCGCTCCAGCCCCAGCTTGAGACTATTTTAAGGGGGTTGGGGGCTTGGGTAACATCCAGCAGTGCTCAGGGATTCGTCCTGGCTCTGTGCTCAAGGTAGGGCTCAGGTAGGGCTCAGGGACCAAACCAAGATCAGCCACATGCAAGGTAAGTGCCTTAAGCCCAGGTGTTCCTCAGGGAATACTGTGCTTTTTCCTTCCAGAAGGTTCTGTGTGTGGGAACACAGCTCTGTCCAGCCTCTGACACAGCTTCTCTGCTTCTGCAGTAGCCACAGGCCCTGAGGCCGGCAAAGACATACCTCGGGTCCCTGCAGGGCCGGCTTGCTGCCCTCCGCCCAAGAATCTAAAGTTCACATTTTCCGAATGCCACTTAGACACTTCCACATACACAACTCGGCGACTTCGTCAGCCCTGTCACCTCAAAGGCTGCCGGACGTGGATGAGGCAGGTTCAGAGGGGGTGGAGGGAGGTTTCCCAGAGGCCACACAGTGGGGGAGGGCCAGGTAGCATTCCCCGAGGAATACCTGGGCTGAGTGCTGGGTGCGGAGGTCTGCAGCCATGTGAGTGTCACCTGGGAGCCAAATTCCTAGGCTGGAGTTTCGGGGTCAAAGGCCACATGCAGGCTGCACCTTCAGCCTAGGATGACAGAGTTCACGGGGCAGCTGTCCGGGTGAGGGCACAAGGGCCCGATGGGTTTGGTCTCAGGAGAGGGAGAGAAATGGGGACATGAAGGGGCAAACACAGGATAGGGTGACCAGCTGTCCCCCAGGCCAGGTACTGGACCCTGTCCCAGAGAGTGGGTGGTCAGTGGAGTGCTGGGGGGCAAGAAGAGGTGAGGGCAACCGAGGGTGGCTGTGCTGGAGTGGGTGGGAGTGGGGAGATGGGCCCCCTGGAGCAGCCCACACTACCCATTTCCAGCCAGGAACACTGAGTCAGAGGGCAGACGATGCCGTGTTCTCTACACAGCACAGGACAAGCCCAGGCAGAACCCCTGGGCTTTTGGGGTGCCACAGAATATCCTGGAGCTCTGCTCGGGGGCGGCTGGAAGGCCATGTTCACATTCCACAGGGTGCACCCTTGTCTCTGGTCATGCGTGCCACATGGCTGCGTCTTGGATGACCATGAGGTGGCGAAATCAATACGGTCATTCCAGAACATTTTCCTCATTCCAGACAGAAACCCTGCACTGTGAGGGCCCCGAGGCCCCTCCCCCTCCCCCACCCCCGCTGCCTACCTGCTCTCTCTCAAGGCTGAGTCAGCCCCAATGGAGGCTTTTGTGCTTGGCTTCTGGGCCCCAAGTTGTTGGGGTTCCCCCATGTTAGAGATGCTAATAATACCCCATTCCTTTATGGGGCTGTGGAATATTCCAGGGGCTGGGCCTTGGGCTCTGCAGTAGAGCACTTGACTCTGCTAGCAACAACTGTCACTGTCACTGTCTCTTGTCATCCCATTGCTCATCAATTTGCTCGAGCGGGCACCAGTAACATCTCCATTTTGAGACTTGTTAATAATAATAATAATGTGGCGGAGACTGGCCCCATTCTGCTAGTTCCCTCACCTGACCCTGGGAAGTGGGTTGCTGCCACCTTCGGAGACTAAACAGGGCTGGTGCCGAACAGCTCTGGCACATTTTTTTTTTAAGTATGGGTTTGTTTGGGACCAGAGAGATTAGTGCAGGGGGTAAGGTGCTTGCCTTGCATGCTGCCAATCTGGGTTCAATCTCCGACATCCCATATGGTTGCCTGAGCCCACCAGGAGCGATTCCTGAGCACAGAGCCAGGAGTAACAACTGAGCATTGCTGGTGTGACCAAAAATAGAGAAAAACTTGGGTTTCTCTGGGTATCAAGGATGGAAGCAGGGCCTCATCTGCACTGAACCCTGCTGTCTCAGCCCTTTGGGGGCCCTTTTATCATTTTCATTTCTTGGTTTTTGGGCCACACCTGGCAATGCTCAGGGCTCCTGGCTCTGTGCTCAGGGCCTGGCGGGGCTCAAGACAGTGCTAGGGATCGAACCCAGGTTGGCCACATGCAAGGTCAGTGCCCTCCCCCCTGTATTATGACTCGAACCACAGAGTCAAAGACACTTGGTCCGAAGGACAGAACATATGCGGGTCCTTGGGGGAAGAAGGAAGGAAGAAGGGCAGGGATGATGGAGGAAGTAGGAAAAAAGATATGGAGAAAGAGACCCAAGAGGGTAACAGAGAGCTGGGGTGGGGGCAGGGACCCTTCACAGAAGAGTGGACTGGGCCCTCCTTGTTCTCTCCCTACAATCTCTGGGAGCTGCTCAGGAGCAATCCAGAGGCCCCAAGCAAGCGCTCGTGTGCCTGTCCCAACGCGCTTTCGAGTCAACTCTGAGCCACTTCGGAGACACGGGTCTGGCCTTCACGTGATATGCCCCAGGAGACGCGACAGACACTGAGAGCTGCCCCCAAAGCCCCTGTATCCGCTTTCAACTCGGGCTCAATCCACTGCGTGGGGTCTCTGCTCTGGAATGTTCGTCACCCCCAGATTTGACCCCAATGCTGGGAGGGCTGCCAGGATATAAACTCTCTTCAAGGGGCCCTGTCACCCTAGTCCCACCAGCCCGTGTGGCCAGCAAGTGGGTGTGCTTGTGGCTGGAATGAGTCCAAGTCACCTTCTGGTTTAGTCTTGTGAGTGATGCTCAAGGGTAACTTTGCTCAGGAATCACTCCTGCTCATGCTCAGATGGACCATATTGGAAGCCAGGCAAATGCCCCCATCCTTTCTCTCTTGCCCCACAAAATGATTTATTATATTTTTTTGCTTTTTGGGTCACATCCAGTGATGCTCAGGGGTTACTCCTGGCTCTGCACTCAGAAATTACTCCTGGCGGTGCTTGGGGGACCCTATGGGATGCCGGAGATTGAACCCAGGTCGGCCGCGTGCAAGGCAAATGCCCTACCCGCTGTACTACCGCTCTGGCCCCACAAAATGATTTTTTTAAAAAAGCATAAAACAGGCCAAGACTCGCTGCCTTAGTGTGGTTCCCTCTCAGGCAGGGTCTGCACAGAGGGGCTCTCCAATGCCTGTTTTATGGGGGTGCCAGCCACGCCCTAGAGTCATGAGGCAGAAGCAGAGTTCAAGTTTGGGCAGGCTGACCCTCAGGTCCCCTCAAACTACTCCTGGATCCCACACAAGCCTGAGCTGGTTTTATTGATTCCTTGCTCGTTTTCCCGTGATGAGGATGGGTTGGGTTTGCGTGCATCAGTAAACGAGGCATGCTTGGGTGGGGAGCAAGGATTTTCAGTGCATGGGACCTTGCCTTCTGTCTGTTCTCACACCAAATCTGTGTTCCTATTTTGCACACACTGTGTACTACCCAGAGTCCAAATTCTCCATCCTGGACACTTGCCCTTCCCAAGCCAGGGGCACTGAGTAATCTTTTACCTCCCCCCGCCCCCGCCCCCCCCCAACACCACCAAAACAAGTGATGAGCATCTTGGCTCTAGAGAGTGGACTCAGGAACTGGTGAAATCTTCAGACCTCATATTTTCCAAATTGCACTTTGCATATTTAAAAAAAAAAAAAAACCTGTTTTGCTTCTCCTGGCTCCCTCATGCACACCTGGGCCCAGGGCTTTGGGGCTTAGAAGCTGAAGAATTTGCCGCCTTTGTTCCCCGCCCACCTTTGTTTGCCCCCGCCCCGCGCACACCTCAATTCAACTCCTTCTTGGTTCGTGCATGAGGCCTGGTAATGGGGAAGGAGAAAGATGGACACATTCTTCTGTCAATTCTGGGAAACGCAGGTGGGCGGGCAGCCTCGGTGAGACGCTCCTATGGGTGGGCGCCCCTTGTGGTCAGGTTGCGCCACAACACGCTGAGAGATTCTTCCTGACCTGTCTTTCCTTCAAAGGACACTATCCCTGGGTCAGGATGGCGATGTCCAACAGAAACATGATTCAAGCTTCATGCATAATTCCAAGCGTTTCAGTAGATGTGTAAAAAAAAGTAAGGCGTGGTGTGTAAAAAGTGAGTAAAAGAGAAAGTAGAGTTGCTCAGGCACCAACGTAGGGTCCCAGAGCACCTCCAAGAGTGATCCCCAAGATCAGGGTGTGACCCCAGAATACCCCCAAAAAAGTAGTTAAAAAGGAGCTGGAGGGGCTGGAGCAATAGTACAGCGGGTAGAGCGTTTAACTTGCACGCAGCTGACCCGGGTTCGATTCCCAGCATCCCATATGGTCCCCCGAGCACCTCCAGGGGTGATTTCTGAGTGCAGAGCCAGGAGAGACCCCTGAGCATCGCTGGGTGTGACCCAAAAAGCAAAAAAAAAATTTTTTTTAAAAAGGAGCTGGAGAGGGGCTGGAGCAATAGCATAGCGGGTAGGGGGTTTGCCTTGCACGCGGCCGACCCGGGTTCGATTCCCAGCATCCCATATGGTCCCCTGAGCACCGTCAGGAGTGATTCCTGAGTGCAGAGCCAGGAGTAACCCCTGTGCATCGCCAGGTGTGACCCAAAAAGCAAAAAAAAAAAAAAAGGAGCTGGAGAGATAGTACAGGAGATCATGCACTTGCCTTGTATCTGGTTGCCCCAGTTTAAGCCCCAACTCCACTGCCAGGGTCACTCCCAGAACAGAACCCCCAAATACAAAACTAAGTAAAGCAAAAAGAAATCTGTGCCATTAATTGTATTAATAAATTTTTGGGGCCACACCTAGCAGAGCTCAGGGCTCAGAATCACTTCTGGGGGTGCCCTGGAGACCGTAAGTGGTACAGGATCAAGATAATCACCTAAACCACTGTACAATCTCTCTTGCCTGAAAAATACATTTTTGGGGGTGCTTTTTGGGTCACACCCGGCAATGCACAGGGGTCACCCTGGCTCTGCACTCAGGAATTACCCCTGGCGGTACTCAGGGGACCATATGGGATGCTGGGATTTGAACCCAGGTTGGCTGCATGCAAGGCAAACGCCCTACCCTCTGTGCTATCACTCCAGTGCCCTGAAGAGTACATTTTATTTTAAGTCAAGACAGCCAAACATTACCATTTCAACATGCAACCAACAGAAACATTATTATTATAATGTTTTAACTGGTTTGGGGTACCACATCTTTGCAATGTTCTCAGCATTTATCAATTTGGATACCAAGTTTTCACTGAAAATATCTGATCTTTCTTCAGATTTCATCACGTTTACAAGCAGGGAAGCCCAGATCCAGAGGCAGGCTAGCCAAACAGCTCTAAAGGTTGTCCAGTAACTGAACTGAGTCCCCACTTTCAAATGTTTTAAGTTGAGTTACAGTAAAATCAGATTAAAAGTTCAACTTCTCTGGGGCTGAAGTGATAGCACAGCAGGTAGGGCGTTTGCCTTGCATGAGGCCAACCTGGGTTTGCTTCCCAGCATCCCATAGGGTCCCCTGAGCACTGCCAAGGGTAATTCCTGAGTTCAGAGCCAGGAAGTGACCCTTGTGCATCGCAGGGTGTGACCCGAAAAGAAAAAAAAAGACATTAAAAGTTCAACTCAGTACCACCACATTTGAAATATGGCTTATCTATTAGACAGCACAAACATCGGTTCATGCTATCTCAGCTCTGGGAGAAAGCAATTATATTTTACTCCCCTTTTCGGAGGAGGGGAGGGCCAGAAGGGGCACACTCGTCTATGCTGTGCGCAGGGCTTACTCCTAACTCTGTACTCAGGGCTCACTACTGGCAGTGCTCAGGGAGCCTACACAGTGTTGGGAATTGAACCAGGATTAACCCCATGAAAGGTGAGCATATTTCTGTACAATGTCTCTGGCCCTATTACCCCCTTTTTTTGAAAAGTGGGTCTTTGGACCACTCCTGGTGATGCTCAGGGTTTACTCCCGGTGGGGCTCAGGGGACCGTATGGAATGTTGGGGGTCCAACCCAGGTTGGCCTCGTGCAAGGCAAGCTCTGTCCCAGCTAGGCTCAGAAAGAAAAACTGACTTTTGTCACTTGACAAATATCTATTGAATGCCTATCATGGATTCTGAGATTGGGGACAAAGTGATAAGCATAATATACATGATTATTGACTTTAAGAGATTTATTAGTTGATACAAGAGAGGGAAAGAGAAAGAAGAAACAATCATTGTCCATTATAATTACCACTGCGGTAGAAACCAGTAGGATCAAGAGTTCGAGTTAATGTTAAACTATGACACTGAGCTGCAGATGCTTTATCCACAGTCCAAAGGAGAGTTTGTGGGCCCCAGTGAGCTCAAAAGGCTGAACACAAGCTTGGCATATAGGAGTACGGAATCTGAGCCTTGGCATCTTTTGGTCCCAGGGCACCACAAGGAGGAGCTTCAGGACAGTGCTGGAAGTAACCCCCAGGAGTACCAGGGTGTGGCATCAAAACAACTAAAAGTGGTGCCACCTGAAAATGATGTGAAATTCACAACTCAGTGTCCACAAATAACGCTCATCACATAAAACCATCCATTTGGGCTGCTTCCTTGCTATGCTAGGAAGAAAACCGTGGTTCACTGAGCCTGATCCACTTACGGTCAGGTTGGGTCACCGAGCCTGATACATTCACAGGTGGGCCCTTTGCAGAGTGCTTGATGGGCACTAAAATAGACAGGAAGAGGGCTGGAGAGAGCGCACAGCAGGGAGGGCGCTTGCCTTGCATGTGGCTGACTCAGGTTCAATTCTTGGCATCCCATATTGTCCCCCAAGCACCACCAGGAGTAATTCATGAGTTCAGATCCAGGAGTATTGCCAGGAGTATGAGCACCACAGGGTATGGGCCCCCATAAAAAAAGAAAAATAGGGAAGGAAGGAAGGAGGAAGGGAGAGAAAGAAAAAAGAGAGAAAGAGAAAGAAAGAAAGAAAGAAAGAAAGAAAGAAAGAAAGAAAGAAAGAAAGAAAGAAAGAAAGAAAGAAAGAAAGAAAGAAAGAGAGAAAGAGAGAAATAAAGAAGGAAAGAAAGAGAGAAAGAAAAAAGGAAAGAGAGAAAGAAGGGGAAGGAGGAGAGGTCAGAGAGATAGCACAGTAGGTAGGGTGCTTGCCTTGCCTTGCATGTGGCCAACCCGAGTTCGATCCCTGGCTCCATATAGTCCCCTGAGCAGTTAGGTGAACAAAGTCACTGCTGGGTGTGACTCTCCCCCCCCTCAAAAAAAAAAAAAGGGAAGAGAAGGAGGAGGAGGAGACGATGCCCACCAATCTCAAATTTAACCTGACTGTGATTTCTATTCCTTCTCACCCCGCCCTTTCTGCTTTCGGCCTAACCCAGGAATGTTCTCCTATGGGTAAAATTTTCTGATGTGCAGCAAGAAAGTAATTTTTTCCAGCTCCCGAAGGAAGATAAGTGGAGGGGCCCCCCAGCCCTTGTTCCATTCCCTAATTCTATAAGAATTCCCTGCCCCCAGTCTTGCTGTCCCGCCCTCCTGGAGGGGCGGTTCATTTTCCAGCATTTCCCAAGTGCCTTTCCCCAGCTCGCCAGGTCAGCTAGCGGGAGGGGGGGGGCTGGGGGACGGGGGGGGGCCACCTCAGCGAATTCCTCAAGCCGTTAGACAGCTCCCATGAACTCAGTGGGGCCAGAGACAGCTGGGGGGCGCATGCCTTGAGTGCAGCCCACCCTGGTTCCATCTCCAGCACCGTAGAGGAGCAGCAGTACCTCTGGGGTCTGAGCACTGAGTCAGAAGAACCCGGATGTCCCAACCCTGCCCCCACGCCTCATACAAGACACAGGACCCGGGTGGAGGGCTTGCACACAGGTTCTATTTTGAGCTCCAACACATCATAAATGATGTCCCAATCCCCAACAGGGGAACCCTCCATGCTCAGTCTTAGCGTTCTGTGAGCGACACATCTACACGTCTACACACACACACACACACACATACACATACACACACAGCCCCCTGGCACAGGGTCACTGGTATCGGGACAGGGGCCCACCAGCCGAGCCTCCCTCGCTGCACACAGGAGGCACTTCACTGACATCTGTCGGCCAAGAGGTAGAACTGCAGTCCCACCTGCAGCGCCTCGGACCTGGTGGGTCCCCCCACTAGAGGTAGAGGGGCTCCCTAAGTGGTGGCTCCTCAGCTTCCTTTGGTGCTGGAAGGACCAGGGGCTCTCAGCTCCGAGAACCGTGCCTGGCCACATGCATGAAAAAGCAACAGGCTCTGGAAGCTGGAGCGATAATACAGCAGGTAGGGGTACCCACCTGCATCTCTCCTCGTCCAGGTGGGAAAGCCTCTGAGCAGGAATAATCGTCCCCCTCACCCCAGCACAACCAAGTGTGAACCAACAGTCATTCGCCCCATGAAAAGAAACTTTTTTGGGGGGTGGGAAAGAGTAAGGGGGTTGGGTTATACCTGGCTGTATTCAGGTCTTACTCCTGCTGAGTTCAGGAGTGACCCCTCCCTCGTGGTGCTGGGGCCGGGGGTGCTGGAGATGGGACCAGGGTGGGTGGAATTCAAGGCTAGTGCTTTACCCTCCCCCCCCCCAATTTTTTTTTTTTTTTTTGCTTTTTGGGTCACACCTGGCAATGCTCAGGGGTTATACTCCTGGTTCTGCACTCAGGAGTCACTCCTGGCGGTTCTCGGGGAACCATATGGGATGCTGGGAATCGAACCCAGGTCAGCCGAGTGCAAGGCAAATGCCCTACCCGCTGTGCTATCGCTCCAGCCCCCCCCAAAAGATTTTTAACCTCCCCCACCCAAAGAGTTTTGGAGCCACACCAGCGGTGTGCAAGGCTTTACTCCTGGTTCTGTGCTCAGGGACCACTCCCAGCGTACTCTGGAGACCCTTTGGGGTGCCAAGAATTAAACTGGGGTCAGTTGAGTGCAAAGCAAGCGCCCAACCCCGCTGTGCAATGGCTCCGAACCTCCCGCCACCCCAACCTTCTTTCTCTCTCTCCTCTCTCTCTTTCTTTCTTTTTTCCTCTTTCTTCCTCTTTTTCCCTTTCTCTTTCTTCTTTCTTCCTCTTTATTCCTTTCTTTTTCTTTCTTTCTTTTCCCCTTTCTTTCTTCCTTTTTTCCTTCCTTTCTCTTTTTCTTTCCCTCTCCTCTCCTTTCTGTCTCCCTCCCTCCCTCCCTCCCTCTTCTCTCTCTCTCTCTCTCTCTCTCTCTCTCTCTCTTCTCCTCCTCCTCCCTCCTTCCCTCCCTCCCCACCCCTTCTTTCTTTTTTGCTCTTGACTCTGGGGTATTCTAGAACCCTGTCGGGAACTCCGGCTGAATGCAGCTGGCTGGGTTCCCTGTGACCTCACAAAGGCCCGGCATGCCTGAGGTCTGGGCCGTGCTGCTGCTGCTGGGCCTCGGAGCCCAGGGGGTGCGGGGCTGCCTGCAGTGCGACGAGGTGGCGCGGGAAGCGCTGGGCAAGCTGCGCGCAGCCCTGGTCCCCAAGCGCTTCGCCCAGGAGCTCCTGCAGGCCCACGCGCGCATGCTGCTGATGGGCATGGAGGGCTCCTTCTTCCGAGACTACGCGCTCAACGCGTTTGTGGGCAAAGTGGGTGCGTCGGGGGCGGGGGATGTGCAGACACCCGGCGGATGGCCGGGCTGCCTAGCCCGGGGACAGGGCGGGGCATCCCTTGAGGCGACCCCTGGGGGCTTCTGTCCCGCTCTCGCTCGCAGAGGTGGATCATCTCCAAGCTGTGGCCTCCTTCGTCAAGAACCAAAGCAACTTCTTACAGCACAGCCCTCTGAAAGGCAGGCGCGGAGGGAAGGAGGCTCCCAGCACCCCCTCACCCACCTCGGGCCCTCCCCCCCACCGCCCTGCAAAAGCGCTAGTCAAGCCTCCTCTCTGAGGAGAGGGGAGCTGGTGTGCGGGAACTTTACCTCACAACGGCCAGGGAAATCTCACCCACGGGCGCGGAGGGAGGTCACTTGCCTGGCAGGTGGCTGACCTAGCTTGATCTGGGGCACCCCATATGGTCCCCAGAGTCTGCATGTGTGATGTCTGAGCGCTCTGGGTGTGGCCCTCCCACAAATTTCAATTTTAAAAAAGAATAAAATGGGACCGGAGCGCTAGTACAAGCGGGGAGGGCGTTTGCCTTGCATGCGGCCGACCAGGGCTGGGTCCATGGCATCTCATCGGGTCCCCTGAGCACCCTCGAGCACCACCAGGAGTGACACCTGAGTGCAGAGCCAGGAGTAACCCCTAAACATCGCCGGGTGTGACCCAAAAAGCAAAAAAAAATTTTAATTGAATTAATTTTATAATGAGGCAGAGGAGGGATTGGGCCACACCTGGGGTGCTTAGACCTTACTTCTGGTGAAGAAAAGGTGGTTGCAGGATGGCCTGACTGGGCTAGGTGACCCCACGCCACAGACTTCTCTCTCTTCAGACGAGCCCCTGCTGGAGGAGCTGGAGGCGTTTCGGGAGAGAGTGGTCAAGAAACTGAAGAAATATTTAAGATCCTATGAATTAAAAGGTGATCGTGGCTCTCCACCAAGCCCCGCCTCCCGGCCCGTGGGTCACAGGAGTCCCTGTGCCTTCTCCCCTGTCCTCCTAGGCAGCTTCCTCTGCTCCCAGCTCTGAGCATTTCTGCCTTCCCCGCCCCCTCCCCCAGCATTCCCCTCTCTGCCGACCCCTCAGCCTCCCCATCAAATTCCCAAATTACCAAAGCAACTGACCTCACTTCGGTTCTTTTCTTTTTCAGCCTGCGATCCCAAAATTTGCGGTGAGTTCTGGATTCCTTTTTCCTCTTCTTTTTTTTTTTTTGCTTTTTGGGTCACACCCGGCGATGCACAGCGGTTACTCCTGGCTCTGCACTCAGGAACCACCCCTGGCGGTGCTCAGGGGACCTTATGGGATGCTGGGAATCGAACCCGAGTCGGCCGTGTCCAAGACAAACCCGCTGTGCTATCGCTCCAGCCCCGTCCTCTTCTTTTAATCTCATCTTTCTCTGCCCTCCTGTAGGAAGCCTCTTTACCAGGTGTCCTCCCAGATCTGTATACCAACTTCATTCAAAAGTACTTACCACATCTGTGTTTTATTGCTTTTTTAGGTCACACCTGGCGATGCACAGGGGTACTCCTGGCTCTGCACTCAGGAATTACCCCTGGCAGTGCTCAGGGGACCATATGGGATGCTGGGAATCTAACTCGGGTCGGCCACATTCAAGGCAAACGCCTTACCTGCTGTGCTATCGCTCCAGCCCCCACATTTGATTTTTAGGATGTAGTCAGATGAGTCATAACCTGCAAAATAAGGGGCTGGAGCGACAGCACAGCGAGTAGGGCATTTGCCTTGCACTCGGCACACCCAGGTTCGATTCCCAGCATCCCATATGGTCCCCTGAGCACCGCCACAGGTAATTCCTGAGTGCAAAGCTAGGAGTAACCCCTGTGCATCGCCGGATGTGACCCAAAAAGAAAAAAAAGTGAATAAAAGTATTTTTTGGAAATGTGAGCCAGGATAGGCCAGTCTATGTCCCGAATGAAGCAATAGTACAGCAGGGAGGGCACTTAACTTGCACAGGGCTGATCCGGGTTCAATTCCCAACACTCCAGGAGACACAGAGCATTGCCAGGAGTGATCCAAAAGCATAGAACCAGGAGTAAATCCTGAGCACCACTAGGTGAGGCCCCAAAATCCACACCCTCCTCCAAATGTCTACACAAGGGAATGTTGGATGAATGAGACAAAAGCAACTCAGTTCAATTCTTCAATGATTTCATTTGAAATTATTTAATGGCGACCGTCAGTATATTTTGTACATCTGGCTCTGAGCAAATTTGAAAGGGCCAAGGGAGTGTTTCTTGGACTCGGTCTCTTTGCCTCTGACTATCTTCTGATATCTGCCCCAGTCTCACTTAACCCTTTCACTTTCTCCAGAGTTTCTCAGGGAGGAGGTAGTGAACTGTTTACATTGCCAGAAGAGCCGCCCCAAATGTATCAAGACCAAGTACTGCTTTGGTGAGTTTCTGGGCTTGGGGCTGATGGGACAGAGAAGAGCTATGGACACATCATGTCCCAAAGGTTTCACCTGCTGATGGTGTGGTCCAGAAGTGCCCCCACAGTCAGAAATCCATTTCCTCCCTCATGTTAAGTGGGGAGGGGTTGAGGTGGGAGGTGTCATAGATGGTTCTAGAAAATTTTTTTTTCTTCACTTTTATCGACCACAGAATCTAGTTGACTTTTCTGAATTCTCATGGTCATTCATAGATTTCAGTTTTTCTAGCTGGGGTCAGGGAGATTGCTCAAATAGACTAAACGGATGCAATGCATACGGGAGGTCCGGGTTTGTTCCCTGGTATTCATGATTCCCCCCAAACCCTGCCAGGAGCAACTCCTGCGGCAGATCTGGGCCAAAGACAAAAGTCCTTCTAGCAGGGAGAATGATGTGATAAACCTCCATCCAGCCATCACACTGGCCCACTCAGGAATGGACCACTGAATGGAACACTCAGGCTGTTCCATTCAGGCTCACACTGTTCCCATCACTCCCTCAGGTCCCCATTTCAATCAGCTTTCAAAGAGACCTCCTTGAAGACATCTCCCTGGGGCAAAAGAGAGATAGTACAGGGGTAAGGCATGTGGCCAACCTGGTTCAACACTTGCATGCTGCCAGGAGTGATTCCTGAGCATTGCTGGGTGTGTCAAAAAAAAAGGTTTTCTGGGCCAGAGCAATAGAACAGTGGGTAGGGATCTCGCCTTGCCAACACCAATGCGGGTTTGATCTCTGTCACCACCTATGGTCCCCTGAGCCCACCAGGATAGATTTGAGTGTAGAGCCAGCCCACCAGGATAGATTTGAGTGTATTTTTGAGCCCCACTGGGTGTGGCCACTGCCCCCCAAGAAAGGATGAGAGAAAGGACAGGAGAGGGAAGAGAGGGACCCCAGAAAACAGGCAGAGTGAGGACAAGGCTACTGAAGGCTGGTGACATGGAAGGCCCTGCTGTCTTCCCCCCGCCTCAGTGGACGGGCAGCCCCGCATGGACCTGCAGTACCAGGACAGCAGAGCCGTGCGGAGCCTGGAGCTGCCGGCCATCATCATCTCTGTGGGGCTGGCGATCTTTCTCTTCGGGGCCATCATAGCTGCGTGAGTTATCCCTGCCCTCTCTGGAGGGCCCCAAATGTCCCACTGGGCCCCTCAAAAATGGCATGAGCAGAGTGAGGATATGGCTGCAGGCACTGGCCTTGCATGAAGCCAGTCCTGGGTTCAAGTTCCAGCACCACAAAAAAGGAAGAAAGAAAAAAGGGTAGGGGCCCTGCCTACATCACTGTGTCCTTTGGGACCCCCCTTCAGAGGGGTTCACTCCCCCTTGGGGCCCAGTACTCTGACCCCCCTCATGTCTTTCCTGGGCCATCAGCACTTTTGCCATTGTGGGTCTCTTACTCCATTAAAAACAGGAAAAAATGGGCTGAAGCAGTAGCACAGCAGGTAGGGCGTTTGCCTTGCACGCAGCCAACCGTGGTTCGATTCCCAGCAATCCCATATGGTCCACGGCGCTCCACCAGGAGTAATTCCTGAGTGCATGAGCCAGGAGTAACCCCTGTGCATCGCCGGGTGTGACCCAAAAAGCAAAAATAAATAAACAAACAAACAAATAAATAAATAAATAAATCGTCTTTGCAGATGTGATGAAGGCATGGGCCTGGCTAAGGCTTTCTCTCCTGAGCATGCCCGCCCCACCCCGCCATCCCGACCCTGCTTGCAGACAGTTTACTGTACTGTTCTTTTAAATGAACAACTTGACTATTACATTCTCTCCTGAATCTGAATGTTTTTCCAGTAGTGTTCTCCCGGAGGTGCTGGTGTCACTGGCAATAGACCTCCTGAATGGAATGGGGGAGGTGCATCTGAGGGGTCGTCCCCTTTTGGAATGGGAAGAAATCAAGGCATCAGGGAAAGGAGAGTTGGAGCGTGCTATCGCTCCAGCCCCAAGACAATTTCTAAAAAACAAAGCTTCTCTCTCCCTCATCTTTCTCACTTGTCTTACACTCTCAATCAGTTTCTGAGTCTCTAAAGCTCCTTCTGCCTTTCTTGACAACCCCGCCAATTTTTTCTACTTCCCCTATTTATAGCTGAATGGCCGGAGTGCAGGGAAGGCTGGTGATTAGAGGGAAGCTTGACTGGGCATGCCTGGAGGCGGGGCTTGAGCCCGAGGGCTGGGAGTCCTTTTTCTAATCTCCAGGATTTTTTCCTTCTCCGACCAGGGCTATCACCTATAGAGAGAACCGGAAACTCCTGCTCCATTAGGGTGGTGGTTTGGGGTTATGTAAGGGAAAAGGAAATGTTTAATAAAGTCTGGAACAATTCCTCCTTGTCTCCTCTTCCCAGTGAGGGGTTTCAGCTCTTTGGACCTGACTGGGGTGGTGGGGGACCCAAGGGTTGGGACCAGGTCTCACTTTGCCTTGCAGACGCCAAACACTCTGATTTAGTAGAAATAATTGTCAAGGGGCAGAACAGGGGCCCAAGCGATCACACAACAGGGGGTGTGTTTGTCTCGAATGTGGAGGACCTGGGTTCTATTTCCCGGCACCCGGAGCCCCAGCGATCCCTGAGCGTAGAACCATAAGTAACTGCCAGGTGTGGCCCCAAGACAAAAACAAACCAAAACAAGGGCCAGAAAGATTGTACAGTGGTCAAGGCACTTGCCTTACACGTAGCTGCTCGGTTTAGGACTATGAGCCCTGCCAGGAGTGATTCCCGGAGCACAAAACCAGCAGCAAGTCTTGAGCACTGTTGAGTGCATACAACAACAAAGACATAAAAGAAAAAGCTGGCATGATTGGGGGTCCTGAGCGTGAAGAATACAGGTTTCCCTCCCCATATGCATTCCTACATGAATATGAATGCATTTTTATGTCAGTCTTTTGCTAACTGAACTATTTCCAGGTGTTGGTCAGAAGGAAGCAGATGGATTTGGATAACATTGTGTTGTGTCATGAACCTATTTTGATTTATTATTTGCTTTTTGTGTCACACCTGGCCATGCACAGGGGTTACTCTTGACTCTGCACTCAGGAATTACTCCTGGCGGTGCTCAGGGGAACATATGGGATGCTGGGGATCAAAGTTTCCAGTTTCATGAACCTATTTTTAGAGCTACTACAATCTACTCGAGGATTCAGATCATAAGGCTTTCTGCGGTGACGGCACAGGAGTTGCTAAGAAAGATTGAACAAAGATGAAAATTCGGTGCTTGGCACCATATTTGGTACCATATATGATGACCGACTCCAACCAAGTAGCTGCTGCAGCCACATGCTCTGCAAGCATCATCATAAGCCTCTTACTTACTTAAAAGACAAACACTTTTGTCTTTTAATAAGTTTTCGGGGCCGGAGCACTAGTACAGTGTGTAGAGTGCTTGCTTTACACATGGCTGACCTGGGTTTGATCCCTGGCATTCCATATGGTCTCCTGAGCACCGCCAGGAGTAATTAAAAATCCCTGGTGGTGCAAAGTGCAGAGCCAAGAGTAAGCCCTAAGCATTGCCTGGTGTGGCCCCAAAACCAAAAATAATAATAATTTAACTTTTACATTTTGGGGTCATATCCGCCATGCTCAGGAGCTACTGCCACACTGCTCTGGGGCCACACCCTGCAGTGCTAAGGACACTCTGAAGTATTGAGGATTGAACCAGTGTCTTTTATATGCAAAGCCTAAGTACTAGTTATCTCCCACAATAAAAAAGGCTTTTTATTCCTTTAAAAAGGAGAGCTTGGTTTTGTGGCCAGATTTTTGGGTTCAAATCCTGCTCTGACACTTGGTATCTCTGATATTTATTTCTTATACCCCAGCTTTCTCCTCTGTGGAGAGGTGTTGTGGGTGCAGTGAGCTGAACCTTGCGAGTGGTTGCTAGTGGTGGGATTACGGACTGGGGGGCCTCCAAGTCCCCTTTGCCCTGAGGCTTTGACGTCCCACTTCCCCTCATCTAGTCTCCTGTTCCAGCTCTGCAGACTCACCCTCGGAACTTGTTTCAGGAGATGCAAGCCTGGAACTCCGCGCTGGCTATGGAGCCCCTCGCAGCTGAGGACCAGGCGAGTGTGGGTCCCTCTTCCAGAGAACAGGCCCCAGGGGCCATCCCTGTTTGTTCCCCTGGGAGAGAGGCCGTGATGGGAAGTGCTGGCGGGGTGTGGGTGAGGGGAGCCTGCAGGACTGACCACACGGCAAATCAGTCATCACCTGACCTTTAGCAGCCTTTGGGTTTGAAGAAGTGGACAATGGAGAGTTTAGCTTCATTCTAGAGTTTCTCCTTGGAATGAATCTGGGGGGGTAATGGCATTAGGAATAACACAATGACATGCTGATGTTATTGGTTTTGTTTTGGGGCCACACCTGGCAGTGCTCAGGGGTTACTCCTGGCTCTGCACTCAGGGATTACTTCTGGCAGAGCTTGGGGGCCCCTATGGGATGCTGGGAACAAATCCAGGTTGGGCACATACAAGGTCAGTGCCCTACTTACTATACTATCTCTCTAGCCCCTGAGGCTGTTTTTGGCGAGGGAGGCAGGAGGGTATATCAGGCAGTTCTCAGGGTTTACTCCTTTCAGAGGCTATTTAAAGTGCTAGAATTCACAAGGGGAAAGGAAGCAACCTTAACTTGAAGATTTAGTTAGATTGAAATGACACGGTGCAGGATGCCAGCCACGTTTTGCTCTATGCTTGTATATCTCTTGAGTGTTTGCTGTGGTGGTGCCGGGATCACAACTGGCGATGTGGAGTGGTGCTGGGGACATGGCAGTGGCAGTGACTGTATCCGGCCTCATGCATGCAAGGCAAGTCTTCCACCAGTGAGCGACATCCCCCAGCCCTGTTGGGTCCCCCAGCCTGGAGATAGACTCAGAAGTGATGCTCAAGGCTGGAGCAATATCACAGCGGGTAGGGCGTTTGCCTTGCACATGGCTGACCCGGGTTTGATTCTCAGCATCCCATATGGTCCCCCAGCACCGCCAGGAGTAATTCCTGAGTGCAAAGCCAGGAGTAACCCCTGTGCACTGCTGGGTGTGACCCAAAAAGCAAAAAAAAAAAAAAAAAAAAAAAAGCTCAGATGCTGTGGGGGCCAGGGGCTACCAGGGTCCAACACAGCAGAGATGGGGACATAAGCATGTGATGCCAGGAGTCGAGGCCAGGGCCTCACATATGGAAAGCATCTGTTCTACACTTTGAGCCACCAACTCCAGCTCTGAATCTTTTTTTTTTTTTTTTTGGTGCTTGAGTGGTATGTGGTACTGGGGATAGAACCAATGTTGGCACCTTATCCCTGGACTATCGCTCCAGCCCCATCACTGAATCTTTTTAAAAGAATATGTTCAGGGCCTGGAGCAATAGTATAGCGGGTAAGGCAATTAATAGTACAGCAGGTAGGGTACTTGCCTTGCACCTGGGTTCGATCCCTGGCATCCCATGTGGTCCTTCTAGCCTGTCAGGAGAGATCCCTGAGTGCAGAGCCAGGTGTAAGCCCTGAGCACTGCTGGGTCCAAAGCTAAACAAAAAACCATGATGTGTCCAAGCATGACAATATAAAATGGTGCCTGTTCAGGAACCCTTACAAGATCCCTCCCATACTGCAGAAGACATTCCATCCCTTTCTCCTTCCTATCCTTTTAAATTACTGGGAAAAATGGAATTTGGTCACCAAGATGGGGAAAAAAATTAATAAAACCATTTAATCAATCTAATATTTTAAACTTGTCTTTGTAATCATAGAACTGATTTTATTTGGCGGTGGGGGTTAGGACCACACCTGGCAGTGCTTGGGGAACTGCACCAGGGTTAGTCATGTGTAAGGCAAGTGCCTTGCCAGCCCTACAGCTGCTTTCATGTGGAAATGACTAACTTCTGAGAATTCCTGCTTGATTTACTGGTACTAGCTCTTCCCAGGGTCAACAGAATGTGTCCCAGTAAGTGCCTTGTCAGCCATGAAGGTGCCCATTAGCACCCAGGTCTTGCCCAGGCAGAGGATGGACACAGTTCTTTCAGATGCACGAGCGCCCAGTTTTAGGACTCTCCTGCAGCAGTGACCAAGACCACACATTCCCTGTGTGGGGGTAGGACACTATTCTTCTGCTTTGGGGAGGGGTTAGGTCCCACCTGGCAGTGCTCTGTGGGCCCCACCATACTGGGGATCAAACCCGGGGCAAAGCAAGCCCTCCTGCTCCCTCCGCAGCCCCGCATAATGACATTAGTTCATTCTGACTGTATGTGGTAGAGAAACTAGGCCTTGGCATGGTTTCCCCTCCACTTCCTTCAGTTACACGTCTCTCAACTTTTTGCTCTAGAAGGAAACTGTTTTCCTTTCACTCAGCTCATCAAGACCATCTGAAGAGGGGGCTGGTGAGATAGTAATGCGCCTGACTTGCTTCTTGACCTGGGTTCAATTGCTAGCACCCCATACGTTCCCTGAAAGCCCCAAGGGCCCAGAGCCAGGTGCAAGCCCTAAGCACCACTGGCTGTGGCGCCCCTAAAATAAAATGCACTCTCCCCCAAAAAAACAAGATATGTGAAGAGGGTTTCCGACCACTATGTGAATGGGGAACTAGTACCAATTCTCAGTAAAGGATGGAAGGGTAGGGGGATACGGATCTACATACCTTTCCAGCTGCTGCTGCTCTTTGGGGGATGGCATGCTACTCATGCTCTCCTGGAATCCAAAAGGCCAGCTCACACTGTAAGGTTCTCTGGGGGTCCTAGCCATACCCTAACTTCAGGATAGGGTAGGGGGTACTTTACATCATTATGAGCCTCCCCCACCCTGTGCAAGTGTCTGGTTGAGAGAAACAACAATGCTTTTAGGATCAGAACTTTAATCAGAAGCAATAGGCACACAAGAAAAGCGTGTCAACACTGGCCCCATAACATAGGACATTTATCACAAAACACAAACATGCCCACAAATACAAGCTATCGATTTCCCACAGCGCCTCTGACGACTATGGGGGGAAAATGCTCACAGAACATATTAACATAAATTCTCACCCTGTCATCCTTTGATATGTCATAGGCCTGACATGTCAACCAAAGTCACCAAGGGCCTGCGCCACGTGAGGGAATGTTTGAAGCCAGCCTGCTCCCCACCACAGTGTAGGCCCAGGGATCAGTCAGTGTGTTCCAAGTTTCAGCAACAAAATCGGAACTCAAGGTGCAAAGTTTCTAAACCAAGAACACAGACTTTAAAACATTTTCAGAGGCCGTAGTGATTGCACAGGGCAAGGGCACATGGCTAACCCAGTTCAATCCCTGGCGCTGCAAGGCCTGCTAGGGGTTATCCCTGAGCACCACTGAGGTGGTCCAAAAACAAAAAAACGAACATCCAAAACATTTTTAATTCTAGTGTCAGTGTCCAGTGTCATCATTGGGTTACTGTGCTTCAGCAAATGTGTCACTGGTGGGCAATGTGGTGCCATCAGGAGGGAGTTGCTTGTGTGGGTTCCCAAGGAGGATCAGTTAGAGAACCAGCCTGGTCACTGGAACTTTTGATACTGGTAAGCAGCTTCCTCACTAGGTTCTCTCCAACCACCGTTGGAAAACTTTCTGGGACCAAAAACAAAGCAGTATTTTAAGGTAAGGTGTTAATAAATACTGTCAATAAATATTGGTCCACTATGCTATGCAAATGAAGTCATTCATTTCCCTTTAATTCTGAAAGTTTCAAGGCAGAACCAGATTTCCTGGTGTTGGGATTTCCCATCCTAGAGCCTAGCAGAGCAACTGGTGAGTAGCCAGATTGGACAAATGAGAGAATGTTCCAGCAACCATTCCCAACGTTCACCAACCATGTCTCTTGTAGATGGTTAACTGTGCTGCAAAGTCACTGCAACTCTCCTAACAAAGTTTCCTGAGACCCCATGTATCCCATTTGCCTTGCATGGAGCCGGCCAGGGTTTGATCCCTGCAGCCTGTCAGGCCACTGCTGAGTGCACAGCCAGGAGTAAGTCCTCAGCACGGCTGGGTGTGGCCTCCAGACAGAAATCAAGACAAAAAATAGTGACAGACTTTGGAAACAAAACTAAGCAAAGTGCACTTTGGAAGAAACCTTAAAACAGCAAGCCATAATATAAAAAAGAGAACATCAATTGTAGTTAGAGAGGTTGTTACTTCTCTTCCCTTAAAATGAAAAGCTGTATTTGTTATAATATCCAATGATATTTGTAGTTTGTACTCAGTGAATTTCTACAACGTGCTAGGCTTTCGTTCTAAGTGCTTCTCATCTATTAACGCTCAGCAGCCTTCTGAGGTAGTTACCATCATGCCCATTTCACAGATAAGAACAATTAAGATTCTGAGAGGGTCCAAGACCCCCCCTAGGTCACTTCGATAGCACATGGCAAAACTAGGCTTTAGTTCAGCAGACACAGTAGATATCTACTTCCAAATCCCGGTTGTTTCTCAATTTTGTTTTCATGGTACTAATGATATGCAAATGTCCTACTCAATATTAAGAGATTTATTTGGCAGAAAGCTTCTAGTGTCACGGTCTCCAATTTGGACCTCAAACACCTTCTTGGATGCCAGGGCCCCCGATGCCCCTGGAGGTCACAGGCAGTAGTGTGTGACTGCGCTTATGTCTCAGGAGCCCTGAGCAGCACCGGAAGGTTTTCTGACACAGTGGGCACTGGTAGGGTTTCTCCTGGGTATGAATCCTGCGGTGCTGAGTGAGGTGGGAGTTGAGGCTGAAGGTTCTGCCGCATATTTCACAGGCATAAGGCTTCTCCCCCGTGTGCATGCGGTTGTGCTGAGTGAGATTGGCCTTCTGGGCAAAGGCTTTCCCACAATCAGCACAGACGAAGGGCTTCTCGCCTGTGTGTAGTCGCTGGTGCACGGCAAGGCACGAGCTCTGGCTGAAGGCTTTCCCACACTCCTGGCAGATGAAAGACTTGGTCCTGGTGTGGGTCTTCTGGTGTCGGCGAAGCTGGGACCCCAGGCCGAAGGTTTTCCCACAGTCATTGCAGATGTGGGGCTTCTCCCCTGTGTGGATTATCTGATGCTTAGTAAGGGAGGATTTCTGGTGGAACATTTTCCCACAGTCCTGACACTCGAAGGGCTTCGTTCCAGCGTGAGTGCTCTGGTGCTGGAGAAAGCAGCTGCGATAGGTAAAGGCTCTGTCACACATGGTGCACTGAAAGGGTTTCTCTGGAATCTGAGCTGACTGCTGCTCTGAGAGACCTGCACTTTGCTCAAAGGCGTCCCCAACTTCCTGTGGGGCGCTCTTCCTCGTGTGGCTGGACCGATGTTTCATGAGGGAGGTGCTGTAAATGTAGGTTTTCCCACAGTCCTCACACCGGTACGGCTTCAGTCCAGAGTGAATCCTCTGGTGGCGAATGAGCTGTGTGCTTTGGCCAAAAGCTCTGTCACACTGGTGACACTTAAAGGGCTTTACCTTGGGGTGGGTCCTCTCATGCTGAGCCAGGTGTTTCCTGCTGCTGAAGCTCTGCTCACATGTCTTACATGTAAAGCATTTCTCAGCCAGCCTCGAATGCCTTCTGGGGCCTGGGTTCCTCGTCAAGGTTGCCCTGCTTTCGTCGAGTCCCTGTCTGTCTCCGGAGTGACTGTGCTGGTGGCAAACGAGGGTTGAGTGGCAGACGAAGCGCTCACCACAGTCTTGACACTCATAGGGGGTTTCCAGGGCATGAATTTTCTGGTGCTGAAAAAAGTGCTCACTGTGACTGAAGGTTTCACTACACTGGGAACAGCTGTAGGGCTTCTCCGTGGCATGAACGGTCTGGTGCCGAAGCAGGTGGGAGGGGCGGCTAAAGCTCTTGACACACGTGGGACACTGGTGGGGCCGGTAGCCGGTGTGGATTCGCTGATGCTCGTGAAGGTGAGTGCTCCGGGAGAAGGCTTTCCCACATTCGCTGCACTGGAAGGGCCTCTCTCCACTGTGAGTCCTCTGGTGGATCTTCAGCGTTGAGCTGTGGCTAAAGGGTTTTCCACACTCAGCGCACTTGAAAGGTTTCTCTTTGGTATGCACAGTCCGGTGTCTGAGGAGTGACAAGCTCCGCCGGAAGGTCTGGCCACACTCCTGACACTCGGAGGCAGCGTCAGTGGCATGAACCTTCTGATGTTCTCGGAGCTGCTTGCTCAAGCTGAAGTCTGCTGTGCACCTGGTGCACTGATAGTGCTTCTGGGGCTTCTGAGGCCGGGGCTTCTGAGGCCGGGGTTTCTGAGGCTGGGGTTTCTGAGACTGAAGCATCTGGGGCTGGGGTCTCTGAGGCTGGGGCTTCTGAGGCAGAAGAAGATGAAAAGCCCAGCTGAAGTTCCTGCCCTGCTCACCACCTTCAGAAGCCTCCCTGCCTGGGCTGGTTTCCTGCCACTCTGTGCATCTTTCACAGCCACTCTCTGAACTTTTCTGTCGTTTTTCTCCAAGATCTATTTTCTGTTGCCATAGAATGTGCATATTCGGATGAGACATTTCCCTGCCTTTATCAGACACAGTAGATTTTGAGCCAGCATGAGTCACTAGAGGCGTAAGGAGAGAGGAATTCTGGCTGCAATCTTTCTCTTGGTGAACTGTGGCTTTCTCCCTGGCATGAACAATCCAGTGCTGGATAAGGAGATAACTCCGGCAGAAGCTCTTGTCACATTCACTGCATTTGTACAGTTCCTGTTCTGGGAGACTGTCACCCTTCTGGTTCTGGTTCGAGCAGCAACCGGAGTCCTCCCTGCACTGCTGGACCTTAGCTGCTGCTAGGTTCTTTGGGGGAAGGTCACGAATCAGGAACTCCTCTCCAGTGAAAAGCATGGACTCGGGACTAGGGCTGCTTCCGAATCTGTGGGTCTTGCCATCTGTAGGACTTCCCTTGTCGGTGATGTCAGACCTCATAAGAATTTCTGAATCAAGCAGACTCTCTAAATAGCTCTCACCTATGTGGGCTCCTCCCAAACTGACATTCCTCAGACTGTCCTTGGAAATGGTATCTACCATCTCCTGAGAGAGGCCCTCTTCCACAAAGTCCTGTGGCAGAGGAAAATTCTTGACTTCAACCATGTCTGAAAGGGAGAGAGAGCACAAATGTCTCTTGTCTTCCAGGATGAAAAGGCAGAAACTGGAGTGGGGTGAGAATATAGGGAAGGGGAACAAACAGAGGTTCCTGGCCTAGCCTTTCTGTCAAAGGGACTACGGTGGTAATTCAGCTGGAATTGGCACCAGAGGAACAGTCCATTTTCAGACAGATTAAGAGGGAGTTGTGCAACCAGTAGGGCTACAAGGGGTAAGGACCCCTCAACAAGACTCTCATACCACCTTCATCAGCGAAGGACTTCTTCCCAGAGAAATGCAAAGTTCAAGGGCAAGAGCTTGCTACTATTTGGTTGTTAGGAGAAACCCTGGAAATGGCCCAGATGCAAAGGTCAGTGAATGGAACCCCAAGGTTGCCGAGTTCTGTGCCTGAGTTGGTCATCTCCATGGAAATACTGAGGTGCGGAATGGAATGCTAGAGGGGGCTCATGCCAGCTGAGTTAGGAGTGGTTTGCTCTGGACAGAGCAAAGGAGTGCAGGTTTAGACAACGCTCGGCATTTACAGGGTCCCTGGCTCAGGATATGAGAAAAGCTTCCAGTGGGTCAGAGAGATGGCACAGCAGGTAGGGCGCTTGCCATGCACACGGCTGATGCAGGTTTGATGCCTGGCACCACATACGGTTCCAAGTCCCACCAGGAGTGATCCCTGAGCAGAGTCAGGAGGAGTAATCTCTTACCACAGCCAAATGGGGTACAAAAGCAAAAAAAAAAAAAAAAAAAAAGGAGGGCAGAGAGATAGTATAGCAAAGAGGGTTCTTGCCTTACATGCAGCCAACTTGGGTTTAATTGGGTTTAAAACCAGCAACTTGGGTTTAATTGGGTTTAAAACCAGCATCCCATATGGTCCCCCAAGCCCTCGAGGAATGATTCCTGAGTGCAAAGCCAGGAGTAATCCCTGAGTATTGCTGAATGTAGCACAAAACAGAAGAAGAAGAAAGAAGAAGAAAGAAGAAAGAAGAAGAAAGAAGAAAGAAGAAGAAGAAGAAGAAGAAAAGAAAGAAGAAAAGAAGAAAGAAGAAGAAGGAAGAAGGAAGAAGAAAGAAGAAGGATAAGGAGAAGGAGAAGAAGGAGGAGAGAGAGAGAGAGACCTTCTAGTGTATCAGGCAGGGTGCCTATTCCTGCTTTCTTTCAATAAAGATGTTTCAATCAGGGCACCCTCTGCCTGACTCAATGCCCCTAGAAGCTCTTGAGAGAAGACAGGGCAAATGTTCTTCCATTATTAAAAACCTGGATTTGAGCTCATGGATGCGGCTATCTGCTCTGCCCTTCGTGCTAGAAAGGAGAGTTAAAATGTAAACCGGGGGTACATTGGTGCTCAGGACAGGGTAAAAGTAGAGACAAACTCTGAGAATGGAGGGCATCTACTCATGAGTCTAGATGGACTGAGGAGACAGAACAGGTGGTCAGTACTGACACAGGGGACAGGAGAAAATCAAGTGAGAAAACTAAGACCAGAAGGTGGTGTCTGTCACAGTGTCTGGACAGGGCTTCTGCGGACAGAGGGCCATACTCCATGACCCATGGCCTCTCCTGAGGGACACTAACAGTTCTTCCTAACCCACTCACCAAAGTCGGCTTCTTCTGGGCTTCCTTTTCCCATGGCTTCCGGCTCTTTTTCCCCACCATGTGGAGAGGAGGCCATATTGGTTCTGGGAGGGTCTATAGGGAGAGAATGGCATTGCTATAAAACATGATGGGGCGGTTGGAGGACCATCAAGCAAGAGCTTTTGACTACTGCCTTTTGGCCACTTAATCCAGAGCCTACTCCTGGGAACACAGTCCTTTTTTTTTTTTTTCTTTTTGGGTCACACCCGGCAATGCACCGAGAGTACTCCTGACAGTGCTCAGGGGACCATATAGGATGTTTGGAATCGAACCCAGGATGGCCACGTGCAACGCAAATGCCCTACCTGCTGTGCTATCGCTCCAGCCCCTGGGAACACAGTCTTACAGGATTCCTGGTCCAGTGGAGGATAAGGACAGTCACAATCCAGAGTGATCAGGGTTTCAACAGGGCTAGAGGCCCAAGCCCTCTTCAGGCTGAGAAGAGAGTTTGTACTTCCTCTTAATTAATTTCATCAAGTTTGGCCTATCACCTGAGGTGGTTAGGGCCAGTCACCACACGTCGGTATCCCAGATCTCATGCAGGCCTATGCCTGGCCAGCCATAAGGAATTTCTACCAAAACCTTGACTTTAGCACAGTCAGATCCATTTCCAACTCCTCACCTCCAGAATAAAGTCACTATGCAACACTCCTCATAGCAATCAGAAGCTATTATATAGTTAAGTGTCACAGAGCACATTCTGACCAGTGCAGAATCCCAGCTGTACCACCCAACCTCAGATTCAGGGGATTACTGTAATTACTCCCTACGTTTACAAAATTCTCTACGTTTACAAAACTACCAAATCTCCCCATAATGCATTTCACAAAACACATCCCCATCATTAAGTGATGTGTGACTGTAGATTATGCAGGAAATGAAAAACAAACGTACTTCTACTACAGAGTCAGTTTAAAAATTGCAAAGACATTGAGATGCTCAAGTAGCGGGGAGCAGAATCTGGAGAAAACCATCCCCTGCACAACAAAATTACAACAAATGAGAGTTTCCAGTGTACAATCTCTTATTGTTTCAGTTTTAGAAAGAAATCCTTCTGTTTTGGTAAGAGAAGGGACTGAGGAGTTCAGAGGAAGAGAAACAGGCAGATCACCTAACACGTCTTTTGCCTTTACTGACTGTGGTGTCCTTTCACTCACCACCTAGCCTGAGTAAACCATATGCCAAGTCCTATTAATCACCAACCAAGCCTGGGCTCATTCATGGGGATCCCAACACAGCTGAAGAGACTTCCCCTCTGTGACCCTTCTTCAGAAGCTCTACAAAATAGGGCCTGTTATGCTTTCTCGGGAAGTACCTGAAAGCATAGTACCACCACAGGCCCAGGTCCTGCCACTCCCTCATTTATTCACTGAACTACTGTCTGCTGGGGACCCACACAGTGACCGTTGTTAGCTGGCCCTCCAATGTGCCACTGAACAGAACAGTGAAAAGTCCCTGCCCACAAGCTGCCCACTCACACACACTTTAGAAACAGGAAGAGAAAGAGTGCTGAACAAGTCAAATATGTGTGTGCACGCATGTTACCAAGGCCATTAAAATAGGCTTAAATAGTTTTTAAGTCTTAAAAAGGGAATGCGAGAGCAAGTAGTTCAGTGGGGAGGGCGCTTACCTTGCACATAGCCGACCTGGGTTCGATCACCAGCATCCTATATGGACCCCTGAGCCCTGCCATAAGTAATTCCTGAGTGCAGGGTCAGGAGTAACCCCTGAGCATTTCCGGGTGTGTACTCCCCACGCCAAAGAAGTGGGGGACGAGAAAAAAAGGGGAATCCAAGGCAGGCACAGAAAGAGTTTTCTAGGCAGAAAGAATAAAGTCAAAGCCCCCCAGCTCAAGGACCAATTTGGGGTTTGTTTTTTGATGTTTTTTAGCACATACCCAGCTGTACTCAGAGGTCACTCTTGATGGGGGGGTGGGGGAGGTGATGGGGAGCTCAAGGGACCATCCTCAGTGCTGGACAGTACCACCAAGCCCCACACCTGCTCTGGGCCAGGCCCTCGACGAAAAGTACAGCTTGGGCCGGTGTAGTCAGAGGCCAAGTCTCGACTTCAGTGCTACGGACAGTGGAGATGGGAGGAGCTCAGTCTGGGGATGCTGTCCTTGTATACTGCAGTGTGTGGCAGCATTCCTGGGCTCTACCCACTAGATGTCAGCAGTACATACCCAAGTAGTGACAATCAAAACCACTGCCAGGCAGTGCTACTGTCCTCTGGGGGCAGAATCAGTCAGCTGAACACGGCTGGGCTGGATCAGGCTGGTTCTGAGGTGCACAAGAGCTGAGAGTTGGTTCTGTGGGTGATCAGGTATGTAAATGATCATCATGGGACAATACACTTCCCCCAGCGCTGGGACACTCACTCAGCAGGAAGAGGTTCTGGTAGTTGTCCAGGGCTGTGTCCCAGAACAGGTCCCTATGGTCCAGACCCAGGTTCTCCCAATCTTCCAGGGTGAAGTCCATGGCCACATTCGTCAGAGTCGCAAATTCCTGAAACATAACACATTTAGGTCTCTAGGATTAGAGGCAAAGAGGGGCCCTAAACCTCATTCAATGTGACCTACATTCACCATTCAGGCCATTAGCAGAAGAAGAACCTCGAAAATGAGAGACTCAACAGCACATACCTAAAGCAAGGATCAGTTCTGGAGGGGACATAAGGTCACGCGTGAAGGTCACCCTGATCCTTAATCTATCAAGTTTGGAATTTTTTTTCAGTATTCACTCAAGTATTTATAAAAAAGAATTTTAAATGTCTGTGAATTCACTCAACTTCAACCCCTACTAATATTTATTGATGTGAATGCACAATACTTTGATTCCCAATGCTGGGAAGCAAAACCCTGATCTCCCACATGTGAGACATATACTTTCCCACTGAGCCACATTCCCAAACTCTACACTGTTGCTGGAGGAGGGTTTCTCCTCCTTTGTGCGCTTCCTGACGGTGGTGCTCAGGTCCTATGCTGAGGGGCTGCTTAGCTTCCACAAGGCAAAAACCACGAGAACTATACCTAGCAATGCTGAGGGCAGGGGGAACCACATACAGGGCAATCACATAAACAAGTTACAAACAACCCCTCTTCTCCTGGACCCCTTTAAGTCAGGTGCTTCTGGAGGTGCTCAAGAGATCTTATGTCAGGAAATGAACCTGGTGCTCTGCATATGAAGCGAGCAATTTAGCCCTTTCAACTACCTTTTGGCCCTCCCTCCACATTTTTATTTTGATAAAATACTTTCTAGTTATTACAAGGTGGCAATCTGATACATGTGAACATTGTGATACAAGTGACCACATGTGACCACTAGCTCATCTAGTGGACTCATCTGTTAGAAAAGAACTTCTGGGGCTGGAGAGATAGCACAGCGGGTAGGGGGTTTGCCTTGCACGCGGCCGACCCAGATTCAAATCCCAGCATCCTATATGGTCCCCTGAGCACGGCCAGGGGTAATTCCTGAGTGCAGAGCCAGGAGTAACCCCTGTGCATCGCCAGGTGTGACCCAAAAAAAAAGCAAAAAAAAAAAAGAACTTCTACCGGATTTCAAAGACAAAGTAGAAAAGGCTGGAGAGAGAGCACATGTGGCCAATCCAAATTCCATCCCAGCATTATGTATGGTCTCCTGAGCACTGACAGGAATAGCCTCCGAACACTGTAGCAAGTGGTCCAAACGCCATATCCTCCGACCCACCCACCCACCCACACAAAAAAGAATATAAACCCTGTAAGTAATAAGGATTCCTGACCAGGACAGCAGCAGATAAAGAGGTTGAAGAATACAGGTCAGGGCTGGAGTGACATTACAGCAAGAAAGGAATTTGCCTTGCACGGAGCCAAGTGGGTTTGATCCCAACACTTCATATCGTACCCTGAGCCAACCAGAAGTAATCCCTGAGACAGAGCCAGGAGTAAGCCCTGAGCACCACCAGATGTGGCCCAAAACAAAAGATAGTTCCTATCTCTGTGCACCTAGGAGTAACCCTGGCAAACCCTTGGGGAACCACATGCAGTGCTGATGTTTAAATAGGGATTGGCTGTAAGGTAAACACTTAAACCCCTGCATTATCTCTCTGGCCCTGACCCCTAATAAAAAAAAGGGAAAAGAAGATTGGAGGAGTGAGGCCTAACTGCGGAAGGTCTGCTACTCAGCCTCTGGAGAGGTGAGATGAGGCCAGACGCGATTTTGACTCACCTTCGTCATAGCTGATGGGCGCCCAGCAGTCTGACCCCTGGTTTAAGCTCCCCCTCTGTCTGCTCCACAGTGCTGGTCGGCAGGAATGCAGGATGCATGGCAGAGCCAGGAAAGGCCATTTTCTCCTAGGACCAACTCCCTGGACATGCTGGACAAGCCTCCAAAATGTCGTCCAGAAGCAAGAGGATCTGTTAGATTAGAATCTACCTGCAGGAACAGCAACAGTATCTATTGAAACTACCCCAGGTCCAGGCAAGATAGTCTAAAATTATGTCTTCAATACTACTTAGATACAACAAACTGGAGAGACTACAGTGAGCAAGACGTGGCCTTGCACACATGTGGCCGACGTGGGCTCAATTCCTGGCATCACATCCCATTTGGTTCCAGGAGGCAGGCATGATTCCTCACTGCAGAGTCAGGAGTAACCTGAGCACCAATGGGTATGGACCCCCCCAAAAAAAAAAAAACCCAAAATAAACAACCCCTTATCTGCATGAACTATAGCACAGTATACAACGTTAGAATGTAGAGACTGAAGCTATAGTACAGTGAATAAGCCATGTATCCTTGCACATGGCTGACCCAAATTCGATCCCCAGAACCCCATATGTCCCCGGAGCGCCTCCAGCACTGATTTCTGAGTGCAGAGTCAAGAGTAACTCCTGAGCACTGCCGGGTGTGGCCCCAAACCAATTAGCGCTACTCTTTTTTTTTGGGGGGGGGTCACACCCGGTGATGCACGGGGGTTACTCCTGGCTCTTCACTCAGGAATTACCCCTGGCATTGCTCAGGGGACCATATGGGATGCTGGGATTAGAACCCGGGTCGGCCGTGTGCAAGGCAAACGCCCTACCCGCTGTGCTATCGCTCCAGCCCCAATTAGCGCTACTCTTAGCTGAGCAAGAGCTCCTCAATGGCCTCCGGGCAGCACCCTGACAAATTTTATGGTCAGCACTGGTTCAGGGTTCACTCCTGGCAGACCTCGGGGATTACGTGAGGTACTGGGAATCAAATCCTAGTCAGCCTCAAGCAAGGCAAACGCTTTATCCACTGTCCTACCGCTTGGGTCCCACCGCACTGACAATTCTTTCCCCTGTGTACGAGGCAGGAAACAGCTTGGTCTGAGCCCTGTGCAGTGTTCCGGCCACGGGCTGTTTCAGCGCTCTCTTCTGACAAACGCTCAGCCCCGGGAGAAAAGTAAGGAAGCCTGGTGGGTAGAATTCGGCCCCAACAGAGAGACTTGACACCTAGGGCTGCTAGACGCCCACATCTCAGCGCGGTCGAATCCCAAGACTCTGCGTGTTCAACAGCTCGGGTGTCCCTCTCCGGGCCACGGCGGCGAAGGACCAGATACAACAGAACCCGGAGCCCGCCCGCCGCCTGCCAACCCGGAAAGCTCATGGAAATCGGAGATGCCATGGCAGGCCACCCGGCCGTCCCGAGAGCGGGCTGCCACCCCTCCAGGGGACATTTCATGCAAGCCCCCACCGAGCAATTTCCAAGTCACCCCCGGAGAGCGGCTACGGGGCGCTCCGCCTCCCCAATTCCCTTCCTGAACCCGGCAAGTCTGACTGTTGGGGTGGCCCTCGGAGGCCCAGGGCCCAGAGAAAATGCGAGAATAGCACGTGAACGGCCACCCGCTCCGACCGCCAGGCCAATTCCATTACTCATGATCCTGCCCTTAGGTTCCCCAGCCCCAAAGAACACCGAAAGGATCTCGCCAAGGCTGTGGCAAGCTGTGGTAATCACTCCCAACGAGCCGGACCCAAAGGCCGCCGAGAGATAACGCACTGAGCCGAAGGACCCAAAAGCCCCTCACCTCACACGTACTGGATCGAACCCCCAGCTTCCAGAGTCCTCAACAACCCCAGACTGGGTGTCTCCCCGCAGGCTGCCGTCCACGGCCTTAACAGCCGCAAGCCGAGATCCGAGGGAAAGCGCGACGCCACTCCCCTCACACAAGCCTCCCACGACCACTTCCGGTGCCGTGCGCATCGCCTCAGTTACTCTACCCAAGATCCTCTGCGAAGGCAGCCGGATCCCGCTTCCCGGAAGGCTGTGCGGCCGTCAGCCCTGCTTTCTCGAAGGGTGCTCGCGCTGCAGCTCACGACCCTGCTGAGCGCCAGAATCGGGGCCGCGTAGCATCTAGACCCAGCGTGTTACTTTACTTAAGGGCGACCGTCTCTTGGCTTTTCAAGAAAACCGGGAGGTTCGGCCAGAGCGACAGGGCAGCGGGGAGGGAGCTTGCCTTGCACGCAGCAGACCCGGGGTGGATCCCCGGCAACCTTTAAGAGTTCCCCGAACCCCACCAGGAGTGATCCCCGAGCGCAGCAGAGGCAGGAATAAGCCCTGAGCACCGCCGGGTGTGGTCTTAAAACCAAAAAAGGGGGTAATAAAAGAAAAGCTGGGAGGCTTTTTACACACCTAAAAGGAACCATTAGAGGAAACTTGAAGGGGGAGTGGGCTCCCAAGGAGAGGCGGGGTTGAGGCGGGAGAATGAGGCGGGATAATGTGACCGCAGTCCGATTGGTGGGAGGCATAAGTCCATCGTTCTTCCCTCCTTCCAATTGGCTCCCCTTCAGCGCGTGCGCAATAGGGCTCGGAAGCGTTCCAAGCAGAGTGGACAGTGAGGAAATAATCCCTCCCTGTGTTTCCCAGTCTGAGAGGCGCCGCGAGGGCGTCTGGGAAATGGAGTTCCGGCTAGTCAGAGCCCCAGGGCAGTCGGGAGGTGGGCCTCGTCTGCGCGGGCGCCGGCAGCGAGTGGGATGCGCGCGCAGCGCCGTCCGCCCGGGCGGAAGTTTCCGCGGGGCCGCCAAGGTGAGTCCCACTTCCCGCCCGGCCAAAGATCCCTGGGTACCGAGGTGAGGGACACACCAGGAGGAGCAGTAGGAAGGCCGCCCTCCGTCCCCGAGTCGCCGCTGGGTCCTGGTGCTGTGACGCCACCCCAAGCCTTGGTGGGAGGCGGAGCCCTCGGGCCCGGGGACTCGGTGCGAGGCCCAGACCCACCATCTTTGGCCGTTTGGGGGCGCTATGGCTGGGGGTTGAAGGAGAGGATCTCGTGCTGTGCGTGGCTCCGCCGAGGAAGGCGAGGCTTAGGGGGTCGGATTTGCGCCTGGCCTGGGCTATGTGTGTCTTCCCCGGGTTCTGCAGGGGCGCGGGGCCGAGGCGAGGGATGGTCGCCATGGTAACTCCTCAATCCGTACTGTGTCGGAACTCTAGACTCCCTTTAACTGTGCCAGGAATCGAAACCCTCTAGGACAGAAAGTGCACGGTAGAGCGGATGTTCCGTCAGTATTGACAGATTAAGCGGATGGGTGTAAAACCCTCACCCCGAGGAGCACTAGAGCCTTGATTTGATGTTACGAACTAGCCATGTGAGTTGGTTCGGCACTGGGAGACACCCCTCTTTCTTCGTTCTCCAAGTCTCTGACATTGGGCCGCCTCCTTCTGACCTCATTCATTCATTTATTATCTTGCCTTTTCCGACCAGAGCAGGAGCTTACTCAGATCGGGAGCTGTGCTTCACTTGCTGCCCTATCTCCAGGGGTTGACATATAGATGTTTAATAATAGTAGTGATTAAACGACGGGTGAACTCACAGGCTGGCACGGTCGCCAATGCCTGGCAAGCATTAGCTTATTAATTTTCATGGCTATGGGAAGTGAGTCTGAGTCAACCTCTCTGCCTTTATTCACTTGCAGGATGTTGTTAAGGAAGAGTTTGCAGCACATTGAAGCCAAGGGCCAGTCTGTGACCCCCTAAAGGTACCATCTCTTCCAGCAGGTTCCCTTCTAGGCCTCTGCTCCTGCTCCATCCCCTCTGTGAGAAACCACACTGTGAACAGGGTAGCGGGATCAGGTGCTTAGATAGTCTGGAAACTATCTTTATTCCAAGGTACTTGGCACCTGGGGAAATTCTGCTTCCAGCAGAGCTACTTAAAATTGCCGCCTAAATCACCTCTCTAAGCCTTAGTGTACTAGCTGGATGAAATCAGACTGCTGCACGCCCTGCCCCCACCCCAGGCCTCTTCTTCCTCCTCCCCCTTCCAATCAATCTATGACTTCACACAAATACAAGTTTCTTTCTACTATCACCAAGACTAGAGCTGCTTTCCAGGGCTACGCCCTAGAGGCACTTTGGAAGCTTGAATTCATTTCCCTTGTGAGAGCTCTTTGAAAGGGGACAGGGAGAAGTGGAGGTGATTTCATGAGTTTTTTTGTTGTTGAGGGGAGAAATTGGGCCCTACCTGGCAGTGCACAGGGCTTACTCCTGACTCTGCTCAGAGGTCACTCCAAGTGGTGCTCAGGGGGTGATACTTGGTACAGGGGATCAAATCTGGTCAGCCATGTGGCAGGCAAGTCCCTTAAGCCCTGTAATAATTATTTCCAGGCCTGAAGTCTCCATTTCAATGTTTATTCCAGTACTAGGACCAAAAAGGCAAAAGGACTGGAGTACCTACCGTGTTTTGCAGGGCTGGAACCCCAGGTTCAATCCTGAGCACCAACAGGGTCTCTTAGGACTTTCAGGAAGGACTCTGCCAGGGGAGGTCCCCAACCCATAAAAAATCATTTTGTTTGTGCAACACAGTAAGTTTTCTAACCAAACAAATGCTTCTCTAAGCTCAGAGACCCTTGGGGCAGTCTTTGCTGTCAGCCACGCTCTATACCGCCATTGTGTAAAACAGAAAAGGCGCTTTGTGCCACAGTGTGACCACCCTGGAACAGGGGCAGTGGGAGAGGCGCTTCTCTGAGGTTACTTCCGGAGCAGTTTCTCAGCCTCGCCCTTTCTCAAGTCTGACTCCAGAGTTCCCCACCAAAGCATGCAGAGAAAATGTGAGGCCCAAGAGACCCCGAACTCACTATGTGAAAAGAAGAAAGGGAAAAGTGGCAACATCAGTCGCTGGAATCTAAACAAATGGGCTCTCAGGCATGAATACCGTCATAACAACCCGTGACCTAAAAGTCTGTTCCTGGGGCCGGAGCAGCATTACAGCGGGTAGGGGACTGGCCTGTCATGCGGCTGATCCATGTTGATCCCAGACAGTCCATGTCGTCCCCCAAGGTCCACCAGGATAAATTCCTGAGGACAGAGCCAGGAGTACCCCTGAGCACTGCCAGGTGTGGGCTCCCCAGCCCCCTAAAAATAGTTTAAAAGGATAATGAACAAATCAATATTTTGTTTGCTACTTAAAAGGTATTTATGGTGGGTGGGCTGGAGAGAGAGTATAGCAGGTAAGGTACTTGCTTCTAGCACATCCAATTTGGGTTTGGTCCCTGGCACCCACTCCCTTGAGTCCCACTAGGAGTGCTTTCTGAGCACAGAGCCAGGAGGAAGCCTGAGCACTGCCAGGTGTGGCTCCCAAAACAAACAGTTTGATGTGAACCTGAGTCTTCTTTATGGGACCTGGAATTTGTACCTTCCGGGCCACACCCTGCCATGCTTTGGGACCCTGTGGTGCCAGTTAGGCTCATGCAAGGAAGTGCCCCAACTCCACTGCCATTGCCCTGGTGCTACAGCTATTTGTTCCTCACTTCCTGCTCCGCCCTCCCCGCCCCCCCGCAGCCCTCCTCTTTGTAATTTCAGACTTCCTTGTATTTTCTGGGTGCTAGGGACCATGCTCAGGACCTTGTGACGCCAGCTGCTCCTCCTTCCCGTCTGTTCTCTAGCATGATCTCCTTCTGTCCAGAATGTGGCAAAAGTATTGAATCGACATTCAAATTCTGCCCTTACTGCGGAAAACTGTTGCCAATAGAACAGCACCATGGCGCTGATGCCTTTCTCAGACCACCTCTGGCCTCCTTCCGAGGTAAGAAGCAGGGGAAAAGGGGCTCGGTGTTTATTCATGGGGGTGGGGCTAGAGGAGCTGAAGCCTCTGCTGCCTGCTCTGTGTTGAGTGTGGGGAAGCCAGGCCCAGATGAATCTCCGTGTCCCCAGCTCTTAGCATCTTTTTGCTCTCATGATTTGGTGGAGCTCGGGCCAGGCGAGAGCGCCAAGGGCCCAGCACGGGCCAAGGGACTGCGCACTGCACAGACCCTGTAAGCGCTGTCAGTGGTCAGGCGCTTGCCTGGCCTGCTGTTGATCCAGGCTCTGTTCCCAGTACTGCCTAGGGTCGCCTGAGCACTGCCAGGCATGACCACTGAGCACCGTCGGTGTATCCCCAAAACCAAACGAAAATGAAAATTTTGCAAAACTTTTATCGTAATTTCCAATTAACTTGTCCAGTCTGTTTTCTTTGAAAAAGAGCAACTAAGACCGTGAGAGTAAAGAGTAGTGGGAGGCGGGATCTCCTGCAGAGTGGCGGAGGCGGAGTGGCAGAGCTTGGCTGGGAGGTGTGGTGGGCCCGTGGCCGGGAAAGGCCCTCCTTGCTGCCTGCTGCCTCTCTGCCTCGAAGGCTCAAGGAAGGTGGCAAGGGCCCGTTCTGAAGCCAGCAAGAAAATCAAGTGGTCCAGCTCTGTCTCCTCTGGCCCCTTATTCCTCTGCCCAGACTGTGAGAGTTCCGGGTCCGAAGACACCCTGAGTCCCTGTGCAAGAGCCAGAGGTGAGAGTGGGGGTTGGGCACACAGCCTCACTCGAGCTGGGGGACAAGGAAGGGGACATCATTCTGATGCTCAGGCGTCTCTGACCTTGTTTGACCTACCCCAGCCCTCTCCCCGCTGTTCCCACTTGGGTCAGAGCTCTCCACCTGGCCTGGTTCCGCTGTGTGCGCGCACCACTACCCTTCCTGTATAGAAATTCTCTGCACAGCAGGCCTGGGACTTCAGTTCTGCTTTTCACCACCCTCCACTCCCTCCTGCCACCTGCCCACACCCAGAGCCACAGGGACCAGGTGGACTCTTGTTCGCGTGCCTGCTGCCAGCCAGGGTCAGACGGAGGCTTCGACCCCGCATGTCTGTCTCTCTCCCCAGCCCCCAGCCCCCAGGCCTTGTTGGGTCTTGCTGTCCTTCAAGCCCTGCCACCTCTTTTCATCTTGTACTGTGGACAGATGTCAGTAGGCTGAATGAAGTAAGGCGTCACTTTCCCTGGTCCCCGTCTGTATTTTCCTGTGCTCGCCCCTTCCTTGCCAACCTGGGGTCCCCTCTCTAGGGCAGGGCCTCCCCTGCCACCTTGCTGAGCTCAGGACGCATTTCTTCAAACTAAGCACCAGGTCATCAGGTCCTACAGAAGGAAGTCTCGGGTGACTGTCCGAAATGTTTTACCTACCACCCGCCAGCAACCTTCTGCTCTTCCGGCAGGAGGTGCCTGGAATGGCCCTCCCTTCCAGGGAGCCTTCCCTGACTTCTCCAGCCAGTCATTTTTATGTCCCCTTGAGTTGCCTCATCTCAGACATATTTCTCATTAACTGTGTCCAGATTGCCAGTTAGGTGCCTTGTATGGATCCCCAGTTTTGTCACATAAGAACCCACCCCATGGGCCCAAGGCAGGCACACGTGCCTGTGTGTACAGGAACCTGTGTTCCAGCCCCAGCTCCCACCTCCTGGCCCCCACACAGCATGGCATCACCAGGCCCGAGAATCGAACATGCAGCCCCAGTGGCCCCTGGGACCCCTGAACACTGCTTGAGTGGCCCAACCCCCAGAAAAACAAGACCCACCCCATAAGAAATGACAGGAAGTGTTTGTTGAATGCAGGAATGAGCCCCGGGGCTGTGCTATGTGGCCTCCTGCCCCACTGCACCGTTCCCTTTCAGTGCCACAAGCCCCTGCAGGCACCAGGAGTGAAAACACAGTCCTCAAAGCCAGCCCACAGACCAGCCAGCAGAGCACGCAGACCACCCGGCAGAGCCCGAAGGCAGCCAGGAAGAGCCCGCAGGCAGCCAGGAAGAGTCCAAAGACATCCACGCAAAGCCCGCAGACCTTGCGATGCCCGCAGACCTCGCGAAGCCCGCAGACCTCGAGAAGCCCGCAGACCTCGCGAAGCCCGCAGACCTCGCGAAGCCCGCAGAAGCCAAAGCGGAGGAGCCAGGTGACCGCTTCACTCGAGGCTTTCCCAGATGGAACACTGCTAACCGACAAGAGTGGAAATCTCTGGAAACTGAGCCATCTCCAGGCCAGGGGCGATCAGGGCATTCTGTATGAAGGTACTCTGTCCTGGGGTGAGTGGCTCTGGGAAGCGGGCGGGCACCCCCTTCCTAGTGTGGCCTGCAAGCCCAGCCCTATGCTCCGGAACCTTCCCTTAAACTTGGGCGGTGACACTGACCCACCTACAGGTGGCAGTAGTGAGTGCGGGGTGAACTAGCTGGCCTGGCAGGGACTGAGGCTTGCCTGTCAAGAATGATGATTGGCAGCTTAATCAATGGCTGAACATATAGCAGTACTCCTACATTAACAACAAAAAACAACAACAAAAAGTGATGATTGGGGGGGTCCCAGAGATGTCACGGGGCATCAGTGCCACCTGGCACGCAGACAACCCTGATTGCATCCCTGGCACCGCATAGGATCCCTCATGCACCCCCAGGAGTGATCCCTGAGCACAATGCCAAGAAGAGTCTCTAAGCACTGCTGGTATGGCCCAAAACATTACCCCACACACTCACCAAAAAAAAAAATCATAAATGACAGATGATCGCCCCCTCCCCCTTCTCTCTCTCCTCTCTCCCTTGAAAGGTTTGTGGCTTTCACAGATGAGGAGTGGGGGCATGTCTGTCTGCTCTGAGAGAGATGTGCCTCAGCAGAAAGAACATTCTGGGAGTGAGACCCCAGAATCTCTGCCCAGACCCTGAGAATAGACCCTTGGTGTTTCCAGGGGGAAACCGAGACTTCTAGCTGAATGTGTTTCACTCGTGCCTCACATCTGTGGATGCTGGTTCAAAGCCAGGCCCTGAGCTGCTGTGTCCTTTCCATAGCCTTTAAAGCACCATAAAATTCCTACTTAATTCACCATTTTATTTATTTTGGGTTTGAGGCAGTGCTCAGGGATCACTCCTGGCACAGGACTCACTGGGATCAAACCCTGGGTCAGCCGCATTTGAGGCAAGTGTCCTTTGCTCTATTTCTCCACCCCATTTATCTTTTTGGTGTTGGGGCCTCACCAGGCAGTCCTCGGGGACTGCTCTTGGCTCAGTCCTGGGGACCAGGGGGCAGGAAGGAGGAGAACCTTGGGTGGTGACTCGAGATCCTGCCTGGGAAGGCTTGGATGAGCCTGAGCTGTGGGTCATTGGCCTGAACATGCTGTGGCTTGAGACCATACCCCGTGCCGGGCCTGCAATTCCAACATCGCCTATCTGTCTGTCTGTCTGTCCACAGCTGAGCCGGCCTCTGCATCCACCTCCAAGAGCAGTTCCCAGAAAAAAAGGTTCTCGCTCAAGCTGGTGAGTGGTCCTGGACACATCAAAAGAGCAGGAACGGGTGCTCGCCAGTGCACCCTCAGTCCCCGGCCTCACCAGGGATGGGACCTCCTCTCACCAGCAGCCTTGGCCTCAGCCCCCAGGCCCCTTCATGCCACTCCGGAAGCTTGGTGCTCACTGGCAGAGGCTCAGGGGCTCTGTTACCGTCTGCACTTTGGGGTGAACAGTTTTATTGAGCGGCTCTCCAGTGAGTGCAGCTGGGGAACTCCTAAAGAAGCTGCTCAAGGAGATCCCTGCCCCGGGGGAGAATGCCTGAACCCACATCCTGGCAGGGGGGGGAATAAGGCAAGAAATGGAATATGGCCTTCGGGGGAGCTCAGGACAAGGTGCTGTGCACAGTGGGGGCTCTGGGCCCTTCCCCGCCACTGACCCACAGCCTTGGCTCAGGGTGCTGGTGGCAGACAGGCAGGCTTCTGCTGCAGAGCGGAGTGACATGCAGAGCTGCAACCCCAGGACAGTCATGCACAGAGGCCGCACATGGGCTTCAGAGACGCGCCTGGGCCAAGTTCCCGGATGAATCCGAGCAGCTGCTGGTTGAGAGCCGATTCTGCTGGCCCATGGGTGCTGCTAAGGTCCCTGTTTGATTATGAAGGAAGTGGGGAGTCAGGCTCTTGTGTAGGGACCCCCAGAATTCCAGGGTGTTGCTCACTGCTGCCTCCCCAAAAGCTCAGAATGGTACTTGGCTCAGTGAGGCTCTGGAGGAAGTGCAGGGATCGGGGGCTCCATCCCCGCCCCCTTCCTCTGCCGGCTGCTCCTTAGACACCATCTGTATGCATCGTGCGCTGTTAAAATACTGAAGAAGTGTGGGGCCAGGGCACAGGACAACAGACAGGCACTGGTCTTGCATATGACTGACCCAGGTTCAATCCCCACCATCCCATATGGTCCCTGAGCCCGCCAAAAGTGACTGCTAAGGAGGGGCTAAAGCGATAGTACAGCAGGCATGGCATTTACCTCACATGCAGCCAACCCAGATTTGATCTCTGGCACCCCATATAGTCCCCTGAGCCCACTAAGAGTGATCCCTGAGCACAGGGCCAGGAGCACAGCTGGTTGTCGCCAAAAAACCACAAGGGGAAAAAAAAACTAACTAGGGCCGGAGAGAGGGTGCAGTGCAGCGCGGCAGGTGCTTGTACTGCATAGGTTCCCAGGTTCTACCGAGAGTGATGTTCCCTGAGTACAGAGCCAGGAGTCTACATGGCTGAACTGCCAGGAAGTGGCCCAATAGGATTATTTGCAGGGTTGGGACAGTGGCTCAGGGCCGATAGGACGTTGTTTTCATAAACAAGGAACCTGCTTTGCTTTTCTCTGTGCCAATCTCCTCAACCCATAATCTCCATCTCAGGGCCAAGGTGCTCCATCCCCACAGCCCCACAGTGCAGAAGAAAGAGGGAAGAGCCTGCCCCAGCCCCTGAAGGACCTGGTCTGAAAGCTGCCACCATCCCCCTGCTCACATGATATTGCACAGAACTTGGCCTGCTCAAAGCACATTGGGCAGGACGTGCCTCGCTGCAAGGGCTGCTGGAAGACAGTGTTTTAAGGAGCAGACCATGTATCAGGGAAAATGGTGGCAGATTCTAATGCAAAAGAAAAGGAAAATGGGCCTGAGGGGGCACTGTCAGACTCTGATGCAGGTTTATGTGTGCAGCACTTCAAGGAGTAGTTCTCATGTGTGGGGCTTGTGGGGTACCTGGGAGCCCCTAGGGAGGCCGACGTGACAGCCCCCCCACCCTCCACTAGGACTCCAAGGACGGACGCTTGTTCAATGAGCAGAACTTCTTCCAGCGGGCCGCCAAGCCTTTGCAAGGTACCCAGCAGGGAAGGGGGGCTGGCGCTGCCATGTGGTCCAAACAGCGTGTGGATGTGGGGAGGGAGGGATTGAGGATCCAGCTTTGCCCAGTCACCCCTTCAGGCCCTCAGGCTCAGGACAGGCATTGTCATGCGCTGAGGCCAGTGCTCCTAGCTCTGGTGAGTCAAGTGTCAATATTTTCTGGACTAACAACGGTAGTTAGAGCTCTTACTAATGGTCAGTGATACGGGCCAGGGGCGTGGCTGTGCTGTTAAGCCACTTTCCTTGTGTGTAAGGTCCAGTCGCAGTACCACAGCACATGCACGCATGCACACGCACGCGCGCGCACACACACACACACAAGAAAATCGGGCCTCAAGATGACTCAAAAGGCTGAGCATGTGCTTTGTATTAGGTGCCTCCCTGGGCATGTGGCCAACACCAGGTTTGGCCTCAGAAAAAAAAATCATGTCAATCTGTAATCAGACAGACTGTTAGAAATATGGGAAGTGAGGGCCTGGAGCGATAGCACAGCTATGGGTAGGGCATTTGCCTTGCACGCGGCCGACCCAGGTTCGAATCCCAGCATCCCATAGGGTCCCCTGAGCACCGCCAGTAGTAAATCCTGAGTGAAGAGCCAGGAGTAACCCCTGTGCATCGCCGGGTGTGACCCAAAAAGAAAAAATATATATATATGGGAAGTGAATACTGAAAACTTGCTTCTGTTTCTGTCACCTACACTTTCATTTGGGGGAGGAGAGGGTGGGCCACACCCATTGGTGCTCAGGGACCCTTCCTGACTGTTCAAGGGGACTGTCTGTGTTGCCGGGGTTACATGTGAGGCCAGCACCTAAACACCTGTGCTCTTTCTTCAGCTGTTGTCGGTACTCAGAACGGTCCTCCCATGTGTGATGGTGGAACATTCCGGAAAGGCCTATACTGGGCCTCTTGCTTTCTTGCAGTTTGGTCATGGGAACAGTTTACTCTAGAAATTGGTGAACAAATGCCATACATCAGGCCAAGCCCCCACCTCCTGCTGCTGGCTGTGTGCCATCCAGCCATGTTCCCCAAGGGTGTAGACATGGCCTGGGCTCAGCTACCTTCCAGAAGCATCAGAGCCCTACAGTAAGCCGTGTCAGGCCTCCCTGCAGAGGTGCCATCTTCAGCCTGGGGCCTGGGGGCCGCCCTGGGCTCCACATGGTGCTGAGCATGCAAGGGCTGCTGTGTCTGGGCCTGGATCCCTCATGCCCCCACCTCCCACAGTGAACAAGTGGAAGAAGCTGTACTCAGTACCTCTCCTGGCAGTGCCCACCTGTGTTGGTTTCGGCATTCACCAGGACAAGTACAGGTGAGCCAACTCCGCTGGGACCCTGGGGCCACACCATTTCAGCTCTGAGTGGGATACTGACTACCCTGCAGCCGCCCTACGTCAGCTACCTCCAGGGGTCTCTTGTCTTGCAGGTTCCTGGTGTTTCCCCATCTGGGGAGGAGCCTGCAGTCAGTCCTGGATGACAACCCGAAGCATGTGATGACGGTGCAGTGTGTGTTCCAGGTGGCCTATCGGATGGTACGTACCGATCTGCCAACCGCAAGCCCTGGGCTTGCCACTAGGGGGCACCGCAGGCACATTTACCCACCGGGTGTCACCTGAGCACCCCTGCTTGTGGCTGTAGAAGACATTGGCTCTAGGAGCTTTCAGAAGGTGCTGGAGGGGCCCAAGCCATAGCACAGCAAGAAGAGTGCTTGCGGGGCTGAAGTGTTAGCACAGCGGGTAGGGCATTTGCCTTGCACGCAGCTGACCCGGGTTCAATTCCCAGCATCCCATATGGTCCCCTGAGCACCCCAGGAGTAATTCCTGAGTGCAAAGCCAGGAGTAACCCCTGTGCCTCGCCAGGTGTGACCCAAAAAAGAAAAAAAAATGCTTGCCTTGCGCACAGCCAACCTGGTTTAATCCATGGCACCCCATAGAATCCCCACAGCCCTTCAGGAGTGATCTCTGAGGGAAGAGCCAGGAGTAAGTCCTGAGAGTGACCCCAAAACCAAAAAAAGCGCGCGCATATGCACTCACACACACACACACATAGACACGGTGCTGGAAATGGAAGGGATGGAAGGGATTGATGGGTGCCCTGTTGGAGGCATGGCTCAGCACCTGAGATGAAGAGTTGTCAAATATTTATTTAAGCCTTGGGGGCTGGAGCGATAGCACAGTGGGTAGGGTGTTTGCCTTGCACGTGGCTGACCCAGGTTCGATTCCCAGTATCCCATATGGTCCCCCAAGCACCACCAGGAGTAATTCCTGAGTGCGGAGCCAGGAGTAACCCCTGAGCATCGCCAGGTGTGACCCAGAAAGAAAAAAAAATATTCAGGCCTTGGGGTGCAGCTGGGATTTGGGGGCCTTATTTGTGTATAACTGGCTTATAGGCGCTTGGTGTCTCGGTCTGCAGCTCAGAAGAAAATTCCGAGCTGGAGAGGCCAGTGACCTGACAGTGGGGAGAGCATTTGCATTGCTCGCAGCCAACTCCGGTTCTGTCCCTGGCATGCCATACAGTCCCTGGGCTGTTAGGAGTGATCCCATGAGTGTAGAGCCATGAGCCAGCCCTGAGCACAGCCAGGAGTAGCCTCAAAACCAAAACGGGGCCGGAGCGATAGCATAGCGGGTAGGGCGTTTGCCTTGCATGCAGCCGACCCGGGTTCGATCCACGGCATCCCATATGGTCCCCCAAGCACCGCCAGGAGTAATTCCTGAGTGCAAAGCCAGGAGTAACCCCTGAGCATCGCTGGGTGTGACCCAAAAAGAAAAAAAAAAAACCCAAAACAGAAGAAAAAGAAAATTTATTTTTGTTTTGTTTTGTTTAGTTTTTTGCTTTTTGGGTCACACCTGACTATGCACAGGGCTTACTCCTGGCTCTGCACTCAGGAATTACCCCTGGAGGTGCTCAGGGAACCATATGGGATGCTGGGAATTGAACCCGGGTTGGCCGCATGCAAGGCAAACGCCCTACCTGCTGTGCTATCGCTCCAGCCCCGAAAAGAAAATTTTTGAGCTAGAACCAGAAATAGAGGCGCTTCTGTGACTACAGAGAAAGGACAAGGGACTGGGCCATGGCATGTGCTTGGCATGCTGAAGACTGGCTCATTCTTCGGTACCACATAGTTCCTTGAGCACTGAGTGTTGGGAGTCCCCCTGAGCCCTGCAGGCGTAACTCTTCCCCTGGAAAAAAAAAATTTTTGCATGATGGAATGGATTCCATTAAGTCGGGAAATGAGTGAGGTTCTTTGTTCACAGTGTTAGGTGGCTGCAGCCGCAGGAGAGCCTCTTGGCCTCAAGTTTGCATCATCTGTGAAATAGATCCAGGGAACCAGGCTGGGAGCAGGGCCGCAGCCGGCGGTCTGCCGGAACTCTCGGCCTGAGAAAGAGATTTTAAGCTGTTGGCTTGGAGTGGGGGCAGAGAGATAGTAAGCGAGCAGGGCACTTGCACACAACTGACCCAGATTCTATCCCCGGCACTGTGTTTGGTCCCCCAAGGCCACCAGAAGTGACACTTCCAGGTGTAGCTCCCACCAAAAAAAATAAAATAAGGAAAACTGTTGGCCTTAGTCCTGAGCCTTTCAGCAGCCTTGCTTCCGTGTGCCGTCAGAATGGGCACTGGAGGCTTCACCCAGGTGCCTTGGTTGCACCCCCAGTCCAGACAGTGCTGCTTGACCCCACGCATGTCCTTGGATGGGGCTCCGCGTAACAGCCTCTCTGTACTACATGGCCAGTGCTTTGCCTTTCCCCCAGCTGGACGCCCTGGAGTTCCTCCATGAGAACGAGTATATCCACGGCAATGTGACAGCGGACAACATCTTTGTGAATCCAGAGGACCTAAGCCAGGTAAGCACCAGGGCAGAGCGTATTACAGTGGGGAGGGCGCACCCCTTGCCTGTAGCTGACACAGGCTCCGTCCGGGCCCGGCACAGGATCCCTCTAGCTACACCAGGAGTGATCCCTGAGCGCTGCTGGGTGTGCCCCAAAAAACAAAATTTAAAAAAGGATTTAAAGTGCCAGGGCTCTGCCCTGGGGGTGCTCACGGCCCAGGTGTCGCCTAATGCCACACTTCTGTGTCACAATGCTTATGGCTGGCCAAGACTTGTCCATTATCTGGGAAAACATGAGCAATGGGAGGAACTTAATGGAAGATGGTTGGAGGGTGGGAAAGGCAGTTAAGGGGATCAGGTACAGGTCACTAAGTCTAGGGAAGAGGTCAGTGTCATGCCCCGCCTGGCTTGGTGGAGCAGGAAGCCCAGAGAGACCATCTCACTGCCCAGCCCGCACAAAGATGGGCAGGTGTGCCTTGCTGAGCTCGGCTCAAAAGTCTGTCTCCTTGGGCAAAAGCTTGGTTGGCAAATTGAGTTTCATTTCAGGCAACACCAGCGGGTGTTGCCAGACAGCCCCGTCACGCCCCGGGCAGGGCTGGTGAGCCCAAGGGGTCAACACTGGCATCTGCCTGCTCAGACTGCTCCTGGCTGCCTGGTTCCCACCCTTGGGAGCTGACCTGGCCTGCAGGACATTGAAGGGCACGGCCCCTGCTCACCTCTCAGTGGTCTCCTTGTTGTTCTAGATAGGCCTTCACCAGTTGTTTTTTTTCTTTTTGGGTCACACCCGGCGATGCACAGGGGTTAGGAATTACTCCTGGCGGTGCTCAGGGGATCATATGGGATGCTGGGAATCAAACCCAGGTTGGCCGCATGCAAGGCAAACGCCCTACCTGCTGTGCTATTGCTCTAGCCCCAGGCCTTCACCAATTCTGAGGCCCGCCCACATTCAGCAGGGTAATCTGCTTCACTTGGTTTACTGGTAGCTGTTTGCCCAGTCTTTAGTGTTAGGATTGGAGCGAGCTCAGCAGGCTGGAGCAGGAGCTTTACATGTAGAAAGCCTGGGTTTGGTTCCCCAGCACTGCAGGGTGTGTCCCCCAGACCCCCATCCCCCATAGATGTGCACACCCAGCACCATCGGCATCTACCCCCAAGCACCAAGCCGGATCGTGACCCTGAAGTAAAATAAAAAGAAAACTTGAAGATCAGTGATCTGCCCCAGAATATCCCCTCAGACTTACCAAGAGTAATGTTGGCCCAGTGTCTGGACACCCTGTGTCCTAGTCTGGGTGACGCATAGTGCCCACAAGCACAGACTGAACCGAATGGACAGTCGCCATGCTTGCCCGGGTGATGGTCTTAATGGATGCAGCCCTTGCCTGGCAGGTGGGTTGGCCATATATGTAACAGAAGCACCCGGCTTTTTGTTCCAACCCCCAGCAGCCCTGTTGGTCGGGAACTATTGTTGTTACCACTTTGCAAATGGAGAAGTCAGAGCATGGCACTTACTCAGTGGATGGAGACTAGCTGTGTGGGTGCCATGGGGCCAGTTGGGCATTTGAACTGGGTCTGCGTTGGGCCTACAGTTACTGCCCTGATTGGCAACTGAAGACCGGAAACCCAGCAGTAGGCGTCATAGGACCCTCAGGGGCCCGCCCTCCGGGTCCCCCCCCAGCATGGGTACTTCCAAGAAAACAGTCTGACACTGTCCTTGGCAGTGGGTTTCAGGCCCAGAGAGCAGCTGGGGTGGTTGGGGGGCCCCGCTCCTCACACCCTCTGCACTGGCTGGCGTGTGCTTTCATGTTGCACCCTGTCAGCATCTCTGATCCCAACCTCCAAACGGTGACTTCTCCCTGCGCGTCCTCACAGGTGACCCTCATGGGATATGGCTTCACCTTCCGCTACTCCCCAGGTGGGAAGCACGTGGCCTATTCAGAAGGCAGCAGAAGCCCGCACGAGGGCAACCTCGAGTTCATCAGCATGGACCTGCATAAGGGCTGTGGTAAGAGGCCAGAGAACGGGCACCGTGAGGACGCACTGTGGCTGGACTCTCAGGGACTCCGGGAAGGGTGTGCAGAACATGGGGGGGCCCATTGGGGAGACATTTCAGCAGCAAGGACAGCGTGGAGAGTCTGAGAGGCATCTTGCCGCCCATATCTGGGACACGGGAGAAGTCTGGATGTGACAGGGTGGTGACGTGCTTGGCTCTCTCCCAGATCCCCGCCACAGGCCTGGCGCGACTCACCATATTTAAGGGGAGTGGGGGGGAGAGAGAGAGAGAGAGAGAGATAGAGAATCCCATGATTTTCTTTCTGTTGTTGTTGTTGGTGTGTGTGTGTGTGTGTGTGTGTGTGTGTGTGTGTATTTGGCATATGTATTTGGGTCATACCCGGAAGTCAGGGCTTAATTCTGGCTCTGCACTCAGGAGTTACTCCTGGTGTTGCTCGGAACCATATAGGGTGCCGGGGATGAACCCAAGCCAGCCATATGCAAGGCGAGTGCGCTCCCTGTCTGTGATTCATCCCCATGGTTTTCTTCCGGTGCCTCCTGCCGAGGCAGAGCTCACGGTCCCCCCGGCCCCCTTCTGCCCTGTTGTTTGCTGTCTCCTGTAGCTCAGGTCATCTCAACTGTGCCCATCCCCCCACTCACCTGTCAAAGATTCCAGAATGGGGGGCAGGATCTCCAGCAGACCCTGAGGCCCTCTGAGTGGGACAAGGGGTGAGCAGGGCCCACAGGAAGGGTAGCAAGGAGGGAAGGGGCATCATTGGGGGGGCCTCCCAAAAAGGCAAGTGCAGATGGACCCGATGGGAAGAAATGGCAGGACAGACGAGGAGAGCAGAGCAGAGCCTCCCACTCAGCTGCCTCCCTCCCCTGCATCCCCAGGGCCCTTCCGTCGCAGTGACCTCCAGTCTCTGGGCTACTGTATGCTGAAGTGGCTCTACGGATTCCTGCCATGGACAAAAGACCTTCCCAACACCGAGGAAGTCATGAAGCAGAAACAGAAGTGAGTATAGGGACTGACAGAAATAAGGACTCAGGAGAGGACAGGAGGGGGCATGCATCCAGCTGCACCAGGGCCACTGGCTTCACCAAACCTTCCCTGGCCTCAGGAGGTGGATCCTGTTAGCTCCCAACTCAGGCAAGGGGGCAGGGGTAGTGCTCACTACAGGGCCAGCATGGATCAGGCCTGGGCCTCCTGCAGGCAGCACAGCAGCCTGGATGTCCTTTCGGCATGGAAGCCGGGATCAGCTCCGCCTGCTGGGGGCACGATCAGCACTAGGGACAGCGGCCAGGAGGCATCATACCTGGGGACCCCAGGCTTTAGCCAAGGGTACTGCTGTTGGCTCCAGCACTATGGACAATGGTTTGGGCCGCCCTGGAGGGGTGTGGGGTTCAGCCCCAGGGACAGAGGTGTTGGGAGGAAGTGCTACTCTAATAGTGCTCCACACCCGGGACAGAAACGTGGGGTGCAAGGGCCTCTGCCACTGAGGCCACTGAGTTTGAGCAGGAAGTAAACATGGAGATTTGTGGCCGGCATTGTTGCCTGGATTGTCAGCAGAAGCTCAGGAGAGGGTGAAGTGGTCAGGGAGGAGCAGGCTGGGATCAGGGACTGGACAGCCCCGGGCTCCAGCTGCCCCATTGGGCTGGCAGCGAGTATGGTCCATTTGCCCCTTTCATTCACACGTGCATGCAGCACAGCCCCCGCTGCTGTGTCGAAGTGGGGTGCAGCACCACCACGTCCCTGGCGATGGGCGCGGAGTCTGCCTCCTTGCCACGTCCCGACACGTTCTTCACGATGCTTCACTCGAGCCCCTCACTCGGAACCAGCTGGAATGGTTCTGTCTGTGCCCAGCATGTCCCACAGAGTTGCTGTATGTCCGTCTGCAGAAGCACTCCTGCAGCCTTCACATCTGTCTCCGGCCTCCACGCCCTCAGCAAGAAGGAGGTCATGTCACCGGGTGTTGCTGCTGTACCTGGCAGTGCCCTGAGTCTCATCCTCAGCTCAGCCCATTGCCCAGGCGCTCTCTCCTGCCCTTTGTCTGTCCATGGCCGGGTAAGGGACTTCACTTGTCCTGTTGGCCTCTGCACAGTGGCCCAGGCCAGGCTCACATTTATCAGAAACTCACTGGCCCCCTGCCAACCATCCTCCCAGCCACTCTGAGGTAGGCGCTGTCAGGATATGAGGCCCTGGGAGCTTGTTCCCCGCCGACCTCCCAGCTTCTCAGAAGTGTTCCCCTCACACCCAACCATCCACCGCACCACACCGGTATGGGCCTGCGTGGGTGGGCCTGTCTCCTGAGACACTGAGCTTCCCAGGGGCTTGGTGAAACCAGGTATCCTTCACAGGAGTCCCAGGCATATAGGGGCCGAGGTGACCAGAGACTTGCAGGAATATGACCTGTGTCTCCTGACTCTCTGAATCCGAGGATGGGTGCTTAGGGGCAAACCTTGCTTGAGGCACCGGGAGTCCCGCGCTCCCTTCTGCCTGCAAGGCATGTTTCATCTGTCCTGCCAGGTTTCTGGACAACCCAGATGCTCTCATGGCCCAGTGCAGCCACCGGCTCAAATCCTCAGGTATGTCCCGAAATAGGAAGGGGAGAGGAAAGCTCGGGTCACCGTGGGGTTGCCTCCCTCCCCACCCCTTTAAGTTCTTAGGGCTTCTCGGTCAGGAAACCAATTCAGTGGATCAAGAATAAGATTTTTTTTTTCTTTTTGGGTCACACCCGGCCATGCACAGGGGTTACTCCTGGCTCTGCACTCAGGACTTACTCCTGGTGGTGCTCAGGGGACCCTATGGGATGCTGGGAATCGAACCCGGGTCAGCCTCGTGCAAGGCAAAAGCCCTACACGCTGTGCTATTGCTCCAGCCCCAAGAATAGGATTTTTTTTTATAGTTTCTTTTTCTTTTCGGTTTTGGGGTCCTGGCTTAGGACCCCAAAGGGTCCTAAGGTCCTTAGGGTCGCTCCTAGTGCTGTCCGGGGACCACACGTGCTGCCAGGGCAAGCGCCCTCTGCACTATACTATCGCTTCTGCCCAAAAGTAGAATTTTAATTACTTTTTTTTGGTGGGGGGAGTGGTTTACAACTGGTTGTGTTCAGGAGTTGCTTCTGGTGGTGCTTGGGGAACCATGCGGTACCAGGGGTTGAACCGGAGTCAGGCACGTGTGTAGCAAGTACTACACCCGCTGTACTATCTCTTGGTTCTCGATAATAGGATGTTGTTTCTTTTTGTTTTGAGGCTACGCCTAGTGGTGCTCAGGGGTTTACTCTTGGCTCTGCACTCAGGTGTCATCCTGGCAGGGCTCAGGAGACCGTATGGGATGCTGGGGATCAAACCCAGGTCAGCCACATGCAAGGCATACGCCCTCCCTGCTGTGCTATCACTCTGACCCAGGATGTTAAACATTTCAAAATAACAAGAAAAGAGAAAGGGTCAGGGCTTAGCTCAGATACACTGGCCTGTCAGGCATGGGAGACCACAGATTTGATCCCTGACCATAGGAAAATCTAAAGGCCAAACTGTTGGCCCAGAGCAGTGTACAGTGAGGAGGGCACTCGACTTGCATGTGACCAATTCAGGTTTGATCCCTGTATGATATCCTGAGCACCACCGGGCTTGGGTCTCCCCTGCACCCCCCCCCCCCCAAAAAAAAAAAACATGAACTTGAGCAGGAAGGAAGGAGTTGGTTTGGAGTTCTCTTCTTTGGCACAGTTGCTTCCTGAGACTTGGAAAACATCTGTAGGGCCTAGCTCCACTCCAGCAGGCAACACAGCTGAGTCCCTCTGGGCAGAGTCCCCCAGACCCTGAGGCTCCCCCTCAGCCTCTACGCCCCATGCTGGGCTGTCTCTCCCCCGCAGAGACCCTGAAGAAGTACCTGAAGGTGGTGATGGCCCTCCAGTATGATGAGAAGCCGCCCTACAGCGTTCTGCGGAACAATCTTGACGCCCTGCTGCAGGACTGCCGGTTGTCAGCCTACGACCCCTTGGACCTCCAGATGGTGCCGTAGGTGGGTTTGGGGCACGAGGTTTGCTAGTCTGCAGTCCTCTCCCTGCTCCATGCCCACCACACCCTTGCTTCTCAGACTGGTGGGCGCCAGATTGTTTTTCCTGGTCTCAAGTTTTCCAACCTCCAGGACTCCTCAGCTGGCAAACACCCAACTCAGATGGACTGTTGATGGGATGGGGAAGAGAAAGAAAACTGACCTTTAGAAAAACAGGGGGGTGGGGCTGGAGCAATAGCACAGCGGGTAGGGCGTTTGCCTTGCACGCGGCTGACCCAGGTTTAATTCCCAACATCCCATATGGTCCCCTGAGCACCGCCAGAGGTAATTCCTGAGTGCAGAGCCAGGAGTAACCCCTGTGCATGGCCGGGTGTGACCCAAAAAGAAAAAAAAAATATCCTATTCTTGATCCACTGAATCAAAACAAAAAGACAGAGAGAAGAAAAACGGGGTGTTAGCTCTAAATAGAAGAGGCAGAGGGGCAGCTTCAGGTCTGAGGGCCACTGTCTCCAAGCCCACCAGTCTCTGGGCCACACCTGGTGGCCTAAGGCCTACTCCTGGCTCTGTGCTCAGGGTACTGCGGGGGAGTGAACAGGGTTCTCCGCAGATAAAGCAAGTGCCTTCGGCCAGAACAGTAGTCCAGCAGGTAGCACACACAATCAGCAGTTGCTCCCACATATACTCAGTCACACACACTCAGTCTTAGCCCTGCTCACTCCCCGAAAAGGGATGTGTGTCTCATATCACTGGTTTATGATTCCCTTTTTGCAGTCCCCACAGGCCTGTGACATCCTGCTTACACACTCATGTCAGTTTTGCCTTCTAGGATTCCCAACTTGCAGTCTGAAATCAAAGAAGAAATGTGACTCCAGGCCTGCTGTAGATTCACAGATGGTCTAGAAAGATCCATCACTTTGATTGTGCATTCCTGCTGCTGCTTTAGGCCAGTCCTGCTCCTGGGCTGGTGTTAGTGTCTCGGCCCAGCCCCCAGTCTCGGACACTGTGAAGTCTCGTTCTTCTTTCAGGCTAGCCCATTCCTTTCATCTATGTCGCTGCAGCGGCAGAGCCAGGGCCATCGACTCGGTGGGATCCATCCTCTTCTGACACCCCTGTGCTTTGATAATAAATTGTTTTATTGGAGCTTGGAGAGGTCCGAGTCTTTGAAAGAAGTTTCTGGAAAAGTCGAACCACCTTTCATCTGATGTAGCCTTACCCCCGACTGTAACTATCTCATCTGACCAGGCTCTGATGTAGCTGCCTGTCTCCTTATTCTTGCATCTCCCTGTACCCCTTCATCTCTTCCGCCTCCCCTTGCTGGTCCCAAATGTCCAGTGGTAGAATTCATCCATCTTCCCTGTGGGTAGTGCTAACCGCCAGGGCAATAGTATAGCGGAGGACACTTGCCTTGCACAGGGCCGGCCCAGGCTCCATCCCTGGCATCCCATAGGGTCCCCAGAGCCCCCCCAGGAATAATCTCTGAGCACAGATCCTGGAGTAACCCTGAGCACTGCCGGGCGTGGCACCAAAAAGAAATTTTTTTCTATTTTTCTTTGGCTTTTTGGGCCACACCCGGCAATGCTCAGGGGTTACTCCTGGTTCTGGGCTTAGGACTCACTCCTGGCAGTGCTTGGGGAACTCTATTGGATGCTGGAGAACCTGGGTCAGCCTTGTAGTACACCCTCCTTGCTGTACTATTGCTCTGCTCCCCCCAAAATTAAATATTTTAAAAAGAATTCATCTACTCACCATCCATCCCCTTTGTGTTCATACCTCTGCCCACATATTCCTCCGTCCATCACCTCTCCAGTACCCCTTCCTGCATCCGCCCAGCCCGTTCCCTTCCTGTGACCCACGCCTCCACCCTCCCTTCCGTGCATTTGTCTGTTATCCTGCCTTCCCAGTCCTTCCCACCGTCCCCCATCCCTCTGCTCGGGTAGTGTTCATCCCGGTCCACCTCCCCTCCCACTCCCCCATCCATCTGTCCGTCCTTTGACCTGCAGTCTTAAGTAGAGGCTTCTAGATCCCTGCCCTGTGCCAGGTGTGGGGAAGCCTCAAGCTCCCGGGTGAAATAGACCAAGGAAGACCTGCAGGGCCTTGTCCAGGTGGGACCAGCCCAGCAGGCAAAGCACTGGGCCTTGGGGAGCAGGGGACCTTTGGGGCCATGCTAGGATCCAGCAGCAGGAAGGACCAGCCAGGAGGGTGCGAACGGGTTTGGGGTGAGTTCAAAGATTGACCCAGTGGGGGCTGGAGCAATAGTACAGTGGGTAGGGCGTTTGCCTTGCATGCAGCCAGCCAGGGTTCAATTCCCAGCATCCCATATGGTCCTCCGAGCACCGCCAGGAGTAATTCCTGAGTGTAAAGCCAGGAGTAAGCCCTGTGCATCACCGGGTGTGAGCGGAAAAAAAAAAAAAAGGTTGACTCAGAGACTCAGCAGCTTGTGGCCAAGAGGTGAAGGGGGACATGTAGACCTTCTGAATTCATTCTTGGGGGTCTTGAACCACCCTACAGATTTGGGGACCATGAGGATGGCCAAGTAGGGGAGAAAGTGCTTGGTGCCACCCCCAGGGTCCCACTCAGAGGTTGGACCATTCATGCAGTGGCTGTGTGGCCCTGTGCAAGGGGCATCCTCTGAGGGGAGATCAAGAGGCTTCTGTCCAACCCCACTCTACACAGACACCCACAAAGTTGCATGGAAGCTTCCAGGCCCTTCAAGCAGGTAAGAGCTGGTCGCAGTGTCCAGCCCTGCCTGCCACCATCTGAGCCAGCCAGCAGCCCGCATCTGCTGAGGAGGCCCTTTTGAGCTGGGGGGCTTCATCATCTGTGTCGACCAGTTCTGGCATAGGGAGGTGATGGCTTATGATTGGGGCTAGAGTGATAGTACAGCGGGTAAGGCGTTTGCTGACCTGGGTTCGATTCCCAGCATCCCATATGGTCCCCCAAGCACCGCCAGGAGTAATTCCTGAGTGCAAAGCCAGGAGTAACCCCTAAGCATCACTGGGTGTGACCCAAAAAGCCAAAAATGAAGAATTTATGATCTTTGCAGAACAGAGATGGGAACAGCATTGTTTTTGGAAGGGAATTCAGGTCCCGGAGCAACAGTTCAGCGGGAAGGACTTACATAGCAAGGAGAGATTCCTGAGCACAGAGATGGGAGTCAACCCTGAGCACCATCAGTGTGGCCCCAAACACCCCCTTCCCCTAAAGAAAAGAAGAAGGAGGTTCCGCAGGGAGGAGAAAGCCAGACCCAAACTCGGAGGCAACATTAGGGGATGAGAAGTCACCGATCTTTATTGCAGGCTGGGAAGGAGCTTTCATGGGACACAGGCTAGGGGAGCACAGGGGCAAAAGGAGGGGGTCAGTCACAGCAGAGCCTGGGGCTGCTTCGAAGCCTGTGTCAGGGGGCGCCAGGAAGAGGCATGCTCTCATTTTCACGTTCCCACCTGCACCCGTGAGTTGGGGTTACCAGAGGATCGAGAGGGGGGTGTGGACTCTGAACCCCGCCTGCACCCCACGCCTAGCCACGCCTGTGGACAGCGATGCCCTCGGAGCAGATGGTGCCGTCACTTGTGGGTCCTGATTTCTGCGTACTCAGTGCTGGCCGCCGCCTGGACCGGGGCGCAGGGCCTGAGCCCCTGGAAGTTGAGCACTGCGTAGTGGAGTTCAGGCTTCTCCCTGGGACCCAAGGAGTCCATGGGGGGGTCTGGGGGGCCACCTGAGAGGTGCTCAAGCTGAAATCCCTGAGTGGAGAGGGGGAGGGGTCCAAATGGGGGTGCCAGAAGGGATCCAGAAGCCCCAGCAGGCACCTAAGACACGGGAGCCCTGGAGACAGCAATGGAGAGTTGGGGTGCCTGGTCCCCAGGTCACAAGAGACCTTGATGCTGATGAGGCTGGAGTGGAATCGATCCTGGTGACCCCTGTTCCTGCTCCAGTGAACTTCCTGTGAGAGGAGGGCTTGGAGCCACCGCCCACACTCCACATTCAGCTGTCTCATGGGAGAGGCCCTCACCCACCCCTGCACTCCTGAGCGCAGCTGAAGGCCTCCTCACATTGGCAGAGGCAAAGGCTGTGTGAAGGGGAGATGGGGAAAGACCCGGCCTCACACACGGCCGACACGGCTTTCTCTCCGGCTGAGGGTTCCTCCAGAACTACCGCAAAGCACCCCTGAGCACAGGGGCCAGGAGTCCTGAGCACCACCAGGGGTGACCAGAGCACAAAGCCAGGAGTCATTCCTAAGAACCACTATGAGTGACCCCTGAGCACGAAACCAGAAGTCAGTCCTGAGCATTCCAAGGTGTGACCTGAATTATTCTCTCCACACCAAGGGGGGAAAAAGAAGGGAGAAGGTCCAAGACTGCAACGGTGAAGCATTGGCTTTGTCCAAAATAAACCTGGCCTTTTGGACCGAAGAGAGAGGACAGCATGCACACAGCCCACCAGGGTTTGATCCCTGGATCCCCAAGCCCCACCAGGATCCCTGAGTGCAGTATCAGTGATCAGTGACCCCTCAGGATCAGTGATCCTTGAATGCAAAGCCAGGAGTAAGCCATGAGCACCGCCAAGTGTGGCCTCCAAACCCCCTCCAAAAAAACCCAGAAAACTTTGCATTTTATTCCAAGCACCCCTCAAGTTTTTGAGATGCAGGTCTCACGTGGGGAGGCGTGTGATAGGGACCATGCAGGGGGAGGAGGGGTCCCCATGGACAGAGGCCATGTCACTCACCCAGGAGGTTGGACCAGAAGGGGCAGGGGCCTCGTCCCGGCCAGCTACCTTCTCAGGGGCCCGTTTCTTGCAGGCCTTCACACTGGGGGGAACAGGACTCTCAGCTACTTGGCTGGCGTGGCTGGGAGGGGCCCCTCTCACTCCACCTCTGTGAGAAGGCCAGAAGGGCCGACCCAGGGGCAGAAGTGGGGCCAGGGGGCCTGCTGGCTGCCTTTTACGCGGTGCCCACGGGCACACAGCCCTGTTTCCACTTCTGCACCATCCCAATCCAACTGCCCGGGGTCCCAGGAATTGGTCCAGGCCCAATCCCTGACAGTGGCCTCCCGGAGGACACTCACGTGAGGACAAGGAAGCAGAGACACAGAGCGAGCAGGCTGGCAACACCAGCTCCACCGACGGCTCCCAGGACAATTCCTCCCGAGAGCCCAGGCTGCCCTGCAAGTGAGAGGGCTTCAAGATGCGTTTGCTCCAGGCTGCCAGGGAGCTCCTCATGCCATTGATCCTAGGCTGCCTCCCACATCCCCCCACCCCAGTCCCCATCAACCCCCACCTGGCATGAGCAGAACTGAGGCACTCTGGGACCCATGGACATTCTGGGCCTCGCAGCGGACCGTGAGGCCGGTGCCAAAGCCCTCCCGGAGGCTCAGAGAGCTGTTGGCCCAGGGCCCCTGGGAGCTGGAGGTGACCTGGAAGGAGGCGTTGCTGCGGTTCTCCAGCAGCAGCCCCTGATCCAGCCACCAGCGCAGGGCAGGGGCGGGCCGGGCGTGGGAGGAGCAGCTACAGTGTAGGTCCTGGGCCTCCCAGGAGCAGGAGGGGCCCAGCAGCTGCGGGGAGGCTGTGGGAGGGAGGGGGAGCGTCAGGTGCGTGGCCCCTTCCCAGGACCCAGGTGTCTCCCCGTAACCCAGGGTGCCCATCCTGGTCCCCCACTCACTGCCCACAAAGAGATGCAAGGAAGCGTGCAGGGAGCCCCTGGGGTGCTCCGCTCGGCAGGTGAATTTGCCTTCATGATTCTGCTCCACGGGGTGCAGCGCCAGGACCCCGGCTCCTGAGGACTGGGCGGGAGGTAGCAGCCTGCTCCCCCAGACCCAGCTCAGCCTGGGGGGAGGGTTGCCGTGGGCACCACAGACCAGGACCAGGGATGCGCCTTCCTTCACCACGATGGAGGAACCGTTGTCCAGCTCTCTTCTTTCTGGGGCCACAGAGAGAGACAGGCAGGAAGTGAGAACTCCTTGTACATTATGGGGCGGGGGGCGGGGTGGGCACACCCAGCAGTACTTAGGGTTTACTCCTGGCTCTGTGCTCAGAAATTACTTCTTTTTTTCTTTTTGGGTCACACCCAGTGATGCACAGGGGTTACTCCTGGCTCATGCACTCAGGAATTACCCCTGGTGGTGCTCAGGGGACCATATGGGATGCTGGGAATCGAACCCGGGTTGGCCGTGTGCAAGGCAAAAACGCCCTACCTGCTGTGCTATTGCTGCAGCCCCTGTGCTCAGAAATTACTGGCAGAGTTTGGGGGACCATTTTGGTGCCAGGGGTGGAACCAGGGTTGGCCGTGTACAAGGCAGGCACCCTCCCCGCTATGCTATCACTCCAGCTCCTCTAAAACTCACATTGTGTCCCCCAAGAGAGACCTGTGCCCCTTAGCCATCACTCCACCTCTCCTTTGCCCTAAGCTTTTTTGGAGGGGTAAAGTCCTCGATAGTGTCAGGACTTACTCCTGGCCCTGTGCTCAGGGATTCTGGAGGCACTCGGGGATCCTATGTGATGCCAGGGATCGAGTAATGACTGTGCCAGGCCAGCTCTGCACCCCCTGTGTACTCTCTCCCTCCTTCCCTTCCTCCCTCTCTTTCTCCCTCCATCCCTCCCTCCCCCTCTCCCTCTCTCTCTCCCCCCTCTCTCCCTCTCCCTCTTTCTCCCTCTATCTCTCCCTCTTTCTCCACCTCTCTCCCTCTTTCTCCCCCCGTCTCTCTTCCTCCTTCTCACTCCACTCCCCATCCCAGCTCTCAGGCACCCATGCCACCCCCACATCTCTGAACCTTCTGGACCGGACTGGTCTGGTCTAGTCTAACCCTGCAGGCTCGCTGTGTATCACATGCCCCTATTGTCTTGCTTCAGGTCACACCTCAGGTGGTTCGCACCTCGACCCTACTGGTCAGGTTTGCACCCCTGTAGTTGTGTTTCCCGTGTGCTTCTTATACTGGGCGGCTCCCCAACAGCATTCTGCAGTCCCGCTCAGCATGCTCGGGGCTTCTGGCATGAAGCCCAGTGGAGCCAGAGATGGTGCTCAGGGCCTCTGCAGGCTGAGCTCATGCTCTAGTCTTTCGTTTTGTTTTTTGTTTGTTTGGGGGCCACACCCAGCGATGCTCAGGGCTTGTTCCTGGCTCAGCACTCAAGAAAGCTGCGCACCAAAAGTAGACTATAGACCGAACATAATGGTCACTTAATACCTCTATTGCAAACTACAACATCCAACAGGAGATCAAACAAAAGGGAATGCCCTGCTGCAGAGGCAGGATGGGGTGGTGGAGGTTGGGATGGGGGTGGTGGGAGGGATACTGGGATCATTGGTGGAGGAGAATGGGCACTCGTGGAGGGATGTAAACTAAATACAAACATGAAAGTTCATAAGTTTGTAACTGTACGCCACGGTGACTCACTAAAAAAAATTTAAAAAAGAAAAAGAATTACTTTTAGTTGGGGCTGGATCCATAGTACAGTGGGCAGGGCATTTGCAGTGCAGTGCACTCGCTCCTAGTGGAGCTCTTGGGGACCCTATGGGGTGCCAGGAATCAAAGCCGGATCAGCTGTGTGCAAGAAAACTATTCTAGGGGCTGGAGAAATAGCACAGCGGGAAGGGTGTTTGCCTTGCACGCGGCCGACCCGGGTTCGATTCCCAGCATCCCATATGGTCCCCTGGGCACCGCCAGGAGTAATTTCTGAGTGCAGAGCCAGGAGTAACCCCTGTGCATCACCAGGTGTGAACCAAAAAAAAAAGAAAAATAATTACTCCTGGTCGTACTCAGAGAACCATGAGATGGGTTGCCAGGAACCATGGAATGCTGGGGACTGAACCCGGGTTGGCCACGTGCAAGGCAAAAAACACCCTACCTGCTGTACTATTGCTTTGGCCCTGACACTAGCCATCTTAGTTATTTCTCTAGCTCCAGGGTCAAATGGTTTTATTTTTGTCCGGAGGGCACACCTGGCAATGTTCAGGGGTCAGTCACTCCTGGCTCTGCACTCAGGAATCACTCCTGAAAATGCTCAGGGACCATATGGGATGCTGGGGATCGAACCTGAGTAATTCACTTGCAAGGCAAGTGCCTTACTTGCTGTCCTATGGCTCCAGCCCCAGGGCCAAACTCTTGTTCAGTGCTGCCAAGTACTCACGCACAATGCAGGGGGCCACTCCCTGTCTTGGGGGCTCAAACCTGTCTTGCTACGCTGCACCCAGAAATTGCCGGCAGTGCCGGGGACCCCAGACGGTGCAGCGACCAGGAGCACCTGGGACAACCCTAGGACTAGAAATTGCAACCAAAAGTTGCTGGCGGATGTGCTGTGCCCCCGCTTTGCTCTTTCACAAGCTTTCTCTGGCCACCTGCCCTTAGCACGGACTTTCGAAGCTCTGGGCGCACAAGGCGGGCTGGTGAGGGTGGCATTCCCTCTTTGGGCTGACGATGCCCAGCGCCCTGCACAGTCCATCCCTTCCGTCCAACCCCACAGCCTACCTGCACAGTCTTCTCGGAAGACGCTAAGGGTCAGGTTCTGGGGCGCATCTAGGAGAGAGACACGGTGAGGCTGGCTCCGGGGTCCCTCCTGGCTCTGCACACAGGAATCATGCACAACGCAGAAACCACAAACAGGGAGCAGAGCCACCAGGTTGCACTCACAGGACACATTGAGAGTGATGGTCCGTTCTGTGCTCACGTTGGCTCCCAGCACAGTGACCCGGCAGGTGAGCTGGGTGCCGTGGTCCTGCGGGCGGGGGGCCAGCGAGATCTCGGAGGAGTTGGTGACCATGCCCAGGGGCCCAAGAACCTCCCCATGCCAGGAGACGATGGGCGGCCCCCCGTGGGCACATGCCCCAGGCAGGGAGCACCTCAGGCTGCTGCTCTGCCCAGACGCCAGGGGCTGGTCGATGTGGATCTCAGGGGTCTGTGTCAGCTCTGGGGAGCAGAGGGGAATAGGTGGGCTGAGGGGCACTGCCAGCGAGGACCCCACACTCCTCAGCCACCCTTGCACCCCTCTCTGGCACACCCGTCACGCTCAGGACCAGCAGGTTCCTGGCCCTGGCCGAGAAATTCCTTTGGCCCAGCTGCAGGTAGTAGAAGCCACTCTCTGTGCGCCGGGGCGCCTCAATGCTCAGTGTGCAGTTGTGGGCTCTGGGGTCGCCAACAGGATGGAACGAGGACTTGACCTTAACCTGGGCCTTCTTGGTGGGGCCGCTTGTGGCCACCAGGACATAGTCCTGACCATTCTGGTGACTTTCATTCTTGCGGAACCAGTAGAGGGGGGTGGATTTCGAGTTGTTTCTGCCAGCCTTGTGGAAGCTGAAGGAACAGGGCACCAGGGCACACAGCCCTTCCTGCACCATCACCAAGCCCTGCAGCTGCACCTGGTACTCTGGATTCTTCAGCAATGCCGACCCTGGGGAGGGGGAGGGACACAGAGGCTCAAAGGCCACACCCAACACCAGCACCCAACAGCACCCCCAACTCACCTGCCCCAAGCTGGGGTGGCAGCAGCAGCAGCAGAAGCAGCATCCCCAAGGTTGAGGCGCAGGAGCTGGACTGTCTGGGGGCTGCCCAGTGTCCCAAGGGTGCTGCAGCTGGAAGCTTCTGGGTCTGGGTGACGGGAACTGTGACCATTACAGAAGGGGAAGCTTGGCAGCCTCAGATGACCGAGAAGATTTCCCACTTCCCTCTTCTTTTTTTTTTTTCTTTTTGGGTTACACTCAGTGATGTACAGGGGCCATTCCTGGCTCTGCACTCAGGAATTACCCCTAGTGGTGCTGAGGGGACCATATGAGATGCTGGGAATCGAACCCAGGTTGGCTGCGTGCAAGGCAAATACCCTACATGCTGTGCTATCGCTCCAGCTCCTCAGAGGGGAACAGTGGACTGGGAAGTGACCAGAGGGCTCTTTCCCTAAAAATGGGAAGGACCTCCGCAGCACAGTCTGGAGAGAAGGGGCTTCCCTGGGCTTCCAGTGAGGTGCTGGGCACAGTATTAGGCTTCACTCTCTTAACCATGTGTGCATTCATTCACCCATTTAGCCACTACACCTTCATTCATTCACTTACCCACTATGCATTTATTCAGTTACCCACTACGCATTCATTCATTCACTTACCCACTCATGCATTCATTCTTCCACTTGCCCTCTAGAGCGTTCAATCACCCACACATTCATGCATGCGTTCATTCGTTCACTCATTAATTCATGCATGTATGTATTCACTCATTCATGAAGACATTCATTCATTCTCTCATTGCCAGACAAATGCTACTACATGCAGGGATTGGGACTAAGATTTTCTCACTCCTTCCCTGGAGAGCCTCATGCTATTGTGACTCCAACCCAGACAACTCTGGGAATCCCTAAGAGCACAAAGCTTCCCTGTCTTCTTGGGCCCCCTTCTGCTGTCCCCACAAGCCTCTGGCTCCATACTGAAAAGCTGGGCAGTGTCCCAGAAGAGCCTCACTCTCAGGCCATATGTTCTGAGCCTGAGCAAAATAATGTGTGTGTGTGCAGGTTTTTGTTTTGTTTTTGGGCCACACCTGGCAATGCTCAGGGATCACTCACAGCGGTGCTCAGGGGACCTTATGGCATCCGAGGATTACACCTGGGTTGGCCACATGCAAGGTAATCGCCCTCCTCTGCTATGGCTCTGGCCCTGTTTTTTTTTGATCCACACTTGGAGATGTTCAAGGCCGACTCCTGGCTCTGTGCTCTGCTCAGGGATCATTCTTGGCAGGGCCCAAGGGACCCAGGGACTAAACCAGGTTGCCTGAGTACGAGGCGAGTGCTGTCCCTTCTCCACTGTCCCTCCAGCCCTTTCCCTTTGTGTTTGTTTGTTTTTGGGCCACATGGTGGGGCTTGGGTGTTGCTCCCACTTCTGTGATTAGAAGTTGCCCCTGTGGTGCTCTGGAGCAGTTGGGTGGTGCTGGGGATGGTGCCTGGGACCCCGTGTGAAAAGCCTGTGTGCATGCAGCCTTTCATGTGCCTTCTCTGCTGGCCACCGTACCTTTTCATCTCTGGCCTATCACTGGAGTGGCACCAGGAATCCTCCTGAGGGCTCAGTCCTACGAATGAGTTGTCGGGGCTCCTGCAAGCCTCCCTAGGTGGGGGTGAGAGACCCCACCAACTACACAGTGGCCCTAAAGTTGCTGAGCAAGGGAAATAGGGGACATTGTGCTGAGCTGATCAAAAACTTGGAAGCAGAAGTGGGTCAGGCTCCTCCCAGCCCACCACCGAGATGTTCTGCTTCCTGTGTCCATAGCCAGGTCCTCACTTCTCAATTGTGTCTCCCAAACATGATGCCTCTGAACACTCAGAGGAGGGCCTGGAGCATCATACGTGTGTGCCATGTGCTCCAGCATAGAGAGACATGTCCCTGTCCCCACTTAGCATTTAGGTGGGCGTGCTCTGTAATGCTCAGGGGTTATTCCTGGAGTGACCCCTGAGAGTTGGGTGGAATGCAAATCAAGCATCTTACCCCCTGGAACTCCAGCCCCTCTCCTGGGCTTTTTTTGGGGGATGTGAATTGGGGTCACAGCAAGGATTCTCAGGGGTTCCTCCTGGCTCTGCTTTCAGGGGTCACTCCTGGCAGTGCTTGGGGATTCAATTGGGATCCTGGGGATTGAACTTGTGTTGGCCACAATGCAAGGGAAACACCCTCCCCCACTGTACAGTCGCTCCGGCCCTCTCTGGGCTTTTTAAAAAACTTGGCCACCAGCAACATAGAACAAGAGATTTCAAGTTTTTTCTTGAACAGTGCTCCCCATGGAGAAAAAGAAGTGGAAACTGATCATAGAAAATGTAGCCATGACTATTCATTAAGCAGGCACGAACTTGGTGGCGCGGGAAGGAGGGGGGAAAAAACTCTATGTACTTAAAACAACGGGACTTCATATCTCTCCAGTTTCAGCAATGGAAAACTAATTATCAAATGCTGCATGGGCAGTAGGGCTATCTTTCTTGGGGGAAAACTCCAACAATAGTGAATGTTGTGTTGAAATATGGAATGTAATCAAGGTAAAGTGAAAATGAAGTGAAATTTATCAACTAAGCAGGCAGGGATGGGGGGTGGGGGGCGGGGGGTGGGAGGTATACTGGGGTCTTTGGTGGTGGAATATGGGCACAGGTGAAGGGATGGGTGTTTGAGCATTGTATAACTGAGACATAAACCTGAGAACTTTGTAACTTTCCACATGGTGATTCAATAAAAAATAAATAAAAAAAAAAGAAAATGTAGCCATGAACAAGCAGAGGGAAGTGAGTCAAAGTGACAGCGATGATGACATGTGTAGCCAGCCTCCATGTCATATCCTTGTCATTGTCACTGTTTGAGGCCTTGTCCTGTCAGGTTCTTCATGAATGCCACTTCTCAGCAGCTGAATTACAAGGACACAAACCATGGTGGTCGCTGGAGGGAAAGGGGATGAGGGTGGGAGGGATGGGCATAGGGGCCTTTGTGGGGGGCAGGACAGCTCCTGATCTTTGGTGGTGTGGGTTATGGGTTTTGTGGTGAGAACACATGCAGTGCACTTACTCCTAGTGGAGCTCTTGGGGACCTTATGGGGTGCCAGGAATCAAAGCCGGATCGGCTGTGTGCAAGAAAACTATTCTAGGGGCTGGAGAAATAGCACAGCGGATAGGGTGTTTGCCTTGCACGAGGCGAGCCGGGTTCGATTCCCAGCATCCCATATGGTCCCCTGAGCACCGCCAGGAGTAATTCCTGAGTGCAGAGCCAGGAGTAACCCCTGTGCATCACCAGGTGTGACCCAAAAAGCCAAAAAAAAAAAAGAAAAAAGAAAACTATTCTACCAGATTCTCTGGCCCCCTAGTTTAATATACATATATATCTGTTCGCCTGGGTGATCCCTGAGTGCACAGCCAGGAGTAACCCCTGAGTACAGCTGGGTGTGGCCCTGAAAAAGAGATGTGTGTGTGTGTGTGTGTGTGTGTGTGTGTGTGTGTGTATGTGTCCTCTCGGAGCCTCCTGGCCTGTTTGGTGATGTACTTGGTGAGTCTCTGAAAAGTGAGACTCAAGAAAAAAGCCAAAATTGTGTCATAACAATAGCCAAGGGCTCTTGCCTTGCACATAGCCCACCCAACTTTGATCCCCGGCATCCAATCTGGTCCCTTGAGGGGGCCTGAGCAATAGCACAGCGGGTAGGGCATTTGCCTTGCACGCGGCCGACCCGGGTTCGATCCCTGGCATCCCACATGGTCCCCCAAGCACCACCAGGAGTAATTTCTGAGTGCAAAGCCAGGAGTAACCCTTGAGCATCGTTGGGTGTGACCCCCCCCAAAAAAAGGAAAAAAAAAACCCATCTGGTCCCTTGACCACCACCAGGAGTAATTTCTAAGCGCAAAGCGAGGAGTACACCTGAGCATTGCCAAGTGTGCCCGTCCCCCCCCCACATACACACACACATACACGCACACACACACAAATCCCAGAAAACAAGAAGGCTGAATCCAGCCTTGCTGGAAAATGGGTACCTCTGGGCGTGGGACTCATAGGCACCCGTCCAGCTGGCTGGCTGGGCCCTGAGTCCAGAGCTCCCCAGGAGCACGGCAGGAAAGCTGAGACTGGAAGTTCTCAGACAAGGACTCTGCGGTGACTTCCCCACAGTCCTTCCAGGCTCAGAGAGGCTGTGCCCTTCAGCTGGAGCACTGGAGGAGGTGGACCACGTTTGGGGACAGGAGCCCAAGGGATCCACCACCACCATCATCCACAATTGAGTGGCTGAGGGGATCTGTTTCTCTCCCACAGATGGGATCTAAGCAGATGTCATATCCTCGAAGAAACTATAGAGAAGTTAGGCCGTTAATAGCGAAGGAAATTGGAGCCTAGAGAGGCTAAGTGAGCTGTCCAAGGTCACACAGCATATTGGATTCCAGCCAGAGTGGGCTATATGACACTGACGCTGGGTCCCTCCATACCTATTCCACACTGTGGTGAACTCAGACTCTTGCCTGTCCTGTCCTATGCTGGCATGCAACGGGGAAGACTTGGTGGGGCCCTCAGAACCATTTTACATGCTGGGGACCCCAGAGGGTGACAGGGGTCTTAGGATTAGGGTATCCCTCCAGATGGCCCTCCTGCTGCACTCAGCTGGACTGACATCAGGATTGAGGACGCAGATCCTCGTGGAGGAGCCAGATCAGAAGAAATCACCACTAGGACTGGAACCTGCTCTCAGCAAAGCCCATCTCGGTGGGGGTGCGCGCCCCCTGGCAGCCGGGTCCTACTGAGGCCGAATGTTTGTGGGCACGTGGATTAGTTGGGGAGCCCAGTCTGATATGACATTGCTTGGAAACCAAGCATTGCTGATCATGATATGGGCTAAGAAATCGCTCCACACCCAGTTTCACTTGCATTTGATATGTGGATGCTGGTCAGAATCCTTGAATTATTATATCAAGGGGGTGGGGTTGGGTCACCAGTGCTCAGAGATCACTCGTGGTGGGGCTCTGGGGACTATACATGGTGCCAGGGATCGGCTGTGTGCAAGGTGGGTGCCCTACCCACTGTACTATCGCTTTAGCCCAACTTTTGGGGGTTGTTTTGGGGTCACACCTGGCGATGCTCAGGGGCTGCTTCTGACTTTGCATTCAGGAATTATCCCAGAAGGACCTGGGGGACCATATGAGATGGCGGGGATCAAACCTGGCTCGGCCACCTGCAAGGCAAATGCCCTCCCCGCTGTCCTATCACTCCAGCACTCTCAGGTCTCACTTCTAGCCCAACATTTTTATTGCTTTGAGCCTATGACTGTTCACTCTTCTCTGATACAAGACACACAGGCCAGAGGGTTTTCATTTTATTTCTGCTTACAACGCCCTCAACCCTCCCCACACCCCCAGTCTAGATATGGCCCCTCCCCAACACCTGCACCAAACACTGATTTTCTCCCAGAGCAAAATTGAAAACCCACACTACCCCCTGCCCGGCACCCCTCCCCCCCGCCTGGAGACCCCTGCTCTGTGCTCCCCACCCCACCCCACCGCTGGTCCCCGTCACCTGGCTTGTTCCTCTCCTATTGTAAGGTCCTGTTCTTCTCTCACTCCTCCCTGACTTCAGCTCACCCTCCTCCCCTGCTCCTCTTGGGTAGCCCCCTGGCCTCTTGCCCCTGACCTCACCTGTGTTTCCAAATTCCTTCCTGCCCGCCTATTCCTCAGCCCTGTGTGAGTGGAGGGGTGTAGGGAGGAGATGGTGGTGGAGGGTATAGGGAGGAGATGGTGGTGAAGGGGTGTAGGGAGGAGATGGTCAGAGGAGATAGTGATGGTTCTTCGGAGGGAGTCAGGACCAGGGCTGAGGGCAGGGGAGGAGCGTGGCGGGGGCAGGGCTACAGTGGCCCGCACTCCTAACTGCTGCGGCCCCTCTGGCTCCGGGCCTTGTAAACCTCGATGAGCAGATCCTTCACATACTGAATCTCCCGCTCCACTGACTCGGCCCGCTCCCTCAGCTCCCGGTTCCGGGCCTCCAGGCCCTGGCACTCGCCCTCCAGGGCCTCGCCCTCTGCCCTCTTCCTCTGGCGGTACCTCAGAGCCGCCGACTTGTTCTGGTCCCTCTTCTTTTGCTTCCGGTCCCCTCGGATGGTGGCGGGATGTGGGTAGGGGACTGGGCGGGAGGGCTGGGGTGGTGGGGGTGGAGGGGACTGTTGCGGGGGCAGGGGTGCCAGCCCTGGCTCCCCTTGGCCAGCCTCACCGCGGCAGTAGATGGCCAAGAGGTCAAGGGTGTCCAGGGCTGGAGGCTGTGGGAGGTCAAAGGTGGGCAGAGGGAGCGGAAGGGGCAGGGCGGGGACTGGGGGTGGCGGAGAGGAGGGTGGGAGCAGGGGGGCATCGAGAAACAAGTCTTCCATCTGCTCCAGCTCCTTCTTAAGAAGGGAGGCCATGGCTTCCAGGTCAGGGGGTGGTGGGGATTGGGGGGGCAGGGGGCCTGGGGGCAAGGGGGACTCCAGAGGGAGGAGGGCTGTGAAGTCAACCCGCTCAGTCATCCAGTCAGAGAAGCCGTCACCTGCAGGGAGACACACGTTCCTTGTGAGGTGCTCTCACTGGGCCTCCTCCACACCTCCAGCTTGCTAGTCCCCAGGCCTACAGGCCGCACCTCCCTGGTCCCCATCTCTGCGATGTCTGTGTATCCTCGGCTGACTCAAGGTTTCCGTTCAAAGGCAAAGGAAAAGCACATCCTTCCCCTCGAGGTGCTGTTGCCCTGAATTCCTCCAGGGTCGGCACCGCCCCCCCCATATGAAGTACGTGGTACTCTGAAGTGACTCCTGCCCCAGCCTGAGCCCCCTAGGCTCTCTACCCCAAAGAGGTTTTATTTAAATGATCTTTTTCTTTGTTGGTTTTGGGGTCACACCCAGTGGTGCTCAGGGCTTGCTTACTCCTGGCTCTGTGCTCAAGGAGCCCTCTTGCTGGGGCTCAGGGAACTATACTGTGTGCTGGAGATGGAACCCAAGTCGGCCATATGCAAGTTTAGCTCTACTTGCTAAACTATCTCTCCAGCCTCATTTTCTAAAAACACCTCTTAAGTTCTTTTTTTTTTGCTTTTTGGGACCACCTGGCAATGCTCAGAGATTACTCCTAGCTGTGCTCAGGGGATGATATGGGATGTCAGATAGTGCTGTGTGCATGGCAAATGCCCTACCTGCTGTACTATCGCTCTGGCCCAATTTTTTGTTCTTTTGGTTTTGGAGGTCATACCTGGTAGTGTTCAGGGCTTACTCCTGGCTGTGTTCAGCAATTGCTCCTGGTGGGGACTGTACATGGTGCCGGGGAGCAATGTGCAAGGCAAATGCCCTACCCTCTATCCGATCACTCTGCCCCAGTTTTATTTATTTTTTATTATTTTTTTTTAATGTAGGAGTACTATTTATTCAGCCATTGATTAAGCTGATTGAATTGGGCATGAACTCCACTTATTTTGTTTTCGAATGGAACAAAGCAAGTGCAATAGTGCTCCAGGCTCCCTCCCAAGCCCTGCCCATGTCTTTTTCATGACTCACATCTTTCCACTTAGGCTTCGACCCAAACATGATCAATGTTCAGAAGGCTTCCTGGCCAGCTGAGTGGGGCCCCTAGTGTCAAATGCTTCCCATTTTGCCCAGCGTGTTGTCAAGGAATATGCCCTGCCTAGCTCTTCTCCAGAGTGAGGGCCAAAAAGACCGAAGCTATGTGGGTCTAGTTCCATGCGTTTTCCCCAGCACCTGAACCTAGGCCTGGCACATCCAAGGGCCTCTGTGCTAGAGAATGAATGAATGAATGAACCATCCTCCACCATGATTCCCCCTCCATTCCTCAGGAGGCCTTACCTGGCAGGGGCTCTCCCCCCCCTGGAAGCCCGCCCTCCAGGGCTCCCCCGAGGACCTCATAGGGAGCCAGGGGGGCAGGGGCCAGGGGGAGTTTCCCATAGTCTACGAGCCAGCCCAGCCCGCTAGCTGGGAGCAGGGCCCTGTCCAGCTCCAGCCCCAGGGTTGCCAGGAGAGACATGGCTGCAGGTCAGATGCTGGGCCTGGATGGTCACAGAGGCGTCGGGTGACACCAACAGTGGAAAAGACACTCGGCAAGTTGCTCAGTGGGGTGTAGAGAGACACCAAGGCGTGAGTGGAGGACCTGAAAGTAAGAGAGAGAGGGGAGGGTCAGGGTCACAGCAGCCATCTGCCAAAGTGAAAGAGAACCAACACACTACCAGATGCCTGGGGATTCTCAACCCCTCCAACCAGGTCTAGCTTTGGCCCTTTCTACTAATCCCCCCAACATCCCCACTCCCAGGGGAATTCCCATTAGACTTGATCAACTTCAGCACAGAAATTTAATGGGGCCTCCCAGGGGAATTTCCATAGGCGCCCTCCTCCCCCCATACTATACTTTTTTTTTCTTTTTGGGTCACACCCAGCGATACACAGGGGTTACTCCTGGCTTTGGACTCAGGAATTACTTCTGACAGTGTTTGGGGGACCATATGGGATGCTGGGAATCCAACCCGGGTCAGCCGCATGCAAGGCAAACGCCCTACCTGCTGTACTGTCCCTCCAGCTCCACTATACCATTTAAAATTAAAAGAAAGAAAGAAAAAAATCTAAGGGGTGTTTTATTCTTGCTGCACTCCTTTCTCTAAAATTTTTATTTATTTTTGTTTTGGGGGCCACACCCAATGGTGCCCAATTATTCCTGGCAGTGCTTGGGGTTGAGGTGGTGTGCGTGGGGGGAGGGGGGCCGTGTTACCATATGAAATGCTGTAGATCCAACCCAGTTCAGTACAGACCTGGGTTCGATTCCTAGCATCCCATATGGTCCCCCGAGCACCGCCAGAAATAATTTAGGAGTAACCCCTGTGTATTGCCGGGTGTGATGAAAAAAAAAAAGTTTTTTCTTCATTTCCTAACTTGCCCCTCAAACCAGTTCCCAAGGGGAACTGCGTCCCTAGGGGTACCTCCTCCCCGCCTCCAGTTATCCCAGGCTCCGCCTCTTTCTCCGGCCTTAATTCCTTCCCTGGTGAAGGCAGTTTAGCCACGCCTCTAATTCCAAATCCCACCCCTCGCGATGCCGCAAGTGCTAGCCCCACCCTCCCTAAAGCCCGCCCTCTATTGGTCAATCTAAACCAGGTCCCGCCCCAGCGGGCGTGAAAGAACGGAAGCAGTGTACGGCGCCTGAACAATGTGGCGTCCAGACTGTAACTCGTCTTTCTCCACGAGGCGCTCTGGCCGAAAGCTCAGGCGCATGCTCTGCCGTCCTGGGGCTCGTCCCGTCCGTTTGGGGAATCAGTGCGCATGCGTGGCGGCGCCCCGCGCATGCGCCTCGGGAAGAGCGCGCGCCGAAGCCGGCAAACCAACATCCCCTCGCGAGACTAGTGCTCAGCGCGGCGACGCCCCCGCCCCCGCCGCCCGCCCCGCTGAGCCGAGTGCGCATGCTCGGCTGCGCATTGCCGCCGTCTGGCCTTTTCTGCGCCGGCGCGACCGTCATTCCTCACTCCCGTCTCCCCACCCCCCTCAAGCCCGCTCGTGAGGGCGGCGAGCTTCGAAAGGGCGGGAAAGGCGGTTGGAAAGGGTGGCCCGAGCGGTTACTCACTCCATGGCTACGCAAAGGAGAGGCGGCGGCGGCCTCGGCTGAAGGGGAAAGGCGGTAGTAGAGGAGCGCAGACGCGGTGAGCGCAGCGTTGGGCCGGGGGCACGCAGGGGGAGTTTGCGCCTACAGGGCCATGGCGGGGACTGACGCGGAAGGCGCTGCGGCGGCGCGGTCGCGTGAGAAGAAGTGGTGAGCGGAGGCTGGGGAATGAGACGGCCCGGCGGGAGCCGGGCAGATATACCAAGGGCGGCACAGCGCGGCGCTCCCAGATCCTTCCGCGCCCCGCCCCGCGCTGCCCCCTCGGGACGCGGCCCCAGCCTCCGCCCGACCCCGACGCCCCAGCCTTGTTGGCGCCTCGGACCCGGCATCCGGTCCCCCGCTATCGTCCCAATCACTGGGGTTCCAGCCTTTGCCTGGGACTCGGGGTCCGGTACCCCACTTTCCGACCCGGGACTCGGCCGGTCCGTGCCTCGCCCCCTCCCCGCGCTTCCGGCGGCCTCCTCTCCATCCTCCCGGCCTCCGTTCCTAGCTGGGGACCGTTTTCAGAGGATTCGAAATTGCCGGGAGTCCGGGAACTTGATTCAGTCGGGTGCCGGCGGGGTGTCCTGGAGGCAGGTGGCTGTCTAGCTGGGCGGACTTGTCAGGGAGATCAGGCGGATGGAGGAGAGACCCGATAAAGTGAGCGGCCGCCTTTGAAACCGCAGCCTGAGCCCTGAGTGCCTGGCGGAGGTGCTGCTGCTCCGCGGCCCGGTCTCATCCTGCACCCAAATCTTCTGTTTCTCCACAGTGTCCATTTCCATCCCAATTCCCATGCCTAATGATGGACGCCCAGAGCCTCCTAGACTTTCAACTGCTCAGACAATGTGGAAGCACTTGTCCAGTGTTGCCTTGGGGGTTGAAGGGTGAGGGGCACGCCGTTGCGTAGGTAGCTCAAGGGCTCAAGGCCATGATGGAGTCAGGCTGTGAGTTCAAACCTGAACTGCCCTTGAGACACTAGCGGCTTCCTTTGCTTGCTGGTGTCCAGTTTGCGCCCTGGTAAGATGACCATTGATGAGCAGTACCTATTTAGGGCTGCCAGGATAACTGTGGGTTCACTAGCCCTCTTCCTTGCCCCCCCCCCCCAACCCTCCCCATTGCACAACGGAGCTGCAGAGGAGTTCTTAACCCGGGATGATTGTCTACACTGTGGAACAACCAGCAGTTTAAAACTGAAGGACCAGGGGGCTGGAGTGATAACATAGCGGGTAGGGCGTTTGCCTTGCACGCGGCCGACCCGGGTTCGAATTCCAGCATCCCATAGGGTCCTCTGAGCACCGCCAGGGGTAATTCCTGAGTGCATGAGCCAGGAATGACCCCTGTGCATTGCCGGGTGTGACCCAAAAAGCAAAAAAATAAAAATAAAGACTGAAGGACCAGGTAGGTCTCTTGGGCCTTTCAGTGTCCAAATTGAAGTGGTGGCTGGTGGGGTTTAGAGAATTGTTGGCAAGAGGTGGCATAGTCTTACCCACTCCCAATCTTTAAAGACTTTTCGAATTCTGCTTTGGGATTGGGATTGGGTTTGTGTTTTTAATAAATCCCTATGAATCACAAAGTTATTCATGATTAGGTTTCAGGAATACAGTGTTTCAATAAATCACCTTCACCTCTGTCCACTTTCTTCCACCAGTGGGGAGGGCCCCCCCATCCCACCCTCCAGGGGCGCTTTTTTTCCCCCAACCTTTTTTGGGGGCGGGGCTTTTTGGGTCACATCCGGCGTTGCAACACCCAGCAATGCTCAGGGGTTACTCCTGGCTCTGCATTCAGGAATCACTCCTGGTGGTGCTTGGGGAACGATATGGGATGCTGGGAATTGAACCCAGGTTGGCTGCATGCAAGGCAAATAACACTGGACTGACTGCCTTTAACCTCCACCATGGCTCCCTTTGTGTAGTGTTCCCTTCTTGTCCTGTCCCTCCCCAAGGGTTATACTGAAGACCAGCTCCCCTGTTCTTTGTTTCTGTTGCCTCTGGGCATGTGTTATTCCACTGTTAAGGTTTTGTTTTGGGGGCCATATCCAGTGGTGCGTAGGGGTTTCTTCTGGCTCTTTATTCAGGACTCACTCCTGGCACTAAAGCCACCCTATGGGATACCAGGGATTGAACTGGGATCAGCCACATGCAGGCAGGTGCCCAACTGCTGTCCTGCTTCTCTGGCCCTGTTAATTTTCTTTATAATCCCACATATGAGGGAGCTCATTGTGTCTTGGTCTCTGTTTCTCTAAACTGCACTCTCCAGATCGATCCTTGTAACAGCAAATTGTACAATTTATCTTTTCTTGTGGCTGAGTAATACTCTTGTGTATATTATGAACCATAGTTTATCCAGTCTGCCCTTCAGAGAAGGGGTGGCACACATTTGTTGGTGCTCAGAGGTATTTTTTGGCTCTGCTCAGGAGAGACCCTTGGGGGTGCTTTGGGACCCCTATGTATGTAGTGCTGGGGGTTGAACCTTCATCACCTGGTTGCCAGTCAAGTGCCTTAGCCCTGTGCTATCTCCCACCATGGTTGTACTAACCATTTTCTTGGGGATCATTTTTGACTTGCGTAGAAGTTGCCGTGGTAGTGCAATATTTTCATTTCCATATATCCTTCTCCACTGTCCCCACTGACATCGACAGTGCCATGGTGTGTATATCACCCCTAAAGAATAAATGTAATTTTGACATATTTCTGTAGGCCGAATGCCACACTCTATTTGGATTTGCTATTTGTGACCTAAGGCCCAAATTGGTTCCAGGAACCTTCCCAGATGCCGTGTTACAGTCCGTTGCCCTTTAGCTTCTTGGTGTGTTGAAATTTCTCAGATTCTCAGTGTCCAGCAGATATTCTGTGAAGCATCCCTAACTTGGTTTTTCCTTATAGACTGAGATAACAATTTTGTTGGTTTTGTATGAAGTAAAATAGTTCCATTGAGGGGCTGGAGCGATAGCGCAGCGGGGAGGGCATTTTGCCTTGCATGCGGCCGACCCGGGTTCGGTTCCTCCGTCCCTCTTGGAGAGCCCGGCAAGCTACCGAGAGTATCCCGCCCTCATGGCAGAGCCTGGCAAGCTACCTGTGGCGTATTCGATATGCCAAAAACAGTAACAAGAAGTCTCATGGAGATGTTACTGGTGCCTGCTCAAGCAAATTGATGAGCAACAGGATGACAGTGATACAGTTCCATTGAGATCGGGGACAGATTCTAAGGAGAATGTGGGATTCTTAAGTGAGAGAGAGAGGAGAAATGCCAAAAGGAAAGGAAGTAGTGCCTGAAAGAATGCAGGCAGCCCCTCGGTGAAGGACAGGTTGCAAGTCGTGCTCAGAAGTTTGGAGACCCACCACAACAATTAATTCTCTCCCAGCTGGGCCTGTTCATTCATGCCGGGCCTGAGGATGCAATGCTGCTCAAGCCCTGTGCTGCCAGACTTCTCAGGCTGGAGCCAGCCATTCTCAGGGGGCCATATAGTGCTGGAAATGGAGCCCAGATTGAGGCATGGGATTAAACCCAGGGCTCTCGGATGCAAAGCCTGGGCTTCACTTCTCTGCACTGACTCTGCAGCCCTGAATACCTTATTTGACTGGAAATGCACGTCCTAGATAGGACATGCAGTTTCCAGCCCCTGTGCCTTTCTGTCTGGCCATTGGTGGGCATCTGTACTTCCTCACTCATACTGAAGGTGCCCCACTCCTCACCAGGCACCTTGACTGGGCCCTGTGGCTCCGTTTCCCAACTCGTCCTTTCCTGCCTATTTGATGTTTAGCCCTGGAGTATCCATCCAGGGTGCCTTGTGGCCTGGGATCTTGGGACCTTGTGCCCTGATCCATGCCTACCTCCAGCCCAGGCCTGTATCCCCTCCAGTGCCAAATACTCCCCTTTATAAAAGTCTGCCAGGGCGGCCGGCTCTCCCCTTCTGCCGCCTGTGGGGGGGGGGTTTGTCGATCCCTGGCCGCTTACCCAGCCAGGGTGGCCCAGGCCATGGGGCAGATGGAATAGGGCCAAGCTGGTTGATTGATCAGTTGCCCTTTATTCCATTTTCTCCACGCATCTGTTCCAGTCTTACTAAGCTCCCCATTCTAGTCTGCCACTGCTCCTCTTTTCCATCTCCTCCTGTCTCTCCCGCTCATCTCTCCGCGCTCCATCTCCAGCCTGGGCTCGCTCTCTCTTCTCTGGATTCTAACTCTGACTGCTTCTTCCCCAGTAACTGACTCCCTCACTCTCTCTTCCTGCCTCTCATCTCTCTCCCCCAGCACTCTTCATTCCTCTATCCCAGCTCTTGGAATTATCCTCTTCTCACTAGTCTCTTCACCTCTACTTGTCTCTCTCCATCTTGCCCTCTGGGCCCACACTACACCCAGTCTGGAGCAAAATCAACGTAAGAAAGCCCTTCCTCAGGGCCCACCAAGTTCAAAGGAAACACTACCTAGAGGTGTTCCAAAGCCCTTCCTGACTGTCTGCAGGCAAAATACCTCTTAAGGTGCTTTTCTCCTTTGCTTAGTCCAATAACTCAATCAACATCTTAATACTAGTTATTTTTGTATGGACGCAGTAAGCGCAGTAAGCGATACATTGAGGCTTGTACGGCAGCTCTCCTGGGAACATCTTGCCACAGACTCAGACTACAGCGCTCAGGCCGGGTTAATCATTCCTAACCGTAGCAGGGTCTGAATCTAGTTACTGCTTTTTGGATCGTTACAGCATTTGTCCACGACCAAGCTCTTAACTTGCAGTTAAGCATTAGGCGCTTTGGCCAGGCCCATCTCGATGCTAGGGCAGCACATAACTCACCGCTTGCCCTGGGTCCATCCCTTCCCTCATCAGGACCCTGCCTTTGGGGGTGCTAGGAAGTAAGGGCAGCTGAGGCTTAGGTTGAGAGAACAGATGCCCAGGAGGAAAATATGTAGAGTCAAATGACTCCAGGTTACAAAAGCATAGCATTTGCTACAGTCTTCCTGTGCTCATACAAAAGGACATAGCTCTGAATAAACTATACAAAGGACTCAAGGAAAAGAGAAAAACAATATTTACAAGTCACAGAGCACAAAGAAAGAAATTACAAATAAACACAGGAATGGGAGCACTGTGGTGGGACCGACCCGATAAACCTAAACTACCTGAGACTATGTTATCCTACACTCCCCCCACCCCAACTTTGCAGTATCCAACAGGCTAGGGGTGCCCAGCCCCTTGGACTCCAGAGCTTGGGCAAGAAGCAGGGGTGGGGCTTTTGGGAACTCTTTTTCCATGCGGAGGGGCCTGGCTTGGGGAGTGAGGCGTCAGGCGGTTGCAGGCAGATTGCATCACCCGCCTCTTTGATGGGAGGGGATTCTCTGGGGGGCCTGCACCTGGCAACAAACAGCTCTTAGTGAGCAGAGCCTTGGATCAGGAGAGGCACTTCAGCAGGGGGGATGGTTGAGGCCAGGGATCTTGGTGCCTGCTAGGGACCCTCAAGGCAGAATGCCAAAAGGGGGGGGGTCTCAGAGCCCAGGGGCTAATGTGAATCTCAGGGGGCAAGACAGACACACTGAGGTGAAAGAACACTGCAGTGCCTCAGGCCTCCGGGGGCACGCTGTCTCCTCCTGAGCTCTGGAGTCCATATCCTGACCCAAGGGGCCATCCAGTCTAGCCTTTCACCTCAGGTGTGCCTGCTGTTTATTGGAGGGAAGAGACACCACTACCCCTGCACCCTACCCCACCCCATGAGCCCACGTGCCTGAATGGGATGCTTGCTGCTGTCCACTGAAGGAGTCAGAGGGTAGCCCTGGAGACAATGGCAGATTGACATCCCTGCCCCACTTTTGTGACCATCCTGGTGACAGCCTCCTTATCCATAAAATGGGGCTAGAGACCCTGCCTATAGAGTAATAGAACCCTTTCAATGGGACCTGCCCTCTGGGAAGTGCCCTGAGGGTGTTAGGGGTTCGTGTGAAACAGTCTGCAGAGCCAAGAACTTCCTGGGCCTGCTTGCTTCTCTCACTTGTTCCACTGCTCTTTGCTTGCATGGCCTCGTGGACAGACATCTGTAAACAGGGCAGTTTCTCTTAAGTGCTTCAAGGCAAGGTCAGACTCTCCTTGTTCCCAGAATCCAGCCCTCACCCCAGTACAGATGCCTCAATAGACCTCAGTTCTTTTTTGGAGGGTGGCAGCTTGGGGCACACCCAGAAGTTCTCAGGGCTGCTCCTAGTTCTGCACTCAGGGGTAACTCCTAATGGTGCTGGGGATGGAACCAAAGTTGGCTGTATGCCAGCCTGGCTTGGGCCCCTGTGTGGTCTGTCTCTCCAGCCTCAGTTCATGGGGGGCTGGGGGGTGGGCTACTCCTGACAGGATTCTGGACACCATATATGGTGCTGGTTCGGGTCAGCTGTGTGCAAGGCAGGTGCCTTTCCCTCTGTACTGTCCCTTCAGCCCCTCCTCCAGTTCTTAGTAAAGTGAATGGCTTGTGCAGAGGCTGGAATTTGACACCTCAACCCCTGGAGAGGTGCTGGGGCAGATTTCTGGGTCATGCAGGCCTGGGTTGGAGGTGGGCCTCCTGGCAAACAAGGGCAGGAAGGCCAAGGCCAGCTCAGTTGGGGAAAGGGCAGAGAGCCGCGACCGGCCACGTGGCCCAGCAGCTCGGAGTTCTGAAGCCCCACACAGAGCCTCTGTCCCTTTCTGTGTCCTGCGGCTGAGTAACTGTATTTGTGGCTTTCAGCAGTGCGCTTAATCCCTACATTCATGGAGTCAAGAATTGTGTCCGGGGGCTGGAGCGATAGCACAGTGGGTAGGGCGTTTGCCTTGCAAGTGGCTGACCAGGGTTCGATTCCCAGCATCCCACATGGTCCCCCGGGCACCGTCAGTAATTCCTGAGTGCATGAGCCAGGAGTAACCCCTGTGCATCACCAGGTGTGACCCAAAAAAGCAAAAAGAAAAAAAAATTGTGTCCTGGTCTGGGAGGTGGTGCAGGACTCAGGGCTTGTACCTAGCATGGACATACATGCTAACACATTCACATTCTGTGAATTAAAATGTGGACATTTTGGGGGATGTTACCTAGCCTACCACAACTTCACTTTCCTCATTTGACTGGTAAGGCCCTGGGGTGTCCCCATTCTCATCTCCACACTATCTCACTCTGGGAAAAGGACAGGACGAACAAGGTCATTGATGGTGTCCTTCAGCTCATGTTGGCCATCACTCTGTGGCCAACAGTAAAGAGGATGCCCACCCCTCCCTCTTCAGTGAAGTGGGGCCCGTAAGAGTCCCCTCCTCAGGAGATGGTGTTTGGGAACCAAGAACTAAAAAGCTGGTCTAGTGCTGGTCCTGGCTCTGCTTGCTCAGCCTCCCCACACCCGCAGGCAACAAGCCACATGTTTTCTGTTGACCTTAAGTTCATTTAAAAACTAATTTTGGGGGGGCTGGAGCAATAGCACAGCGGGTAGGGCGTTTGCCTTTCACTCGGCCTACCCGGGTTCGATTCCCAACACCCCATATGGTCCCCTGAGCACTGCCAGAGGTAATTCCTGAGTGCAGAGCCAAGAGTAACCCCTGTGCATCGCCGGGTGTGACCCCCCCCCCAAAAAAAAAAAGAAAACTAATTTTGGGGCTGGAGTGATAGCACAGTGGGTAGGATGTTTACCTTGCACGCGACCAACCCGGGTTCGATTCCCAGTATCCCGTATGGTCCCCTGAGCACTGCCAGGAGTAATTCCTGAGTGTAGAGCCAGGAGTAACCCCTGTGCATAGCCAGGTGTGACCCAAAAATCAAAACAAACAAACCAACTAATTTTGATGACCCTGCCCTTCCCCCCCATTCAGGGGCTCGACAGAGCAGAGCCCAACTCCATTGGGGGGGATCAGACAGGGGGTCTGAAGAGAATCAGAGAGGAAGAGTTTGGTTTTTGTTTTGTTTTTTGGGTTTTTTCTTTTTCTTTCTTTCTTTCTTTTTTTTTTTTTTGCTTTTTGGGTCACACCTGGTGATGCACAGGGGTTACTCCTGGCTCCCTGGCTCTGCACTCAGGAATCACCCCTAGCGGTGTGCAGGGGACCATATGGGATGCTGGGAATTGAACCCAGGTCGGCCGCATGCAAGGCAAACGCCCTACCCGCTGTGCTATTGCTCCAGCCCCAGAGAGGAAGAGTTTGGCTGGGATTCTGTTAACTCTGTTTTGGAGTGTTGGTTTTAGTTTGGCTTTGTGCTGCTGAGAATCAAACCCAGGTCACATACGGACAAGGGAGGTGGTTTACCACTGAGACCCATTTCTGGAATGGGCCCTGCACCCCCTTTATCTTGCTGGGAGGCTTGGGATGCCCACCATAGAACCCTGAGAAGGCTCCAGGAAGAGGGTGTCCGGGAGATCTAAGGAATCTGGGCAGAGTTGGATGACTCTGCCAGAGGTTCAGAGGTTTGCTCTGGAGACTGACAGGATGGTTGCCAGAGTCTCCTTAGGGGAGTAGGAGGTACAAGGTAGCGCAGCTGTTGCTGCAGACCCGCCCTCGGCTCTATTGTTCTGGGCAGCATCCATATGTCTGCTGTGCTGAGGTGTGAGCTAGGGTGCTCTTATTTTTGTCTGCATTCCTCCTGATCAGAGTGGTCATGCCCAGTGTTGGCATGGGTGGAAATGACTCTGCACTCAGGGATTAAACCCTGGTCAGCCACTCTCTTCTGTCTAACCCAAAAATGACTCAGGAGGAGGGCCCTGTGGCAGGGCTGCTTTCCCCTCAGCAGCAGGGCAGCCAGTGTCTGCCATATGGTGGGCTGCAGCTACCTGGCCCCCCAGTGTCCCTGAGGCACAGAGAAAAGGAGCAGATGTGAGCCTGGCCGTGTGTCTCCCACTGGCAATCACAATGTGAAGTGTAGAGGGAGGTTGGGGCAGAGCATGGGGGAGTCATTGGCAACAAACCCCACTCCGCATGATTACTTCTAGAGCCTTTGCATTCCCTCTGTCCCCTCTCCGAGCTGAACCTAGATGACACTGTGGGCTGGAGGACGTGCTTTTTGGTTTGGGGGCCACACCCAAAAAACCCCACCAAAAAACCCTAAGGGGTGGGACTAGGAAAGAGCAGGCGATCCCTCTTTTGTTTATTTTTTAATTTGGGCCACACCTGACTGCTCAGGGCTAACTCTTGGCTCTGCACTCAGGGATCACACCTGTGGGTTAGGAACCGTATGGGGTTCCGGGGATTGAACCTAGGTGTGGTGCCCTACCAGCTGAACATGGCCCATTGTTCCCATACAACTTGGAGTATGCAGCTGGGGGACTTGTATTTGAGAGTGAAGGTGACAGAGCTGCCCAGGAATGTCCTTAGAGATCAGGGAATGGGACTGCATTTGCTGCGGGAATGGAGGTGGGAATTTGCCTCCTTGGAAAAGTCCCCATCAGAGCCAGCTTGGACTGGGCATTCTGGGGCAACTTCCGCTTGTGACTTAAGCAAGCTACTTAAGATCGGAACTTAGTTTGAGGTGAATTGGGACACTGATGACTGGGGAGCTGTGTGGAGAAAGTTGAGATTTTTGTTTGTGTGTAGGAAAAAAATTTAAGTATTTTTTAGTTGAATCACCATGAGATAGTTAGAAAGTTGTTTATGATTGGTTTCAGTCATACAAAGTCTAACACCTGTCCCTTTAAAAATTAATGCTCTTGGGTCTGGAGCAATAGTAAAGCATAGGGGGTTTGCCTTGCACGAAGCTGACCCAGGTGTGGTCTTTGGCATCCCATATGGGTCCTTGAGACCGTCAGGAGTAATTCCTGAGTGCAGAGCCAGGAGTAACCCCTGAGCATCACAGGGTATGACACAAAAAGCAAACCAAAAAAAACCCACTTTGTGGGAAAAGTATTGTGAACAGGCTTGCCTCACACTTCATAAATGCCCAAAATGTTAGTATTGGAGGTCCTTGGGGGCTATAGTTGGTCCCCATTCATTGCACCACCCCTCCCTGCACCTCTGGCTGCTTGTGCCTACCTAGAGCACGGAGAAACTGTCTCCATGGCAACTGTCTCTACCTCAGCCTGACCTGCACCTTTCCATTCTCCCCCAGTGACATCACCATTTCCTCTGGGAAGCTGGTGTTGATTACAGGAGTGAGGCTGGGGAACAAGCACAGGTGTGTGTTCTCTTTCTCTCTTTCTCTCTCCCTCTCCCTCCCTCCCTCCCTCTCTCCCTCTCTCTTTCTCTCCTCCCCCTCCCTTCCTCCCTCTCTCTCATATATTCTCTCCCCCCCCCACCCCCCCGCTCCTCCATCAGTCTTAGTGTGATGCCATGGACACTGGCAGACCACTGCCCCAGCAGGGAGGTGGGTAAAGGTTGGGATTTCTCTTTCTGCCATTCCATTAACTGCCTTTCACACCCGGCGATACACAGAGGTTACTCCTGGCTCATGCGCTCAGGAATTACTCCTGGTGGTGCTCAGGGTACCATACAGATGCTGGGAATCGAACCCAGGTTGGCTGTTTGCAAGGCAAACGCCCTACCCGCTTTGCTATCGCTCCAGCCCTGACTGCCTTTTAATCATCAGTTCTTACCATTTATTTATTTATTTATTTCAATTTGAAAGCAGTCATTTATTTACTGACCAGATTATAAAAGTACGGTAGATACCTTAGTTCATCTGTCTAATCAGCCGGTTGATCTGGTCTTCTCTGTTGCCAGCATCTCCACCTTCTACAAAATGGGTGGTCTTTTTCTTCATCCCACCCCGGGGAGAAGATCATTTGAAGGGCCAGAGGAAGTTGTTAGCCTCTTTGAAGCGTTTTCCAACAGTATAGATCTCATGAATCAGATCCTTCATGCACACCATGCAGACAATGCCGTATTTACCCAGAGTTCGCGCTATCAGTGCATCATCCGTTAGGGCAATTCGATTCTTGTGGATTGTGCCATAACCACGCTTGTATATCAGTTCATTTACTGACTTCCGGTTTGGGTACCCCCATGCAATATAAGGTTCCACGATCCTCAGCATGTTAATTGAAGCCTTGTTGAGTTTAACAAAGGTACCATTGAAGATCTGGTGAAAGCGGAGAAGCTGTAACACCTTTCGGGCCTTGGGGCTCTCACACCATTGATACCTCTGATTCTGATGATGAAAGCCAATTTGGGTTTCGCAGGAACATAAAAGTTGCCAGCTTTTCTCACCATCCTAGCCATGTGAATCTCTCTTTTTTTTTGGTTTTGGGGTCACACCCGGCGATGCACAGGGGTTACTCCTGGCTCTTCACTCAGGAATTACCCCTGGCAGTGCTCAGGGGACCATATGGGATGCTGGGATTAGAACCCGGGTCGGCCGCGTGCAAGGCAAACCCCCTATCCGCTGTGCTATCGCTCCAGCCCCACCATGTGAATCTCTGTCCTGTACATCTTCCTATACTCCTTGTGATAATGCTTAACTTTTTCGTAGATCAGCTTCCTCCTCGCCTTTCAAAGTATCTTTTTTTTTTTTTTTTTTTTTTTGGTTTTTGGTTTTTGGGTCACACCCAGCGAATGCACAAGGGTTACTTCTGGCTCATGCACTCAGGAATTACTCCTGGCGGTGCTTGGGGGACCATATGGGATGCTGGGAATCGAACCCGGGTTGGCCGCGTGCAAGGCAAATGCCCTACCCGCTGTGCTATTGCTTCAGCCCCTCGGAGTATCTTTTGAGCAAACTTCTTTCTCAGGCGCTTGATCTTCAGCTCTGTGAAATTCTTTAGCTTTTTCTTCAGGGTTTCCAGCACATCAGGAAGCTTCTTTTTCTTTTCTTCGGTCGCTGCTGCTGGCTTAGCAGGGACCTTCTTTTTCTTCTCTTCTGCGCCCTCCATGGTTCCAGTCAGAAAAGAGCTTCCTTTTTACCATTTATTTAAAATGTATATTTAACTGGTTTTTAGCACATTCAGAATTGTGTAACCACAGTGTAATTTGTTTTTGTTTTTATGGCTCAGATGGCACTGCTCAAGGCTTGATAACTCCAGGTGGTGCTGGTAGGGGATCAAACAGGTTTTGGCTGCCTGCAGGTCAAGCACCCTACACATTCTGTTTGTACTATTTGTACATGTGCTATTTCTCCAGCCCCCACAATCTAATTTTAGACCATTTTCATTACCCTTTTAACAAAAACCATTTCTATTCACAGTCCAATTTTGCCACAGAATCATAGTAACTAATCAGCTCTTTCAGCATCTCAGGAACTGTTGACCTGTTTTCAAATTGGCTACACTCTGGGGCCGGAGCGATAGCACAGTGGGGAGGGCATTTGCCTTGCACATGGCCGACCCAGGTTGGATCCCTGGCATCCCATATGGTCCCCCAGCACCGCCAGGAGTGATTCCTGAGTGCAGAGCCAGGAGTAACCCCCTGAGCATCACTGGGTGTGACCCAAAAAGCTAAAAAAAAAAAAAAAAAAAAAATTGGCTACGCTCTTTCATGTTTCCACTGTGGGTAAATGAGGGTTCCACTTTCTTCACATCCTAGGTGTGTGGGTGTGTGGGTGTGTTCATTCACTCCACTTTCTTCACATCCTGGTTCTGTGTGTGTGTGTGTGTGTGTGAGAGAGAGAGAGAGAGAGAGAGAGAGAGAGAGAGAGAGAGAGAGAGAGAACACTTGTGGGTAAAGGGTAAATGAGGATTCCACTTTCTTCACATCCTGGCTGGCTGGTGGGGTGAGGGGTGTTAGGGGGGTGGGTGTGGCCACAGCTCACTTCCAGGGGCTTACGCATGAGAGAGACCTTTCTGGCCTGTCCAGCCTAGTGGCTCTGGGACACTGAGCATATTTCTCTTGCTTCTAATATGGACATTCATGCCTTTTTTTTTTTTTTTGGCTTTACCCATGTCAGCAGCCCTTTGCCAGAATTCGATGCTAAGCAGACCTTCCTAGATAATTTGTCCACATTCTTCAAACATGGCTTCCCTCTCTAGGAGGGTTTCCATGCCTCCATGGCACTCCCATTGCCCTTCCCCAGGCACTTAATCACAACTTCCCTTGGGCTTCTTGTAGGTTCTAATCAAAGCTCTTTACTCACTCAGTGTACTAAGACTTTGTAAGCTGAGGATAATTTTTGCTACCTTTTTGCAAGTGGGTTATTACTCCCACCAATGCCCCGGGTTTACTCCTGACTCTGTGCTTAGGGTACCCTATGTGAGGCCCTGGATCAAACCGGATTGGCTGTGTGCAGGGAAAACACTTGACCGCTGTACTATCTCTCAGCTCCTCTAATTTTTTAATAAATGCTGTTGGTACATTAGCTTGGTAGAACTTCAGTAATCATAGGTACTGACAGGTGGTAACTGAATACTTCTTGAGAGCTGCCTGTTAGTGTTAACACAGGTAAAAACAGGTTGGAGGACAAGTTGGTATTCCCTGGGAAGGTTCAAGTGCAGCAAATTCCATGGCCAGTGGTGCTCCTCCTGGGACTCTGCATTGGGAGAGTGCCAGTCTCGTTCCCATGGCTTGAACCAGAGACCTGCTGCAGCGACGGTCTGCGGAAGCCTCCTGCACACCCCGAAGTAAGGCTGGCAGAATAATTTGGGCTGTTGCCCTGTAGGGACTGAGGGACCACAGGGAAGGAAACAGAGCTTGTAGTAACACGATATGGTAAGGAAGAGCCGTGACCACACACCCTTGTTGGCTGTGAACACACACAAATGTCCATCCTCTTGGCAGGAACCTGCTGGTGTTGGAGCCAGAGTAAAGAATGGTGGTCAGAGACAGCTTTGTCAGTAATAGGTCGGTCTCTTGGGTTTGTTTTTTTCCTGAGGGGGGCAGGGGCACACCTGGTAGTGCTCAGGGTTTAAATTTTTTGCCAAACCTTTGACTCTGCACTTAAGGATCACTCCTGGCATCTTGGGGGATTATATGGGGCGCCGAAGATTGAACCTGGGTTGTTCGCATGCAAGGCAAGTGCCCCCCGCCCTGGAGGTGAGAGTCTTTGTGCCACTTTCCTTTCCTGTTTGGGGGCACCTTGTATGTAGGAGAGACAGCCTTGAATTTGAGGTGGCACTGTGAGGTTTCTGCCATGCGTTCTCATAGAAAAGAGCTCCAGCCTCTGAACCCTGTTGTGCAGGGGTTGGCCGTGCTCCCCGGAGGGGGTTTGAGGCAGCCAGGTGGATGCGAGGCTGCCACCTCTCCCAACCAGGTAAGTCCTTCAATCCTAGTTCAGGTCAAACTGAACTAGGAACCCTGGAACCCACCTGGATTACTTAAGCTTCCTGACAGACTCTACCTTGGCTGAGATCGGGTTTGTGGTCCAGTGTGGTTGCTTCTGATCTGTGTTCTGGAAGGTAGACTCTGGCTGTATCTTGCCTGTGGTGAGGAATAGAGAGGGTTTTTCTGTGACCCAGGAGATTGTTGGGTGTGTCTGCTAGGCTGCTACAAGTGGGCCTACTAATGGTGGCAGAAGAAGAAAGTCTTCCAGAGCCCCCTGATCTGTGGACCCATTAAAATTTTCTCCATATCTTTGGCTTTTTTGTGGGGTAGCCACACCTGTGGTGCTCAGGGTTTATTCCTGCCTCTGTGCACCAGAATTGCTCCTAGTGGTGGGCTCAGTGACCGTTCTGCCTGGGGTCGAACCTGGCTCAGCTGTGGGCAAGGCAGGTGCCCTCCCTACTATACTATCTCTGGTCCCTACTTTCTCCGAGTCTTCTTTTTTGGGCCTCACACAGTGGTGCCCAGGGCTTACTTCTGCTCTGCTCTGGGATCACTGATGGCAGACTCCGGGAACCATATAGAGTGCTGGGAATCGGACCTAGCTTGGACGCATGCAAGGCAAGTTCCCTGCTGCTTGTCACCTATCACTCCAGTCCCCTTTCTCCAAGTCTTACATAGTTAAACCTATGTGAGATGGGGCAGTGGAGCCTGTCCCTGCCTTGAACTCTGCTGTTGTAGCTCCACCTGGTGGCCATGACTGAGTGCAACTCCCAGAACAGCCTGAGCCTGAGGGGATCCCAGGAGTCTTACAGCTTTTCTGGATAGTGACAGCAGGTGGTTGTGGCATGTGGGACTGAGACAGAGGGTGGGTAGCAGTGCCCCAATTACCTCAGTGACCTTGAAACTTTGCTTCTGCCTGCAAGCCTCAGTCTGCAGCCGGCTAGAACACACATGCTTGCCCAGACATATCCTCCACCTTTCCCAGGAAGTGTGCCCCATTTACTTCCTGCTCTTCTTTGCTTCACTTTGGCAGTGCCAGCTTCTCCTGGGGAAGCATGCTCTTATGGTGCAAGTGGGCGGCCTGGATCTGATTGATACTCTAGTCTGGGCCAGGGAGGGAGGGTGGTGAATAGACCTGGGCCCTGCCCCCACCGTGCTGACTGTGCAGGTAACCTTGGCAGGTCATCACAGTTCTCTTGGGCCCCAGGCCCCCTCTCCTTGCCTCTGTAGGGAAAGTGTGAATCTGGACTCTGCTTACCCCTGACCCCACCTTCCCAGGGACTCTTTTCCATTCCCATTCAGTTGCCCCCTAACTCAGATCTTGTGGGGAGATGGACAGGCAGGGGACCCCCCCCCCTTCCTGTGGGAGAGCTACGGGCTCACACCTAGTGGTCCCAGTGCCTGTGAGTGAGGGGGTCCTGGATGTGTCTCCTTGAAGCCATCACTGTGGCCAGGGGCACAGAGCTCCCCAGTGGACTTCTGGGCTTGTGCCCATCTTGGGCAAAGGTGTTAGGGCCTGCTGTTAGGAGAAGGACACATCCTGCAGCCCCCCAGGGGAGAGGTGTGTGGTACTGGAGCTGTGTCTCTGTGTCCAGAGGACTGTGTTCTGAAGTCAGTCAGCGAGAAGCTGAAGCAGGTCCTGGAGTCGTTCCTTGCTTTCCTGGTCCTCTTGCCAGGTTCCTAGCAATCTGGTCTGAGGTGGTTCGGGTGCCTGCTTTACCCTGTAGGTATTCCTGGACCTTTCTTTTCTGGTTTCTGTGGTTGCCACTGCAGGAAGCAAGAGGGTGGCTGCCCAGCCCCATACCCCGCAGCTGCCATGAGAACTGCTCCATCCCCGCATTCCCCCTACCCCCACAACTACCATTAGAGCTGCCTGGTCCCCACACCCCGCTGGCCACACTCATGGGTCCCTGGTTGCTTTTCTCCTGCCCCATCTAACTTCCTCTGCTTTGAAAATCTTCCCAAGGTCGCAGACGCCGGCGGATCTGCTTTGGGAGCCTGAGTAGCTGCTGCCACCAGAGTCTGGAGCCATGAGCGGGTTTAACTTTGGAGGCGCGGGCGCCCCAACAGGCGGGTTCACTTTTGGCACTTCAAAGACGGCGACGACCACCCCTGCTACAGGGTTTTCTTTCTCCACGACCGGCACTGGCGGGTTTAATTTTGGGACCCCCTCCCAGCCGGCTGCAAGTACCCCTTCCACCAGCTTGTTCTCACTCAGTTCCCAGACTCCAGCAGCCCAGACCTCGGGGTTCAGTTTTGGAGCCTCGACCCCCGCATCAGGAGGATCGGGCTTCTCCTTGGGCGTCAGCATTCCAAAGCTGAACTTGAGCCACGCCACGGCCACCCCCACCACAACTGCCACTGGCGGCTTCGGGCTGAGCGGCAGCACCCTCACCAATGCCATCTCCAGCACCACCACCTCCAGCCAGGGCCCGGCACCCACTGGCTTCGTGTTCAGCTCCGCCTCGACCACGTCTGCCGCCCCCTCCAGCACACCTGGAGGCTTCTCATTCACAGGTGGAGGCTCGTCCCAGACCGCATCCTCTGGTTTCACTCTTGGCTCCTTGGGGAGCACAACCCAGCCTACGACACTTGCCACGTTGCCCTTCACTTCAGCCACACCAGCAGCGGCCACAGCAGCGGGGACCACACAGCCTGCTGTTCCCACCCTTGCCGCTGCCAGCACCAGTGCTGGAACCACACTTTTTGCTTCCATCGCCACCACTCCAGCCTCAGCCAGCAGCAGCAGCAGCGCACTCTCCCTCGGCACCTCGACCTCAGCGGGGGCTCCCGGCACCGCAACACAGGGCTTTAACCTGAAGACCCCTGGAGTAAGTTCGGCTTCCACAGCGACATCCACTGCCACCTCCGCCACCACCACTACTGGCAGCACCTTTACCCTGAAGTCAGGAGCACCAACGGGCCTCTCTGGCAACTTGCAGCCCAACTTGCAAACCTCCAGTACAACCACGGGAGTGTCAGCCAGTCCTGTGATGACCTATGCGCAACTGGAGAGCCTGATCAACAAGTGGAGCCTGGAGCTGGAGGACCAGGAGCGCCACTTCCTGCAGCAGGCCACGCAGGTCAATGCCTGGGATCGCACGTTGATTGAGAACGGTGAGAAGATCACCACCCTGCACCGTGAGGTGGAGAAGGTGAAGCTGGACCAGAAGCGACTGGACCAGGAGCTCGACTTCATCCTCTCGCAGCAGAAGGAGTTGGAAGACCTGCTGAGCCCACTGGAGGAGTCAGTAAAGGAGCAGAGCGGGACCGTGTACCTGCAGCACGCCGACGAGGAGCGTGAGAAAACCTACAAGCTGGCCGAGAACATCGACGCACAGCTGAAGCGCATGGCCCAGGACCTCAAGGACATCATCGAGCACCTGAACACATCTGGGGGACCCGCGGACACCAGCGACCCACTGCAGCAGATCTGCAAGATCCTCAATGCTCACATGGATTCACTGCAGTGGATTGACCAGAACTCCGCGCTGCTGCAGAGGAAGGTGGAGGAGGTGACCAAGGTGTGCGAGGGGCGGCGCAAGGAGCAGGAGCGCAGCTTCCGGATCACGTTTGACTGAGCTGGGCTATGGGGGCGGGAGGGTCCGGGTACTGAACAGGTTCACTAGCGATGAAATTCTTGTTTGTTCTTCCTTTCCAATGGTCGTGCTGTGAGAACGCTCCTGTGTGCGTGTCTTCGCATCAGCAGTCTTTGGTACCCTCAGCCTTTCCACCTGCTCCTCGCACACTCCTCTCTGCCCATGCACTACGGAGAGACCAAGGCTCAGGGGTGTTGGCAGTGAGCGAGACTTTCCCACCAGCGCCCGCCCTGGTGGACTGTGAATCAGGTGCAGAGATGGAGAATCGCAGAGGTGGGAGGTCAAGTGAGGGACTGAACCGAGGTGTGGCAGGGCTCAGGTGGGCCAGAAGCCTTGCCTGCCCTCTTCCCAGCTACCACCTCCTGCAGACTTCTCGGTTTCACCTCCTCCAGGAAGCCCTTTCTGCTGCCTATAGCTGTGTCACGTTGCTGTCCTGAGCTGGCCCCTTAGATTAACACTTGGCACACTCTGGTGCATGCGGGCCTCAACCTTCAATAAGGAGCCATATAGGTGGGGACTGTTCTGTTCCCTCTTGATTCTTGGCAACAGTCCCTCTCACTTAGAGGAGACTCACATGAAACTAACCAATTTGTGAAACAGCCACAACTCCCGAGTCCACAGACTCCATCTGAGCTTCCCACGCCATGTCCCGCCTGGTTGGAGCAGATGGCACGACTGGTGCATCCTGAGTGTCCTGTGTAAGCATCTGTATGCTCAGCTGCACTCACATACCCAGAACTTGGTGTCACTTTCTCAAATAAAAACGTGGAACAAAAATGGCTTTTGTTTGTGGGTGACTTACAGTGGGGGAAGGATGTCTTCTAGAAGGGTCAGCTGAGTGGAATTCCCTCTGAAGCTCTGCTGAGCAGAGGGCAGTACCCATCTCCGTCTTCCCCTCGCTGTTTCATGCATAGTTGTGTGTCCACAGTTGAGTGTGGGTCGCATGGGATCTTCACGTGGCAGCCTGACCGGCCTTTGGCACCCTTGGTATGTGCATGCCAAGGCAAGCCCCGTGCTCTGGTTTCCGGAAGTGACAGTCAGGGACCAGCTTCTCCTTCAGCTTTGCAGACAGGTCCCACCCCCCAGAAACCCTGAAGAATCAATCTGAGAGGTGAACTTGAAGAGGGAGACCACCCCCCACCCTCCCAAAAAAAAAAGGCTTCTCAAGGGGCTGGAGTGATAGCACAGCAGGTAGAGCGCTTGCCTTGCACGCGGCCTACCCGGGTCCGATTTCCAGCATCCCATATGGTTCCCTGACAACCACCAGGAGTAATTCCTGAGTGCAGAGCCAGGAGTAACCCCTGTGCATCGCCAGGTGTGACCCAAAAAGAAAAAAAAAGGCTTCTCAAAAACTTCACTACACCCATGAGGTCACTTTGCCCCATAAGGCAGCTGTGTAATACCTCTGATCTGGGGTGGGGGTGTCACACAAATTCCTCATGTTTGAAGCCCCTAATCTGGCGCTGAGGCTGGGCAGGGAGCCCGCAGTCGAGGCAGGTGGTCTTGAGCCTGCATTTCTAATATGCCTGTCCAGAGATGAACATCGGAGCACCAAACATTCTCATGGCTGCATTTATAAATAAAAACAATTTGAGGGGCTGGTGAGTTTGGGCACAAGGAGGAAAGAGCTTGGCTTGCATACTGCTGACTCCCCCAAGCCACCAAGCACCAAGAGTGACTCCAAAACCAAATCAGAGGACTGCTCTTTCTCCCTACAGCCCATGGCGTCTTGGATGCCCCACTAAACACAGCAGGGGCTAGAGCGGTAGCACAGTGGGTAGGGTGTTTGCTTGCACACAACCGACTTGGGTTCAATTCCCAGCATCCCGTATGGTCCCCCAAGCACCACCTGGAGTAATTCCTGAGTGCAGAGCCAGGAGTAACCACTGTGCATCGCCGGGTGTGACACCCCACCCCCCCCCCAAAAAAAAAAAAAAACAGCAGCTTGGGTCTACTCATGCGATGGTTGGTGGCGGTGTCCTCAGGCACAGTTATGAAAGGAGGAAAGGGCGGCCTGGTTGATGGTCTCAGAGCAACAGCTGGCCAGGTACCACCCTGCGGGGGCGGGGAGGCAAAGGGGGACTTCATCATAACTGCAGTTTCCCTTTCCAGGAAGGAAGCTCGCTGCCCCGCCAGCGCACACAAACACCTGCTTAAGTTCTGTGGCTTAGTTAATACGGACACAGCAATGTGGTGACTAATTCGGAATCAGGCTCTTGAAGGTGACTCCTCACAAAACTTCCTTTTTCCCATATGAGGGGTAACAGTGGCGAGTGGATGTATGGCATTTTATTTACTGAATACTTTGGGGGTCACACCTGCTTGGAGGCTACTCGTGGGTTCTCAGGAGTTGCTCCTGCCAGTACTGAGGAACTGTTGTGTTGCTAGGGCTTGAACCCAGATCTCCCTCGTGCAAACCATGCACTCCTGCCCCTTGAGTCACCATCCCAGTCTTTGACTTTATTCTGGGCTTCCCACAGTTCAGTCCTTGGGCCCCAGCGGTGCAGTGCAGCTCAGGCCCTCAGGACAGCACCAGGATCCTGAACTCTGTTTTTGGTTTTTTTGTTTGTTTGTTTGTTGTTGTTTTTTGCTTCTTTTTTCTTTTTGGGTCACACCCGGTGATACACGGGCTTATTCCTGACTTTACACTCAGGAATCACCCCTGGTGGTACTCAGGGCACCATATGGGATGCTGGGAATCGAACCCGGGTCAGCCGTGTGCAAGGCAAATGCCCTACCCGCTGTGCCATCGCTCCAGCCCCTGGTATTGGTTTGGGAGCCACATACCCACCGGTAATCAAGGGTCACTCATGGTGGTGCTTGGGACACATGCAGTCTCTAGAGGGTTTGGCTTCATGCAAAGTAAGCATTTTAACCACTGTTAAAATTGACTTGGGATTTGACCACACTGGTGGGCTGTGTTCAGGGATCATTCTTTTTTTGTTTGTTTGTTTTTTGGGTCACACCTGGCGATGCACAGGGGCTGCTCCTGGCTCTGCACTCAGGAATCACCCCTGGTGGCGCTCAGGGGACCATATGGGATGCTGGTAATCGAACCTGGGTCGGCTGTGTGCAAGGCAAACACCCTACCCACTGTGCTATCGCTCCAGCCCCCAATTCTTGATGGTGCTCTGGGGACCATAAGCCCTGCCAGTGATGGATCCCACTCCAGCTGCGTTCAAGGCAAGCACCTTCCCCCACTGTGCCATCTCCTGGATGTCTGCTCTGTTGGATGAAAGGTATTCAATGGCTTCTGAAGCTTCTGGAACCGAAAGTGTTGGCGCTCGAAGCCTGCCACTCTAGGCCAGCTGACCACTGCTCTCAAGTTTCCAAACCACTCAGATTCTAGCTAGGCCTCATTGTCCCTACCTGCCCCATCCTGAAGGCCCCAAATACTGACAGGAAAGGATTGGCGACTCCTGTTCCAGAGAAACAGCCTGAGGTTTCCTTGGGCCAGGGGATGTGCTGAGTGATGGATGACATGCCTCGTGAGCCTGGGTTCCATCCCTGGCACCCCCAAAAGACAAATCGACAGAGGGACAAAATGTATATGGGACAGATGTGAGGCAACGAGAGCATCGGGTTGTTACCCTCATCCGTTTTATACATTTGACTTTTCCGAAGCAAATGTGTATGAGCAGGGCCCTGCCACCCCCCTAGCCTCCCACCTGCTCTCCCCGCCAGGACCCGGACCTGGTCTGACAGCCGGCAGCGCTGCCAGGTTCACACATACTTCAAGATGACTTCTGTCCTGGGCTAACTTCAGGGCCATGGGCGCTGGGAGCGGCCCCCAGAGCCATCTGTGCTGTGAGTGTCCCCTTGGGGCCCTGGGACTGGGAGGAAAGTGGGTAAGGTCTAGTGCTCTCCTGGGGCCGGCTGATCTCCGGCAGCTTCAAAGCTCACCAACCTCGTGGGGGAGGGGGAGGTTCAGTAGTGGGTGGTTTTTTGGGTTTTGTTTTTTTTTTGGCTTTTTGGGTCACACCTGGCGATGCACAGGGGTTACTCCTGGCTCTGCACTCAGGAATTACCCCTGGCCGTGCTCAGGGGACCATATGGGATACGCCCTACCCGCTGTGCTATCTCTCCAGCCCCAGTAGTGGGTGTTTTTTATCAGGACACACTTAGAGTTATGGTTGAGTTCCAGGCATAGGTGCTTGATCCTGGCTGAAGTGTTGCTTCCCGTTGGTTCCTTTTTTGTTATTTGGACCACACCTAGGGGTGCTCAGGACTTACTCCCGGCTCTACAGTTAAGAATCACTCCTGGTGGGGGACCACTTGGGATGCCTTGCGTAAGACAAATGCCCTCCCCACTGTACTATAGCCCCAGCCCCCCATGTGTTTCTTCACAACTGTATAAGGAATGTGCTGAGTGCGGATGCCAGGAGGTGCACAGGACATACTGCCTGTCACCCTCCGGTCCCCCCCACCCCCGATTTCTCGTGGCAGCCTCTTTCCTTCTCTCTAGTCCCAGGGTCCTCAGCCAGGGTAGTGGGTATGCCAGAAGAGACCTGTTGTCCTGGCATCTGGTGGGTTGAGGCCCACTAGGCTGTTTAGTGTTCTTTTGTAGTGCTCTGGATGGGTACCCAAAAGCTGAGATGTTACACCTCCCCTCCCCCAGCCCTATGTCAGGAGTGGGCCGGTGGTAGAGTGCTGGCCTTGAAACTGGGAAACTGACTGATCCCAGGCACCCTCCAAACGACAACATGGGCCGGATCCAGGGTACTAGACCACAAGCAGGTTCTGACACTTGTTCCCTGGTGCACCTCAGTTTCCCCTACTGCACTCGGAGACGGTGAGGGCCATGATGCCTAAATCCCTGATGAATGAACAATGGCAGCCGTGGCGGGTTGTAGCGCAAGGCTCTGTATTTCACTGAGTGGAGAGCAGAGTAGCTCCTGCCTGAGCCAGACGCTGGCTCCCTGTTCCCATCCCTTGCCCCCCGACTCTTGAGCAAGGCTCTGGTATCCTGGCTTACGGGCTGAGCTGGTGGTGTGCCTGGAGCCAGGAAGACCCTGAACAGCAGTCCACATGGGAGGGACTGGGTGTCTGCCAGAGACACCCCTGGAGCCCCACAGATCAACCCTAATGGGCACATCCAGGGAGCTTCTGGGCTCTGCTGCCCCCGCCCTCTGCTTTCTTCCTGAGGGGTCTCACCATGAAGTGGAGCAGGCCACAGGGGAGTCCACCAGAATTGGGGAGCAGAAAGCAGTCAAGCTCTGCGTGTCACCCCCAGCCCCAGCACCCTGCTCTGCCGGGTAACCACAAGACTTCCAGAGAAATGGGGTGCGGCTGCCCTGACACAGATATAGTCTTGGCTTTTCCCCAGTGGCCACAGATGTGTCTGTCCTGTTCATTTTTCTCCTTGGCCCCCATGTCACATGTGTCCTGACTCACTGTCCCACTCACCACATCCCCTTGAACTCCATGGGGGACTTCCCAGCCTGCTGCAGGGAATGTTTCCTGCCCTCTGGCTGCCTCTTCCTTCCCCTAACGGAGAGAAAGTCCCAGGTTCAGGGAACCCCGACAGGTTTCCTTGGCTAAAGCTCTCCCCAAGTCCCTGTGGCCCCCTGAGGCTGTGGTGGCGGAGTGTCTCTGGGGCCAGGTCATCTCACACAAACCATGTCTCTGATCTTGGCATCCATCCCCAACACCCACCCATATGGTCCCCTGAGCCCTGCCGGGAGGGATCGTAAATGCAAGTAGCCCTAAACACTGCACTGTCCTGCCCAGGAACAAAAAGCCTTTGTCTGAAGTGTCACTCCTCAGTTCTCTGGGTTCATGCTGCCATGGTTCTGACTGCAGGACTGGGGAGGTCCGAGAATGGTCTTCAGACCCAGAGCCCCCCAGCTCTGTAAAACCTTCATGCCCCCTAGAATCTTCCTGCTGCATCTCACAGAGGGGGAGAGGGGACAACACACGAGGTCCACAGGAAGCATGCAGCCCCGAGTCAGGCAGCACCCCCTCTTCCCTGCTTGGATGGGCAGCCACCCACCCTTGGCTTCCTGCACCCAGCAGCCCCACAATTATTAGGGGCCAGAAGGGAAAAAAAAACAGACCATTGTGTTCCCTCTACGCACCCTGCTCCGTCAGCCGCCCCCGCCAGCTTCATCTCACCCTAAGGGTGAAGAGCAGTTTCACTTCCCCGTGTGGGTCCCAAGAGGACGGGGACAGGCCGGGGCCCTTTAAAAGGTGGGGAGCAGAGAGAGTAGGTGTCCAGAGCCAGGTAGGCTGGGGCAGAGGTGGTGAAGGCGAGTAGCTGGCTAGGGGGAGAGCTGGGAGGGAGAGTGGGAGGGAGGCGAGCAGATCTGGGTCAGAGGGTGCCACGGCCAAGGGGTTAGTGCTGGGGCAGGCCCAGGACTCGACGCCCCCATCACGGTGGCTCTTGCCTCCCCTCCACCCCAGACACCGCCTCCCGCTCCGAGTCATGGCCCACTTGGGTAAGTTGGCAGAGGAAGGGACGCTGTGTGGGGGAGCTGGAAACTTTCCTGCATGAGGACCCCCACCCACTGATCCTCCCCCGACTCCCAGCCTGGCACCTCCTCTCCCTGGTCCCCATCCTCAGCCTGGTCTCCTCCCTGGACTGGAAGGCCCCCCACAGCCAGGACCCCTTTGAGAAGTGCATGCAGGACCCCGACTATGAATGGCTGCTCAAGGTCGTGACCTTGGGCCTCAACCGGACCAGGACGCCGCAGAGGGTGATTGTGGTGGGTGCCGGTGTGGCCGGGCTGGTGGCTGCCAAGTTGCTTGGTGATGCCGGCCACAAGGTGAGGTGGGAGATGGGCATCCCGTGGGTGCTGGGGTGAGGGAACTGGGAGCTGGGAGTGGTGCTGAGAGACCTTCGGCACCCCCACTCCCGCACTCATCTGGAGGGATTTCGGGGTGGGGGCTTGGAGGGGGGGGGAGTTGGGAACTCTTCCCGAGAGGAAGTGCCCCCTGAGGCCTAACGGCAGTGCAAGAGTGAGTGGGCTGGGCTGAGAGCTTCTGCTGGGAAAACCCTGCCTCCTGAGCAGAAAGTTCCCCTCAGAGCTGGCTGGACACCCTGTGTTCAAGTAGCCTGCAGCACTCCAGATCGGGTGGGCGGGTGTCTCTGGGTAGATGGCACCAGTGGAAGGAGCCCTGTTTGACACCCCTCCCCCCACCCTCAGGTCACTGTCCTAGAGGCAGACGGTAGGATCGGGGGCCGCATCTTAACCTATCGAGATAAGAAGACAGGCTGGATTGGGGAACTGGGTGCCATGCGCATGCCCACCTCACACCGGTGAGACCTGACCCTAGGTGCCCCCACCCTCACCCGTCCCACACCGGACTCCAGCCCTGCTGCCCAGCAGCCTCACCCGGCCCCCACCTAGCCCTGCAGCACACCTCCCGGGCTGTGCGTGACCCAGACCCACCCCCAGACCCACCTTCATATCCCTGCCTGGGTCACGTCTCTGTCCCAGGTCACAGGCCTTTCCTCTGCTGGCAGCTCCTAATGCTGCCAGTTCTGCAGTGTCTGGCTCAGTGCCCAGCCTGGTGGCCCCCAATCCAGCCCTGCTCCCTACATGGATGGCGGGGTGTCTCACCCTGTCCCCAGCTCCAAGCTCCAGGCCTCTGATCCGCCCATCCTCTTCGCACAGAATCCTGCAACAGCTCTGCCGGAATCTAGGGCTCAACCTCACCAAGTTCATTCAGTATGACGAGAACACATGGACGGAGGTGCGCGAGGTGAAACTGCGCAACTTCGTGGTGGACAAGATGCCCGAGAGGCTGGGCTACAAGCTGCAGCCTCGGGAGCAGGGCCACTCGCCCGAGGAGATCTACCAGATGGCTCTCAGCAAGGTGGGCCAGGTGGTGCCCGTCCCCCAGCCCTGACTGCTAGCCCCCCTGGCACCACATCTGCCACCTCTGGCCCCGGCCCACCAAGCTAGCTACACTTTCGGTTTCTGTGTAGATTCACAGGCTGGTATAAATCCTGAGACTCAGACCGTCCTGTCCCCACCAAGAGCAGCATGTACCCTGAAACTTACTGGTCTCCCCACAACCCAACACCATCCTCACTCACTTTGTCTTTCTTCTCTCTGCCCCATGTTACTGTTACGGGGAGTGACCCCATTACAGGAGCCCGCCGCAACCCTCCTTCCCCCCCCCCCCACAGCACCCCCTCATCACTCAGCGGTGAGTGGGTGGCTGAGGGAATGAGGGCACAACTTTGGGTCACTCCCCAGCCACAATGTGACAGGATGAGAAGCTGTGGTCCCAGGAGGGCATGAGATGGACAGCAAAGCAGGTGGAGGCAAAGGAGAGCAGCTGGGGGTAATGGTGCCCCAGCACCTGAGCAGAACCATGGCCGGCCAGACAGGAGAACGGAAGACTGCAAGGGCGCCACCTTCCAGTGGGGACCACTGGGCTGCAGGCAGCCAAGGGCGAAGGTCGGCCAGCCCGGTGGGGATGTTGGACTGCAGGCCTGGACCCCCAATTTAGTGCTCTCTGCTTGCTGCTCCCCAGGCCATCAGAGACGTCAAGACCATGGGGTGCAAAAGGGCAATGAAGAAGTTTGACAAACTCACGCTCCTGGTGAGTGGGGTCCGGGATTCACTGGCTGAGGCTGCCTGTGGGCATCAAGCCCATGCCAATGCTTCTCTGTCCCCTCCCATGTCCTTCTGTTGCCCTCATCTGTCTCAGGAACCACGGGGGTAGAGGATAGTACAGCGGGTAAGGCACCTGCCCAGGGTTTGATCCCTGGAACTCTATAGGGTCCCCTGAGCCCACCTAGAGTGATCTCTGAGCAGAGCCAGGAGTTAGCTCTGAGCAATTGCCGGGTGTGGCCAAATCAAGCAAAAAGACGAGGGAGGGGGAAGCGATGGAGCGGGAGAAGCAGGAGGTGGCATTGCATCCAGGTCCTGGGGACTGGACTCAGCTGGGGAAGAGAACTCCATGACAGGTTCTTCTGGACAGAGTCCTGACCTAGGACCTCTGCATCCCCCAGGGATACCTTCTCGGGGAGGGAAATATAAGCCAGCCCGCCGTGCGGCTCCTGGGTGACGTGATGTCCAAGGATGGCTTCTTCTATCTCAGTTTCTCCGAGGCCTTGCGGGGCCACAGCTGCCTCAGCGACCAGCTCCGGTGAGGGACGGCGCCAGTATGGGGCGGGACTTGGAGCGAAGGGGAGCAATGGGGAACTGGCACGGGCCGAGGGGCGGAGCTTAGAGGAAAGGGGAGCGAATGGGAACTGGCCAGACCAGTGGGGCAGCCCGGAGGGGCGGGACGCCCCTGGAGTCAGGCTCCCCGTTGGCCTGCCCGCAGGTACCTCCGCATCGTGGGCGGGTGGGACCTGCTGCCACGTGCGCTGTACAACTCGCTATCGGGTTCGGTGCTGCTGCACTCGCCGGTTGTGAGGATGACGCATACAACGAAGGAAGTACATGTGCACATCGGGAACGACACTCGGTCCCGGCACCTGAAGGTCATGGCAGCCGATGCGGTGGTGCTGACGGCCAGTGGGCCGGCGCTTCAGCGCATGACCTTCAAGCCGCCCCTGCCGCTTCAGCTTCAGGAGGCGCTGCGCGCGCTGCACTACGTGCCGGCCACCAAGGTGTACCTGAGCTTCACCCGGCCCTTCTGGCACAAGGAGCACATCCGGGGCGGCCACTCGAATACAGACCGCCCGTCGCGCGCCATCTTCTACCCGCCGCCGGGCGAGGGCGCGCTGCTGCTGGCTTCGTACACGTGGTCGGACGCCGTGGCCCCGTTCGCCGGCCTGAGCGTGAAGGAGGCGCTGCACTTGGCGCTCAACGACTTGGCCACGCTGCACGGATCCGACGTCTACCAGTACTGGGATGGCACTGGCGTGGTCAAGCGCTGGGCCGACGACCCACACAGCCAGGGCGGCTTCGTGGTGCAGCCGCCGGCGCTCTGGCCTATAGACAAGGAGTCCGGCTGGTTCACCCCCCACAACCGCATCTTCTTCGCTGGCGAGCACACGGCCCACCCGCATGGTTGGGTGGAGACAGCTGTGAAGTCAGCGCTGCGGGCCGCGGTGGCCATCAACAACCGGAAGCTGGGCCATGCGGTGCCCGGGCCGGACAAGGTGTGGCAGGAGCGTGGCAGTGGTGGGGACACTGAGGAGCCAGAGCGCAGCCAGCCGCCCCCGAGGACCTCATATTAAAGTCTTACTTTATTTTGGAAAGCGCGTGTCCTCCTGTCCGCTCCTTCACTGCTGGGCGGGGGCGGAGCCAGTGAGGCTGCGACCCCTCCCCAACCTCGCACCCAAGCAGCTCCCTTACTTCGCAAACGGGCTCCATGCCGGTGGGGGCGTGGGCTGTGCGGGGTACCCGCGGAGTGATGGGAGCCAGACGCAGGGTCGGTTGGACACGTGTTTATTCTGCTCAGGAACAGCCCATCTATCTGGCTTTTGTCCGGATACCTCCCCCAAACAGCAACGCACCCCATCTTCATTGCTCCCAAGCCGGACCGATGAAGGTGTGGGGGGCTCCACAGCGCCTTCACACATACATACACACACACGCACACACACACACACACACACCTCCTCTTTGGACTCAGACTCATTGGCCAGATCGGGGTTGGGCCAGGCTGGGTCAGCTTGGGGCCACTGGCCACCCCCGCAACCCTGCGGGATCCCCGTCGAGGTCCCAGCACATGTGGCAGCCTCTCTCGGCCACCAGCCAAGAAACCCTCGACCCCAAGGTCGTTAAGGTGGGGCGCCCCCAGCCAGGGGTGCAGTCTGGCAGATAAAGTGCCTGTGCACGCCAGGTGCGCTGCATTAAGGGACCGCGCCGTCGTCGTCCTCCTCCGGCAGGATCTCAAGGCTGCTGTCGGGTTGTGGGGCCGGGTCCATGAAGGGCGGCGGGGCCGGAGGGGCCCGGGTGGGTGACAGCGGCAGAGGGGAGGCCGGCGGGGAGGGGCTGCGGGCTTCCTCAGGCGGCACCAGCCCCAGGATCTCCTGCACATTGTGGGGTAGCTCCTGGAGGGCAGGTGTTAGTGAGCGCGGTCAGACAGCGGGACGTGGGGAGGGGCGCACGGGTGGGCACTCACCGGGCACGCTGTCAGCTGCCTGTACAGGGCCTCGGCCCGGGTCAGCACGTCCTCCACGCTCAGCTTCATGGTCAGTTCATTGATGTGCTGTGGGAGCCGGCAGTCAGGCCCCTCTGCTTAGCCATGCAGGCGCCACCACCGCCCCTGCGCCACTAAACGTGGAGGCAGACAGGGTGCTCTGGGGCACCAGGCAGTCTCAGCCACTGCCCAGTTCCAGAACAGTGGTGAGGAAGCCTGGCACAGGCACAGACTACACGCTTAGGGAGCACTGTGCTAGGAGTCCGGCTGGCCCAGCAGGAGATAAGCAGGACTCTGCACTCCCAGCCCAGGTACTGCCACCTCCCCACTCTAGGGAGGGGGACCCTCGAGATGCTGGGGTGGACCCACCCTGTAGGGGAGCCCCGTGCGCAGGGTGGGCTGGGGACAGCCAGGGCTCACCTTAAGGATCTCATTGGAGCCGAAGCCAGAGAGCATGAGGGTGTCCCGCTCCATGTCCAGGATGGCGCAGGCCACCAGCAGGTGTAGATTCGGCCCAGGGAGCCCAGTCCACAGCACCTTCAGGTGCCAGAGGAAAGCGTCACCACTCAGCCTCAGATGCCCACCTCCCCACCTGCCCGCCAGGCTGACTGGCCCACCTCCCACAGGCGAAGGACATCCGGGAAAGGGAATTCCCTCTTGAACCAGATGAGCAGCCACCGGAAGCAGAAACAGAGTGAGCCAGAGTCCTGGGAGTCTATATGTGGACAGGGGTGCAAGTGCGGGCTGCTAAGTCCAGACTCCAAACCAGCCCCCTACCCAGTGGGGCTACATGTCCCCGTGGGGAGACTGAGAGCAAGTTACCTGGCTGCAGGACTGGCCACAGCCCAGTGCAGAAGCAACCAAGGCTTAGCCCCGAGCGAGACCAGCCTGGGCATCCCCACCCTCCTGTGAAGGGGCGCGGGGAGAGCACCCCAGGCAAGGCAGTGATTGCGTGCTGGGACCAAACACAGGACTAACCTTCACTCGGGTCATTTCCCTGCCTCTCAAGGGCTAAACATCCCCCACCCCACGTCTGCGGGGTAGCCATGGCAGGTGTGCTCAGGATTCCCAGGTTCGGAACTAGGGGGCTGAGGGGACCCATAGCTACTCTCTGACCCAAGAGGTAAGTATCTTTTAAAGCTCTTAATTGGGATTTGGGGCCACATCCCACTCAGCTACCACCAGTGAGGTGCTGGGGGGGACATTGTTCCCCATGGGATCAGGGACCAAACCCCAAACCTGGGGCTCCGCTGCAAAGCACGTGCTCCAGTCCTTCGCCCTCTCCCCAATACCGGAGAGGTGTTGCTCCAGTATTGGCCAGGTAGTTTCACTCCTTGGATTCATGAAAGGAATGACGGACTGGGGCTGGGTGTTCCACTCTGACGCCCAGCTCCTACCCTTGTAGTTTACCTCACCGGAGCGATAACACCGCGGGTAGGGTGTTTGCCTTACACACAGATGACCGGGGTTTGATTCCTCCATCCCTCTCAGAGAGCCTGGCAAGCTACCGAGAGTATCCTGCCTGCACAGCAGAGCCTGGCAAGCTACCCGTGGCGTATATGATATACCAAAAACAGTAACAAGTCTCACAACTGGCGGGCAGGTGGGGAGGTGGGCATCTGAGGCTGAGTGGTGACGCTTTCCTCTGGTGCCCACTTGAGCAAATTGATGAACGATGGGACAATGAACAATGAACAACGAGACGACAGTGCTACAGCTACAGTGCACCCTAGGGGCAGGAACTGGAGCTAGTGGGAGGAAGTCTGCCTCACAGGGATGTGGCTCTGGGTTTGATCTCTGGCCCCCAAATTTAAAAAACACTGCTATCTACATTCTCTGCATCTTAATCTTTTTTTGTTTGTTTTGGGCTATACCTGGCAGTTCTTAGGGATTCTGCCTGGATCTGGCTCAGGGTTCAATCATAGTGCTGGGGTACCACGTGTAACATCAGAATTGAGCCTGGTCGGCATGTCAACGCCAACCGCAGGCGCTCCTGTGCTAGCTATTTGGCCTCCCTGCAATTTTGGGGGGAGTGGACCTTGGGTCACACCCAATCATGCTCAGGGGCTGTTCCTGGTTCTGCCCGGGAATAACCCCTGGTGGTACTTGGGGAACATACACAGTGCCAGGTCAGTTACATGCAAGTTTGTACCTTAACCCCAGTACTATCTCTGCAGTCCCCTGCAGTTTTTATATTAAATAGTAATAAAGACCAAATTTAAAGTCCGAAGATCGCCATCACAGCCCCTGGAGCCCAGCAAAGCAGCATAAGTCCAAACCCAGTTTATCTGCACAGGAGAGATGGGGGTGCAGAGCCTGAATGCACCACCCACTGCAGCCCGCAACGGCGGCGGGGAGGGGGGAGGGGGCTGCCCAAGCATGCACTAGTGGAGGTTTTGCTCCAAACACACTTCTACTTTTACGAGGGAGCTTGGGAACCTAAGTCCTGCGGGGGGAATTCTCTTGTTTGGGCTATGGCCAAATATCTGGACACATTAGTGGCCCAGATGCCAGCACCAAGGCAAACACACAGCCAGGGGTGCACTGCCCAGTGGTCAGCCCCAACCCCCGCACTGGTGGACCCAGCCCCACCCACCCACCGGTCATACCCAGGAAGTCGCAGAGCAGCGGGTCCAGCACCCGCAGCAGCAGCAGGAGCTGCCCGAGTTGCCGCTTCATGGTCTCCTGGCTCTCCTCGAAGTTCCCGTGCTGGGGGGGGCAAGGGCAAGGCTGCTTGGGAGCCAGAACCCCCTCCTGGGCAGGGACCCCGAGGGAGAAACACACACAGAGCCTGGGACTCGTCCCCATACACACACACTGGGACACACACCTGGGACTCTAACACACACACACACACACACACACACACACACACACACGGGACTCACACCCATAATCACATACACTGGGACACACATGGGACTCTACCACACACACAAACACACACCCTGGAACTCCCCCCATACATACACAATATACACACTTCCTGGGACTCCCCCCCCATACACACACATACACACACCCTGGGACTCCCCCCATACTTACACACACATACACACATATACACACACCCCGGGACTCCCTCCATACACACATACCAGGACTCTCACCCCATACACATATATCCTGGTACTTAACCCCATACACACATACTGGGACACACATCCCACAGGTCTCACACCCACAAACATCACATACAATCTGGAACTCATCCTATACACACACACACACACACACACACACACACACACACACACACACACACACACACACACACACACCCTGAGGCTCATCCTGGAACTTATATACACACACGCATGCACACACACACGCCTGCCTCACCACCAGCTCCATGAAGCCACAGAAACACCAAAACGCGTCCACCTCATTCTGAGTGACGAAGAGGATGGGGGAGAGGAGGTCACTCATGCCCTGGACGTAACCTGCGGGGGACACAGGGTTAGCCCCCAGCCTGGACCCTTGACGCCCTCCCAGCGCCCTGGACAGCCGCGGGCGCACCCAGGTCGAAGTGGTACATGCAGTAGGTGAGCAGGACGTCGTGCAGCAGGCTAAGCCCCGGGTTCTCAGGCCCCTCGTAGAATTTGTTGTTCCGGTCCGTGCGGCTCACATCTCGCTCTGCGGGCACAGGCCGTGACCCCTCAGCTGCACGCCCAGCAGCCTGCGCCCCCACCCCCCGCCTGCCCCACCACGTACCAATGAGGCTCCGGTAGCCATGCAGCAGGGAGTTTCTCCGCTCCTGCTCGGGGCTCACAGATTTCCACTGTAGCTTCATGCGGAAATACTCGTCTCTGCAGGGCAGGAGAGCCAGAGGTGGGGTGCAGCTCCAGGGACCCCAGCCACCCCCAGGCCCCTCTAAGAGCCCCAGCACTGTCCCCTGCATGTGCTCATTCCTGTCCCCACACCTAGGGGCCCTTTGTGGTGGTTTTGGATCACATCTGGCAGTGTTCAGGGTTGACTCTTGGCTCTGTGCTCAGGAATTACTCCTGGCTGTGCTTGGAGAACCCTAGGGGATGCCAGAGATTGAACCCAGGTTGGCCCTGTGCAAGGCAAGCACTGTCCCCACTGTACTGTACTATTTGTGGCCCCCAGATGTCTCCTGAACGCAACCCCCATGGGCTCTGGTGGAAAGTCTCGCACCTACCCTGGGCAGAGGCTCCGCCCAGACCAGGAGGAAGGCCAGAGGCCCTCATATAGATCGAGTCAGAAGCTGGGGCTGGAGCAATAGCACAGCAGGTAGGGCGTTTGCCTGGCACGCGACCGACCCGGGTTCGATTCCCAGCATCCCATATAGTCCCCTGAGCACTGCCAGGAATAATTCCTGAGTGCAGAGCCAGGAGTAACCCCTGTGCATCGCTGGGTGTGACCCAGAAAGCAAAAAGCAAAAAAAATAAAAAAGAAGAGTCAGAAGCTGGTGCCTCCCATGTGGGGCACAGGCCTGCCGACGCAGCTTTGGGACCATGGGAAAGCTCCCGCAGACTACCGTGGGTGCCAGGGGGAAGCGACTCACGTTTTCTTAAGCACGTGGGCCTTGTGCTCTTCAGTGGAGCCCTCCCAGCTGAGGTAGCCCAGGAGGAACTTCCAGGCCTCGCGTCTCAGACCGGGGCTTAGACCCTAGGGGTGGCAAAGCAGGTAGCTCAGAGGGTCGCGTGCAGGCCACTACCAGCACCCCCATCCCGCCCACCCTCAGCACCTCACCCCCGAGAAGATGCGAGCTTTCAACGCAGGGATCTGCTGCAGGCGGCCTTCAGCGCCCACGTGGCGGGCCCACTCCTCCTCGGTGACAGGGGACGTCCGCACCACAGCTGGCCGCGGGCCCAGCTCCACCTGCAAGGGTAAGGAGTGAGCCCAGGGACCCGGGGCGCACATGGTTCCACCAACAACTGAGAGCACCAAGTGTATCCTCAGGGGGCCCCAAACAAGTGTCCCCCTTCTGAGGAAGGACTCTGAACAATAAAGGAGGAGATGCACACTTGAAAAAACTGAAGGCGACTCCACTTCCCAAGAGGAACTGAGATGCAGGAAATGCAGTCACTGGTCCAGGGGGGAGCAGCCAGAGAGAGAACTCAGATCCCCCCATACTCACACAGGAAATGACCTCAAATCCGGGCTCTGGCTCGTCATCAGGGGGCGGAGGAAGGTCTGGGGAGGCCCCCTCGGGGTGTGGCTGCAGGGCGCCCCGGAAGAAGTTGGTCACACGGGAGAAGCTGCTGAAAGTGGTGGAGTAGGGGTCCTGGAGGAAGCGCTGTGGGCACAGTCAGGTGTCAGGGCTCCCCACCGCCTGATGCCCTACGGCACACGCCTTCCCGCCTCCCACCTCTGCCCCCCGCATGCCTCTGTTCCCCCCTCTGCCGACGCTCACCGACACCACGTTGGAGCTGTCCAGGTCAAAGAGCTGCAGCTGGTGGAAGGAGCTGGAGAGCGCTGAGGAGTCGTGCGGGAAGACGAGGTAGAGGCGGGAATCCTGTGGGGAGCTGGGGCCAAGGGGCTTTGCTGACACGTGAGTAGCCCCCACCTGCCACCCTCCCAGCCCAGAAGCCTTGTTTATCCTCAGGGGCACCCAGGAGCAGAGCCAGTCAGGCTGTGGGGATTGTACTGGGCACATGGGCTGCAGGGTAGTCAAACTTCAGATCATGCATCAACAAGACAGGCGTTCCCGGCATGCTGGGGCCACAGCCAAACCCTAGGGTGGGCCTGGGACACAGGATAGCCAAGAGAGGGAGGGGGTTCCTCACTTCCTTAGCCAAGGGATAAGCCACTAAGAACCCCAAGAGGTTGCAGAAAAGGGGGGAGGCTCTCCTTCCCCTGTGACTGCTAAGCACAGATGGGTGGGAGCCCCACAGACCCCCTCAATGAGACGGATGAAGAGGGAATAGCTGTTTTCTCAGACACCCCGGCAATGGGAGAAGCCTGGAATGCATGCACTCTGCCCTGTGGTGGGCAGAGCCTCTGGGTCGGTCTGCCCTGGGCTTCCTCAAAGCCTGGCAGGCGAAGACTCACGTGGCGAGCAGCAGGTAGCGGCTGAGCACGTGGAGCAGATCGCGGGTGCCGCCACGGTGGAAGTGGAGGGCTGGGAGGGAGCCTCCAGCCTGGGTCACCAGCACCAGGTAGGCCCAGCCTAGACCCGGCCTGGAGCGGCGGATGGACTTGAGCTCCCCCAGGCTCACCGAGAAGGCCCAGGAGCCCCGAGGAGGGCTGGGCTCTGCACCTAGGAAGATGATGCAGGATAGGGGACAGCGTACATCCTGAATGCGAGGCCCTGGGACCTCACTGGGTCACCCCCACCTGCTGGGCAACACAACCAAGGAAAGTGGCAGGAGCTAGTGGGGTCCCTACACCCGAGTGCAAAGTCTCCCCAAGACCCCTCAAGCTGGGACCACAGACCTCACTCTTGGCCCCCTACGCCTGGCTGCTCAGCTCAGCCCCACCCCAGACCCTGTCAGCTACAGGGCAGCGCCCACTCATCCAAGGCCTGTGGGGCCCTCCTGGCCCCAGAGATGCGAGCTTGGAGACCACCCCTTCCTGCAGGCCAGTCCACTAGCCTGAGTTTCCCCTCCCAGGTCTGGAGCTATGTGCCTGGATCCCAGCTGGGGATAGCTGTGTCCTCGCCTAACTTTGGGACTGCAAGGTCAGGGGCACCTTGACTGGGGCAGCAAATGAGAGTGGCCGGAGCCTGGGGTGAGGGGCATCTCTGCCCCCTGCCCCCAGCCTTACCTCTCGTAGGATTGGTGCTGCGGGGCCGGGGGCGCACAGTGCTGATGACGGCCCAGTCAGGCTCATAGCCAGGGTCAAAGGTGGGCTCCTCCTCGGGTGGGCAGGAATCACCCCCACTGGGGTCCTGCGGGGAAGAAAGCAAAGAAGAATGAGAGGCAGCGGCTTCAGCTGCCAGATTGGAGCCCAAAGGCCTCCCTGGAACGAAGCCTTATGGAATTCAAAAGATGAAAACTGAGGCACAGTGCAGGCATGAAACTGGCGAAGGCTCCACTGCTCCTGGGCCCCCTCTGGAGCTGCCAGCACCAGCCAGCACCAACCATGACCACCAAAGGCACTAGAAGTCACAGGGCAATGGGGGGGCCTGCAGGGGGAGAGGGGCGCTCTTATCCCCTCTTCCCTCTGCCTACTACAGCCATGCCGAGGGAACTCCAGATCCCCTGGTGCACTCATGGGCAAGTTCAGGAAACCATCTCCACGGGCTGAGCTATGCCCTGCACCCTGCCAGGGCACCCAGAGTGGGGTGGTGGGCCAAGGAGGCTGCCTTCTTGATGTCTGGCTTCTTTCCAGAGTGGGTACCTCCATCCCCACTGCTGGTAGAGTGACAGCCCGAGATCCCAATCGCGGCATATCCCAAGAATAAGGCCTGTCTGCTATCCAGCCCGCGTGACGCATGTAGGGAAGGGGGTGGGGTGTAGCCTACCTTCTTAGAGAAGAAGATCTGGCTGGAATCACCGGCCTCCTCCACAGGGGCCCAGTGGAGGAGGACGTCATTGTCCTGGAGAGAGGTGGGTGTCAGAGGGGCACTCCTATACACAACCCCCCCTCCCCCCCGCCAGAGCTTCCACTAGGAACTCGCACGCTTTCGCGCTTCCCCAGCTCAGCCTCCACCCCACCGTCCATCTCCAGCCTCCAGATGCTGCGTCCTCCTGGCCCACCTTCTCCACCACGCGAATGACCCCAGCGATGAGGGAGTCAGGGTCCTGACGCCTCTTGGCACTGGTGTGGAGGTACACGCCCACCTTCTCGAACACCACCTGTGGAGAGAAAGCGGTGAGGGGTGGGGCCCCGGAGGGAGCCAATGGACGCGGGCCGGGGGCGGGACCACAACAAGGGGCGGGGCGGGAGGATCGAAATCAAACTATCCGCCGGGAGTCCTGGGACTGGGGAGAAGGGAGAAGGAACAAAGAAACGAGGGGTCAGTTGACACTGCGAGGGGGCGGGGCCCAAGGGAGCGTCTCAGCCGCCCGGGGGCGGGGCCAGGAGTCCAGACCCTTTCCCAAGAGCCATGAAGGAGAGTGACAGCGCAGTTATCATGCCATGGTGTGTTTTCTAAGGCTCCCCGAGCTCCTAGAGCCCCGGCACGGGCTAAAAGAAAATCTAACCAGAGGAAGGGGCCGTCTCGTTCAGAGAAAGGCGAAAGAATGTGTCCCCGAAGCTTACCCTGTAGCCGGCTCCCTCCATAGCCGCGGCCGAGTACCCAATCCCCCAGCGTCCTCCTTTTCCGGGTCAACATGCTGTCACATCCGGGTAGGAGAAGCTCCTCAATTCGCGGCAGTGGTAGCGTCCCCCGCAGTGCTGGCACCGGAGTGGGTGTGACCATTTTTCAGGATAGGGTGGGTGAACTTGAACCATGGAATTTGTCACGCCGCAACGCGATAAAGGCGGAGCCGGCAGGCGAGCGCGCGCAGGCGCAGTGCGTCCCGGCGGTCCAGCCGTAAACAAGGGGGCGGGGCCCACAACTTCCAACCCCCCCCTTCTTCAGGTCGCTCCTCCCTCCTTCTGGCATCGAAGCCTAAGAGATGCCATTTTTCTCGAGGGCACGGCGAAGGCTGGCCTATGGCGGCCATGTTAATAAGGGGCAAACTTACTCTTCTGCGGGGCGCGCCAGCGAGGTCTTGGAAGACACACAGATAGAGGAAAAGGTGAGAGGACATCCCAAGAACCTGAGGGCCTCGGTGTCCCCAGGAAAGAAACAGTGCCTGACCAACTCACTGAGTCACGTGCAGAGAAAGCGGTCCAATGGGCAAACCGGAAGAAGAAGAAAAGGCTGCTTTTTTTTATTTTTGGTCTATTTAGGTCACACCCCGCGATGCTCAGGGCTTACTCCTGGCGGTGCTCAAGGCTTAGTCCTGGCGGGGATCGAACCCGGGTCGGCCGCGTGCAAGACAAACGCCCTACCCGCTGTACTATTGCTCCGGCCCCAAGGCTGCCATATTTAATCTTTGCCCGCCACGGTGCCAAGGTGGACAAGGTTAGAGGGAAGGCCCATCTGCATTATGAGAAATTCATACCAGTTTGGCCGTACGGCCCTAAAGGACATTTCTTTCCTTTACTTATGCGAGATTATGGGTGAGGGACGTCAGGTGCCGTGTCTTTATTCACTGTGTCCTGAATGCAGGCTGCCATATTTCTTGGGGGCAAATTTAAATAGTTTAGGCTGAACTCCGAGCAGGCTGAAACCTTTTCTTCACCATCTTTCTTGTGGGCACCCGTTGGCCCCTCGCCATTGGTCCACTACCATGGGGAGGAAGTTCCCGTGGCCGCCATCTAGATCCCGGGCGGCTCGGGGCAGGGAGGCGGAGCTCATCTAGTGGAGGTGGGCCGACCGCGCGGACGTGACGTCAGGCGCCGCCATGTCACTTGAGGGCGGCGACGGCGCCGGACCGGCCATGCTGGCTACGGGCACGTGAGTGGAGGCGGCGTTGTGAAGCGCGGTGTGGGGAGAATTTGGCCGTGGAGGGAAGAGGGGCGCTGGAGGGGCTAGCCATTCTCGGGAGGGCAGTGTCCTGAGTAGATCTGTGGGCACAATTGTGCGGCAACCCCGCGCTGAGCGCTGGAAAGGGGTCCTCCGCGGGAACTTGTGTGTCTGAGCGAAGGCATAGCCTAGACAGCTTGACCCTCAGGCCTCCGGACCCACTGACATCCTTACCTTGGCCGTGGACCACGTCCACAGGGTCGGAGATTTGTTCGGGGGGCCTTCAGGGCGCCCCCACCCCGTGTAAAGGCGGGACTTCCGGCCCTGGCCCCCGTCTGGGCGGGATTTCCTGTTTTCTTCTTGGAGCCTTGGGTCTTTGCTGGTCTTGGATGAGATGTGCGTGGGTCTGGGGGTCCCGGAGCCATTGAAACTGATCCCCGTCGTGCACCTTGCCGGGGGTTGCTCCCGCCTGCAGGCAGAGAGCGCTTTGCTGTTTGACAGGTGGTTGGCAGGGCATGCACCAGGCACTAGCCTCTATACCCTGGGGGAGCCTGAACATTGTTCATCTCATCCTGAGAAGCCTGCGGCGTCTCCCCGCTCCTGCGAGGAGCAAGGTTCCCCTGCCCATCTCTCCCATGTGGTAAGGGCGATCCTCAGGCTCTCTGCTTCAGTCAGGGCAGGGCCTCTTCCCCAACTCAAGGGGCCGGAGACACCCCAGGTCTTCACCACGGAGTCTTCTGGCTGGGTCACCAAGGCCAGAGAGCCCCTAAGGGCAGGAAACTACTCAACATGCCTGACCCCCATATTCTGACCCTAGTACCTCAGAGCCCCAGATCCCAGCCTGCCAGCTGGCATTTGACATTTGAGTTTGGGGTGGCCCCAAACCCAGGCCTGTGAGAGCCACCACTTCCATTTTGCCCTGCTTCTGCTTGATGGTTGGACACTCTTAAACTCCAGTGTCACCCACTCTAGCTCTGTGACTAATCGTTGCCAGAAACTGTAGCTGAATCCTGGTGACCGCCCCCCCCACCACTGGAAGTGAGTGCCCCAGTCTGTGGGGTCCGCTGTGACCTTGGAGCAGTCATTTCCTGGCCTTGAGCTTCTGTTTCCCTCTCCATGAGATGGGGTGACCAGAGCAGCAATGGTGGGAGCCTGTGAATACCTACAGGCAAATAGCTGGTTTTGTTGGTGGGGGGGCGGGGGCAGTTTACCGCTCTGTGCTCTCCTGGCAGGGCTGGGGGGACCCTATGTGGTGCCAGGGACTGAGCTAGGATGGGCCTTTCATGTGGCCAGTGCCTTACCCCATGCGGACTCTCCCAGCTCCGCCCCTCCAGACTCGGGCAAGGTGGCCACAGAGCGCCCCCAGAACAGTGGCGTCCCCCAGTCTGCCCCTGCAGGCTCCCCCAGCTCCACCAAGACCCAGTGCTTCTCGGTGAGAAAGCGGGTGACAGGCACTTGCCATGGGGACTGGTGTGTTCACAGTGCCAGATGGCCAGGACTTAGTTGGTGTGAGTCTCTGCATAGAGCGTGCAGATGCTGGACTGTCTCCTGAGTCACCCACGGCTTTCACAAACAAATCCGGCAGCTCTCACCAGGAACCAGACACAGCTTGAAACCCCCCATTGATGAGGGGCCTGCTACCTCCCTGGGGCGGCTCTGCTTTAGCCATTCTAATCCCCTTTCAGGGGAAAGAGCATGAGGAACAGAGAGGACAAGTGAGTGACCCAAGGTCACACAGCCGATTGGAGATCAGGCACAGCCCCTGGGGCGGGGCTGAGGGTGGGGGACAGGCCTGAGCTGTTGCTCCCATGACCTGGGCTGGGATGGTGGTAGCCCAGGGCGCCGACGGCCCCGGCCAGGCATTTGATCTGTATCAGGAGCTGGGGATTTAAGCCCAGCTCCCTAGTGAGCTTGGAGGATTGGATCACGGAGCTGGCTGGGGTCCAGGTGCAGAGCTGTGAGCGGTGCTACTTAGCGTCTGCAGGGTGAGGCGGGCGGCTTGGGGTGGACCAGGACCACCCTCCCCGGCAGGACCACCAGAGTGTGTGTGTGTGGGGGCTCTCAAATACTGTGGCAGGCCAGCCGCCTTGGTTTGAGGAGCTGCTGGCCCCCCCAGGGGCACCGGGGGCAGGAGGACAAGCCAGGTGCCCGGGGACAGCGGTGGACAGGGCCAGATGCCGCAACACCCCACTTCTGGATCTTTGGGTTCTTTTTTGGGAGGGAGCATCTGGAGATTCCCAGGGGCCCCTCCTGGCTGTGCAGGAGTGCTCAGCCAACCCGCTTTGGCTGCATGCAAAGCAAGTGCCCTCCCCACTGTGGCACTTTGAAACTGTCGGAGGGTGGGCTGGGGAGGGGTGGGCACGGCTCTGGGCATGGAGGAACTCTGCCGGGGTGGGAACACGGGATGGAACAGCCTAGACCTGGAGAGTCCTCGCTTCTGTTTCCCCAAGAAAGCCCAGAGAACTAGGTGCCCAGCCTTTACGCCATCTGGCTGCCACGGGGCTCGCGTGGGCAAGCGTGTGCGCTGTGTGATTGAGTCTCTTGGCCCAGGTGAGGCTGGGAGTCCACCCTGGGCACCTCGTGGGCCCCCTAGTGCCCCTGGGACTAGTTCCCCAAAATTCAGCGTTTGGGCTCGGAATCAACATCAGCTCGCTCAGAAGAGTTAAATTCACAATCTTATTTCTTTCTCTGTCAGGGGACAGATCTGGGGGCGCCATGCCCTGCTCAGAATGACTCTGTGGCAGCGTCTCTGAGCTCTCTCTCGGGCCTCCTACGCTCCTCTCCCTCCAGCTGCTGGAGGTGCTATTCGAGGAGCTGCTGGCTCTCCAGGGGTACCGGGGCAGGACAAGCCCCCCAGGGTGTCTCTGGGGAAGCAGTGGGTTGTGGGGACGATGGAGAGTGGCCAGGCCAGGGAGGACGGGGCAGGGAGTGGTGACTGCAGCCAGCAGGAGGTGAGGGGCAGGTGGACAGAGCAGGCACCGGCCTCAGCTCCTCCCCTCTCCCCCACAGGGCTCGGATGGCGTCGGGGCGCCCCGAGGAGCTTTGGGAGGCGGTGGTGGGGGCCGCCGAGCGCTTCAGGGCACGGACGGGCACAGAGCTGGTGCTGCTAACGGCTGCGCCCCCGCCGCCGCCCCGGCCAGGGCCCTGCGCCTACGCTGCCCATGGGCGCGGGGCCCTGGCAGAAGCTGCCCGCCACTGCCTCCACGACATCGCCCAGGCTCACCGGGTGGCCACTGCCGCGAGGCCCCCTGGCCCCCCACCGCCACCAGAGTTGCCCAGCCCTGCCCAGAGCCCACCCCGGCCAGCCCTGCCCAAGGACGATGACGTGGAGGAGGAGACGACTGAGACAGAGACCTCTGGGGAGCGGTTGGGCACCAGCGACAATGGAGGTGAGGGGCGGAGGCGGGCTGGGCTGGGCTTGCCGGCTTGCCGAGAGTTGCTGTGTGACCTTAATAAGCCTCTTGTTCTCTCTAAGCCTCAGCTTCCTTCCACAGTATCTGGGGTCCCACTCTGTGTTTGAGGTCACGAACACTACTCAAGTGCTTTTGTGAGGGACTCAGTCTGGCTGAGGGTGTTGAGGGGCAGTGGTTCTTCTGGTTTCCCAGGAGTCAGAGCCTGACACCTGGGAAGAGCAATAATGTAATTCAAGAGGAGTCAGGGCTGCAGAGTACAGCAGAGGGATGGTGTGGTGGGGGTAGGGAGGTATCTGGAGGTGGATGCTTCCAGATACGGGCCTTGAACCTTAGGGCTTTGAGGAGTGAGTAGTTTTCGAGCAGGCTTAATTAAGTAGGACTTGGTCAGTCGTGATTGTTGGGACCAGTCTGGCTTTCTCACTTGCTGGAGACAACTCGGTGCGGGGGTTGGGAGGCAGCGGGCACAGACCCCGGAACCAGGTGGCTCAAACCCAGGTGATGGGCCAAGTTAACTTCTTTTTTTTTTTTTCTTTTTGGGTCACACCAGGCAATGCACAGGGGTTACCTCCTGGCTTTGCACTCAGGAGTTACTCCTGGCGGTGCTCAGGGGACCATATGGGATGCTGGGAATTGAACCCGGGTCGGCCGCGTGCAAGGCAAACGCCTTACCTGCTGTACTGTTGCTCCAGCCCCCCAAGTTAACTTCTTAAGCCACCTCATTTTTCTCTGCAGCCTATGCCCGTTGTCAGACAGATCCAAATCAACCCTGACTCTTTCATTCGATTTTTCTGTTGACCATGTTTTTGTTGTTGCTGTTTTAGAGACACACCCAGTGTGCTCAGGGGCGAGTCTGGGCCTGTTGTTTGGGGGTCTGGCCTCCTGCATGCCAGCCATGAACTCCAGCCCTTTGAACCATCTCCTCATCCCCTCGGCTCCTGACAAACAAACAGATCTCATAGATTTCAGGTGTTTGTCTTTGTAGGTTTGGGGCCACACCCAGCGCTGCTCCAGGGGGGGCATTCCTGTCTCTGTGCTCAGGAGTGCCCCCTGGTGGTGCTCAGGGGCCCCTTTGTGGTGTTGGGGATCCAACCAGGACAGAATGGTTGGCACTACAGCCCCAGTGTGTCTCCCGACTCACCCAGGGTTGCACTGCCCTTCTCTGACCCAGGAGCGTAAGGGACGGGGCGCTGTGCTCCTTCCTGCCTGCCGGGGGCATTTGTGGCCCAGGAAATGATCCCAGCAGGTCAAGAGCAGGGCCCAGGGCTGGGGGCAGGAGCCAGCGCGCAGCTGGGACCCCACTGGCTTCTCACATCCTCCCAGGGCTCTTTGTGATGGACGAGGACGCCACCCTGCAGGACTTGCCGCCCTTCTGCGACTCAGACCCCGAGAGCACGGATGGTGAGTGCCTGGCCGTCCCTGCCCCGAGTGGGCACCACCACACAGCACTCATGGCCGCCCTCTTTCTCAGATGGCAGCCTGAGTGAGGAGGCACCCGCTGGGCCCGCAGCCTGCTCAGTGCCCCCAGCCACAGCCCTACCTACGCAGCAGTACGCCAAGTCCCTGCCCGTGTCCGTGCCCGTCTGGGCCTTCAAGGAGAAGAGGACAGAAGCACGGTCATCAGATGAGGAGAATGAGCCGGTGAGGGGCAGGCTGATGGCGAGAAGGCAGGAGGGCAGGGAAGGATACACCTCCTTCAAGAAGCACACTGGGTTTCACCAAATTCACCCCTGGCCCACCTCCCCAGGCAGGTTTTAACCCTGCAGCTTCAGCTCTGTCAGGGGTCTCAGCCCTGGAGGCATCCCCTCCAGATGGGGAAACAGCTCCCAGGGGTCACATTGCTATCCAGCAGGCCCATCCTAGAATTTGTTTCAGTCTCTCAAATCCTTTTTTTTTTTTTTTTCCCATATTTGTTTGGGAGCCACATGCAGTGATGCTCAGGGCTTACTCCTGGCTCTGCAATCAGTAATCACTCCAGGCAGAGTCAGGGGACCATATGAGATGCTGAGGATCAATTATGGGTCAGCTACTTGCAAAGCAAGTGCCCAATCTGCTGTACTTCGCTCTGGCCCCTCTTTTTTTTTTTTTTATCTCCCCTCCTTCTCTTCTTGGCACATGATCCTCTATGTGTAATTCTTGGGCTTCTCTGTCCCTGTTACTCAAGCTCCCTGAAGCAATGAGGAAACTGAGGCACTCAGCATCCTAGTGTGTCCTCAGCCACTGAGGGGGACAGGGGCTGAGGCCCAGTTTCCTTGTGAGAAGCTCAGGGTGACAAGAAAGCCCTGGGGCCTGTGGTGCCCAGGGCACGTGGGAGTCCTGGTCAGCCCCTGGGCAGGGGCTCATCAGGGTGACAGCCTTGGGCTGCTCCAGCTTCTGTTGGTGGATGTGACATTCTGCTGGGGTCAGGCGCTGACATGGAGCAGCAGCAGGAGCATACCCCTGGGAGCACAGTCACAGGTTGTGGCCATCCTTCCGGTGCTGCATCACATACGTGTACCTAAGAGGCTGCTTTTTATTTAATTTATTTTTTTCCGTTTTTTTATTTGTTTTATTTTGGGGGCCACACCCAGCGATGCTCAGAAATTACTCCTGGCTGTGTTCGGGAACCCCGTGGGGTGCCGGGGATATAACCTGGGTCAGCTGCAGCCCCTGGATCGCCTTTTTTGAGCCATCACGGCTGCCCATCGTGGTCCCCTGTTCTGACACTAGGACACCTTTGATCGCTAAGTGCGGTGAGAGAAGGAACTCAAGGGCTGCCAGACAAAGAAGGGGAGAGGCGAGGACTGGAGCGCTTTCGGGAAGAGGTGGCCAGGGCAGAGGGTGTCCGGGGCAGGAGTGGGGCGCCGACCGAGGGGTGGGTGCAGTGCAATGACCCAGTGACGATGATCCAGTGACCTATCACTGCCCCAGCAGCCCTCCTCGCCGGACCTGGACCGCATTGCGGCGAGCATGCGCGCGCTGGTGCTGCGAGAGGCCGAAGACACGCAGCTGTTCGGGGACCTGCCGCGACCACGGCTCAACACCAGCGACTTCCAGAAGCTGAAGCGGCAATACTGAGGCCCCGGGCGAGTGCTCTGCCTGGCCCGGCCCGGTCCGTACCCCACCCCCGCCGCGCCCCCGGGGCCCGCCAATCCGGGCCCGGCCCGCGGCCGGCCTCCCGTGTGTCCCCGTGCCCACAGTCCCAGCTGTTCTTACATCCCCCACGAGCGAGCGAGCCTAACGGTTCCCTAGCCGGGCCTGTCGCCGGTCGCTCGGACCAGCGACAGCGTCTTTTTGCAGGGACTGGCTCGCTCCCCGCTCAGGGCGCGGCGAGTTCTAAACCTTCACTGGGTCAACCGAGTCCCGTTCTGCCTAGCGACAAGGACTTTTGCTAGCACGACATTGGCTGCCTCGGGAGAGCAGCCCAGCTTCGGGATTGGGCAGAGGGCCGCCACTTCCTCTCAGAGATTGGGCGACCTCCTTATCCGATTGGCTCGAACCAAAGGGTTTAACCAATCTCTGAGACCCACCATCTGCCCGAGCGCTCCCGCCTGGTTGGTTCCCGCCTCCTGGGGGCGTGGCCAAACCCTTCTCGTATTCCCAGGATTGGCCTGTGGCCTTAAGATTACGTTTCTGTACACTACTGGGGCTGGGGTCGTATATTTGGACCTGGTCCTGATAATTTGCCCCTCGGGCCCCTCAGGGATGGCTCGGTCCATCCTTGACCCCTCTTATTAGTTCCATCCCAGAAAAGCCTGCCAATCGAAGTCCGTCCCTGCATCAGGACGGTACCAGCTCCTGCTCCTCTTGTTCTACCGTACAGGTGCCTTACAGGGCTCTCGTCCACCCAAGGTGGGGGGCAGGGGCTCTCTCACTCTCTGGCCCTGGCGCGGGAGAGAGTGGCTGGTGGGAGCCTGGAGTCGGGAGGGGCTCACGAAGATTAAAGAGTTTTACCTCTGATAAAAGAGTGAGTTGTGTTGGGGTGTTCACTCAACGAACGTCTTGAGGCGCATGGTCTCATTGATTTCTCAGTGCAGAGCCAGAAGTCGGAAATACTGCTCGGATTTTAGAGGGGGTGCGAGGTAGAACCTCCTCTGGTATAGTGTCCTATGTGACTGTGGAGTCAGTCGTCCGGGTGTGTGTGCTGGAATCCGGATAATCACTAGGGAATTCATCTTGTCACTAGGAAAGAAAGCCAGGTACCTCCAGTCTCAGGAGTTAAGGCTCAAGTAAACAAGGGTTCTCTCATTTCCTTCACCTCCTGGGGAGTGCTATCAATAGGGGCGATTAAGGACGAATTTTTCGGGGCTGGAGCAATAGCATAGCGGGTGGGACGTGGGGCGTTTGCCTTGTACGCGGCTGACTCAGGTTCGATTCCCAGCATCCCATATGGTCCCCTGAGCACTGCCAGGGTTAATTCCTGAGTGCAGAGCCAGGAGTAACCCTTGTGCATCGCCAGGTGTGACCCAAAAAGCAAAAAAAAAAAAGGACGAATTTTTTGTTTGCTTTTTTTTGGGAGCCACACCTGATGGTACTCAGTGCTTACTCCTTGGTCTGTGTTCAGGGATCACCCCAGGTAGGGCTTGCGGGGACGCGGGGCATACGTGGTGCTTGGGATCAAACCCGGGTGCCCTGTGCAAGGCAAGCACCCTGCCTACTGGACTATCGCTCCAGCCCCAACGACCTCTCACTTTTACGTTAACTACTCGTATTAACGTTATCGTCTAATCTTCCAAGGATCCCGAAGTGGAAACGATTGTTTTCACCTGGCAAAATCACAAAGCACTAGGAGTTTTGTCGGGGACGGGCATTTCTCTAGGGAAGCTAATCAGTTGAATCTTGAGAAAGAAATACCTATATACATAGAACCTCCGCCCCTGCTGGCCTGAGTCTCCCACTGCAACGGGAGAGAAGGAGGGCGGAGAAACCCAGGACTTAAAGCCGGGCTCGGGGAGGGGCGGGGCCTCCCCCTCTGAAGCCCGGCCCCCGGGATCCCGAGTCACTTCCGCTCGCCCAGAGACACTAGTCCAGCGGCCAGGGGGCCTCCGGCAGGACTTCCTGGGTCTAAGAGGACGAAAGAACGCGAGCGGCTGGCACGGGTGAGCTTGGATGGCCGAGGAGGGAGATCTAGAGTCTCGGTCAGGACCCTGAAAAGCCCGTGAGGGCCCGATCTACCCGAAGGTGGAGCGGCACTGTAGCCTGGGAGACGGCGGAGTCTGAGGCCGGCGAGTGGGTGGGACTTCCTTGCGAAAGTCGGGAATCCCTAAGAACGGGGGTTTTTCTGGCTCCCGCTGCGGGCGACCTGCCATTCAAAATCTATTTTTCTCCTTTCCCTTAGGGCGGCCAGGATGGCCGACGCACAGACCCAGGGTCGTCTGTGGCTGGAGAGCCCCTCTGGAGGAGCGCCTCCCATCTTCCTGCCCTTGGACGGGAAAGCCCTGGTCCTGGGCCGGGGTCCCGTGACCCAAGTTACCGACCGGAAGTGTTCGAGAAACCAAGGTGGCTGGGGCTTTAGACGGAGGGTGTGTGGCCTTCTAGGCGCGGGAATCTGGTCCCTAAGACTTAGTTGATCCAGAAAGCGTCGTGTCGGGCAAGTAGGAGGACCTACTTGGCTGTCGGGTGAATTCTGTGGGTGAGCCGGTCATGAGATTGATAGGCGTCCTCTGTCCTCTGTCCTCTGTCTTTCTGTCCTCTGGCTAGCACAGAAAGGAAAAGGCAGTGCCAGATCTAGGACTAGCCAGACCCTAGTGTGGGAAGGGAGTGAACTAATCCTGAGACAGTTATCAGCGAACGGAGGATACTCACAGGCAGGACAGAACCTGTTCAGAGATCCAGCCGATCCCATGAAAGATAAGGAGCATGGTGAGTCAGCCCAGGACCTACATCTAAGGCCACTTCCGCGTCCTGAAGCATGGAAAAGGGCCCCGTACCTTGGGCGAGCCAGCGTCGTAGTCTAGAGGCTTTTATTTGGCATGTCAGGGAGTGAGCTGTCTCCGCTTAGAGATAAACTGCGGCCCCCTCTCAAATGAGTGTTAGAGCCCCTTTCTGGGACTGAGCTCCAGTATTGAGGGAGACGACCCCAAAAGGGTTATCAAATCAATCCTGACTCCATCCCCTCATCCCTCAGTGGAGCTGCTCGCAGACCTGGAGACCCGGACCGTGGCAGTGAAACAGGTACCTGGGCCTTAGCCAGGGGCGGCAGTACACCCGACCAGAAGCAAAACACTGTCCCGGGGGAAATGGGTGTGGCCAGTAGAGTTCAGAAGTTTCATTTAATTCTAAGGAGCCTATTTCAATTGGAAAAGAAGCCTGTTAACTTTTCTGAAGTTCTGATTGGTGCCCTCAGTGGGGAGGAGGGGCTAGGTGGTCTGATTGGCAGGCGCTAGGGTTACCCGATTGGAGGAGGCCACTGGGGCGGGCAGAGCCAGTGCCAGCCTCTCCTTTCTCTGCAGCTGGGAGTTAACCCTTCAACTGCTGGGACGCAAGTGCTGAAACCTGAATTGCAGGGCTCTTTGGGGGTGGGGGACACGTTGTATTTGGTCAACGGCCTCTATCCCCTGACCCTGCGCTGGGAAGAGAGGCCCCCAGATGGATCCCAGCCCGACACTCCACCGGGCACCCCGCCAGCAGCCCCAGAGGAGGACATCAAGCAGCCGAGTAAGCGCATGCGGAAGGCATCTCCGGGCTGGGAGAGCCTGGAGAAGCTGCTGGTGTTCACGGCCCCCGGTGTGACAGCCCGAGGCAAGGTGAGGGAGCCCCAACCCGACCGGAACTCGTCCCTGCTGGTGCTCTCCTGACAGGTCTGATGGCCTCTGGTACCCTACACTTAGCCTTTTGAGAAGGGAACCTGATGATCAATAAGGGGGCCTGCGGCAGGACCCCGGCTGCGCTTCTTGGACATACTGCGGGGCACCCCCGTTTTTTGCTTGTAGAGCCTCAGAGCACAGCAGCCCACTTTCCTCCCTAGCACAGTGCACACTGAGGGGAGCCTCGTTCCGCTCCTGTTTGCTTGTTGACTGGAGTGGTTCGCTTTGGCTTTGCCAGGTTTGGGGGCACACACATTCAGGAGCATCCAAGGGTTGTGAGGTGGTGGGGATCAAACCCAGGCCTTCTGGCTCCAGACCTGTTGCAGCCGGTCATGCAGAGTCTGAGGGGTCAGCTGCCGAAACTCCTGCTGGGCATAGGAAGCATAAAGGGAGGCAGCGAGCTGGATGGGCCAGGGGCCATCACCTGCTGGACCTTAGATCTGATGTAGGCGCTGACTCAATTTCCCTTGTGGGTCCATGAGGATGCAGGCGTGACCGCAGTGCTATCCTCTTCTCTTGGATACCACCAGGTGGCCGCCTTTGATCTGGACGGGACACTCATCTGCACCCAAAGTGGGAAAGTCTTTCCCTCGGGCCCCACTGACTGGAGGTGAGCAGCCGAGGGGGGCAGCAGCGGGGTTTGGCCATCAGCCCTGGACCCCATGTCACCTGCCACTGCCACACGGCTGCAGGATCCTGTATCCCGAGATTCCAAAGAAACTTCAGGAGCTGCAGGCTGATGGTTACAAGGTGGGTGTGGGGTGGCCAAGAGGGGGCTGGCCCCAGGGAGGAGGGCCCCCTGACCCCTGTCTGTTCCCCAGCTGGTGATCTTCACCAACCAGATGGGCATCGGCCGGGGGAAGCTGCCTGCAGAGGAGTTCAAGGGCAAGGTGGAGGCAGTGCTGGAGAAGCTTGGGGTCCCTTTTCAGGTACGGTGTGGGGAGGGACCCTCAAGATAGGGAGGGGCTGCCCCCTGGAGAACTTAGGACCATATCAGGAGGAGGGGTATTGAGGCTCCCTGCATGAAGTAATCCAGACAGCAGCACCACATGGGGGGTACTCAGGGCTCTCCTGGGACTGGTGGGTTTCGGGGAGCACCCAGTGTCTGGCCCTCTGGTCTGCAGGTGCTCGTGGCCACACATGCAGGCTTGTACCGGAAGCCTGTGACCGGCATGTGGGACTATCTGCAAGAACAGGTGAGCCAGGCTGTGCACATTGGCTTGGGAGGACTGGAGAGGGCTGGGACAGTGGGGAGACTCATGTGACTGGACCCAAGTGATATGGGTGACAGTGAGCCTCTGGGGTTCAGGAGCAGGATTTGGTCCAATGCTGGTAGTGGACAGGAGTTGGGGACATGCCCTCTGGTGGTCGATCAAGGGTCTAGCAGGCACCGGCAAAGCTGGTCCCAGAACCCAGGGGCCTTGGGGGCTGGATGGAGGCCAGGGGGTGGAACTTGGCTGGACTGGACAGAGGTGCAGAGACTGACAGGACAGTGTAGGGTACAGACCAACTGGCACCCAGAAGATGAGTAGCAGGAACCAGTTTCTTACTTCGGCTGTCACCTGTCCCCTCCACAGGCCAATGAGGGTGTGCCCATATCCCTCACGGACAGCATCTTCGTGGGAGGTAAGGGCCAGGGACACAGGAGGCGGGTGTGGTGCATCTGTGCGCTGATATCACTGAGGGATGTGCCCCTGTGCCTCAGATGCTGCCGGTAGACCCGCCAACTGGGCCCCTGGGCGGAAGAAGAAGGACTTCTCCTGTGCTGACCGCCTGGTGAGCCCCCACACTCTTGAGCCTGCCCCCTGGCCCCACTTTGTCTGATTTCTGTCTCCCCACCCTCCAGTTTGCCCTCAACCTCAGCCTGCCCTTCGCCACACCGGAGGAATTCTTTCTCAAGTGGCCCGTAGCAGCCTTCGAGCTCCCAGCCTTCGACCCGGTGAGGCACCGAGTGCAGGGGTTGGGGTTTTGCTCAGCGCTGGGGTGCGGGTCTCATTCACATCTGTCCCTCCCAGAGAACTGTGTCCCCGTCAGGGCCACTCTGCCTCCCCGAGTCCAGCTCCCTCCTGAGCGCTGACCCAGAGGTGGTGGTCGCCGTGGGATTCCCAGGGGGTGAGTGACTGCCCTGGCCCCATGAGAAGCCCCAGTCCCTTCTGGATCCTGGGTGGCTGCTGACCGTGTCCCCCCTTCCCAGCTGGGAAGTCCACCTTCGTCCAGAAGCACCTCGTGTCTGCAGGCTACGTCCATGTGAACAGGGTAGGAACCCCTGCTCCCATACCCTGCTCCCCGCACCTGTCTGCTCCCCAGTCTCAGGACCCAATACTGCCCCCCAGGATTCGCTGGGTTCCTGGCAGCGCTGTGTATCCACCTGTGAGGCAGCTCTGAAGCAGAAGAAACGGGTCGTCATCGACAACACCAACCCTGACATCCCAACTCGAGCCAGGTACCAGGGTCCCAGGATCCCCGGGTCCCCATGGGGCTGTGCAGCTCACAGGCCTGACTGGATACATCCGGTACCCAGATACCTCAAGTGTGCCCAGGACGCAGGCGTGCCCTGCCGCTGTTTCCTCTTCAATGCCACCCTGGAGCAGGCACGCCACAACAACCGGGTGAGTACCCATGCCACCCCTCTCCCCCCCCCACCTCCCTGCAGTCCCTCCACCCCTCACCCTCTTTCCCCTGCTGCAGTTCCGGGAGATGACGGATTCATCGCATGCCCACGTGTCGGATATGGTCTTGTACAGCTACAGGTAGGTGCTGCCGTGGCAGGAGTCTGAGCTGGGGGGTGGGGAGGTGGGGGGGATAGGGGGCTAGGCCTAACAGAAGGTCCCTCACCACAGGAAGCAGTTTGAGGCCCCCACACTGGCAGAAGGCTTCTCAGCTATCCTGGAGATCCCCTTCCGCCTGCACCTGGAGCCCCAGCTTGAGCGGCTGTACCGCCAGTTCTCGGAGGGCTAAGCCCCCAATAAAGGCCTCTGCTCTCCATGCCTCACCACGTTCCGAGAGGGGAGCAGGACTGGGGGCCTCTCCAGGCCAGGCCACCGGGTGCTCCAGGTGGATGCAGAGGCCCTGGGGACCCCAAAATGTGCCCCAAGGACAAGGGTCTCAGCTGTCACACACCACCATGAGTTGCTCTCCTGAAAACTAACTGTGGGGGAAGGATCTGGCCACCCCTGTGGTGCTCCAGGGATCTTAGGCAGTGCCAGAGAGCAGAGGTGTCAGAGCGAGATAGGCTGAACCCTGCAGTGCCCACCCAGCCCATCCTCCCTGGGGTCTGCCAGTGATCACAGGGGCAGGAGGGCATTTAAAACTTTATTGGGGGAACGCAGAGAAGGGACCGTCCTCAGAGGCATCTCGGCATATGGCCTCCATCGCGCTGGGCAGCAGCAGCTCCTGGGGGGGCCCCTGTTCAGAAGCCTCTGACCTGGGGGGCCACAGTGGGCGGAGCTGGCGGGCACTGGAGCAGCTCCCAGGGCCCCACACCTCGGGGCGAACCCACAGGCTCAGGCGGGGACCAGGGGCCACTCACCAGTCTGCACAGGGGCCGTGTCTGTGACTCCTACAGGGGCCAGCCCAGATGGCCACTACCCCCCCATCTGTGGGGAGGGAGGAGTCAGCAGGTGCCACACAGAGGCACCCCGCCCCGCCCCCACCCCGCCCCGCTTACCCCGCGCTGCTGCTGCTCCTGCTCCAGGTTCCGCTGCAGCACCTGCTGCTGGTTGGCGATAACGCGGCGGATGCCGCTGACAAAGCCACTCTGGTCATGCGGGATGAGGCCGATGAAGATCTTCTTCTCGGACGAGTAGAGCAGCATGAGCACGCGCAGCTCACACGGGGGCTTGTACGGAAAGTGCACGCAGCCCGCCTGCGCGGGGGCCAGCCAGTCAGTACACCAGGGTCACCCCAAGGCACAGGACACCCTGAGCCTGCCGGGTCCCTGCTGAGCCAGGGTTATTATGGAGACATGGTGGCAGGGGCCCAGGCAGAAGCCTGGTCACCAGAGCACCGGCCTGAGCCTCCAGCAGCTGCTTCACCCTGGGCACGTGGTTCTGAGCCCCTCTAGGTCCCAAAGTTTAATTTTACTTATTTATATTTTGCTTTTGGGGTAACATCCAGTGATGCTCAGGAGTTACTCCTGGCTCATGCACTCTGGACTTGCTCCTGGCAGTGCTTGGGAGACCATATGGGATGCTCGGGATCGAACCCAGGTCTGCCACAAGCAAGGCAAACACCCTCCCCACTGGACTCTCACTCCGGCCCCCGGCCCCAAAGTTTTCAAAGAAGACCCAGTTCAGTTGTGTGGCTGTTAGGACAAGCCAAAGTACTGGGGTTACAGGGGACCAACCCCTACATGGACACCATAGCTTCTGAAGCACGGGCCCCCACCCTAAGGCCGATAAATAGCCCCAGCAAGAATGGACGACGCCCCCCCCCCCAAAACTGAGTCAGCATCTCTACTCTAGCCTGTGCCTCCAGGGGGCGTGGCCCCACGTGTCCCAGACCCCACTGGCAGCTTCGGGCCCTGTGGCTCTCAGGGGAGCCATGTCCACTCACAAAGCCATTGTCCATGACCCGGCACAGGCTCTTCAGCGTCTCCAGATCCTTGGTGAAGTGGAACTGCACCAGGCGTGAGCTCCGGAACAGGGGCACCAGCGTGGTCTGTGGGAAGCTCAGGCTGCAGCCCTGCGAGCACCTACGCCCCACAGCACCCGGCACCCCACCCTACTCACCAGCAGCTGCTGGGGGATAAGCTGCATGGACAGCTTCCGAGGCCACTGCTCAGTCCTCCTGATGGCATAAGGGACAGGGTCAGGGGCCAGGTTAGGCAGCGCCCCCGCCCCCCTCCCAGCCCCTGACTCACAGGATCTCCCCTTGGTTCACATAAATGTGTGCCGGCAGCCACCGTTCCGACCGGCTGTTGGGCTCAGGCCTGGGCTTTGGGGGAGAAGAGGGGATCCATGAGGGCTGGGGGGGGGGGGGGGGGGTGGCGCCTTGGGCCCAGCCACGGGGGCCTTACGCCTCACCTCCTGCCACTCCATGACCCCACTCCATGCCAGGAACTTATTGTTGACGATCTGGATGGGCCCAGCGTGCACCCCGCCAGGGCCCACAGCCTGTGGGGAGAGGGCAGCTGTCAGTGTCCGCCCACACCACCCTGGACCACCCAGTGCCTCTCTGGCTCCTCCAGACAGGCGGGGCCCAGCCACCCCACTGAGGATGGGGGAGCACCTGCTTGCGCGTGGTGATGACCTGGCGGATGGCACTGACAAAGCCGCTCTGGTCGTAGGGGATGAGGCCCATGAAGATCTTCTTCTTGGACGAGTAGAGCAGCATGAGCACGCGCACCTCGCACGGGGAAATGTGCGGGAACAGCATGCAGCCCGCCTGCAGGTGGGCGGGCGGGGACCAGGGTTAGGTGTGGACCGGGAGCCCCAGGCCCGGGGCAGAGCCAGCCAGTCCCATCAGCCAGGGGCGCATCTGTGCATGAGAATCCTGACAAGCGCTTGTTGCTGGGCACAGGTGGGGTCTGTATAGAAATCCCCAAGTTCCTGGAGAGACACGTGTAGCCGCCCTGCCACAGCTGCACAGGGGCGAGCTATGGGGGGGGGCCACTGACCACGAGGCATCCTGTAAGGGGGACTGAGCCACAGGCTCAGGTGGCACAGGTACCCCACTCGCTGCAGAGCATTCAACCCCCACCCTTGACCCAGAGGCACCCGCTGAACCTCCTATTGCCCCACCCTGCTCCCCAGCACCTTCCAGGAGGACCCAAGTCAGGCAAGGAAACTGAGTCCTGGCTCCCTTGTCTCCTGCCTTATAGCGGGTCCCCGCCACTCCAGAAGACTGGGCCAGGGAGTCTTGTTCTGCTCTCCTAGGGAGATCTGGACCCCACCCTCCCCCCATGGCGCTTCGCAGGGGCCCCCACTCACAAAGCCATTGCCCATGACGCGCCGGAGCCCCTTGAGTGAGTCACAGTCTCTGTTGGTGAAGTGGAACTGCGCCAGCTGCGAGTTGCGGAACAGGGGGCCCAGTGTGGTCTGCGGGTGACAAGGGACCCTGGGTCAGGGCCAGGGCCAAGGTGCTCAGCTGGGAGGCAGGGGAGCAGTGCAGGGGCCACTCACCAGCAGCTGCTGCGGGATCAGTTGCATGATCAGCTTCTGTGGCCACTGGTCCGTCTCCCTGCGGGGAGGAGAGTCAGGGGCACCCCGGGCCCACGCCCACCCACCCTGCCTCCCACTCACAGGTTCTCGCCCTGGTTCACATAGGCCTGGCACGGCAGCACCCGCCTCAGCTTAGCAGTGGAATCCGAATAAGGCCGGCGCTTCTGCAGTGGGAGAGGCTCAGTGAGGGGATGCATGGGCATGTCGCCCCCCCACCCCCAGCGGCAACCTCTCCTGCCGATGGATGCTCACCTCCTGCCACTCCAGGATGCCACTCCAGGCCAGCAGCTTACTGCCCATGCGAGGGCCGCCCACTGCCAGGCCCCCGAGAGCTAGCCCTGGTGAGGATGGCCCAATGGGGCCCAGAGCCCCAAAGACCCGGGCACCTTGCTGTAGAGAGAGGGGAGCATCATGAAGTGGGGGCCACAGTAACCCCACATTCATCTCCAAATCCCACCTTCCAGAACTCCTGCCCTGTACGAACCCTCCGACAGGTCTAAATGCCCAAGGTTATGGCACCTTCCCAACCCACCTGTTGGGTGGGAGCTACAAGAGTCCCTAAGAACTGTCCTTCAGGGTCTGTGCCACATCCTCCGCATGTCCCCCACCTGCTCAGGAGTCAGCTGCTAGAACCAGGCACTGCCACTCCCTGCCTTTCCCCTCCACCCCAATCTTTCTGGGATGGCGCTGGCAAGTCCCCTTATTTGCTCACCCACCACAGGCTGCAGGGACTGAAGTACTGGCCTAGAGGGGCTTCCCAGCCCCCCTTGCGGTGAACCACCGCAGAAACAGAAGCTTCCAGCAAGTGGCCAACGGGAAGCCAGCGAGGTAACATCCCCACAGCAGCAAAGCCAAAGATCCCAACCCACCACCACCACACACACTATTGACTCAGGAGGAGAAGCTTTTGCCAAACAACAGCAGGTGAAGTGCCCCGGGAAGCTCTAGCCCAGGTGGGGAAGTTTTTCATTGTGGGCCTTAAGAAGACCATAACCAGAACAGGAAGGAGCAGGAGACCCATATCAGGGGTGGGGAAAGAAGGTGAGTTGGGTATAGTCAGTGCTGGTGCCCCACTGGGCAAGGGGAACTAGAGATGGAGGTTCAACGGACAGTGCAGCTGGCGAGAGTGCACTCCAGCGGTGCCCTACCCCAAGGTAGTAGGATGTGAGAGCCGGGCAGACTGGACCACAGCAGACGGTTCAAGAACCAGAACCACCCAAACGCTCCACTCTGCGCAGACTCCAGAACAAGTCGGTTCTTTGGGGCGGGCCGGCCGAACCCCTTCGAAGGGGAATGTGATAGGCTGGTGACAGCTAACAGTGGGGAGCGTGGAACTGTGGCGCACCCGCATCAGGGGCAGGAATACGCAGGGAGAGGCCCCCCCCCCCAAGAGGTGCTGGTATAGCGCGCAGCGAGACGCTAACGCGGGGATGCAGATTTCGGTTCCAGAAGGGTGTCTAGGCCGGGAAGCTACTAGGAGACCGGCGTAGACCCGCCCCCGCCGAATCTAACTCGACAAAAGTCAAGAGAGCGGCTGGGCAAAGCAGCGGCCGCGAGCCACGGCCAAGATTCGAGGCCAACGTGAACTTCAGTGGGGGCAGCAGCAACAGCGCGCACCGCAAGCCCCAAGTCCGGGGAGTTGCAATCCCGGTGGGTCCCCAAGTCGGGGACGGGTCAGTCCTGAGCGTCCCTGCCCCGCGCAGTCCGGGAGGCAAATTCCCGCGAGCAACACCTGGGGGTGCGGCTCCCTCCGCCAGCCCTTAGCTCCCAGGCCCACAGTCACCCAACTTTTTAACTGCAAAGACAAGGGCACACGCCGGCCGCCCCCCACCCGCGTTTAAATCGGGCCGCCGAGTCAGCAGTAATTTGAGTCCTCCCCGCCCCCGTACCCCACCCCGCCGCCCCGGCCCGAACGCACAACAAAGGGGAGAGCACGGCGCGTACCACCCGGGGGGCTCTATGGGGGGGAGACTGGCCCCCGGCCTTGGCTTTCTTGGGAGAACCCCGAATGGGGGGAGGAGGGGTGGGCCGCGGACAAAGACACGAACCCGGGGGAGGGGCCGCGGGGGCGGGGCCGTGGAAGGCTCTGGAAAACGAGCGGGGAGCTCACCATGGGAGGAGCCGAACGGGCTCGGATTCGCGGCGGCTGCGGGCCCCGGGGGCCAGCGGGCCAGGATCGCGAGCGGACGGCGCGCAGCGTCAGGGGCCGCGGTAGACGGCCACGATCCCCGAGGGGGCCCCCAACGCCGGAGCGGTGCGGGGCACGGCGCGGACGGACCATAGCAGACGCGGGCCGAGGGTTGCCACGAGCCGCGCGCGGAGGGCTGCGGCTTGACTGACTGAGGGGCGCGGACGCACGGCTTTGGGGAGACGGGCTGGACTGTACCAAGCGCGAGGGACGCGGCGCCGGAGAGGGGTCGCACGAGAGGGCCGAACCACTGCGGCGAGCGGGGAGGGAGCGACGCGTACGAAGCGCGTGCGCCAGGGGGCGTGGCCGGAGCGCCGAAGAGCCATCCGGGGGCGTGGCCGAAGAGTCGTCAGAAGGCTTGTCAGAAGGTTGAGTGCCGAAGAGTCGTTGGGGGTGTGATTCAAGCGCCGAAGAGTCGTTAGGGGCGTGGCTGGGTGCCGAGGCGTCGCCAGGGTGCGTGGCCAGAGCGCCGAAAGCGTCGATGGAGGCGTGGCCGGAGCAGGCCAAGAGCGTGGTGAGGGGGCATGGCCGGAGCGGCAACTGTCATGGGGCGTGGCATGCGTCAGCCAACCGTGTTGTGGGGGCGTGAGCGGTGCGTACCACCCTAGTACTGGGGGAGACCCAGGAGCGTGACGGGGCGGGGCTAGATTGAGAACTCAGGGGAACCGTGTAGGACCGCTGAGAAACCGATTTGGGGGGGTGTGGCAGGGAAGACGTGGTGGAGAAAGATCAGAAGGCAGAAACTGAGATGCTGAGTCTATTTTGGCCTGCCGGGCGGTAAGCCCGGAAACCCGGATCTGGCCCACTACCCCTTGAGACCTGAGAAACCCGGACTTGGCGGGGCGCAGGGGAGAGAAAGCCACTTGGAAGTTAGGTGCTTGAGCATGTTCAGGCACCCAGGGAGGTTCCGAGGTTGTGACGGAGGCCCATCGCGCCCCACCACCCAGGCACCACCCGCCGCTGTGCACCTCCCCCCAGCCTCTCCACTCGCCTCTTACTTTCAGTCACTCACCGTGTCCTCATTCACCAGTAGTTTGTATGATGTATCTGTTCCTGAAGTGTGGAAAAATAGTGAGCCCTTAAACAGTTATGAAGATCCAAAGTGTTGAAAAAGTATTCGGATCTGTATTTGGTCACAGTAAAGGCTTAAATGCCCCCCTTTTGTCAAGAACCATCATTATTCGTACTATTTCTGGCCAGAGGGAGAACAGGCTGAGGGCAGGTTCCACCCAGGTTTGATCCCCAGCACCCCATGTGGTGCCCCGTGCTCGACCAGGAGTGACCCTGAGCACAGTGCCAGGGGTAAGCCTTGAGTGCTATAAGGTGTGTCCCAGAAAATAAACCAAAAGTCATAATAATGGGCCCAGGGAGGAGCGCCAGTGTGAGGGGTGCAATGGGAGCTATCCTTTCTTTTTGTTTTCAGGCAGAGTCCCAGAGAGTGAGAGAATGGGGTGAAGGCTAATGGGTTTGTTTCTGTACAGACACACTAGTGAGAGGGAAAGAGAGCATCTGGATGGGCAGAGAAGGGTAGAGGGCCCCTCCTTGGGTGATAGAAGTGAGAGATGTGGCCCAGGATGGTGGAGGATCGTCTAGAGAGAGCTCCGGAATCAGCAGGGGTGGATCTGTGGCACAGGACCAGAGTACAGTGCATAAGGCGTTTGCCTTGCATGTGGCTGAGCAGGGTTCGTTCCCTGGTACCCTGAGCACTGCCAGGAGCGGGTCCTGAGTGCAGACTCAGGAGTAAGCTCTGAGCATCACCATCCCAAAAATAATTTTTTTAATGGGGAGAGACGAATAGAAACCATCACAAAAAAGACAGAAGGATGGCCAGAAACACCCGAAACATTATAAAAAATGTTCCTCAGCACGTAACAGCAAGATGCTAACCTCAAGGACAGTGAGGCAGCAGTGAGAATGGTACATATCGAAAAGCCTGGAAACCACCAGGGCTGGCAGACGGCAGTGAGAAAGGAGCCCTCACTGTGTGAGGAGTGTCCTTGGGTCGACCCTCTGTGGAAAGTAGTGGGGACCCTCAAAAGAGGAGCGAAAGCTGAGGTGACAGTACAGCGGGGAGGGCACTTGCCTCACATCTGGTCAACCCTCGTTCGGTCTCTGGTATCCCATATGGTTCCCCCAAGCACCACCAGGAGTGATCCTGAGTGCAGAGCTAGGAATAACCCCTTAGCACTCACTGCCTAGTATGACCCAAAAAGAAACAAAAAGAACAGAGCTTCCATAGGACCCAGCGATTCTGCTTCTAGGCATCTACCCAAAGAACACCAAAACTGTGAGCTCAAAAAGATCCAGGCTCACCTCCTGTGTTCACTGCAGCATTAATACAACCCAAATGGCCAACAACAGACGAATGGATCAAAAAGGCTGGGTGGGGGCGGGAGGGAGCAATAGTATAGCAGGTAGGGTGTTTGCCTTGCACATGGTCTACCTGGGTTCAATTCCCGGCATCCCATATGGTCCCCTGAGCACTGCCAGGAGTAATTCCTAACTGAAGATCCAGGAATAACCCCTGAGCATCACTTTTGGGAGTGATCCCCCCACCCCACAAAAGGCTATGGGGCCAGAGAGACAGCACGGTGGGCAGGGTGCCTGCCTGCACATCACAGACCCCAGTTCAATTCCCAGCATCCCACATGGTCCCTCAAGACCAGGAATGATCATTGAGGACAGAGCTAGGAGTAAGCTCTGAGCATCACTGGGTGTGGTCCTCCAAAAAACAAAATAATTTTTTTAAAAAAGAAGTCTGTGGTACAGAAGGAGAAAAAGCCTAAGGGTTGAGGCACTCACCTTGCCTGGTACAGACCCCAATTCAAATCTGGAGCAGCATACATGGTCCCCTGAGGACCACAAGTGGTTGCTCCTGGCACTGCTAGTTGTGGCCCAAACAGCCCCCTCAAAATAAAAAAGGCTGTGGCATATTTACCTAATGGTCTATTATTTGGCTACCAGATTAAATCTTTTGTTGTTGTTGTTTTTGGAGGATACCAGGCATTGCTCAGGGCTAACTCCTGGCTCTTTGCTCAGGGATTACTCCTGGTGGGGCTCAGGGGACCTTCTGTGGTGCCAGGGACTGAACCTGGGTCCACTGTGTGCAAGGAAAGTGCCCTCCCTGCTGTCCTGTCTCTCCCCAAGAAGGAAAATCCTGCAGTTTGTGGCACCTTGGATGGAGCTGGAGGCATCATCGTATGGTGAAATCCATCTGAGAGAGCAGGACAAATAGATGAGCTTACTCGCTGTGGCACACAGACAAAACAAGGCAATGGATGATCAAATGACAAACTCCAGGTTGGACTGGGCACGGGAATTCCCAAGCAGAGAGGAGGGGTGGGAAAGAGAGGAAGGGATGAAGAGACCCAGATATGAGGGGAGAGAGGGTCAATGCCGGAGGGTCTTGGGCACTGCAACGTAGTGAAAGTGCCATAACTTTGTGCATCCACATCCTAAATGCTGGGGCTGGAGAGACCGGAGAGGAATGAAACACAAGATCTGGTTGGATCCCAGCATCCCACACATTTTCCTGAACACCAGGAGTGATCCCTGAACACAGAACCAGGAGTACCAGGTATGGCCTAAAACAACAAACAGCCACACCATATTTTAACACTACTGCAACCAAGTAATCTAAACTATGACTTAAAAGAAGGCAGGGCAGAGTGCTAGTATAGTGGGACAGTGTTTGCCTTGCACATAACCAACCCAGGTTCAATCCCTGGCATATCCCATATAGTCCCCCGTGCACTGTCAGAACTAATTTCTGAGTGCAGAGCCAGAAGTGACCCCTGAGCATCGCTGCTGGGTGTGACCCCGAAAAGCAAAAAGAAAAAAGAGGAGGAGGAGGAAAATAAGGAGGAGGGCGAAGAGAGTACAAAGGACTGGTTATATGCTTCACATGCCAGAGGCCCAGGGTTGATACCTGCACCCCATGGTCCCACAAGCACAGCTCGGAGCAAAAGTAATCTCCAAATACAGCTGGAAATAGTTAACACCACTCCACCCCCGGAAGTTCAAGGGGTTTGTGAAGTGCGGTCCCCAAATGACAAAATGCCAATAACCAAAACTAGAAATGATAGTTGATTGGGGATGGACGCATGCTTGTGTTGTCCAGGGGCTATTCCTGGCTGTGTGCTTGAGTGACCCCCGCAGTGCTGAGGGAGCAGGGAGGGAATGCAGCCACATATAAGCCAGTGCTTTATGTGCCTTATCTCCTGTACTATCTGCAGCCCCCAAAAACATTTAAAATAAGAAGTTAGGGGCTGGAGAGATAGCACAGTGGGTAGGGCGTTTGCCTTGCACGCGGCCGACCCGGGTTCAAATCCCAGCATCCCATATGGTCCCCTGAGCATGGCCGGGGTGATTCCTGATCGCAGAGCCAGGAGTGGCCCCTGTGCATTGCCAGGTGTGACCCAAAAAGCAAAAATAAAATAAAATAAAATAAGAAGTTAACCAGGGATAGTAAAGTGGGCAGGGTGTTTGCCAATCTGGGTTTGATCCCCAGCATCCCATATGGTGCCCCAGGAATGATTTTTGAGTGCAAAGCCAGGAGTAAGCCCTGAGCACTACTGGGTGTGACCCCCCCAAAGAAAACACAAACTAATCTCTGGGGGGCTAGAGCCTAGTACAGTGGTTAGGGTGCTTGCTATGTACACAGCTGACTCAGGTTCAAACCCTGGCATCCCATATGGTCCCTGAGGCGTGCCAGGAGTAAGCCCTGAGCACTGCCAATAGTGGTCCAAAACCTAAAAAAAGGACTAAACCTAAACCAATGGGTGGCCACGTGGCCTTGGTCAGGATCAACCCTACGCTTCCTAGTTAAGACCCAGCTGAAGGCCACAGGCTAGAGTGATCAGGAGGGGGGGTTCCTGAATAGCCCCCCACCTTGGGAAACTGCATGGCCCTTCCCACTGACGCAGATTAGGTCACTGATATTCATGGATGGGTTGACAGAACAGTCTGATCTGAGCACAAAGGCAGAGAGTGGGAATCCTGGCCTCAAGGGCCCGAGGTCTGCGATCCACACGCTCTGCCAGCCACCTGACACCTCTCCTGTGTGCCAAAGAATCACTGGACCACCTAGTTTCCCCCATACTGACGATTAAGCACAAGGCCAAGCTCTCATCATCCCGGTGGTGAATAAGCGTATCTGCGTCTGGTACCAGGTCTGGCCCCATGGAGTCCCAAGGGTCTCTCTGACCTCACAGATGCACACCCACCCCCTGTCCAGGACAATCCCTTTGCTCCATCTAACTCAGTGTTCGGATGGGAAGGGCTGGAGTCAGGACAGAGAACAGCAGGAGCGCACATGCCTTGCAAGTGCCAGACCCAGCTGGATTCTGCAATCACAGTCCCCTGAGCATCCCCAAAGGACCCAACCAACACTGCATCCCAGGCGCTTGCTCTGAACCAACAGTCCCTGATGGCTGACAACTGCCTAGAGGGGCTCCCTTGGGCCCCCCAACCTTTCAGGTCTCCTGAACAATTCTTGGAAAGCCCCTCACACCCCGAAAAAAATAAAAAAAGAGGCCTCACTGCCTCAACCAACCAGCAAAACGGCAGGCAACTGGTAACATTTCTGGGTCAATCTGTCTCGGCCCGAACACAGGCCTCCCTGCAGGGAACCTGGCCGCTCTGCCCATCTTCTGCTCCTTCAGTGGCCTTGAAAATATCAATGGTGGTCCTGCAGCCCCTTACCCTCTACCCGGCCCTCCCCTGTAGGCCTTCCACAGGGCTCTGGCTTTGTCCTCGGTCCTCTCCAGCTTCCAGAGGTCACAAAATGGCAGCCCGGTGGCCTCAGTCGACCCACAAGCGAATTTTGTTTGGTCCTTGCAATGTTTTTTTTTTTGCTTGAATTTGAGGGCTATCGGGCAGGTCAAGCCCTCTCCAAGTTCGCCATAGTCCCCATCGGGCCCTTGTATTACACATTTCCATCACCTGCCTGAGCTTTCCGGGGCCCGGCTGTACCCTCTGCTGCCAGGGAGCCTCACCCATCCCACCTGCACCTCCGAGGCCTCCTCCATCTGTTGCTGGCGCTCTGTCCATGTGCTGAGTCCCAGCCTCCCCCAGATTTCAGTTCTAAGGCAGGGCCCCTCAACTCAAATGCCTCCAAGGGCCAGGCGGGCCACATAAATGAGTGAACGAGGCAGGTCTAAGGAAAGTCGACGGCCAGAAATATAGTCAAATTGCATCTTTACTGAACTACGGTGAAGGCATGGAACAGAATACAAACAGGTATGATACTGGCGTTGTATATTTCAAATTCAAACTTGAAAAAATACAAATTGAAAAATAGAAATATTTAACTATGAAAAAATTTTTCTTCTCTCATCATTTCTTCTGCTCCTGTGATTTGAAGCTAAGAGGTGGCCACGACCCCTGCGACCCCTAGAACCTCGGTCGGGCCTTGGATTGCCCTGGGGAACATAGGCCGTGGCGAACCCGCCAAGGGCAGATTCCAGAATCCAGAGCTTCTCAGCATGTGTTGCTGGATTCAGTTTCGTAACGGAAAACAGCTGTTGCCAAGCACAGCGGCCCTCACACACGGAGCTTCGGGCCAACGAACGGACAGAGGGGCAGGGCCATGAACGACCAGAAGTCACTGCGGGGCTGGAACCGGTGCCCTAGGAACAGGGCCTATTGCACTGCGCGTTTCCAAAGCCAGCCACGCCTGTGCTCCTTGGAGCACGTTAGCCGACACGTTGGTCACTGTCACAAAGCCTTCCGGGGCAGGATGGGGGGAGTTTGGGCTCTCACCCCCTCGCCCCTACTTGGGTGAATACAGTCAGGTGATGTCATTTGACCAAGTGTTGTGGTCGCCTGGCCCACGGGTGCTCCCGGTCTGCCCAACACCATCATACATTCAAGTTGCTGTTTGTGAAAAGTCCTTGTGGAGACATGCGAGCATTCAGGAGAGCTGTGACCTCGACTGGGGCTGTCGCCAGCCTCCTCAGGGAAAGCCCAGGGGTGTTTTTGGCCTTCTGTGAGGGCCACTGGGTGGACAGCTATGCTCCCAGAGGCAGAGGGTCGGCCAGGTCACAGGCTTCTGGACAATACATCAAGTTGAGGGTGCCATCCACCTGCCTGAATTCAAGTAGTACAGGCGCAGCTGTCCATGGAGGGGGGTCTGCTTTGAACCCCTCTGTCCCAGCTCCAGATGGCCTGAGAAGTTCTCGGGTGACAGATGGTCTGATGCACACAGCTGCGTGAAGGAATTTGGACCTGGCAAATGGGCCACTTTGCCCCAGCGCGTACCTGCGCACAAGTCACTTCCCAGCGGTGGGCCGCCCTAGGCCCGCGTCACAGCCGTTCGGTCACACCCCAGTTCTTGACCCAGCGAATAAATAAAGCTAAACAGGTGACAAGGGTTCATGAGCAGCGACAGGAAAGGCCACAATGGATTGGATTCTTTCAGGAGAGTGGACTTGGACATCACTGGCCAGCTCTTCCACGCCACGGGCCGCCCGTGAGCAGGAGCCGCGTGGGCGCACACAGACCGGAGTGTCTGGTCCCCAGAGTCTCTTACGGCTCCTTAAAAAATTCGCCGCGTGCAGGAGGGGAATGCTCAGGGCGGCTCCAACGGGGCGCAAGGTGGGCTGGCAGCAGCCGCGCCTTGTCTGTCTATCACGGGCCCTGCAGTGCCCCTACTGACACTTGAGCCCCTTTTTCAGTTCATCGAGGATGGCGTCTCGCGTCTGCTCCGTGTACTGGTCGTAGCTCTTACTGTGCTTGGACTTGTAGTGGCGCCTCAGGTTGTACTCTTTCAACACAGACACGATTTTTTTGCATATTAAACAAGTAGGCATGCTCTTCACCTCCACAAAGAAATAGGCTCGCTCCCACTTTTCTCGGAACACGCCGCCCTCTCGCTCACGCTTGCGTTTAGGCACTTGTGGTAGAGACATGGGTACAAGAAAGGTTTCACTGTCCGCCGCGCGGCACCGGGCCCACCGCGGCACTGCCCCGGGCCCAAGGCCAGGATCCCCTGCCTCCCGGGGGGAGAGGGCGAGTGGGGAGAGCCAAGAGGGAGTGGTGGGGACTGTGGCGAACCAGGGAGCACGGCCCACAGAGGGGCGGCTCCAGCCCGTGACTGTGAGGCAGAAGGGCGGCCCCGGGTGCCAGACCTCCGGACTGGTGAAGGCCAGCCAAGACTGAAACTGTGTGTGCGAGTGCGTGTGCGTGTGTGCTCATGACCCTGAGTTTCACAACTAGCTTGGGATATCTCCTGCTCACCGGGAAGGCCACACAAAACTACAGAGCGGCCCCAGAGGGTCCCCCGGTTGCAACCTCTCTTCTGGGAAGGGGCCCAGGACACCACCTGTCATCAGCAGTCCCAGAGGTGAAAGCTGGTGGTCCAGGAGTGGACCACGTGCTGTGGGCTCATGTCTGACCACAGACACCTCCCACCCTCTCACCTCCAACTTGGAGGGTCCCAGGTCCCTTGCCTGACCGCAGCCCACTGGACCCCCCCCCCATTCCACCACCCAGCCCCATCCAACCCATCCAAAGCCCTAGAAGGTCCGAATGGGACCCGCCTGCCCCCTGCACCAAGGCCATCTCCGCTCTTGGGGCTCAAACAGCCAAACTCGACCATGCCCTGTGGCCTTGGCCCGAGTCACCTGGATTATCTCTCAGGCCACCATCCCCATGGCTTCCTCCTTCCTGCTCTCCCACACCAGATTCCAGGGGCTGGCCCTGATTCCAACCCCCAATTTCTTCCTGGGCCAGCCCCTAGGCTCACCCTTCTGCGTGGGCACCCCTCCCACAGTGTGTCACACAGCCTCCTACACTGGCCTGACTCTAGTCTTCTGCCCGACACATCTAGTGGGGCTTGCCCCACGTGGCTTCCCCTGCGTCCTCAGGACAAACGTGGAGCCACACACAGCCCTTATGCTGCTGCCCTTCAGCCCAGGTGACCACTCACCTTCCTTCCCAGCCTCACGGACTCCCACCTCTTCCGAGTCCCGCTGGGCCAGCAGCCCCTGTGGGCCAGCAGCCCCTGTGGGCCAGGGCTGCCTGCCTGCCTGTCCATCCCCCACCGGTCTGTCCATCTCCCACCCACTGGCCCCTACCTGCCTGCCCGTCCCCTACACGCTGACCCCCACCTGCCTGCTTGTCCCCCACCCGCTGCCCCCTACCTGCCTGCCCATCCCCGCCCACTGGCCTCTGCCTGCCTGCCCATCCCTCAATCACTGGACCCTGTCTGCCCATACCGTATCTGCTGGCCCCTGCCTACCCATCTGCCACCTGCTGACCCCTACCTGCCCATCTCCCACCTGCTGACCCCTGCCTGTCTGTCCGACACCTACTGGCCCCTGCCTGCCAGCCACCCCACAAAGTGCAGGCCCCCAGCCCGGGGCCTTAGGGAGTCTGAAGTGAGGGCTCCCCTCTGGCCTCTTCCTGCCCAATCCTGGGGGATGTCAGTGACGGGAGCCGGGGCGTGTGTTAAAAGGAACTTTATTGGGGGTCGGGGGTTCAGATGAGATCCATGAGGATGTCGTCCTCCATGACGCTGGGCTGCAGGCCCGGCTGGGGGACCGGGCCCCGGGGACCCCCGCTCAGCAGCATCTGACCTGGGGGGCAGTGGGGAAGGGACTGCATCTCCCACTAGGCCCTGGGGCCCTGGAGGGCCCTGGACCTGCTTCCTCCCTCCACCTGAGCACCCCACGCACTGTTCTAGAAAGCCCAGAAAGGTGGGGCGTGGCAGAGATGCCTCTGACCCCACTTGGCCACAAACGCACTGTCTCCCGTGAGCCTTTCGGGAGCCCTGCCCCTGACCTGTCTCTCTGACACTACAGTGTTTCCCGGACCCTGTGACGACAAGCACCGGGGGTCACACCTCTACCTCGCTAGGCCCATCAACCCCTGGACGAATTTCCCAGGCCTCAGAGGCCCCCCAGGACACACAAGCGGGCCCACTGCTCTCAAATCCCACTTCGCTTCCCAGAAGCCCTGGGCCTGGGGTCTGCAGGGCCCCTGTCCAAACCTCCACCCTCCCTGGGGCCCCCTTACCTGGCAGTGGAGCCCGGGGGGGAAGCTGAGCAGGCCAGGACTGGGCAGGCGGTGGGTGCAGGAGAGGGGGGCCCAGCTGAGGCTGCCCCAGGCCCTGGTGCGGTGGGGGCAGCAGTGCAGGGGCCCCTTGTGGCTGGAGGTGGTGGAGGGAGGCCTGAGGCGGGGGTACCCCAGTCTGGGGCTGAGGGAACAAAGAAAGTGGCTCAGAGGCTCCAGGAAAGTGTCCACCCCATGATCAAGAGGGTGTCATGTCCAGTAGATGGGGGCACAGGTGTCTGTCTTAGCTGCAGCCCACAGGACAAAGGGGGACCCTTGGCAGGCTCTGCTCACCCCCAGTGGAAGAGCTACCCCCCCTCCTGTGAGGCTTCGAAAATGGAACTCCCCTGGCCCGGGACCTCGGCTCCCGCTGCCTCGCCCCACGTCTCACCGGCGGCGGGTTGAGGAGGAGACTCCGAAGCTGGGGGTTGGCCCCCGGATTCTGGGGCCGAAGGATGGGTCCAGGAGGAGGGGGCCCAGGGGCTGCTCCTGGAGGGCCTTGGGGGCCGCCCTGGGGGGCCTGAGCAGCACCTTGGGTTGGGGGTTGCCCTGAGGCCGCAGTGGCCCCCACAGTGCCCTGAGGCTGGGGCTGAGGTGGGCGGAGCTGGAGCTGGTAGGGAGAGAGAGAGGTGAGGACAGAGACCCCCGACCTTACAGCCTGCACCCAGGTTGCTTCTCCCCACCCTGCCCCAGCCCTTGCCGTGCGGACCATGTTCCTCACCAGGTTCTGCGAGGGCCTTGCCTGGTCCTCCAGAATGGGGCCAAGCCCAGGGGGAGCCTGCTGGGCCCCCATCTGTATGGAGAGAGAGCAGGTCAGTGGCAAGCAGGGAGGGGCTGCATTAATTTTTTTTTTTTTTTTTTTTTTTTTGCTTTTTGGGTCACACCCGGCAATGCACAGGAGTCACTCCTGGCTCATGCACTCAAGAATTACTCCTGGCGGTGCTCGGGGAACCATATGGAATGCTGGGATTCGAACCCCGGTCGGCCATGTGCAAGGCAAACGCGCTACCCGCTGTGCTATTGCTCCAGCCCCAGAGGGGCTGCATTAGAGGCGCTGAGCTCTCAGGTAGATTCTGGGAGGAAGCGGCCACGTCTGTGGGGTGGTGGTGGATACTCATGGCCAATCCTGCAGACAATCAGCACTGATGGGGAGCTGAGGGAATAGCTCACACAGGTCTGGCATGGGGGAGCCCCTAGGACCACTGAGTGTGGCCCCAAAACAGATCAAAATAGAATGAAGAAGGGGCCTGAAGGAAACACTGAGACCAAGGAGAGTGTCTCAGGGAGGGTCAAGCCTGGCGCCAAGGCCTGGAGGATGGGGCTGAGGTCCTGCATCCTAGAGCAGGGTGCTGGGGTCCCGCGTCACGCACCCCGCGCTGCTGCTGCTGCTCCAGCTTCTGCTGCTGCACCTGCTTGTGGTTAGTGATGACCTGGCGGATGCCATTGACAAAGCCACTCTGGTCATAGGGGATGAGGCCCATGAAGATCTTCTTCTTGGACGAGTAGAGCAGCATGAGCACGCGCACCTCGCACGGGGCCGTGTGCGGAAAGTGCACGCAACCCGCCTGCAGACAGAGAGGTGTCACCAGCCATGGGCCGGGGCTGGTGCTGAGAGAAGAATGTGCTAGGCCTGGGGACTCAGGGACCTGGACACTGCTGATAGCCACGTGGGGGAGGGGAAGGCACAGCTTCGGCAGAGCTGGCCCCAAAAGCATGCACGTTGGGGCCCAGGCCTGACCAGGGAGGCGGTCCCAAGCAACCCCGGAGGTGTCAGGGGTGAGCTCACTGAGCCTGCAAGGCTGCAGCAGGGAGTGCCCAGCGCCTGAGTCCTGGCCATGGGAAAGCGCATGCACTGCCCACTGAGGGCGGAGGACCGGAAACGTGGAGAGAAAAGGGGCTGGGAGGGCCACGGGTCTCCCTGGACAGGGTCCACGTGAAGTCACTCTAGTTTCCTCTGTTTCAGTCCCCTCTGTTTTCTCTGCCTCCCCAAAAGTCCCCCGCCTCTCTCCCCTGTGGACAGAACCCCAATTCTGCCTGGGGCGGCACTGGGTCCTGCTCCCCCATGGTCTACCAGGCCAGAAGCCGGGCCCCAACTTCCTGCACCGAATCCAACAAGACTCCTGAGCTGCCAGAACCCTCAGGGAGCACATAAGAGGGGGAGAACCAGAGGGCCTGGCCTCAGCATCGGGACGACAAGTTTCCCGAAGAACCCTCCCCTCTATTTGTCAGCCTGTGTGCAACACAAATGCCTGAGACAGTGCTCAAACTGGGAAATGCCCCTCAGAAGCCCACTACCACAGGGGAAGGCCCCACACAGGGGTACACAAGATTCCCCCCTCTATAGGAACACCCCAGGAGACAAGAGGGCCCCTGGCTCCCCAGGTCGCCAAGCTTTCAGAGGATCACGGTCTCTGTGCCCCCAGAGAGGTCCTGAGGGAACCAACCCTGGGAACTCACAGACAGTGACACAACACAACATGCCAAAAGGCCTTGCTGGTCCCCACTATGGAAGCATCCTTAACACTGCTCTGAGGGTACAGGCAGGATTCCTAGAGGGGACCCAGCTGAGCCTGGCTCCAGGGACGACCATGGGGGTTGGGGGGACCTACAGATGGACAGATGGACAAGGTACAGTCCGTGCAATGCCTGGATTTCTACCACGGAGTTCACCTTCACCTGGCCTGAACTGAAACGGCTCATGAAAGTTCCAGTTCCAGGAGAACCTAAAGGAGCCTGGAATCTCCAAGCCCCCAATGCCAGAAATGGCCCCCTCAGACCCTGGCCTCGGGGATCCCCGCAGGGCTGAAGGAGACAGGAGAAGAGTATCCAAAACTCACGAAGCCGTTGCCCATGATGCGGTAGAGGCCTTTGAGGGACTCCAGATCCTTGTTGGTGAAATGGAACTGTACCATCCTCGAGTTCCGGAACAGAGGGCCCAGTGTGGTCTGGGGGAGGTGGAGCCATGTGAGGGCCCGGGCATGTGACAGGGGTGGGGCGGGGGAGAGGGATAGGACATATGAAAGCCATGTGGCAGGGAGAGGGACACTATATGAAAGACACGTGGCAGGAAGAAGGGGCAGGCACTTTAAAGGAGGGGGCAGTGAGTGAGTGTGTGTGTGTGTGTGTGTGTGTGTGTGTGTGTGTGTGTGTAAGGGGCAGGGCAAATAAATGGGGTGGGGCTAGAAGGGGCGGGGCCTGTGAAGCCATGGGTATGCAAGGGGCAGGGTATGGGGGGAAGGGGCGGGGCAACAGGCAGGCCCTCCTTCCCACTGACTCACCAGCAGTTGCTGGGGGATCAGCTGCATGATCAGCTTCTGGGGCCACTGCTCTGTCTTCCTGGGCGGGGGATCAGAGGCGGCCGCGTGGAAGTGTGAGTCCAGCCCCACCGATGCCCAACCCACCCTGCCCCACCCCCGTGGGTCACCTACAGGTTCTCGCCGTGGTTCACATAGACCTGGCAGGGCAGCGAGCGTGTGAGTTTGGTGTTGGCATCCACTGAGGCTGGTTTGGGTTTCTGCGGGGGGGGGGGGGGGGTGATGGGCATGTTCCAGGTAGAAGGGCTCTTGAGCCCCCGCATCCGCCACCCTGCCCAAACTGGGCTCTCCACACCTGCCCTCCACCCCCGTTTCAGTCTATAATTGAGTCGTCTTCAAACCGCAGGACGGTGGGGCCCCACCTCTGGCCCCCACCCCACAACCCTAGCACAATCTGTGACCACCCACAGTGGACCCCGACGCTCTGGACCACCCCGGTCCTCACCTGTACTCCCAACCCAGGACCCCCACCCACAGTGGCCCCCTCACCTCCTGCCACTCGAGGACCCCACTCCAGGCCAGCAGTTTGTTGGAGACCGACTGCTGCCCACCCAGGCCCGGGGCTCCCAGCTGCGCTGCTGCCGCTGGGCCACTCACGCCTGTAGGGGCCACTGCGCCCGCCTGCCAAGGGAAGGCGGGAGGTGAGGGCCGTCATCGTCACTGAGGGGCTGGCCCGAGGGCCCGGCCAGCAGAAAGGGGACGCAGATTCCCTCCTCTGGGCCCGAACACCACATGGCTGTGGGACCCCAAGTGTTTGGACTGTGGGACTTCGGGGATCTCAGTCCCATGACGTTCCGGACTTCCAGGATCCAAACCTGAGCAAACAGTTCACACGGGCACATCCTGCCACATCCCCCCCTCCGCCATGGCCCACAGGCTTGGGGAGCCCTTTTCAACCCCGCGCGGGGGCCGGGGGCTGAGGAGTGGGTGCTACCTACCATGCTGGCCGCACCGGGCTGTGCAGGAGGAGCGAGGCCTGGGCCCGTGGCCACAGTGGAAACCAGACTCGGCTGGGAGGCAGGGGGGGGCTTAGGGGCCCCGGGAGGCCCTGAGGGAAGCTGAGAACCTGCAGTCTGGCTGAAGGGGGGACCCACTCCTGGAGCCGCTTGCTGGAGAGCGTTGATGGGAGAGACTGGAAAGACAAAGGGGAGAGGTAGGGAGCTGGGGTCAGAGGGGCCCTGGCTGGCCCTGCCCCTCCACCCACTTCCCCTGGGACTCACAGCGGGGCCCCAGTCCAGCCTTCTGGTTCTTTGCAGCCTCCACGGCATTCTGGGCAGCCACCTGGGCAGCACTTAGGTTCCCGGGGACCTGAGGCACCGGGCAGAGGTTGGTGAGCACCAGGAAGCCTGACCCACCAGCTCTGATGCCACGGGTGTACAGGGTACCTGTGCCTGAGACGGACACACCCAGAGGCCCACCTTCCTGGTACCAGGGGAGACCCTTCTCACCCCCCACCCTCCAGATGCAGCCAGCTCTCTCCCAGGGGGCTGGGGCTCCCTCTTGGTGAGGCACCTACCTGATACTGCTGGGGGACAGGGGGCAGAGGCTGCTGGGGCACTGCTGCCAGTGAGGCGCCAGAGGTCGCGGCTGGAGGCAGCGGGCCAGGCTGCTTCTGCTGGAGGGGGCCTGGCGCTGAGCTACCGCCAACTGCGAGAAGATAGGATGAAGCAGTGAGGAGTTTAGGACAGGGCAGGAGACTCTCAGAGGGACAGCGAGTCCTGGGCAGGCTCACCTGGCAGCACCAGCCCCCGCACCAGCACCATGTGCCGCGGGTCCTGGCTCACGTCAGTGGGTGGCTGCAGCGGCTCCAGCAGGGCTGGGGGCGCCGCTTTCTCGAACAGGAGCCGCAAGGCGGGGAGCTTCCGGGGAGACACAATGGAGAAGTGGATGCCTTGCTGCAGAACAGGGGGATGGGCAGCCGTCAGGTCCAGGCTCAGCACCACTGCACTGGGCCAGGCTGAGCCCTAAACCCAGCTCCCATCAGGCTTGGCAACAGGGTAGCTGGAGTGCTGGCAAGAAGCCCAGGCCGCGGGCACAGGGGGCAGGGGACTCAGTGAGCGCGTGGCCGAGGCATCCAGGCCTCCTCCTCAGGCTCAAGGCACTCACCTCCCCAATCTTCTGCACGAGGCTCTCGGTGGTGTACCCTGAGTACGTGGTGCTCTCAACAGCAGGCAGCAGGTAGGGCGGCGAGTTGCAGATAAGGAGGCAGACGCGGTGCGTTTCCCCACTGCCAGGGAAAGGAAAGGCGTGAGGCTCTCCCACGGGGCTGGGCCGCAGAAGTCAAGAGGAATGCCCCACTGACAGCACGGGACCCTGGGGGCTCAGGGGGCGCTCAGTAGGCAGCAGGAGGAGGCAGGAGACCCCCTCCGAGCTGCAACCTTCCCAACAAGGACACGGGCGTTGCCCAGGGTCATCTGCAGCCCAGAGCCTACCCAGCCATGTATCAGGGGGGTGACAAGTCCCAGGTCAGACCAAGCCAACACCCCCTTCCCCCAACAGAAAGAGCCCGGGTGCCCACTCACATCTGCTCCCTCATCTTCTTGAAGTCGTCGAATAACTGCAGGGCTGTGCTGAGACCTTCGGCGATGAGGCTGCAGCTCTCGCCACCCCCGCCCATGAACCTACAGGGAGCCGGATGGAGTTGAGCCCCTCAGGACAGTGCTGATGCTACTGAGGCCCTGCTGACACCCCCCACATGAGCGGTCCCACCCCAAGAACAAGGGACATGGTCAAGTCCCAGGCCTGCTCACTCCCCAGGCACCCTCATCTGGGGACGGGGCTCCTGAAACTCCATCTAACCCGCACTCGACTGCATTTTCTGGTGGTGCCCAGGATGGAGACCAGGACCACTAAACTGCCTCCAGGCCCTATTTTGGGGGTTGAGGATCAGGAGGCACACCAGCAGTGCTCAGGGGCCACTTCATGCTGCTATGGGGACCAGGTGTGGTGGCAGAGACTGAATCGGGTCTGGAGCACCTCAGCCCTGTCCCATCTCTCCAGCCATATCTGCCGTGTATGCTGGCCGCTGCCCGTGCTGCCCACCCCCCAGGGACCCGTCGCCCCAGCCCAACAGAGACTCTCCTTATCCGTCCTGTGACCCAGCCTCTGCCCTATCACCAGCTGGTGTCCCCTTTTCTGGGAAGCCCTGCTTGCCTGCCACCTGATTTTAGGGTCCACTTGAGAAAATAGCACAAAGAACCCCCTCCCCGCCCAAGTAAATGAATGTGAGCCGCCAACTATGACCGGGAGCTAAGAGTTAGGATAACTGGTGACCCTGCGCCAACACCAGTTCCAAGAAAGCCAGGACTCTGCCCACTCGCACCATGGAGGAAGGAGGCCTCTGGCAGCAGCCTGGGGCTCTGGAGATGCCAGGGGCCATCTTCCTTCTCCCTGCAATTCCACCAACCGGGTCAGTGTCTGTGGGAGGGGACATGGGCCTCAGACAGGAATCCGGGAAAGCAGAGCTGGCCTAGTTCCCGAGCAGGAGCGTTCGGGACAAGATAAGAACTGCCCGAGTGCGAAGCAACGTGCTGACTGTGCACTCTGTGCCAGGTCTGCCTCCCGGCTCCCAGAAATGGGTATTGGGGGGCTGGATAGCTGCACCTGCCTTGAGAGAACAATGAAGACAGCTGAGCCTGAGGATTTTATCTGGCTGGAAGGATCCCTCTCCTGGCGGGCAGCTCCCAGCCTCTGCCTTCTCCGTTAAAAGTACCCTGTGTTCTAAGGGGGCTGGGCGCTGGAAGCAGGAGCAAGGCATTTCCTCTTATCTGCCCTGAACCCTCATTTTTAAAGGGTCTGGCAGCTTCTCCTGCCCTTGAGACACCCCAGGAGCATCAATGTTGGGGGGATTCCTCCCCAGAGCGAGATCACTTTTTCACTTTTGCAGCCACTGTCCCTAGAGGCCTCTTGCTGCAAACAACCCCCCCCCCAGCAGGAGAAAGCCCCGGTACAGTGGGGTGTGGGGGGCACCCCCAGGGAATGGATGCCGCTCGCCTGAATGCATGATCAAGACCCTGAAAAAAGAGCAAAGGTTCATGGAGCCCATTCAGGGCCATCTTTACTGACTTTCTACTTGCTTCTACCAAGTTTTCTGAGGGCCATCTTTGTGCCAAGTTCTGTGTGGGCTGAGAGCCCAAAGGACGCAGATCCGGGAGCCCGGAGTGCACATTCATTACTCAGGTCTTCCCTCCCACTGTCCTAGTGGTTCTTACTTGGGGGAAAAGCTCTCAGGAGACAGTTCTGTTTGAGACAGCTGAAAGAGAAGTGGCACCTGGGGGTGGAGGCCACCTGGCCCCGGACAACCCCCAATCACCCAGGCTTAGCAGCCAGAAGGGGCAGGCGGGAGCCCCATGGCCCAGCCCTTGCAAGGTCTGACTTGAGTCCAAGCACCACCAGGAGCCAGTGTGGCCGTTAACTGCCTCCAGTCACAAACCTGACCCTGAAAAAGAGCAAGTCCCAAAAATACTTGCTGCCCACAACGCTCTGAGCAGAGCCTGGACCCTGCACTGGGCGGCCTATGTGGGGCTTGGTAGAGCCTCCAGAAGCCACAAGCAAAGAACAAGGCGCCACACAGGGCACTGGACATGCGCACCCGTGCCCTTCTCTCAACTCAAGACATGCACGGCACTCCCGGATGGGCTCTGACATCAGCGCTGCTAGCCCCCCACGCCCTGCCTCACACTGAGGAACTGACCATGCATTCCGTCCACCCCAAAGCCATTGCCCGGTGTCCCAGACAGAACATGGCAGAGGCGAGGGCCAGTGACTCGGTCCAGGAGAGTGAAGGACCACTCTAGAAAGCGTGGGGGTATACTCCGGGACTCTTGTGGAGACTGAGAAGCAAACCACCAAGAACCCAGGCCACCAGTCATCAGGTGGCAAAGGTCACAGCTTTCACAAAGAGACCCTGAGTTATGCCACGCCTGTTCCAGAAACCGAGATAGGCAGGGCATTGTCTCCGGAATGAAGCTTTCAGGAATGTCAGCAATAAGTAACCGAAATCAGGACTTCTTTTTCTTAGGATTCGGGCTACTCAGGCCTTACTCCGTGCTCTATACTCTGGGGCCACTCCTGGGGGTGTACAGAGGCCCCTGTGAGGTAGCACAGAAGGAATCTGAGACTGCTGCATGCAAAGAAAGTATTTTAATGCCTATGCTTCCCTCTCCCAGGCCCTTGGAAGTACTGGACCCTGCATGCATTATATTCGGGGGGCAGGGCAGGAAAAGAATGAGAAGCTTCTGCCTGTAAGAACCTGAGTAATCGAAACTCCAATCCAATCCCTACATTAACAACTGAACTTAAAAGATGCCTCTCTAGAGGGTGGGGCGGGGCCATGGGGGCTATAGGGGGAGGAACCTGAGGACACTGGAGGCAGGAAGTTGACACGGGTGCTAAGATCAGTGCTGGACCACTCACTGTATGTCTAAAGTTCAACTACGAATCATCATCATCATCCCGTTGATCGTCGATTTGCTCAGTAACGTCTCCATTCGTCCTAGCCCTGAGATTTTAGCAGCCTCTCTTTACTCGTCCTTCCCAACGGTGCCGCATTGGAGGCTCTTTCAGGATCGGGGGAATGAGACCCATCATTGTTACCGGTTTTGACATATGAATACGCCACGGGGAGCTGGCCAGGCTCTCCCACGCATCAACTACGAATAACTTTGTGCTTTAATAAAAACTTAAACACAAACAAAAACCTTCCACTCACAGCCCATAGGGCTGGGTGCAGTCTGACCCCAGCAGCAGAAAGAGGAAGAGGAAGGTGAGACCAGGCAGGAGAGTCGCTAGGGAAGAGCCAGGAAGTCGTCACTTCCAATCCTTGGGCCACGACTTCCAATCCTTGGGCCCACATCCCAGAGTCCCCCCCCCCCCCCAAATGACTAAGGAACCCAAACACAATGCCCCTTGCCGGCATTCTGGGCAGAGTGGTTCCTGCTACTTCCAAACGCCCCTGCATCCCTTCCCCAGCCCTCACCCCAGAAGGCGACCCAAGCAGGGGAAAGAGCTCACTTAATGCCATCAAGCCAGGTGACAAACTCGTAGGCGCTGCTGGTAGGTGCATGACACTGTACGTAGGACTCGGGCGCGCAGTCCACCGTGTTGAACACCACGAGGCTGTACTGGGTGCCCCCATACTGGGAGGGGAGGGCAGAGAAACGTTTCGTGTGGGGTCCCAGATCTCTTCTTCTTCAGACCCGCCCCCACGCCTCCTCCCTCAGACTGGAGGATACAGCCTCGCAGTCCCTCCTCCCTCAGACGAGGGGTCCGGGCCACCAGCTCTTCGTCCATCACACCTCGCAGTGCAAACACCTCAGCCCCTACTCCCTCTGACTCAAAAGTCCATCCCCGAGCTTCTCAGCCCTCAGATCCAGGGGTGCAAGTGCCCAGGCCCTGCTCCCTCGGACCCCGGGGTCTAAGCTCCAGGCCCTGCTCCCTCCGACGCAGGAGCCTGACACCCGAGCTCCTCCCTGAGACCCAGGAGACCCCCCCACACCAGACTCACGTCTCCGCCGAAGTCCGTCTCAGCAGGAGGCCCGCCGTTAAAATACCTGCGCAGGTGGAAGCGAAAAGCGGGGTTCAGTAAGGCCCGAGGCCGTGGAAACCTACCGCCGGAAGGCGGGGCTGGCGTCGCGGAAGCGACACTCACTCGATGGCAGGGAGCAGGTAGTGCTTGCGGAGCCCCTCGAAGTACGGCCCCAAGTTGGCCGTGCCCTCGATCACAAACACCACGTCCGCCACGAGGCCCCCGGCGCGGGCCGGGCCCTCGGACCCGGGGACCATGCCCCGAGCGAGCGCCGCCACCGCCGCCGCCGCCACCGCGGAAGGAGCGGCAGTGCGCCTGCGCGGAGCGCCCCCCACCCCCGGAAGCTCGCGCTCCACGCCTGACGCGCCGGCGGCCATGTTTGTGCGGGGAAGTCGCCGTGCCTCGCTCGCGAGTGCGTCCCCCTTCGCACCTCCTGCGAGCGGGACGGAACGAGGCGACTCCCTTCGCAGAGCTGGTGCGGAAAATGGAGTGACTTCCTGCACGGTCCAGAGAGAAACCTGCTGAAAGCAGCGCGTCCTGCCGCCATCTTTGAGCGGGGCGCCAGTTTCTGACTCGGCCGCACGGGGCGGGGCTGGGGCCAGGTTGCTGCGCAACGCGCACGCAGCCCTTGTTTTCCAGCGAGATTAAGTTTCCGGTCAGGTCCTTTCGGGTGGCTGGCCGTGGTGGAGGAGGGTCGAGTGAACGGTCCAATCACAGCGTCAGCGACGGGGTTTCTAGGCAACCATGTCAGGGTGCCCTCGACTCTGCGGGGTGTGCCGCTGTTTTGTTTTGTTTTTTATTTCCAGAAAGAAGCCGAACTCCAGCCTAAGAGGAAGTTGCTAGGCAACACCTTGTCGTTGTTTTCTGGGAAAAGAGACAGAAACTGTCCTAGAACATTCCAGGTGGATTGAAAATATAAATGCATCAAATGAAACAAGAAAAATATCTGAAGGGTTTAAAATAAAATCTGCATGGTGAAACAAACCCATTTTTTTTTGTTTTGTTTTTTAGGTCACACCCAGCGATGCACAGGGCTCTGCACTCAGGAATAACTGCTGGCGGTGCTCGGGTGACCATGTGGAATGCTGGGAATCGAACCCGGGTCGACTGAGTGCAAGGCAAATGCCCTACCCGCTGTACTATCGCTCCAGCTCTTAAAACAAACCCATTTTATAAACTTGAGATAGAAAAGGAATTTCCTAGCATAATGGTGAAGCTGTCACAATTAAATGTTGATCAAAAATAAAGTAAAACCGGGGCTGGAGCACTAGCACAGCGGGTAAGGCGTTTGCCTTGCACACGGCTGACCCGGGTTCGATTCCCAGCATCCCATATGGTCCCCTGAGCACCGCCAGGAGTAATTCCTGAGTGCAAAGCCAGGAGTAACCCCTGAGCATCGCCGGGTGTGACCCAAAGAGAAAATTAAAAATAAAGTAAAACCGGGGCTGGAGCACAGCGGGTAGGGCGTTTCATCCTGGATTCGATTCCCAGCATCCCATATGGTCCCCCCGGCACCGCCAGGAGTAATTCCTGAGTGTATGAGCCAGGAGCAACCCCTGTGCATCTCCAGGTATGACCCAAAAAGCAAATATAAATAAATAAAGTAAGTAAAACCTTGATCAATTTATGCTACATAAATCTCCATAGTCAAAAACCAAGGTGGAAAGAAATGGAAATCTGGGAACATCATTTAAAGATTTGGTGAGAGAATTTTACTACATAGATCTTAACAATCAGTAAACACTTAGGGAGCTAGAAATGCTTTCCTTCCTTAATAACCAGGAATGTGAGAACTCTGACACAATGTTCAATGTCAAACATCTAAAAACTGCTCCTTTGGGCTCACTCTTGAAGCCCATGTCCTCCCTTGAACACGCTTCTCTCTTGTTTCTTTGCTTACTTATTTCCACTCTAAAGAATTCTGTGTTCTCTCTCCTCTCTCGAATATGTTTCTCCCTCCTTCCCTCTCTCCCTCATATATATTTTTTCTTTTTTGAGTCACACCCAACGATGCTCATGGGTTAGTCTCGACTCAAGAATTACTCCTGGGGCTGACACCCAAGGACAGTAGATACAAGGGCCAGGGGGATTGCCCCATACCTGGAAGACTGCTTCATGAGCAGAGGGGAGAAGGCAGATGGAATAGAGAAGGGATCACTAAGAAAATGATGGCTGGAGGAACCAGTTGGGATGGGAGATGCATGCCGAAAGTAGATAATGGACCAAACATGATGATCTCTCAGAGTCTGTGTTGCAAGCTATAATGCCCAAAAGTAGAGAGAGAATATGGGGAATATTGTCTGCCATGGAGGCAGGGGGAGGGTGGGAAAGGGGGGGGTATACCTGGGATATTGGTGGTGGGGAATGTGCACTGGTGGAGGGATATGTGTTTGATCATTGTGAGATTGTAACCCAAACATGAAAGCTTGTAACTATCTCACGGTGATTCAATAAAATTTTAAAAATTAAAAAAGGGGCTGGAGCAATAGCACAGCGGGTAGGGCGTTTGCCTTGCACACGGCCGACCCGGGTTCGATTCCCAGCATCCTATATGGTCCCCTGAGCACCGCCAGAAGTAATTCCTGAGTGCAGAGCCAGGAGTAACCCCTGTGCATCGCCAGGTGTGACCCAAAAAGCAAAATAATAATAATAATAATAATAATAATAAAGAATTACTCCTGGACACAGCAGGTGGGGCATTTGCCTTGCACATGGCCAACCTGGGCTCGATTTCCAGCATCCCATATGGTCCCCTGAGCACCACCAGGAGTGATTCCTGTGTGCAGAGCCAGGAGTGACCCCTGTACATTGCCGGGTGTGACCCAAAAAACAAACAAAAGAATTACTCCTGGTGATCGATCCTCCGGAACCTATGTTATGCTCAGGATCCAATTGCTGCCTAATGCCCTACTTGCTGTACTATCTGGCCTCCTTTATAAACCAGTTTCAATAAGAACAACTTTGCTTTACACACACACACACACACACACAATGCTGGAATGATAGCACAGGGGGTAGGGCATTTGCCTTGCACATGGCCCACCCGGGTTTGATCCCCGGCATCCCATATGGTCCCCCAAGCACTGCCAGGAGTAATTCTTGAGTGCAAAGCCAGGAGTAACCCCTGAGCATTGCTGGGTGTGACCCAAAAAAACAAAAAAAAAAAAAAAGAAAGAAAGAAAGCAAGAAGGAAAGAAAGAAAGAAAGAAAGAAAGAAAGAAAGAAAGAAAGAAAGAAAGAAAGAAAGAAAGAAAGAAAGAAAGAAAGAAAGGAAAGAAGAGAAAAGAAAAGGAAAAAGAAGAGAAAGAAAGAAAAAGAAGAGAAAGAGGGAGGAAGAAGGGGAGGGAGGAAGGGAAAGAAAGAACAAACAAAAGAATAGAAGAAGGTCCATGAGGGTGGAGAAATGGGTTGAAAAAACAAGTCAGCTTATAATTTAGTTTTTTTAAAAAAATCGGGACACTTGGCTCTCTCTCTGTTCCTCCTTTCTGTCTTAATTTTTGATGTAAACACAGAACCATAACGTATGGGGTAGAAGCAGGACTGGCTGAATGTTCTGTACCGTTGTCTCTCTAGCTCCCAGCTCCATCTATTATGGCTCCCAGTGTTCCCGAAAAGGTGTTGATACACTTCATCTCCCAAAATGTGGGAAGCAGGGCTGGAACAATAGCACAGCGGGTAGGGCGTTTGCCTTGCACGAGGCCAACCCGGGTTCGGTTCCCAGCATCCCATATGCCCCCCCTCCAAGCACCACCAGGAGTAATTACTGAGTGCATTAGCCAGGAGTAATCCTTGTGCATTGACGGGTGTGACCCAAAAAGCAGCCCCCTGCAAAAAAATAAAAGCAAAAATCCCAGACTGAAATATTTAATTATATATTAAATATCCCCAGCACCTACCCAAGAATCTCATTGTTTATTCTATCATTTGTGATATATTAATGAAAGTGGTTAATAATTTGCTAAATATAACCAATGGATTTTTCAGAAGAAAATATTCCTTTGATATGGTTCACAGGGCAGATTACAACTTCAGATATGATTTTAATCTTAATGTTTGATCATCTTTCCTTTTTCTAATTTTTTTGCTTCCTTATAGTTTTTTAGTAATCTTTTTTTTTTCTTTTTGGGTCACACCCAGCGATGCTCAGGGGTTACTCCTGGCTTTGCACTCAGGAATTACTCCTGGTGGTGCTGGGGGACCATATGGGATGCCGGGGATCGAACCTGGGTCGGCCGCGTGCAAGGCAAACGCCCTACCCGCTGTTCTATGGCTCCGGCCCCAGTTTTTTAGTAATCTTTTGATGCTGGCACAGAACATGCTGTTATGACTTTTGACAAATTAATGGAGGGGCCAGAGAGATACCAGAGAGGATGCTTGCCTTGCACGTGACTGACCCAGGTTCCATCCCCAGCACCACATATGGTCCCCCAAACACCACCAGGAATAATTCCTGGATGCAGAGCTAGGAATAACCACTGAGCATAGCCAGATGCGGCCCACAACCCCATAAAACATTTAATGAAGGCATAGGAACACTGGTACTGGTGGGAGTGGGGAGTTATCAACAACTCTGTAAATCATGGTGCCTAAAGAAGAATATTTTTTAGGAAATTAAAAAATGAAAAGGAAGGGGCTGCAGTGATAGTACAGGGAAGGCCTTGCACATGGCCAACCTGGCATCCCATATAGTCCCCTGAGCACCACCAGGAGTAACTCCTGAGTGCAGAGCTAGGAGGAACCCCTGAGCATTGCCAGCCAGGTGTGACCCAAAAAAGAAAAAAAAAAAAGAAAGAAAAGGAAGATGGAAACAAACTAAATGTCTACTCATTTTTGATCTGTGTTAAGCTACAGGTTGCTTTTATATTTGTATCTATGCATTTTACTCTTGCGGTTGTTGCTGTCACAACAAGAATATTACATTTTTTGTTGTTTGGGGACCAACCCCTGCAGTGCTCAGGGCTCACTCCTGGCTGTTCCTGAAGTGAACTCAGGGGTTCACTTCTGGCATAGGTCTGGGGACCCCATGGGGTGCCAAGGGTTGGAACCTCGATCTGCCACTTACGAGAAAAGTGCCCTTTCTCCCTCATTGTTTATTTATACTATTTCCCTGGCCCCTGTGATAGTACTTTTTAAAGCACTGAGGGCGTAAGAGACAGTACAAAGGGTAAGTTTTTTGACTTGTACACTGCAGACCTGGGTTCTATTCCCAGTGGTCTTCCAGGAATAATCTCTGAGCACAGAGCCAGGAATGAGCCCTGAGCACTACCAGGTATGGCCCAATACACACACACACACACACACAAAAAAAAAAAAAAAAAAAAAAAAAAGGGAGTTGGAGAGTCTAAATCTCAGTATAGGATTTTAATTTGGATGCTCATTCAAACAAAAACCACTGTAGAAAGACATTTGTTTTAAATAGCAAATTATGTTTATATAAATAAATTGTATAATCTTATATCAACACTGAATATTATTGTGTTAAAACAATAGTAGACTAGTATGCTTTTATCTTTTTTCATTTTTTATTTCTTTTAATTTTATTGAATCACCATGTGGAGGGTTACATAGTTCTCAGGATTATGTCAGTTATACAATACTCAAACACCCTTCCCTTCACCAGTGCCCATCTTCCATCACCAACCCCCCCCCCGTATACCTGCCGCCCCCTCCCACCTCCCCAGTCCCCACCCTTGTAAGTGATAAGTTTCACTTCGTTTATGCTTTATCTCGATTACATTCCATGTTTCAACACACAACTCCCTACCGTTGCTGGGGTTTCCCCCCAAAAAAGAAAAAGACAGTCCTATTGCCAAGGAAGCATTTGATAGTTCTCCATTGCTAAGAATATAGAGATATTAAGTCCCCGCTGTTTGTTACATAACTTTTCTTTTTCCCCCTTGCCCCGCGCCACCGAGTTCACGCCTGTTTAGTAATCACCACGCTGTCTGACAAAGGGAAAAAATACGAAAAGGATGGTTATTTCCCGTCATCAGCCGGCGTGGGGCTCTGGCTTAGTTGATAGTCTAGTAGAGTGTCTGCAAGCAGTTTCTGGAACCAAAGGTCTTGCACTGGTATCGGCTCCGGCTCGAGATTCCACCAGCGTCCCGCTGTTCCATGTACATAATTTTTCCCCTTATATCCCATTCCCACGCCACCAGGTTTGTTTGCTTAATGGACATCACACTATGATTGACGTCACGCCGCGTTTCTTCCCGAGAAAGAAGGATATTTCTTCTCAGCCGGCGTGGGGATATAGCTTAGTTCAGTCTAGAGAGATGGCTACCACTTTGATTGCCTTCAATATTTCAGCAAAAGACTTACTATTCTTGTTAGGATCTCCCACAAAAGTCCGACCCATTAAAAAGGAACCATTACATATTGCTGATGCTAAGATGACATTAGGTCGCGCGGCCGTGGCAGCGGCCGCGAGGTTTTGGGTTTCTGTATAAAGTCCCGGGAAAGTACAACCAGAAATAACATTACTACAAACTTTTACCCTTTTATGGTGCTCATAAGATGGAGAAACCTAGAGAGAGGCTAGACGTCTCCATTTTGTGCTCAGAAAGCCGTGGACCCTGCGCTGTGCTCGGGAGGAAGGGGTTGAGAGAGAGAGGTTAAAAGAATTGGGGAATGCCCGGTTTCCACTGTTGCGGCCCGCCGTGGGGTCTCCGATCCCGTGCCGGAATTAGTTCAGTGGGCTGCTTAGAGTTCAAGGGCGCTCTTTTGGGCTCTTCCATCATGCTCGATCCACGGCAGCGCCAAAAGGCTGCTTTTGTCTTTATAAAATTCCTTAAATTATCTCTGTGCATTACAGGACATAAATATCATTGGAAACATACTTTAGATAAAATTAAATTATTTTAGAGACAAATGGCAACAAAAATTAACTCTCCAAAACACATAATTTAACTGGCTTTTGCAATTTAAGAACTGTCATTATTTGGAGTTTAGAAAGACATTTTGAGGGAGCTGGGAGCTTCTTGCTGACAATGGCGTTGTGTGGACATGAAGGGACCGGTTTCTCTTTGCGCTCTGAGTTCTCTGTAGCCCCTGCTGACTGATTATACAGTAGGAGAAGGAAGCAAGCCAAACATTGTTACATGTCACTAATTTTTGGGTAATTCATTACTCATGAAGAAACAGCCGAGACAGAGTTCCCAAAGGCAAGGAACAAACTTCCAATTAAAAAAAACTCTTTGCTCTATGTAACAATTTGCAAGAAAGTTGCTAAATTAAGTATACAGTAACATTTCAAGGATAACTATAATAAAAAAGAAAGAAGCAAAAGAGAATTCAGTGCACTTATTTAGAGAGGCAAGGCCAGTGACCAGAGACAAATTGTTCAGAGATTAAGGCACCATTGTGGTGTGTCTCCAGGGCAAGGTCAGTGTGGACCTCTGAGCACTAAACCAGGAGTACCCCTTAAGAAACACCAGGTATGGCCCAAATACCCCTATTGACTCTATATTTTTTGTTTTTGGGTCTCATCTGGCAGTGCTCAAGGGTTGCTCCTGGCTCTGCCGTCAGGAATTACTCCTGGTAGGGCTCAGAGGGCCATAGGGGATGCAAGGGAGAGAACCTGGGTCGGGAGCATGCAAGGCCAGCACCTACCTGCTGTACTATCAATCCAGCTCTCCTCACCCATTTTTCTTTTCTTTTTGGGTCACACCTGACAATGCTCAGGGGTTACTCCTGGCTCTGCACTCAGAAATTATTCCTGGCAATGCTCGGGGGACCATATGGGATGTCGGGAATGGAATCCAGGTCAGCCGTGTGCAAGGCAAACACCCTACCCGCTGTGCTATTGCTCCTCCCTCCCCCCCTTTTTTTTTTTAAGAAAGGAAAACAATGGATTGAGTGACTACAGAAAAGACAAGAAAGGAGGGGAAGGGAAGCATTTTAAAGAACAAGAACTCAAAATAATAAGATGGTGGACACAGGACCAGATAGTACAATTGGTGAGGTGCTTGTCATACACACAGCTGACCGGGGTTCAGTCTCCAGTACCCAATCCCTGCTAAGCGTGATGCTGAAAAGAAAAAGAAAAGAAAGAAAAGCAAATTCACTGATTCAGAGTAACCAAGGAAGAACAGACCCCAAGAGAACTATCATCCTGTAACAGGGACTGGTGATCACTACATGTTACATCCAAATACAGAGCATTAAAATACATTTTGGGTATGCTCTTTTAGGCATACCTTGGAGTGGCTTGGTGCCAGGTAGACCAAGTGGGCCTGGTAATCGAACCTGCATTTCATTTTCCTCCATGCTTTGCTCAATCTCCCTGCTTTGAACTATCTCTCTGGTTCTTAAACATGCTAAAAATAAATAAATAAATTTTTTTTAAAAAAAGGAATGTTGGGGAGTGATGGTACACTGATAGGTCATCTGCCTTACACGTGGCCTAATGGGTTCCATCCTGCACAGAGCACAGCCGCGTGTGGGACACCGAAATGAATTGGGATGAGAGAGATGGGTCAATGGTAAGCTTAGCATATGCCTTACATGCAGGAGGTGGTGGTACAAACCTGGCAACAGACTGATCCACTTAAACTACAGGACAATCAGCCCAGAGGTGGGAGGAGCCCCTGGACACTGCCCAATCTCGAGGTGCAGCAAATAAACAAGACAGAATATTTTTTTTTGTTTTGTTTTTGTTTTTTGCTTTTTGGGTCACACCGGTGATGCACAGGGGTTACTCCTGGTCTGCACTCAGGAATTATTCCCGGCGGTACTCAGGGGACCATATGGGATGTTGGGAATCGAACCCGGGTGCAAGGCAAACGCCCTACCCGCTGTGCTATTGTTCCAGCCCCCAAGACAGAATAGATTTATACCATATGTAGCAGGAAAAAAAAAAAAAGCGAAGATAGCACTATGTTCAAATGTGAATATAAAGCTGTAAACCTTCAACGTTAGGGAAAAGTATCTGGAGAGGATTATTTTCATATTTGGCTTGAAATGCCAACGAATCAGCTCTTTACTCAAATATTATTTTCACGCTTCTGGAAAATAATTTCCTCTTTCAAAAACAATTCGCCTCTCTCGCGGTTACTAAGCAACGCTCGCCAGATCAAACCATCCCGGAGGGTGAAGGAGGATTCTGATGTTTTTGTGGATTTTGCTCTAAGGCTGGGCGATAGTACCCCACTCTCGAGAGACTGTTTACAGCCTCGGAAGGGAAAGGAGGCCTGTTGGGGATTGCTAGGCAACACTTCCCGTCGCCATCTTTGAACAGGGCAACGCGTCGCCCGGACGTTCCTAAGAACGTGGTCGCTAGGCAACGTCTCTCGGCAGCTGCTCCATCTTTGAGCGGGATTAGGGGTTTACCACGATCAAGTGACAATCGAGTCCGAACGCGGTTGCTACACCACGTCTTGGCCCTGATGCTAACTGTGCGCCCCGCCGCACTGTCAAAGGGCAATCAAGATTGAGTACGGTTGTTCGGCAACGCCTCGGCACCGTCTCCATTATGAAACGGCAATCGATAAAGGGAGGGCATCGCTCGGCCACACCTTGGCACCGTCTCCAGCTTTAAGCAACTGCAGCACACAGTTTAATTGTACAAAGCCCTCGATAACGTGAGGGATCCCAGGCCACACTTTTGGCAGGGTGACCAACGTCCAGCCGGCTCTGCATCCTCTTCTTTCAGTAAACGAAATGAAGCCCGTTCAGGGAAGGGAGGCTGCGGGCTCCACCGCCATCTTTGTTAGGGGCACTATGACTTCCGGATAGCCCGGAAGAGGCTTATGGGAGTCGTAACGGGATTTGTGGGAGGTTCGATTTGTGGGAGAGTGGGTTCGCGTTGGGTGAAGAAAGCTGGAGTGTAGTTTTCTTGCAATCCGTTCCTCATCTCCCTCTCTGGCGGCTTCCGACGCCAGCCCCGCTTCGAGAGACCACGTCATGCTCCAAGGCGGGCAGTGACTGTCCTCTCCGACGGGAGGGGGGGAAGTTCCAAATGGGGGAGGAGGGGTCCGAGGGCACCGTGCATCTGCTGTGCCTCGCGGCCTCCAGCGGGGTTCCCCTGTTCTGCAGGAGCAGCCGTGGCGGCGCCCCAGCTCGCCAGCAGGTGGGGCCCTGAACGCTTGGATCCAGATATTAAAAGGGGCTTCTAGACCCCTCTAGAAGCCAAAAGGGCTTAGACGGGACTGAGGAAGTTGCAGGGATGAGTTTTGAAGGAAAAGGGGCCTCGTAACTGGACTCGAGTTTAGAGGTTATCCTGGGTCCCCGAAGAGAAGCCCTGGGGAATCTGGAAAGAGGAACGACCGGGAGCCTGGATATGATGGGTCCCAAGGCCAAGAGACTCGGGGCTTCCTGACCCCAACAATTCCCAACTTCTCCCCAGCTCCCTTTCTCTGTCATCGGTTCCCTCAATGGAGTCCACATGTTTGGACAGAATCTCGAGGTGCAGCTGACCTCTGCGAGGACCGAGGATACGACCGTGGTGTGGAGAAGCTTCCATGACAGGTCCCCAAGCAGTGGCACGCGCCGGGGACAGGGCCCTGGTGACAGATGACCCTGAGGCCTTTCGTGATCTCCATGGGCAGCTGTGCGACTGTGGGGATCTCTACACAGACATGACCCTCTCTGCCTCTCTGAGCCCTGACTGTCACTCCCCCACAAACCCCACTATGTTTGGCCTGTCCTCATTCTTCTTTCTCCCCTGTCACAGCATCACCCTCATCATTCTGTCATCAGAAGAGGGCACCTCGGAGCTGAAGCTGGAGCGTCTCCTTCAGATGGTGTTTGGGGCTATGGTGAGACTCCCCTTTCCCAAAGCAAGCCGCCTCCTCCCTGTGGCCCAGAATCCTGCAGCTTGGGACCTCCCGCTCCCCAAATCAGGGGTGTCCCTGCCTTTTCCTTTGATTTTGTTTTTCTAGGTTCTTCTGGTGGGACTTGAAGAGCTTACCAATATCCGCAATGTGGAGAGGCTGAAGAAGGAGTTGAGGGTGAGGCGGTGGGAAGGGGTGGAGGGGAGGAAGGATGCCAGGGTGCTGCTCTTGGGAAACTACAATTCCCAGCAGTCCCTGGGACAGTGTGACTGGGAGTTCTCAACTTCCTGAGATGGACCGGTTTGTTTCCAAGCTACACCCAGAGATGCTCAGGGGTTACTCCTGGCCTTGCACTCAGGGATTATTTCTGGTGGCGCAGGGGGACTGTATGGGGTACCGGGGATAGAATGTGGGTTGGCCGGGTGTAAGGCAAGCGCCCTCTCCGCTGTGCTATTTCTCATGCCCCTGGACCAGGGAGTTTTGAGGGGGAGGCAGCCGAGCGGAGCCTGGCAGGATCCTAGCTCCTTCCTCTCCCCTCTGCTAGGCCAGTTACCGCCTCATTGACAGCTTCCTGGGGGATTCGGAGCTCATTGGGGACCTGACTCAGTGTGTGGACTGCGTGGTACCTCCAGAGGGGTCCCTCCTGCAGGTATTGGGGAAGCCTTGGGGACTCTTCAACTTGTCCCTCTGCCTGGCTTGACATCTTCCTGCCTTCTCGGCTTCCGGTCCACCCGTGTGTCTCTTGAAGGATCTATCTGCGCCCAGAGCTGACCCCATCTCTTCCTGGTCCTGACCCCTCTGCCTCATGTCTGAGGACATAGGGAATCTGACACCCACCAGCCAACTAGACCTTTCTTCTAATACCACCAGCTGCGTTCTCCCAGCAGCCTCCCGCGGCCCATGGGGCCCAGCAGCTTCCTTGCTTCCCTCCTGCTAGTGAATCTGCCCCCTGGTCCTCAAACACCTCCTGGGATCCTGCACGGGTTTGGTCACCTGCGTGCAGCGCCACTCTCGGCAGATGACCAAGCATCGGTCAGATGAGCCTGTATGTTGCCAGACGCTTTCAGCCCCGCTGCTTGTTAATTCGCTTCGCCAGCTTGATAACAGGCCAGGGAGCAGGCACCTTCCCTGTTCAGTACACTCACAAAGTGACTTGGATACTGCACCCACACATAAAGGAACCCAGGCCTAGGTGATCCCCGCTCCCGGCTCAGCCCCTCCTGCTCGCGTTCCCTGACTGCCCGTGGCCTGTCCCCTTCCCCCAGGAAGCCCTCTGTGGGTTTGCCGAGGCCTCCGGCACAGCCTTCGTGAGCCTGATCGTGTCGGGCCGGGTCGTAGCAGCCACGGAGAGCTGGTGGCGACTGGGGACGCCCGAGGCTGTGCTGCTGCCCTGGATGGTGGGGTCGCTGCCGCCGCAGGCCGCCCGCGACTACCCGGTGTACCTGCCGCACGGGAGCCCCACGGTGGGTGGGCGGGGCCTGCGGGGAGGAGGGGTGGGGCGGGGCTGGGCGGGGCTCGGCTCCAATTGGCGTCCTCCGCCCTGCGGTTCCAGGTCCCTCACCGACTTCTGACCCTGACGCTGCTGCCGGGCTTGGAGCTGTGTCTGCTCTGCGGGCCACGGCCTCCCCTCAGCCAGCTGGATCCACAGGTGACTCTGGGACACCCGCCCCCCAGCCTGCCCCTTCCTCGGCTCCGCCCATGCAGCCCGCAGTCTCATCGGGTCAGGGGGGAGGGGGGATGGATGCCTATGGGCGGGCCTGGCCACACCGTTCACGGCCCCCTGCAGCTCCTGGAACGCTGGTGGATGCCTCTGCTGGACCCGCTGAGAGCCTGCCTGCCGCTGGGACCCCGGGCACTGCCCGGGGGCGTCCCCATACACACCGATGTGCTCGGGTAAGGCTAGGGGTGGGGATGGCGTGGGGCCGGGGTCTCAGCCTCCGCTCTGGCCACCCCGCCCCCTTCTCCCACAGTTTGCTGCTCCTCCACCTGGAACTGAAGCGGTGTCTGTTCACGGTGGAACTCTCCTCCGATAAAGGTAACAAAGAGGGTGCGCCGGGAGGGCAGAAGGGCCTGTGCAGCGTATCCCAGGAGGGGCGCTGTCACCGGGTCTCTCCCCCTTCCAGAACCTTCTCCTGAGCAGCGCCGGCGCCTCCTTCGTTCCTTCTACTCCCTGGTCACAGCCACACACTTCCCACCAGGTGAGCACTTCAGACAGGAGCGCTGAGGCATGGATGGGCCACGGAGGGCCACAGCTGAAGGTTTAGCTCTGCCGCTGCTCTGAGCCTTCAGGGGATCCTATTTGTTTCCGGGGCACCCTCCGGAGACAGGTGCTTTGCTGGTTGGTTGTGGGGCCCCTGGAGGTGTTCATGGGGGACCATGCAGTGGTGGGATTGAACCTGGGCCTCCACGTGGCACCACACGTGCTCCAGTGCTCTGGGCCACCCACCTGACCCTAGACAAGTGCTTCAGGGTTGTGACTTGAGTCCCCCGCCCAGGTGGGATTTATCGACCATGGTACAGGCTCTTCCCAGAGCACAAACAAGGAACCAGGCTCCGCTCACGTGCCAGAGAGCCCCGATCCAGACAGAGGTGGCCTGCCAGAGGCCCTGCTGGGGGGCTTGGGGTTTGGGGGGACTGCCCATGTGGACCCCTGGTGGGGCAGGGGGGACTCTCGAAGCTGCAAGGGCCAAGAAGACCCCTTGGGAAGGGCAGACAACTCTGCTTTCCTAGCCATACGCCCCTCATCCCACCACATAACATAGGGGGCCCTGGAGGGTCCGAGAAGCTGGGCTGGGGCCTCCCCAGCAGCAATGGGGAGCAAAGCCAAAGTCTGAGGCTGCCTGTCACCACAGGCAGCTGCTGCTGTGAGGCCCCTTCAGAGCCACAGTCGGGTCCCCTGCCCAGTTGGGCCGGTGCCTGCTGACAGCTTCCCCCCGTCCTTTCTCCAGAGCTGGGGCTGCTGGACGAGAAGGCGGAGGACGCGGCCCCCCAGGCTCAGGTGCCACGAGCCTGCTACCTGGTGTCGGGCACTGAGGAACCAGACTCGGGGTGTCGGCTGGTGGCCCTGCAGCTGTGGCCCCGGCGGCTGCTGCTGCTCCTGTCTCCCCAGAGCCCCACGCACGGGCTGCGGGGCCTGGCCACCCGCACGCTGCACACCCTCACGCCCCTGCTCTGATCCACGTGGGGCTGTTAGCGTCTCTCTGTTTATTCGCTCACAATAATACACGACCCCTGGACGGGGAGAGGCGGGAGGGGCTACGACAGGGTAGGTGGGAGGGGAGGAGGCACACCCGATTCCCTGGCCCCTCTCCCCTCTGTGCTTGGGGTGGGGGAAGGGAGGGAGGGGGCTCCCCCTGACCCCCCAGAATGTAAACAGCAGCAGATGAACAAAAATAAAAATACAAAAGGCCGGAGGAGGGTCCCAGGCATCCCCCCACCCCTGGGGTCTTCCCTGTCACCAGAGGAGGCCCCCATGCCGCCCCGTCCACAGAAGCTGCCTCAGTCCTAGGGGCTGCCGGCCACATCCCCGGGGGCAGAGTCCAGGGCTCAGAACTGCTGGGCCAGCAGGTCACACAGGTGACGGGACACGGTCTCCTTGCTCGTGCGCAGAGTCAGCCGGTACATCTGGAGGGAGGGCAGGACGATGAGAAGCTTGCTATAAGGGCTTGGTGGGTGACAGGTGTGTGTGGGGGGGGTGGGGAGGGCTCACAGGGCCCGGAGCGCCAGCATCACATCATGCCTCAGACACGACCCCGAAACCAAAGGGAGATGAGAATAGATGCACCCCAGAGAGACAAGGCAGGGCGATGGGGACTCGGAGCAGAGGGAAGGGATGGGGGGGCAGGCAGGAGTGCCTGGGCGGGGCTCCTGGGTCTCCCACTCACCTGAGCCTGGGCGTTGGGCTCCAGCCGGAGCAGACAGCCCACCTGCAAGGCTTTAGTCTGGATGATCCCGGCCCCCACGAAGTTCTCTGGGTTGGGGTCGACATTATCCAGGAGTGCAGAGCCAAACCCCAAGAGCTGGGCCGGAAGGGAGATGGTTATCAGGGGGTGCCCAGGGAGGGCAGCTGGCGCGCCTGCGTGGAGAGGGCAACCGAGGCCCAGGGCCCTTCGCCTTTCCCTCACCTTGGCCTTAGTAACTTCTGCGTCCATGGGGTGATTGGCTTTGAAGATTTTCTGCGCCTCCTGTTGGGGGCTTGGGGGAGCGGGCGAGGGAAGGTGGGGTCAGGGGCTGGGTGCTCTAGCTATGTCCGCTACCCCCGTCCCGGGCACACCCCCCCACTGCTCACAGGCTCAGCTGCTTCCAGCGCTGGAAGAAATCCTGGGCCGCCATCTCCGTGGGCTGGAAGAATTTGTTGATGGTCACCGGGAGCTTCAAGGTGAGGGCTTGCGGGGTACCCCCGTACCTGACAGGGAAGAAGGAATTGGGGGGGTCAGCCCCCAGCCCTGCGGCCGGCCCCTGCACCAGAAAGGCCAACCCTGCCCAGGCAGGCCCCGCCACCTCATCCAGAGACCCGCCCCTCACCTGAAGCGCACGGACAGGAGCGGGGGCGTCAGAAAGTCCCGCAGACACTCAATGTTGAGAACCTGCTGCACCTGCGCACCACCATCCACCTGCGCCGCTACGCGCTTGGTCTGCACGGCCAGCTGTGGCCGCTGGGGTCAAGGAAGACAGAATGGGGGGAGGGTGCCACCTGCCCCAACCCGGGATTTCCCCACCCATCCCAGATAATTCCTGGCACTGTGCGCTGCGGACACTTCCCTGAGCAGAAGCCCTGATCCACCCGTTAGGTGCCCTCAGTGGTCCACCGGTAGTCTCCGGGGCCCTCTCTGTGAGGTCCCATATCGCCCGGCTCTCTGAGGCCAGCTTTCATGGCCTGGGGTTCACTCTGCTAACTAAACACTTTCAAGTCTGGCACAGGGCAAGCAAGCAGCTACTGATGTTATCCCCACTGCCTTCATCCCCACCAACCGGGGCAAGGATGGGTGTCCGTCTCTGGCCCTGGCCCAGAGCTGAGGCTTCGGGAAGCTTCTGGAAATGTCATGTTTACTGAAGGACTTAAAAGGTTCCCCAAGCTTGGGGCTCATGCATGACCCGAAGTACAAATGTGGAGACCAGGGTTCAGAGAGGGGGCTGGGGAGAGAACAGGAAGGCACAAGCGCCCCACAGCCCCTTCCTGAGCCCTCGGAAGGGCCTGGCTCAGGGTGCACGGGAGCCCTTCCTGAGGGGAGAGCAGGACCTGATACATGCAAGGCCAGGCATCAAAGGGGCCGGATCAGGTTACACAGACAAGGTGTCCTTTGCACCAGTGACAGGGCACCACTCTCATCCCCTGCCCTGCAGGACAGGGTTCCTCCTGCCCCCACCCCAGATGGCACTGATCGCACAGAAGTAACCCGGCAGCTCAGGTGCTGGGGGCCTGGCGACAGCCAGAGGATATGAGTCTGCAGGTCTCCAGGGTGGACAACTGAGGGCAGGAAGTTCTGGAACTGCACGGAAGTCTTGTTGCCATAGAAGAGATACATGCGGCCTGCAGAGGGGCAGGAGGGGGTGGTGGAGTTTCGTTTCCACCCAGGCCCTGCGCCACCAGCCCGCACCCTGACCTCTCCCACAGTCCCAGCACGCACCCAGGTTCTGCCGGAACTCCGACTTGACACCGATTTGCAGCAGCTGGTTCTCGAACAGGACTCCGTTGTTCTTGCATACGAATCTAGGTGGGCACAATGGGGGATGGCAGAGTCTAGACCCTCAGATCCTCCTCCCTCAGGCCCAGAAATCAAGTTACCCGCCACCGCCTCCCCCAGACCCAGGAGTCCAAACCCTCAAGCACCTCCTCCCTCCGACCCAGCGACCCAAACGCCCCACCACCCTCCCACAACTCACTTATTGAGCAGTTCGTCTGCTTCTGGGATGGGGGGGCCGACATCCTCCGGACCTGGGCTGGAGGCGGAAGAGCAGTGAGATGGGAGAGGGTGGGGCCCAGACGCGCAGGCCCAGAGGTCAGAGTAGGGGTGATGAGAGCGGGCTGGGGCCGACTCCCAGGCAACCTCAAAGAACCCAAGAACCTGGCAACTGTCCCCGGCTCTGCGCTATCCCGCCCTCCTGCCAGAGGACCCGGCCTCACCCTTCTATCCAAGTTCTTGCCTCTGCTGCTCCTCGGGAACCCCACAGCCCGAGCCCTCCCTAGGGACACAAGAGTCCACCCCCACCCGCACCCCCTTACTCAGCAGCTGGAGCTGGATCAGCCAGCAAAGCCATGGGGCTCTCAGGAGCAGGCGGCTCCAGCTCGCTGGGCCATCCAATCCCAGAGCAGACAAGAGAAGACAGGCGTGGCAGGCAGCCAATCCCAGAGAGGCAGCAAGAGGGTGGAAGAGAGCCGAAGAGAGACAGAGGGAAGGAGAGAAGGAGGAGCAGACTGAGACCCAGTGGCGGGGAAGGACAGGGCAGGGGCGCCAGAGAGTCCAGAAGGAGGGGAGAGAGGTGCAAGGGCAGAGGGAGCTGGGGATCGCGGCGCGGCAGTGGTACCTGAGGAAGGCCTCCTCTGGCGTGGGCCCCAGGCTGGGCTGGGTGGCAGGGCCATCGGAGAAGACATCCACCAGGAGGTTTCCTGCCCCCGAAGGGGCTGGGGGTGCGGCCGGGGGAGGGGCTGCCCGCAGCCCCAGGAGGTCAGCGGAGGGCGAGGGGGTCGACTGTGGGGCAGTGGGTAGAGGTGAGCAAAGGGGATGCCCACACTGCCCCCCACCCCAGCCGCGGTAACACCCCCCCACTTCTGCCCCAGGACCCACCACGGTGCTAGGGGTGGGCTCCATGCCCCCATTGAGGTCGTTGCTGCTAGGGTCCCTCCGGCCGTCATCCAGGGTGCTGCCAGCCCCCGGCCCCTTCTTGCGTTTCAGCTTGGCCAGGATGGAAGACTCGCGCTCCGGGAAAGGAGGCATCTCCTCCAGGACGGTGGCCTGCGGAGCAGGGGGACAGCGGACGGCTCAGACCTGGGAATCGGTGGGCAGGGGTGCCCCTGGGAGCAGCAGGGCAGCAGGGCTGGGCGGGGGGCTGACCAGGACGTCAGTGCTGGCCACTGAGCTGAGGGTGAGGTACTCGACGGCCCGCTGCTGCAGCTCCACGTCAGCGTTGCGCAGCTGGGAGCCGGCCCGCAGCACACCCTGGATGGTGGCCTTGGTCTCGGGAAAGAGGTTGATGAACTTGATGTAGGTGGACAGCAGCAGCGCCCGCGTGGCCACACTGCACAGGTGGAACTTGGAGTGCAGCAGCGAGAACTGCACTGAGGGGCTGTGGGGGGGGGGAGCCGGGGTCAGTGGGCAGCCTCGGACCACCACCCCCACAGCCCCTCACCCTGGACCACGAGGTTCTTGGAGGGGAGGCGACAGCCCTGACACCCCAAAGGGATGAGGAGCCCAGGGACCTCCTGGGAGGCGTCCTCTGACCTGGAGCGCGGGTCCCCGGCAATCAGGTTCCCGAACTCCCCAAGGATGTAACCGCCGACCTTCACCATGTTCTCGTGGCAGGCGGGGGCCTGGAGCGCCTGCGGGAGGGAGAGGCAGGGACAGTGAGGGGGACCTCAGACACGCCTCGGCACGCTGAGAGAGAAAGACCAAGCCTGAGACTCCTTGGGATGTGGGGGGACTGCAACGGGGGAAACAGGCCCAGGGCTGTGAGGTGACCAGCCCCGGCTCACCCAGGTGGCAGAGGTCAGGGGACCCGCAGGGCCAGCGCAGGTGGTGGAGTCCCCCAACCCCGCAGTAGGCTGACCTCAAAGACAGTCTTGGCAGCGTAGCCCTGCACGTCGTCCCGATTGGTGACAATCTGCAGCACCCGGTACCACACCTCCTCGCTCACGTAGTCGCCCGCAATGCGGATGAGGTTGAGGATGGTGTCCACGTACCAGCTGTAGTCCACGGCGTACTTCTCAGCCAGGATGGCCACCTTCAGCACCTGCGGGGGGGGTGGGGGCACAGCAGGGTGTGTGCTCAGGCATCTGGTCCCTCGGATCCTCCTCCCTCAGACCGCCAGCTTCCTCCCTCAGACCCGGGTGCCGGTGCGCCCACTCACAATCTCCTCGCGGATGGCGTAGTCTGCCGTCTCCAGGTAGCGCAACATCTCCGACACGATCTGCTTGGCGTTGCTCCGGTCGCACATGGCATACAGGAGGTCGGCCGCCCGCTGCCGCACGCTGACGTCCCGCTCCGTCTGCAGGAGGAGAGCAGGGAGGCTGTGCTCCAGGCTCCACGGGGCCGCGGAAACCCAGAGGGGCCCCGGCAGACCCGCGCACCTTGAGGGCGTTGATGACCGTGTCGATGTGCGTCTTGACGGCTTCGTGGGAGAACTCGGAGCTGGCCAGCGCACACATGCTCTCCAGCGCCAGGTAGCGCAGGTTGGTCTCACGGTGCTGCAGAAACTGGCCCAGCTGGTTACAGGCGCGCACCAGCAGGTTGGGCTCACTGCAGGGAGTGGAACGGTTGGCGGGGGTCACCCTTCACACAGCATCCTCCCCCACTGGAGCCATACACGGACTCCTCCCTCAGACCCAGGATCCAGGCCCTCCTCCCTTCGACCCGGGATCCAGCCCCTCCCTCCGGGGAGCGGGCACCTGTCGTAGTGGATGATGAGGCTGATGGTCTCAAAGAGAATGGCGTTCTTGGCATTCGAGTGCTGCACCTTCTTGGACTTGGGCGGCTCCTGGGCCTTGTTGAGCACCGTCTCCAGACACTCCACCAGCCGCCCTTTCACGGCGGCATCCTCTGGGCACACAGACAGTTTGGTGAGCATGCAGGGGCCGCAGCCCCAGGCGGGGGTCTCTGCACTGCCCCAGCCCCGGCTTCCAGGGCAAAGTGATAGGGGAATTTGTCCCCGCACTCAGGCTCTCTGCTCCTGGAAGCCTCAGTTTCCCCTTAGCACTGATGCCCTGAAGATCCCTCGAGCTAAGACAGCTCCAGGAGCTTCCCCAGATATCCCTGAGCCTTGGCCGGGGGAGGGAGAGCCAACGCCCCCCCATGGAGCAGACAGGGCTGGACTCCGGGCCTGGGTCAGGAATCAACAGCAGACAACGCCAGGCGAGCACAGAGACTGCGATGCTACCGGAAGATCTGAGGCACCCCACCCTTCTGTGGGTCCCGGGCCGGGAGGCAACATGAAGCCCCGAGACCAGCTCAGCTAGGTTCTCTTGTGATGCCGCACCCACACATCAGCAAATTCAGGGGGCAGAGGGTCTGGAAAAAGACCACAGGCCTCTTTGGTGGGGCCCTGGCCCGGGGGTGGCTCAGGGCCAGAGCATGCATGAGGCTGCAGTTGCTCCTGGGCTGGTGTGAGGAAGCCATCCAGGGTAAGGCTCCGCCAGCACGCACAGTGGGCTCAGAGACAGCACAGTGCAGAGGGCACTGGCCTTGTGTGCGGACACCCCAGGTTCAATCCCCGTTCCCATAAGGTCCCCCAAGCCTGCAGGAGTGACATCTGAGCACAATTCTTGGAGTAAGGCCTGAGCATCAGTGGGCATGGCCCAAGAACAAAACAAATAAAGGCACATACAAGGAGCCAGGGACTGGAGATATTGCACAGCAGGTAGGGCATTTGCCTTGCACGCGGCCGACCCGGGTTCGATTCCTCCGCCCCTCTTAGAGAGCCCGGCAAGCTACCGAGAGTATCCCGCCCGCACAGCAGAGCCTGGCAAGCTACCCATGGTGTACTGGATATGCCAAAAATAGTAATAAGTCTCACAATGGAGACGTTACTGGTACCCACTCGAGCAAATCGATGAACAACAGGACGACGGTGCTACAGTGCTACAAGGAGCCAGGCGGGGGGTGGGGAGGCTGATGGTGGCACTGATCCACACAGAACAGCCCAGCAGCCCCTGGACCTGGTGGGGGACTCTGGGCCTGGGTCATCTTGTATATGTGGGTAGGACAGGAGGCCCCCGGCCACTCGTCCCGCAATGGCTTCAGATAGAGCAGAGAGGCCCCAGTGCAGCCTCAGAACAATCCCAGGCAGCCCAGAGGGCCTGTTCAACCCGGCAGGCGGGGTGCGGGGTACCTGGCGGTGGGTAGCACTGCAGCAGCCGCAGGAGCTTCACCGAGAGCCACGGTGCCGGCACGAAGTAGTAGGTGTAGTCCTGGAGGTCAGTGGAGGCGGAGGACACAATCTGGATGGAGGGAGAGGGCAGTTCTGGGTGTCTGGGTGGTCGGCGGAGAGGGCCTTCCCACAGGGGTTTGGACACACAGGGCCCTGGGGCCCCGAGAGCGACCAGTGTGTGCTCGGGGGCAGACAGCAAATGCACTTCCCGTCTACTCTGGCAGCTCCCTCTGCTCAGCACCTCCCCACAGCCCACTGGGCAGGTGAGAGTCAGGCTCGCAAGGTGGCAAGGAAAGTAAGTGCAAATATGCCACCAGTTTTTCTTGGAAAAACTCCTACTCGGCCTTCGAAACCCCATGTCCGAGAAGCACTGCTAATGGTATTCTGCACCACCCCCTCACCGCCATGGCCTGGGTTTCCCCACTGGCCCAGCAACCTGGATGTGTGGTGAATGATGAAAAAAAGGAGGAAGGAACAAGCTGGTGCTTTCTTCCTAGTCAATGGCACAGGGCTTCCAGGAAGCCCTCCCGAACTGCGGGGAAAGTGCCTCCTTTGGGGAGCTCTGCCCCGGGCGACTTGCAAGCCAAGCCTCTCCTGATGCTGTGACTGGACCCAGGCCCACCCTGATGCTTTCCCCAGCAGCTGATGGTCTTGGGTGGAAACAGGTGTCAACACCACAGAGATGGGCCAGATGGGGCCCAGAGACGCACAGCCACCAACCCAGAGTCACACAACCCGGAAGAGGCCTGGAGAGCGCGATGCCAGCTCCCAGCCCAGGCTCCTAACTGTGCCGGGGCTGACACGCACCCGGCTGAGGCGTGACACAGCCAGCGAGATACATGTCTTGAAGTCATCCGGGTTCTTCTTACAGAGGCAGGTGATGAGGCTGACAGCAGCTGTGACCACGCCCTGTGGACAGGCAAGGGGCAGGTGAGGGTCAGCCAGGGTAACGAAGCCGGTCTCAGGGCTCAGGAGGCCACAGGGATGTGGGCGTCTGCAGGGCCCCCCACCCAGGGGGTATCAGACACCTGGGTGAGGGGATGTGAGTGGGAGGGAAAAGACCAGAAATGGAGTGTGGGGCTGGGCAGAGGGCAGAAGGCACGGGGGGTGTGGGAGGGCACCCTGCGCTCAGGAACAAGATGGCCTCACCGGGGATACAGGGGTAATGGGGCAGTAGGGGGGGGGGGCAGAGTGATGAGAGGTGGGATGGGGGCACCTGAGTGAAGGAGGGCAGAAACGGGGGATGGGATCTGGTTGGTTAGGGCAGTGGGGGGGGTGCCAGTACGGTGTTGGGGTCAGAGAAGAGACTGGGATCCCAGGCCCCCAGATGGGGGAGGGCAAGAAGGTGAGTGGGCAGTGGGCAGTGGGGTCAGCAGGCGGTTTAGCAGGTACAGGCGCTCACCATGTGCTGGTCATTGAGTAGATGCACCACGCGGGCTGTCCACTCGCCCATGGGCACCAGGTCAGGCGAGGCCTTGTAGAGACGTAGCAGGCAGAGCGCGGCACTCTGCTTCACACTGTCCATGCTGTCCCTGTGGGCACACAGGGTGGGGGGTGAGCACAGTGGGGTCCAGGCTCTGGTGCGCTCAGGGACCCCCAGCACCACAGCCCCCCCACCAGCAAGAAAAGAAAGAACTCGAGTGTGACTTTCACATGCCTGGTGGTGGCTGGTGCTGCTGCCTGCCGAGGATGCAGGGACAGCCGGCCCCAGGGCACTCAGCAAAAGCACGGAGTGGGAGAAGGGTACAGGGGGCCAGAGGGGGCACTGAGGGCACCACAGCACAGCAGGAGTGGGAGGGAGCTTGCCCTGCAGCGTGGCAACCTGGGCTGAATCCCTGGTACCCCATATGGTCCCCCTCACATGGCCTGGAGTGATTCCTCCACTGCTGGGTGTCACCCAAGACCAAAAAACATATTAGGGGCTGGAGCAATAGTATTGGAGGTAGGGCGTTTGCCTTGCATGCGACCGACCCGGGTTCGATTCCCAGCATTCCATATGGTCCTCTGAGCACTGCCAGGGGTGATTCCTGAGAGCAGAGCCAGGAGTAAACCCTGTACATTGCTAGGTGTGACCCATAAAGAAAAAAAAAAAAAAGCAAATTAAAAAAACCACCAAAACCCAGACCCCAGAGCAGAGGGTGCAGAAAGTGGGGTAGCAGGGCCATAGCAACAGCACAGCGGGGAGGGCGCTGGCCTGGCACGCGGCCAGTCCAGGTTCGATCCTTGGCATCCCATAGGGTCCCCCGAGAATGCCAGGAGTAATTCCTGGGTATAGAGCCAGGAGTGGGCCCTAAGCATTGCCAGGTGTGACCCCAAAAGCCAAAGTAAAAGAAAGTGGGTGCCGCCTGCGTGTCTGGGGTGCTGTGGTGCAGGGTGGAGCTTGGGTCCAAAGGAAGGACCTGACAGAAGCTGGGCCAGGGCCGGGGGCCAGTTCTGGGGGCTGTCCCCCAGGGCTGGGACTGAGGCGGACCCAGAGCTGCAATTCCACTCTGAGCTGCCCTCCTGAGAACGCTGAAGGTACGGGTCAACGGTGGGCAGCCCCCCGCCCCGGCCTCTCCACCCTGCAGCCCACCCCCGGGCCTCTTCCAACTCCTACTCTCCTGTCCACCGCAGCCTCCCTGAGGGAGATAGAATTCTCAGCTCTGGTTTCAGGGCCAGAGAAGGTGAGCTGAGACCTAAGAGTGACTCATCAGCTTGGTGAAAGGAAACAGAGACCCCGACAGTGACTGTTCAGGCCAGACTGGAGGACTAGGAGAGAGGCAGGGGCACCAGCATGCAGGCCCAGATTCAATCCCTGAGGACCAACGGGGGTGGTACCAGTGGGCCCAGAGCACCAATGGGCCCAGACATGAAATCAGCCGGTCCAGACTCGGGCCAAATCTGGCCTGGGTAAGCCTCACAGAGCAGGGCTTAGAAAGGTCGTTCCCCCTCCAACACCCACACGGTACAGGTATGGGCCCAGGCATAAAGGGACAAAACATGCACGGGAAATCCCGCCATCACACTCTGGAGAGCAGGGAGGCAGGGCCCCAGGAGGTGGCTTGAGGGGCTAAAGGGAGCCACTATAACTCTTCACCTTAAATTTTTCATATTACTCTTTTGGCATTTGGGCCACACCCAGCAGTGTTCTGGGCTTACTCCTGGCTGTGCTCAGGGATCACTTCTGGCGATGCTCAGGGACCATGTGGGGTGCCAGGGACGAACCCAGGTTAGCCGTGTGCAAGGCACACGCCCTCCCATCGGTACTCTTGCTCCAGCCCCCCTACATCTGTTTTTAAATCATTTTTGTTTCCCATGACACCTGGAAAAAAGAAAAAGCCTACTTCTTTTTCCGCCCGGGGATCCCTGCTGTGGCTCCTGTCACCCTGATCCGACTCTGCCAGCAACAACTCATCCTCAGCCTGGAGCTTCACGGGTTTTCCCGGCTGCTGCTGTGGGCCCGGGGGTGGGAGGGGAACGCTACCACTGGGTTCCCGCCTTTCAGCTGTGCTTCACTACAAGTTTGTGGATGCCCCCCAGGAGGCCCAGCCTCGGGTTTGAAAGCAGTGAGTGGGTTGCCCGGGCCGAGGTTCAAAGCTGGTAATTGGGTGCCCTTGCTTTGAAGATGGGCCTCCAGGCCCTTCTCTGCCTTGGCCGAAGGCGGCAGGGCCCCACAGACCAGGGCCAGCCTCCCTGGCCGGCACGCATGCCCTCGGGGAGACCCCAGTCACTCTTGGCCTGGGGCTGGCCTGCACGTCCTCACTTTCGGACTTGGGGTGCACGAGAAAATCTCCCTTTGCCTCGGTCACCCCGCTTTGATGCAGGGTTTGGGTGGAGCGTGAGTCTCATCCACCATGCTGACCTATTCAGGGCATGAACACAGGCAGAGGACGCGAGGAGCCCCAGTTCTATCCACTGTCACAATGGTCCCAGAGCACTGCCAGCAGCAATCGTGCGCTCACAGTGTGTGGGGACCCCAGAGCAGCCCCTGAGCTGCTGTGTGGCCCTAGGCCAAAATTAAATCCTAACAATCGCCAAATAAAAATAGGGCCGGGGCTGGAGGGCTAGTACAGCAGGGAGGGTGTTAGCCTTGCACGCGGCCAACCCGGATTTTGATTCCCAGCATCCCATATGGTCCCCTGAGCACCGCCAGGAGTAATTCCTGAGTGCAGAGCCAGGAGTAATTCCTGAGTGCAGAACCTCTGTGCATTGCCGGGTGTGACCCAGAAAGAAAAAAAAAATAATAAAAATAAGGGCCAAAGAGATATACAGGGCACAAGGCACTGCCGTGCACGATGCTGACCCGTTTGCATCCCCAGCCCTGCAAAGGGTCCCCCGAGGCCTCCAGGGGTCACTCGAGCACAGAGCCAGGATTAGCCCGAGCTCTGCTGGCCGGAGCTCCCAAACAAAAACAAGTAACAAATGCAATGGGCCAGAGAGACAGTACAGCAGGCAAGGCACTTGCCTTACACATGGTGGCCCAGGTTCAGTCTCTGAGGCACCCCCTAGGGTCCCCCAGGCCCCCCCCAAAGTAACAAACTTAAGAATAACAGTCAGGGGCTGGAGCAATAGCACAGCGGGTCGGGCATTTGCCTTGCACGCAGCCGACCCAGGTTCGAATCCCAGCATCCCATATGGTCCCCTGAGCACTGCCAGGGGTAATTCCTGAGTGCAAAGCCAGGAGTAACCCCTGTGCATCGCCGGGTGTGATCCAAAAAGCAAAAAAAAAAAAAAAAAAGAATAACACAGTCCTGGGAGCTGGAGCTATAGCACAGCAGGTAGGGCATTTGTCTTGCATGCAGTCAACCCGGGTTCGATTCCCAGCATCCCATAGTTTCCCCCGGGCACCGCCAGAAATAATTCCTGAGTGCAGAGCCAGGAGTAGTAACCCCTGTGCATCGCCGGGTGTGACCCAAAAAGCAAAAAAAAAAAAAAAAAAAACCAAAAATACAGTCCTGCCTTCTTCTCCTCCAGGCCCAGAGATCTCTGGACACACCCAGTCACAATGTCACCCCCCCCAGCCCCACCTGCCTTTCTATCCTCATCACAGGCCACTTCCCCTCCTCTGCCCCAGCAACTGCAGACACCACACCTCTCACCTGCAGGGCCTTTGCACCTGTCACTATCGCCAGAGATACCCTTTCTCTGCAGTTTCCTGGTGACTGTCCCCTCCTCCTTGGTCTCAACTACCTGCCAGCTCCCCCTTGGACACCCCTCCCCCACAGTATCACTGTGGAGGGGTGTTGAATAACATTGGTTTATCCTTGCTCCTCCTCAGGGAGCTTACTTTTATCGAGTTACTCCCATCACAGTGCTCCCAGGGCATACCCAATTCCAACAGGCACTCCTAATCCTTCATTGCTTTTCTCTTTCCTTTGCGTACTTAGCAATGTTCTTTTTTGTATAGACACAGGAAGAGAGTTGATGCTATGCCTTTGTAACATGGGAGTTAACTGACTCTGAATAATATATGCTCCTGGGCATCCATCACTTTTACCTGACTTAAGTCTCAGTTGCCTTTACTTCCTAACAACCCCAAAAGGAGGGTCTAGGAAAGGGACTTGGATGGGCCCAGGGCAAGCCATAAGCTATAATGGAATCAAAAAGGGACAACCAAATCACCATAAGAAGTATAATAAGAGCACAGTCATAGAACAAACTCTGTCATGGCCCAAAAAGAAGTAACGGAATAAGGACCCTGCTGGGGTTAGGAAAGACTAACCTGGCCTGAGGACTGTAGTCTGGGATATAAAGCAATATCCCCAGGAAGAGCCAATCTTTATGCTTAATATATTTATTTCTGTGTTCATACAAAATGACTAGAGATATTAATAACAAGTAAATTTAATATGATTATTTAAATGGCTTACTAGCTAAGTAAAGGAGAGAGCAAGAGTCCTTAGATGGAATCCCGCCCTTGAGCAGATCTCCCAGTTGATCTCCTAGCTGAGCCCCTAGATGAGATTTTGTCCCTGAGTTAATCTCCTAGAAGAACTCTCCCTGAAGGGGGGGCTCTACACCTGTTTATTATTACGATCATGTTCAACCACACCTACATGTACCCCAACCCTTAACAATTTTTCTTTTTTTTTTTGCTTTTTGGGTCACACCAGGCGATGCACTAGGGTTACTCCTGGCTCATGCACTTAGGAATGACTCCTGGCGGTGCTCAGGGGACCATATGGGAATCGAACCGAACATGGGTCAGGTCGACATGTGCAAGCAAACGTCCTACCCGCTGTCCTACCCGCTGTGCTATGGCTCCAGCCCCTGCCTTCACGATTTCTATACAACAGCTAACTCTGATTACCAACTAGCCTGTGGTCAGTTCCTTCATTCCCTTGCTCCACACTGTTCCCCGTCAGCTGGCTGGGGGAATGGTTCTTAGCGAATGCACCCACACTTGAACTCACAAAGGGGTCCGAGAAGTCCCCTCAGCTCAGTCCAGTGACTCCTACTTTCCCCCTCCGAGGTGTCCCCATTCCCCAGGCTGGCCCAGCTCCCAATGGATGCCAGCTCCTCCTGGAAGCACTCGTGGATTTGCCAGGCTCAGGCTCCTCCCCCAACAAAATCCGTTCTTCTCCCAACTACAATGCGCCCCCCCAGCCTGGGTCTGAGAGAGCCCAGTATTTCATCCCATGAGGACTGCACCAACACCCCTTGTGGGACTGGCCACTGGGTGGTCTGGGGGCACAAGCATGCCCATGGCTGAGACAGTACCCAGCACACAAGAAGAGATGCTGCTGGCTGATGAGGATCCAAACATAGCAGTGGTGGGGGACCCCCCCAGATGGAAGGGGAATCCCTCTCTGTTCTGTTTTTATTTGGGGGGGGGTCACACCAGGTGATGCTCTGGGGTTACTACTGGCTCTGAACTCAGGAATCACTCCTAGAGACGCTTGGGGGACCCTATGGAACACCAGGGATCGAAGCTGGGTCAAATGCCCTCCCTGCTGGACTGTCCCCTCTTGGTTCTAACAAGACAGCAACGGCCAAATGAGCACACAACCACTGATCCTGGGATTTTCGGTCATTTGGGGACAGCACCCAGCCGTGCTGGGGATGGAACCAGGGTTGAACCCCATCCTCTCTCCCCAGCACCACCCACTGGCAGCCTCACATGGGCAAGAGGGTTTCGGGACACCCCAGGCCCGCCTCTGCATCCCAGCAGGAAAGCGGTGAGACCCCGGCAGCGGCAGAGGAGGCTCGGGCATGGCCCGGTCCATGCCTAGTGCCTCACCCGGCCACGAGGATGCGAGGGATGTCGGCGGCAAAGGCCTCGCCCATCTCGCGGCTGCCAACGTTGGCGATGCAGTGCAGGGCCAGGCACATGAAGGTGGGGTTGCGGCTGGCCAGGTCGTTCTTGATGGCGTTGTTGATGAGGCGGATGAGCTCGGAGTTGGAGTTCACCAGCACGGAGATGAACAGGTAGCCCTGAGGGCAGCAGACCCCAGAGCGCCGTCAGCCCCTCCACGCTCACACTGAGGGGTGCTGCCCCCACTCTTCTCTTGCAGACTAAGGGGGGTCCTAATCCCCAGCCCTCCTCCCTCAGACTTTATTCGAACTGAGGAGTTCTGGCCCCCGGCCCTCCTCCCTCAGACCCAAGCGTCCTCTCTGAGGGGTGCCAGCCCTGCCCCGCGGCGGGCCAACACTCACGATCTGCTTCTCCGTGTACTTGTTGGAACTGAGAAGGTTCACGGCCTCCATGTGGCCGAAGTCGATGTCATGGCCGAGCAGGAAGATGAAGAGTAGTTTACACACGTACTTTTTCTTGCTGTAGCCATCCAGGGCTTTGTCCCCTGGGCCAGAAGGAGGACATGGGGCAGAAGTGAGCATGTTCCCACGAGGAGAGCACAGGGCCCAGCCTCTGGCCCAGCCGCCCTGCAGCAGCCCCCCTCCCCACCAGCCCTGGTCCTTTCCTTCTCACCTTTGAACTTGGAGCGGATGTTGGCCAATTCCTTGTTGATCCTCTTTATCTCTGCCTCCTTGCTCTTACCTGAGGAGGAGAAGCAGGGGGTTCTGGGGGCACTCTCTCCAGCCTCCCTCACAGCTGCCCCCCACTTGGGGGCCCAGGGAGCCCCATTCCTGCACAGCTCCTCACAGCCCCAGTCCCAGCCCTGGCCTGACAAAGAAATGGATGAATGTACATATTTTGGGGGGAGTCCACACCCAATTCATGACTCTGTGCTCAGGGATCATTCCGGGTGGTGCTCAGGGGACCCGGGGATCGAATCGGGGGTCTCTACAAGCCTGTCATCTCTCTCCTGTATCCCTAGCTCCCTTACCGCCACCACACCCACCGCCCAGTCTCCCAAACACCTGCTGTTCCCCAAGCCCCCAATTCCCAGGAGGCCCCACTGACACCCCATCATGAGGCTGCAATCTTGGGTGCTGAGCTGCCTGTCTGCCTGAGACATCCTGACCCCTCACCCAGAGCCTGCCCGGACCCCCGGGCCAGCTTCTGGAATTCCCCTACAGTGGCCGGAGCACCATAGAGAGTGGACTGAATGGTCCCCAGTACCGCTGGGTTCCAACATGGAGCCACCCAGGCCCAATGGCTAAGTACTGCCAGGAGTGCCCCTGGGCACTGCTCGGAAGCTGCCCACCAGATATCCTGTCACTTTTAGCATCGGTGTTGTCTGAGCCGGCTCCACCACAGACCAGGGTCACTGCACAGGAGCCCCTTGGCAGAACCTCACATACGGCAGATGCTTAATAAGTGCAGTGACTGAAAGACAGACACCTGCTGTGGCCTCCAGCACCTGGGAGCTCAGGTGGCCCTGGAGGGGCCTGATGCGAAGGTTGTCCTTAGAGAAATCCCAACTTTCAGGGATGCCCCACAATGCTCTTTTCAGCTGCCACCTCCTCCAAGAAGCCCCTGGTAATTACCACCTGCTGGTCAGTGCCAAGCTGACCCCAAAGCTGCCCCAGGTGGGGAAAAAGGAGAATGAAAACCAGGTCATTTGAGCACTGTCTTAGGACTTCAGATCCAGTGTCCCACATGCACCAAAGACCAGCCTTGCAGCCCTGCTGGGTGTGGGTGCCAGCAGGAAGGCACGTGTGTGGGCATGAGGCCCACCATGGGGGAGCACAGACTCGGGGAGCTCCTAGCCGGGCTGGGAGACCCACGGCCACTGCAAACAAACAGAAATAATGACAAAGGGAAGTGGTGTGTGTGTGTGTGGGGGGGGGATAATAAATGGATTCATCACTCAGGACAGTAATTATACACAAGCTCCTGTTTCGCATGACGCGGTTTATAAAGGGTAAATTATCTCACGGAAAATATCATCATGAAGTCACAACCTCCACATCATATGGGCAACCGGCTGTCACAGGTACACCTGTCGCTCGCTGGTAACTCCAGGCGACTGGAGGCTCTCTCAGGCAGTGCTCGGCAGTCTAGGACTTCTCCCCAGCTGATATCTGACCAACCAGGCCAGGGGTTCAAGGCCAGGGCCAGGCGGTGCCAGGGAGGGGCTGGGGTCCTTCAGAGGCTGGCTACATCTGGGGATGCCCAGGGATCAAACTGGGGTCAGCCAGCAGGGACCGGAGCCCAACGCCCTGCACAGGGCCAGCCCAGGTTCCATCCCCTCGCACCCAAGACTCGTCAGGAGGAATTCCTGAGCTAAGAGCCAGGAGGGAGCCCTGAGCACTGCCGGGTGTGACCCTAACCCTCCCCCACCCCCCCGCCCCCGCCAAAAAGAAACAAACCTCAATTGAGGTGAGCTCCTGAAACCCTGAGGCCAGGGGATTGGGGCCGGGGGTGCCCGGGCCTGGTGGGCAAAGGCCAGTGCTTCGAGGCGGAGTCTGAGCTGGCCTGGCAGAGCTGGCCTGGGCAGTCCCAGCGGCCACTCGATCCCTCATTCATTAATCACACACTGGCTCCCCGGGCCCCAGGCTGAGTCGGACTCTGGGGGTGCCCAGAACCCCAAGAACAAAAACTCTGGGCCAGGGGAGGCGGAAGGAGGAAGCCCCCCGCCTTACACTGGCGCGAGGTGGAAAGGGAGCAGCAGGGCAGGGCCAACCTGGGCTGAGGCTGTGAAAGAGGAGGAAGAGGCAGGGCGAGACCTACTGTGCCAAGGAGCACTATCCGGAGAGGTGCCAGACGACCCTATGCTCCCCCTGGGGGGACAGCAAGGGGCAGGGCCATCCCACTGCCCCAGGCCTTCCCCCTCAACAACATGAGAATGTGAATGTGAATTCCGTTCCCAGAACTGCCCCCCACCCCCACCCCAAGGGTGGCACTGCCACAGTGACACAGGCAATGTGACAGACAGGGAGAGCCGCAGACAATTACTCTCTCCTAGCAAACAAAACCAACTTCAAACCTGTTTTAAAACAGGCCCACGACCGACTCACGGACACTGCCTGGTCCTGGGCAGACAGGCCTGGCCAGCCCCTGCTCAAGTCTCTATTAGGGGCCAGAGCGATGGCACGGCAAGCTTTGGCCAAGCCGGGTTTGATCTCCAGAGCCCACAGGATCACCTGAACCCCTCCAGGAGCGATCCCTGAGCGTAGAACCAGGAGGGACCCCTTACCACTGCTGCATGCAGCACAAAAACAAAGCAGAAAAAAACACCAAACTTGGAGACATGGGATGGGGCCAGAGCAAGAGTATAGCGGGGAAGGCACTGTCCTTGCACGTGGCCAACCCGGGTTCGATCCCCGGCATCCCATATACCCCCCAGAGCCCGTCAGAAATGATCCCTGAGCACAAAGCCAGGACTAAGCCCTGAGCATCACCGGATGTGGCCCCGAAAACAAAAGAAATGGAGGGGGCCCGGACCTGCAGCTCTGTCCTGTTTTAGGGGTCACAGGAGAGTTGTAGCCACTGCTGGGTGCATCTGGACCCCTTTCCCCTGGCAACTCCCCGAGTCCCCAACCTGCTCTGCCGGCTCCACCTTGGGCTTCTGGTCAGAGGAGATAAAGCAAGGAGGGGTGGCCTCACAGCACCCCCGGGGGCACCCACAAAAGAGGTGTCCCCGGCTGTGAGCTAGGGCCCAGAGTCTAGTGTGCGCCTTCCTGGGGACTAGGAAAGTGTGACGGGGAGTCAACTTTTTTGTTTTGGGGACCTGTTTCTGGTTTGGAGGGCACACCCCACAGTGCTCAAGGGCTACTACTAGCTCTGTGCTCAGGAATCACCCCTGGCTCGGGGGACTCTATGGGGGTGTGGGAATCAAACCTGGGTGGGTCGAGTGCCTGGCGACCCCTTCCCTGCTGTCCTGTCTCCGGCTCAGGAATCAGGGCAGGCTGGCAGGTGTCAGGTATGTGACTGGACCCGAACCTGCTGCTCCCCATGAAACGTTTACTCAAGAGCAGAGCGGCTCCGATGGAGCTGGAGAAGGGTCTAGACGGGACGGGTGGGCACACACCTTGCATGCCTGACCCCAGCACCACCCACGGTCCCCTAAGCACCACCAGTGGTGGCAAGTCCTGAGCAGAGAGCTGGGCACGGGCACTGAGCACTGCAGGCATGCTCCCTACCCCTGCCCTCCAAAAAAAACCCAAACAAATTTACCAAGTCGTAATGGCACTGAATAATGGGCAGTGTAGCCCGGGGCAGTGAACCTTATTCAGATGCAGCTCAAGGGCCCTTCGCTTTTCTCACGCTTGCAAATTTCAAGCATCTGTAAGGCTAGAGTTAATGGTGGTCAGCAGGGGCTGAGGCTGTCTTCACTGCAGAAAGGGTGAGTCTGGCCTGCCTCCCACCCAACCCCTGTCAGCAGCTAACCTGCTGTGCTGGGCACCCTTGCCTCCCCGACCCGAATGCCAGCTCCCCAAGGGCAGGGCATGGCTGCCTGGAGCCTGGTGGTATGGCCGGGCGGCCCTGGCAGGGGAGGTGTGGAATTGCTCAGAGGGCACAGTGAGAAGGGACAGGCGCTGGGTTCCGGCCGGGATCGGTCTGTCCCTACAGCCTAATGCCCAAGAGGGTGGCAGGTCCTGGGAGAGGATGGGAGTCCCCAAGTGCCATGCGTGCCAAGAGGGGCCATCATGCCCTGCCCTGAAGACTCAAAGAAGCAAAGTCTTTCTTCCCTGTGGTCCCCCCTGCACCTCCAAACTGGCTGCTCCCCACCCCGCAGGGGGGCCACATCCTCCGCTGCCGCCTCCTCCTCCTGCCCCAAGCCCAGCCCTGCCCAGGGCCTCTGCCCAGCTGCCCAGCTGCCCCTCCAGCAAAGCCCTTGTTCCTTTCCCAGGAAGGATGCTGCCCGCATCACAGCCCCGTTGCCAGGGGCCCCTCCAGCCCCCTGCCCTGCACTGCCCCCAGCACCTCTCCGACGCCAGAATACCACCCACAGCCTCGAGTACTGGCCAGCCGCCCTGCGAGGACCTGAGCACCCAGGGAGGGGCTGGGGTTTAGAGCTCTGGGAATGGGGTGGCACCGAGATGTGCTTGTGCACACTTCATTCATTCACTCATTCATTTGTTCAGCAGAGGAGCAGGTCCTGCGGAGCGCAGAACTGAAACTGGAGTCAGGGTGGAGAGCGGGCCCGGCTGCCACGGGCTGCCCCCCACTTCAGAGAGGACTGTGCCCAGCAGGGCCGGCTCAGGCCACTGGGTCCCAGGCACTGGCAGTCTGGGAGGTGCAGGGCCCCAGCCCTGCCCTGCGGACTCCCGGACAGATAACTAGCTGAGAGGCTGGATTCCACGCTCCAGAGGGGCGGTCCACGCCCTCCGCCCTTGGATTAGGCCAAGCCTCCTTATCTGTAGAATTTGCCCTTTCTCTCCCTCTTCAAAGCCTGCCTCTTTCCAGAACCTTCCCCCACCATGGTCCTCCAGTTGGATCCTCCACCATGTGACCCCCAGTCCCTCCACTTGAGGCCTAGGAGACCCGCCTCATCCCCACTCCTCAGTGACCACCCACTTCCCTTCCAGCACCCCCCAGGCCTCTCTGCATCCTAGCCCATGCCTCCTGCAGCAGCCACACAAGCCTCAGGACCTTTGCACCTGCTGCCTGTGGTCTTGCCTGCCTCTCCTGCTCCTCGGCTCTGGGCCACGCAGCCACCAGCCTTCCTTAGCCATCCTCCCTTCCCAAAGTCAGCTGAGAAAAGACTCCTGGGCCCCTTCCCAGTGCACTCACTATGGGGTGCCACCATAGGCTGATATCAAATTACAGAACATTCTCATCTACCTCCCCAGAACACCAGCCTGGACTCATTAGCAGTCACTGGCATTCCAGTCCCCCAAACCCTCGGCAGCCCCTAATCTCCTTCCTCTCTCCAGCCTTTGCCTGCTCGAACACTCGTGTAAACGGGGGCCACCCCACATGGCCTGCAGGATCTGGATTCTCTCACTATTGAGTTTTAGAAAACCCCCCCACACACACACACGCACTTTGGGCCACACCCAGTGACGCTAGCAGGACTCTCTGGCGGTGCTGGGGTACTGATGGTGCTGGAGACACACTGCAGGCCTCCCACCTACGAAGCCCATGCTGAGGCCATAGCCCTGCCACCCCAGCCATCACCTTAGCACTTCCGGTGAGGTTTCTCTTGGATCCGAGGCCAGAGTTTCGATCTTTTTTTTTTTTTAAAAAAAAAAAACTTCTATTATTTCTTTTTCTGGGTCAGAGGGAGCTTAGATAGTTAAGGTACTGGCCTTGCATATGGCTGCCCCTGGTTTGATCCTGGTCCCCTGAGCGGCTCGCTCCAGGAATTACCCCTGAGCAGAGCCAGGAGCAGCCCATGTGCATGACCAGGTGTGGTGCAAACACTGCCTTCCAATTGTTTATTATTATTTACTTATTTTGGTGTTGGGGCCACACCCAACATACCCAACGCTGACTCCCGCTCCTGCACTCAAAGAGCACGCCTGGCCGGGCTTGGGAGACCCTAGGGGAGGCCAGAGACAGAATCTAGGCAAGTCACATACAAGGCAAGTGTCCTGCCTGCTGTAGCACCTCTCTCTGGTTCACCCCTCAAAATTTTTAAATAGAAAAAAAATTTTAAATAGAGGTTATAGCCAACAGTGCTAAAGGAAGCGGCCTGGGCCTCCCAGGGGGATGCCAGGCCTGATGACAGGAGCCTGACAGCTACTCACAAATGCGTGCCAGGGAGCAAATGCAGCGCGTGCGACATGTGTCTGCCACATTCACCCGCTCCCAGCCTCACACACCACGCTTTTTCCTGGCTGAGTAATAGTAATGGTCCATTGCAGGAAGAGCACACAGCCCACCCTGCCGCCTGCTAATGGACATTTGGGCTGTTCCCAATGGGGGTATGAGGCGAAAGGCGGCTTTGAGCATCTGGGCACCAGTGTCTAGGAGGTCAGCTGGCACCGGGCCTCAGTGCCCACCTTCCTCACCACGAGGAGCGATCCCTGGTTCTTCCGGCCCCAACTCAAAATGTCTGCATGTCTGCACGCCCCTGGGGTCCCTCTGGGTTCGAAAGTGGAGTGGAGGGGGGCTTTCCCCACACTCTCCATGTCGCATCCAAAAGCCTGGGACAGTCCCTTCCCAGAGTCACTGGGCACCTGTCACCTCCTGGGGTCATTCTCAGGACTCACCCAGGGGCTGGGGCACAGGTGCAAGGGGCTGTATGCAGCTTTGCATGAGGGAAACCAGGGCTCCGACACCAACACCAGTGTCCCTAGAGCACTGAGGTGGGAACAGCCCCGTGTGGCAGCTCCACAGCAGTTCTGACCCTCCCCAGTGCTTATGGAGAAAAGGCAAAAACTGCGCCCTTCTCCCCTCGGCCCACAGAACACGCGGCACCCATCAAGATGTCCCGGGGCACCAGCCTGAGGGACCCCCAGGCTCTGACTCCCCCGCCAACACACACACACACACACACAAACATCCTTCCGCCTCAGGCCCGGGCATCCCCTGGCATCCCCCAGGTCTACTCAGGACCCCTGACAGCTCCCGGGGGCCAGGCCTCCAAGGCTGAGCTGCAGCCGTTTCCTTGTGTTTCCACCCGATGACACTTGTTGGGGTTTTCTGTTTACTCCCCACCACACACACCCCGGCCGTGAAGCTGGGCACGCTCCCCAGGGTGGGAGTCTCAGGTCAGGAGTCCTGAGTCTGGGATAGTGACAAGATCAAAAGGCATCGGAGAAAGAACAGACGGGACGCATGCGCCGTTGGACTACAGAACCCCCCATCAAGTCAAAGGTGAAGTGACAAGTGGGGGGCCCCCCACCCGTCTGGGATGCATGGCAAGGACCCTCCTCCGATCCCCCAACCCACACTCTCCTCTCTCCAGCGTGGGTCCTCACAGTGGCCACTCCCTGAACCATTTCTCTGTGCCAGTGTCTTCTAGAACCATGATATTCCCCGCCAGCCATGGGGTGGGGGGCGGGGGCTCCCTTGGAGGCTGGGTCTCCCTATCTCCCGAGGAGGATGAGTCTGGAAGGCAGAGGCCAGCACTTGCTCTCCTCTCGGTAGGGAGGTGTGAAGAGATGATGAGCACAGGGAGGGGAGGCTCATTCAAGGTCACGGCTGACTCACTGGCACCCCAGCCTGCTGACCCCCCCCAAGCCCCCGGAGGCAGGCCCGGAGGCGCCTGGCAGCTCTGCAGCCAACACCCAGCGGTGGGCACAGACTTGGCAGCCGCCCGCCCGCCCTCCTGTCAGTCCTTCCTGGGCTCCCGCTGACCCTAGGTGGCAGCTGGGCGCCAGTACCTGGCTCTGGACCCCTGACCCCCACCATCACTCCCTTCAAGTGGGCTTCCACTTCTCTTTCCTGAGACCCAGCTGGCATTCCCCAGCCCCCCACGTTATCACACGGCCCCCTCTGTGCTCCCACAGATCTTCAGTACCCCTCTGCACTGCCCCCAGCACCCCCCTTTATCCCTTATCAGGGCCTCCCATCGTCTCCCACCCGCCCCCAGCTCCGTCCTCACCCACCGTCTGGACTTTCTGTCACTCCCAGGCCTCATGCCAGGAGCCAGGGATGGTGGCTCGACCTCTCTCCGTAACACCCTTGCATCCAGCCTCCCCCGCCCCGCACGGCCCCACCGGCCACCCTGTGTCACCCCTCTCGGCCCCGGGGCTTCCTCCCACCCCACGACTCCCGGGTATGTACCCCAGCAGTGCACCTTCTCTTTCTGTAACCCCGCCGTTCTCGGATGCCCCTGCCTTCCCATCACTCCCGGGAGGCGCCTCTGGGGCCCGGACCCCGGGACCCCATCAGCCGCCTCCCTCTCCTGAGACGCTCCCGGACGCCTCCAGCACGACGCGTCGTCACCTCAGGAGGCGCCGTGACACCCCGAGTCCCGCCATCCCACCGACCCGAAAGTTCCCCGACGAACCCCTCGACTCCTCTCCTCTACGACCCCGACGGCTCCCCATCCCTGGGGCCCCCGGGTGGCCCCCCCGAAGCCTGCCGCCGACGCTCCCCCACCCCCAGGCCCCCCGACCGCGCTCTCACAGTTCCGGATGTCGGAGATGAACACCGCGAGCCCCCGCATCCCATCGCCCTTGGACACGGCCGGCATGATGGCGATGGTGTCGGCTCCAGGCCGGGCCGGGCAGGGCACAGCGCAGCGGGGGCTGGCAGCGGGCACCGGGAGGAAAGGACCCCAGGCAGCGCCGAGGAGCCGAGCCGGCCAGGGGGGGAGGGCGGGCTGTGGGGCGGGCGGGCTGGAAGGCCGCAGCACCGCCCCCGAACCCGCCCCTTCTCGCGTCTGTCCCGAGTTCGCAGCCATCCATTGGCTTGAGCGATTGTCGTTCACAGGCGGCCTCACCCCCAATCGCTCTCTCATTGGCCCCCGAACAAAGGCACGCCGATACGATTGGTCCGGAGCCCCGCTATTTCCGTTCGGGGAAAGGAGGAGGGGGCGTTGCCCTAGAGACAGGCGGAGTTCGGTTACGTTCGATGGGACCGCCCCCTACGCGAGGCTGAGGCCGATGGTGATTGGCTACGACCGCTCTACTAAGTGGGAGGTATTGACGTGAAGAAAGGCGGGCGAGCGGGCTTGGGAAGGTGGGGCTTAGGGTGACTGGGACCAATAGACGAGTAGACCGCCCCCGCAAGGGTCACGGATTCGCCCAGCCTTTCCTACTCCGGTCTTCCATTGGGCAGTTGTGAGGGCGGGAGGAGGGCAACGATCAGTAGGGCAGGAAGGAGGAGGAGGGGCTGTCACTCAGCCGGGCTGGGATAGGTGGAGCGACGCCTGCAATTCCCTGCTGCAGAGAAGGGCTTGGGAGGGGCGCGAGAGCGGGAGATGTTTACTGCGCAAGCGTCTCTCGGTTCCCCTTTCTTCCCCCTTCCAATTCCTCCCCCATGCCCCCCCTCGTCCGCTTCCTTAAATCCTCTTCCAGGAAGACTGCCTACCTTCCCCCTCCTTATTGCTGTGGTCTGCATGCCTGGACCCACATTATCGAAACACCCAGAATCGCTGATGCGATTAAAGCCTTGTCCCAAGAAGCAGAGTTGAAACTGAGGTTCCGGAGCGGTGGAATGACTCACCCAAGGTCACACAGTTTAGACTTGACAAAGCCGGGATTTAAACCATATTTTGGCTCTTTTTTTCAATATGTATTTTCCCTTACACGTGTACTTATTTCTATGGTTTTGGCAGCCTTCATATCAAATTGAAATCGGCAGTCTCTCCAGCAGAAAGGGGACCTCGAGCACTGGCTGGAAGAACATTGGTGACTCAGCTTTGGCCCAACAACCACTCCTCTACACCCCAGAAACACTTTGGTTGACTGACTTTGGGCAAACGAAGCTTCTGGAACTCTTAACGCCCCAGGCGATTGAGAAATTGGGGGCAAAGGGGACTGGAAGAATCCATTTCTGTCACCTCCAGGAAATAAACACCAGCCCTTCTAATCTCTGAAGCCTAGCATGTTTGGAATGAGCCTGGGGGGATGCCTTGGGTGTGGAAAGGTCCACTGAATTGGGGGGGGGGCAAGGGGGAAGAGGACACCCCCCTCCCCACACCAGTCCAGTGGACTCAACTGGTTGAGTTTCCAGGAACAGGGCTTGGACAAGTCCATTCTAAATTCCAGGAGGACAGACACGGCTCAGCTGTTTTGATAAGCAGAAGAGTCCATTTCTCCTATGAATTGGGGGTTCTCTCTGCCCCTAAATACCACCACTCGCCAGCACTGCTAACAGGCTTTGGGATTAGGAGTTGGCAAAGGTCTGGGGCCAGAGAGATATTGCATGTGCCAAAGCGGGGGCACCCCTGACACCACATATGGTCACTAGCCCCACCAGGAGTGGGGGGTCCCTGAACACAGAGCCAGAAGTCAGCCGTGAGCACCACCAGGCGTGCCTCACCACCCTCCCACCCCCCCCAAAAAAAAAACAAAACAGAAACGGTCCTTTTTATGGAATGAAACAATAAGTATGACAAGACTAAAATTCCCTTGGTGATTTGGGTAGGAAGTACTTTTTTCTCCCCCAGGAAAACGGCAAAAACATACTTTAGTAAGGGGGTCTGGGGTTAAAGTGAGTTCTTTTTAATGAGGGGAAGCAAATGAGAGACTAAAAACAGGGGAGTGGGGCTGACGCTTGTCTCTAAATAGAGCTGGGAACGTAGCTCAGTGCCAAGTGCATGCTTTTGGGAGTCAGGCTTCAGCACCTGAGATGTTACAGAGCACTGAACTGGGAGTAGTCCCAAGCACCCAAAACACAGCCCACAAATAAAATTAGGGGCTGGAGCAATAGTACAGTGGGCAGGGCATTTGCTTTGCACGTGGTCGACCCGACCCAAACTCCATCCCCAGCATCCCATAGGGTCCCCCAAACACCATCAGAAGTAAGTCCTGAGTGCAGAGCTGGGAGTAACTCCTGAGCAACACTGGATGCGACCCAAAGGGCCAAATAATAATAATAATAAAATTAACAAGAGGTGGACCATAGCGATAGTACAGCAGGTAAGGTGCTTGCCCTCCACATAGCTAGTTCCATCCTAGCCACCAGATATATGGTCCTAGGAGCCCTGCCAGGAGTGATCCCTGAGTGCAGAGTTTGGAGTAAGCCCCAAGCACAGGAGGTGTGGCCTCAAAACCAAAGGAGAAAAGGGGGGCAGGCATTCTTCTCTCTCTCTCTCTCTCTCTCTCTCTCTCTCTCTCTCTCTCTCTCTCTCTCACACACACACACACACACACACACACACCACCTCCCTTCGCTGCCACCTGGGAGAGCGAACAGCCCACCTGGGGTCCCACGGAGGTCATTAGGGATTCCTGTGGATTGCAGAGAAAAACACCATGATGAGGAGAGGGCGGTGACCCTAGCTTTTGTTGTTTGGAGGCCACATCCTGGGCACTTCCTGGTTCTGTGATCATGAGCTGCCCCTGACTGTGCAGAAGATCTTATGCAGTGCCAGGGGTCAACCCAGATCAATCCCACAGGCATGGTACCAGCTTTATCTTATGGACTATCCAGCCATCCAGGTTCTACCTTGGTAGATGTGGAACTCTCTCCCCAGCTGCCATACTTGAGCGGAAATGGAAGCATGTTTGTCATTTTTATTATTCTGGGGGTTCTGGGCCACACCCAGCGGTACTCAGAGGTTACTTCCGGCTCTACACTCAGGAATCATTCCAGACAGGCTTGGGAATGAGATGTGGGGAATCGAAACCAGGCCAGCCACCTACAAGACAAATGCCCTGGCCGTTGTACTGTCACCCCAGCCCCTGGCTTTTATTTTTATCTTGTTTTGGGGGCCACAGCAGGCAGTGGTCTGGGGACTCTGCAATGTTGGGGATTCAACCTGGCACTCCCTCATACAAAGCATGCACCCTTGTCATTTTTTTCTTTTTGGGTCACACCCAGTGATGCACAGGGGTCACACCTGACTCTGCACTCAGGAATTACCCCTGGCAGTGCTCAGGGGACCATATGTGATGCTGGGAATCGAACCCGGGACAGCCTTGTGCAAGGCAAATGCCCTACCCGCTGTGCTATCGCTCCAGCCCCACCCTTGTCTTTTGAACTGTCTTCCGGTTTCAAAATACATTTTTAGCGCTGGACCTAGAGCAAAGAATTCTGAGGTCGAGCGGAAGGAGCCTGACGGGAAGGTTCAATAGCCTGGAATTCCGAGATCCATGATGCAGGGGGCCGATGTGGTTCCCCCCAAGAGCTCTTGGTGGGAGTCCTAATGACTTGAAGCCACATTTCCCAGTCCAGGGAGGTGTGGGCCGGGAAGTGATGACTCCATGGTGAAACGTTTCTGCCGTGTAAGTGTGGAATCAGAAAGCCCCCAATTCTGCCCCTAGCATAACCCCACTTGTCTAGTGCGTTCTTAGCAGCCCTGTAGGTTCCCGGAGGCCCCACGAGTGCCATCTCCAGAAACAACAATTACAATGAAGGGAAAATGGGGGGAAATGAAAAAAAAAATACAGTGAGAGCCCCATGCCCTATTAGAGATCTGGAGAAAAACAGAATGAGGGGCCTGAGAGACAACAATTCAAATACTGCCCCCAAAATGTGAGATGAATTTTAATAATATTATTTTTAGTTGTTGGGCCACACCCAGTTGAGTAAGCTGAAGCTTACTCTTTGCTCTTTGCTCTGGGATCACTTGGCTCATGGAACAGTATGAGGGGCCTGGGATCAAACTGGATTGGTCAGGGGAGCTGGAGCTATAGCACAGCGGGTAGGGTGTTTGCCTTACATGCGGCCGACCTGGGTTCAATCCCTGTCATCCCGTATGGACCCCCAAGCACTTCCAGGAGTAATTCCTGAGTGCAGAGCCAGGAGTAACCCCTGAGCAAAGCTGGGTGTGACCCAAAAAGAAAAAAAAAAAACACCACACACTGGATTGGTCAGGCAGAAGTGACAATGTAGCAGGACTGACAGGTTCTACCCCCGGTATCCCATATGGTCCCCCAAACACCACCAGTAGTGATTCCTAATTGCAGAGCCAGGAGTAACCCTTGAGCATTGCCGGTGTGGCCCCCAAACAAACAACAAAACAAATTGTCTTTATAGTGTGCAAAGCAAGTGCCTTAACCCTTCAACACTCTCTCCAGCCTCAATAATAACTATTTTATTTCACTCTGTCACTGTCACTGTCACTGTCATCCGTTGCTCATCAATTTGCTCAAGCGGGCACCAGTAATGTCTCCATTGTGAGACTTGCTGTTACTGTTTCTGGTATATCGAATATGCCACGGGTAGCTTGCCAGGCTCTGCTATGTGGCGGGATACTCTCGGTAGCTTGCCAAGCTCTCAGAGAGGGACGCAGGAATTGAACCCGGGTCGGCTGTGTGTAAGGCAAACGCCCTACCCGCTGTGCGATATTTATTTCACTCGATAGAACAAAATATCAACATGCCTTTTTGGGGGGAGGAGGGTGTGTAGGGCCACACTCATTGATTCGAGGGGACTGTTACTCCAGGCTCAGTATTCAGGGAGCGTTTCAGACAGTGCTTCGGGACTACAGGGTGCCTGCAAGCAAAGCCCAGGTTTAAGCCATTGGCCTCTCCCCGCCCCAACATTCCAGACGTTCTTAAATCTCTCCAGCCTTGGGAACCCGCCGGCCTGAGCTTCCTGCAGAGCCCGGCCACCCTGATCACATGGCCAGCCTCACGCGGCTGTCACATCAAGTGATATGGAACTAGTGGACCTACTGGAATGAGACTATCTCAGGGAGTCAGAGCTGGAGCCAGTGTGAGATTTCAAGGCCAGGTCAGGGCCAAGTTCACATCTGGGGAGCCAAAGGAAGCGTGGGCAAATCCTCACTGGTATAACAAGGGAACCCCAAAAATCCAGACCTTTAGCTTCCCCAACCTGGATCTTCAAGACTGGTCCTGACCAGATCAAGTGGCTTTACTCAAGAGAAGTCGGGCTTGTCCCATCTTCCCGGCTAGCAATGGCTTCCGGCCAGGACCACGCCAGGCATTGGCCCAACACCCACCTCCTCACCCTTCATGGGGCTGGCCGGGGTGGGGCCCCTGTGATTCTCAGCTCCTGGCAGCAGCTGACTCCCATCCAGGGCCTGTGGCCAATTCTCTGCCCATCCCCGGGGCCCTTGGCCAGTTCACTGCAGTGGACACATAGCCGCCCTCTTAACCACACCTCACACCTCCACCCCCCATTCTCCTCATGGCTGGCTTCCTCTTAGTTCAGTTTTGGTCTTTAGAGAAAACTTTCATTTTGTTTTGTCTTGGTTTTTAATTTTGGGGACCACACCCAGTGATGCTCAGGGCTGACTCCCAGCTCTGCGCTTGGCGATCACTCCTGACGGTGCTCAGGGGACGCCCTGTGGGATGCCGGGGATCAGAGAGGGTCAGCCATGTGCAAGCCCTCCCTGCTGAGCTCTGGCTCAGCCCTTTTTTGTTTTGTTTTTAGGGTGAGGGTCTATTTAGGGTTAAGCTAAAGGTGAGGGCTATAGAGTTGGGTAAGTTTCAGGTACAGGGGGCGTCATCACTGCCATATGTGCCAATACAGCATGACGAATCAGGTATGATGAGGGGGGCTTGGGAACCCTAAGCAAGTCTTGGGGAGAAGGAAGTGGAACCTGCCCGAGGAACTGTCCAGTGTTGGTCCAGGGACTCATCACTTCCTGCAGGGGCTGGATCCCAGTCAGGGAGGCTGGAGTAATAGCACAGCGGAGAGGGTGCTGGCCTTGCATGCGGCTGACACCGGTTCTATCCCCAACACCCAATATGGTCCCCCAAGCCCACCAGGGCTGATTTCTGAGTGCAGAGTCAGGAGTCATCCCCTGAACATTGCAGGGTGTGGCCCCAAGACACAAACAAAAGACATGCAACGCTACTTTGGAGTGATAGTACAGCAGGAAGGGCGTTTGCCTTGCAGGCGGCTGACCTAGGTTTGATCCCTGGCATTCCACAGGGTCCCCTGAGCACCACCAGGAGTAATTCCTGAGTGTGGAGCCAGGAGTTAGCCCTGAACATTACCAGGTATGACCAAAAAGCAATAAATAAAGAAATAGAATCCCAGCCGGGGGGAGTTCACAGAGACCCTGGGCAACAGGCACCACCCCCGCTGGGCCCCCTGGGGACACAGTGGTTGGACCCTTTATGAGGCGGGCAGGGGTCAGGGATCTGGGGGCCAGCGCAGGTGGCATCTCAGAGAAGAGCTGCTGGGAGCTGACAGCACCCGCCATGGCGAGCGTGGTAGTGAAGACCATCTGGCAGTCCAAGGAGATCCATGAAGCCGGGGACCCCCCGGCGGGGGTTGAGAGTCACTCCCAGCTGGTTCCTGAGGCCCCCGGGGGGGTGACCAGCCCAACTAAGGGGATCACGAAGAAAAAGAAGGCTGTGTCGTTCCACGGGTGGGTTTCCTGAGCCTCGGGGCTCTGAAGGGTTCACATCCACCCCATGGAGTTGGGGGGTGCTGAGGAGGGGTGGGAAGAAGGGGAGCAGAGGCGGATAGGGCATGGAGGAAGAGAGTGGGGTGTGTAGGGTGGGGGGAGGAGCAGGGAGGTGTGAGGGTGGAAGGGAAAGGTGCGTATTGGGAAGAAGGAAGGGGAAGGTGGTGGGCAAGAGGAGAGGTGCCGGGGTGGGGGGCAGAAAGGTGGGAAATGGGATGGGAGGGACAAAGGGGGTGCAGGAGTGGAGCAAGGTGGGAAATGGGGGTGAGGGAGGGAGGGAGGGTATGCAGGAATGAAGGAAGGTGGGTGAGGGAGGGAGGTGGGGTGCAGGATGGTGGAGAGGGAGTGGAGGGAGGGAAGGACACAGTGGACAGAGAAGGGAGACACAAGTCCTGAAAGTCCACAGGGCTGGAGGGGGGCAGAGCCAGGGGGCTGCGCTGACCCACCGCCCGTCTGGTCCAGGGTGGAGCCCCGGATGTCCCACGAGCCCATGCACTGGTGCCTGAACCTCAAACGATCCTCCGCCTGTACCAACGTGTCGCTGCTCAACCTGGCCGCCATGGAGCCCACAGACTCCTCAGGAACCGAGTCCATCACGGAGGACAGCGGGCCGCTCGCGCTGCCGGGGCCGCCCCCTTTCCCCAGTGTACCCTGGCCTGCCGATGACCTCGACCTCTCAGATGTTCTGGTGAGGGGCTCCGCTGGGCAGGGGCCCACAGATTGCAGCCAAAGGCCTAAGATGGGGAGGGAGAATCCTGATTTGGAATGAGAAAGAGAGGGCTGTCCACCAGCAGGAAGTCCAACTTTGGTTCTTTGTCATCCCAGAGATCATACCAGGGTACCCCAGAAGGGCTTCTCAAAGCCAAATTGAGAATATAAGGGAAGGCTTCCTTGAGGAGGCAATGTTAGAAATGGGTTTTGATGAGTGAATAAGAGTTCTATGGTTGCTTCACAGAGAATCAGGATTAAAAGTGGGAAACAAGCTAGATAGGCAAGATCAAAGGGGATCAATCAGTCAATCATAGTTGAGTTCATTATCGCCTGTGCCAGCTGCCAAGCCCAGGTCTTTCAGGGGCTGGTCCCTGAACTGGGCTTGACAAGGCTGCTGAGAGTCACACTATAGCAATAACTCTGGTAAGAATGAGCTAAATAACAAAAGGCTGATAATCTCATGGTTTTATACCCAGGATATTGTGCCCTGTTCAGCAGTGGCCCTCGGGGACCTGCATCTTATGTGATGCCTGACAGAACTGACCAGTTTAAAGATAAAAAGAAAAATCCTGGAATTGAGGAGGAAGTTCTGAGGTGTCTTGGGGGCGACTCTGCAAAGCAGAAGAATCTCAGAGCAGGCTGGAGGCAGGGGTGGGAAATGCTGGGCTGGGCGAGTAGAGCAGATGGGGAAGGGGGGTGCACTCTCCTCCCTCCCACCCCAGCCTCCCGTCCAAGTTATGTCCCCAGCAGACTGTGACACCAGAGAAGTTGCTCCAGGCAGCGGGAGTGGACACAGCTGTGTGCTTGTCCAGGGCTGTGCCCACACGGTCAGCTGGATCCAGAATATGTGAAACCAGTGGGACCTCAGTCCCCTCGTGGGGGGGTCTAGGGACACACAGTGGGGCAGATGCTGAGCGGGAGACAAGGACCCCAAGAGAGGGGGACAGAGATCCAGAGGGAGGGGGACAGAGGCCCAAGAGGGGGGCAGAGGCCCAGAGAGGAGGATAGAGGCCCAGAGAGGGGGATAGAGGCCCAGAGAGAGGGGGACAGAGGCCCAGAGAGAGGGGACAGAGGCCCAGAGAGAGGGGACAGAGGCCCAGGGGTGGGAGACTAGGCCAAGAGAGGCCAGAGACAGGGGTCAGAGACCCCAAGAGGGGAACAGGCCTGGGTGGGGGCCCGCAGGTCAGAGCTGAGCATCTGCCCCCAGACTGATGAGGGGCTGGTGAAGGATGTGGCTGACAGATGATACTGATGACATTCAGCGCTGGCAGTCTCAAGGCCCCATGACCGGAGGGTCAGCAGTCAGAGGCGCCGCTGGCCCCCTCACTCTAACCAGCCAATGGCCTGTGCTCTCTTTTGCTTTTCTTTTTTTTTCCCCTTCTTTTATTTTGGGGGGCTCGGCTGTGCCAGGGCTTGACTCCTGTTTCTGTCTTCAGGGGTCACTCGGGGGGCCCTATGTGGTATTCCGGGGTCAAACCTTCACGGCATGAAGCCTGTGAGCATGTCTGGCCGCAGGAGCAGTGCTCAGGTTCATGGGAAAATGGGCACCGAGGCAAAGGTCCTCGCTGAGGTCACCCAGAAAGGAAGCAGCAGGACACGGTGACCCAAATTTCCCAGAAAGTTACTCACGGAAGCCACATCCTTCGGGAAGCCCCGCTGAGCACTGTCCTGCTTGCGCGGGGCCTCCGCTGAGTTGCGGCCCATGGGGGTGTCGGCCGTGTAGGCTGGATAGGGGCTGCCACCAGGGCCCCTGACCCACCGCTCAGCAGGACCCTTCAGCAGCTTTCCGCCTAAGTTTCTTACCACAGAGGCCTCACCAAGATGCTGCCCCTGGGGGCCATGTGGACAGTATAGGGGGTAGGGGCCTGGTCTTGCATACAGAGGGACCTGGACCCTGCTTCCTTCCCCAGCACCAGATGTTATCCCCTGAGCACCACCTGGAGTGATCTCTGAGTACTGCTAGGTGTGGCAAAAAAAACCACTTTCTTTTGGTGTTGCTTTTGGGGTACACCTGAAAGTGCTCAGGGTTCACTCCTGGAGATGCTGGGGAGCCAAGGACCAAACCAGGTTGGTCACGTCAGACAAGAGCCCTACCCACTGAGCAATCTCTCTGGCCTTGACTTTTTTTTTCTTTTTGGGCCACACCCAGTGATGCACAGGGGTTACTCCTGGCTCATGCACTTAGGAATTACTCCTGGCGGTGCTCGGGGGACCATATGGGATGCTGGGAATCGAACCTGGGTCGGCCGCATGCAAGGCAAATGCCCTACCCGCTATGCTATTGCTCCAGCCCCGCTGGCCTTGACTTCTAGTGTATGTGCATTTCTCTTTTTGTTTTGGCTTTTTGGGTCACCTGGTGATGCTCTGGGCTTACTCTAGGCTCTGCACTCAGGAATTACTTCTGGCAGTGTTTGAGGATCATATGGGATGCCAGGAATCGAACCTAGGTCTGCCCCATGTATACAAAAACCTTGCCCACTGTGCTATCACTCTGGTCTTAGGACTCCGAGTCTCTTTAAATGGTGCCTTTGCTACTACTTCGCTCATGAGCAGGCTCTCATCATTCAACCCAGCCCTCACTCAACAGTGGGGATCAGGCTCTGCATTTTTTTTACTTTTTGGGTCACACCTGGCATTGCACAGGGGTTACTCCTGGCTCTGCACTCAGGAATTACCCCAGCAGTGCTCAGTGGACCATATGGGATGCTGGGAATCGAACCTGGGTCAGCCTTGTGCAAGGCAAAGGCCCTACAAACTGTGCTATTGCTCCAGCCCCCAGGTTCCGCATTTTTTTATTTTGGGGTCACACCCAGCAATGCACAGGGGTTACTCCTGGCTCTGCACTCAGGAATTACCCCTGGCGGTGCTCAGGGGACCATATGGGATGCTGGGAATCGAACCCAGGTTGGCCGCGTGCAAGGCAAACGCCCTACCCGATGTGCTATTGCTCCAGCCCCCTCCAGGTTCCGCATTTGAAAGGTGCACCGAAGAATCTGTAGATGGGAGAATGCGCCCAGAGGAATTTAGGGGTTACTCCTGGCTCTGCATTTACTTCTGGTGGTGCACAAAGGATCGTATGGGGTTCAGGGGATTGAGCCTGGGTCTGCAATGTGCGAGGCAGGCACCTCAACCTCTGTCCTATCTCTCTGTTCCCACCCCCCATATATATGGGTGTGTGTGTGTGTGTATATATATATGCATATATATATATGTATTTGAGGGGCCACATCTAGTAGTGCTCAGGTACTCTTCACTCTGTGCTCAGAGATCACTCCTGGAAGGGCTCAGGGTGCAGGGGCTCAAACCCTGGATTGGCTGTGTGCAAGGCAAATGCCTTACCCTCTGTTCTCTCTCCAGACCCTCTGCATGTACCTTTACTTATTGTATCTTCTCAGTTATTTGAGTTACACTGTTTTTGTTCACTTTTAAATGTTTGTTTTGGGGCAACACACAGCAATGCTCAGAGGTTACTCCTGGCTCTGCACTCAGGAATCACTCCTGGTGGTGCTCAGGGGACCACATGGGATACTGAGGATTGAACCCCGGTCGGGCACATGAAAGGCAAGCAACCTCCCCACTGTACTATTGCTCCAGCCCCTCATTTTTTAATTTTACAAAAGGGTGAAATTTGGGGGTGGCTGCTGCCTCCACCATTATGCTTCTACCACCTTAATGTAATAGCTTTTATCTCATTCTTCTTCTTCTTCTTCCTTTTTTTTATTTTTTGCTTTTTGGGTCACAGCTGGCGATGCACAAGGGTTACTCCTGGCTCTGCACTCAGGAATCACCCCTGGTGGTGCTCAGGGGACCATACGAGATGCTGGGAATCAAACCCGGGCCGGCCGCATGCAAGGCAAACGCCCTATCCGCTGTGCTATCGCTCCAGCCCCTCACTTATTCTTTTTTTTCTTTTTGGGTCACACCCAGCGATGCTCAGGGGTCACACCTGGCTCTGCACTCAGGAATTACCCCTGGCCGTGCTCAGGGGACCATATGGGACGCTGGGAATCAAACCCGGGTCGGCCGCGTGCAAGGCAAACACCCTACCTGCTATGCTATCACTCCAGCCCCTATTCTTATTATCCAGAGAAATCACACAGGAAATATAACAAGCCCATTCACAGTGGAAGAAACTTGTCCCCCCACCCCCATCACTTTTTCATTATGTCTTAGTTCAGCAACTGTGATGAGAAACTAAAATACTTGGCTTAACGAGGATAATTTCCCATACGAAAGTCTCGACAAGTAAAGTAGGTTTGATCTTCCACGGGTGCAGTTACAGGCCCCTAGGTTCTGATTGTTCAGCTGTTTCTAAGCCACAAATCTGTCCACTACCTCCTAGACATTAAGAAAGGGCATGTGGAGGGGAAATTATATCTGTACTCTCAGAGTTGTCTCAGTACTGCAGTTTCACTAATTTTCTTCTCCCACGTGTTGAAACTGGTCATTTTGAGAGTGAAGAAATAGTGCCTGATATGTAGCACAGCTGAGGTGGATTCAATCCCCAGAACTCCACATGGCCCCTCGAGCCCACCAAAAGTGACTCCTGAGCACAAAGCCAGGACTAAGCCCTGATCACCCTGGAGTGTGACACCCCCTTCTCTCCTTCCCCCCTTAAAAAGGCTAAGAGCATGTTTTGCTTGTGGGGAACTGGGGTTAGATCCGTGTCATTGCGTGGTCCCCAAAGACCGCTGGTAGAAACCACCCGCCCCCCATAGTCACCCTCCAGCACCACTGGGTGTAACCCTAAACCAAATAAATTAGAGGAAGATTTGGATATTACTTTTAGGAGTGTTAACATTTGCCCATTTTATTGGCCAGAATTTAGTCCCATGACTACACCTACCTGCAAAGTAGGAAATGTAGTCTTTGCCTAAGCCGTCCGTGTCAAGTGAACTCTTTTGGATGATATAAGAAGCAGCCCTCCAAAGCCAGTCAGGCAGTATTCATTTGTATGCTTCTATGGTAATGGGGCTGGAGCAATAGCACAGCAGGTAGGGTGTTCGTCTTGCACATGGCCGACCCGGGTTCGATTCCTTCGCCCCTCTCACAGAGCCCGGCAAGCTACCGAGAGTATCCTGCCCTCACAGCAGAGCCTGGCAAGCTACCCGTGGCATATTCAATATGCCAAAAACAGTAACAAGTCTCACAATGGAGACGTTACTGGTACCCGCTCGAGCAAATCGATAAGCAACAGGATGACAGTGACAGTGACTTCTATGGCAATAGACCTTAGTGCTCAGAGGCACCACAGGGTGGCCGGAGCGAGAGCACATCAGGGAGGGCGTTTGCCTTGCATGTGGCTGACCAAGGTTCAATCTTTAGCGTCCCATATGGTCCCCCAAGCACCGCCACGAGTAATTCCTGAGTGCAGAGCCAGGAGTAACCCCTGAACATTTTGGGTGTGACCCAAAAAGCAAAAAGAAAAAAAGAGGCACTACAGGGTCAAAAAATAAATGTAAAAAATTAAAAAACAAAGGTCATGCCTTACCGTCCAAGTACTCAGGTCCACAAGGCATAGCGCCTTCATTTGCAAAATGAGCCTGAATGATCTGAGCCCTAAGTACACCCAGGAGGGCGCTGACTTTGAATGTGGACAAACCGGGTTTGATCCCCGCCACCCCATATAGTCTTCCAAACCCACCAGGAGTTATCCCTGAGTGAAGAGCCTGGAGTAAGCCCTGAATACCGCCAGAAGTGGCCCAAGAACAAACAAACAAACAAAAAATGAGTCAAATAATCTCAGGAGCCTTGCCAGAGAAGGAAAACCAGGTGAGCACTTGACCTCAGGTAGAGAAAGCACTTATATGGAGTAAGCTGGGAGATCTAGTATCTCCAGTTTCTGGAGAGAAAATAGTCTATATTTCATATTTATTTTATTGCTTTGAGGTGAGGGCTCCCAAGCAGTGCTCAGAAGACAGCTGTGCCACTCCTGGTGTTATCTGGCTGGCAATGCAGCCAGAGAGTTTAGAGCCAGGGATCAAAGGAAGGTGTGGGCAAGGAAGGAGCTCCAGCCCTTTAGTTTTTCTACACATGAATTCTTTTTTTTTTTATTTTGTTTGTTTGTTTTGGGTTTTTTGGCATTTGGGGGTCACACCCGGCGTTGCACAGGAGTCACTCCTGGCGCATGCACTCAGGAATTACTCCTGGTGGTGCTCAGGGGACCATATGGGATGCTGGGAATCAAACCCGGGTCGGCCGCGTGCAAGGCAAACGCTCTACCCGCTGTGCGATCGCTCCAGCCCCCATATGAATGCTTTTTTTTTTTTTTCTTTTTGGGTCACACCCGGCGACGCACAGGGGTCACTCCTGGCTCATGCACTCAGGAATCACCCCTGGCGGTGCCCAGGGGACCATATGGGATGCTGGGATTCGAACCCGGGTTGGCCGCGTGCAAGGCAAACGCCCTATCCGCTGTGCTATCACTCCAGCCCCTATGAATGCTTTTTTATGTTTACTTTTTAAACTAATTTATTTTATTGGGCTGGAGTGATCGCACAGCGGGTAGGGCGTTCACCTTGCATGCAGCGACCCGGGTTCAATTCCTCCGCCCCTCTCAGAGAGCCCAGCAAGCTACTGAGAGTATGTCGCCCATACGGCAGAGCCTGGCAAGCTCCCCGTGGCATATTCAATATGCCAAAAACAGTAACAACGAGTTTCACAATGGAGACGTTACTGGTGCCCGCTCGAGCAGATCGATGGGCAACGGGATGACAGTGACAGTGAAACTAATTTATTTTATTAAATCACTGAGATATAGTTACAAAGCTCTCATAATTGAGTTTCAATCATAAAATGATCAAACACCCAGCCCTCCATCAGTGCGTATTTTCCGCCATCAATGTCCCCAGTATCCCTCCCATCACCCCCACCCCCTCCAACGCCCGCCTCGGTGGCAGGCACCTTCCTTCTTACTCTCTACTTTGGGCATCATGGTTTGCAATACAGATACTGACAGGCCATCGTGTTAGGTCCTTTGTCTACTTTCAGTACACATCTCCCGTCCTGAACCATCCCGCCAATCATCATTGACTTAGTGATCCCTTCTCCATTCCAACTTTCTTCTCTCCCAGCACCTGAGGCAGGCTTTCAAACCTCCTGGCTTTTGTCTCTACTGTCCTCGGGTGTTAATCTCATATTATATTATTTTATATTCCACAAGTAAGTGGAATTCTATGTTTGTCCCTCTCTTTCTGACTCATTATACTTAGCATGATAATCTCCATGTTCATTCACTTACAAGCAAATTTAATGACTTCATCTTTTCTAACAGCTGCATAGTATTCCATTGTGTAGATGTACCACAGCTTCTTTAACCAGCTGCCTGTTTTCGACCACTCGGGTTGTTTCCAGATTCTACTGTGAGCAGTGCTGCCCTTTGAGCTATCTCCCTAACCCCCAGCATGTTGTGGGGGGAGTGGAGCCACTCCAGGCAGTACCCAGGGCTTTCTCCTACCTCTGTGTTCAGGAATCACTGTCGGCAGGATTGGCGGCCCCTATGTGGTGCGGAGGACCGAATCCAGATTGAGTACATGCTAGACAAGCACCCGACCCACTGTGCTATCTCTCTAGCCCTGTATGTTTTTGTTAGTGGTGTTTTTTTTCTTTTTGAGTCACACTCGGCGATGCACAGGGGTTACTCCTGGCTCATGCACTCAGGAATTACCCCTGGCAGTGGTCAGGAGACCATATGGGATGCTGGGAATCAACCCAGGTCAGCCGCGTGCAAGGCAAACGCCCTACCTGCTGTGCTATCATGCCAGCCCCCAGTGGTGGTGCTTTTTGGGGGGCCACCCCCAGCAGTGCTCAAGATTTAATTCTGGCTCTGTGCTCTGGGCTCATTCCTGGTGGTGCTCTGAATCATATGGGGTATAGGGTGCTGGCATTTGAACTGCCTGAGCCCTGTGCAAGGCAAGTGCCATCCCCGCTGTACTCTTACTCTAGATTTGTATGTTCTTTGTTTTATTTTGTGGGGCCATGCTCAGGGGCTCTTCCTGGCTCAGTGCACTGGCGTGAGACTGGAGAGTGCTCGGAAGACCCTCTCAGTGCTGGGTAAAGACCCATGAACAGCCACATACAAAGGCAACACCTGACTCCAGTACTCTGTTCCCTTCCCCGCTAAATCCAGGACTAGGTGTGGGCCATAGCCACCTCCCAATTCCAGGCTTTTCCTGGGGCTTGGCTTTTGCTCACACACACCTGACTCACCCCCCTCTCTTTCTTCCCCAGAATGGGGTCAACAGTGGACTGGTCCGTGCCAAAGATTCCATCACCAGCTTAAAGGAAAAGACCACCCGGGTGAATCAGCATGTGCAGACACTGCAGGTGTGAGGCTTGCCCCTGCCAGCACCCCAGAAGAACTCAGCCCTCTAGGGCCCTTCTTAGAGCCCATCCCCCATTTTAAATTTGCACAGACTTGGGGAGGTGGAGGTACAGGAAGGAAATGGAGTGGCCAGAGCAATAGTAAAGTGGGGAGGGCGCTTGAGCTGCCAGGAGTGGCCCCTGGATGCAGAGCCAGGAGTAAGCATTGAGCACTGCTGAGTGTGCCCCAACCAAACAAACAAAATAGGGAACAGAAAGTGTTCCCAGACCATGAGCCAAAGAGCACAGCACGTAGGCCACCGGCCTTGCATGCAGCCAGCCCAGGCTCGATCCCCGGAACCACACATGGTCCCCTGGGTCTTCCAGGAGTGATCCCAGGGCATATCTGGGTGTGACCCCCACAAAAAAGAAAGCATCCCAGCAGTGTCCACTTCTCCCTGGGGCCAGGGGGTGTCCCCTTCCCCCAGCCAACCCCTCATCCCTCCATGCTCCAGACTGAGTGCTCTGTGCTCAGTGAAAATCTGGAGCGAAGACGGCAGGAGGCAGAGGAGCTGGAGGGGTACTGCAGTCAGCTCAAGGTGAGACTTGGGGATCAGGTGCGGGGGGAGAGAGGAGCAAGAGGGTGGGCGGGCAGCAAAGAAGGGGAGCCAGAGGGAAATTACCACTGGAAAGGTCTCAGGAGAACGCTGTCACCCCCCCCCCCATGCATCAGAAGTGGGAGTGGGCGTGTCTTGGGCTAGAGAGAGAGCACTGAGCTGGGAGTAATCCGAATAATGAGGACAAAAGTTATCAGGGATTTTGGAGTGAGAGTCCAGCAGGGAGGGTGCTGGCCTTGCATGCAGCCGACTCCAGTTCAATCCCCGATCTCCCATATGGTCCTCTGAGCACTGCCGGGAGTGATTCCTGAGCCTGTGAGAGCAGGAAGATGCCCTGAGCACCAACACATGTGGCCCCAAACCCAACAGTAATAACGACAATAATGACTAATGGGGCTGGAGTGATAGCACAGTGGGTAGGGTGTTTGTTTGCACGCGGCCGACCCGGGTTCGATTCCCAGCATCCCATAGGGTCCCCCGAGGACTGCCAGGGGTAATTCCTGAGTACAGAGCCAGGATGCACAATCCTGTGCATTGCCGGGTGTGGCCCCAAAAGCAATATAAATAAATAAATAAATAATGACTAATCATGTACCTTGGGCTGAGGAGCTAGTCCAGCAGGGAGGCACTATTGCAGCCCATCCTGGCTCCATCCCAGGAACCCAAAGATTTCCTTGAGCACCAGTCAGCAGAGAGCCTGGAATAGCCTCTGAATACCACAGGGTGTGGCCAGTCTCCGTCCCCCTCCAACTAAAAGGAAGTTGGGGGAGAGGCGCATTGTCTTGGTGTGCTTGACCGGTAAGGAAATTGCCTGGGAAAGGAATGGGAAGAGGAGCTGGGAAGTGAAGGCAGGACCCTGCCCCGCTGTCCTGACCCAGGAGAACTGCCGGAAGGTGACTCGGTCGGTGGAAGACGCGGAAATCAAAACCAACGTCCTGAAGCAGAACTCAGCCCTACTGGAGGTAAAGGGGTGCGGGGAGCCCAGGACCAGGGGAGCGGATCAGGTGCATGAGGAATATGGCATGAGAGTACCACCAGGGCACGCCCATGGTCCTCAGACTTACAGACATGTGTCTAGGAATCAGGCCTCTTGTGATGACCGGGATGGGAGTGGGGAGCTGGACGGAGACAGGGAGAGATGGCAGTAGAGGGGATTCAGTAGACCTCCAATGAGGCAAACCCCATTAACACTGGTAAGTGGGATGCCCCAACATCCTGTCCCCCATCCGCTGCCTGTCCAGCCAACTCCAGCATTGCATCTTGTCTCTTTGTCTTGGTTTTTGAGTCACAGCCGTTGGTGCTCGGGGCTTACTCCTGGCTCTGTGCTGAGGGTTCACTTTTGGTGGGCCAGGGGACCCTATTGGGTGCTGGGTATTGAACCCAAGTTAGCCCTGTGCAAGGCAAACGCGCTGCACCATCTCTCTGGGGCCTGGATTACATTTTGGATTTGAGGGCATCAGGAGACAAGGAGATGGATACTGACGCCTTCCTGTACCACCCCCAGGAGAAGCTCCGCTACCTGCAGCTGCAGCTGCAGGATGAGACCCCACGGAGGCAGGAGGCAGAGCTGCAGGAGCTGGAGCAGAAGCTGGAGGCTGGTCTCTCCAGGCATGGTCTGGGCCCCGCCAGCCCACCCCAGGGTGGTTCCGGACAGCCCGGCAGCCCTGAAGAACCCCCTCGAGCACGCAACCTGGTTGCAGGTGGCTGGGGAATGGGATCCCGGGCGTCTGAGGGCCCCTACGTGAGTGAGCAGGAGATGCAGAAGGTCTCCGCCGGCCTGGAGGAGCTGAGGTGGGTGGGCTGCAGGGGTGGAGCCTGGGGTGATGGGAGTGCCGGAATTACCAGAGATTAGACCTTCAGGGTTGACCTGGGTGGGCAGGAGCTAGGGCAGTTGGGAGTTTCATGAAACCCCTGTTGAAGGGCTTGGGGCAGGTCATCAGATCAGTGAGGGGTACCTGATAACAATAGAAATGGGGGTTCTTGGGCTGGAGAAAGAACAAAGGGGCTAAGGCACTTGCCTTGCATTCAACTGCAGCAGGCTGCACCCTGGTTCCAATCAATATCCAGCAGCAGATATGGTCCCCCAGCACTGCCAGGAGTCACTCCTGAGCTTAGAGCCAGGAATCATCTTAGAGCGCTGCTGGATGCAGCCCCCAAACCTCAAACGAACAGAAATTATGGTTCTTTTAAAACATGGGGGTGCAGAACACTAGTGGAGTGGGTTTCATGTTTGTCTTGCACGCGATTCACCTGGGTAATGGGTTCAATTCCTATTACCCCATATGGTCCCCAAGCATCGCCAGGCGTAATTCCCCAGTGCACAGCCAGGACTAACCCCTAAGCATAGCCGAGTTTGAATCCAAAATTTAAAAAAAAAAAAAAAAAGGGCCTGGAACAACAGTACTGCGGGTAGGGCTGTTTGCCTTGCACGTGGCCAACCCGGGTCCAGCGTCCTGTGTGGTCCCCTGAGCACCGCCAGGAGTAATTCCTGAGTGCAGAGCCAGGAGTAACCCCTGTGCATCCCCAGGTGTGACCCAAAAGGCAAAACAAAACAAAAGGATGGGATGAGAGCAGATTTACATGGAAGGGCCGAAGGTCTGGGTGGGGCAGGGGGTTGGGGTTGTCAAAGGCACATCCACCCTGAGACCCTGACCCGATCCGTTCCTCTGATGGTCCAGGAGGGAGGTATCTTCGCTGACCGCCCGGTGGCATCAAGAGGAGGGGGCAGTGCAGGAGGCCCTGAGGTTGCTCGGCGGCCTGGGTGGCAGGCTCGATGGCTTCCTGGGCCAGTGGGAACGGGCGCAACGAGAACAGGCACAGACCGCACGGGGCCTACAGGAGCTGCGAGGCCGGGCTGACGAGCTGTGCACCATGTAAGGACCCAGGCGAGTGGGGATGTGGAACCCAACCTTAAGGGAAAGCCTGAGCCAATCAGCTAGTGCTACGACATGAAGCCCCTAGACTGACAGGAAGAACCTCCAATTAGAGATCAGAGAAGGGACTTGGCTTACCTACTAAAGTCTTGTGGGCGGGCCCGTTGGGGATGGGTTTGTTCTACCTCTTAGAAGGACAGAAAGCTCAGTCTGTTACCAGACCACTAATAAGTGTATAAGAAGGTAATGGTGCTTTAAAACACAAAAATCAGGGCTGGAGCGATAACACAGCTGGTAGGGTGTTTGCCTTGCAAGCGGCTGACCTAGGTTCAATTCCCAGCATCCCCTGTGGTCCACCGAGCACCGCCAGGAGTAATTCTCGGAGTAATACTCCTGAGAGCTAGGAGTAACCCCTGGGCATAGCCGTGTGTGACCCAGACGGTGTAGCCTACTGTGTTCGATCCCTGCCATCCCATGTTTTCCTGAGGTCCCTACCAAAACGTGACAAAAGGCAAAAGCCAGTAAGTCACAGCAGAGGGTCAGGACGGGATAGAGACAGGCATCTGGGCTAGTAATGGGTGGAAGGGGATTTGGAGGAAGCGCCCTTGCAGCACGGATTACTCTTTCATCTCAGGGTGGAGCGGTCAGCAGTGTCTGTGGCTTCACTAAGGAGCGAACTGGAGGGGCTGGGCCCAGTGAAACCGGTTCTGGAGGAACTGGGGCGGCAATTTCAGAACTCACGGAGAGGATCCGAGCTCTCCATGAACCTGGATCGGGCCCCCCAAGGCTCCTGTACCCGCTGTGCTAGGTAAGAGTGGAGGGGAGCCTCCCTGAGTCATTTCGAGTATCCTGACTTGTGGTGCTGGGAAGGAGGGAACGTGGTCATAGGTGTCCGGCTTGGAGAGTCCAAGCAAAGCCCAACACACTTGGGCCCTTTGGGGGGAGTGTGTGGGGGGGTGAATTTCAATTGGTGCATGGTGGTAAAGGTGAGTTTGTAGCCATCTGATGCCCTTGGGTGGTGGACATCTCTGGGCTGAAATTCCCTGCACTGGCACTGAAGGGGTGCCCCGGTGCATGATGGGAAGGATCAGTGCATGCGCAGTGGCACCAGGGCGGGAGGGTGGACGTCTTTATCCTGGTGCCCTCTCCCCACAGCCAGAGCCAGCAGTTGTCCACAGAAACCCTGCAGCAGCTGCTGGAGCGAGCTCTGACGCCGCTGGTGGACGAGGTGAAGCAGAGGAGCCTGCCCCCCGCCTGCCCCAGCTGCCAGAGGCTGCACAAGAAGATTCTGGTACAAGGAACCAAGGGCCATCGTGCCCCACTTTTCAGTCTGAGCAGAGGAAGGGGAGCCCTGGGTGTGTGGCAGGATGGGGAAGGTTGAGCTATGGGCAGCAGGTGCCAGGGGACCCATACATGCATTGCAGTGGCAAACAGAGGGGCCAAGAGTTGGGGTCCAAGGGCAGAACCCTCGGGATGGAGACTGGATAAGCAGATGGGACACTGGTTCCCATCTACTATAGGACACAGGAAACTCTCCTAGTGGACTTTCCCAAGACCCTCGAGGACCAGTATGGATAATATGCATGCGCCCACCCTAGGTTCAACCCCTGACACCACATAGTCCCCCAAGCATTGTGGGTATAGCCCTAGAGGCCCCCGATTACTGCCAGGGTGGTTCAGGCAATTGGACAGAGCCGGTGGCTGTTGAACATAGGGCCAGTGGGCAATAATTGACGGTGGGGTCTCCTGGAACTCTGAGCATCATTTAGGAGCCCCCCTACCCAAAGGCAATCAAGATGTTACAGCGGTCAGAGGGGGACCCCTAAAACATCCAGACGCAGTGAATGCTAATGCTTTTGAGTAGTTGGTAGAAGATTAGGTCTGGGCCAGAGCTGCACTGGGGATGATGCCTAAAGCATGCTGGGATAGAAGTTACCGTAGGTGACATAGCCAGGGAGCCCAATGGGACATTGATAGGACAGAGCCATGGGATGGACTGGATGAGGTCATGTGGGCCATAGGGCCTCAAGGCAGCCTTGTGCCAGCTGGTGGGACTCATAGAACAGGGCATTGTGTGGTTCCATGCATGATGGGATGTAGGACACCCTGTGACAGAGACACGGTCCCAGACACACAGCTGATGAGTGGCCGAGTGGTAGACCCTGACTTAGCACCTGCTGGGACATAGGGAGCCAGCGCACAGTAGGGGACAAATCCAGGCCTGCTGGGAAAGGTGGGCATGGGGGAGGCGCCACTAGGGTCTACCCCGGGGGAGGCACCTGGGCCCCCTGGGATCCTGCCCCTTGCCCTCCGCGATCCAGCTCCCCTCCACCCCCAGCCCAGTTCCGCAAGCCCAGCTGGGCCCACACTCCTCTTCCCAGGAGCTGGAGCGCCAGGCCTTGGCCAAGCACGTCCGCGCAGAGGCCCTGAGCTCCACCCTCAAGCTGGCCCAGGACGAAGCCTTGCGGGCCAAGAATTTGCTGCTGACGGACAAGATGAAGCCGGAGTGAGGAAGGAGGCGGAGGGCATGGGAGGAGGTGACATCTTGGCGGAAAGGCAGGACGCCTCTGCTCCTCCAGCCTGCTGGCATGCCGCACCATCCACGCCCACCCCCCTCCCCGCTCTGTCACACAGGGAGAAGGCGGCCACTCTGGATTATCTGCATTTGAAGATGTGTTCTCTCCACGATCAACTCAGCAACCTGCCACTTGAAGGGTCCACGGGGACAATGGGGGGAGCAAGTGGCGGGGGAAGTCCCCCCAAACGGGGGGGCCAAACCCCAGAACAATAAATGGCCCCTCATGCTGGCATGAATCCTGTGTCTCTTTGGCATCAAAACAAGGACTGATCAGTTCCACGCACCCCAAAACAGCCTCTGCTTGGATGACTCATGCCTGGCGGGGAGGCAGAGAGCTGCTGATGGCGCAGCTCTGGTTTTCACTTCGGATTTTTTTTGTGTGTATGTGTGTGTAGGGGGGGGTTGGTTGTTTGTCTCATTATAGGGCTAGAGAGAAAGTACAGTGTGTACGGAGCTTGCCTTGTACACATTTGATCTGGGTTTGTGCTCCAATGCCCTGAGCCCCAGCACAGAGCCAGGCGTAAACTCCGAGCACTGCTGGGTGTAGCCCAAAAAGCAAAATGAAAAGATACCAGGGAAATAGCCCAAGGACTGGAGCATGTGCCTTGCATATAGAGTTTGATTCCTGGCAGCACGTACTCCCCACCCCTGGAGTCCCCCAGCACCCACTGCTGAAGTGTCACCAGGAGTGACTTCTGGTCTCTGGAGCATTTCTGGGAGGCCCCCTGGGCTCATAAAGGTAGAAAGAGGAGCTGTAGAGAGAGAGAGTACAGCTGGGAGGGCACTTAACTTGCACGCGGCTGACCCGGTTCGATCCCATATGGTCCCGGAGCACCACCAGGAGTAATTCCTGAGTGCAGAACCAGGACCAACCTCTGAGCATCGCTGGGTGTGGCCCCAAGACAGAACAAAACCCAAAAAGGACCGGGGCAATAGTGTAGTGAGCAGGGTGTTTGCCTTGCATGCTGCTGATCCAGGCACCCCAGATGGTCCCCCAACTCTGCCAGGAGTGATCACTGAACACGAGCCAGGCGTAAGCTCTGAGCACAGTCAGATGTGGAAGGAAGGAAGAAGACTCAGGAGGTAAACAACTGGGCTTGAGCCTGCATTCCATCCCTGGCACTGCAGTGAACTCTGGGAACGAAGCCCCGAGCACTGACTGAGCAGGAGGATCAGCTGAACACAGCCAGGTGTGACCTAAAAATCACCGAAACAAGGGTGAAGGTGCGCTGGAGGATAGTACAGAGGGTAGGGCACTTGCAATGCCTTTGGTGACCCAGGTTAGATCCCCAGCACTGCATGGGGTTCCGGAGCCCTGCTGGGAAGCAGCTGCAGCAGATGATGATGCTAATAAGCTTAGGGCGCTGTTCGGCTTTCTGGTGCGCATCTGTCTCGGATGCCCCCTAGTGGCTTGGTTGACTGGGAAGGCGGAAATGTGATTTTCAGTGTCCAGCCCTCAGATTCCCAAAGCTTAGCACAGGAGGATGGATAGGTTTGGCTTCGGGGGGCCCTCCAGAGCAGTGCTCAGAGGGTATGGGGGCCACTCCTTGGTGATACTAGGGGCAGATGTTTCAGCGCTGTGGCAACCTTTGTGTTGGGGGAAAGGAGGATGAATTTGAAACCAAGAGAATAGTTCAATGTTTGGTGCACACAATTCCAGTTCTGGCAGGAGAGAGCACGGTGCGGCTGAGCACAGGCTTTATTATTTTTTTGGTGGGGGGAGGTACTTCTGGCGATGCTCAGGGCTTACTCCTAGCTCTGTACTTAAGTCACCCGGCAGTGCTCAGAGGACCATAGGGATGCGGTAATTGAACCCATTCAGCTATGTGCAAGGCAGATGCCCTACCTGCTGTACTAGTGCTTCAACTCCTGACCACAGGCTTTCCATGAAGGAGACTCGGGTCCCATCTCCGCCATGCATGGTCCCCCAGCACCATAAGGAGCAACCCCAAGCACAGGGCTTGGAATAGCTCCTCACCCCAGCACATAGCCCAGAATATCTCAAGCTCCAGACAACAGTTGTAGCCAAAACACAAGCCAGTCACCAAATATTCAGTACAAAGTGCAGTGTGTGCCAGGCCTGTGTATTATGTGTAAATTAATTTTGTATTCCTAATGTCCAACTGTCTGCTTTTTTATTTTGGGGCCACACCCGGTGATGCTCAGGGCTTATTCCTGGCTCTGCACCCAGGAATTCCTCCTGGAAGTGTTTGGAGGACCATACGAGGTACTAGGGGTAGAACCTGTGTCAGCTGCATGCAAGACAAGTGCCCTCCCTGCTGGGTTATTGGTCTGGTCCCCAACTATCTGCTTTTTAAAGTTCCCCAAACACCAAAAACTGATTACTTTCCTGGATAGTTAAGTCTGAAAGTGTCATACTATTCATTTCATCCAAGGCACATTATGCTTTAGCGCATGCACACTCACAACCACAATAGGATAGGGTCTGGTTCTGTTTCAGGGCCACACCCAGAAGTGCTCAGGGCTTACTCCTGCCTCTGGACTCAAGGATCACTCCTGGGGGGTTCAGGGGACCATATGGGGTCAACTGCGAGCAAGGCAAATGCCTTACCTGCTGTACTATTGCTCTGGCCCTTGGGGTTTATTTATTTTGTAACACCTTTGATGCCAGTTTTCTAAATTTCTTCTAAAGAACTAGATCAGCAGCTAGAATTTGATCAAATTAGTTTGATACTCAAGACCGCATGAGGGTCCACCACACCCGCTAGGAGTGATTCCTGAGTGCAGAGCCAGGAGTAAGCCTGGATTGCTGCCAGGTGTGGCCAAAAAACAAAACAAAATAAGAATTAGACCAATGAGGGGCCATATAGATAGTCCAGAGCTGAAACACTTGCTTTGCATACAAGCCAACAGAACTCAAGCCCTAACACCACATAGGGTCCCCACGGAGTTTCTCGAGGAGTGATCCCTGGGCCTAATCAGGGCTTGAAGTAAGTCCTGAGGACGGCTAGGTGTGACCCCAAAATAAAATAAAAACCCAAGGAAGAGGGGTACCGCAGTTCAGATGCAGCTGATTCCTGGTTTGCCTGCTGGGGCCACAGGCTGCAGCAGCACCACTGGGAGGCGCCCCAGAGCACCTTGAAGTGCTGCACAAAATGCAAAACCAAACAGATTAAAACACGAAACATTTATTATCTCACAGCTCCCGCCCAGGGCCTCAGTGGTCTCAGCGAGGTATCCCAGGCTGCACTCATCGCCGGGCTTGACGGGGGCTGAAGAACAGAAACCAGAGCCCAGCGAGCCCCTCCACACCTCTCCCCCAGGCTGCTGTTGGCCCAGAGCGCAACTCCTCATCCCAGCACCTCTGTGCAGCTGCTGTGGGTCCGCTGTGGGCCGCTGCTCCAGGGCAAAGGGCTCAGGAGACAGAAGGAATCCAGAATGTCGCTCAGGGCTGAGGTGCATCTACCTGATTCTTCAAACCCAAAAACAAAAACCAACAACAAAGGAGCTCACTCTGGGGGAGAGAACTAAGGCAGTTGTGGGGGTCCACTGGTGTCAGCAGGTGAGAGGCAGTGAAGGGGTTCTGGATTTTTTTTTTTTTTTTTGCCTTTTGGGTCACACCTGGCAATGCACAGGGGTAACCTCCTGGTTTTGCACTCAGGAATTACTCCTGGCGATGCTCAGGGAACCATATGGGATGCTGGGAATTAAACCCGGGTTGGCCGCGTGCAAGGCAAACGCCCTACCCGCTGTGCTATTGCTCCAGCTCTGGGGTTCTGGATTTTTAAGGTATTTTTTATTTTTGCCACACCTGGCGATGCTCAGAGGTTATTCATTTTTATTTTTGTTTTTTGGGTCATACCGGGCGCTGCACAGGGGTTACTCCTGGCTCATGCACTCAGGAATCACTCCCAGCGGTGCTCAGGGACCATATGGGATTCTGGGAATCGAACCCGGGTCTGTCACGTTCAAGGCAAATGCCCTACCCGCTGTGCTATCGCTCCAGCCTCAGGGGTTACTCTTGTTCTGCACTCAGGAATTACTCCTGGCGGTGCTCGGGGGACCATATGGGATTCTGAGAATCAAACCCGGGTTGGCCGTGTGCAAGGCAAACACCCTACCCCTGTGCTATTGCTCCAGCCCCGATCTCGACCTCTTACCTAGGTAGAAAGCCCCTCGTGGAGCATCTTGGAAGAAACCCTCTAAAAGCTGAAGCGCATGCATATGTGGCTGCGCCCATGTGCAGCCTGTGTCCATGTGTTGTTGCCCAAGCGTATGTATCACCTGCATCTCCCCTCTTGAGATGTGGACTTTCTTACTTCTATATCGAACACTGGGATGTGTGCTGAGGCTCCCTCTCTCCTTTGGAGGAGCCCGAGTTCTCTCCTGAGTGTATTTCTCTCTTTCTCCCTGACTGGAATTCTCCTCTGAGAGGGAAAGGCCTGGGGAAGGTCTAGGACTGACTTTCCTTCCCTGCAGGGTGCCAGGCTCACAGCTGATTCTCGACAGTCCTAGATTTCCCCAGAGGACAGAGGGAGAGGTGAGGGTCAACGGGGCAGGGTGCACTCCTGGGGCTGGCCACAGGCAGGGGGTCTGGGTCCTCGGTTTTGAAGGAGGGGCCGGAATCTGGACTCCCGGGTCTGAGGGAGGAGGGACTGGGGGTCTGAGGGAGGAAGTTGCAGAGAGAAAGCGGCAAATTCTCTTCTCTAGCTGTCGCCCCTCCCTGCTCCATTTTGCAGAAGTCACCCGGAGACCCCACCAAATATCAGGGCCATACCCAGGGGGACTGAGGCGGACCAAGAAACACCCCTAGGGTGCTGGAGCAATAGTACAGCGGGTAAGGTGTTTGTCTTGCACGAGGCCGACCAGGGTTCGATTCCCAGCATCCCATATGGTCCCCTGAGCACCGCCGGGAGTGATTCCTGAGTGCATGAACCAGGAGTAACCCCTGTGCAACGCTGGGTGTGACCCAAAAGGGAAAAAAAACACCCCCAGGGCCTCTCATGTGCACAGCCTGGGCCGCCATGTGAGCTGCCATGGAGAAGTTGGGTGCAGTGAAGTCTGGGTGTACCTGGGTGTACCTCACGCAGGCTGTACCTGGGCTCCTTCCCTCTACACAGGCACTAAAGTTGTGGCAGAGGTGGAGATGGAGGTGGAGATGGAAATGGCAGTGATGGGCGTTGGAATCTTGGGCCCCGGGTCAGGGTGCCAGTACAGTGGGGTGGCGTTTGCCTTGCATGCAGCTACCCCAGCATTCCCATCGGGTCCCAAAGTACTGCCAGATACAATTCCGTAGGGCAGAGCCAGGAGTAAACCCTGAGCATCACCGCCAGGTGTGACCCAAATACCAAAAAAAGCAAAAAAAAAAAAAAAAGTTGGGGGCATATTCAGGATGTGCCATGTAGCTGGTACCAGCTGGGGCCACTGAGCATATATGTGGGTTGGTGGGTCAGGCCCAGGACTGGCTATTTTGGGGTGAATGGACCTTGGGAATAGAGCCCCCAGCTGAAGTCTGGAGTGTGGCTGGGAATTCAGGGTTGGGTAGGTGAATGTGACCAGGTCCTTCGACTCTTCCTGCCCCACCAGATCAGGAGCTCAGTGGACAATGCTAGAGTCGCACGCATCTATTTTTTGACGGGTGTGGGATTTTCAGACTCACGCAGGCGCCTCTGGCCCGCACCGGCTGAGGCAGAGAGATAACCCCTAAGAAGTCTGGGAAGACCAGCTCCCCACTAGGTGGGCTGAAAGGGCAGAGGGCGCTGTGGAGGTCTTAAAACAGAGGAGGAAGATGCAAACCTGTGCCTCAAATCCTTCTCCCCTGCCCCTCTGGCCCTTTGCGTGAGACTCTGTCTCTCTGGGAACAAGGAAGCGATGTCCAGCAAGGCATCCTCGATGTGCTGGCCCAGGCGGTGCGAGTCCTGGCGGGAGAAACAGGCAGGTGAGGGTCAACGGGGAAGGGTGCACTCCTGGGGCTGGCCACAGGCAGGGGGTCTGGGTCCTCGGTTTTGAAGGAGGGGCCGGAATCTGGACTCCTGGGTCTGAGGGAGGAGGGACTGGGGGTCTGAGGGAGGAAGTTGCAGGTTTTGAGCCCTGGGTCTGCGGGAGAGGGTGGGGCGTGTTCCTGGCTGTCTCACCGTCTTTGTGCTTGATTTCTTGCTAGAGATGTGAAAGGTGACCATGTCTTCCCCCATGAAGATGTAAGAAACGCCATAGCCGTGGTCATCAGCCTGCAGAGGAGCAGGAAGAGGCCCGTGGAGCCAGGTCGCCCCTGCGGCCACCACCCTCAGCGCAGAGCCCAGAGTCCTCCTCCTCCCCCCAGCGCCTCCAGGGTCCCAGCTCTACTCACAGGCCCGAATCCACCCCCGGAGGAAATGTAGTCGGGGAAGTTGTGGACATCAAACAGTTGCGTCTGCTGAACAGGGATCTGGCTGGTGGCCAGAGGCCACTGCTCCGAATGAACCTGCGGACAGGAGCTGGGCTCCAGTGGCGGACATCCTGACTCACCTGCACCCTTTCATAAGGCCCTTCTAACCTCCAGCCCCTGCTTTCTTTAGGGACCCCCTCAGGGTTTTGGCTTACTTGACTCCACCCCTCTGCTCCTCGCCCTGCCCCACGCCCCTCCTCATCACTATCACCAGTCCCTTCTCCATTGAGCCACCCTCCTCCACGCCACGCCCCTCTCACCGTGCCCCACCCTCCCGTAGCCACGCCCATATCCAACATGCCACACCCCTTTGTGGTTACGCCCTCTCCTCATGCCCCACCCCTTCTTCATGGCCACGCCCTCCTCTATAGCCCTGCCCCTCCTCATTCTCATTTTTCTGTTTTTCTCTTGTGCTCACCAGTATCCCCCCATATGCCCTACTGGTCCTGAAGTGCCTCCCTTCTCCAGGGGCTTCCATATCCCTCTCTAACACTTTTCCTTCACCCCAACCTGGTCCAGGAATGGTGATGGCAGGTGGAGGAACTGGGACACGAGGCAGAGTGCAAAGAGGTGGCGGTCGACGCCCTGTCCAATCATAGCCGCCTTCAGCAGAGCCTGATGCTTGTCCACTGCCAGACGGAACAGGGCCAGGCACTGTGAGGCCTAGGGTCCCCAAGAGGTCACAGGTCATGGAAAGACAGGAAGGGATCTTACTGCCAGGGCCTGTCGAACCCCAGCTCTTAACCCAGCTTTTAACATGCCTTACAAGGCAGAGGTAACTATTTTACTGCAATAAACAGGCCCAGATTCACCCAGCAAAGCAGAATCAAAGGCATGTCCAGGTCTGATACCTGACGAGCGTGGGCTGAGGGACATAGGTGCTGGGGATGTTCGGAGAAAGAGGTTATATTGAGCATTGGTTTGGGTTTTGTTTTGTTTTTTAGTTGGGGGGAGGCTATCCCTGGCATTTCTTGGAGGATACTCAAGAGTCTGTCCTTGGGGGACCCTATAGTGCCAGGGATTGAACTCAGGCTTCATGCCTGCAAGCCCTCAGAGTATGCGTCTTCAGCTTTTTTTTTATTTTTGAGGGCCACACCAGGCAGTGCTCAGGGCTGACTCCTGACTTTGCATTTATTTAGGAATTACTCCTTACAATGCTCAAGGGACCATATGGGATGCCGGGGATCAAACCTGGTCACATGCAAGGCAAGTGCCTACCAGTTGTACTATCTCTTTGGTCTCCCCTTTTTTTTTTCTTTTTGGGTCACACCCAGCGATGCAGGGGTTACTTCTGCACTCAGGAATCACCCCTGGCGGTGCTCAGGGGACCACATGGGATGCTGGGAATTGAACCCGGGTCTGCCGCGTGCACGGAAAAATGCCCTACCCTCTGTGCTATTGCTCCAGCCCCTCCCAACCATTTTTTTTTAAAACACTTGTGGGCAGTGGTTGTGGATAGTGGTTGCAAACCACCTTCAGTGAAGCAGAAATATTTTTTTCATGAGCTGGCAGGAAATCTCTGTAGGCCAGCAACGGTCTAAGCACCTAGAGTCTAAAGCCACTGTTAGGAGTTGGAGAGATAGTTCAGCAAGTAAGTTCTTGCTTTGCATGTGGCCGACCCCCCTAAGGTCCCCTGAATGTTGCCAGCAGTAACTCTGAGCACAGAGCCAGGAGTTGAGCCTGAGCATCTCTAGGTGTGGCCCCCCAAACAAAAAAAACCAAAGTCACCAATAGAATATATGGAACCGTGTAAGTGAAGTTTACATGATCAAGGAGAGCTTGAGGTGGGGTCAAGACTCTTGGGGTGCTCTCCAGTGGCTCTGGGCTCACCACATTTCCCCCCCCCCCACACACACACACATGCACATATCAGTGAGCAATCTTGGGTCAGGGACTGGGTATGGCTTGGCCTGGTTCATTACACCCATCCTGGAGTCTGGCTGCCACGGGGGCACCAGACATGTGTCAAATGCCCATGTTGGAGGGAGGAATGAGCGCCACGCGGGGCCACACCCACCAGCCTCTCCTGGGACTCCATGGCTCTCACAAAGTTGCAAGACTCTCGTGTGCAAGACCGCACAGTCTCCGTCCGACCTTCGAGGAACAAGCGGGTCATCGCTGACTCATACGTCAGGCAGAATCGGCCCCGGTCCTGGGAACAAGAAGAAGAGCCCGTCAGCGGGCCCCAGGCATCACCACTCACTCCAGACTCCCCCACCGAGCACTGTGAGCGGTCAGAGAGACAAATGATGCAGCAGCAACTGAGGAGTCTGGGAAAATGCCCAAGAGGGTCCCACCTCATGGCACTGAGGGCCAGAGCACACACGTGACAAGCAGGCCCTCTGGGTTAGACCCTGGCATTGGGAGGAAGGACCACCAATCCCAGAACACTTGTGGGTCTGACCCCAAATCCCAATCCCCGCTCCTCCAGAAAAGGTCAAAACGACAGGTCCTGCGAAGGGAACTGTGGTCATGGGAGTCAACTGACCCGGAAGTAGGCCAGCTGCAAGGCCGTCTGGATAAAGCCATCGGAGGACAGGTGGCAGTGTTTGATGAAGCCCTTGCCAAAGTGGGAGAAGGGGAAGACGTGGCAGTCGATGTCCTCAGCCAAGGTCTTGGCTCCTCTCAGGGCCAGAGAGATGGACAGATCGATCTAGGGGAGCAATGGCCAGGATTAGACACAGGGCAGGACCAGAGCTGGGAATGGAGTTCAGGTAGGGGTGAACTCGGGGTACAGGGACAGGGAAGGCACTGGGGCTGACAAACCAGGTGAAGGGATAGATGTGGGGAGGAAGGTGGTGAGGGAGGAGCTGGGGGCGGGGATGTGCTGGCATTCTGACTGGGTCAGGGAGAAAGAAGACTGGGGTTCAGGAAGGAGGTAGTTGGGAAGAGAAAGAAGACTGGGGTCGGGCAGGAAGGAGATGGGGTTGAAGCGATAGCACAGCGGGTAGGGCATTTGCCTTGCACACGGCCGACCCAGGTTTGGTTCCCAGCATCCCATAGTGTCCCCCAAGCACCGCCAGGAGTAATTCCTGAGTGCAGAGCCAGGAGTAACCCTTGTGCATCACCAGATGTGACCCCCCAAAAAAAGCAAAAAAAAAAAACAAAAACAGGTAACCTCTGAGCACAGCTAGGTGTGACCCAAAATCAAAAATAAAAACAAAACAAAAGGGGATGGGGGCTGGGGACGGAGATTAGGTTTGGGGGATTGGGTCATTGAGATGAAGGATCTGAGTTTGCCATTGTGGGGGTGTCTGGGCTGGGGGAGGGACGCTGAGGCCTGAGTTCACTGAGACACGACTGGAGGTGAGAATGGAGGCTGGGGGAAGGCTGAGAGTGAAAAATATGAGAATGTCAGAGCTACAGTCGGGGTTGGGGACATGAGATTTCAGACCCGGTTGGGGCCTGAGGGGTTGCAGGGTTGAGGGAGTCTGACTTGAAATGGAGCTATAGCACTAGGGAGAGCTGCTGAGAAGGGGAAGGGATGGGGTGCACTTAGAGTCAGACGCTCCTCACCTTGTCTGGGAGGTCCCAGTGCAGCCGCTGGGGCTGGGGCAACGTGGAGTCTGGGCAGCCCTTGCAATGCCCATCGGCCGAGTACCCCAGCTGAAAGCACTCGGTGGCCAGCATGAACTGCAAACAGAGGCAGCTGTCACTGTCGTTCCTCCCGCTTCGGCGACAGGGTCCCTAACTAGGCTCTATGTTAGGTGGCTATGAATGGGCCAGAGATGAAAATAAACTAAGTTTCATTTACAAGAAAAGTCAGTCAGGGGGTCGGAGTGATAGGACAAGAGGGCACTTGCCTTGTACACAACTGACCCAGGTTTGATCCCCCTGTGGTCCCCTGAGCACTACCAGGAGTGATTCCTGAGCACAGAGCCAGGAGTTAAGACCAGAGCAATGCCAGGACCAAAATACAAAACCCAAAAACACAGGGAAGTCCAGGGCTTAGAGAAACATTGGTTAGAGCATGAGCTTTGCATGCAGGAGGACCCAGTTCCACCTTCAGAACCACACAGTCCTCTTGAACTGCTGGGTGCGACTGCACATGGGCACCTTGCCAGGAAATGTCACCTAGTGCCACCAGATGTGTCTCCCATAACCGAATAAAAGGTCAGGGATGGTGAGCCACTGAGGGAAGGTGGCCCAGCAAATCTGGATCAGGGAGCTGAGGGTAGGAGACTTCATTCACGGGCATAGAGCGAGCGTTCTGGATTCCGACCCTCGCCCTGGGTCACAAACTGCTTGTCTATCCCCTGCACAATCCCACACCCATATCTTTGTGGGGGGAACACAGTGTCCTATCCCGGCCTCTCTCGAGCCTCTGCCTTTCCTCTGACAGAGACCCAGGAGACAATGATCGCTGGCAGTGGGGGGTGCTGGTGCCCAGGGCAGGGCGTTGCTGCTGGCCCTACCTCCCACATGTGTCCTGAGATGGGGCAGTCCGCCCACGAGTGCTCCACGCTGAGCCCCAGCTTCCCGTTGGAGAAGACGATGAGGGTGAAGGATTTGTCAAACCAGCTAGGGAGGGAGAGTTGGGCGCCATCACCCCAGGCCTGAAAGAAGGCTCCAGGCGCTGAGTGCAGGCCCCAATCCCAGCATCCCAGGGAGCAACCCCCAAGTGCAGAGCTGTGAGTCTCCCCTGAGCATCGCAGGGGGTGGCCTCCAAACCAAAAGACAGCGGTCACCAATGACTGGGGGCGAAAAGAGGAGTTTGGGTGCTCTGTGGGAACCTTGTAGGGGTTGGGATCAGGGAACCTGGGCTCCGGTCCTGGTGCATCTTAGCATCGCTAAGAGATTGGGGGTTTTCAGTGGTGGTTCTGGATTGTCTGACATGTGTCTGGGGATTAGAGAATTGGGGGAACTTAGGAGGACCAGCAGAGAAAGCCTCGAAGCATATGGAGTGTTAGAAGTTAGGGCAACTTGGGGCTGGAAAGATAGCACAGCGGGTAGGGCGTTTGCCTTGCATGCGGCCGACCCAGGTTCGATTCCCAGCATCCCATATGGTCCCCTGAGCACCACCAGGGGTGATTCCTGAGTGCAGAGCCAGGAGTAACCCCTGTGCATCGCCAGGTGTGACCCAAAAAGCCAGAAGTTAGGACAACTTTAGGCAGGGTACCTCAGAAATGAGAGTGGTTCCTGGTGGGTGCGGGGCCCCAAGCATGGGGGTTCCATCTTCCTGAATCTGTGGCCTCCAGGTTTGGGGTTCTAGCTCTGGGGGTACAGATCTGGGGATTGTTGCTCTCATCTGAGTCCCCTTGACCACCTCCCACCACCCCATATTCATTGACCCTTGCTCTAACATATGCTCCCAAAGTCCCCCCAACTCTCCAAACCCTGGATCACAGGGGCCCACATGTGGGTTCCTGGGCCCAGGGCTCCTCCCCAAGGGATGAGTGAACAGATTGGGGGTGCCTTCTAATCCTGGGAGGCTCCAGGCTGGGAGCCTGGACACCCAGCTGCGGGGTGCAGACCCGGCCCCTCCGGGTACCCCCACGCACTCACCGGTCATAGCCCCTGCCGGCCAGTAGGGCGTGAGCATAGGCATCAAGGGAGGCTGCGGGGTTCTCCTTCATAAGCCCCCGGGGCTCCCAGTCCAGCGAGACAAAGAACGCCGCCCCTTCCACTGTCTCCAAGGTCTCCCGCGCCTGCCTCTTCAGGCTGCACCTGGCCTGCGCCCACTGGTCCCTGAGAGCAGGGCACGTCTTAGCTCCGCCCAACGGCCCCGCCCTTCCCATATGGCCACGCCCCTTCGAAGAGGCCCCACCTGGCTGGGCCTCTGACTCTCACCTGGGGGCAGCCGTAAGGGCAGCCAGATGTTCCTCGAGGGGGCAAGCAGGCGAGGGGTCATCCAGGATCCGCTGGAACTGCTGCTCTAGGGCCCGCGGGGAAAGCAGGCCGCTGGGAGAGTGGGTCCCCACGCGGAAGAAGCGGCCTCGGTGGAAGACAGCCACATGGCGACTGTCATCTAGGTGGTGGATCTGGTCTAGGGGCAGCCAAAGTGGGGTGCAGGAGGGTGAAAGTGGCAGCAAGAGAATAGCGCCCACTGTCATCATCGGTGTCCATGCACACCAGCAGTGTTCTTATTTGTTCTTTGGAGAGCGCACACTCGGTGGTGCTGGGGGCTGCTCTTGACTTTCTGATCAGGGATCACTCACATACAAAGCATGCACTTTACCCCTGTCATTGTTCTGGTTTTTTTTTTTGGGGGGGTGCCATCTGTGGTAATCAGGGGCTATTTCTGCCTCTATGATCAGGAGTCACCACCGGTGGCTGAGCTCAGGGGACCACAAACGGTGGTGGGGACTCAAACCCAGGCCGTCAGGATGCAAGGCAAGCACCTTAACCCCATCTCTCCGGCAACCACGAAAGTTTTAACCTGGTCAAGGATGCAGCCAAGTGGGGCTGGAGTGATAGCACAGCGGGTAGGGTGTTTGTCTTGCACGCAGCAGACCCAGGTTCGATTCCCAGTATCCCATATGGTCCCCAAGCACCGCTAGGAGTAATTCCTGAGTGCAGAGCCAGGAGTAACCCCTGTGAATCACCAGGTGTGACCCAAAGAGAAAAATAAATAAATAAATGCAGCCAGGGCTCATGGTACCGCAATTGCAGCCTAGGATCTCTGACCAGAGAGCCAAGTCTCACTTCACCTTTTCTTTTTTTCTTTTTTTTTGGTTTTGGACCAAACCCCGCTGAAGGTTTGAGGGTCACTTCTGGCACCAGGGAAGTGGGGAACCATGCAACGTGGGAATCGAACCTGGGGCATCCCGCATGCAAAACTTGTTCTCTGGCCCTGCAAACCGTCATCTCTCTGGCACAGGGGGGCTCACCTTTATGGATGCCGGGAATACGAGTGGTGTTGAATATCTTCTCGTACTGAGCTGAGCACAAAGGCCGCATTCCCAACAGCAACGTCTGCAGGAGAGAGCCCGCTGGTGATTTGCCCCTCTGGGAACACGCCCCACTGGGAACACGCCCCCCTCACCCCGGGACAACGCCTGGCTGGGGCCACGCCCCCGCCGGGACCACTCCCCTGCCTTGGACCACGTCCCCACAGAGACCACCACTCGTGGGGACCATAACTAGGCCACTGCCCCAGGTTGTTCACCTCTTACCGGCAGGATCTCCTGGCGGTTGAGGTGGTGTCGGTACAGGAGGAGAGCGTGGACCGCGTTTCCGGCGCGAGCTGCCTGCAGTGGTGTGGGGGTCACGTACAGGAAGTCCTAAGGGCATCAAAGGGAAGAGAATGGGGTCAGGGTTGCCCCGAAGGGGGCAGAAAGCCCAGACACAGGCCCTGACCCTGAGAGAGAGAGGTATGTCTAATTTCCAGATGCGATTCAAGGAAAGGGCCATAAAATCCACATTATACCCAGACACCCAACCTGAGATTCAGGGTGCTAAGGACACAACCCCCACATCACCCCTAGCTTTCTTCTCTCCTTTTCTTGAGGGGGGGGTGGAGGGTAGAGGCACATCCTCAGGGGTTATCCCTGGTACTGTGCTCAGGAGTGACCCCTGGCAAGGCCAGGGGACCACATGGTTCCAGAGATTGACCTGATCAGAGGCATGCAAATGTCCTGTCCTATGTGTCCGGTCCTCTTTCTAACCCCCTCCCCTTTCATTTTTAAATTTGGCATCCCCAGTGATACTCAGGGCTTATTCCTGGCTCTTCTTTCAGGGTCCTAGAGGGCTTGGGGACCATATGGGATGCTGGAGATCAAACCCAGGTCAGCTGCATACAAGGCAAGCACTTTACCTGCTGTCCTATCTCTCCATCCCTCTTGCTCCCCTTCTTACCATCATATAATAGTTGCTGTTCACCATCAGTGAGTTTCGGGAACGCAGGTACACAAATTCTTCCCACCAGTCACTGACCTGGGAGCAGGGCAGAGAGAACACACAGTTGGTACACTTGGATCCACTGGGAGGCTGGGGTGGGGCAGGAGGGAGCCCAGGAACCTGGGCTGAATGAAGCATCGAGAATACCAACAATCAGAAAGTACCAGCACTCTAAAATGCATCATTGGGGTAGGGCATTTGCCTTGCATGTGGCCGACCTGGATTCCCAGCATCCCATATGGTCCCCCAAGCATGCCAGGAGCAATTCCTGAGTGCAAAAGCCAGGAGTCACCCCTGAGCATCGCCAGGTGTGACCCAAAAAGCAAAACTAAATAAATTAATTTAATTAAATGCATCATTGTGGCTCACACATGCTCACAGGGGTAGTTTCTGTTTGGGAAGATGAGCAAATTTTGAAAAGTGATCTAATGATTGTTACATAGTGGTGCTGGATGGGTCCACTCTGGGCTCAGTGCTAGGGGTCATTCCTGGCCATGTCTGGTCCCCAGACTCCTTCATGAAAATCCTCTTAAGTTCTTTTTTTCTTTTTTTGTATTTTTTTTTTTTTGTGTGTGTGTGTGTGTGGCGGGGGTCACACCTGGAGGTGCTTAGGGCTTAATCCTGGCTTTGCATTCAAGAATCACTCTTTTCTGTTCTTTTTTTTTTTTTTTTGCTTTTTGGGTCACACCTGGCGATGCACAGGGGTTACTCCTGGCTCTGCACTCAGGAATCACTCCTGGTGGTGCTCAGGGGACCCTGTGGGATGCTGGGAATTGAACCCGGGTCGGCCGCATGCAAGGCAAATGCCCTACCCGCAGTGCTATTGCTCCAGCCCCTCTAAGAATCACTCTTGGGGGGCTCAAAGGACCATAGCTGGGGGTCAAACATGGGTTGGCCGTGTGCAAGGCACGTGCTCCACCCACTGTACTATAACTCTGGTTCCTGCAAAGCCCTTTACCTCCTCTCTCTGGCCCTATGCCAGCTGCCCTGTTTTTCCGGAGAGAACGCTGCCGTCAGTGTACATGGGGAAATGAACAAGGCTCGGGGCAAATTCATAACAAAGCTAGGTCCCTGTACCACTCAACAACATCCAGGGTCCACATGCTCTGCCACCCCACCAACATCTGTCCAACAATGTCCTTCAAACTCTACAGCCAGAGCAAACACTCCTGGTTCCCAGTCATCAGTTCCCACCTTTACCTCCAAGTTCAGCTGTATCAGGTTCTCTGCAAGACTCAGCCCCGGGACCTGCTCTAGAGCCTTGATTCTCTCATCCAGCTACACCCCGTCTGAGCAAGCAAGCTTGCACTCTCCCACTCAAACGCCCCACCTGTCTCTTCATGGCCACCACCCCCCTTTCTGCCTGCTGGTAGTTATTTATGGTTTACGATAAAAGGGATGGCTGGAAACCCAGTAGCAGGGAACTGCTGACTGGATCTGCACCTCCTTTCCCCAAGGAGCTCAGCTCAAGCTCCTGAATTCAGAATGAAGGTCAGTTTTCAGGAGACAGACTTGGGGGTGGAAAGACAGTACAATGGGAAGGGTGTTTGCCTTGCATGCAGCTTACCTGAGTTTGATTCCCAGCATTCTTTATGTGGCCCCCAGAGAACTGCCAGAAGTGATTCCTGAGTGCTAACCCCTGAGCATTGCTGGGTGTGCCCCCAAAAGAAAATAGGGGTTGGAGAGATAGTACAGTAGGCAAAATCCTTGCCTTGCACAGAGTCAATCTGGGTTTGATCTCTAGAATCCCATATGGTCCCCCGAGCACCGCCAGTAGTAATTCCTAAGTGCAAAGCCTGGAGTAGTAACCTCTGAGCATCACTGGGTGTGACCCAAAAACCAAACCAGCAAAGGAGGTGGTCTTTTATTTATCTATTTTTGGGGTACACTCAGTGATGTTCAGGGGTTACTCCTGGTTCGACACTTAGGAATTACTCCTGACATTTCTCAGGGCACCATATGGGATACTGAAGGTCAAACCCAGGTCTGCTGCATGCAAGGAAAATGCCCTCCTGGTGCATATGCTGCCTGAGCCCATGTGCTGCTTGCACCCACGTGGCAGAGCACATGTGATGCTTGAGCACGTGTGTCGCCCGCATCTCCCCTCTTGAGATGTGTACTTTCATGCTTTTGTATCTAATGCTGGGATGTTTGTAGGGGCTCTCTGCCCTTGGAGAAGCCTGTGTTCTCTCTCTCTCTCTCTCTCTCTCTCTCTCTCTCTCTCTCTCTCTCTCTCTCTCTCTCTCTCTTTCTTTTGCTTTTGGGGTTACATCTGGCAATGCTCAGGGGTTACTCCTGGCTCTGCATTCAGGAATTACTCCTGGCGGTTGTTGGGGAACCATATGGGATGCTGGGAATCGAACCCGGGTCGGCCACGTGCAAGGCAAACGCTGTACCCACTGTGCTATCACTCCAGCCCCGCCTGTGTTCTCTCTTGAGCGCATTACTCTTCACTCTCTTCCACTTTCTCTCCCTCCTTCCCTTCAAAACCTCCAAATAAGATTTTTTACTTCAAAAAAAAGAAAAGGAAGGAAAGAAAGAAGGAAAGAAGGAAAGAAAGAAAGAAAGAAAGAAAGAAAGAAAGAAAGAAAGAAAGAAAGAAAGAAAGAAAGAAAGAAAGAAAGAAAGAAAGAAAGAAAGAAAGAAAGAAAGAAAGAAAAGAAAAAAGAAAATGCCCTCCCTACTGTACTATGACTCCTACCCCAAAGAGCAGATCTTGCCACAGAGGATCTGGAGTGACCCAACTCTTCCATGGCCCAGAGGATGGATGGCCACTGGCAAGAGTCTAAAGTGGTTTCTAGAATTTTTGCCCCAATAAGAGGGGTGGGGTAGGACATCCTAGAGGTGGAGTTTACCAGGTTGAATACCTGAGCTCAGAATATTCTTAAGCAAGGGGTGGGATTCAAAATGTTGCAGCTTGAGACATGCTCCCGGGCCCCACTCATGCTGAATATCACATCCAGGCAAGTTTGGAGGGGGACCGGATAGTGGGATTTGCCCACCCCAACAGGGCCCAATAACCGAAAACCTCCAGAACTCAATTGCAGCCATGCTCACTGCCAATCTCCACAGGCTCAGACGAGCCTCATTGATGAGTGAATCTGCTGAAAAACTCAGGTATGCAGTTTTTATGACCAAAATCTCTAGTCTTGCAGTCAGGAATGGGCCACCTCCTCCCATCTCCCTGTTCTTCCAGGAGCCTGGCAGTCACGCCCACAAACTGCCTCGGGTGCTATATAAGCACTTTAAAGGCCATGACCCAGCCTCATCTCAGAAGACAGCAATAAGCCACAGACACACCTCCAGACCCCAAAGTCACCATCCAGTTAAAAACCTAACTCCAGCAGTACCAACCTATTTAAAATTTTAGAATTTCTAGAGTATGTGACTGCATTTGTGGCCATGAGACATCTTATACTTTCACCACTGATATAGCAGGAGTAGCACATCACATTGGATGGGGAGTAAAGTAGAAGGCAGCTGATCTCCATTAAAGAAAAAAAATATGTATATATAAATATATTAGCACACAAGGCTCAACCTGCAGCTTGATAGTAAATCTCGTATACAAGGGCTTAATGACTCCAGGTGGAGATACAACAGTCTTCACACACTTTCTTCTAAGGAAACTTTGAACATTTTTAGCGGATTACACATAAAAGCAATACAAAATAAATTATTTATGGTTTGCTATTGGGGTGTTTGGGTGGTGGTGTGGAAAATTCAAAATATTGGTGGTCAGAAGGTGTAATGGTGGTGGGATTAGTGTTGGAAATATTGAATGTAATAAATTATTGCAAACAACTTTATAAAAATAAAATTTAAATTAAAAAAAAATTTTTTTTTCGGGCTGGAGCAATAGCATAGCGGGTAGGGCATTTGCCTTGCACACGGCTGACCGGGGTTCGATTCCCAGCATCCCATATGGTCCCCTGAGCACCGCCAGGAGTGATTCCTGAGTGCAGAGCCAGGAGTAACCTCTGTGCATCGCTGGGTGTGACCCAAAAAGAAAAAAAAATTTTTTTCATTCCTGGCTCTGCACTCAGGAATCACCCCTGGCGGTGCTCAGGGGACCATCTGGGATGCTGGGAATCAAACCCAGTTCGGCCCTGTGCAAGGCAAATGCCCTACCCGCTGTGCTATCACTCCAGATGCCCCTCAAAAAAAATTTTTTTAAGTTTCAGCTTGCTCAGGGCATTCCCGGGTTTGATCCCCAGCATGACACCTGATAACCTAGAACCCTCCAGAAGTGATCACTGAGTGCAAAGCTGTGAAGTAATCTGGACTGTCACGAGTAAGCCAGATGTGGCCCCAAAATAAAACAAAAGTCACTACATGTGGTCATTGGAAAGAGAATTTGAATCCTTGGTCCTGCATATGACCACCACCACCCCAGTACCACTAAGGGTCACTTCTGAGCACAGAACCAGGTCCCCAAACCCCAATGAGTGTAGCTCAATCACCCCCTCCTGCCACACACAAATAAAATAAAATTTAATGGGACTAGAGAAATAGTGCAGCAGGAGAGCATTTGCCTTCCATGCTGCGACCCAGGTTTGATCTCCAGCATCCCAAATGGTGCTCCAAGCAGTGCTAGGAGTAATTCCTGAGTGCAGAGCCAGGAGTAACTTCTGAGCATCACTGAGTGTGACCTTCCCCCTGCAAATATACATGTATACGTGAATGCATTGGGAAATGGAGCTTTTGCTTAGCTGTGTGAGGCCAGACTCTGGGTATAGCCCAACAGTCAAATGGGGTTGGAGAGATGTTCAGACATGTGCTTTGTATGGAGGGAGGTTGCGTGGGGTCGGGGGGGGGGGAAGCAGGTTGGACACAGGGGGCATCACATGAGTTCCCACCACAACCCCTGAGAACTGTGGGGGTGTGGTCCCACAAACAAGAAACAGGCTCGCACAGCTGGCACAATGAACTGAGCACAACAGGCTGACTTATGTTTTTGTTTTTTAGGGTTTTTTTGGTTTGTTTTGTTTTTGGATCACAGGGCTTACTCCTGGTTCTGCACTCAGAAATCATGCCTGGCGGTGTTGAGGGCACCATATGGGATGACAGGGATCGAACCCAGGTCCGATGTGTGCAAAGCAAGTGCCCTCCCTGCCATGCTATCTCCCCAACCCCTGAACTCATGTTTAGCATGCTGGACAGAACCCCGAGCATCACCAAGTGTGAACCACACCCCAGATAACAGGAATAACAAATCGCCAAATGGAATTTGATGGAGACATGATGGTGTTCAGCATACTGTTGAGCAGGCAAGTGCTGAGGATAGCAGTGTATTGGAGAAGGGCTGAAACCAGGGAGCGACCAGGGACAGGTGAACTATTGCAGGATGAGGAGGGGCTCGAGGACTGAGCAGGGAACAGGACAGGAATATATATATTTGGGGGCGTGGCCCTGAGTGTTGACAGGCATGAGCACACGCCAATCACTGCAGGGTCTGGGCGGTGAGCATGAGAGGGCAACTAGGACTCACGTAATTGGACGCCCACCACGACTTGAAGCGCAGATACCGTTGCAGTGAGGACCCTTGCATCCTCAGGAATCCCTGCGCCAGGACGGCCGTCTCCTCGAAGTCCTCCTTGGAGAGGACGGGCTCCACGGACTCCAGGTACTGGGAGGGGGGGCGGGGAAGAATGGGCTTAATCAGGCCCCCGTCCCCGTCCCCGGACCTCATCGCAGTCGGGGGTCGGTACCTGACGCACGGTGTCCTGCAGCGAGGGCACTGGCAGGCGCGGCAGTGAGCGCTGGTAACTGAAGAGCATCGGGTGGCGGCCGGAGAAGATGCGGACCAGGGCCTGGGCGGAAGGTGCCGTTATTGAGGCACTGGGCCCCTCTCCCGGGGGGCCAGGGTGTGGCCAGCCACGAGAAAGAGGAGGACTCGAGCAGGGGAGAGAGGACCGGGCCTGTCACATACTAGCCAGGTCTTGGTGGTGGCCGACATAGCTCCGTGGGGCTCGTGGAACCAGCCGTGGTAGGACAGAAGCAGCCGCAGTGCCACGTGCAGCGTGAGGATCAAGGCGCCCCAAAGACAGGAAGCAAAGAGCGCCGCGGCCAGGACGCCCCGAAGCCGGTGATGCTGTCCACCCCTGGGGAAGAGCAGGGGGTGGCCTGGGTCTCCCAGAAATACACACACACACACACACACAAACACACGCACGCGCACGCTAGTACTCTACCGATTTTTATTTTTGGGGGGATGGGTTTCAGGGCCCACTTGTCTCACCAGTCCCTGCATGATGGTCTTTGGGCTTTAGGAGGCTGATCTATAGTATCGTCATCCCATCAGATATCTCTGGTCTCTAGATATTTTTTATTTGTTTTTGGGGGGGCCACACCCTGCGATGCTCAGGGGTTACTCCTAGCTCTGCACTCAGAAATTACTCCTGGCAATACTCTGGGGACAGAACCTAGGTTGGCTGCGTGCAAGGCAAGCATCCTACTCACTGTACTGTCCGTCTGGCCCTTCTTTTTTATTTATTTTTTTTGTTTTGGTGAAGCAAGGTAAAAGTTCTTTTGGTTTTTTGTTTTTTTCTGCTTTTTGGGTCACACCTGGTGATGCACAGGGTTTATTCCTGGCTCTGCACTCAGGAATTACTCCTGGCGGTGCTCAGGGACCATATAGGATGCTGAGATCGAACCCGGATCTGCCACGTGCAAGGCAAATGCCCTACCCACTGTGCTATTGCTCCAGCCCCGCAAGGTAAAAGTTTTATTGAAACTTATTTAGGGAGACATGAGGGGAGAGCACATGAGAACACATGACAGGCTCGTCCAGAGTGAAAACAGGCAAAGAAAATAGAGACAAGCACATGAAATACATGTTAAGGGAGAACACAGGCTTGAAGAGTGAGCCCCTTTTGAATTTTTTTTGCTCTTCCCATGGACACAGTCAGATGTTAGATCCGTGGAAACTGGTATTTTGTCCAACCCACAGAGATCTTGTCCCTCCAAGATTTCAAATTCTCAAAATGTGGCTGAGGGGCAGCTGGGAATTGGCGGGGAAAGCAACTTCCTGGGACGGACAGGCAGTTCGATGGACGGAAGCGCCTGCTCTGCCCACAGGAAGGCTGGGCTCCAGCCCTGGCGCCACGTGGTCCCTAAGCACTGCAGGGAGTGACCCATGAGCAAAGAGTCAAAAATTATCACCTTGCACCCTCGGATGTGGCTCAAAAGCCAAACATTAAGCAAGGAAAACTCCTGGGCTCACCCCAGACCTACTAAGATCCCTTGGGGTAGGGCCTGGGTGTTACTGATCTTTTTCATGCTGTCCACATAATCCCAATACAAACAGAGACAGAGAGACAGGACATGGAAAAGTCAGGTTTGATTCTTGGCTGCACAGATGTTCCCCTGAGTACCACCAGGAGTGATCCCTGAGCACCGCTGAGGGTGGCTCAAAACACCAAACCCAAGGAAACCAAGAAGCTTGAGAGATAGTACAGCTGCTTGCTTTGCGCGTGGCCGATCTGGGTTTGATCTCCAGCCCTGCATATGGTCCTGTGAGCACCGCCAGGGTGAACAGAGTCAGGAGTAAGCCCTGAGTACTGCCAGATGTGTCCCTCAAACAACAACAACAACAACAACCCAAAGCCAAGTCAAATTCAACTTTGAGGGACTGGAGCGATAGCACAGCGGGTAAGGCGTTTGCCTTGCACGAGGCTGACCTGGGTTCGATTCCCAGCATCCCATATGGTCTCCCGAGCATCGCCAGGAGTTAATCTCTGTGCATCGCTGGGTGTGACCCAAAAAGGAAAAAAAAAAATTCAACTGTGGGAAATACTGATCTCAAAGTAACACTATATCAACATGTTTGCAAAATACAGAGGGATGGGAGACATACCCCACCATGACAGGGGCGTCATGCCGGAAATGACTCCCTTCGATTCTGCAACTGCTCCTTGCAGCTGTTGGCAGAATCTGGACGTTCCCCCAGGAGGACAGTAAGCTATTCGAAACTGACCCTCCCCTCCTCCTGCTTTTCAATCCTTCCCCAAAGTGAACACCAATGACAGAACCAAGGACTGTCCTGAATGTCCCATGCACCTAAGTTGGGTCACACCTAGCAGCGCTGGGGCGGGGTGGGGGCTGCTCACCCCTCAGTGCTCACTCCTGGCAGTGCTTGGGAATGATAGGCCTCCAGTATGGAAAGCATGAATACCAGTCTTGAAATTTTCTCCCTGACCCCATATCCCTGATTTTATTTAATGTTTCCAATCACCTTAAGGAATAATTATTGTGCCCCTTCGTTGAGACCCTGCCACCAGAGATGGTGAAGCTTCTTGTCTAAGACTGAGCAGCTGGGAAGCCAAATTTAGACATTTGTTAGTTTCTGGACATTTCAGGACCATGCCTGGCCATTTTCTAGCTTGTTACCCTCTGTCTTAGCAAGAAACATCCAGGATGGAAAATAGGCACAGAGGAGAGAGAAAATTAGCTTCTTTTTTTTTAACAGATGGTTACTGTCACTATTGTCCCATTGTTCATCGATTTGCTCGAGCGAGCACCAGTAACATCTCCATTGTGAGACTTGTTGTTACTGTTTTTACCATATCGAATATCGAATACGACACGAGTAGCTTGCCAGGCTCTGCCGTGCGGGCGGGGTACTCTTGGTAGCTTGCTGGGCTCTCCGAGATGGATGGAGGGATCGAACCCGGGTCAGCCTCGTGCAAGGCAAACCCCTACCCGCTGTGCTATCGCTGCTTTTATCAATCTGACCTAGATGAAAATTCAGAAGTTACTTTTTTTTCTTTCTTTTTTTGTTTTCCCAGCCACACACTCAGCAGGGCTCAGGATTCCTGCCTTGGTGCTCAGGGGGTGCTCCTGAGGTACTGTTCCTTAGCAGGCACACATACTGATGGAGAAACTTACTGGTGGGGGAGGAGGTTACGGAGGCGGAGCTCACCAGTTAGGCAAAGACTCTTTGATCCTCTCCATGAGGCCCAGGGAGGGATCCAGCTGGAGGAAGCAGGCGAGCTGGATTGCAGTGAAGAGGAAGAGCCAGCTGAGGGGGCTGGCAGGGAACACTCCCGTGAGGATGTCGTTCTGCAGGCAGAAAGGACATAGGCTCGAGCGTTCCTTTCCTCTGCACCTCTCTCGGACATGGGCCAGCACTCATGTGGGGGCCACGCCTTGGCACTTTGGAATAATACAATGGCCCACTCGGAGACTGAGTCTCTCCCCACATATGAAATGAGACAAATGATAGATCTTCCTGGTTTGACTCAATTGATTATTTGCTTTGAATTCTAGGCCACACCTGGCAGTGCTCAGGGTTTATTCCTGTCTCTAGACTCAGAAATTACTCCTGGCAGGGCTCAGGGGACCATATGGGATGTTGGGGATTAAACCTAGGTCTGCTGCATGCAAGGCAGGTGCCCTCCCTGCTGTACTATTGCTCCAGCTCCAAAGACCCTATTTTATAAGTGGGTAAGCTGAGAGACTGGGCTTAGGGGCTTAGGGTGGCCTGGACCTCCAAACCAGGGTCCAGAAGCTGAAACTTCCAGACTGCTCCTGAGGGCTTGGTGTGGAAGAGGAGGGACATGAGAGAAGCAGGTAGCCAGGAGAGAGGAAAGGACAAGTACTGAGAGGGGAGCGCCTTCACTCATACTAACGTGTGCGCATATGCATGTGTGTATGCATGTGTGTGCATGCATGTATGTGTGCATCATGTGTGTGGTGTGTGCGTGCTTCTGTTTAGGCATTGAATGGGGCACAGAGACAACATCTGACTCTGAAAGAGCTTCAGGCTCTAACTCAATGCAAGCAGATAGATACAGCTAGAGTAGACATATCGCGGAGAGGGCGCTTGTCTTGTATGTGGCCAACCTGGGTTTGATCCCTGGAACCCCATATAGTCCCTCACCCACCAGCACTGCCAGGAGTGATTTCTGAGTGCAAAGCCAGGAGTAAGTCCTGAGCACTGCCAGGTGCGACCAATCAAAATCCACTTAGAAGCACAAAAATAAAAATAACAAACATCAGAACAGTGACTGCCTTATTGTTTTGGGGTCACACCTGGTGATGCTCAGGAATTACTCCTGGAGGTGCTTGGGGGATCATATGGGATGCCGGGGATCAAACCTGGGTCCATTGCATGCAAGGCAAACCCTCCTCCCCTCGTTCTATGGCTCCATCCCTGTCTTTTTTGTTTCTTTTGGATCTTAACCTGGGGCTGAGGGGGGGAGGGGAGCCGACCATATGTAGTACCAAGGATAGAACTTGGTTGTTTGTGTGTAAAGCAAGCACCCTGCCCGCTCTGTACTATCACTCTAGCTCCATATTCAATCCAGTCCTGCCCTGAGCACTGCCAGGAGTGATTGTGATCACAGAGCTGGGAGTAAGCCCTGAGCACCCTGGGTGTGGACCCCCAGTAAAACAAGGGGCTCTCTGATTCGGCAGGCAGAGCTGGGTGACAAGACGTCTCTAAAGGACCAGGGTGTGGGCTGCCCAAGATCCTGATCAGGTGTTGAGGTTCTGCAAAGTGAAACCCCTAGTTTAGAACCTGGGGGAGAGTGGGAAAGGGAGGAAGCTCACCCTGCAGGTGGGAACTTCACCCCTAGACTTTGGGGTGAAGGTCATGCTTAGGGGCGCAAGGGAAAGGAAGGGGGCTGCCCAGAGAAGCGGACGCGAACAGTGAGCAGTTTCCCAAACTGGAGGTGGGCATGTCTCGTCCTAGATGGGGACCCCAGCACCTGGGAAGGCGGACCCCAGGAGGCCGGTGGCTTGGGGCTCAGGGAGAAGGCAGGCGGCGGCGCTCCTCACCCAGAACCGGGAGAGATGCCTCTTCCAGGAGCGGAGACCCGACAGGTAAACGTCGCGCAGGACCGGCGCGCCCAGCTCCTGAGGCCTCAGCGACGACGGCGGGAAGCCCCCCGCCTGGCGCGCCTCCGCCATGGCGGCCCGGGGCCTGGGGGGAGGACGCGGGTCATTGCCCCGGCCCCGCGCCCCTCCCGCCGATCCAGCCCACTCTTCCCTAACCGCGGAGGGAGCCTGAGGGCGCTGACCCCGAGCCCGCACGGCAGTCGCGGTCGTGAACACACGGAAAGGCAGGAGGGGGAGCCTGGGTGCGCCCCTTTCCTCGGCTCCGCTGAGAACTGGCACGGCCCCCAGTAAAAGGCTGGCCAGATCTATCGTGGGGGAGGCAAAGTGGACCCCGGGTGAGCGGTCCGGGCTCGGGAAAAACAGCAGCCCCAGAAGCACTCGAAACACGCACCTGCACGGCCACTCCATCTCCTCTCCCCACTCCAAGGCGGGGTGGAGGAGAGACCCCCTGTCTTTAAAGTCACCCGCTCCCGGGTGGCCTGCAGCCCCTCCCCCTCGCTCCCAGGGCTGGAGGGGGTGGGGAGGGAGCGCCCTATTGCGCATGCCTCGCAGCCCGAGATGCCCGAGAGCCCCTGGACCAGTGATGGGGAGGCCCGCAGCCCGACCCTGGGCACGGGCCTCCAGGCCCCCGAAGGCGCCCGGGTCTTACCGCGTTGAGTCAGGGATCCGCCGATCGGAACCTAGAGACCAAGCCCGGGCACCCCACCCCCACCCCGATTCCGAGAGCCGGGACCCGAGTCTCCCCCGTGCATATGTCCAATCCCAGAGCGACGAGTCCGCGACTCAGTCGATGGGGCTCCGGAGCTCCTGCCTGACTCCCCGACATCCAGGGACCCCGATTTCTGTCTTGCGGGTGCTTCGCAGGGTATTAAAGTCCGGAGCTTTATCCCCGCTCGGTTCCGAGCTCCGCGCTATGGCCCCGCCCCGTCCATGCCCTCGGCGTTATCGCCCCGCCCACTCCCAACCCTGCGCGCTGGCCCCGCCCACTCCCACCCTGCCCGAGCCCGCAGCGTTATCGCCCCAACTCCAATTTCCGTAAGACCCCACCCAATCCCTCAGCGTTTGGCCACGCCCACTTCAAAACCCCATCACATTTGGGTTCCACAACGTTCTGGCCCCACCCACCTCCAACCCGCACCCAATCCACGCCCTCGGTGGGGTTCCAGCCCTCCCTCTCCTACTGCTTGGCCTGAATCTGCCCTTGGCCTCCCCCTCTGAAGCCCCGATTGGGCTTCCAGGTCCCTTTTGTGGCTTTTGTTTTAGGGCCACAACCTGTGATGATCAGACATTTCTGTTGGGCTCAGGGACTCTCATGAGGTGCCCGACACTGACCTCAGGTTGGCCACGTGCAGAGGCGCCCTCCCTCTGTACTACTGCTCTGATGTCCCCAGTCTTCCTTGTAGCTCTTACTTTCTATTCCTGGAAATCCCTCAAGCCCCACTCTGGACGTACAAGTCAATGCGTGAGATGGAGCCAGCGCCCATCTCAGCGGTATCCCCAGGAACCCTTAATCTATGATTGAGGGCAGGGCCTTCCCCAGACCACGGACATTCCATGAATGTAAGGCAGCCTCAATCTCATGGGCTTGCCCTGGCAGCACCAAGGGCGGTGGAGCCAGGAGCGTCAATGCTTGGCGACCAGCAGGAGGCCAGGCTTGGACATAATTGTTCATGCCCACTGGGGGCAACATGATTCGGCAATGTCCCTGGCCCCTCGGAGTTACATGTATCTGGACAATGAAAAGTGATAGCCAAGATCAGCACCCACATGTCACTGAGTGGGACCTGGAGCCCCAGGTCTCTGGCGGAGGTCAGGGAATCCACAATACTGGAAACAGCTGCACCTCTGATTACCCGGTGCTCCAGGATTTTCTCACTGCCTGTGGGGCACAGGGAAGATGCAGCAGCAATGGACAGTCACATGGAGGCAAAAAACCCAAGATGGCCCTGTAGTGCACTCAGAGCAGGCACTGGCTTAGGGCATTGAAATCTCCACCCCAACCTGGAACTCTTTCTGCAGGAAGGGGGGAAGGGGGCGGGAGTAGGGGTGCTGCTGTAAGAGAGATGTTGGAAGCCAATAGGGCAGCTGTACTGAGACCCATTCCATAGCAAGAAAGCTAAAGAGGTGCTCCCCAGGGGAGTGATAGCACAGCAGGTAGGGCATTTGCCTTGCACATGGCCGACCCAGTTTCGATTCCCAGCATTCCATATGGTCCCCTGAGCACCACCAAGGGTAATTCCTGAGGGCAGAGCCAGAATTTTAACCCCTGTGCATTGCCAGGTGTGATCCAAAAAGAAAAACAAACAAACAAAAAAAAGGTGTTCCTCAGAAGCAGGGGCAAAGGAGTGACACCATGATCCAGAAGTCAAGGTGGAGACCTGTAGTGGGCAGAGCGTCCCATCCAGCGCAGGACACGGGAACCAGAACCCCAACCCCACTGCACCCCCAGGAAGCCAAGGCATCCCAGCGGAGGATTTATTGGCGTAAATGCAACCATATAAAAACATAAGTTATGAAAAACACAGTCACGATGTGCCCCCCTCCCAGCCCAGGCCCCCAAAGCCCCCTTCTGTGAGAGGGAGGGAGAGAAAGGGGGAGCCCCAAAACCGCCTAAGAAGGCCGTGGCCCTTGGGCCCGTGCAGGGCCGGCCCGGCCATGGAGGGGCCAGGCTCAGCGCATCCGGTAGTCGGTGGAGCAGGACAGCTCACACAGCTGGCCCTTGAAGTCCAAGTCGATGGTGAAGTCCAGGTCGCGCTGCGGGGACAGACCCGCAGCCATCAGTGGGGGAAGGGCCCCCCGTGGTCAAACACCCACCCCAGGGCACCTTAACCCGCCTGTGGGGCTCAAGGGACATGCTCAGCACCTGCACCCCCTCCCCTGACTCCCTTGTGTAAATACCCCCGCCATGATCCCAGTGACCTCCCTCCCGGCCTCCTGCTGCTTCCTCCAGCGCCCCAGACCTCCCTGAGCACCCCAGAATCATCCCCCTCCCCCGAGAGGGAGGTAGAGTTTGATCAGAGCTGGGTCCCCAGGCCGAGAAGGTGCCAATGAAACCATATGGGGGGCAGTGGGACCAAGGTGCTGGCAGGAGGGGACAGTGCAGGACCCCACGGACTGGGCCAGCTGCTCACGTTGTTCTTGGCATTGGGCCGCATGCCGATGGTGCCAAAGATCTCCTCGCCGGTCTTCACCGTCAGGTAGTCCTCCATGTAGAACACCGTCTGCTTCCAATGTGTGTACGGGGACTCGGGGCCTGCAGGCAGGGCCTGGTCAGCTAGGGCCCACCCTGTCCCCGCCCCACGCCCATGCCTGTGCCCCCACGCCCTGCGCACTGGTGGAGAAGCCGGTCCTCTTGTGGCAGCGCGTGAACTCGATGTTGAAGTAGGCCACCAGGGCGTGCACGTAGTCATTCCGCTTTACTTGCAGGCAGAAGGGCGACGTGAAGGTGAGGTCTTCCACTTTGACGGTGTAGATGTCCACCTCCTGCGGGCAAGCCGTGGGGCACAGCAGCCTGCGTTCAGCTTTGGCCCCGTCCCTGCCCTCCCCAACACCCCCCCAACTCTCATGCATGCCGTGAGCAGGGCCAGACCCCGGCCTCACCTTTATCAGGCAGGCGTTGGTGACCAGCTGCTTGGGGTCAACCACATCCACCAGGGGCTCCTTGATGGCCACATCCTTGATGCAGGACATGTCAAAGCCATACACGTTCTCCCACCCTGGGGTAGCAGAGGGGGGAGAGGGCTGAGCCACAGGAACCCGAGAGGGCACTCGCCCCCCCAACCATGGGGTTGAGCTCACAGTGGATCTTGTAGTCCTTGTATTGTCGGTCCTCAATGGCCGTCACATACAGCGTGGCTCGGTCTGGGAAGATGAGGCCGTCGGGGGCCTGTGGAGTGCAGGGAGCCAAAGGCCAAGGTGAGGGATGCGGCAGGATGCCCCCAGCCCACTTGGCACTGATCTTCCGTCCCGGTGTCCCCGCAGAGCTCCAGAGCCTGGCCACCCAGCTGCATGTAGGCCAGACCCTGGCAACGAGGGTTCTAAGGCTGCGATCAGAGCCCCCGACCCCCACGCTGACCCCCAGATCCTCCAGGCCGCCACATCCCCCCCTCACCAGCCACTTGTCGCGCGCGTAGAGGACAGTGTTCAGCATGGACTCGTAGAAAAGACAGTAACCCATCCACTCGCTGATGATGATGTCCACCTTCTCCACGGGCAGCTCCACCTCCTCCACCTTCCCTTTGATGATGGTCACCACTGCGGGCACACAGCACGCTGCCACCGGCTGGCTTCCCCCATCCCTGGGCCCTCCACGCACCCCTACCCCCAAAGGACTGCAGAGCTCAAGTCACATCCTGTCAACTTTTCCCCCCTAATTTTTGTTTTGGGGGCCACACTCAGTGGTGCTCAAGGACTGCTCCTGGTGGGGCTGTGAATACGCTCCAGCCCTAAGACTTGCTCTCTTAAACTTTTCAAGCAGCACAAATTAAGAGTTCCTCAAAGCTGGGTTTCAGGAATACAACGAAGCACCAATTCCTTCAACAGTGCCCATTGTCCCCCCACCTGGTATCCTTCCTGCCCCAGCCTGCCTTTAGAGCAGACACTTCCTGTCCCCTTTCGGGCACTGCAGTTTGCAATCCTGTCCCTGAAGGTCACCATGCATCAGCTTGCCTCATATAGAGTGGCCACTGTCCAGGTGGCCCCGCTCTGCCCCCCGTTTCTGTCTCTGGGCATGAGTTATTCCTCTATAATGCTTCCTTCTATCCTACATACGAGTGAGATCACTGCGCCTGCCTTGCTCCCTCTGGCTCATTTCTCCCAGCATGAGACTCTTTTGGGGTGCTGCTGGACCGCTCACCACCCGTCCACACGGGGGCTAGAGCTGATTTTGGGGGGGGGGGGTGTTGAGACTGTGGGACCAACTCCAAGGTCATGCATTCCAAATGGCCTGTGAGGTGGGGAGGGCTCAAAGGGCTGGCACGTATGCTTGGTCTTAGGATACCCCCAGTCCAAACTGTGGGACCGCATGAGCCCTAAGTACCAATGGGAGCTGCCACATGGACTGAGCCCAAGCCACAAAGAAGGAACGGCCTTATGGGTCAGAGCCACAGGGACATGCAGGGGAAAGATGCTGCAGGCGTTTATCTTCAAATGAAACATGTAAGGCCAACAAAGGGAATGGGGGTGGGGGTGGGGGTGGGGGAAAGAAATGGTGTGGAAAGGAAGGGGCTTGCCTCGTACCCAGCTAACCTGGTGCAATTCCCAGCACCACAAATGGCCCCTCAGCTCTGCCAGGAGTGATCCCTGAGCAGAGCCAGGAGTAGCCCCTTGAACACCGCTGGGTGTAACCCCTCCCCATCACAACAGAGGGCAGGATGCACTTCCCACCAACAGCTAGATTCAGACCCCGCTAGGGCCCAGGGGTCAGAGGTGTGAAGAGCCCGGAAGGCTTCTTGGAGGAGACTCTTCCCCACTCCCACCAGCCCTCCGCTTCCCACCCAGACGCACCGTGGTCTAACTTGTTGGCCTTGACGATCTTCACCGCGTAATCAGAGATACTGGAACACTCGATCTGGGGGCCCCAGTGAGAAGGGAGGGTGAGAATACCCCAGGCCCAGCCCCAAGGCCCTGGCTCCAATCCCCCAGCCCACAGGATGCCCGGAAGACTCACCCCGATGACCTTGCGGGCCCCCGCCTTGGCAGCAAACATGCAGAGGATGCCCGTGCCTGAGCCCACATCCAGCACCACTTTGTCCTTGAAGAGGTGCCGGTTGTGGAACATGGAGTTGCGGTACGTGAGGGTTCGTACCTCATCTTTCAGCATCTCCTGTGGGTTCAAAGGAAGAGCCATGCCAGGGGATGGAGATGGACACACAAAAACGCATGCATGCACACACACACAGATGTCCCTCATCTATAGCTAGAGAATGCAGCCCCTCAGGCCCTTGAGGTGCTTGGGCTTGGTTACCCCACTTGTTTACTACTTAGGATCCAGACATGGTCTCAGTCTCCCCTATTTGCAGAACATCTAGCTGCACTAGAACCCAAGTCCCATCTAGCCAGATTCTATCCTAGAAATGTAAGCCTGAGGATTCTGGTTCTGCTGTGTGTGCATGTGGCGTGCAGAGAGGGAACCCAGAGTTAAGTACTCTGCTGATGGTCCCATCTATTTGATCAGTTTTCAAATGAGAGGTAGCGGGGCTGGAGCGACAGCACTGAGGGTATGGCGTTTGCCTTGCACACAGCCCACCTGGGTTGATTCCCAGCATCCCATATGGTCCCCCGAGCACCACCAGTAGTAATCCCTGAGTGCATGAGCCAGGAGTAACCCCTGTGCATCGCCGGGTGTGGCCCAAAAAGAAAAAATAAATAAGAGGCAGCTCTGTACTACTGCGTGGGAGAGCACTTGCCTCGCAGATTTGAGGCACTGGGTTCAAGCTCCAGTGCAAAAAAATTTAAAAGAGAGAGAAGAGAAAGAAACGAAAAGCCCAGCCCAGCTGCTCTCTGGCACTGTGCCGTCTGGCAGTGCAAAAGGGTCCAGAACCATCTGCAGGTGGAAGGACAGCTGGGAAGCCAGTGCCACGGACGCCCAGCAGAGGGCGCCGGAGCCCCGCCGGCCCCGACCCGGTGTTGCGCGCCCTGTGCGCATGCGGCCCTAGTGCCCCAGCAGCCCAGGAGGCCTCCTGTAGCTGCAGGCTAAGCTAGATCTCCAAGGCAACCGAGGGGGTGTGGGAGGTGACCCTGGGGTGCTTACGGCCCAGGCTGAGCTCAGGATCGCGCCCCCCACCCCTGCAGGCAACCCCCCTCGCCCCTGGGCCTCACCTCATGTATGCCGAAGTGGGCATAGGAGTCGAAATAGTAATCTTTGGACGTCATGTCCTCTGCGTTGGGCTTCTCTGTGCTCTCTGCCTGGCCACAGGACACCTGCAGGGGGCGGATGGGGGCACAGGTCAAAGGGGGGGATCTTGGGAGAGTGAAGGCCCCCCTTCCCCATCATACCATGGCAACCTGAGAGCCCCCTGCTGGCGTCTAGTCTCTTCTTTAGGGAACCCCGAGTCTAACAAGCCCATTTGCCTCTTCCAGGACCCCCTCCCAGCCCAGGGAACCATCCAGGCCAGTACCCCAGCATCTCAGGCACGCCTACCATCTCTCCAGTTTCTCTGCCCCCGTCTCTAGCTCAGCCCACAGCTGGGGTGGGGGGAGGGGAGGGCAGAACTGGGGGAACACAAGGATCGGTAAGGGGGGGCTGGAGATGGAGTTAAGGAAGTAGCCAGAGTAAGGGGGGGGCAAGGAGGGAACTGCACTAAGGGAGGGGCTGTGAAATGGGAGGAATGGGTGCTGATTAGAGGCCAGAAAGGGCTTAAGATGTGGCAACATCTGTTTCTGGGGGGGGGTCTCACAAAAGGATATTTACTTCTTCAAGAGGCGGCTGGAGGCTCATCCCATTAGCCAAGGTGGCTACAAAATTCTAGGAGAGAGTAACAGGGAGAAAGGATTAGCTACTGGGCATGGCCAGGCCTGAGGGCTCCTGGGGGAGCCTCAATCAAGAGGCCTCGGTGGGGAGAATGTGAGGCAGGAGGGGCGGGGTTCAAAAGGAGAAGCAGAAAGGGATGGGGAGAAAGGGGTCCTAGCCCAGCTGTGGCTGCAGAGACGGTGGCACAGTCCTGGCTCCTCTCTGCCGGCCACTCACCCGACACCTCCCCCACTCGCTGGCCCAACTGGCACCCGGGCACTGCCAGCTGTCGCTTCCCCCCATCACCTAATCCCTCGAGATTAGGTGACACTTCCTGCCAAACACCCCCACGCTGAGGTGCCTTGATAACTGGGGGAACCTTAGTACACTGGGGGCACCTGTCCCTGTGGTCTGGGGGGTGTCCCAGCAGAGGTGTGAGCCCCCAGGCTGCCCCCTCTTCCTCTGGCCCCATACAAAGCCACTGTCTCACTGTGGCTCACTTCCTCACTGCCCTCTCCCTGACGGGGGACAGTGTGTCCCCTTCACCCTTCCCTGTCCAGAAGCTATCCTGGGCGACCCAGGGGAGGCACCCCGCACCCCACATCAGCCGTGGTCCCGCAAAGCCGGGAGAAGGATTTGTGTGTGTGTCACTGACATGACCCCCAAGAGTGAGCCCCCCCGGGGGTGGGGGCGGCGGCGCCAGACTCCTCCTCCCAACCCCCCCGAAGGCGACAGGCTGGGGGTGCGGGGAGGAGTTGGGGATTCATGAGAGGGGGGTCTCCCCCAGCTCCAGTCGCACGCCCGCCGCCGGAGGGACGAGTCACGGTGGAGAGGGCTTTCCGGGGCCCCTCAAAAGCACTGAGCCATCGCCAGACACACCCCGGGAAGCGTGGGGGCCAGGTGGGAAACCAGCCTCAGGGGCACATCTCACGCGCCAGCGGAGTGGGGGTCTGTGTGCTCCCCGCACCCCCAACGCCGGGTGTCCGAGCTCGCTCGCGGCCCCAGCCCGCTGTGCGCCGCTTTCCCGCGCCGGGGGCCGCCCCCACTCGCCGGGAGGTGGGCTCGGGGACACGCCCCATGAAAAAGACGGGCCTCCCACACCCAGGGCCGGCCACAAGGGGGTGCGCGGCGCTTATCGCCAAGGATCTCCTTCAGCCGGCCGTGTCCCCCACCACCGAGGGAGGTCACCGGGGCATGCCCCATCCCCCGCCCCGGGTTCCAAGGCCCCGGGCGGGCGGGGGAGAACGCGGGGAAAGGAAACCGGGGGGCCCCGACGCAGGGAAACAATTCCCCGTCGGGCTCCGATACCGCGTCGGGAGCGCCCGAGTGCAGGCCCGGAAAGGGAAGAGAAGGGGCGGGGGTCTGAGCTCGGCCTCTCCCTGGACAATCGCGCTCTCGCTGCGGGCCCCAAACTGGTCCCTTCCGGAGGGGGTCTGTCGCGGCCCCCAGGGAGGACACCTAAGGGCCTCCGAGGGAGGGTCCTCACCTCCTCCCGCCCCCCCGGGGCGCCCCTCCCCCGGCCGGGGGCGGGGCCTTTGTCCCGCACGTGGAGCCCGCCCGGCCACCCGACACGGCACACCCCCTCCCCAACCACCGCGCCGCGGCCACGTGGGGGCCAGGCCGGAAGCGCCGCGGCCCCCTGCCACGTGGGAGGGGGCACGAGACCCTCGGATCGAGGGGTGCCGCAGCCCGGCGAAACTAGGGATCTAGCATCCCAAACAGTACCCCCATATCAGAGCATGCGGCGCCCCCTCCGCAGAGCGGGGGGGCCTCCAGCCCCAGCCTGCCGCCCCCGAGCCCCTTCCCCACGATGGAGGCATAAAACATCGACCCCAAACCGCCTCCTAGGCCCGGCGATACTCCAGGCACTCACCTCCATGATGCAGTTCGCGGCCTCGGCTGCCGCCATCTTCACCCGCACCTACTCCTCCTCCGGCTGCCGAGACCCCCCCCTTCTCCGCACTCCCCCGGGACCGCTTTATACGGGAGGGTCCACGACCCGCCTACCACAACCCCGCCAAGAGATTTTATTGGTACTGGAGGCGGCCCGTCTGCGAGAACACGCGTGACATTGGGTGTTGAAATTGCCCGTCAAAGCACATCTGCCCGCCTAGTCTGGTGTGCAGCGCCCCGCCCCCTCAAGTCGACTAGGACGGGAAAGCCTACCCGTCTATCGCAAAAAAGGCGACTAATAATTGGACAAAGTCAACCAGGGAGTCCCACCCCTTCCTTCCCAGCCCCGCCCCATTGCTTCCCGGCGGGCCCCGCGCTTGAGCGGACATCTTTAAACAGAGCTGTCCATCAGGAAAACCGCCCGCCTCTTCATTGCTGCTATTGGGTGAGCCAGGAACTGACGTCACAGGGCTTGAGACCTGCCCTAATTAAAAAAAAAAAAAACCTGGCCTCAAAAGGAACGCGCTGATTGGGTCGCCCGGGGCGTTTCACGCTCTAGCGATAGGCTGACGGGCGTTGTCACTCATCCTCCATTCGGAGGATTCTCCTGGCCGGGATTTGGGGGAGGAAAGGGGCTTGTGCCCATTTATTTGAGGGGGGAAAAGAAACGAAGACTGAGAGGCTCAGAGAGGAGGGCCCGTCCAGAAAAGCAGAACAAGTTCAAGAATGGGACTCGAGACTGGAGCGATCAGTGGAGTAGGCTCTCGCCTTACCCGCCGCCCCTTCCTGCCCCCGCCATCCCCTGAACACTGCCAGGATTTATCCCTGAACCCCGCAGGGTGTGGCCCATCCTCCAAATAAGACAAGAATAAGACTCAGGCTTCAAGTCGTTTAGTGATGTTGCAGGCAGCTAGATGGGGAAGCCTGGTAACGTATACTGGGGGAGACTGGCATCTGCACCAACTCAAAGGCATGAAGTCGTTAGAGAACAGGACCCAATCAGAGGAGCCCAGAAAAACACCGAGATGCAGAATTCCAGGCCTAGAGGCTGGCGGGACCCCCTAGGAGTTGAGGCTCCTGCCTGGAACAAAGGCCATCAACTGCTCCAGTCGTCCCCCTGGCAACTACCCTAGCAACAGACTTTGGGGGCAATTTGGCCAAACTTGGCAGAAGAGACAGTGCGGTTTGCCCTCATCTCTCTGCCTGAGATGTACGTTTCTTTGACCTTGGGGCGATTTTGTACCCACCCCATCAGCTGTCTTTAGGGGAAACAGCCCGCTTCTTCCCGAAACCTCTATATTTGGCTTTTTGCTTTTTCATATGGAGAAACCCATGTTCTCTCTTGCACGTGCATTTCTTCTCTTCCTTCACTTCCTGAATAAACTTGTCTTACTTCCCTATTTGTCTCCCTCTCCGGTTGTTTTTTGTGAAGGAAGGATAGAACCAACAAAAGTCTGGATAGGATTTAGATCTCCGTTCCTGGCTCCCCCCGCTCCCTGGAGAAATGGGGGCAGGGCCTGGGGTCATTTCCCACTCCGCTGGTGCTTTTGTTTATTAGTCATTTTGGGTCACATCTGGCAATACTCAGGTTATTCCTGGCTCTGAATTCAGGAATTACTCCTGGTGGTGCTCAGGGGACCATGTGGGATGCCAGGGATCCAGCCCTAGTTGGCAGTGTGCAAGGCGTTGCCCTAGTGACTGTACCATGTCTCCAAGGCCCAAAACCCAGGTACTTTTTTTTTTTCTTTTTGAGCCCAGCGATGCTCAGGGGTTACTCCTGGCTCTGCACTCAGGAGTTACTGCTGACGGTGCTTGGGGTACCATATGAGATGCCAGGGATTAAAACTGGGTCAGCCTAGTACAAGACAAATGCCCTACCCATTATACTATCGCTCTGGCCCCAACCCAAGTACTCTTGATGCTGTACTATACAGGGGCTCTTGGCAACCTCTCATCGGCCTTCCAGTACCCCAGGTACGAGCCTGAAGAATTCTTAGACTTTTTCTCCAGGCTGCTATCTCTCCGCCTTCACATAAGCCAAGAGGACCCCCACTCCTCCTAGTAGGACTCTCCTCAGCCACCCACAACAATCCTTTGCCCTTACATTACTGTTCCAAGGTGTGTTTACTTCATATTTTTCTTTTGAGTCACACCCAGAAATGCTCAGGCAATGCTTGGAGGACAATCTGGGAGGACAATCTGAGATTGAACTTGGGTTAGTTCTGTATAAGACCAGGTCTGCTGTACTATATATATATAGTTCAAGCCCCCTGTTCCAAGGTTTTTTTTTTGATGTTTTTGGTCCATACCAGGCAGTGCTCAGGAATTACTCCTGGCAATGCTTTGGAGGGGAATGCGTCCAGAACCATAACGGATGCTGGGGATTGAACCCAGGCCAGCCATGAGCAAGGCCAACTTCCTACCTGTTGTACATCACTGGCCCCGTTCCAACTTTTTAAAGCCCAGAAACCCCACTAAGGGGCCGAAGTTGTAGTACAGCAGGGAGGACGTTTGCCTTGCATGTGTCTGACCTGGGTTCGATTCCAAGCATCCAGTTGCCCCACACACCACCAGGAATAAGCCCAGAGCATTGCCAGATATGGCCCCCCCAAATAAAAAATTTCTTCTTGAGTTAAGATGAATGGCAACTTGTGGGCTAGTCTTATCACCTATGCCATGATCTCTGACAGTCAATACCTACCCAAATTGGAGTGGGGATGATTTAAAAGTCCTGGGTTCAGTCCCTGACACCTAAAGGGTGTCAGGGTCGGCGTGTGCATGGCTCGCGCCTAACTCACTATCCTCTCTCCAGCTCTCCTGTTTGACTCTCTTTTTGGAATGCTGGGGTTCAAGCCAGGGTTTCACATACATCCAAGGCTGTTGTTCTATTTATTTTTGTTTGTTTGTTTGTTTTCTTTTTGGGTCACACCCAGCGATGCACAGGAATTACTCCTGGCTCTGCACTCAGGAATTACTCCTGGCGGTGCTCAGGGGACCATATGGGATGCTGGGAATCAAACCGGGTCAGCCGCATGCAAGGCAAACACCCTACCCACTGTGCTATAGCTCCAGCCCCTTTGTTTGTTTTTTTTGCTTTTTTTGGGTCACACCCAGCAAATGCTGGGAATCGAACTGGGTTGGCCTTGTGCAACGCAAACACCCTACTCAACACCCTATTCTGCTGTGCTATCTCTCCAGCCCCAAGGCTGTTGTTCTGTTTGGGTTTTGAGCCACACTCTGGGGGTTGCTCCCGGGACCCTGAGAGTCCTGGTACCCAGGATCAGACTCAGGTCTTCCCCGTGCCAGACCTGCATTCATCCCTCTCATTCTTTCTTTTCCAGTTTTTTGTTTTTATTTTGGGTTTTGGTTTTTTGGTTTTGGGCCGTACCCGGGCCCCGAGTCCCCTGCTCTGTCTTCTGTTTCTTTTTTGTTGTTTTTCGGGCCACAGCTCGTGGTGATCTGGGACCACTCCTGGTGCTCAGGGGACCATATGTGGTGCTGGTTATCAAACCTGGGTCAGCTGTGAGCAAGGCAAGTGCCTTACCCATTGTACTATATTTCTGGCCTCAGTACCCACATCTTTTTTTTTTTCTTTTTGGGTCACACCCGTCGATGCACAGGGGTTACTCCTGGCTCTGCACTCAGGAATTACCCCTGGCGGTGCTCAGGGGACCATATGGGATGCTGGGAATCAAACCCGGGTTGGCCGAGTGCAAGGCAAACACTCTACCAGCTGTGCTATCACTCCAGCCCCCAGTACCCACGTCTTAAACCCTCTCTGTATATTGTTTGGGTTCCTTGAGTTCTTTGTTTTGGGTCTTTGGGCCACGTCCAGTGGCCCAGTGATGTGGGAGCATCACAGTGCTCATTAGCAAGTCTAGGCCTCTTGGTGACTGAGCACATACTCGGCCCCTTGAACTTTCTCTTTAGTCCTTGGAACTAAACTTGTCTATATTTTTTCAGGTGGGGAGGGGAATGCATTCGGCAGTGCTCAGCGCTTACTCCTGGCTCAGGGTTCACTCCTGGAAGGTCTCAAGAACCATCCGGGTGCAGAAGATTAAACCTGGCTTAGCTGCTTGCAGACAAGAGTTGCAAACCCCATGCTCTCTCTCTGCCCCCGGGGGCTGGTTTCTGAGCCACACCTGGTGGTGGTACGGGATTCTCCAGGCTCAGTGCTTAGGGGGTTGCTCCTGGCCATGTTCAGAGGGCCCATATGATGATGGCACTGATCAAACGGGTCAGCCTTGTGCAAGGCAAGCACCTTGGCCCTTCTCTTTCAGCCTCCTTGTAGGGAAAGTTGGAGAGATTCTTGTTTTCTTTTTTTTTGCTTTTTGGGTGACACCTGGCAATACACAGGGGTTACTCCTGGCTCTGCACTCAGGAATTACTCCTGGCAGTGCTCAGGGGAACCATATGGGATGCTGGGAATCGGATCCAGGTCAGCCGTGTACAAGGCAAACGCCCCACCCATTGTACTATCACTCCAACCCCTGGAAAGATTTATGACCCTCAAGCCAAGATTAGGCAGAAATAGATGGAACCACTGGGAAAACTGTAATTTGCAGGAATCTTATTAGAAATGTGCTCAATAGACTGCAAACTCATCCAACACAGTCTTTTGAGAACAAGCCAATTGCTTCCTCTCTGAATTCATAAAATAAAAATTTATTTATCTTTTCATTTGTCTGGCATCTAGCAGTGTGGGGCTGGAGCGATAGTACAGCAGGGAGGGCATTTGCCTTTCATGCAGCAGACCTGTTTCAATCCCTGGTATTCCACAGGGTCCCCCAAGCACTGCCAGGAGTAATTCCTGAGTACAGAGGCAAGAGTAATCCTAGACCATTGCAGGATGTACCCCCTAACAAACAAGCAATAATATCCAGCAGTGCTCTGGAGTTACTCTTGGCAGTGCTCGGGGGACCCCGGTCAGCTGTGTGTAAGGCATGTGCCTTACCCTCTGGAATTACCTTTCGGGTGAAGCGAATCTCCTTCTGATGAGACCACAAGATCAATGAGATCGATGAAGACAACAATCCCAAATGTGTAAAAAGTGTTTAATAAGAACACCCCCGCCCCCCAGCGATTGGTGCTTTTTGGCTACATTGGGGAGGGTGGCACTGCTCCCCAGCCCTGAGAGGACCCTGGCGTCCAACAGGGCACCTGAGGCAGGAACATGAGGTCCAATGTTCATGGAGCGCTGCATCTACTTCAGAAGCTCAGTCCAGGGGTAGGTTCAAGTCCACAGGGGAGACGGCCAGGATCCCCTCCTGCAGAGAGAGGGGGGCATGGCCCTATGAGCTCAGACGGCCCCGCCCCCAGCCCTGCACCCCACAGGAACAGATCTGGGAGGGAAGCAATTTGGCGGTAGAAGAGCACTTTTCTTTCTTTTGCTTTTTGGGTCACACCCAGGGATGCTCAGTGGTTACTCCTGGCTCTGTACTCAGGAATTACTCCAGGTGGTGGTTGTCCTGTGGGATGCTGGGTATATAACCTGGGTCAACCACATGCAAGGCAAATGCCCTACCCGCTGTCCTATTGCTCTGACTCCAAGGAGAAATTTCAAGGGGCCCAGAGCCTGTGGTATTAGCAGTGATGACCTCTTGGCCTGCTTCTGAGCTCCTCTCAGCCTCCCTGAGATGGGAAAATGACGAAATCCCTGAGGGGTGCTGTAAGGAGTTACTGCGTTCATTCCACTGAGTGTCAGGGCTAAGGACCTCCCCATGCTTACCGGTGGCCATTTTTCTAAAGAGTAAGAGGGGGGTACAATGGGGCAGGATCTTGCCTTGCATGCAGCAGACCCGAATTCGATTCTCAGCAACCCAGTGGGTCCCCTGCACACCACTAGGAGTGACCCCTGGGCACAGAGGCAGAAGGAAGCCCTGAGTGTGGCTCATCACTCACCAGGAGTGACCCTGCACACTGCCAGGTGTGGCTCCAAGAGCAAAAGAAACAGTACAAAAGTCCTGAATACCGCCAAGCACAGTTCCCAAAGCTAAATAAAATGAAGACAAAATGAAAGAAGGCCAGGGGTCTAGCTCATGAGTGGAACATTTGCCTCGGATATCTGAGGGCCTGGGATCATTCCTGAGCACCACAATATCAATCAATCAATCAATCAATCCACCAATCAGGGGGTCAGAGAGTGCTTACAAAGGGGCTGGACATCCACTTCAGTCAGCTTAATCAGTGGCTGAATAAATAGCAGTACTCCTACATTTATTAAAAAAAAAAAAGGGGGGGGCCCAGAGATATAGGACAGTGGGGCATATGGTTCTCCAAGAGCCGCCAGGAGTAATTCCTGAGTGCAGAGCCAGGAGTAACCCCTGAGGATGACCGGGTATGACCCAAAAAGCCAAAAAAAAAAAAAAAGTGGTCAAGAGCCTGAGCAGATTTTGTATTCTGGATGCCCAGATTCCACCCTTGGCACCGCACTCCTGAGTGCCACCATGGTGACCCTCAGCATTGAGCCAGAAGCAGTGCTGAACGCTGCCTGGTGTGGTTCTAAAACAAAGACGGCCCTGATTCCGGCCACCCCTCCCTTCACTACTTTATAAAATAAAACATGGAGTTGGGGACACATCTCAGCGGCAATGCGCAATACCAGTCTGTGAGGCCTGATGCCAATCCCTGTGCCACTCGCCCTCCCCCACACCCAAGGGGGCAGCCCTGGGTTAAAACCCTGAAGGTTAGGACCTGGAGCGTCAGTACGACATTGAGTAAGCGCTGAGCACAGCCAGGAGTTTCCCCGCACACACACAACGGTTAAAAAGTAATCTCACAAGTAAATAAGCATTTTTGTTTTGCCCTGCTTTTAACCGCTGTGTTCTGTCGTCCCAGGGGAGGCTCTGTCCCAACTGGACCACCTCCAATTCCCTCGTCCCCTGTCCCCACCATCAGATTTGGCCCCCCAGCTGCTCAGGCCTGCACCCCGAGTCCTGTAGTCCACTCAGTCGCCTTCACTATGGGAAGAGCAGCAAAATATGACAAGTGGCGGGGAGAAGGGGGGAACGTGGGACGGGGCAGAACAGCAGAAAGGGCGTTTTCACTGCACATGGTCCCAAAGGAGGTGATCCCTGACACCACACTGGTCCCGTGTGAGAATCGATCCCCAGCCCACCAGCAGCGGCTGTCACTTATCAATGTTCCGGGAGTAGTGTGCTATGTTCCCACACCTTGGATCAACCAACCGACCAACTCGACTGCATCTCAAAACCAGTAAAGCCAGATTGTGAAGCCAGAGTCCTTGACTTCAGTGCTACTCCTGCAGTGTGCCCCATGTGGCCACTAGAGGGTGCCCGTGAGGCCCTAACGCTCATGTCAGGTCAAAATCCCACTTCTGCCCAGCCTACTTAGACTCTGGTCTCGCTAAAGCTGCCCCATGCACCTCTGTGCAACCCTCCCCTCCCCTCTCCTTGCTCCACAAATACAGGCCCCTACTCCCACTCCTGCCTGTCTGTGAAGCTGGGAGCCTGCTGCATGCCCTTCTCTTCTTTCCCGCCAGCAAAGCCGTCAGTGAGCCCACTGAATGGGCGGGACAAGGGCAGTTGCCAAGATCACACAGGTCTTGAGCCTGGAGCCGGGACCCAGCTGCCACTGGACTGAAAAGGAGAGGTGGCAAGGCAGGAATTCCAGGAGCCAAATTTACAGAGCACAGAGACACAGACCAAGCTCAACCATCTTGTTAGCACTGCCTGAGAAGAAGATGCAGGTTCAGGAAAGTGAGAGGGAAGAGAAGTGAATGGATACCTCTCCGCAGTGGATAAGGGCCAAGGCAGGCTCTACTGCGGTGAGACCTTAGACAGGGGGGTCAGAAGGAGCAGGGCGGAAGCCAGGCAGACTGTCAGGGAAGTAGTTGATCCCAGGATAATCATGGACTCTCACACCAAGGTCCAAGCACTCCAGTAAGGCTGCTCCCTGGTTAAAATTTGGGGGCTGTACCCGTGGTGCTCAGGAGTGACCCCAGGGGGTGCTTGGGGACTGGATGTGGTGCCAGGGGCTGAATCAGGTTGTCTGCAGGCAAGTGCCCTACTTTCTGTTCTGGTTCTGATTTCATTTTGGGGCCACACCCAGCAGGGCTGGGAACTTGCTTTGAGATCACTTCTGGTGGGATTCAGGGGACCACATAGAATTCTGGGTATTAAACTTGGACCGATTACGTGCAAGGTGAATGCTCTACCTGCTGTACTATCTCTCCAGTCCCTGAAATTCTATTTTATAGCCTGTGCTAGAGAACAGTGGGTGCTGGGGGCAGGTCTTGATACATACACTACCACTTCAGCCATATCCTTGGCCCCAAGGCCGATCTCATTTTACTATTTTTAGTTTTGGGAGCCATTCCTAGCAGTGCTTTGAGGACCGTATGTGTTATTGAACCAGGGTTAGTTACACGCAAAGCCAAGTGCCTTATATCCTATATTATCTCTCCAGCCCCTAATCTCCTTTATGCTCCCAGTAAACCTTTGACGGAGGTGCTACCACTCTCCCCACTTGATAGATGAGGAAACTGAAGTCCAGGACAGGGCATAAAAATTGCTTCCAATTTTTTTTTTTTTTTGCCTGGAGGGAGGGTAGCAGGACAGTATGGGCGCTTGGGCCACACGGTCAGCGTTTTGGGTTTTTTTGGGCTTTTTGGGTCATATCTAGCAATGCTCAGGGGTTACTCGTGGCTCTGTACTTAGGAATTACTTCTGGTGGCGCTCAGGGGACCATGGGAAAATGGGAATCAAACCTGGGTCAGCCACATGCAAGGCAAAGGTCCTCCCTGCTCTACTCATCACTTTAAAAAAAAAATTGTTGGGGCTGGAGTGATAGCACAGCGGGTAGGGCGTTTGCCTTGCACGCGGCTGACCCAGGTTCGAATCCCAGCATCCCATATGGTTCCCTGAGCACCTCCAGGGGTAATTCCTGAGTGCATGAGCCAGGAGTGACCCCTGTGCATCGCCGGGTGTAACCCAAAAAGCAATAAATAAATAAATAAATAAATAATTGTTTTTGGACCACACTAATTCTGCACTCAGGAATCACTTCTTTTTGTTGTTTTTGGGCCACACCCAGCAGTGACAAGGGCTTACTGCTGACAGCGCTTAGGAGACCGTATGGGATGTTGGAGATCGAACTGGGTTAGCTGTATGCAAGGCAAGAGCCCTTCCCACTGTATTAGAGCTTCAGCCCCTCGGGAATCACTCCAGATGGTGCTCAGGGGATCACATGGGATGGTGGGGATTGAACCCGGGTCAGCTGTGTAGCGGGCAAAAGCACTACTTGCCGTACTATCGCTCTGGCCCCCACACCATCAGTTTTGGGAAGCTACACCTGGCTTGATCCTTGGGCAACCATGAACCCAGGGCTTCATCTAGCATGCAAACCCTTCTCACCTGCCCCGTGGCCCTGCTTCTATTTGTTTGGTTTTGGACCACAGCAAGTGGTGCTCAAGGCTTATCTCTGGGTCTGTGCTCTGGGATCACTCTTGGTAGTGCTCAGGGATCCCAGGAGGTGCTGGGGATCGAACCAGGGCAGGCCAGGTGCCTTACCTGCTGTCCTGTCTCTCCCGCTCCTACTTCCAATCCTGAACTGAACTGTTAGTGTATCCCACGAGTAAAGTTTCATGGGTCACAGCGCCTGACTGCATGCGGCTCTGTGTCCCAGAAGCCATCCCTCCCCACCCCTCGGAATTCCAATTGCTTCAAGCCAACAGGTCTTGGCGCCTCACCCAGCCCCCGTGGGCCTGGATCCAGGGGGTGAAGCTGTGCACGTGCTCCACGCTGAGCCCCGCAAGGGTGCCCCCCAGCCAGGCCACGCGCCGGCTCAGCTCCATGGCCAACGCCAGTCGGGCCAAAGGCTCCGGGGAAGGCGGTGGGGGCGCCGGGCACTGTGGCATGGAGGGACGACGCGCATGGCTTGGGCGAGGGCTGCCCTCCCGGCTGGAGAACAGCTCCACCAGACGGGCAAAGGAGCCGGCGGAGAGGCGGGCCAGCTTGCGACGCAGGGCTGGGTCCGAGGCCAGCTGTGGGGAAGGGCAAGAGAAAATATGGCTCAGTCTTCTTCCCTCATGGGCAGGCCAATAGGCGGCCTAGACCATACCCCCGACAGGCCCCCCAGCCAATCATAAACCAAACTATAGGCCGAGAACCCAGCCGCTACGCCACATCCCCTCCAAGGACAGCCAATGAGAGCTCAGCTCTACTTAGCTAAATTTCGAAGTGTTAATTTCTAGTCAATCTCAGGGGTGTACAACTTTGTCTTCTTTGTTTTGCTTTGCTTTGGGGCCACGCCCAGCGGCGCCCAAGGTTTTCTCTTGGCTCTGCACTCAAAAATTATTCCCGGTGGTGCTTGGGGGTCTAATATGGGATGCCAGGGAATGAACCTAGGTCAGTTGCGTGCAAGGCAAACACCCTTCCCCTGTAATATCGATATGTCCCTGGACTTCAGATTTTTTTCCCCCTCCCCTGGACTTCAGGTTTTTGACACTTCTCTCCTAGCCAGCCCCGGGCCTGGGAAATTTTGCTCCAAGCTACAAGGTGGAACAGACTTTTTTTTTTTTTTTGCAATGCACAGGGGTTACTCCTGGTTCTGCACTCAGGAATTTGCCCTGGCGGTGCTCAGGGGACCTTATGGGATGCTGGGAATCGAACCTGGGGGTCGGCAAATGCCCTGCCCTCTGTGCTCTCGCTCCAGCCCCTGGCACAGACCTTTTGGTTGATAACTTCAGCCTCTTCCTCCAGCAAAGCCACCAGCCTCCGAAGCAGTGCCTCCTTCTCTGTGGGTGGGGGACCCTGCAGTTCTGGGAAGCAGAGCAGAAATCCGCTAAGAGGGGTCAGAACTCTGATAACCTTCTCCCTCATTCTGTTCCAGCTGTCTGCCCCTCACCTGGGCTTGGCGGGGATTTTAATTGTTCTTGGACCAGTTGTTCCAGCCGCTGTGCCACCAGAGCATAGAAATCCGGAGTGTCTGGGCCTGGGTCGAAAAGAGGCAACGATGATCTTCAGGACACCAGGACCGCTTTGCCAGGTGGCACTGGTTTCCATCACAGTGGGCTCGTTGGCCAGTGAGGAAACTTGGCCAAAGACCCTGTACTTTTCCATTGTTTGTGTCCCCAAACTGGTCTGAACTTGGACATGGTCTTTGAATGTGATCCGTCCAAGGATGCCAAACACCCACTGCCACCCATCCAACTGTGTGGGTTGATGGCAGAATTGCTTCTTCTCCCCGCTTTGACGCCCTTTCCAAGGCACCACCTCATGGAACTTTTGTCCAGCCTCGTAGGTGGCAGGAAACCTACTGGTTCCTTCTTTGCTACTGGAGAAACAGAGAAGCAGGGAAGAAAAGCGTTCTTTCCAGAGTGTGCGGGCCAAAGAGACAAGGAGTTATTATCGAAGGAGGGGTTCCCTAGTGAGGGGGCAAAGGTGGTTAGAAAACTGTTGAGAGGCTGGAGCGATAGCACAGCGGGTAGGGTGTTTGCCTTGCACGCGGCCGACCCGGGTTCGAATCCCAGCATCCCATATGGTCCCCTGAGCACTGCCAGGAGTAATTCCTGAGTGCAGATCCAGGAGTAATCCCTGTGAATCGCCAGGTGTGACCCAAAAAGAAAAAAAAAAAACAACTGTTCAGCAGGGGGCGAGAGACAGAGACAGAAAGACAGAGTGCACAGGGGTAGAGCACCGGCATGCAGATGCTGGGGTCAGGGTCCTGGCTAGATCCCTAGCACTGCAAAGGGTCCCTAAAGCACAGCCAAGGTCACTTCCAAGCACAGAGGCAGAAAGGGCCCCTGTGCACTGCCTGGCGTGATTCCAAACAAACCAAAACAAAGCTCCAGGGGCTGGAGATATATAGTACTGTGGGGAGGGCCCTTGCCTTGAACGCAGTCGACTGGGGTTCAATTACCCCGCACTCCATATGCTTCCCTGTGCACCAACAGTAGTTATTCCTGGGTACAGAGCCAGGAGTTAACCCCTAAGCATTGCTGGGTGTGCCCGTCTCCCCCCCTCCCCCACAGAAAAAATCCAAAACCACAAAACCACAAAACGCTAAAATTCCTGAGTAAAAGGTCGCATCAATGGATTTTGGGGTTACAGCTGGCAGTGCTCAGGGATACTCAGGACTCTGTGCTTAGTCCTGGTGATGCCTGTGGGGGAAAGGCACTGCAAGGCAGGCGCCTCAACCTCTGTCCTATCTCTCTAGCCCCCAGAGAAGAACGTATGGAAGGAGAGAAATAGCAAATAGAAAGGAGTACCACCCATTCCAAGTCAGCTTGAAGAATTAACAGACAGCAAGCTACAGGGAGGGAGCCTGTCTAGACTGCAAGAATCAAGCTCCCATCACAAAGATGGGGTTGGGGGGGACAGGGGGTGGTGGAATCACTTACTCGGCTCCTCTGAACCATAGCAGGGCCGGAGGGGCAGGGAGCTAGGCCGAGGGGACTCAGGGGTTACTGGCCCTCGGCTCAGGGGACACAGAAGACATCTTCGAAGGCGGCTCAGGAAGTCTGTTGGCTGCTCCTGGGTCGAGGTCCTGAGGAAGGGGACCTCAGAGAGTGACTCCCAGAGATCCCAGCAAACAGTCCCCCTCCCCTCCCTCAGGGGCTCTCCTTATAGCCCCGGGGAACAGGAATCTGAGCAGGCGAAGAGGAGAGAGCAGGATTCAGCCAGTCACCAGAGGCAGAGGGCTCCACGGCAAGACAGGCCACTAGGTCCTCTTACCTGGCTAGGGTGGGCACCGAGCTCCCTGGAGCCTCACCCCGCCTCAGGAAGGCAGCTAGGACTCTCAGTGTGTCCTCTCGGAGCCCCAGCTCTTCCGAGCGTGCCATGGAGGCACCTGCAGGAGACAGAGCTAGGGTTGGCAGGAGAGCTCTGGACCCAAATCTCCTAAGTCAGGATCCCGCGAGTCCTCAAGGGTGGAAGGGTCTGACGATCTGGACTCTACGTCCATCGGCATAGATGGGCCTGGGGTCCCAGATTCCTGTGTCCCCATAGAGAGAACAGAGATAAGAAGCAGGACCCGTTGAATTTAGAGGGGAGATGGGGAGGCAGATTCTATGGCCTAAGGGAGGACGGGGCAGAGAGCCTGATCTCCAGAAGGAGTTGGGGACCCCTGGGTTCCTTGACAGAGAAGAGGGACTGGGTCCTGATTTCTGGAGTCTGAAATCCATCACCAAACTACTTAAGTCTTTAAAATGATTGGAACTACCAATCCCATTAGACCTTAAGGCAAACGCCCGCCGCAGTCCCCCACTTGCTTGCCGCGCAGCATGTTGGGAGATGTAGTTTAACGGTCTTAGGCTGGATTCGGGAGGCCGGGATGTCGGAATAGCAGGGCTGGGGTCCCAGCTTTTAGGTCCCGGCTCCCTCCTTTTCCCGCCTCACCCCATCCGTCGTCAACGATCCGCTCACCTAATCCCGGGCCTCGCCGCCACCGCCGACGTCTCCTCCACTGAACTTGGATGAACTTTCAGGAGTTTTAACTTTGGCGCGCCTGCGCACTGGGCCGGGCTGCAGACGGCCCGACGTCAAGGGGCGGAGCGCTGAAATTTCATTTGCATGTGACGTTCCCAGCATGCCCGCGGCCGGAAATCCAAAAAAGGCCTGGCGGGGGGGCGGGGGACGGGGCCCAGCCCTTTGGTTCAGACCCGCCCCATTCACTCTGCAGCCTGTCACGAATAAGGAGAAAGTTGTTTGCAGGTCCAGAAATCGATTGGAAAGAACAGTCCGCTGCTCTAAGAGCTCAGACCGCGGGAAGAATGTGCAGCTTCGAGCCCGGGGGCTGCCGGATTTCCGAGCCGGGTGCACCCGCGGCCCCGCGCGCCGTGGCCCTAGGTAACACGGAAGAACCTGGGGACTCGTGGGGGCCGAGGGAGAGAAACCGAGAGTGAATTGGGCTGGTCTAGTGCAGAAGGGGGTCTAGTGCCTGCGGTCCGGGTGAAGTATGGCAAGGGGGTGGGGCAAAGGAAAGCCCCACCTGGCGCTTTAAGAAGTCGTGGGGTCCGGGCAAAGTGGCGGATCTCAGTGTCCCCCCGCAAGGAAAGGGGGCGCGTGTCCGAGCGGGCCGGGTGTCGGCTGGAGTTTTTGAGAAACCGCACCGACGGTGTACGAACGGATCGGCGGGAAAACTACGGCAGTCCACACGGCGACCAGTGTGGGAGGGAGAGGTCTACACCGGCGGGACGTGGACGCTGAAATAACTAACTAGAAGGGAGGCGCCCCACTGGAAATGGGGCTACGTGCAGTGGGTGTCGTGTGAGGGAGTGGGGAGGGGGTGTCCCGTAGAGGAACAGGGGGGCTGTAGGGTTTGCGTTTGCGTGTAAGTCTCGGGAGAGAGGAGCGATGTAGTTTCGATTTACTGGGAAAACCTCTCGGCGGAAAGGGAGAAATCGAGCTTTTAATCAACGGGTGCGGAAAGAGCGAGCCCGGGAGAGGAGCGAGAGCGGGGTGCGGAAACCTCCGGCTGGAGTGGGAGCGGCGCCGACTGCCCATGCCCAGAAACTGCCTCATGTGCACAGGCCGGAACATGGGAACCCCCAAGCCCCGGATTCTGCCTTGGCTGAAGTCGGTTCTGGACGAGGGCCGCTTTGAAGGCGTAGCCTGGCTGGATGAAAGCCGCACGCGCTTCCGCGTGCCCTGGAAACACGGCTTGCGGCAGGACGCCCAGCAGGAGGACTTCAGCATCTTTCTGGTGCGTGTGAGCCCCACCGCCCAGCCAGGTCCGGGGCGCCGGAACGCCACTGGGCGCATGCCCGGGGCGGAGGACGCGGGGAGGGCCCGCGGGGGCGGGGCCTGCTGGAGGTGGCGCGGTGAAGTTCGGGGAATCGTGGGGAAAACCGAGAAGGGACGCGAAACGCACCCTACGGCTCTTGGAGAATGCTGGATTGGGAATTGAACTGTAGAGACCAGACTCAGATCCCGAGGTTCCTTAACCCCAAATGAGCGAACAGCAGTTGTGAGAGGGGCTATATGCAGTGAATTCAAAGGGGAGGGAGAAGGAAGTGGTTGCTGAACCTGGAAAGTTTTTTTTTTTGGGGGGGAGTCACACCCGGCAATGCACAGGGGTTACTCCTGGCTCATGCAGTCAGGAATTACTCCTGGCTGTGCTTGGGGACCATATGGGATGCTGGGATTCGAACCCGGGTTGGCCGCGTGCAAGGCAAACACCCTACCCGCTGTGCTATTGCTCCAGTCCCTGGAAAGAAAGTTTTGAAAGGTGGAGGCAAGCGGGACTTGAGGGTGGGTGATGGAGCGTTTGCAGGTGGGAGAGTCTTAGCAGGTTAGTAGGACGGGGTTAGGACCCCCTGTGGGATCTACATCAGCCTTTCCCACTGCCCCCACTGCTTTGGGTTCCCAGGCCTGGGCCGAGGTCAGCGGCGCCTACATCCCTGGGAGAGATCGGCCTGACCTGCCGACCTGTAAAAGGAACTTCAGAGCTGCTCTGAACCGGAAGGAGGGTCTTCATGTAATTGTTGACAGGAGCAGGGATCCCCAGGACCCGCACAAGATCTATGAGTTTGTGACCCCAGGTGTGCTGCATGGCGGGCAGGATGGGCTCCCCAGCACCCCAGCACCCCCTACTCCCCTCACCAGCCCTCTCCACAGGAGCTGGGGACTCCTCAGAGATGGACAATTCTCCAGACTCCCAGGTAAGAATGCCCAACCGCCCCTGCCCCCTTCACGGCATAGGAGGGTGGGCACTTGCATTGCATCCAGCTGACCAGGGTTTGATCCCCAGCACTGCCCCTACAAGCCCCACCGGCAGTGATCCCTGCAGGCTTAACCAGGAGAAGCCCTGAGCACCAGGAGTGGCCCCCAAACCAAGGGGGAAAAAATAAAGAATGGAGCTTTGTCCCCAGCCCCACATTTCTCTCTCTCCTCTGCTCAGCCTCCCTTGTGGCACCACCCTCTGCTCCAGGTTCTCCAGGCTTCCAGCAACCTCAGCAGGAAATGCAGTTTCCCCCAGGCTACATCTTCCTGCTTATCCCAGACTTCCTAACTCCGGGGATTTCTGAGAACACCCTCCCCCTGCTACACCCCAATATCTTACCCCTACCCCAATATTTTACTTTTCTCAGTATCAAACCAAATCCCCTGTATTTTATTTTTTTGCTTTTTTTAAAATTTTTAAATTTTTTTTTTCTTTTTCAGTCACACCTGGCAATGCTCAGGGGTTACTCCTGGCTCTGCACTCAGGAATTACTCCAGGCAGTGTTCCAGGAACCATACGGAATGCCGGGGATTGAATCCCATTCAGCAGCATGCAAGGCAAATGCCCTACCCACTGTACTATTGCTCTGCCTCATATTCCCTTTGGAATCCTGTCATTCCTCCTGTGCCCTGGTGATGGGAGCATAAAGCCAGACCCAGCACCCACTGAGGGCAGAGGGGAAGTCTGGTTCCTTTCTGGGCCCTGGCATGAGTTCAGCTCCGTCAAAGGTTCCAGAAAAAGACATGAAGGGCTGGAATGTGCAGCCTTGCATGCAACCAGCCCGGATTCGATTCCCATCATCCCAGATGGCCCTGAGTTCCACCAGGAATGATCCCTGAACGCTGGCGCTGGGAAAGTCCTGAGCACAGCCAGGTACCAGGGAAAAAAGCAAACAAAGGAACTAGAGCGATAGTACAGTGGGTAGGGCGTTTGCCTTGCATGTAGCCGACCTGGGTTCGATCCCCAGCATTCCATATGGTCCCCCGAGCACTGCCAGGAGTAATTCCTGAGTACAGAGCCAGGAGTACCCCCCCCCCCAAAAAAAAAAGAGCAAACAAAATTAGAAACCAAAGGATTGGAAAGGCCCAGGCCTTTTTTTGTTGTTGTTCTTTTCCCCTTTCTAGGAAGTTCTGGAGTTACTGAATGGCCTGGGCTTGCCTTCCGCTGAATATAGGGCGCCCTCAGCTCTGAATGCGGTCCCTGAGCCCACCTCTTCACCCTTAGATATTGCTGCTTTTGAACCCTCTGACCACCCAGCCATGCCAGAGCTGGTGCCTAAAGATGGTGAGTACACCAGATGGGGTGGGCAGGGTGGGGAGGGGACACCTGTGTGTATCCTGCTTATCCTCTCCCTGTCCTCCTGTTACTATTGCCACCAGCCTGGGATTTCGAGGTGACGGCCTTCTACCGGGGCCGCCAGGTCTTCCAGCGCACGGTCCACTGTCCAACGGGCCTGCAGCTGGTGGGACCAGATGCGGGGGACGACGGGACGCTGCAGGGGCTGCCCATCGCTCTGCCAGACCCTGGCAATTTCCTGACAGACCAGGGTGTGAAGGACTATGTGAATCGGGTACTGGGCTCTCTGGGCCGAGGGCTGTGGCTTTGGAGGGAGGGGCAGTGGCTCTGTGTCAAGAGGCTGGGTCACTGCCACACCTTCTGGGCCCTGGGAGATGAGCTGCTGCCCCCGGACAGCTGCGGACCTGAGGGCGAGGTCCCCAAGGAGTCTGGAAAATACATCTTCAACCTGAGGCCCTTCGTGGCAGGTGAGCAGTTCAGACTTCCGCTGTGTAATCACCGGGGCATGGAATTCAGGTCCTGCTTGCTCAGGCTGTCGCGTGGTTCAGGCTTTGGCTTTGTAGTCACTGGGGCAAGGGTTTCAGGTCCTAAGTGCTCAGGCTGTGAGGGTTCAGGCCGGTAGCCCTTATCTCTGCCTTTGCTTCACTGCTTGCTGGCTGGGTGCAAGTTGGATAGCGCCTTAGGGGCTTTGCATGAGCCCCTTGGGCCCCCGATGGGGGAGTGTAGACGGAAGGCAAAGTCCCACGAGAGAGTTTTCATTCACTGCCTAAGGGCAGCTCTTGGCTCCTGGCTGCAGAGTAGACAGCGAGCATGAACCCTGAGCAGGGTGACACAGAGCCCCTCAGATGGGAGGCTGGGGGGAGGAAGGGGTGGATTCTGCTCTCCCTGGGGTGAGGAAGGGGGGCTAAGTGTGGGTGTGAATGGGGCTTTCCCCTGCTCACAGCACCCTGCCACCGGGGGTGCAGCTTCAGATCAAGGGAAAAGGCTGGCACCCAAGCATGGGGATGGGGGCAGGTGGAGGGTCCTTTGCGACCCCTCCCCCCCCAGAACAGGCTCTGGTTCCCAGGTCTGATTGACTTCATCAACGGAAAACCAAGCTCGCCACACTTCACCCTCTGGTTCTGCATGGGGCAGTTGTGGCGTCCAGAACAGCCATGGACCAAGAGGCTGGTGATGGTCAAGGTGCTTGCGGGCCTGGATCTGGGGTCAGTGGAGGTGGGGGGGTCCTTCCTGAGGGAGAGGAGGCCCCACGCCCAGAGCTCCAGCTTCTCTAGGCATGATTTTGACCTCTTGAGGGGCGCAGACCCCCTAGCAGCCTCACAGCCTGTGGTCATGGATGTGAACAATGTGGGGGGGTGTTGAGGGGTGCTGCTGGCAGCTGTCACCAACGGGGTGTCTCCCTACCTCCTGCAGGTTGTCCCCACATGCCTCAAGAGCCTTCTAGAGATGGCGAGGGAAGGGGGTGCATCCTCGCTGAATGCAGTGGAGCTGCACATCTCTGACCAGCCCCAGCCACTGGCCCTGTCCTCGGACCAGTACAGGGCCTACCTGGAGGACATGCTGGAGGAAATGGAACTGTAGGGCTGTGGCCTGGCCCAGCTGGATCACAGCCGGACTCCAGCCGGCCAACTCTGGGTTTCCATTAAAACTCATTTTGCTTTTCTTTGTAAGGAAAATCCTTTTCTCCCCTTCCCCCGTGCTGCCTCCCATCCTCACCCTCAGGCAGGGAACCTTAGTTCTGTTATCCCAGGGCACTGGCTGCTTTTTGTTCTGTCTTTTGATTTTAGTTTCCAGGGAGCGCAGGAAACCCCTCTGCTGTTTTCTTTCTTGCAAGGCCCCTCAGAGAGGCGCCTTCTGCTTTTCAGCACCAAGCCACTGGCCCCGCTGTTTTTTTGGTCTGTTTTTTCGGTCATGCCTGACAACGCTCAGATTTTGCTCCTGGCTCTGTCTGCACTCAGAAATGACCCCTGGTGGTGCACAGATGTTACTGGATGCTGGGGATCCAACCCATGTCAGTCGGGTGCTAGGTGAGCACCCACCCCGCTCTGTTATTGCTAAGGCCTGGTGACCTTTATCTTTCCTCCCAGTCTGCAGCCTCAGCTTACACGTAGCGTGCAAATGCCCTCCACCTGTCTCAACCTTCCCATTTCCTCCCCAGGTTTGTTTACCCATTACAAGGGGCTTCAGGGGCCACTCTCCCGGCCATCCCTCTCTTCCAGGGACCTGGCAAAGAGGCAGGGCCCCCCTTTCACAAAGCAAGCCCCAGGTGAGTCTCAGGAGTGTACAGGGAACAGCAGGCACTGCACACTGTTGCGACTCCCGCAGGGCGGGGGGGCTTCACCTTGTTCCTCTCCAACTGTGCTCGCCCACTCTTCACCAAGCTGGATTCTGGGGAATGGAGGTTGAGGGGGAGGCCAGCAGCCCTGGCTGCTCTGTGCCTCAGTTTCCCTGTCATGGGGGTGGATCAGATTTCCTATCCCTGACTCACAGAGCAACAAAGAACCTGTTTCTGGGACGAATCCAAGGGAGAAGCCTGCCCTGAGGTGCCCTGAGTACCGCTGAGAGGGGGACCCTGTACCCCATTGCCACTTGAACAGGCCCCAGCCCAATCCTCCACCTGACCGGGTGAGACAGTAGGCCAGAGAGGCCCCCTGCAGCCTCTCTGCAGGGAAGAACGGATCTCTTCAGACAAAGACATGTCCCTGTCCTGTGTGATAGCCTGCAAAAGGGGTGTCACCTTGTGTGAAGCTGTGTGCCCCAAGATCCACTTCTTCCAACTAGGAGACACCCAGATGTGGTTTGAGTGGGTAGAAGAGGCCCCCTGCAGCCTGACCTCCCTGCCAAGGGGCCCAAGCCTGGGACCCAGGACCTAGTTCTGAAGACAGGGCGCAGGGAAGGGAAACATTTCATGAAATCTTTAATGAAACAGGGCGGGGGCACGGACAGAGGGGCGTGGGGCTGGGTTTGGGGACCAGGGTGCTGGGCAGGGGTGGGTGGGGCGGGGCTCTCCTCTTCCCCCTGCGACTCCCCAGATCATCCCGCTGACGGGGGAGGGCGGTGCAGAGGCCGAGCCATAAATATGTCCAGAATTCCAAGGCGGCGAAGAAGGAGGGATGGGGCGGCAGGGCTCAGAGGGGGGGCAAGGGCAGGCCTGGACCGCCCTTATCAGGGGGCCCTGGCTCCTTGGGCGGCCGGGGGGGCCCGGGGGGGTCCCCTGGCTTGCGACCGTGCTTGCGAAAGTAGCGGTAGCGCTGGACGTAGGCCCGCACCAGGTTGCTCACCTTCACAGGGTTGATCTCCCCGCTCTTGCTGTGGCAGATCTGGGGGGCAGGTGGGGGGCAGCTGTGGTCAGAAGTGGCCGTAGGCGGTCTCCCCCCCACCCCACATGTCTGGGCTTACCTTGTGCACGGCCTTCCGCAGGATGTCCTTGTACTCGTCCTTGGTGATGTCCTTCTTCTGGTAGTAGGGCTTGATGGCCAGTTTAACCTCCTCCACCGCCCGTTCTTGCGTGTGCAGCTTCTTTAGGTACTGTGGGGACACAATGGCAGCCCGCTGACATCTGCCTCCTGGGGCAGTCCTGTCCTGTGTCCTAATGCTCCCCCAGGTGGCCACGACCAGGACAAAAGAAGTGCAACTTTAAGCAGGTCGGCCCCGGACGCTGGCCTAGCTGTGCTGAGGGCCACAACCAATCCCGAGGAGCTCTGGACAGCACCTGTGCCCTGACATACTGGCCCGAGAGTGCACCCCGCTGTGGCTGGCCTGGGGACAGTCCCCAAAGGGAGGACATAATAAGGTTGCCAGTGGGAAGCCTATCCAGGGAGTGGAAGCACAACAGTGACAGTGGAGGGACAGGATGGGGAGCAGCTGAGGGGCCCCCCAAGCCCACTTCATTGAGAGGCAGGGAAGGGCCAGAGTGATGGGACTACCAGGGAGGGCATTTGCCTTGCACAAGGTGGACATGAGTTCTATTCCCGCACCCCATAGGGTCCCCTAAGCCTTGCCAGGAGTGATCTCTTGGCATGGCCAGATGTAGCTATAAAGCCCCCCTCATTAATCATCACCCCCTCAAAAAAGAAGGGGAGATACCCAAAAGGCAGGCCCACGAACACTGCACACTGCTAGATGTGACCTGGAACCAGGGCCCCCCACATGCAGGGACCATGCGCCTGGGGAGCAGAGCAAGGACAAGAAGGCGGGAAACCCAGCGTAGGGCAGCCGCCCAGCTGCTGGCAGTGCCTCCTCCAGCCTCCATGGGCCCCACAGGAAGTGAGTTTCCTCAGAGAAAAGGGTCACAGTCCATGGCCCTCCGGGTGTGGCAAAGGACACAGCCACTGCCACCAGCCCTCCAGGGGCCGCACTGGGAACCCAGAACAAGCTCCTCTCCTCATTGGGCCTTCCTGGGGTTGACGGGGGAGTGTGAGGATGTGTGATGCCAACACCCCTGACGAGGCAGCAGCTAGAACCAAAACCAAACAGCAGAGCACCAAACCTGACCAGACAGAGGGGCTGCGGAAACAGCCTGGCCCGGCCCAGGGGTGGAGGATAGTGGAAAATCATGTCCTTAACAGCTTAGGAGGGGCTGGAGCGATAGCACAGCGGGCAGGGCGTTTGCCTTGCACGCAGCCAACCCGGGTTCAATTCCTAGCATCCCATATGGTTCCCGGAGCACCAGCAGGAGTAATTCCTGAGTGCAGAGCCAGGAAAGAAAAAAAAAAAAAACAGCTGAGCCCCTATTCAGTTTTTTTGAGGGGGCCACACCTAGCAGTGCTCAGGGGTCACTCCCAGTAATACTCAGGGCACCATGCACAATGACAGTGCCGGGGATGGAAGCAGGGTTGGCTGTGTGCAAGACAAATGCCAGAACCTTAGCACGATCTCTTCACCCTGATACCCTGGATGTGACTTCAGCCTCGGCCACTCTCCCCGGGCACCGGTTAGCCTGGGCGAATGTCCTTGTTCTTTTTCTGTCCTAGCATTTGGGCTGACTACCGGTGGTGCTTGGGGGACCGCATGGGGTGCCAGGGAAACTTGCTGTGCAAGGCAAGCGCCCTACCTGCTGAACCACAGCTCCGGCCCTGGTCCCCATCCTCTTGCTGAACCGCCACCATCAGCCAACCACTCCCCGGCTTCGCTCACCTTGTCTGTGTCCCCTCGTCCCTCGGAGCTGCTGCTGCCTTCCCTTTTGTCAGACGCTGCAGCCAGCCCAGTGGGGGTGGGAGGGGTGGAGCCGCAGCCCCCCAGGGGAAGGCTGCCAGGGAGCAAGTAGCTGGAGGGACCAGGGGGGAGGCCCAGAGAGGTGGGCACAGGTGCAGGTGTCACCAGGCCAGAGGGCGGCTTCCTGTGACTGAGGATCTGTGGAAAGGGAATGGAGGGAAACTGAGTCAAGAGAGGAGGGTATGAGCAGCTTGTATTCCCAGCAGCCTCTGGCCAAGACCTTGCCCATGGCCTGCGGGGAGCATCCCCCGGGGTAACCCACCTGATTGGTGGCCTGGATCAGCTCCTGGGCCTTGGCTCGGCTCGCCAGGTTGGCTTCTTCCATCTTGAAGAGAAGTGCGGTCACTGCAGGGCCAAGAACCGATGGGGGAGATGGGGAGTCGACGGGAGAAGAGATGGGGTGACTGTCAGGGACACAGGCCTGTCCTCAGGCCTCTGGGGGGTGTGTGTGGGATGGGACCGCGGCCAGTGTTGGAGCAGGAACCTCCAGCTCACCCACTTCTGACCCCTCCCCGCAACATGTGCCTCTGGCGGCAGGAGGGTCTGAGGCCCCCATCCTTCCATCTAGGACCCTCTGCACAAGTGCCTGCAGCCTGTTCCCACCAGCTCCTTTTCGTGCCCATCTCTCTCCATCTGTCCAAGCCGTGCCCCACTGCCTCCCCCCTGCAACCAGACCCCCACTCACAGGCCAGGACACCGCTGGTGGTGCAGTCCACGCCTGCAGGCAGGTTCCAGGGCATGGGCGGGGGGAGCGTGGGTAGCTGGGGCACACGGGCTGCCGGCCCGTCCTCGGTGCCCGAGTCCCCGGTGGTGGAGCCGGCACCAGGGGCCGTGCTTGGGGCGGCAGCAGCCGTGCTGGTGGCCGTGCTGGTGGCCGGCTGCTGCTCCAACTCCTCCTCCTCCTCCTCTTCCTCCTCGTCCTCCTCCTCTTCCTCCTCCACCCCACCACGGCCTCCCGTCTCCTCGGCAGCCTCCTCAGGCAGGAAGGAGACCTCAGGGGTCTTGCAGCTGCTATCCACCGTCTGCGAGTCCGGCGTGAGTGCGGGCGGTGGGGGGGCTGCCTTGGTGGGTGGGGTGCTCGGGGCCTTGGCCCGCTCCTCCCCGGACCACGTCTCCTCAGAGCCCTTGTGGCCTGCAGCCTGGCTGCAGCTGTCCGCCCTGGACTTCTTCAGCGTCCCGGGCCCACTGCCGGTGCTGCCCGGGGTACTGCGCACCTTCTTCCTCGTCTTCGACGGCTTGGTCTTCCCCTTGGTCCCCTTGGCTTTCTTGGCCGCGGCCTTTGCCTTGACCTTGGTCTTCTTGGGCTTGGTGCTACTGCCGGGCGTGGCCTTGGCCACCTCTGCTGGCGTCCGCTCATCGGGCTTGAGGAAGGGCGAGCGGCTCTCCCGGTCCCTGCTGAACTTGACCCCGATGGAGCCCAAGCTGGCCCCGGAGGCCTCCTTGGCGGGCGTGGTGCTGCTGACGCCCTCACGGATGAGCACTGCCACCTTGGACTGCAGCTTCACCTTCCGCGAGGACGACGAGGACGACGAGGAGGATGAGCCGGAGCCACTGCTGAGGGGAGGCTTGGCCGGGGGCCCTGAGGCTGCGGAGTCCTTGGGTGGCCGCACCTTCTTGGAAGCCCGGTCTCTGTCCCTGTCCCGCTCGCCCCCGTCCAGCGCCTTCCGCCGGGACCCCTTGTCCCTCGAGGAGGAAGAGGAAGAGGCCACCCCCGAGCGGCGCCGGTCCTTGTCGCCAGCCTTGCCTCCCCGTTCCTCGGCACTCAGCCCCTCCGAGTCGTACAGCACCTCCCGCTTGGGTGAGGCGGCGGGGCCGGGGGACGCGCCGCGCAGGTCGCACTTGTCCGGCCGGCCCACGGTGATGGTCCGCTTGATGGCGAAGAGGTCGTGGTCGGTGAGGTCCTGGATGGAGGGTGGCACGGCGCCGCGCCGGCGATCACGCTCTGAGCTCAAGGCCACAGCGCCCGAGGCCTTGTCGCTGTCCGCTGGCCGCTTGTCGCCCCGCGACCGCGAGCGCTTTTTCTTCTTCCTGCTGTCACGGTGCTTGCCGCGGTGCCGCTCCCTCCGGGACGACGAAGACGAGGAGGTGGCGGGCGGTGGGGAGGCCGAGCGCCGGCGCCGGCGCCGCTTGTCCCGGGAGCGCGACCGGCGGCTGCCCCCGCGGCGGCGCTCAGTGCTGCGGGAGCGGCGGCGGGCCGAGCGGGATCGGGAGCGGGATCGGGAGCGGCGGCGGGCAGACGCCGAGGACGAGGCGTGGGTGCCAGGCTTGCGCTCCCGGGTGCGGTGCTTCTTGGAGTCCCAGGGGGAGGTGGGGGCTGGCGGGGCGGGCGGTGCCCCCGATGCCCCTGACGCTGCTGCCGCCGCCGTTTCCTTGCCCTCACCACTGCGTTTGCGCTCGCGCCGCGACTTCTTGCGGGAGGGTGGGCCAGGGGGCACGGGGGGTGCGGCGGGCGGCGAGGGCGAGCGTTGGCGGTAGCGCTCCCGCCGCTGCGTCAGGATCTTGCGGCGCAGGTCCAGGCCGGCCCAGCGCGCATCGGTGGCGTTGGAGGCGGCAGCGGGGGTTGCAGGCGCCGGCTCACCTAGGTCCACCTGTAGGGCGCCCTCGCCATCCGACTCGGCGTGCAGGGACAGGAAGTCGTCCCCCTCGGCGGCCGCCCCAGCGCGGGACACGGGTGGCGGGGCCGGGGGCTGGACCGGGGGTGCCGGCGTGGTGGGCGCAGGGCGAGGGGCGCGGCCCCCGGCACCACGGAACAGCGCTAGTGCCAAGCGGGGCTCCTCCTCGGGTTGCACGATTTCGCCCTCCTCGATCTCTGAGTCGCCGGGGGCCAGCAGCGCGCCACCACCTGCCGTTACCACCTCCACGGACACCTTTCCTTCGCGACAGGCCTCGGCCTCTGGGCCCACCACGAAAACGCGCCTGCGGGTGGCGCTCTCAGCCCTGGTGGAGTCGGCCTGTGGTGGGGTGCCTGGGGCGGCCGTAGGTGGGGGCTGGGACTCCGGGCGGGGGCTCTCGTCACCTGGAGGGTCCTGGCTCAGGCTGTTGTCATCGTAGATGCCCGCCAGGGTCTCAGAGATGCGGCTGATGCTCTGGGACAGGCCCTCCTCTTCTTCCTCCTCCTCTTCTTCCTCCTCCTCCTCCTCCTCTTCCTCCTCTTCCTCCTCGGGGGAAGGGGTCCCCACCGATGAGCTGGGGTTGGAGCCCGTGGGCTCAAAGGGGTCGTACTTCTGCTCCGGGGCAGGCGGGGGGGAGTAGGCCTCATCGGTGGGGTGGAAGGGGTCATAGATGTCAAAGCGGGGGGCCGGAGGGGCTGGTGGGGCTGGGGGCGGTGGGGGCGGAGGCGGGGAAGGAGAGGATGAGGAGGGTGAAGGAGAAGGGGAAGAGGAAGCAGAGGAGGGGGCCGGGGGTGGGGCGGGACCCCCATCTCCAGTGCCCAGAGTGAGGAGGTGGCGGGCACATGCAGGCCGAGCTGCCTGCGAGTGCAGAGAAACTGCAAAAGAAAGGGACACTCGTCAGGGCTCTGGTCTTCTCCTTGCCCTGCTGTCCCAGGGGAAACTGGGGCAACAGACAGCCTTCCCTTTTCCCGAAGTACCCAAGGGCAGGTCGGAGGGGCAAATGCCACTCCCCCGGCACAGGCATCAGCTTCCAAGATCCGCCAGGAGCGCCTGACAGGAGGCACAGGGCTCGGCATGGAGGGGCCGGCAGAAGCACTGAGTCTCAGGGCAGCCCCCTCCTTAGAGGAAGGCTCACTGTAAACTCTGGGGGAAGGCAGCTCAGTGGGCCAGGAGTTACCCTCAAACACTGCACTAAGGGTACCCCCCAAAAGTCCGGGATGTGGTCCCAAAACGCAAACAAACAAGAAGATATAATTCCAGCCTCCTGAGACAGGACATGTCAGAGCTGGGACGGTCCACAGCCTGTCCTCGTCCCCCCATCCTGCCCTCCTAGGAGCCTCACCTGCCCTGCACCACCCTCTCCGGCAGGGAGACCATGGCTGGTCCCAGGCACCACTGGGCAGGTACGGGCACAAGCTGGCGCTGGGCCCCCAGCTCAACCCCAAGACATGTGAGGCACTGCCCTGTGACTTTGTGCCTCGGTTCTAGTTCTGAAGGGGGCCGGGGCAGTCTCATCACTCCACATAGCTGAGCAATTAGCTCGGGTGCCAGGCCAAGGTCGGGGCACCTGCGTCAGAAGGTGCTAGAACAGTGGCCCAGCCACAGCCAGGTGCCCCAGTCAACAGGCAGGCAGTACAAAGGCTGGTGGCGAGGGCATCCAGGGGCACCCTCAAGACCCTGTGCCCCTACCCTGGGCAACCCCAGCACTGCTGGAAGCATGCAGCCCCGGGGCCTGCCAGGCCGCACATGCAGTGGCTGGGTGCGAATCCCAGCACTGAGCCAGGAGAACCAGCCCTTCCTGAGGAAAGTAGGGAGGGTGAGAGTAGGGAGGGTGTTTGCCTTGCGCATGGCAGACCCAGGTTCCGTCCTGTTTTATACACGATCCCCTGAATGCAGAGCCTGACCACCTCTGGGTGTGGCCCCCAAACAACAAACAAAAGCTGTACACCTGAGCTTTGGGACCACGGCTGAGAGGAGCCTGAGGATCAAGGGCGCAGCCCAGGACCCTGCTGAGAACTGCCGCTGGACATGCTGCAGGTCCAGTCCCTTCAGAGCAACTGAATCCCAGGGCCAGCCAGCAGGTCCCTCTTGAGCCCGGGAAGGCTGGGGGTTGGGCACAGGTGCATTTGTTCTCCCTGAGACTGATCTGCAATGCCAGGGCCTGGCCCAGAGGACCAGAGCAGCAGCCCTGCTGGCAGCCGGGCTCTCTCTGTAACACTGCATGAGCCCTCCCCCTCCCCCGCCATGTGGCTCCCAAAACTGCCACCAAGGCAAGTCTACATCTAAATGACTATGTTTTCCTGCATCCCAGCGCCTGGTCCCTCTTGAGGCCACCTGTCCCCACCCCCAGCCCACATACCCGTCTTGCCCGTCCTCCAGGCCCTGAGCCGGGGCACCAGGCTTGGCACAGGCAGTGGCAGGGGGTCCCTGTCTCCAATTCGGACCTCGGCCACCAGCTCCAGCATGTCCTCGCCTCTGCAGGGCAGAAGGGGTGAGTGAGCCGGGGGTGGGGAGCAACATGGGTCCCATTCCAGAAGCCCCTCGACTCACTCGCCAGTCCGCAGGTCCAGATGGCTGGGGACCCAAGTGTCCGGGGGGTCCAGGACGCTCACCAGTCCTGCCAGGAAGCTGTCTGCAGCTACGTCCAGCACCTGGAGCAGGCAGGGAAGCCCCACCCCTCACCTCAGTACCCCAGGCCTCGGAGACCCCCCAGGGATGTCCATCCCCATGAGGCCCTGTTCCCGCACCCATCTTGGGGAACCAGCGAGCAGCCTCCCCTGCCCCTCTTACTCACAGCAGCTGTGTCAGTCCCCCCGGACTCCTGGGAACGGGCCTCAGACCGGGGACTCCGGCAGCGCCGCCATCGGAGGCCATGGCACCGAGAACCTTCTGCAGGAGAGATGTTTGCAGGATGGGTTGGCGACCGGGGTCTGGATATCCAGATTGGGGGGGGGGGGCAGGAAAGGGGCTGCTCAGGAGGGAGGAGCCCGGTCTAGCTTCTGGCTTGGGAACCAGCTCGGACCGCTCCGGCCCCATCTACATGTGTCTGTCTGGGCCCCCATGCTCCTATGCACCTGCCTTCTCTTCTCCGACTGCTCTGGGTAAGGGACTCTGAACCAGTCAGCCTGGCCCCCAGAGCCCTCCCTGCTGCCCACCATGGCCCATGAGCCCTAAGAACAATGCCTCTGTCCAGCCTCCTTGCCTCTGCCACTCCTGGCCGTGTGCTACAGGAGCCACTGCCCTGTAGGTTTGCCTCTTCACCAGACAACTCTAAGACAAACTTAGCCAATTCACCTGTCACCTCTTCCAGGAAGCCTTCTAGGATCCTTCCCACACTGGCTTAGTTGGGTTTCCTGATGATGTGGAGGGGCCCTCTGGCTCCCCCAGGCCCTGACTACATCTCCCTCCACCAGACTGGGGGCTCCTCACAGGGTCAGAAGGTTGGGGGGGTATCCCCACCAGGTGCACCAGATGGAAGCCGGCCCGGCATACCTTTCTCGTCGGGCAGCCCGCCGTGCAGGGTACTCCCCACAGCATGCTGAACGGCCCGCTGGCGCCAAGGTGGAGGGAGAAGGGGCGGAGAGAAAGGGGGGCGGGGTCAGCAGCAGGCTGGCCACGGGCAGGGGCTCCCTCCGCAGAGACAAGACATGATGGCAGCCCAAACCCAATCCCTTCCACGGGGCCCCTGGCTCCCCAAGATTCCTCCCCAGCCCCAGGCTTTTGGCTGCCTCACCAGGATGAAAGCAGAGGGAGGCAGCGCGGGGTCTCGGTCGGGCGGACCGTCACCCCGATCCTCGCCCGACTCCTCCGTCTTCCCTCGAGACTCATCTTCTTCCTCCATGGTCACCTAGGAGGTGAGGGCAGAGTTGGGGGTCAGGCTGGGGAAAGTGGGGATGGGGTCCCTGTAGCCCTCTACAGGGGTCTGAGCCATTCTCCTGCCCCACAGTCCTGTCCCCAGTGTCCAACCAGAACTCATGTCTCACCACCCACCTTTCTGGGAGCCAGCCTAGGGGCAAGGCCTTACCGCCAGGCGGGAGTCCAGAGCACCCTCTACGTCACCCACTCAACACACCTGACCCCCCACCCCAGCTGAGGCATAAGCCTTGAGGTGGGGGCACCTCGCAGAATACATGACTTCCTAAAAGCAGCAACTCTCAGCACAGAGACACAAATGCTTATTTCTAGTGATCCACGGGCACTAGGACTGAGCGAACTACAGGCGTGCAAGGCCAGAGATAGGACAGTGAGGAGGGTGCTTGCCTTGCATGTGGCATCCCGCAGGGTCCCCAGAACACTGCCAGTAGTAAACCCTGGGCATCGCCGGGTGTGGCCCCAAGTCAAAAGAAAACCAGCATGCGACTTGTTTTTTGTTTCTTGGTTTTGAGTTGGGGGACAACACCCAGTGAGACCCCGGAGCCCCTGCAGTGCCAGGGATGATACTGGGCCTCCCACAGGATGCAAACACTCAGCCCCTGCTCTCTCTCCACGCCAGCTGCAGGCTACCAGTCGTGACCAGCACTGCCCAGCGTCCCGGGCACCTCCGCCACACCGCAGGCTCTATGCTTCTTGGAAGCTGAGCCCTGAGCATTACCACTGGCCTCAAGCGGCAAGCGGCGCAGTGGCAAACCGGGGGATTTCGGCTCCTGATGCTGTGGGCAGCTAGTCTCAAAGGTCCTGGAAAGATTCCACCTCCCTAACTAACTCCCTAACTCCTCAACTGCAACTTCCTCAGCGCATCTGTAAGAGGTGGGGGGGCGGGGGGGGGGGGAATGAAGGGCTGAAACTTTGGGATGCCCAGTGAGCAGCAGCCTGGGGGGTGGGGCTGGGTAACAAAAATTTGCATTATTAGCCCTCAATGCCCCATTTCCCAGTTGGCATTTCCCTACCCCTTACCCCTCCCCCTCAGCTGCATTCCCGCCAGGGAGAGACCTCTCTCAGGTCTCTTTCCTACCCAGATTTTCAAACTGGCTCCAAGGGCCTGCATGCAAACTCCTGGATCTCTAAAAGCCTGAGGCTCCTTCCAAAGAGACACTCCTACCGCTGTACCCAGCCCTGATAAGCCTCCAAGGACCGATCAAAAGGACCGTTCCTAGCCTCCAGCTACTCTCCAGCACCTCTGGGGGAAGCACAGACCTGCCCCAGACCCATGGCTTTGTCCCCACTCCACGGAGCTCACTCACAGACTCACCCCCACCTGTGCAGGTAAAAAGAGGCACCCTGGCCCAGGCTTTGCACACACTCCGGGTGGTCAGGACCTTCCATGGGAAGGCTCTGTAGGCGGCTGGGAAGGTCCCTCCAGACCTGCATTTCCCACCCTGTGGCGTCCCAGAGTTTTACAAAAAGCTGGTTATAAAGTGCCCCTCGGCCACCTCAGAGGGCCCAGTGATCTCCAGAGGTTTTAGTTTCTGCAGCCAGGGTAGCCCTGCAGTTAGATACACGGGGCCGGGAATGAGCCGTGTGCCACAGCTATTTCTTACTGAAGATCCAGGTCAAAAAGAGTTGGAAAAGGCTTCACAGGAGATGCGTTGGGACAGAAAGCCTGCAGGCCACATCGGGGTGGCCACATCTTTATACTCTTGGACTCCAGAGCAAGGTAGAATTTGTGCATATTTCTCGGGGATCACTTCCTAAAGCGCTGCTCCATCTGAATGGAGGGTACTTTCCAGTACTCTTTGTCTTCTTCTCCAACCCATCTCCTGGCATCAGAATGGAACCCAAGCCCTGGCACATCTGCAGTCACCCACCAAGTTCTGCGAACTGCCCCTTGCCTCCTGTCAGTGTGAGACTCCCCAGCCGTCAGAAACCATCCCGGCCCCTCAGTGCATCTGAGTATTCGCCTCCCTCCCTGGCTAGGCACCTAGTACCCTGGGGGAGGTCTCCGCAGACCCCCCAGGCTTCGAATAGTTCTCCCAGACCCGCTAAATGGCCCCGGCCCGGAAAGCAGGCGAGCCGCATCCCCGGGTCAGCGGGTGCAGACACTTCCCGGCCATCCCAGGCGGACCGCGAGCACTGGAGATGGCTCTGCAGGGGCCCCCGGCCCTGCGGACCTCCTTCACCCCCGGGACGGCCCTCAAGATGGCCCCAAAACCCTCCAAACAGACCCCAGCCTCCCGTCAGCCCACCAAGACGATCAACATTGGCTGGAAGAACTACCCCGACCGACGAGAGGATGGCAGACAGGCTCTAGCGCGGCCCAGGCCCCGCGGACGCCCCCCGTCCCCCCGGGAACGCCCCGCAGATGCACCCCGGCACCTACAGACGCGTCCCGGGGCCTGGAGAAGGCCCCCGATCGGCGCCAGGCTCCGCCGCCGCTGCCCGGCCCCAGGCGGGCCCGTGAAGCCCTCCGAGCCCCGCGGCGTGTCGTGAGGGTCCCGGGGAGGCCAGCGAGCCCGAAACCGCCCCGCCCACCCCAATAGGCCCGAGCCCCGCGGCCCGGACCGCCACCGCCATCTTACCCCGCCGCTCGGGCTGCGGCTCCGGCCCCGGCGCGGGGCGGGGCGGGCTGGGGCGGGGCGCGCGCGGAGGGCGGGGCGGGGCGGGGCGGAGGCACCGCCGAGCTTGCCGGGACTGCAAGTGCCGGGCGCCGCGCCGTGAAGGCTGGCGGGAAGGTGCTGGACTCGGTTTCCCGGCAGCCCGCGGGGCGCTCTGGCAGGGAAGCGCTCGAAGGACGCCGGGAGGCGTAGTCCGCGTCGCCCCCGTCGCACGGGGCAGCCGCGGGGTGAGAGGTGAAGGGGGTGGGGCTGCGCGAGACCGCTAGAAGGCCCCACAGTGCTCCGCGCGCGCGCGGAAAGAAGCGGCGGGACCGGACGTGACGTTGAAGATTCAGCCAGCCTGCTGCAAGGGAATTGTAGTCCTGCAGTGTGGTACAAATTTAGAATCCAGGAGGTGTTCCGCCAGGCAGGCTCCTCCTTTTAGGGTGGCGAAGTCCAAATCCCGATTCCTTTCGCTAAGACCAGAGACGTTTGGGCTCCCCTTTCCTTATTCACTCGGACTCATTCTTGATCTCAAGCTTATAACGTACTATTCCATTTCCCTTGGATCCAGGATTCTGGTGCTCTGTACCCAAGAGTGCCCGTCTTAGGTGCCCTCATTTCTAGACCCTAGTAGTAGTCTAGATCCCAAAATCGGCACCTCCCCGGTACCCAAGAATAGCTCTCCAGACCCCTTATCTCCTTAGGGACTCAGGTGTTGGGTCTCAAGCTTCCTCCTCCAAGATTCAGAAATCGTGGCCCGCGGCCCCTGGTGACCTAGACGTCCGAGACTGGACGAGCTGGCTCATGGATTAGGAATGCAGTGATCTCACGGCCCCTCCCGGCCCCGTTATCCGGCTGTTGCTCTATGGGGTTCTATCTCCCCTTCCAAATCTGTCTTCCGCTTAGGTGGGACCAGCGAGAACCGGAAGCCTGAGTCCCCTGGGCGGGCGTACACCCCAGCTTGTAGCCCAGACGCCCAAGCCGGGAGCTAAGCGGCAAACCCAGGACGGAGGTGGGATTTCCACTCAGCCCCGCCCCTCCCGCCAAAGCGCGTCTATATACGGCCGCGCGCGAGCCGACGAGCTCCGCCCACTAAAGCGAGGCCTCGGGGACCGAGCCCTGAGAAATACTTTCCAGCCAATCATTTGTATATCCCCACCCCAAAGAACCTTCTGCACCCATCTACCGAGAGAATCAAAGTGCTATTTAGCATGACCCCGCCCCCAACCGGCTCGCCCGCGGAGAGCGCGTGGCGCCACTCGGGCTTGAGCCTGGCTCTTCATTAGCATATCCCCGCCCCGCCCGGAATTCCCCGCCGCGGCGAGGGCGGCCCCGCCTCCTTATTAGCATGAGCCCGCCTCCCCGGCCTGCCGCCTCCTTAAGTGTCCCGAGACTCTGGCCCTGCTGGCCGGAGCTCATGATTATGCAGTAACCTTAAGTGCGCAGCCCGCCCCCAGGCCCCGCCCGGCTTCCCCCACACACCCCCCCTCCGCGGTAGAGGCGGCGGCGGCGGCGGTGGCGACATGAGCAGCGGGGCGGCGTCCGGGACTGGGTGGGGGCGGCCCCGGGGCGGGGGGCCGGGGCCCTGGGACCCCCCACCCAGCGAGACACACAAGCTGGTGGTCGTGGGCGGCGGCGGCGTGGGCAAGAGCGCGCTGACCATCCAGTTCATCCAGGTAGTGGGCTCTCGCCCGGGGGGGGTGCCCGGGGGATCTAGGGCTGAGCCTTTTGGCGGATCACTGAAACTCCTCCGATTTCCCCGCGAACCATCACTGAGACCCTCCTGTGAGATCCTCTAATCTAATACCCCCACCTCCTAGGACTGTTATCCTGAGGTCCCCTGGGACCTCCACCTCTACAGAAGGGTCCTTCCTCCTATTCTTGCATCCTGACGCCCACCATTCTCTAACCCCTCTCACCTCTGGCCTGAACCTGAGCACCTTCTGGGAGCACTCTCAATCATGGAGTGAGCCTATTTATCCCCTAAACACGTTCACCCCCAGCCCTTCTGGGTACCTACTTCCTACCCTGGGGTCCCCTTTCCCACCCCCTGAATCCCAGCTTTCCCTATGAGTTATTTGGAACTTCTACCCAGCACCCTGCATTTCTCCTGGTTTGGATCCTTAGCCCCTAATCGAGAAGTTGTGCTCAGACTGACACTGAGGCTCGACCAGTCCTGACCCAGGCAGGCCCTGTCAGCCCCAGGACACTGGCAACGAGACCCTTTCCCTTGGCCATTCCAGGGAACTCTAACACCCCAAGTACTAAGAACCCCACCCCACCCTTAGACACTCCCCAGGAAAGTCAGCAGCTCCTCCATCCTGAATTTTCCTTCACTCTGCTTCCCCAACGCCTGTCAGAAACCCTGGCCAGCCCATAAATCATCTCCTTAGAACAAACTCCCCGATTCTTGACCTTCCCAGAAAGACCCACTCCTTGGGAGTTTGCTCCCCCTGTCAACGCTTCTCGGCATCTCTAAGAATCTCTAGACCCAAACTAATCTCTGACAAAGGTGCCAGGCAATCTGGGGCACCAGTGCTCATCCCAATTTTGAAGACAGCCCCTAATTTCCCCAGAACCTGATCCCTACACCCTTTCTCCTCACTTAGCAACCCACCAACCTCTCTTCCCAAATAGAATACAGTCCTCAAACCCCCAGCTGCCAAGTCACCCTTCTCTCCTGAACACCCTCCCTTACCCAGAATTTTGGGTACCCAGACAGCCCACTCTGCGGGCAATGCTAGGTCCTCTGCCAAACCCCACAGAGCCCCTGTCCCTGGGGTGTCAGGCTCCTCCAGAGAATCAGCCAGCACCCGCATTGCGGGGGCAGGCATTGCAAGAGATGGGAAAGGCCCCAGCACCGGGTGGGCTCTTGCACCCTGGGGCAGACACAGAAGCTGGCCCACAGCCTAGCTGGAGGCAGGCAAGGACCCAGGCAGGAAGGGAGGGGCGGGTACACGGGTGGGGCTGCATCTCCACTACTGGATGGAACCGGGTCCTTCCCAGGGGAGGAGACTTTAGAAGCGAAGAGGAGGAGGAGGAGGAGGAGGAGGAGGAGGGCGAGATGGGGACAGGAGACCGGAGATATTCTGCACAAGGACTACCCGATAACCAAGCACCTCTATGTGCAGGCATTATGTTCAAAGTCTCACAGGGCTGGCGCCTGAGTCTCCCCCACGCTGGACGAAAGGCGGCGCGTTCTTAGCCTCCTTTTCCCAAGGCGGAAACTGAGGTTGAGAGGGGAAGTAATCAGTTCACTCACACAACCCGGAGTCACTGTCCCCGTGTACTTTTACCTCCAGCCAGAGAGCCAGAGAGTGGCAGGGGCAGGGCAAGAGACCAGGACCCCGGGGGCCCCTGCGAGGAGAGGAGGGACGGGCAGGCGGTCCAGTTCACAGTGTCCTCTCCCCACCCCACCAGTCCTACTTCGTGTCCGACTACGACCCCACCATCGAGGACTCCTACACGAAGATCTGCTCTGTGGATGGCATCCCCGCCCGGCTAGACAGTGAGGGCGGCAGGGAGGAGGCTGCGGGGCGGGCGGCGGGTCTGGAGGGAGGCGGGCGGGTATCCCCATGCGGCCTTGCACCCCGCTCTCCGCAGTCCTGGACACGGCGGGCCAGGAGGAGTTCGGCGCCATGCGGGAGCAGTACATGCGCGCCGGCCACGGCTTCCTGTTGGTGTTTGCAATTAACGACCGGCAGAGGTGAGCAGGGGCGCGGGGCGGGGCCGGGCCGGGGCGGGGCCGCTCACGCCTCCCGCCCTGTCCCGCTGCAGTTTCAACGAGGTGAGCAAGCTCTTCACGCAGATCCTGCGCGTCAAGGACCGCGACGACTTTCCCGTCGTATTGGTCGGGAACAAGGCCGATCTGGACGCCCAGCGTCAGGTCGGGAACCTCTCCACCTTGCCCTGCCTGGGCCAGGAAGGGCAGCTCCTGCCTCTCCCCCATGTCTGCATCCGCTTCTGGCTTCCCTCAGCACGAGTTGTCCCCCACTGTTCTCTCCTCTGGGTCCCCAGCATTGCACGCGGGGTTCCCGAGGTGGGGTGCGGTGGCTGGGTTGGGTCACTAGTGGGCACACCTACTTTCCAGCTTTCCCTCCATAAACCTGCATCTCTGTCCACCCAGGTTCCACTGCTGGTTCCCAATCCCACCCTCACCCCCTCTTCTCTCCTCCAGAAATCTCAGCTTCGCCCCACTGTTCACAGCACTGCCAAGCACCCCTGGGAAAACATTGCAGTTCTTCATGCCCTGATGCATGTAGAGCGTCGGTATCTCTGGGGTTCTGACCCTGTGTCCCAGGGACCAGAATTGTGCACACAGCTGGTCTGTTACTAGAGCAACTGTCCACCCTAGCGCTGTCCTCAGGCCTTGGGGCACCTGCCTCACTTCTCTGCCCATCATCTCAGCCCTCTGCTGCTAAAGAGGCTGGCAGCGGACGCCCCAGAGCCCAGCACCCCTCCACATCTCCCTGGAATATTTTTTTTTCCCTTTTGGGCCACAACCAGCAGTGTTCAGAGCTTACTCCTGGCCCTGCTCAGGGACCAGTCCTGGTGGTACTGAGGGGACCCTATGTGATACAGGGGATCAAACCTGGGTCTGCCCCATGCAAGGCAAAGCGCCTTCTTTTTCCCCACTGAACTCTTCTCTCTGCCTTCTGGAATTTTTCTTTGAAACCCGCTCCCCATACTATAACCCTCATTGGAGCAGTGTGCCCACCTCCCCCTCTCTGGGACCATTCTGGAAACCTAAACCCCTGTCCCCCACACCCAGGTGTCCCGATCTGAGGCCACCTCCTTCAGTGCCTCCCACCATGTGGCCTACTTCGAGGCCTCGGCCAAACTGCGCCTCAACGTGGATCAGGCCTTTGAGCAGCTGGTGCGGGCTATCCGGTGAGCTGGGCTCCATCCTGCCCTCCAGGCTACCCCCCTCGAGGCCCCTGCTACCCCCCAACTCACCACCTCTCCTCACAGACAGTTCCAGGAGCAAGAGCTTCCACCCAGCCCTCCCAGCGCCCCCAGGAAGAAGAGTGGAGGCTGCCCCTGTGTCCTCCTGTAACCCAGGGCCGAGGAGCCACCAGCACAAACCCTCGGGACCAGCTGCCCCAGCTCAGCCTCAGTTTCTCCATCGGGGCCTCCCAGAGCACACTACACCCCCTGCCCTTCCTTCCCAGCTTCCTCCAGGCAACTGCCACTGTGTGCCTTCTTCCAACGCCTCTCAGGCCCCCACCCCCAGCCCCCCCAAGGTGGGAGTGACGGGATCCCGGGTCACTGCTGTATATAATCCCCACCCCAGAGAAATAAACTTATGTGCCAATGTAAGGAGGTGCTTGGTAGACACAGAGAGCACTGGGCATTCGGCCTCACATCTGCTCAAAGCCTGAGCCCCTGAACACATCCCATCTAGGAACTTCTGTAGGAGGAGGCGGGAGGTGGGCAGAAAGAACAAGCCAGTATTTTGGGTTTGGAGCCACACCTGTGCTCAGGGGTTACTCCTGGTGAAAGGCGAGTGTCCTCCCTGCTGTGCTGTTGCTCGGACCCTTAGTAATTGGATTGGTTTAGATTTGGGGGCCATACCTGGCAGGGCTCAGGGGTTACTCCTGACTCTGTGCTCAAGGATCACACCTGGAAGTGCTTGAGAGGGACCCTATGGGTTGCTGGGAATCCAACCCAGCTTGGCCGTGTGCAAGGCAAGTGCCCTCCTGTGGTCCTATTGCTCTCCTGCCTGTATGTGCCAATTTCTAAAGAAACTAACGTTTTTCATAAGAGCCATGTTCTGAGGTCACAATTGTAAACCTCAGACAGTGTTCTGGGTGGTCTGGGATTTCAAAGAAGGGCAGCAAAGGCTACAAGCCTTCCCAGAAACAGACTCCACCCCACACATACACTCCTGTAAACTGAATTGAGGCTGGCACAGGGATGGGGTGCATAAGGGTGTCTGAGTAGCCAGCTAGCCTGCTCTCAGTTCCAGAACATTCCCAATTGAGTTAACTCTAAGTCTGAAATCCAACTGGCCAGCGACAGAAGTCACATAAGCCTCTCTTTTGGGAAGGGTTGGAGTCCTTTGGAGGCATCACAAGTAAGTTGCCAAGGCACTTGAGCCTGGGAAACTGTGGAGCCCCCCGGAACAATTCAAGCCAGGCCCCTCAGATGCGGGCTAAGTCTGCTAATCAGAGCTAGAGGAATCAGAACTGGGACACTCGGGGTCTGAACCCCCGCACGGCAGGAAGCGACCCCTAATGGAGCAGGAAGCAGTCTGAGCATTGCAGGGTGTCACCCAAAGACCAAAAGGAAAACCAAGACATGCCCATGCCTCCATATACATCCGCCAGTATCTGAACCCTGACACCCATCCCTGCTGGAAACTTCAGCTGAGATATCCCTACGCCTGGGACTTTGCACCCATCCATCCTGGATCTGCTCTCCAGCCCCCACATCTGCTGAGACGCTGATCCTGACAGCTGCCCCCACCCCCTCCTTCAGCAATTGAGGGTAGCTGGGGGCACAGGGGTCCACACTTCCTGCGTTGTTGCTGTCTCAGCTCTGCCAGTGGTTGGATCCCAGATCACAGCTGTATCCTGGGAGGCCACGGGGATCAGAATATAGCCTGAGAGAGTCCAAGGACTCAGCAGCCACGGCTATGACCCCACTGTTCTCCCCAGAACCATGAATGTCCTTCTGTGCTCCAGATTAGAACAATGATTAGCTAAATAGTCCCTTCCGGGTTTCATTATCACAGAATCCTTGGCCTGCTGTCAACCTTCCGCCCTGGGAATCAGTGTGGCTGGGGCGGCTGGCGTTGTCCCTGCCCCTCCCTGCAGAAACCCAACTTCCCCGGGCCTGTCCCTGGCTACCACAGTGTGGGGCGAAGGGGAGAGGCAGCTGACAAATGTACATGTACATGTACAGCCCAGACCACCTTCTCTGCACCCCCAACACTCCTCTGCATCATTCCTCCAAGGTCTGATGGGTCTAACCGCAGACACCCCAGCTCCTTGAAGGCTCCTGTCCCCAGGAGGCATTATGCATGCAAGCCCCAGGCCGCTGCAAATCTAGTTGACAACTGGTGGCCACGTTTGGAAACTTCCCACTCACAGCAGACAGGGAGGAGGCGGGGAGGGCCTGACTTGGCAGTGCCCGGGCAGGGCACACCCGCCCCACGAGCAGAGTCTGGGCCCCTTCCTGTCCTGTTGGTGGGGGGAGGGGTCACACCCAGCACAGTTCAGCTCTCCCCCTGCTGACCCTCTTGATTCACGTCCTCCTCTCCCTTTGGACTCCATCTCTGGGTAACAGGGTCGAAGGCTTCCTTTTTCCTTCATGACCAAAAGCTTTTGGACCGAAGACAAAGCTGATGGCGCAATGATTTAGGCCTTCCCTCTGGCTAGCGCTGGAACCAGATTCAAGTTTGGGCTGTTGGACGCACAAGGCCAACCACTAGGTTATACTTCAACCAGGCACAAGCCATGCTGGTAGGCTGTGGACATCCCATCCACATCCAGTCCCTGCACTCTGTCCTGGGCCAGTGCTGATCCCAGGGTCCCTCTAGACCTCCTAGGCCAGAGTCTCAGGGCAGCCCTTGTGCAAAGGGAATACACCCAGGGGGTCATGGGTTGTGGTTCACGGGCACCAAAAGCTTCTCCCCAACTGTCCTCATTCTGTTTCGGTATGGGTGGGGATTTGGGTGCAGTGGTGTCCAGAAGCTACTCCTGGCAGCTCCTCCTAACTGCTACCATGTGGTGCCATCACTGTATCACTGTCAGCCTGTTGTTCATCGATTTGCTTGAGTGGGTGCCAGGAACGTCTCCATTCATCCCTGAAGCATGGACCAAACAGGGGTCAGCCACATGAAGGCAAGTGCCTTAATCCCTGTGTTCTCTCCAGGCACCACTGTAGTCACTGGCCTGCTGACACTGGCCTTCCCATGATAGTCCCCAAATGCCACCCACTTCTAGACTTCCTCCAACAGCGTCTTATGATCTTTCTCATTATGGTTCCTTTCTGACTTTATTTCCTAGCTGGGGACCCCATGTCCTACAAGCTGACACTGTCTAGTCTTGTGTTATAACCCCCTTAAAATATCCTGAGGGCCCCAGAGCCAGTGCTAACCTAGACCATATCCAAGGTTGTAGAACCTTTTTCCTGGAAGGGGTGTTCTTCCTCTGGGTGGGAGCATTTCATCTGGGCAGGAAGCCAGAAGGCTAACAATAGTCAGCTTCATACTCCAATGACCAAACACCTCAATGATGCTTGCAGGGTTTGAGTCATCAAGACCCCATTTTCGGGAGCTGGAGTGATAGCACAGCGGGTAGGGCATTTGCCTTGCACGCAGCCGACCCAGGTTCGATTCCCAGCATCCCATATGGTACCCTGAGAACTGCCGGGGGAATTCCCGAGTGCAGAGCCAAGAGTGACCCCTGTGCATCGCTGGGTGTGACCCAAAAAGAAAGAAAAAAAAAAAAAGACCCCATTTTCCAGGCTCCTGAGTAAGACGATGGTCTATAATTTTCTACGCTGGGTTCTAGAATGTTCCAAGTTGACTATGAAAAACTAAATATTGGGGTGGGGAAAACACACGGCAGCTGGGGTAGTCCTGGGAAAGGTCATGTATGATGCTGACAATCAAAGCCATCCACTGGCATCGCATCCAAGCATGGGAGGTCTGAGGCCTCCAGTCAACAGAATGGAGCTTCTTCGAAGACCACCGGGGTGGAGACACCTGTCAGACCCTTAGGGCTTGCCACTCAGGACTCCCCCACCACAGCACCTAGGTCAGTGCCACCCAGCTAGCTGCACCCCAGTTCCTGGCTCCTGCAAGCCCTGGACATTGCAGGTGGGTGGGCTAACGTGTTAGCCCCGTGACACATAATGAAGGCAGAGTCACCAGTGTTCCAAAAAATACACACAAGTGCCAGGGTCAGGGAGACAGGCAGCATTTGCCTCTCGAGAAGTCAATTCTAGTTTGACCCCCAGCTCCCAGCCCCCCTCCCCACCCCAGGAGTGAGTGTGGCCCCAAAAGAAACAACCAACAAAAGCAAGCCCAGTTCCAGGGCCAGACCCTCCCCCGCGCCCCAGCACCCGGCGCCAACGACAGAGACTCCAGCGTGGTAAAGCGTTTGTTTGCCGTGTTGGGTTTTGTTTGGCTGGTTGTGTGTACACAGAGTATACAAGTTGAGTTGTACAGAAGCCCAAGAAAGAGCAAGAGACAGAGGGTGGGGACAGGTGGGTGCTGCGGCTGGACAGGGGGCAGGAGAGGGGAAGCGATAAAAAATAGAACCACATCCGGACAACAATGGGGGGGAGAGACACCGACACATCCGCAGTAGAAAAGGGGTGGGAGGGACAAAAGGAGGGGACCCTTCACCCCGCCACCTCCCCAGTCCCCACCCTGGGTATGTACAATAAATAAGATTAAAAATAATTAACAAGATGCGTTTTCTTCCCCTTCCCACCCTACGCCAAATGCCCTGGGGAGGGAATGGCCTTTAGCAAAGATCGTGGCCTGGTGGGGGGATACGGGGGGGAACCCCCAGCTCGATGAAGCTGCCCTGCCCCCCCAGCCATACATAGACATTTCCTATACATTATGTACAAGGTGGAGGGGGCGGGGCTGTGGCCGTGGAGGGGGGGTCACAGGGAAGGGGGGAGGGAAACCGTTACTAAATAGACATTTATACATATATATAAATAATTTCTCTGTACACCGGACAGTGGGAGAAATGGGGGGGGGACTTAGGGAAGGCTGGGGGGGGAGATGGGAGTCGAACATTGAACCCTGCCCTGGGAGGGGGGGGCAGCATGAACACACCCTGACAAATGATCCCCCGTTCCCTGGAGACAGGGCCCAGGGCTGAGTGAGCTCCTGAGGACGCAGCTCTGTCCCCCTTCTTGGGGCTGGTGGCGGAGGTGCCCGGGCTGGGGTCACCCGCAGCGGCTGTGCGCCTGTGCTTGCGCCAGCAGGTCGCTGAAGGAGTCGAAGAGCTGCTCGAGCCACGGCTGGTTCCGCATGCACTGCTGTACCACCTCCTCCTGGCCCAGGTCCTCGGCGCCGCCTTCCACGGCCAGGGTCTGAGGGGGACAGAGCTGGGCTGGGCGGGGGGGTGGGGCGGAGCCAGGGAGGGCGGGGCAATAGGTGGGCGGGGCCAGGGGTCCTGGGTCTGAGGGAGGGGGCTGGGGCTGGTCTCCCAGGGCTTAGAGAGAAGGCTGGGTCCTGAATCCTGGTCCCCAGAGGTGTTGGGAACTGCAGGGCAGGAGGGGTGGGCGGGGCCCGGGGGCTCACCTGGTCGCGGCAGCGCAGGAACGTGTGGTACTTATAGTGGTGGAGTGAGTGGTAGAGCGTGTAGTAGCCCGACTTGTCCAGTTCAACCTTGAACTCCTGGGCAGCGAGGGACAAGCCTCAGCCTGGCCTGGCTTAGCTGCCCCCTCCTCCCACCCCCCAGCCTCAGCACCCCGACCCGCCACACCTGGGCTCGGACCACGCTCCTCTTGAGTTTGCTGAGTGTCTTGCGGTTGTAGGGTTCCCCCGCTGGCCGCAGCCTCACGGCCCCTTCCTCTGGGGAGCCCTCCCCGCTCTGCTCCACTTGTAGCTGGGGAAACGTGTGCAGGGCGTCCTGTGGGAAGCCCCCCAGGTCATTTGATGCCTCCCGGGGCCCACCACCCAGTACTCAGTGGCACCCTCGGCTCTTAGTCAAGGACAGAGATGCCCAAGCTTCTCAGAGACCCCAAACATCCAGAATTCTAGGGTCTGGGCTAACACCCCACTGGGCTGATCAGAGCTGGATCAGAGTATAACAGATTCAAGTGTAGGATGCTCAGAGCCCCTCTAACCTGCTCCCTACGCTGTCAACAGTTCCAGCCTCCAATTCCCAGCCTTAGTTGGCCTCCTGCAGCCCCCAGAATTCTCAGCGCCAGCCCCAAACTCAGCTCCGACCCCAAACGCTATTCCCAATGGAGCTGGCCTAAAATCCAACCCAGAGGGGCCTGGAGAGTGCAAGCACAGAGGGGGTCTGTCTTGAACACGGCCTGCGCAGGTTTGATCCCCAGCACCCCACAGGGTTCCCCCTCCCCCCCGCCCCAGTCCTACTATAAGTGACTCCTGAATGCAGAGCCAGGAATCAGTCCTGAGCACTGCTGGGTGTGGCCCAAAAACAAAACAAAACAAAATTGTCCCAGAAGTCAGAGAAGCCCTGACACTGGATCTAAGATCCTCAGCAAGGGACGGAGCAAAGGCACAGCAGGGAAGGTGTTCGCCTTCCAGGTGACCGACCCACTTCCAGGCGGCCGGCATCCCATAGAATCCCGCCCTCGAGCACCACCAGGACTAATTCCTGAGTGCAGAGCCAGGAGTAAGTCCTGACCCGCTGGGTGTGACCCAAAAAGAAAACAAAGAAAAGATCCTCAGCACCTGGCCCAACTGGCCCCTGGGCCAGAGGGACATTCTATCCCAGAATACCCAGCACAGGGGCTGGAGTGATAGCACAGGGGTAGGGCGTTTGCCTTGAACGCAGCCGACCTGGGTTCGATTCCCAGCATCCCATATGGTCCCCCTACTACTGCTGGGAGTAATTCCTGAGTGCAGAGCCAGGAGTGACCCATGTGCATTGCTGGGTGTGACCCCAAAAATAAAATTAAATAATACCCAGCACAGCCCTGCTTGCCCTCACTCGGGGGTGGCCAGGCCACCCCGATCCCCTCTCAGCCCCCTCCCTTGGGGAGCCCCCAGCACCTGCAGGGCTGGGCTCAGCGACAGCCGCTTCAGAACTTTCTTCTTGTGCTCATTGAGGAGACCGTCGATCTTCCGCATGGGCGGCAGGTACAGCTCATCTGCGAGAGGGTGGCAGGGGGCTCAGCCGCAACGCACTGGGCAAAGGTGGGCAGGGTGGGCCAGGGCCCCAGTGCCCCAGGATGATTCGAGTCCCGGCCCCTGCCATCCTCCCTCCCACAGTGGGGTTCATCCCCCCCCTCCTCCCTCAGACTCACACCCGGGCTTGCTCACCGTGCGTGTCCTCCAGGGCCTGGATCATGTCCGGGTCGAGCGCTGTGCTCACCAGCATCTCCACGTAGCTCCGGTACATCTCCCGCATGGCCCGAGTCTTCAGCAAACGCCCAGGGACGGCCCGCTCTGGGGGACACAGACACCGACTCATGACCCCAGCCCTCTCAGCTCCCCTTAGGTGGCAGGGGCGGTGCCGAGCGTCCTGGGGTTGGGGGCTGCTAGACCCTAGAAAGGAGGGCTTCCGGGACAGCCTGTTAAAGGGCACCCTGAAGTCAGGCCCTTAAGCGATCCTAGCAGAGTTTCTGGCCTCTGACGAGGCTGAGTGTTGCTTCCACAAAGCCTGAAGCGGTAGCTGAGAGGCCAAACCCAGTACGATCCCCAGCCCCAGACAGTCCCCTGGACATAGGCGGGAGTAGCCCCTGAACACCAGCTAAACCTCCACGCCCCCCCCGCCCCGTAAAATACATAAATCACACAGCAACAGAAAATTAGGTCAGAAACCTGGCTCATGCGAAAGGCTCTGGGTTCACTCCCCTGTTCCCCCCGCCCCCACACACACAGAGCAGGGGTCACCTATTGAGAAGAGATATATCAAGAGCAGCAACAGAACTTGAAGAGAACCCATAGAGACCCTAAGAGGCGTGAACAAACAACCTTCCCCCTTGTTTATTTTTAATTTTTTTTTTTTTTTTTGCTTTTTGGGTCATACCTGGCAATGCACAGGGGTCACTCATGGTTTTGCACTCAGTGCTCCTGACAGTGCTCAGAGGACCATATGGGATGCTGGGGATCGAACCCAGGTTGGCCGTGTGCAAGGCAAATGCCCTACCCACTGTACTATCACTCCAGCCCCACCCCTTTATATTAAAAAAAAAATTTAAAAAAAAAAATTTTTTTTTCTTCTTGGGCCATACCCGGCGATGCTCAGAGCTTGCTCCCGGCTCTGCACTCAGAAATCACTCCTGGCAGTGCTCAGGGAACATATGGAATGCCAGGGATTGAACCTGGATTGGCCTCATGCAAGGCAAGTACCCTACCCAATGTACTACCGTTTTAGCCCCTAGTCTAGAGGTTTTCCCGATATCCGGACACCAAACATCAGCTCCTCTCCTGCCCGGTCCCTCCCTTCTGGATTTTCCTGCCTAGCTGTGAAATGTTTTTTTTTTTCTTTTTGGGTCACACCTGGCGATGCACAGGGGTTACTCCTGGCTCTGCACTCAGGAATTACCCTGGCGGTGCTCAGGGGACCATATGGGATGCTGGGAACCAAACCCAGGTCGGCTTAGTGCAAGGCAAACGCCCTACCCTCTGTGCTATAGCTCCAGCCCCTGGGAGAGGTTTGGAACTATGCAGCTTCAGCACCCACAGGCCACTCAGGTTCAATGTAGGGGTTTAATGGGATGAGCAGAGATAGAACCTGACCCAGATGGAGCCAAGTAGTGCCCCCTGCAGGTTGTGAGATCCATTCCCTTCTCACAGAAATTCAGAACTGCACCCCTTGCAACGGCTAGAGAATGGCCAGAGAGCACAAAGGCAGGCGCCCGCCTCACACATGGCCTGCCCCAGCTCCATCTTGGCATCCTGGGGGTCATTCTAAGCATGGAGCTGGTGAGCACTGCTGGGTGTGGCCCCCAATCAAAAACACAAATAGCCAGGAAGTGAAAGCAGACTGTAGCGAGCTCGCAGAGACCAGTTCAGAGCCACGGCAACTACCGTAACTAGAACAGTTTTTTTTCTTTTCTTGGCCGTTGGGCCACACCCAGCTATGCTGAGGGCCTCCTTTTGGTGGGGCTCAGGGGACCATCTGCAGTGCGGGGATCAATCCTGGGGCAGCCATGTCCAAACCACAGGGTCCAAGCACCCTATCTGCGGTGCTATCACTCTGGTCCCTAAACTATACATTTCAAATTGATGACGTCAGTAGCAGTTGGCCTTCACTTCCGGTCTCAAATACCAGTGCCAGGGCACAGGGAACAGCAGACTGAAGCCATGGGTCTGTAGTGTTAGAATTCCAAACCTGGGCCCGTGGCAAACCTCCCTAAACATCTTCCCCACCCTGGTTTTATACGCATCCACCAGGGCAGGTTGCCTCGAGGAAAAAACACAGCCCAGATTTCCTTGTGGTTAGACCTGGCCCGAGAATAGGGTGCTGGCCAAGCCATACACCAAGAAAGTTGGTCATGGGGCTGGAGCAATAGCACAGCAGGTAGGACATTTGCCTTGCACGCGGCCGACCCGGGTTCAATTCCCAATATCCCATCTGGTCCCCTGAGCACCACCAGGAATAATTCCTGAGTGCAGAGTCAGAGCCAGGAGCAACCCCTGTGCATTGCCGGGTATGATCCAAAAAGCCAAAATAAAAAAAGAATGTTGGCCACGTGCTGCAGCGGGAGTCAGCTAGGAGGGTACCTGCCTTACCTGCAGCTGACCAAGGATGGATCCCTAGCGCTCCATCTGCCCAGATGGTCCCCTGAGCTCACCAGGAGTGATCCCCGAGCACAAAGCCAGGAGTAAGCCCTGAGCACTGCCAGCAAGGCCCCCAGAACACAACAACAAAACACCACTCTGTCGTGCTTAGTGCCAACGCCATTCTCAAACACAGGACAAGTTACATCAGGCTTCCTTGTCACCACCTTTCAAGAATGATTCTCCAGCCCGCACCTCGGCACGAGAAAATAAGCCTTTGTGTGAGAAGCCTCCAGGTGTCTGGCAGACAGACTGGGTCACACCTGGCGGTGCTCAGGCCTTACTCCTGGCTCAGCGCTCAGGGATCAGTCCTGGCAGGGCTCGGGGGATCACCAGGGAAGCCAGGGGTGGAACCCAGGTTGGTTGCCCTTTGTCATCACACACCGGACTCATACCTGGTGTCCACCTCAGGCAAGACCCTCCCTGGCGCTTTCACTATTAACTTACTGGTCACAAAGGCACAGTAAAGAGACCCAGTACCAAGTCCTGGGGTTGAGACTCTTGGTCACCCATGGCCCTGAACCCTAAGGAGCTGACATTCTGAGAAAGGGTGGCATCCACGAGCAGAGTGTGCAAGACTATGGCACAAGGCCCAGCCGGGCTGTTCAATTGTTCTCTCACTGCCTCAGTTTCCTCACTAGTCTAAGAAGACCATCCTAGCATTCACTTCTAGGCACACTGAAAATCTGGCAAATCAGCATGTGAAAAAAGCTTCCAACTCAGCCCTGTGTTAAGGCTGGAAGCTAGGGCTCCCTTTACCCCCATATTTTTTTTTTTTTTTGCACCCGGTGATGCACAGAGGTTACTTTTGGCTCATGCACTCAGGAATTACTCCTGGTGGTGCTCAGGGGATCATATGGGATGTTGGGAACCGAACAACCCAGGTCTGCCAAGTGCAAGGCAAACGCCCTACATGCTGTGCTATCACTCCAGCCTCCCCCCACCCTTTTTTTGAGGTAGACCTTGCGGTGCCCAGGGTCTACTTCTTTTCTTCTTTTTTTTGGGGTCACACCAGCAACACCCAGGGGTTACTCCTGGCGGTGCTCGGAGTATATATAGGATGTTGGGTATCGAACCTGGGTCAGCCTTATACAAGGCAAAAGCCGTCTCTGCTGCACTACTGGTCTGCCTCATCGGGGCTTACTCTTGGCTCTGTGTTCAGGTATCACTCCTGGCAAGGCTCAGGAAACCATATGGGACACTAGGGTCAAACCCAGGTTGATCATGCCCAAGGCAAGTGCCCTACCGGCTGTGCTATAGCTTCTTTTTATTGGTTTTGTTGTTTTGCTTTTGGGTCATACCCTGTGGAGCTCAGGGCTTAGTCCTGGCTCTGCACACAGGACTCCCTCCTGGTGGTGCTCAGGGGTCCCTATGGGATGCTGGGATCAAAGCCACATTTGATGTTGATGTTTTGTTTTGTTTTTTTTTTTGCTTTCTGGGTCACGTCCGGTGATGCACAGAGGTTACTCCTGGCTCATGCACTCAGAAATTACTCCTGGCAGAACTCGGGGACCATATGAGATGCTAGGAATTGAACCCGAGTCGGCCATGTGCAAGGCAAATGCCCTACATGCTGTGCTATCACTCCAGCCCCAGCTGCATTTGATCTTTTTACTTTTTTTTTCTTTTTGGGTCACACCTGGCAATGCACAGGGGTTACTCCTGGCTCAGGAGTTACTCCTGGAGGTGCTCAGGGGACCATATGGGATGCTGGGAATCGAACCCGGGTCAGCCGCGTGCAAAGCAAACGCCCTACCCGCTATGCTATCGCTCCAGCCCCAGCTGCATTTGATCTTAAGCAAGGCCAGCACTATTGTCCTCTGGCTTGGGCCCCCCAATCTGATTTTTTGATTTCATGCTGCTCCTCTATGGACTCGTCCCTCACACCGACCCCTGTCTCCTGCGGCCGAGTCTCACCCACAGCCCCCAGCCCAGTGCTGCTATTGTAGAGGGTCTCACCGTCCTCGCTGGGTGCTCCGGGGGAGGATTCTGAGTCTGACGAGCTGCCAGGTGGGGCTCCACCAGCCGAGGCGGCGTTGCCTGCTGCCTCTTTCAGCCACTTCTTCCTTTTCTTAGGGGGCGGCTCTGCCTTCACCTTGGCGGGCCTGGCCTTGGGCAACCGGGCAGTGGCGGGCTGGCTGGCAGCAACGCTCCGCTCAGGCCGTGCCTGACGCCCACCTGCACCCCGAAGCAGCCGCTCCCCCCGTGAGCTTCGCTCCCGCTCCTTCTCCTTCTCCTTCTCCCCAGGGCGAGGGGGTGAAGGCTTGTCCGGGGGAGGGGGCTCCGGTGTGGCCGTCTCAGCAGTCTGCTCTGGGGTTTTTTCAGAAGGCGCCTTTTCGGGGGTCTCAGGCTTCAGAGGTGGGGCTGGAGCCTTGGCGGGAGGTGCAGAGCTGCTGCCCCCCACAGATGTGGGGCCCTTGGACTGCCCAGAGCGCCTGAAAGGGCATGTAGGGGAAATTGCATCTGCCACTGAAAGGATTCCCCAAATCACACAGCTCAAAGCTATGTGCCCGTTTCCCTCTCTCTGAACCTACATCCCCTTTCTTTCATTTAGTTTTGGTTTTAGAGTCACACCCAGCAATGCTTCAGGATCACTCCAGGCCCTGCACTCAGGGAACACTTCTGGTGGTACATCGAGGACCTTATAGGATGCTGGGGATTGAACCCAGTCAGCCACGTGCAAGGCAAACCCGCTCCCCACTCTTCTGCTGCTCTGGCCTAGACACCACCTTTCCTGACTCAGATTGTACGTCCTTTTCTGCAGGCACCCTCCCCCCTAGACTGCCACCCACATGGTCGCCCCATCATATACCTGACAGGCGCAGGGGGCCGGTGCCAGGGCTTCCGGGCACAGACCCGCACATAATCCTTCTTGTTGACATTTTCCAGGAACTTGACATAAAGGCGCTGGTAACGGTTCTTCGCGTCCCCAAAATACCCCAAATACTATGGAGGGGAACAAAATGCACGTGAGTCTTAAGAAATACATACAGACAGGAAATAAAGTGGAAGCTTCAGGGAGTGGGGAAAGGCATGTGGGGGTCCTGCCAACACCCTAAATCCCCCCCTGCCCCAAGGTGCCCCAGCACAGATGCCCTGCAGGGCACCTGCGTCTCCACTGCCTTTGGGACACTCACGTTGCTGGTGGCACAGAACTGTCGTTGCCCATCCTTGATCTCCGGGGTGAATTTCTGCAAGAGAGCCTTCTGGACACGCCAGATGGGGGGCGGCTCACGGCCCGTCTGCAGCGCCAACTGAGGGGGGGGAGCAGCGAGGCCAGCAGGTCAACACCTTCCTGGCCCTGCCCCCCAGCTCCTGGCCCGCTGTTTACCCGCATTCACGCCCTGCAAAAGGGCATGCTTGTGGCAAGTGTCCCAGTGTCAGGCTGAGCACCTTCTCCAGCGCCGGGACAGGCTCAACCGCTGGGGGCGCCGCTCCAGCCTGGCGCCTTCCCCGCAGCACTCTCCCCCAAAGCTATTCCCCACCTGGACCACACAGCAGACAGGATGCTGAGGGATGTACTGCAATGGAATGGATACCCCCCCTTACAAATTCCCTGTGGGGTCTTTGTTCCAAAGACAAGCATTTATTACCCAATGGAGGGAGGCTGTCGTGTGTCCCCAAGACACAGGCAACCAAGGCCTGCATCAGCCTTCCTACCGCGGGGCAGGGCATGGCGGGAGAAAGGCTCCTCATCTCTGTTCCCACACCCCAACACTGATGCCTGTGCCCCCCCACAGCCCTGGGAACAGGCCTACTCGTCAGCTCAGCTCCTGAGCTCGGGGAACAAAGAGAGTCCCAGAAGACCTGACATGGGCGCAGCACAAAGAGTGAACAAAGTCCAGAGCACGAAGACAGCGGCCCTGAAGGCAGCGCCCTGCAAGGAACATGGGGCTAGTTCAAGGCTGGGGACTATTACGTCACTGCTTGGGATAAAGAGGAGGGTGGGGAAGGTGCCTTGGGTCTGTGCCAACCCCAAGCCGGTGCCAGGCAGGCCCTACACACACCCGCCAGTCACATGATACCCAGGATCCCTGGTGCAGAGGACAAGGCCAATCAATTGCTCCTGTCTGCACAGGAGGCCTGGGATCCATTAGTGATGTCTGGCCTGGCAGCAGCTACCACTCCAGGCCTGTGTGCCTGATGTCGCCTGTTCCTGGTTTCCAGGCAGCTGTTAAGCTGCTATATCAGTAAATTGTCTTGTCCTTCACATCAGCCCCAGGGAGCGGAAAGAAGGGGCAAGGGTGTATAAGAGTCTAGGATGGATTTGAGTGACACTGATGTCCAGAACAATTCTTGGCTGTCTCAGACAAAGGATGCGGCACCCCAATTCATATCTCTTTGGGTCCCACTCTTGGACCCGTCGGAGGTACAAGGAAGGCAAAGCTCATCTCAGACCACTCCTTGCCCTGTGGGGAACCAGAGCCCCCATGCAGTCTACAGCCTGGTACTGGGCCTGTTTGCGCTCCTTCACTGGCCTCTGCCCAGACCCTTCAAAGCACAGCAGACCCCTCCCCCCACCCCTTTCACACACAAGGCACAGCAGACCCCACCCACTCCCTCAGGGAGAGCCCATCATAAAACCTGGGTCAGTCATGTTCAAGTCAAACTGTGTTATGGGTCTGGCCCCCACACTGATTGTTTTAAAGTATAGCAGCCAACAGAGTAACATCACGGGGTGCTTGAGGTGCCAGGGATCAAACTCAGGTAACTATCTCCCGCCCAGTAGGCTGAGTCTGAAACCCCTCCACTACATACCGATCCCCAAACCACCCAGGGACAAGTTTTCCCCAATTCAACACTTTCAACCCTGAGGCACCATCCTTGCCTAGGATCCAAGTGGAACCTGCAGCACCCAAGCTCCACCTTTTGTTTTCATGTCAATCACATCACTGACCACGCCCCCTCTCGTTGGGCAGTCTTACAATCACCAAGTCCCATCTCTGGAAGTCCCTGCGGATTTGAGGTTATCTGACTGAGGTAGCCAATAAAAAGAATACTGTCATCTCATCCCCACAACCCCTCCACACACACATTAAGGGGAACCTATCGGAGTCTCATCTCAGGTATTGGCCAGGAGAAAGCAGGGGGAATAAATAAGCTAGAATCACCCAACTTGCTATTAACAGGGAAGCTCAGGATCCGATCGTAAGAATCTGTGGTACAGAACTGAGGTCGTACGCAGCCTACCACGGAGTGCACCCCAACATAATCTGGTACCTCCCCATTACCCATCCAGCCACTCAACTCCATGGTCCCTGGACCTCACTAACACACGATGTTTTTTCTCATCCTGGAGCTTGCATAGGCTATGGCCTCTGCCTGAACTGGCTTCATGTGGCGCTCAGACCTCATCACATCCAGCGCAAATCTTGCATATCCCCCAAGAACTGGGAGTGAACACTCATCAGGAAGGGGAAGGCTGATCCACAAGGTGCAGTTCAGCCATAACTCCTCACACATGGCCCACGTATTTGAAATGCTGCTAATCAAACTGAAGCTAAATGTGAAACAAGGCCCCCCCCCACCTCCCCGCCAAAACTGGATGTCTAAGTCTTTTTCTTTTTTAAAAAAATTTTGCTTTTGGGTTATACCCGGCGATGCACAGGAGTTACTCCTGGCTCATACACTCAGGAATTACTCCTGATGGTGCTCGGGGGCCCCTATGGGATGCTGGGAATCGAACCCTGGTCGGCCACGTGCAAGGCAAACGCCCGGCCGCTGTGCTATTGTTTCAGCCCCTGGATGTCTAAGTCTTGATCTAAAAAAAAAAAAATGGGAAACATCATAGCACTTTTTTTCTTTCTTGGTTACAAGTTGCAAGGTATTTCAGACACACTGTTGCAGATCAAATACATCGTTTTGAGCTACACCTTGCAGGGTGCTCTCACCAAAGTGTTCTGGGGTGGTTCCCAGGAGTCAAACCTGTACCTCTTGCAGGCAAAGCATGAGCTATCTGTCCAACGTCTAAAATATTCCATAAGAAATTATTCCATAATGTTGGATAACATTGGTTTGACCTTTTTGTGCCCTGTCCCCACCCCCCACTCCAGGAAGCTTAAGTTTACTGAGTTACACACCCATCATAGTGCTCCCAAGAATACCCTCTTCCATCATGCACTCCTAATCTACTGTGTTTATCTTTAACCTCTCCTTTGTGCTCTTCTTCCCCTATCTGTTAATCACTTTTATCCCCAAACCAGACCTGGGACTTGTAAAGTCATAGTCTTCAGAGCACTCGATTTTTGTATATGCAAGTAAAATACTGCTATTTTCTTCCCTTTATGTCCTTTGCAGTTTACTGCATAGTTGGGGTTTGCTTTTGTTTTTGGGTCACACCTGGCGATGCTCAGGGGTTACTCCTGGTTCTGCACTCAGGAATCACTCCTGGCAGTAGTTGGGGGACCATATGGGATGCTGGGAATCAAACTGGGGTTGGCCACATGCAAAGCAAATGCCCTACCCACTGTGCTATTGCTCTAGCCCCCTTACTGCATAGTTTACTTTAGAGTAATGTCCTTTTTGTATAGACACAGAAGGACAGTTAATGCTATGCTTTTGTAACTTGGAAGTTAACTGACTCTGAATAATATTTACTCCTGGGCATCCATATTTACTTGATTTGAACCTCAGTTGCCCTTACTTGCTAACACCCCCAAAAGGAGGGTCTCAGCGAGGGACTTGGGTGAACCCAGGACAAGCCGTAAGCTACACAGGCATTGAAAAGGGACAGGCTAAGTGCCACAAGAAGTATAGTAAGTTAAGAGCATGGTCATGGAACAAACTCTGTCATGAACCTAAAAGAAGCAACTGAGTAAGGACCCTGATGGGGTTAGGAAAGACTAACCTGGCCTGTGTTCTGTAGTCTGAGATACCTAGTGAGATGTCTCCAGGGAAACCCACCCTTTAAGCTGAATACATCTCTTATGTCCACAAAAAATGACTAGAAATATTAAGAGGCAAATTAAATGACTGTTGAAGTAGATACTGGTTAAGGAAAGGAGAAAGCAATGCACCTTTTTTTTTTTTCTTTTTGGGTCACACCTGGCGATGCACAGGGGCTACTCCTGGCTCTGCACTCAGGAATCATCCCTGGCAGTGCTCAGGGGACCATATGGGATGCTGGGAATCGAATCCGGGTGAGCTATGTGCAAGGCAAACGCCCTCCCTGCTGTGCTATTGCTCCAACCCCAGCAATGCACCTTTGATAGAATCCTGCCCTGGAGCAGGTCTCCTAGCAGGAATCTAGAGTGCTGAACCCCCAGATGAAATTTTGTCTTTGAGTTAATCTCCCAGAAGAACTTCCCCTGAAGGAAGGGCTTTACATGTTTACTGATATGATAATGTTCCATCACACCTATGTGTACCCCCACCCCGCATGATTTCTATATAACTACACTGTGAGACTAGAATAAACTGTCACTGACGACCAACCAGCCTGTGGCCCCATTCCTTCCTTCCCTGTTTCTTCCTTTGTCGACCAGCCTAGGGAGACAGTTCTGGCCACGGAACGCACCATGGAAGACCCTAAGAGAGGCCTGAACGACAGTGCAGGACAAAATTAATTAATTAATTAATTAATTTTTAAAAAGTACAGCACATGGGGCATTTGCCGTGCCCTGTCCTGCCATCCCATATGGTCCCCTGGACCGCCAGGAGAAATACCTGAGTGCAGAGCCAGGAGTAACCCCTGAGCATTGCTGGGTGTAACCCAAACAAACAAAAAATATTATTTTATAAGGCCATAAGAAATTATGGTCTTGCGGGGGCTGGAGTGATAGCACAGCGGGTAGGGTGTTTGCCTTGCATGCGGCCAACCCGGGTTCGATTCCCAGCATCCCATATGGTGCCCTGAGCACCACCAGGAGTAATCCCTGAGTGCAGAGCCAGGAGTAACCCCCGTGCATTGCCGGTGTGACCGAAAAAGAAAAAAAAAAAAGTTGGCCATGTGCAAGCCAAACGCCCTACCCGCTGTGCTATCACTCCAGCCCCTGAATAGTTTTTAAGTTGTGTTTTGAACTCAAGTCTCATGCCTGGAAGGCTTTACTGCTGATCCACATCCCACTCTCAACCCCTTTAGTATTTTGGGCTTTGTTTCCGCTTTGGGTCACACCCAGAGATGCTCAGGGGTTACTCTAGCAACGAACTCAGGAATTACCCCTGGAGGTGCTGAGAGACATTACTAGATGCCAAGGACTGCCACATGCAAGGCAAGGACCCTCCCTCCTGTATGATCTTTTGAGCCCTAGTATTTTGGTTTTTATTTTGAGGCCATATCCACCCAGAAGTGCTTAAGGGTTATTCCCCCAGCTCTGGGCTCAGAGAAAGAGCAGTGCTGGCAACTAACCCCATGACCTCCAGTGCTTGCTCAACTCACTGAACTCTCTAGCGCGTCTCGTTCTTGAAAATATGAATTGGCTCATCTATTTCTACTGAACTGCCATTGTTCTTCTAGAACACTCTATGGTCTGTGGTCCTTTTTTTTTTTCTTTTTGGGTCACACCCAGCGATGCTCAGGGGTTACTCCTGGCTCTGCACTCAGGAATTATTCCTGGCGGTGCTCCGGGAACCATATGGGATGCTGAGAATTGAACCTGGGTCGGTCTCATACAAGGCAAATGCCCTACCTGCTGTGCTATTGCTCCAGCCCCTGTGGTCCATTTTTATAGCTCTGTGAATGCAGCATCTTTTTTTCTTCTTCTTTTTTTTTAACTTTTTGGTTTTTTGGGGGTTTTTTTTTGCCATGGCTGTCAAAGCTTAGGCAATACTCCTAGCTCCAACATTGATATTGGAATGCTCAGAATTGAACCTGGAGGGCCGGAGCAATAGGACAGCAGGGAGGGCATTTGCCTTGCATGCAGCTGACCCGGGTTCAATCCCCAGCATCCCATATGGTCCCCCAGCATGGCCAGGAGTAATTTCTGAGTGCGAGCCAGGAATAAGTCCTGAACATCACTGGATGTGACCTGATCCCATATATATATATATATATATATATATATATATATATATATATACACACATATATATATATTCACAGTGAATTACAAAATTATTAAAGGAGAGTTAAAAAAAAAAAAGGTCTGGAGCAACAGTACACTGGGTCGAGCACCTGCCTTGCACAGGGCCTACCCAAGTTCAATCTGCAGCTTCCTATATGGTTCCTGAGCACTGCCAGCAATAATTTCTGAGTTCTGATAAAAACAAAAAGAAAAGAAGAACAGCAAAGACTAAGTGGCAGAGGGGCCAGAGAGATCATTTGGGGATCTGGGTACCAGCTTGCAAGTGGGTAACCCAGTTCGATTCCCCAGTACCCCATATTACCCCCAGCCCTACCAGGAGCAATCCCTGAGCTCAGAGTGAGGAGTAAGCCCTGAGCACTGCTGAGTGTGGCCCCAAATAGCTCTGCCAGTAAGTGGCAGAGACACAAACTCAGAAATACACTAACTAGCTAGCCCCACATCACAAAAGCTGCCACATTTGACACTAGAGATTTGTTCACGATCACTGTGGGGAATGAAGGAAGGAAAAAAGGGAGGGAGGGAGGAGGGCCCCTTCAGTGTGTCCCCAAGGCACAGCCCCAGACAAAATGTCAGACCTCCCTCCACACACATAAGCACCCCATTTCACACAAGAGTCAAATGTGAAGATTCGCTTTTGGGGAGTTAGTTTGGTTGGGACCACCCCCAGCTGTGCTTGGGGTGTACTCCGGGAGGTATTTTGGGGGTCCCAAATGATGGCAGGGATAGAGCCCAGGCCACCAATGAGCTCACTCTGGCTCCAAATGTAGGAGAATTGGATCCACTGCTCCAGCACAACTGAAACTGAGCTTTTTATTTGAGGGGGTCGGGGCTCATTTCTGTAAATACCTAGTCTGAGTGTGAGGGGCCTGAAATTGGGGTGCTTGCGTTCAGCGATGCTGGTGGCCACAAAGGCTCTATTCCCACTAGTGCTCAGGGGACCACCTGGTACTAGGGATTGAACTGGGGTTGATCTGCATGCCAGGCATAAGTTTTAGCCCTTGACTAGGGCCCCCCGCTTAAGCTGTGCTCCTTAATAAACATGCCACCATGGGCCGGAGCCATGATACAGTGGGGGAGCATTTGTACTGTTCACAATAGCCAAAATCTGGAAACAACCCGAGTGCCCTAAACAGTGGGGGAGCATTTGCCTTGCAAGTGGCCAACCTGGGTTTGATCCCCAGCACCTTCTATGGTCCCCTGGGCTACCAAGAATGATCCTGAACTCAGTCAGGAGATCACTGACTGGGTATGGCCTGCAAACAAAACAATCAACAGGCCACCAGCCTGCCCTGCCTCCAGGTTCCATGAACAAATCTGCATGTGAATGTCGGGTGCAGTCCTGGGGCTGTGGGCCATTCTAGCACACACTCATGTTGTATTTTAAGACTCTGAATCCTGGCCTGGCCCCTTCCCCTGCCCTGTGCCAGCTGGGATGTGGTGTCAGATGGCGCTGGCACCAATCCCGGCCTGCCACCCGTGCACTAGCAAGTCCATCCCTGACCATGAACTTCCTCGTCTGCAAAAGTCCAGGCTGGGCGCCCAGTAGCATCGGCCATGGTCACTGTCAGTGTCTGAGGATATACAGCCGAGAGCTGAGCTGGACACTCAGAAATGAGCTCCCAGGGGCCAGAGCAATAGTACAGTGGACAGGGCGCTCACCTTGCATGTGGACCACCAGGCTTTGATCCCTCACACACCACAGGGTCCCCCAAGCTCAGCGAGTATGATGCCTAAGTTCAGCGCCAAGAAGACCTGAGTGAGCACCACTGGGTGTGGCCCCAAACCAAAAACAAACAACAAAAGGCTCTCACAGTCAGCGGCACAAGGTTTGTTGCTGCCTGGAACGAACTAGAGCACTGATCCTTAGTCACCCTAGACACGAAGGGCAATTATGGAGACACAGTGGTGTTGGCTGCACCAATAAATATCCTGAATATGTGAACAGTGCACTCACAAAGGCTAAATAAGGGGTCAGAGAGCAAGAACACTGTGGTTAGGTGTTTACATTGCACACAGCTGAGCCCAATCGGACTACGGCACCACATGGGAGGCACCACCAGGGGTCGCTCCTGAGCACAGGGCCAGGAATAGCCTTTGAGCACTACAGGTGGGGCCAGAACTACAGGTCAGAAAGTATGGAGCTTGCCGAGAACAACTGACCTTGGTTCGATCCCGGACACCCCACTGGGTCCCCAGGGCCCGGTAGGTATGAACCCTGAATGCAGAGCCAAGAGAAAGCCCCAAGAACCGCCAGGTGTGGCCCTTCAGCGGCCAGAACATACAGTACAACAAGGCTGGGCTCGGCATACAGGATGGCCGGGTTCAAGTTAACCCCAAACCAACAAAGGCAAGCAGATCGCTGTTACTATCCTTATAATGAACTCATCATACCAATTCACCACATTTTTGTTTGGGGACCTCACCCAGCAGTGCTCAGGGCTTACTATTAGAGGTGCACAGGGGACCATGCACGTTGTCGGGATTGAACCCAGGTCAGCCGTGTGCAAGGCAAGCACCCTCCTCATTGTACTACTGCTTACTCCCCCCCAATTGTACTTTTGAATCATACAAATGTAACATAGAACATGCAATATACACTAAGGGTGGTTTCTGCCTCGGGGCAATACACAGAGAAGTACACAGAGACGCTCAGAGGAGGCTTAGGTTCCAAGTGGCCAAATGGGTGACAGGTGTAAGTGGTCACTGGCCCAGCTCAGGCCCTGGAGTAGCCCTACATAGGCATCCAACCTCACTGACCCCGGGGGAGCACCGGGTCTCATTCTTCATGTGCACTGAAGCAAGCAAGACCTGACTATTTCGGACCAGAAAGGAGAAAAGGGCTCTGTGGACTGCTAGACTCTGTCCTAACGGTCGCTACATGAGTCACTACATACCCAGCCATGATATGTAAAAGTGACAGCCAATGTTGGTCAATAAAAGTTTATTTAAATAACAGAAAATGGGCTACTTTGGGCTAACCTTTGGAGTAGAGTAACTTTAAGTGATGAACCGGCTGACTTTTTTTTTTTTTTTTTGCTTTTTGGGTCACACCCGGCGATGCACAGGGGTTGCTCCTGGCTCTGCACTCAGGAATGACTCCTGGCGGTGCTCAGGGGACCATATGGGATGCTGGGAATCGAACCTAGGTCTGCTGCGTGCAAGGCAAACACCCTACCCGCTGTGCTGTGGCTCCAGCCCCGAATCAGCTGATCTTCATGAAAGTTTAGGGGATGAAAAGAACAAGGGAAGCTTGGGGCGGTGAGACCCCTCACAAGTTTAGCTTCCAACAACATCTCAGAAGGACAAGGACTAGGGCAGCTGGGCCTGGCAGGTGAAACATACAATGGTCTCCCTGGACCAGGGGGTGCAGAGAACCGTGCCATCTGGACTGGCTCAACCACACGGTTTAGGCACAAGAGACCAAACGACCCCGCTCGGCCTGTCATGTGAATGACAGATTATCCCTCAGGAAGACCTGGCTGTCCCTCCAGCACAAGGGCACCCCATGGCAAAGCAGCCAGGGGGTGGCCGTCTGTGCCACCTGGGGTCCCTCCACCTCTAGCTTTGTGCCCAACTGCCAGCTGGCTATTGGCAGCGGCTCATAAACCCATGGGCTGGGCTGAGCGCTGAGACAGACGGTGGCTGTGTCCCGTAGGCACCAGGTGGGCGTGGGGGGCACTCACCTTGAGGGAGGGGATGTCCTCGGCACGGATGACGAACTCGTCGCGCTCCCGGAAGATGCCCTCGCCCCCGCTCTCCCCTGCCTCCTCATCGGTCTCGCCGCACACAGCCGCAGTCTCCTGCTTCTTGGCCAAATGCAGCGGGCGGGCGTCGGGCGGCTCGGGGTCTTCGGGGGACGCTGCTGGGGGCTCCTCGGGAGGGGGGGCAGAGGCGGCGGCGGCGGGCTGGGGGGCCGGTGGCGGCGGCGGGGGTGGCGGCGGCGGCGGGGGGTGGCGGCGAGGGCAGCGCGGGTGGCACCGCGGGTGGCACCGGTGGCGGCGGCGGCGGTGGCAGCGGGGCCGGCGAGCTGGGCGCGGGGGCCACCAGCGGAGGTGGCGAGGGCAGCGGCGGCAGCGCGGGAGGCGCCGGAGGAGCCGGCAGCTGCGGCAGCGGCGGCGGGGGCGGTGGGGGTGGCGGCGGCGGAGGTGGGGGCGGCGGCGGGGGCGTCGTCGGGGCTGGGGGCGGTGACGGAGGGGGCTTCTCCTCCAGCAACGGGGGCTCTGGGGGGTAAGAGGGGCGTCAGGGCAGGCTGCGGGGCTGCGAGCCCCCTCCCGCAAGTTTGGCTTTCAGCGACATCTCGAGTTAGCAGCTGGGCTGTCGGTGAAGTCTCCGCGCCCCGTCCACCCGCTCTCTAGGGTCCGGCACGGCATCCTGCCCGACGACGTCCCTGAGCCCCTCAGAATCGTGTCTGTTCCCCAGTTCTGCTCTCCACTCTGTGTGAGACCTGCAGGGCCCTCAAAGCGCCACTCCCCGCCGGAATTAGCATCCAGGCGCTTCTCCCCACTGTCTTAGAAGCCGTCCTCCCCAGCAGCTGGGGTGTCCCCACCTCGCCCCTATCCTATCCCCACACTTTTTTTTTTTCTTTTTACTTTTTGGATCATACTGGCGATGCTCGGGGGTTACTCGTGGCTCTGCACTCAGGGATCACTCCTGGTGGGGCTCAGGGGACCCTATGGGCTGCCAAGGATCGAACCCAGGTCAGCTGTGTGCAAGGCAAAAGCCCTCCGGCCTGTACTCTGGCTCGGACCCCTCCCTCCAGCTCCTCCTCCCCGTCCCCCCTCCCCCCGCCCCTCCTAGGCCTCTCACTGTATCTGTGCCCTAACACCATGGTTTGGCCATTTCCCTTCCTGCTCCTGCCCAGGGCAGGACGGACCGTCCTGAGGCTTAAGTGTTTGCCTTGCACACTGCTGAATGGGGCTGGATCACCAGCACTGCTCCACCACGTGTGGCTAACGGGTCCCCCCAAATAAAGTCCAGGGCTGGAGATAGTACAACAGGGAGAGTGCTTCCCTTACACGCGGCTTACCCAAGGTCTATCCCCGGGACCCCTTAATCTCCTAAGCCTCACCAAGAGCAATCTGAGTGCAGAGCCAGGACGCCCTAAGCACCACCAGATATCTCCCCCCCTCACCCAAAACACCCAATTAAAAAAAAAAAAAGAAAATCGAATAAAAGTAAAATATGACTTCCCTCCAACCCATCTCCCCTCAGCACCCCAGACTAATCTCCAGTGTGCCTCCTGGGCCCCAAGACCAACCCAGCACCTCTGCTCTGGCCCCTAAACGTCACTTCCAAAGAGAATAGCCCCTTTATTATGATTCAGCACCCCCAGAGTAAGGTTCAAGAGAACCCTCCCCCAGCTCCAGGGGTTATGCTGAGACCCCCCCCCACAATCTCTAGCTTCTCCCCAAGGCCCCCTTGAACTCTGGATGGCCTGTGGGCTGCTGAATGGACAAACCCTGGGCTCATCCCAACTCTAGAGCCCTTCCCCGTCTCCCCCTGTTCCTCCTCCGCCCGTCCCCAGTCTGAGGGGCTTTCTGAGCAGGACTGGCACCCATGTCTAACTCCCACTGGGTGGGGGGGGTTTGTTTCGGCAATGATTGGGGAGCCAGCCATAGTAGGACACACGCCAGGGAGGTGCTTTCCCTCTGTCTGCACCTACTTGGGCTAAGGTACTCATCCTTAACACTCCAAAGGGTTCTCTGAGCACTGTCAGGAGTAAGCTATGAGCACCGCCCAGTGCGTTCCCATTGCCATATGTCCCCCCAATCCCAGCTCCGGTCCCCAAATACCTGTTTGGTCCTTTAATGTTTGGCTCCTCCATGGGTCTTGCTAACACCCCTTTCTATCACCCTCAGATCTCATCAGACTTCCTCCTCCTCCTCTTCCTCTTCCTCCTCCTCCTCCACTCTCTGGTCTCAGCTCTGCCCTTCCTGCCTGTCTCCTCAGAGCCCCTAGGAACCCCACAGCTCACCACTATTCATATGCCTCCCGTTACCCCCAAATCACATTCCTCACTCCCCCTTTCCCATCTTCTACATACCGCTATTCCCTAGGCACCTCAGGGCCTTCAAACACCTTCTGTATTTGTTTTTAGGGGCCATACCCAGCAGTGCTCAGGGGTCACTACTGGCTGGATTCAAAGGACACCCTGTGGGGTGCTAGGGATTGAATCTGGGTGAACTGCATACAAGGTAAGCACCTTTCCAGTTGTATTACCCAACCTTCTATTATTATTATTATTATTTTTTTGCTTCTTGGGTCACACCCAGCGATGCTCAGGGATTACTCCTGGCTTTGTACTCAGGAATTACTCCTGGCGGTGCTTGGGGGACAATATGGGATGCTGGGGATTGAACCCAGGTCGGCTGCATGCAAGACAAACACCCTACCCGCTGTGCCCGCTCCAGCCCCCCCCCACCTTCCATTTTTCCAGGAGGGTGGAAGGGTCTACATCCAGCAATGCTAACAGGTACTCCTAGCTCACTGCTCTGTGTGGTGTTAGGGACAGAACCCAGATAACCTGTATGCAAAAATGGTAGTACTCAGACTCTCATGCTCTCTCTGTCCCTCAAGCCTCCCTTTTTGGGGGGTAGGGTGTTGGGAACATACAAGACAGTGCTCAGAGCTTACTCCTGACAGTGTTCAAAGAATCATTTGCAGTGTTATGGATGAGTACCGACCCAAGCCCAAGTATGACTTTTTTTTTTTGCTTTTTGGGTCACACCCAACGATGCTCAGGGATTACTCCTGATTCTGCATTCAGGAATTACTCCTGGCAGTGCTTGGGGACCCATATGGGATGCCGGTGATCGAACACGGGTCAGCCGTGTACAAGGCAAACACCCTATCCACTGTATCATCTCTCTGGCCCCACCAAGTTGACCTTCCTGGCCCTTCAAGCCCTTCTCTCACGGTCCCATACACCCCCCAGTTCCAGCTCCTGCCCCCAGGTACCTGTTTGGCTCTCTAAGGCCCATGAATTTTGATCATACTCTCTCAGAACCAACCCAGCCCCTCCAAGCACGGCCACTAGGCCAGAGGGAGTTTATCAAGTGCGTATGTGCCGAGCAAGTCGGGAATGACCCCTGAGCACTGCTGGGTGTGGCCCCCAAACAGTAAAAATACAGAACAGAAAAACAGACCAAAATTGTTTTCGGCTTCTGCTCCCAACCACTTCCAATTGAAGGCTTTCAGCTCCTTCATGCTCCCGCCCCTCTTTCTTTCTCTGGGGCTTCTGGGTCACGCCCTGCAGTGCCTGGGGGATACTCCAGCTTGTAGCTCAGAAACACCCCTGGCCGTTCCTTGGCCAGGGCTGGCCCCATGCAGCGCCTGAACTCCTGTACCATCTGCTTGCAACTGCCTGCCCCATAGTCCTTCCCTGCTCCCCCACACCATTCTCCCTGTCCTTCACCACACCCCCCTGACTCCTGTCCCCCCGCACCCACCCCGCCTTGGCCGCACCATGCTCTGGAATCTGCCCCCCACAGCACCTATGGGCAGACAGGACAAAGCCCCATTCTCAAGACACTGTTTATCCTCAATCAAGACGCTCTTTTTGAGGCCAGAGACACAGGACAGCAGGAAGAGCACTTGCCTTGCATGCGGCCAACCCGGGTTCTATACCAGCACCCAATATGGTCTCCTGAGCACCGCCAGAAGGGATTCCTGAGTACTGAGGGTAAACCCCCACCACCACCACCACCAAAAAGGAAAAAAATCTCTCCTGGACTAGAAACACAATACACCAAACAGAAAACATAAGTCTGCACATTTGATGTTCATACTCAATCCCCAGAACCCTGGGAGCTACGCCCCACCCCGAAACCAAGCACCCCTGGGAATAAACCAAAAGCATAGAACCAGGAGTAGCCCTGACTACTGCCAAGTATGGCTCAAAGAGCCCCCAGCCCCCTCAAAAATGGAAAAAAAAAAATCCCACAGAAATATTTTCCTTTTTTTTTTTTTTTTTTGCTTTTTGGGCTCACACCTGAAGATACTCAGGGGTTACTCCTGGCGATGCTCAGGAGATCAAATGGGATGCCGGGGATTGAACCCAGGTTGGCTGCATGCACAGCAAACGCCTTCCTGCTGTGCTATCCTGCTCTGGTCCCAAACTTCCTTTCTTTTATTTTTGCTTTTTGGGTGACACCCAGCGATACACAGGGGTTACTCCTGGCTCTGCACTCAGGAATTACCCCTGGCAGTGCTCAGGGGACCATATGGGATGCTGGGAATCAAACCCGGGTCAGCCGCGTGCACAGCAAACGCCGTTCCTGCTGTGCAATCGCTCTGGTCTCGAAATTCCTCTCTTAACCACACAAGTCTACATCACTCACGTGGCATCCCTTGAACAGTGCACAACCTGTGCAACCAAACAGACCACAGGAAGCCCTGCCCATCTGCCCCCAGGTTGGCGGCTCAGAGCTTACCTGGTGTGCCAGTGCTGCTAGCACTGGGAAGACCCGGGAGTGGGGGCGGCCCTGGGACAGCAGCCTCCGTGGTTAAGGACGGCCCATCGGGTGGGGAGGTGTCCTTGGGCCCGGTGAGGGGCGGGTCATCCAGGGCAGAGATGGCCGAGGAGATGCTCTCCTGCAGGTCCCGGTTCTTGGCCACGGAGTCCTCCTCGTCCGAGGAGAAGGAGGGCAGCGTCTCCAGGTTGCGCTTCAGCTCCTCATCCAGCCGCTTGCAGGGTGAGGGGCAGCCAAGCCCCAGCCCCTCACTCTCGGCCGCCTCCAGGGCGCCCCCCAGCCCAAAGGCGCCGGCAGGAGGTGGGTGTGGCACCGTGGGGGCGGTAGGGGGCTGCGGTGGCAAGATTCGGGTGGGCACAGAGGGCGGCATGCTCTTGGGGGGGCTGAGAGGGGGCGTCAGGCCAGCCTGGTAGAGGGGAGGGTGTCGCTTCCCAGACTTGAGGAAGTCCAGGAAGGACGCCATGAAGCCCGACTTCATCTCAGGCTGCTTCTCCTCCACCTCCTTGATCTTCGCCTCGATCTTCTCCCGCGTCAGGCTGGAGTCTAGACTGTTGTGGTCAGGGCCCGAGACCAGGTCACCAGATGACACGCCGAGCCCCTCGCCAGCCTTGGGTACAGACAGCTTGATCTAGATATGGGGGCAGGGGGGAATCAGGCCTGCCCCTCACCCAGGACTGCGGAGAGACACCCCCTCCCCATTCATCTCAAACCCCTGACGCTCCAAATCCCAGGCCAGGTGCAAGGAAGCATGTGCTCGGCGGGCAAGGGTCCCATGTCGGATTCCCAAGCACCACCGGGAGTGGCCCCCAAACACTGAACAAGGAGTGGCCCTCTGCCCTGCTGGGTGTGGCTCCAAAAGCAAATAGATGATTGTTTTTTGGGCAGGGAGGGAGCACACCTGGCTGTGCTCAGGGTGGGTTTTTCTTTTTCAGGTCACACCCGGCCATGCTCGGGGGTTACTTCCTGGCTCTGCACTCAACAATTACTCCTGGAGGTGCTCAGGGGACTATGGAATGCCAGGGATCAAACCCGGGTCAGTCGCCTGCAAGGTAAATGCCCTCCCCATGGGACTATTGCTCCAACCCCTTGCTCAGGGGTCAGCCCTGGAGTTACCCAGAGAACTCCGATGCAGCACCCAAGCCACAGGGCTAACCCAGGCCTATACGCACGACCAGCACCTTCGCCTTGTATTATTCCCCGTCTGTCCCCAAAGGGTGATCAAACATAGGCCTCACACACGCCAAGCATGTGCCTGATCATGGAACCATAGGCCCTGAACCTCCAAACCCCCGGCCCCTTCTCCCAGGTTCTAAAAAGACCAAACTGGGAACCCCCCTCAGGAGACACAGCAATCTGTCCTTGCCAACAGCCCAAAAGTTGGGGTGACTCCCTCATCTGAAGCCCCACAAGAATATAGGGTCCTAACCCACCAGAGCAGAACTCAATGACAAACTCATTGTCCCCAACTCTTGGGGACCCCAGTGTCCTTCTGTAGATACCTCCAGCATTAGAAGCCAGAACCCGGGCTGGAGCGATAGCACAGCAGGGAGGGCCTTTGCCTTGCATGTGGCCGACCCAGGTTCGATCCCCAGCATCCCATATGGTCCCCAAGCACTGCCAGGAGTAATTCCTGAGTGCAGAGCCAGGAGTAACCCCTGAGCATCGCTGGGTATGACCCAAACAAGAAAAAAAAAAAAAAAGAAGAAAGAAAAGAACCCAGAATCCACTCTCAGTGGTCTCCACTCATGCAAAGCACCCACAACCCCTGTCCCCTCACCTTCAGCGGCTTCAGGGGCTCCAGCCGGGGACCACCTGCTTCCTCAGCCTTCCTGCCCCGGCCTCGGCCGCGTCCCCGGGGCTTCTTGGCACCATCAGCCGGCGTGGATGCCGAGGCGGGTCCGTCTGTGGTGGGGACCTCCAGCGGGCGGATTCGGGGTCGCCCCCGGGGCCGGGGCGGCCCATCCCGTTTAGCCTTGGTGGGCTTGCGGCCGCGACGCCGGGGCCCATCGGGGCCTGGGTTGGGGGGACAAAAGTCAATGTCACCCAGTGGGGAGAGGGCCGGACGGGAGCGGCAGCTGGAGACCAGGTCAGGGAGGCGCCGGGGGTTCAGGCGGATGTCAGCGGGCACGTCTGCCTTGTCTTCATCCGCCTCAAACTCGTACTCCTGGGCGTACAGCTTCTTGGGCGTCTGGAAGGGGGGGTCGCGGCGCCGCAGCAGGTGGAAGGAAGACGTCTTCAGCAGCTTCTTTGGCTTGGTGGAACAGAAGATGGGCGAGGTGAGGCCTCCCTTGGGTTCCGAGGCGGGTGGCGGCGGGGGTGGCGGCGGCGGCGGCGGGGGTGCTGACTGGTGGGGGCCGCTCTGGATCAGGCCCAGCGGCTCTGCGTTGACCGTCGAGGGCAGCTCCGGTGGCTTGTTCGGGTCCAGGCCCAGCCCCGGAGTCTCAGGCCCTGCTCCAGACGCCCGGGCGGGGCAGTAGCCCCCATAGGGATCATAGGCAGGGGGGCCCGGTGGGGGTCCTGTTCCCGCCTTAGGGTCGCCCTCGTCCTCGGGGGCGCCCCCCTTGCCGTAGTCATCCGCAGCAGCACCCCCGAACATCTCCTCCATGGTGGGGAAGAAGCTGCGTTCCTCATCTTGGAGCAGGGAGTCGGGGAAGCAGATGGACGTCAGCGGCACGAAGCGGGGCGCCTTGGTGCCCTGAGGGCTGGGGCTGCGGTAGGCAGCTGTGGGATCCTTGCCCTCCGAGTTGGGTGGGCCCACGCCCGTGTCCCCAGGCCCAGGGGGCAGCGGCTCCAGGGCCCCCAGCAACTCCTGCATAGCCCCAGGCGGCTCCAGGCTCTCCTCGGGGCGCAGGCGGGGACTGGGGGCGCTGGGCTCCAGCCCGTGACCTCGAAGGTGGGCCTCCAGCTGGAGGGGGATGGGTGGTGGGGGTGGGGGCGGCGGGGGCTGGGGTGCCCCATCCCGAGTGGCGGGTTCAAGGAGGTGGACACCGACTTTGGGGGCGCTGGAAGAGGGGCTGGGGGCGTGGCTAAGAACAGAAGGGAGCAGCTGGGGGGGCGGGGGAGGCAGCACCAGTGGGAGGTCAGGGCCCCCCGCCTCAAGGAGGAGACCATGGGGGGTGGGCTGGGTTGGCTGGGCCGAGGGTGGTGGTGGTGGGGGGCTCTTCTGCAGGAAGGCCCCCAATTCCTTGGCACCTGCCCCATAGTGGACAACAGAGGTGGCCAGCCCCTCAGGGGTCTCGCCCCCCCGCTCTGGCCCTTTCTTCTTCTCTTTCAGCCTCCCCAGGCCCAGCTCCAGGGCCGCCGTGGCACCCTCGTCAAGGCTGGCACTGGTGCGGATGACGCTCTGCAGGTGGTACCGCTGGGGGTCTTCCTTGGCTAGCTCGTAGGGTGTGCCTGGAGGACCCCCAGCCCCGCCACTCCCCCCAAGTCCCTTGGAGGCATCCGCCGCCCCATCTTCCCCCACCAAGCTGTCTGCCCCTGAGGTCCGCGGTGGGCTGGGCGCCTGCAGGAGATGCTGGATAAGGAATTCCTCGTCCTCTGTGCGCTCGGTCGGGGGGCCTCCGGGACCCGCCAGCAGCTCGGAGCCGTCCCCCTTGCCCTTGTAACCACCGGCACCAGCAGCATAGCTGCCGGCTCCCGGGGGAGCCAGGAACGGGGCTGAGGCCAGGACGGAGCTTAGGTATTTGCCAGGGGCTCCTGGGGAGCCGACTCCGGGCGGGCGGCCAGGGGCAGGTGGAGACTGCAGGGGCCGGATGATATGTGAGGGGCTGGCTTCGCCGCCGCCCCCCAGGGAGCTGGGCCCCCAGCCTCCACCATGGCCCGACAGCGCAGGCGAATGGCCGGTGCTGTAGCTAAGGGACGGGCTGGCAGTGGGCAGCCCCTGGGAGTGGGCAGCGGGTCCAGGGTATGGCTCGCCCTGCACTCCATATAGCTGCCCCTGCAGCTGGTCCGGGGAGTAGCTCTGGCACGTGGCAAGGCCAGGAGGTGGGGGGCCGCTGGGGGGCTGTGGGGGGCCCCCAGAGTACCCTGGGCCTTTGCTCAAGTCCTGGGCTTGGCCTCCCCCGAAGCCCTGCCCGTAGGCCTGGGGGCCCAGAAGCCCTTGGGGCTGCCCGGGGGAATAGGCCTGGCTGCCCGCCGCCCCGGCCCCAGAGGCCTTTGTGGTGCCATAGGCAGCCGCAGGCCCACCCAGGCTCTGGCATTTAGGGGTGGCCGTGGAGCGGGGTGGCGGGGGCCTGGTGGCACCACCCGCAGCTGCTGCATAACCACCTTTGCCCGTCTTGTACCCCGGGGACTGAATGATGGGACGGTACCCCCCGCCACCCCCAGCACCGCCTCCCCCCGTGGCCTCCGGGCCGGCAGCCCGGCCTGAGGCCCCCGCCGCAGTGCCGCTGGGCCCCGCCTTGCTGGGCTCCCCAGCGCCGGGGGAGGGCTCCCCCCCACCCAGGGGGCTGCAGGCCAGGTTGGCACGGTGACCCATGGAGGGGTAGCTGCCTCCGCAGCTCAGGTAATGCTGGAGGGCATGGGCTGGGGGCGGCGGCGGGGGCTGGCCACTCGCCGGCCGCTGGTAGTGCTTAATGACCGTGTCCTGCCGGGGCAGGGCACGCTCGGGGGGAGGGGGGCCCGGGGCGGCCCCTGAGAAGTTGTAGAGCTGCGGGGAGGACTGCTCGGCAGCAGCGGCGGCAGAAGAGGAAGCGAGCAGGTTGAACTGAGTTGGGAGGTGACGGGGAGGGGGCGGCGGGTCTGGGGGGCCCGGGCGGTAAGGAGGGGTCTGGGCAGGTCCGAGACCAGCGGGCCCCAGCACACCACTGCCCGCCAGGCGCTCAAAGCCAAGCGAGGAGGGCACCGTGGGGGCTTGCGAGGGCTTCAGGTGAAGCACGTCGTGGGGGGACAGGAGCCCGTTAGCTGGGGGGCTGAACGGAGGGTCCTGCAGGCTCAGGGACGAGGGCACGGGGAACGTGCGGCTGCCGAAGGAGGCCGGGTGCTGGTAGGCCGACAGGGCCGAGGAGGACGGGAAGGTGCTGGAACCCGGCAGGGCACCCGAGATGAAGAGTTCCGTGGGGCCTGGCGTGTGCATGGCTGGGGAGGCCGGAGGAGACCAGAGGTCACGAGCCCACCCTGACTAACCCTGGCCCTCTGTGGGGGTCTGGCGCCCAGCTTACCTGTTTGCCAGGAAGGACTGCGGAACTGGGAAAGAAGCGAGGAGGCGGAGGGACCCGGCTGCGGGCCCCGGGACTCCAGGGCTGAGATGAGGTTCATGACGGAGGCGTCAGGCCCGGCGGAGCCCGCATGGTGGAGGCCAGTGTCAAAGAGTCCAGAGAGGCCTGGCCAGAGACAGGGGACGGGTCAGTAAGGTGAGGGGCGGGACAGGGTTCAAGGGGGGCTGTGATGAGAAGGCAAATGGGCAGATACAGGCACAGGGAGCGGACCATCCATACAGAGAGGACCACAAGGGAGAGAGGGGGACAGGAAACAGGAAGACGAATCACAGGGGGAAAGAGCACAGAGGGGAAAAGTAGAGGAAAGAGGAGGAGATACAGGCATGTAAGGAAGAATCACTCTGGGCAGGGTGGATTGGACAGGAGGCCAAAGTCTGGGGGGAAACCGAGAATGGGATGTCTGGAAAGGGGTTGATACAAAGAGTCGGGGAGAAGGAGAGAGCCAGCCAACTAGGACGCTCAAGAATCAAAATTGACAGCATAATTTGGTCCATCTAGGAAGGAGGGGGCCGGATTGAAGAAAGGAACCAATCAGAAGCGTCAGAGACAGACTAAGGTAGGAGAGCCAGGAACAGGGGGGCGGTGCAAAGATTCAGAGCCAATCAGGAAGAAAGGGAATCAGGAAGAAAGAATTCAGAAAACCTAGGAGCAGAGAATGAGGTAAATCCAGAGGGGAGAGACTGGGGGGTTGGGGGTGGGGGGCAGGGGTTGCTAGAGAGGGAGGAAACCTGATGAGGTGGGATTTGGGAGATGATGGGAAGGGGCAAACTGAAGCAAAAGAGTTGGGGGCAGAGGCCCAGGCAGCTGAATCTGGCATGAAATTAAACAGGGACCAGCAACCTCAGAAACAACCAATCAGATGAAAGATGGTAAGGGGCGGTAAAAAAACCTACGGTACGGCCAATTAGGAGGGGATGGAACTTTCAGCATCCAACCAGCTGCCTCGGAGGGCAGGCCAGGCCAGTCTGGGCGGGGCGGGATGGGGGCCGTACCTGCCGGGTGGTGGTTAGTAGCATAGCTTTGCAGTGGGTGGGGGGCCGCGTAGGCCTGGCGGTGTAAGATGTCCGTCTCAGGGTGCGAGGTCCTGGAGCTGCCATAGACCAAGCTGGATGGGGCAAGAGGGAAAATGTTAGAATATTCCCTGGAGCAGGAAACTCAGCAAATCCCGGAAGATTGGGGGACTCTTCGGCTGACTGGATGCTACCCTAAATTTAGTCAAGGACACAAGAGAATTCGGGTCTCCATCAAGCCCCACGAAGTAGAGCCCAGATTTTTAAAAAAACACAGGCACGGAGACAAAACACTGACTGGGAGGGGGGAGGGGAGGGGTTGAAGGGCTTGGGGGGGTGGGAAAGGAAGTGCCTTGGGTTTAAAAGTGAAAGGCAAGGCTGGATTGCCCCCCCCCCCATCGTACAGGTGACACAAAGGTGCACAAGGACCCCCCTCCTTTTGCAAACACGTGGAAATTCAGGGATTTGGGAGCAGGAGGCCGAGTGTTCCCCAAGCAGCAGGGCTGGGGGCGGGGAACGGCGAGGGGACAGGAGTAGGGAAAGTACCAGGTACAAGTGCTAACACGACCGCCATCCATCCCCCAGGGTTGAGGTTCAAATGCATAAGCCCATGCAAAGCCAGGTATGCAGCTCCCCAGCGGGAAAGACAAGAGTGTGGAGGTCACAAGGAAAATGCTCATACACGTGAGGGTCCAGCCCTGCCGGGGCTAGGAACCCAGGCGTGCAGAGGCAAAGGGCGCCAGGGGCAGGTGGAGTGAAGGCAAGGCAACAACAGGAAAGGGGCAGACTCGTCAGCCACTCGCCACTGGCACACACCCGGGAAACATCGACTTTCCCGTGCATCCGCCCAAGCGCGGCCCACACAGGTCACACTCTCCACTGCCCGCCATCAACTACGATTCTCGACCTGGAGGGTGGGGGGATTACAGGGGGCGTGTCTCTAATGCCAAGGGCCCCCCCTTACAAACAACCCCAGCATAGAAAGGGGGCGGGGCCCCATGCCCACTCTGCGCGCGGAATTTGGTGGGGGGGGGGCCCGCCGAGTGGCGCGGCCTCGCGCAGTCCCGGAACAATAGGACCGTGAGGGGGGGGCGCGCCCCCCAAGTCTGCGTTCCAAGTCTCCTTTCCCTTCCACCTTTTGCAGGACCAAAGCCCGGGGCGCGAGGGGGAGGGGTCAGCAAGCCGGGAATCCGAGGATGGGGGGAAATCCAGGCCTTGCTCCGCCAGTCCCTCCCACCTTCCCAAGGCCTTCCCGTCCGAAATTGTTTGTGCACCCCATTTCCCCCGCTGCATCTCTCCCTTTGCATGCCGGAGCTGGCTTTGGTGGAGTTTGCAATTTGCAAACTGGGGCGGCGGCGTGGTTGCAAACCGAGGAAGGCCGCTCCCTTGCAAGCCGGAGGGGAGTTTGCGATGCACGCGTCGCCGGGCGGGCCCGGCCCGGCCAGGCTCGGCGGGGCCCCCACCCCAGGGTCCCTTCCTCCAGGCCACCTTCGGCTCCTTACCTAGCTTTTGCTGACCTCTCGTAACTCCATCCCGCCCCGGCGCCGAGCGGGTCCCCGAAGCCGGCGCTGGGGTAGTTCCTGTCCATGAATTGGCCGCGGTGGAAATTGGGGGGAGGGGGAGGGAGGGAGGGAGGGAGGGGGCGCGCGCGCGCTCTCCTCCGCCGCCGCTCCCTCCGCTGCTGCTTTTTTTCTTCTCTCTCTCTCTCTCTCTCTCTCTCTCTCCCTCTCTCTCTTTTTTTCTTTGCAGCCGCGGAAAGGCCCGGGAAGGCCCCGGGCGGGGGAGGGAGGGGGCAGGGGCGGAGGGGCGGGCAAGGGAGGGGGTGCAGCCGCCGAGCCAAGGAGGGGGGAAGGGGGGTTCCCCCTGGAGGGAAAGGGGGGAGGTGGGACCCCGCTGTCTCCGCCTTTGCCCCGGCGCTTGCAAGAGAAAAGGGGGCGCGCGCTCAGGAGGGGGCGTCCCGGGCGGCCCCGGCGTGGGTGCGGGCGCTGGGTGCTCGCTCTCCGGCCGCCGCCACCGCCGCCTCCTCCTCCTCGGCGTTCACGGTGCAGCCATCTTTGCACAAGGCGGCTGGGGGAGGGGGGAGGGGAAGGGGGGGCGGGCGGCGGGGTGTCTGGCTGCGCTCCGCTTCCTCCCACAATCCCGTGCAAATGCAAAAAAAAAGAGAGAGAGAGCGAGCGAGCGAGCGAGAGAGAGAGAGAACGAGAGAGCGCGAGCGAGACCGAAAGCAACCAGGGCCTGGGGGTGTAGGGCGCTGCGTTTGTACGGAAGGCCAGCTCAGCCGCGCGCAGCCGCACCAAGGAAGGCGGTTCAGGCTTTTTTTTTTTTTTAATTTTTTATTTTTTTGCAGTTTCACTTTTTTTGCGGGGGGGTATCTTTTTCCAAAAGGCTTCTATTTCGGGGGAGAGCTCACCTCCACACACATACACGGGGTGCTGTGGTACACAGCACCCTCCCCTCATCTCAAGACCATGAAACGCCCCTAGGTGCACACCCGGAGCACCCCAGGAAGGACGATCCACCGTGCACAGCCAGGACCCTGTGTGCAGTGGTCGGTCACACCTGCTCTCAGGCGAGTCTTCCCAGACCCGGTGCTCCTGGGTCCGAGTTGCTACGCACTCCATGGGAGTGGGACAGGCTGAAGAACACAGGGGCCCGCGAGAGACACGCTGGCCACGGGGACCGGCTTTTATCCGTATGCGGCGGAAACACATGTGCCAACGCAGGCTTCGGGCTGGGCGACCCCTACTCCCACCCCACCCCACGCTCAGCTCCCGAGTTGAAGCCTGGGGGCTTCCGGAATCCGGTGCGAATCTGGGGCACAATTCTGGGAACCCGGGCTCTGAAACAGATCTTCAGCGAGACCTCCTGAGGCTGCAAGAAGAGGGGCACAGTGGGGAGTCAAAGACCGACTGTCTTTTCCGCCCCCACCCCAGACCTAGGCCACTCCGGGCCTCTCAGCCAATCCCGAACCCGCTAGACGGTAGCCCCACCTCCTGCTAAAGCCGCACACACGCCGCTGGACCACGCCCCCTGCCAATTGCTTGGACAACGCCCCCCGCGCCAAGCCCCTCCCAGAACAGGCTTATTTCCCCCAGGTCCCGCCTCCTGGGCGCGGCTCCTCCCCCTATGGTGCCCGCCCCTCGGCGCCCCGCCCCCGAGCACAAGCCTGGCCCTGTACCTCGTGTAGGGGGGCGGAGGCGCGTCATGCACCCCTGAGGCCGCGAGCGCCTGCTCGTAGGTGGGCAGACCCGGAGGTGGGGGTGGCTGCAAGGGCGGCGGCGAGCCTAAGGAGCTCAAGGGGCTGATGAGCTCTGCCCTGCAAATACAAAGGGTATGCAGTTAACCGGGTAACAGGGGCTATAGGGATATGACAGACCGGAGGGCGCTGGACTTGCATGAAGGCCACCAGAGTTCTATCCCTGGCACCTCACTTAGTCCCCTGAGCATCACCCAGCAGTGATCCCAGAGCACTGAGCCAGGAGTAAACCCTGAGCACCACTGGATGTGATCCCCCAAACAAACAAAAATGATAAACTGAGAGGTTAAAGACACAGGGGAAAAGATGAGAGATGACAGAGAACAGCTAAGGAGGAGCATGGACCAGAGAATGAGTCACCTTCACCCTGACCCTGAAGACAGGCAGATGGCACACAGGCAGAAACAGGAAACAGGCGCTTAAATGCACACGTGCCCCTGCTCCAGCAGAATCCAACAGAAAACCCTGCATAGCTGTGGGGTGGCAGGGACAGTGACAAGGGTGATGACAGGGGCAAGGACACACAGACAAAATCCAGATCTACACTCCCAGATCTCTCAGATGCACTCTCAACCCCAGACCACTCTACTCTCAGGGCTCACACAGAAACACTTTTCTCATTCATTTTCTTCAGGGCTTGGGCCACTTGTGTGGTGCTAAGGGGCTATTTCTGGCTCTGTGCTCAGGAGTGTCCCCTGGCGGTGTTCCAGTGCCCATATAGAGCATGCTGGGGTTTCAAACCAGGCCAGCGGGATGTAAGGCCTGACCACCTGTATCATCTCTCCAGCCCTTCATGTCCCCTCTTTCTCCCTGCCCTTGAGCAAGTGTAGAGAGAGGCCTGGGTGCCAGGCCGAGAGGCAGAGCACAGATGCCATCGGCATGAAGCCCTGGGTTCAACCCACAGCACACACGCACACACATGTACCAAAGAGCACACCTAGACACCTGCTCCCATACTAACACATGCATGCTATGCCCTGCAACCACGAAACTCACATACCACACACTCCCACACACCACAGGCCAGCCTGGACAGGGACAACAAACAGCCTCCACTGTGGGCCAGAGGATTGAGACAGACTCCACCATACACACACATGCACACACACACACACACACACACACGCAGACAAAGATACAGATACAGAGACACACAGAGAGAAACAGAGAGACACAGACACACAGAGACACACAGATATACACAGACACACAGAGACAAAAACACACAGACACAAATACACACAAACATACACACATGCAGACAAAGACAGATACAGAGACACACACAGATATACATGGACACACACAGACAGACAAAAACACACACACAAGGGGCCAGAGCGATAGCACAGCGGGTAGGGCGTTTGCGTTGCACGCGGCCGACCCAGGTTCGATCCCCGGCATCCCATATGGTCCCCCAAGCACCGCCAGGAGTAATTCCTGAGTGAAAAGCCAGGAGTAACCCATGTGCATCGCTGGGTGTGACCCAAAAAGAAAAAAAAAAACACACACACAGACACACACACATGCAGACAAAGACAGATACAGAGACACACAGAGAGAAACAGAGACACAGACACACAGAGACACACACAGACATACAGACACACACAGAGACACACAAAGAGACACAGACACACCTTTCACATGACTGCCACTGACCTCCCTCCACATCTTTCCGCTCAAGCCCTTAGATCTCCGTCCCCGCCCACTCTGTCCTTCACCCTCTGCTCTCTGCTCCCGGAAGAAGATGCCTTACTCTTGGGGACAGGGGTGTCGCGGGCCCCGATGCTGTCTCCAGTGCAGGTACCAAAAGGCTCCGAGGCCCACCAGGATGATGAGCAGAATGCCAGCTGTCAGTCCCACGGCCAGGCCGGCGACATCCACTCGTGCACGCCCTGTAGTGGGGGAGTATAAGAGGGGGGGGAACACTACCTCCTGGACTGCCAGGTACCCCCACATGCTAGGGAGGAGTGCAGGTCAAGAAGTCAGGCCACTTCTCAGCCACCTGACCTCATGGAACTCCTGTTCTCATGAGCTGCCCTCTGTTTCCTGCTCTGGAAAAAAAGGAACAATAACGGCACCCCCACAGCCTGAGAAAATGCCCTGTGTTCCACAGGGGCCAAAATCACTGATAGTGGGCCGGAAAAATAACACAGCAGGGAGGCAGCTGTCTTAGGCAGCTGTCTTGCTAGTGACCAACCTGAATTCGATCCCTGGCATCATATATGATCCCCCAAGCTCCTCCAGGAGTGATCCCTAAGTGCAAGCCAGGGTGAGTGCTGAGCACTGCTTGGTGTGGTCCCTGCCAAAAAAAAACCCTGACAGAGTCATCCAGATTCTGAAGATGAGACTCCAGGCAGCAGAGGGTCCTCCTGCACCCCCCATGGGGTGGGTCGAGGTTCCCGGGAGTCAGACATACACGGGTTTCAGGAAGCCCCACAATACAAGCATTGCCAGATTTGGAAAACACTAAAGTAGGCGACCCAATTCTATATGAATTTCAGGTAAGCAATGAATAATTATTTGGGGGGAAGGAGTGTTGGGACACAGGGGAACATGTGATGCCGAGATCAAACTCAGGTCGGCTGCTAGGGCTGGAGCAATAGCATAGCGGTTAGGGGCGTTTGCCTTGCACACGGCCGACCCGGGTTCGATTCCCAGCATCCCATATGGTCCCTTGAGCACCACCAGGAGTAATTCCTGAGTGCAGAGCCAAGAGTAACCCCTGTGCAATGCCGGGTGTGACCCAAAAAAAAAAAAAAAACAACTCAGGTCGGCTGCATATAAGGCAGCAACCGTACCCCTATACCCGGCACCCGAGATGGTCTTCCAAGCACTGCCAGGAGTAATCCCTGGGCACAAATCCAGGTGTAAGTCCTGAGCACAACCGGGTGAGCCCCCTCCAACAACAACAACAACAACAAATATATATACAAATATATATATATATATGTATACATATATATACATGTATATATATTCACATGTCAGTCTGAGTGTAGGCTTCAAATGCCTCAGCATTTCATGGTCCCCTGAGCACCAATGGGAGAAACCACCAAACATAGCATTGGGAATAGCCCCCCAAATACCACTCGGTGTGGCCCAAAATTTTTCCTTAAAAAATTTTCTTTAGGGGGCTGGAGCGATAGCACAGCGGGTAGGGCGTTTGCCTTGCACGCGGCCGACCCGGGTTCTAATCCCAGCACCCCATATGGTCCCCTGAGCACCGCCAGGGGTAATTCCTGAGTGAAGAGCCAGGAATAACCCCTGTGCATCGTCGGGTGTGACCCAAAAACCAAAAAAAAAAAATTTCTTTAGGTAGGGCTGGAGCGATAGCACAGCGGGTAGGGTGTTTGCCTTGCATGCGCCCAACTCGGGTTTGATTCCCAACATCCCATATGGTCCCCTGACCCAGGAGTAATTCCTGAGTGTATAAGTCAGGAGTAACCCCTGAGCATTGCTGGGTGTGACCCAAAAAGAAAAAATATATATATTTTTTCCCTTGGGGGCTGGAGCGGGTAGGGTGTTTGCCTTGCATGGGGCCAACCCAGGTTCAATTCCCATCATCCCATATGATTCCCCAAGTACTGCCAGGAGTAATTCCTGAGTGCATGTACCAGTAGTAACACCTGTGCATTGCCGGGTGCAACCCAAAAAGAAAAAAAATTGTCCTTGGAGGGTAGGAGCCAAAACACAGCAGGTAGGGCAGCTGGCTTGCATGCAGCCGACCTGAACCCTGGCATTCCACAGAGTCTGCCCAAGCACTGCCAGGAGTGATTCCTGAGTGCAGAGCCAGAAATAAGGCCTGAGTACTGCCAGGTGTGACCCAAAAATCAACAATTTTTTTTCTTTAGGGTTGGAGCAATAGCACAGAGGGCAGGACCTTTGCCCTGCCCTCTGTGGTTCAATCCCTGGCATCCCACATGGTCCCTTAAACACTTTCCAGAGTAATTCCTGAGTGCAGAGACAGGTGTGGGCTCAAAACAAAACAAAAATTCCTGGGCCAGGGAGATGGCTTAGAGGGCTGGAGTGCACAGAGTTCCAGTTTGATTACCAGCATCACTAGATCCCTGCCTCCCAGCACCTCCAGTAGGGCTAACATGGCTCCCCTTTCTCCCCACCAACTCTGAGGATAGCCCCACCCCCCACCAGCACCAGCAAGCAAAACAAAATGCAAAATAAAAGCTATTCATGTGGGTATGAAATACCAATGGCAAGGGAGGCCTGGGGTGGGGGAGGTCTGTATTTTCTCTGGCAATCTTTGCCCCCCACCACCAAAGCAGCCACTTTTACTGACCAGGCCACTGGGGGGAGTGTGATGCCAGTCTATTCACTGGCCAGCAGGGTCTCATGGACAAAAGCTATAGAAATGTCCTTTCTCATTGGAGGAACTTAGGAGGCCTCCTCCCCCAGTAAGAACTGACAGGGGCTCTCTGCCAGGGGGCAGCGCTCTGTTGTCAACTGGGGCCTAGTTTGTGTTTTCTTTTTGGGAGACCGGGAGGAACCCCGGTCTGGTCTGGGACACGCAGAGCCTGAGTCTTCCACCTGAGCTGTATCCTGGACCAAATTGTGAGAAAAAAGGGTGCAGGGAGAGTGAGAGCTAAGGCTTGAGAGATTTCTTTCAGCAAAGCAGGGTGGCCTGGGTCAGAATTCAGGGTGCAGTGTGGAGCCTTTACCTGTCGCCCTGTCTGTCATGGAGTAGGTGTTCCCCCACTCGTAAGGGGCTTCTAATATTTGGGTTCCAGTCCAGATCCAGGGCCTGTTGCTAAGGTACATCTACCTTAGCAACCAAGCCACAAGGCAGCCAGGGCCTGCTGGTCCCTGAGGGGGTCCTTCCATGGGCAGGAGGCCTGGGGTCTGCAGCCCCACTAGATGTGGTTGCTAGGGAGAAGGCCTCCTTAGCAACCAGGCCCTGTGGGGATGGGGCTGTGGGGGAGGGGAGGACAGCCAGGTAGCTGGGGCTTCTGCTTCCTCCATCCCATCAGGCCAAGCCTCCTTGTTGCTAAGGAGCTGCCCCCTTAGCAACGAGAATGCTGTCCTGATGGTGCCTCAGAATTCAGAGGAGGGGTGTGTCCGTGGAGAAGATTGGGCAGGTGAGGAGAGACAGGCCTCCAGGCCCGGTTGCTAGGGGCAGCCCCCCAACAACCCAGCCCCACTAGGGACTGTAACCAGCCCAGACTGCCGAGGAACCGAGAGGCTAGGCCACCATCCCTCCCTCCACCCCACTTCCCCTTCCGGGGGTCTTTGAGTCACAGGTTATAGTTCAGAGGTGATTCATACAACAACCATATTCAGGAACGAAATGGATGGTGGGGTTGTAGGGGACGGGATGGGCATGGGGGGAGTGTGGTACGAGTCCCCTCTGAGGTCAGGAACTCTAAGGGGTCGCCCTCCACTCACCTCCTTTGCCATTATGGATGTAGTTCTCCCAAAAGCGTTTCTGCAAAGGAAAGGAGTCAGAAGGCGGGAAAGCCAGGGGGTCCCCTAGGACAGCACCTCCACCCCCGGCCTCACCGTCAGAGTATTGTCCTCAAAATATTCCCTTGCTTCCTCAAAGGAACACTTCTCCTCAATGCACTCCCGTTCTAGGTTCCCAGGCGTGAAGAGCTCAAAGTCCCAGTGGTTGGCTCGGGGAACCCGCCTGAGGGGGCCCAGGAAACTCTGGGCCTCTGGGGAATCCAGGAAGATGTCTGGGCCTAATAGACAGAAAAATGAAGAATTGCAAAGGGATCCCTCAAGCACCGCAGGGAGTGAGCCCTAAGCACCCGGTGCAACCCAGCCCCACCCACCATGCATAAGTAAAAGGTTCCCAGGGTTGGTGGGGTCATGAGCAACCAGAACCTGGGGACTGACAGAGGCAAGGGATCCTGGCTGGGGAGGGGGTTTCAGTGCCCAGATGCGCTGGGCTCTTCCTGCCCCCGTACTCACCGTGGTCTTGCTCCCCATCAAGCGGGGTATCGAGACAGGTGATCAATCCCACATACAGCAACAGCAGAGAGGGGTTGCCCCTCATATTTTGGGGATACTGAAAGCAGGTAGAAATGGCCGGCACTCAAACCCCAGGTTCAAGGTCCGCTCTCCGCGGCTACGCCAAGGATTCGTCACCGTGGGACCCATAGCAGTCCAGTCAGTGCCCTGTCTGCTCAGTTTCACTTTCCCATCCCCACTGGCCAGCTGAGAACACTCAGCACTCAGAGAGCTAAAAGGACTTATCCAGGGCCCTACAGTCTCTGGGTCTGAGGGAGTCAAAGGCAGGCCTAGAGCCGGGTCAGCATCCCTGCTGGGTCCTGAGCAGGGCCTTCACTCTCCCTCCAGCATAACTGCAGCATCCAGCAAGGGCACTCAGAAATGCACCCTGGGTGGCAGGAGTCTGTCAGCAGGTGTCGCCTCTCAACACCCATTGCCACATCCACCCACTGAGATCAATGATCACAGAAGCAACCTGAACAGTCGCTTCTTCTCTTTGAGGGCTCCAGAGGGAATTGAATGGGACAGATGGCCTGGACACCTGGGCAAAGGGAGGGTCCTACCATTCTGGGTTCTAGAGAGTTGGGGACCAGGACAACCAGGGTCCCTTCCCAGCTTCTGTCTCCAAGGACATTCACTTACCAGTCCAGACTTGGACGTTCTCTTCCCCACTTTGATCTGGGTCTTGGGGGCCTGCTGTGGTCATCTGTGAAGGGGTGGGGCCAGGGAGAGGGGAGGGGAGAGGCGGGAGGGGTGTCCCACTCTTCTGGAAGCCCGGAGATCCTGGTTTCTGACAGGGGGCGGGGTTTTCATTACCTGCTCTGGGCGGGACTCAGGTAAGGGACAAGTTATTTAAAGGGACACGGGTGAATGGCAGCACTCCACAGGGATGCTATAAACTGGATACAGCCCTCTCCTGCCATTTACTCCTAGGACCTGTCTGGCCCTCTAGGAAAAAAAACCGTGGAGGCTTCCAGATAAGTCTCAGGTTGAGAAACTGTCAGGAACTAGAAACTTTGGTCCCTAGGGTATGCAAACAATGCCATAGTGAATTTCCCGAGCTGATCTGATTCCATGTCGTCCCTGTCCCTTTACAAAATAGGGACAGAGGAGTCCCTTTTCAATTGTGTCTTTAATTTTTTATTTTTTGGGTCACACCCAACTGTGTTCTGGGCTGACTCCTGGCTCCGCGCTCAGGGATCGCTCCTGGTGGGCTCAGGGAACCCGATGGGGTACCGGGATAGAACCGAGTCAGAGGGTCAGAGGCGTGCAAAGGCTAGCGCCCTACCCGGTGTCCTATCGCTCTGGCCCTCCTCAATTGTGTCTTAAAGCATAGCAAAAAAAAAAAAAAAAAAAAAGGTATTAACTAGTTGGGAAAGTAGCCTTCCCAACCTGGGAAAGCGGCCAGTTCTTCAACTCGGACTTGAAGAGGGACAAGCAGGAAATCGCCCACCCAAGGCAATGCCTAGCGCAAATCAAACACACTTCAAATTTACATCAGCTTCACGAACCGGAACGATCGGCTTGACACTCGCGTTTCCGGAGGGAGGAAGAGTAGAAGACAGGACTTACCGAGGCGCTCCGAAACTCGGGGCAGCTCCACTTCCGGTCTGTTCTGAAGCGGAAGCAGAGGGAGAACTCCGCGCTCACTTCCGGTGCCTGGGCACAGTCGCGGAGACCGCGCAGACACCGGGAGTTATCGGCGAGGTGAGTCCAGGCAGCAGGTGAGTAGTGTTGGTGGCCCTGCCGCTGACGAGACTCATAGGGTCCTGACAGAGATCGGGACAGGCTTTCAAATTCCCAGTCGCCAGTTAGTCATTAAAAGAGCGGGCCTCCCAATTTGGAAGTTGAACTACATCTCCCAGCATCCTCTCGGCCCCCCTCCGCGGTTCCCTAGAGGAGACCCTCGGTGACGGGGGCTTTGGGCCGGGGGTTCCTGGGCGAGGGAGTTTGAGACTCCTGGGGATCCAAGGGTGGGAATCGGGTACGATGGACCCTCCCCGGCCTCAGTTTCCCCGACTGTAATGGGGGACGCGGGTAGGAGTTGCGGAGGGGTGAAAAAATGGTGCAGTCGCCTCCCCTCCATGCACCACTCTTGCTGCCGCTTCCCATCGGGATTTAGAGAATTTGAGCTTTCTTGTGTTTTTTCTTTGTTTGTTTGTTTTGATTGTTGTTGTTCGTTTGTTTGGGGAGGGGACCCCACCCAGCAGTGCTCGGGCTTACTCCTGGCTCTGTGTTCAGGGATCAACTGAGCCCCACCCACAGTGCTCTCTGGCCCCCTTAACCCTACTCTGGATCTTTGGGCTCTGTCCGTCCTGGGTTCGTGTCCTGATCGCGCTGTGCATTCTATTCTTATGAACAGCCTACAAACGCCATTTACTTGGAGGTTTTATCATCATCATCATTATTGTTATTATTATTTATTGGACTGGAGCGATAGCACAGCGGGTAGGGCATGTGCCTTGCACGAGACTTATCCAGGTATCCAGGTTCGATTCCTCTGCCCCTCTCAGAGAGCCGGCCCGCACAGCAGAGCTACCCATGGCGTATTCAATATGCCAAAAACAGTAACAACAAGTCTCACAATGGAGATGATACTGGTGCCCGCTCTAGCAAATCGATGAACAACGGGATGACAGTACTGCAGTGCAGTGCGTTGTTATTTATTATTATTTTGACTCTTTTGGTCACACCCAGCAATGCTCAGGGGTGACTCCTGGCTTGCCACTGAGGAGTTACTCCTGACATGCCCTGGGGTCTATATGGGATGCCGGAGAGCCAACACAGGTTGGCCACGTGTGGGGAAAATGTCCTTCTCACTGTACTATTGTACTCGCCCTTGGAGGTTTTATTATGAAAAAAATTGAAACATACAGACTTTTTATTTTGGGGAGGGGGCAATTTGAGCCAAGCCTGGCGTTACTCAGGGTTTACTCCTGGCTCTGTACTCAGGAATTATGCTTGGTGGTGCTCAGGCAACCATATGGGATGTCAGGGATTGAACCTGGTCAGCTGCATGCAAGGCAGGTGCCTTACCTGCTGTATTATCTCTCTGGGCCCAAAAGTATATACTTAAGTGAAAGAACAGTATAAGCTTTATGTGAAAGAATAGTACAAGAGGGCTGGAGCCATAGTACAGCGGGTAGGGCATTTGCCTTGCATGCAGCTGACCAGGTTCGATTCCCAGCGTCCATATGGTCCCCTGAGTACGACCAGGAGTAGTTCCTGAGTGCAGAACCAGGAGTGACCCCTGTGCATCGCTGGGTATGACCCAAAAGAGAATAGTATAAGAATCCCCACCGCCCAGGTTTACCAATTGCTAATATGTTCGCCATGTTGATTGGATTCCTATGTATAGGTAGATAAGTAATCAAATATGGAAAGCTAATTCTCTTCTCCATGACTTTTCCACCCTAGTTCCTTTTGTGTTTTTTAGTTTGTTTTTCTTTTTGGGCCACACATTTTAGCAATCCTTAGGGGTCACTCCTGGCTCTGCACTCTGAAATTACTCCTAGTACTGCTCAGAGGACCATATGGGGTATTGGGGGGTTGAATCCAGGTCAGCTGTGTGCAAGCATCTACCTGTTAATACTGTTGTTCCGGCGTATCCGGTGGTTTTTGTTGGGTGGGGGGTGTCTCTGAGCTATTTCCAGGTCTCTGCTGGGGCAGGGAACCAGGTGGTGCCAGGGCTCCAACCCAGGGCTCCTGCGTGTGCACCAGCCTTCCAGCACTCTGGCCACCATGACCCAGTGCTGTCCCCTCCTGCCCCCAGGATGACACGCCATGGCAAGAACTGCACAGCAGGAGCCGTCTACACTTATCATGAGAAGAAGAAGGACACAGGTATGGGTCCCCCTATCTGCCACCACCTCATTGTCACACCCTGTGCAGCTCTGTGGGTGACGCAAGTCACTGTTGCCGGGGGCCAGTTCCCGAGGAGGAAACTGAGACCTAGAGAGCAGTGGGCTCTGGGCTGGGACCCCCAGCCAGGAGGGGAGGGACTGGATGCCTCGGACCAGCCCTGTGTCTGTCACTGTCCTTCCCAGGATTGTGTCCCTATCCCCCTAGCTTTTGTCTGTTGGTGTTCCTCTGATTGCCCCGTCTCTGGGTCGCCTGTCCCTTCACACCCCCTTCTCTGTCCCCAGCGGCCTCGGGCTACGGGACCCAGAACATTCGGCTGAGCCGTGATGCCGTCAAGGACTTCGACTGCTGCTGCCTGTCCCTGCAGCCCTGCCATGACCCTGTGGTCACGTGAGTGGCAAGGAGCCTTGGCTTTCCTGCTGACTCCCACAGAGATCCTGGGAAAAGGCAGCAACCCCAGACAGGTCCAGGAGTCAGGGCGTTGATTCCCCCCACCCTCGGCTGGAGGTCTGCATGCACCCCAACTCCCTCCGGACAGAGCTGCAGAGCCTCAGAGAGCGTGGCCACCTGGGAACAGGCCTTCCTGAGTTCTGTGTTAGACACTGTGTTCTCTCTCTTTTTTTTTTTTCTTTTTGGGTCACACCCGGTGATGCCCAGGGCTTACTCCTTGCTCTGCACTCAGTAATTACTCCTTTTGGCGGTGCGTGGGCAACCATATGGGATGCCAAGGATCGAACCTGGCAAGGCAAATGCTCTCACTGCTGTACTATGGCTTCGGCCCCCGTGTTCTCTTTTTCTTTTTTTGTTTTGTTATGGTGGGACTTTACCTGACAGTATTCTCCTTGGTTGGGGGTGCTGCCCATGGTACCAGGGAAAGAAATTGGGCCTTCTGCATGAAATCATGTGTTCAGCCCATTAATCTCTCTGGCCTCTGGTGTGTGTGTGTGTGTATGTGTGTGTGTGTGTGTCCACATACAGTTATGTTGTGGTCTACTTACAGTTTGGTACTTGGGGGGTCCCTTTTTTTGGTGGACGCACCTTACAATGCTCAGTCCTTATTCCTGGCTCTGTACTCAAGGTTCATTCCTGGTGGTGCTCAGGGAACCATATGGGATGCCAGGGATCGAACCTGGGTCAGCTGCATGCAAGGCAAGAGACTTCCCCATTGTGCTATCACTCTGGTTCCCCCTTTTCAGGGGGTCACTTCTTGTAGTGCATGGGGGACCATGTGGGGCTAGGGACCAGTCCCAGGGCTCCTTTCTGCCCACCAAACTGTCTCGCCACCCTTAGACCACAGATTCTCACAGGAGAACCAACATGTCATGAATATCTCCAGGAAGAGGCGATGCATTTCTCAAAGGCTGTCACTCTGGATCCTGAGTGACTGGGCTGTATGGAGGGGCCCACACAGCCCCGGGCCATGCCGCTCAAGGCTGCATGTCTCTGTCTGCAGCCCTGACGGCTACCTGTACGAGCGGGAGGCGATCCTGGAATATATTTTGCACCAGAAGAAGGAAATCGCCCGGCAGATGAAGGTGCGGGGAGGAGGGCGCTGGCACGGAGGGCTGCTGGACTCCAGGTTTCTCCGCCTCACAACCTCCTGCCCTTGCTGTGGCCTGGGGCGGGGGGAGTGTCCCTGTCCCTAGGTATCACAGGGTAATTAAGGCTCTTACCTTGCACGTGGCCAGCCCATTTTTGATCCCCAGTGCTACAGCCCTGAGTCTCTTGGGAGACATCCCTGAGCACAGAGCCAGGAGTAAGTCCTGAGCATTGTGGAAGGGGCAAGGCGACAACCCCCACCCCGCCCATAAAAACAAAAAAAACTCTTTTTGGGGGGAGTGGGCACACCCGGTGGTGCTCCATTGTTAATCCTATCTCTGTGCTCAGGAAGGGGCCAGATGGGGTGCAGGGGATCGAAACCCTGGTCAGCCATGAGCAAGGCAAGTTCCCTCCATGCTGTGCTCTCTGCAGCCCTGGAACAGAAAGTCCTCTTGTCCAGACTTTAGCCTTGGGCGGCTGTAGGAGTACTGCAATATATTCAGCCATTGATTAAGCTGATTGAATTGGGCCCGAACTCCACACCCAGCAGTTGTGCTCAGGGATCACTCCAGGTGCGCTCAGGGGACCAGCTGTGGTGCCCAGGTCACAGCAGGGTGGGCCATGTGCCCAGCATACCTGAGCAACACATTGATTCCCCAGGGCCTTCTGGCCCCAGGCAGCCCCGGCAGGGCACGGCTCTAAGGCACAGACATAGAGTCTGGTGCTTGGTGACCTGTACGGAGCAGTTCCAAGTACTTAACTGCCATCCTCCGTTGTGACCCTTGCCCTGAGCCCAGAAGAGGCCTCCACCAGGCAGCGCCTCTACCCTACCTCGCCAGCACTGGCCTCAGTGTGCCCACCTGGGAAATGGGAGGGACACGCAGGATGACCCCAGGCCTTGGGCTCATCACCTGTCCACAGGCCTATGAGAAGCAGCGGGGAGCCCGGCGCGAGGAGCAGAAGGAGCTGCAGCGGGCAGCAGCCAATGACCAGGTGCGCGGCTTCCTGGAGAAGGAGGCAGCCATCGTCAGCCGGCCCCTAAACCCCTTCACGCCCAAGGCAGCCCCTGGCCCAGGTGAGGGGGAGCAGGGTGAGGGTCTTCGCTGCAAGAGCTGGGTTCTTCCCTGGCTGCGGACCCTAAACCTCATCTCCCCGGGACAGATGACACCCAGCCCGGCTCCAGTGGTGGCCCTGCCAGCAAGAGCAAGGATAAAGCGCTGCCCAGTTTCTGGATCCCATCTTTGACCCCCGAGGCCAAGGCCACCAAGCTAGAGAAACCAGTGAGTGGCCCCCACACACACCACCCTTCATTTAGCAGGGCCGGCCAGGCCGCCCAACGCTGACACACCCTCCCTGCACCTGCACAGTCCCGCACGGTGACCTGCCCCATGTCGGGGAAGCCACTGCGTATGTCAGACCTGACACCCGTGCGCTTCACGCTGCTGGACAGCTCCGTGGACCGCGTGGGGCTCATTACTCGCTCCGAGCGCTACGTGTGCGCCGTGACCCGCGACAGCCTGAGCAATGCCACGCCGTGCGCCGTGCTGCGGCCCTCGTGAGTCCCCGGGGCGTGCAGAAGGGACGGGCTGGGGAGGATGCCCGCCACCAACCACGATCACCCCAACCCCCACCGCAGGGGGGCCGTGGTCACTCTGGAGTGCGTGGAGAAGCTGATTCGGAAGGACATGGTGGACCCTGTAAACGGGGAGAAGCTCACAGACCGGGACATCATTGTGCTGCAGCGGGTGAGATGTGGGCCCCCTGCCAGAGCCCCCCGCTACCCCCACAAAACTCCCCCTCAGGCCCTGCCCACACCATAAACCACGCCCATAACAGCCCCGCCCACCTGTGGGACATCGGGCCTCGCCCCCACCCTTCACCCTCCGGGATACCCAGGACCCACCTCACCTTCCCTGCTTGGGGGTGGGGGGGGCGGATTTTCTGAGCACCCACGTCTCCCTCCACCTTGTCCTTCTATTCCCTCCCCAGGGCGGCACGGGCTTCGCAGGGTCTGGAGTGAAGCTGCAGGCCGAGAAGTCACGGCCAGTGATGCAGGCCTAAGTTCGGGAACGCCAATAAACACGCTAACAGGCAGCCGAGCTGTGACCCCTTCCTTGGTGCTCCAGGACACAGTGGGAACACTGCAGGAGGCAGGAAGAGCAGGCTAAGGATTAAGAGGAGACTCAGCAATGGCACATGCCCCGCCCCATGTTAAACTGGAGAGAGTGATGGGGAGCGCTAACAGGGCATCCAGCGTTGGGCTAAGTGAAAATCCCCTGGCATCGCTCCGGGGTCTGCCAAATCTAAGGCGGCCAGAGAGACCCCTCCCATCCCCTGCCAGCGGGAGGGAGGACATGAAGACTAGAGAGGGTAGGGGTTCCCTGCTGTGGATGGGCAGTACAGGAAAGAGAACAGGAAGAGCAGATGGGGTGCACAGGTCAGCTTGAAGGAGGCTCCAGGAGTCTCCAGAGGTCAGGGAGAAGATAGCAGAGCCACTGGCTTGTGGGCCTGTGGGGATCTGGGGACTTTCAGTGAGGTGTCACAGTCCTGAAAGTAAGTAGCCCTTTAACCACAAAAGCTAACTAGAACATTCCTTCCAGCCCAGATGGACAGAGGAGCCCACATTTGGTGTCTAGTCCAGCTGGCTGGATCCTGCCCTTCCTGGCACACACCTGCATCCAGAGCCTGCCTGCCCCTAGCCCTTTTTTTTTTTAGTCACACCCGGCAATGCTCAGGGGATACTCCTGGCTCATGCACTCAGGAATTACTCCTGGTGGTACTCGCAGGACCATATGGGATGCCAGGAATCGAACCCGGGTTGGCCGCTTGAAAGGCAAACGCCCTACCTGCTGTGCTATTGCTCCAGCCCCCCACTTGCCCTTTTGGGGAACAATGTTTGTCATGTTAGTAAAATGCTACAATTCAGAAACCCAGGAGCGCCCTCTGAGGCCCTTGACTATTGATTATTTCTTCCTGTCCCTGTCCAGGCCAGAGGGGAAGGTGTGGGGGTGGGGGGCGGGCAGCGTGTGGATTGCCTATCCTTGGAGTCTGGGGGACTCAGTCTACCATTTGTTCTAGAGGCTTTTTGAAGGTTCACTTAGTTCTGAGAGCCTGCAATTCATCCGTAGGTATCCCGTCCCCAAAAATTGACCCAGCTGCCACCGACATTAAATGAATCCCCGCTCTCTTGGCCTCTCCCACAGGAGCACCCCTAGGCCCCGCCCTCTACCCAGTGTTTTTCTTACCACCTTCCCATAACTACCCTTTTTTCCTTATCAGGACTCCCCAACTCCCCTGAACCCCTCCAGTTTTCCCCAAAACCTCAGGATCCACAACCTTGAGACCTGCCCCCTTCCCCCCCTATGCTATACCCCAGAAATGAGACTGCACCCCTAATCCATTCATTTGCGGTGCTGGCCTTAGCCCAGCCCTCCAGGAATTTCCAGTCCTGCACTTTGCAAAAGAGCTAAGTCCCACTCACTTATTCTCAGGCCTGTGAGGCGCAGGGGTTTCACAGTTGGGATCCTCTATGCCAGAAGTAGCCCTGGGCGTGCTATTTAAGTTTCCAGACACACCCTGGAAAGGAAGCCAGCAGGTGCCGACCCACTGCTGAGGAGGAGGAAGGACCGGAAGTGATGTCTGTCTGGTTTGGTCTCCACAGACCCTGGGCTAAACTCTAGAGCCAGACAATGGCAAGACTCCTGCTGGGTGCGCCCAGAAAGCTGCAAAGGACTTGAGATTGGGGGCAGGGGTTGGGCGACACCTTATGGTATGTAGGGGCTACTCCTAGCTCTGTGCTCAGGGGTCACTCCTGCGGATGTTTGGGGATCCGTGCCAGGCTGGGATGGAATTAGTATCTGCCACATACCAGTGGTAGCAAGTGCCATAACCCTATCCTGTGTCTCCAGCAGCACCACTGACAGTTTCTAAGTGTCCCTCCCCTAGCTGCCATGCATGGCTGAGTGATCAAGACCCTGGGTTCCATCCCTAGAACCAAAAGTGAATGACAGCAATGAAATAATGGGGAGCTTGATTCTGCAAAAGGACAACTGGGCAGACGGAGCAAATTCTGGGTAACCAGGGGAGGGGACTGGGAGAATGGTGAGGTGAAGTCTGCATCCAGATTGTGTGTGTGTGTGTGGGGGGGGGGGGTTGGCATGTGACATAATAAAAGGGGAAGGAAGTAAAACATGGAAATGCAAGTGAAGGAGAATTTCATGGGGAAATGTAGCCTCCCCTCACCCCATCCTGACTCTGGTGCCTGAGATCAAACCCTGGATTCCTGAACACAGCACATGCTCCAGCCCTGAGCAGTCTCCCCCAGAATGCCGTTGGCTTTTTCTTTTTAGAGTGCCCATCACAACAGAGTTGGGGATGAGGGTTGTTAAATACGTTGGGGCTGGGGACACGGGGAGACAGTGCACATTCCTGGTGTGTGCATGTCCTGCGTTTGTTCCCCAGCATACTGCGTCCCCAAAGCATACTACGTCTACCCTTGGTCACTCCCCGAGCCATCAGGCCTGCATGTTGGGGAGTGACCCCCCCACAAAATGTATAGATAGGACTAGAGAGTACAGCAGGTAGGGTGCTCTTGTCTTGAGCGTGGCTGACCCGGGTTTGATCCCCCATATGCCATAGTGATTCCTGAGCACGGCCAGGTGTGAACCCAAAACAAAATGTATACATGGATGTCAACTCAGTGATCTTGTGCCCAGGTATATGCCCAAGAAAACAAACACCCACACTAAAACCTGAATGGAAGAATAAAACTTAGGCTTGATTGAATGTGGCAGTAAATACATAGCCCTAGGCGGAAACGCCAGGCTAGAGGTGACTGATGCAAATAAACAGCGTGGGCCGAACTTACAATTGGATGTTCGCCACAAAAATGAATTATGCAGAACCAGAGCCATAGTACAACGGGTAGGGTGCTGCCTACATGCCGCCAACCTTGGTTCCCTCCCTGGCACTGTGTATTGTCCCCTGCCCAGAGCCAGTAGAATGCCCTGTGCACTTTCAGGTGTGGTCTAGAAACAAAAACAAAAGGTCAGTCCCCAGCACTGACTGGGTTCTCCGAGCCCCATCAGGAGTGAACCCTGAGTGCAGTCAGGAGACAGCCCTGCGCACAGCCGGGAGTGCTCCAAACTCCGACTCCTCCAAAAACCAAAACAGAAAAATTTAAAAGCTACACCCAGGGGCCTGAGCTATACCACAGCAGGGAGAGGGCTTGCCTTGCACAAGGCTGACCAGGGTTCTTGACCAGGTCCTTGGTGTCCATATGCACACCCCACCCCCTGCAGTCAGGAGTAAACCCTGAGCATCGCCAGGTGTAGCCCCAAGACAAAACAAAAAACTACAAAAAAAAAAACTACACCCAATAACTGAGCCAGCCCACAAAATCTACTTTTAAAAAGGATATTGGTGGGGCTGGAGAGATAGGGCGTTTGCCTTGCATGCGGCCGACTCAGGTTCGATTCCCAGCATCTCATATGGTCCCCTGAGCATCGCCAGGAGTTAATTCCTGAGTGCATGAACCAGGAGTAACCCCTGTGCATCGCCGGGTGTGACCCAAAAAGCCAAAGTAAATAAATAAAATAAAAAGAATATTGGGGGCTGGAGTGATAGCACAGCGGGTAGGGCGTTTGCCTTGCACCCGGCCGACCCGGGTTTGATTCCCAGCATCCCATATGGTCCCCTGAGCACCGTCAGGGGTAATTCCTGAGTGCAGAGCCAGGAGTAACCCCTGTGCATCGCCAGGTGTGACCCAAAAAGCAAAAAAATAATAATAATAATAATAATATTGGGCCTCTGCATTAGCTATTACACATTAGTCTTTTCCTATCACTCCAGTTTCAGACACTAGGGGGCAGCATGTCACCGGGGCTGAGAGTTTGGAGTCAGAGTCTAATTTACCTGCAATGATACACTGGATTAAGTAGAAAACATGGTTCAAGGCATTAAAAGTAAACAACAAAAGCAGGAGGGACAGCTAAACCTTGAAAAGAACCTTATACTAGAGTAAAAATAGTTTTTTAGGTAGAAAGTAAAAATAACCACGCAATGTTCAACAGACTAAAAGAAAGTATCTTTACAAAAAACATTTTTTATGCATTTTTTTTCTTTTTGGGTCACACCCAGCGATGCACAGGGGTTCCTCCTGGCTCTGCACTCAAGAATTACCCCTAGCAGTGCTCAGGGGACCATATGGGATGCTGGGAATCAAACCCGGGTGGGCCGCATGCAAGGCAAACGCCCCACGCGCTGTGCTATCGCTCTAGTCCCTATGCATTTTTTTTCTTTTTAATTTTTTTTTTTAATGAATCACCATGTGAAAAGTTACAAAGCTGTCAGGCTTAAGTCTCAGTCATATAGTGATCAAACACCCATCCCTTCACCAGTGCACATGTTCCACCACCAAGAACCCCAGTATACTTCCCATCCCACCCCCACCCCCCGCCTGTGTGGCTGATGATTTTCACTTTACTTTCTCTTTACTTGGATTACATTCAGTATTTCAACAGAAAACTCACTATTATTATTTGGAATTTACCCCCAACAATCAGACCTGCTGAAGAGGCATCATTTGATAATTTGTTTTACATTGCTGAGAGCCTGGCAAGCTACTGAGAGTATCGTGCCTGCACGGCAGAGCCAGGCAAGCTACCTGTGACGTGTTGGATATGCCAAAAACAGTAACAATAAGTCTCACGATGAGAGAAATTACTGGTGCCCGCTTGAACAAATCGATGAGCAATGGATGACAATGACAGTGACAGTGACATTGCTGAGAATGAAAAGCATATGAGGTCACGCGGCTGCAATAGCAGCTGCATGGTTTTGGATTTCTGGTATTTGAATAATTAAGTCCAGAGAAATTTCTGCCAGAAATTGCATCACTGCAAGCTTGTACCTCTGTTTCGTGGGCCTTATAAGACGGCGGTCAGCCACGCCGCTGCAGGGGAAAGCAAAGGCCGAGAGAGAGAAAAACTTTTTCCCTCCTGGGGTGGCATGGGGCCGTAGCTTAGTTCACAGTCTAGAGGCATTTCTGCAAGAAACCACTGGGTGCTGAAAGTAGTTGGCCTCCGGGATCATGGGCGTTCAGGAATGGAGAGGCTGCTCATGTGCAGCCACTTGGGATCACATCTGGGCAGAGCGTGATTCTTATTCTGTTCTTGGCCCTGTATTTCCTTTCATGAATCCAGCACTTAGCATGTTGCTGGCTACTTGATTGACCCATATGCAATTTGGTCCTATGCATTTTTTTTAAATAAAGGAAATTTTTTTTAATTAAAAAAAAATTTTTTTTTTTTTTTGGTTTTTGGGTCACACCCGGCGATGTACAGAGGTTACTCCTGGCTCTTCACTCAGGAATTACCCCTGGCGGTGCTCAGGGGACCATATGGGATGCTGGGATTAGAACCCGGGTTGGCCGAGTGCAAGGCAAATGCCCTACCCGCTGTGCTATTGCTCCAGCCCCAATTTTTTTTTTTTAATTTAGTGGGGGCACACCTAACAATGCTCAGGGGTACCTCTGAGCACAGAGCTTGGGGGAAGCCCATTCGGTGCTGGGGAGATTAAATCCAGACTTATGTAGTTTTATGTTTACAGAAAAATGAGCGCAAAATAAAGGAAGTTGCGACCCTGGGGCTGGAGGAGTGTCATGACAGTCAAGTTGGGCTCTGCACGCCAGTGGCCCAGGTTCAACCCCAGGCCCTGCATGATTCCTACAGCCCCACCAGGAGTGACCCCCAAGCACAGCTGAGTAGCCCTGAGCACCACTGGGTGTAGCCCCACAAAAAGACCTAAATAGGGGGGCTGGAGTGATAGCACAGTGGGTAGGACGTTTGCCTTGCATGCGGCTGACCCGGGTTCGATTCCCAGCATCCTATATGGTCCCCTGAGCACCACCAGAAGAGAAGTAATTCCTGAGTGCATGAGCCACGAGTAAACCCTGTGCATCGCCGGGTGTGATCCAAAAAGCAAAAAAAGAAAAACAAAAAAAATAAATGGGGTTGCAGCAATAGTACAGCAAGGTAGGCCCTTGCCTTGCACACAGCTGACCAGGGTTCGATCTCTGGCATCCCATATGACTCCCCCAAGCATTGTCAGGAGTAATTCCTAAGTACAGCGCCAAGAGTAACTCCTGAGCACTGCCAGGTGTGGCCTCAAAACAAAACAAGCAATTTTTTTTTCTTTTTGGTGATGCTCAGGAGTTATTCCTGGCTCTATGTTCAGGAATTACTCCTGGTGGTGCTGGAGGATCATACTGGATTCTAGGAATCGAAAACAGGTTTGCTGCACGCAAGGCAAACGCTGTGCTATCTCTCTGTCCCCAACAAACACAATTTTTTAAATTTCCATATGTAACCTTTCCCACCACCTTCCCTCTTCTTCCACATCTCAGAGTACAGTGGGTAGGGTGCTTGCCTTGCACACAGAGTTTGATTCAGCATAACAGATGGTTCCCCAAGCACCAGACCACCACATATGACCTCTGAGCACTTCTCAGGTGTGGTTAAGGAAAAAAAGGACTGGGGCCAGAGTGATAGCACAGTGAGTAGGGCGTTTGCCTTGCACGCGGCTGATCTGGGTTCAATCCCTGGCATCCCATATGGTTCCACAAGCACTGCCAGGACTAATTCTTGAGTGCAGAGCCAAGGGTAACCCCCGAGCAATGCTGGATGTGACCCAAAAAGAAAAAAAAAAGGACCTTCTATTAGCAGGTGGATTTGTTACAACTGGGGCAATGTTAATACATTATTAACTAAAGTCTAGAAGTGAATTAGGATTGCTCTATATTGTCCATGTAGTGGATTTGGTATTACAGTGTATTAAGGTATATCTAAGTATATAAGAGTAACGTTCATATGGTTATAAGTATCCATCAGAATCCTTACTGTTACAGTAGCAATCAGAATCCTTGCAGTTCCCTACACAGCAGGGATCTATTTGAGGGGAGAGGGTCACATAGGGTGGTGACTCCCAGCTCTGTGCTTGGGGGTCACAGAATGTCCAGGACTGGAGCTGGGGTCTCCCACCTGCAAAGCGAGCACTCACCCCTCGGCACTCTCTCTCCATCCTGGGGAATTTTCTGTTTGTGATTCGGTCTGTGCTCAGGGATCATTCCCGGTGGGGCTCAGGGGACCCTGTGTGGTGCCAGGGTTCAAACCATGATGCAGGGACCGGAGCAATAGCATAGCGGGTAGGGCGTTTGCCTTGCACGCGGCCGACCCGGGTTCGATCCCCGGCATCCCATATGGTCCCCCAAGCACTGCCAGGAGTAACCCCTGAGCATCACTGGGTGTGACCCAAAAAGCAAAAAAAAAAAAAAAACCCACGATGCAGTAGTCACTGTGCATGTTCGACAAGAGTCCAAATCTTCGCTCTGTGTTGAGCATCTTAAGAGAATTTTGGGGGGCTGGAGTGATAGCACAGCGGGTATGGCGTTTGCCTTGCACGCGGCCGACCCGGGTTCGAATCCCAGCATCCCATATGGTCCCCTGAGCACCGCCAGGGGTGATTCCTGAGTGCATGAGCCAGGAGTGACCCCTGTGCATCGCCGGGTGTGACCCAAAAAGCAAAAAAAAAAAAAGAGAATTTTGGGGACTAGAGCGATAGCACAGTGGGTAAGGCGTTTGCCTTGCATGCGGCTGACCCCGGTTCAATTCCCAACATCCCATATGGTCTCCTGAGCACTGTCAGGAGTAATTCCTGAATGCAGAGCCAGAGCCAGGAATAAACCCTGTGCATCGCCAGGTGTTACCCAAGAAGCAAAAAAAAAAGAAAAAAAAAGAATTTTGCTTTCCAATCATAGCAGGCTGTGGGTGCTCGGGGGACCAAATGAGATGCTGGGGATCAAATCTGCATCAAATACATGCAAGGTATAGCTGCTATACCTGCTCTGGCCCCCAATTTTTAAAAATAAATTATTTTATTTTTTATTTTTTATTTTTTTGCTTTTTGGGTCACACCCAGCAATGCACACAGGGGTCACTCCTGGCTCATGCACTCAGGAATCACCCCTGGCGGTGCTCAGGGGACCATATGGGATGCTGGGATTTGAACCCGGGTCGGCCGCATGCAAGGCAAACGCCCTCCCCGCTGTGCTATCACTCCAGCCCCTATTTTCTTTTTTATTGCACATGCCTGGCTGTGCTCAGAGCTTACTCCTGGTTCTGTGTTCAGGGATCACTCCTAGGAGGCTCCCGGGGGGCCTTATGGGATGCTGGGTTGAATCTGGATCTAGTGGGACTGGAGTGGTAGCACAGAGGGGAAGATGTTTGCTTTGCACCTGGCAGACCTGGGTTCTATAGCCAGCACCCCATATGGTCCCCTGAGCACCCCAGGAGTAATTTCTGCAGGATGCAGAATGCAGAACCAGGAAAAACCCCTGAGTATTGCCAGGTGTGACCCAAAAATAAAACAATTATTTTTTTCTCTTTGGGTCACACCCGGCGATGCACAGGGCTTACTCCTGGCTTTGCACTCAGGAATTACTCCTGACGGTGCTCAGGGGACCATATGAGATGCTGGGAATTGAACCCGGGTCAGCCTTGTGCAAGGCAAACGCCCTACCCGCTGTACTATCGCTCCAGCCCCCAAGAAAACAAATTTTATTTATTTATTTATTTATTTTTGCTTTTTGGGTCACACCTGGCAATGCACAGGGGTTACTCCTGGCTCTGCACTCAGGAATCGCCCCTGGCGATGCTCAGGGGACCATACGGGATGCTGGGAATCGAACCCAGGTCGGCCGCGTGCAAGGCAAACGCCCTACCCGCTGTGCTATTGCTCCAGCCCCATGAAAACAAATTTTAAACCTGGATCTGGCACATGCCAGCCAAGTGCCCTCCCTGCTATACTCTCTGGCCCCTGGCTGTTATTTTGAGTGTCTCAGGCTGCTCTGTTGTTGATTGGGGCGACTTTCTTTTCAGTCGGGAGCTCCCAGGACAGAAAGAGCTGGAACAGAAGACAAGCAAGCTCAGCACTTAGAAGGTGTGGGTGGGAATCAAGCCAGAGGAAGAAATGGTGGTGGCTCTCTTAGTCATTCTAGTTTTTATTTTTTGTTTGGGGGCCACAAAAAGTGGTACTCCTGGCTCTACCTATACTCACAGGACACTCCTGTGGTGCTCAGGGGACCATATGGGATGCCAGAAATCGAACCCGCATTGAGTGCATGCAAGGCAAGCACCCTACCCGCTGTTCTATCTCTCTGGCCCGTCCTGTTCTGAGCACCAACCCTCCCCCTCACCGCCCCTCGCCCCCCACCGCAACAGCCCAGAGAAGTCAGAATGCTGATTTTCGCGGTCCTCTCCTCTGCTCCATTCACAGCATGCTGCCCTCATTGCTCCCCAAAGGGCAGGCCAGGCTTCCTGCCTCCACAGAGCATTGTTTTGAGGCCTTCCAGGCTTTACCCAGCGATATTCAGTGGCTATTCACAGAGGTCCTCAGAAGCTGCTCTGGGGACTCTGAGGTCGGAGCTTGCACCTGGCACTCCCCCATGCAAAGCTCAGGCTTTGTTACCTCCCTAGACGTCCTTTTGGGGCCCAGGAACATTCTGGGAAGCCTGGCAGCCCCCGGTCTCTGTTTTAAACTCTTGATTCCCCTCCCTCAGCCCTGCCACCTCCGCCAGGCCAGTGCTCCCCCAGTCACAAGCCCCAGTTCCTGCCATGGCTCCTCCCCCCTCAGACACACACACGGCGCCCCCAGCACTGCATTTTATTGCCTCCCTGGCAAATTGGGGATCAGGGGACAGTGCGGTGGACTGATCCAGGAGTGTTTCTCATGGGTGTGCTGAGAGGCTCAGATTGGATTTGGGGAGCAGTGCGGGAGCCAGGAGGCTGGACTTGTCCTTGGAGAAGATGAAGGGTATGGAAGGTGCTTCCAGTGCTCATGCCTGCAGTGTCTGTGGGAACCCCTGGGGTGTGCTGGGAAGGGGAAGGAGGGACTGGGTGGAGGATCTCAGGTGACCTTGTGGGGGGCCTGGGAGAGGCCAGAGATGAGGGTCCCGGGGCTGAGCCCCATCCAACATGGCTGGGCCACTTGGCCCCTGGGGACTCTCAGAGGCAGAGGCAAGGAGAGGATGGGGGCTCAGAGCTCGTCATGATGGCGTGTCAGGTCCTCGCCGTAGTTGGTGGCCTGACTGCCCACGAACATGTTCCAGTTGCCCAGAATCTCCGCCTTGCTCAGACGCCCGTCCTGGGGAAGGGTCAGAGGTCAGCAGGAAGACAAGGGCTGCTTCTAAGACCCCTCTCTGAAACTATGAACCCCAAGTCTCTGTAAGCCCTGTCCTGCTCTCTCTGGGTCTCTGTCCCCCTCTTTCTGGGTCTCTGTCCCCCTCTCTGGGTCTCTGTCCTCCTCTCTCTGGGTCTCTGTCCCACCTCTTTGGGTCTCTGTCCCCCTCTCTGGGTCTCTGTCTCTCTCTCACTGGGTCTCTGTCTCCCCCCATGTTTTATGTTTGGGGACCACACCTGGCAGTGCTCACACTGTCCTCTCTCTCCAGCCCCTGGACGCTCTCTGTGCTCCTGCTCCCCCAGGTCTCTCCCCTTTCTAGGTTCCTCTCTCCCCTTCTCTGAATCCTGTCCCTCTCCCGCGGTCTCTCCCTCCCCAGTCTGTCCCTCTCCCACAGTCTCTGTCCTTCTCCCCCAGTCTCTGTACACGCCCCATCCCGGTCCCTGTTCCCACCCAATCTCTGTCCCCCATCTCTGCTCCTCTCTCACCTTGTCGGTGTCACTCTCCTGCAGCAGGTGATTGGCCTCCACCAGTGGCTGGTCCTGGGAAGGTGGCAGCACCCAGTGGCCAACCTCACTTCCGTCCAGCCGCCCGTCCTTGTTCAGGTCCCTGAAGTCCCGGAACTGCTCCCGCTCTGTCTGTACCCAGGCTGGCTCGGCCTCCCCAGGCTCCGCCGTGTACAGATCCGCTGCGGGCGTGATGAGGGGCTCAGACACTGCCTGCCTCGCCCCCAGCCCCCACCTCACTTCCCAGCTTCCTGGTCTGTGGAAAGGGGTCCTGCCCACACCTCGGCCTCCAGAGCCCCCAGGGAAGGCAGAACCAGCCTGCTTGGCCTCCACACATATTTCTCATGGCAAGGAGACGTGCCCCGACTGTCAGGTGGGTGATTCGAGTGGTGACCCAGCAGGAGTGGCTGACTGGGAACTACTGGAACTCACCAGAAAGATGCAGACCAGGCTTGCCACCCAATATGCCTGTCGTTCAACTGTGGCCTTTGAGTTATTTCTTTTTTATCTGTTCAATTTTGTTTTGGGGCCACACCCATCAATACTCAGAGGTTACTCCTGCCTGTGCACTCAGGAATCACTCCCGGTGTTGCTCAGGGGACCCAGTGCGACGCCAGAGATTGAAACTCAGGTTGGCTGCATGGAAGACAAACGCCCCAGCAGCCCAGCAGCTAACACATTTGCCTTGCGTGTGACTGGCCCAGGTCAATCCCTGGGTCCTCAGCACCCCTTTAGGAGTGATCCCTGAGCTCAGAATCAGGAGTGAAGCTCGAGCACTATTGGGTGTGCCCCAAATACCAAAAGAAAAAAGTTTTCAACTTTTTCTTTTTTTCTTTTTGGGTCACACCCAGCAATGCACAGGGGTCACTCCTGGCTTTGCACTCAGGAATTACTCCTGGTGGTGCTTGGGGGCCCATAGGGGATGCTGGGAATCAAACCTGGGTCAACCATGTGCAAGGCAAACACTCACCCATTCCAGCCCCCTAAAAGTTTTCAACTTTTCAAAACATCTATGAGGGCAAGAGCGATGGTACAGTGGGGTAGGGCAAAGCTTTGTATGCAGCCAACCCAGGTTCAATCCCTGGTATCCCATAAGGTTCCCTAAACACTACCAGGAGTAATTCCTGAGTGCAGAGCCAGGAGTAACCCTTGAGTAGGAACAGGTGTGACCCCCAAACATTTATGCCAGGGACTGAAGAGATAGTATAGCGGGTAAGACACTTGCCTTGCACACACCCAACCCATGTTTGATCCTCATATGGCATCCTGTTCCCTAAGCCCCATCAGGAGTAATCCCTGGGCACCACCAGATGCGCAACCCAAGCTGGGAAAGTAAAAGTAAATTTAAAAGCTTCTGAGGGACTGAAGTGATAGCACAGTGGGTAGGGCATTTGCCTTGCACGCGACCAACCCGGGTTTGATTCCCAGCATCCCATATGGTCCCCTGAGCATTGCCAGGAGTGATTCCTGAGTGCATGAGCCAGGAGTTACCCCTGAGCACCGCCGGGGTGGCCTAAAAAGTAAAAAAAAAAAAGCTTCTGTGCTAGAGGATTTTCCCCTTGATCTCAATTCTGTGCCCTCTGAGAGGGCTGGGGCAGTGACACGGCAAGGACATAGTTGGGGGACAGTTGCAAGGGCCCCTCCTCAATATCCTATGTTGTGCCCATGTGGTTCATTCATGTCGCCTGACTTCCAGACACACCCTGGTCCTGAGCGGAACTTAGCGAACACTCCGGACCTTCCCAGGAAGAGGCGAGGTCAGCTTGGTCACCCTGCTGTTGGTCCTCAGCAGGTGAGGCATCTAGGGACCACCTCTCCAGCAGGCCCGGGAGGTGCATGAGCAGACCCTCCTATTCCAGTGCTCCCAAGCACCGATCTGCCCCCACACTCACCAATGTACTCCTCGACCTGCACGTAGCCATCTTTATTCCGGTCCAGGTCCTCCAGCGTCTCCTGAGGAGAACGAGGCATTAAGGTAGGCCCCGGGACTCAGGCAGAGGTGGCTCTGGGAAACTGTGCTGGGCCTGCGTGTGCATGCACACTCTCTATGGCTCGCTTGCCATGGGTTATTCTTAGCTCTGTATCTTTTTCCCCTTTAGTTTTGGGGCCACACCCTGTGGTGCACAGGGTTATTCCAAGTTCAGGGTTCTGAAGCCGTTGCTAACACTGCCCGGGGGTCGCAGCTGTGCTGCTGACATCAAGGCCTCATGAGCAGACAAGACCCGGGGGGGGGGGTGTGGCATGGGAGATTTGTCCCCCACTGTCAGGCCCTCTGGGAGAGGGACCAGGGGACAGGGACTAGATATCCCCAGCAGTAAGTGCTGGGAGGTGCCCCAGCATGGGGGAGAGGAGCCTGCAGGGCAGAAAGTGGGAGGGCGCCACTCACAGCAATCACGATTTCCCGCATATGGGGGAACTCCTCTGGATGCAAGAAGGCTGTCAGCTCCTCCCGGGTGGCCATAGAGTCCCCATCCTGGTCAGCCACCCGGAACCGCCGCTCGTCCCTAGCCAGCATCTTCTTGTAGGTCTCAGCATCATCCACGTCATGGAATTCTTCCCCTGGAGAAAAAGGGCAGAAATGAGATGAGCACTGAAGCAGGGTCTACCAGGAAAAAGACAAACATGGGATCCAGGGCAGGGGAGTCAGGGCTGGAAGTGACTCATCAGTAAGATGGGGCTGGAGTGACAGGGCAGCGGGTAGGACCCTTACCTTGCATGGGGCCAATCTGCAATTCTGGCAAGACAGGGGGTCTCTGGGTCCCCACAGGGGTGATCCCAGAGCACAAGGCCAGGAGTAAGTCCTTAGCACTTCAAGGTGTGGCCCCAAAACAAAACAAAAGTCTAGGATAGGGGCAAGAGAGATAGTACGGGCGGGTAAGGTGCATCCCTGACTCGGGAGGGATCTCTGAGCATCAGGAGTAATCCCTGAACACCACCAGTTGTAGCCCCCAAACAAAAAGAAAATAAAAAAAAAAGAAGCCCAGGACTGAACCACCCCCATGACAGAATTCTAGGGGTGGGTGTGCCAGGACACACAGAGATCAGGAATTGGGGGGTTCACGGTGCTGGGAATTTAGAAGTGGATAGACTCTCAAAGGTCAGTGATCAGATGAGAATTCTGGTTAGTCGGACAAGGCTTCTCAGGACCAGGGTGTCAGGAAGGTCAAGGGTTCCCGTGTGTTGGGGAGCAGGGGAGTCGCCGCATACCAGGCGCGTAGTGGCCATAGGTGGCGTTGCGCAGCTCCTCCCAACCCACACGCCCGTCGCGGTCCGTGTCGTACGTGTCCCAGGCCGCGCTCACCGAGTCCCGTATATGCCGCTGCTGCGTGTGCGCGATCCACGCGCGGAGCTCGGCCAGCGACACCCAGCCGTCGCCGTCCCCGGCACGGTCCATGCGGTCCACGATGCGCCTGAGAAGCGGGGTGGGACAGTCAGACAGGCCACGCCCACAACTCCGCGCTCGGGCGGGACACACCCCTACAGGGCGGGGATAAGGTCAACGCGCCCGGGCAAACAGAAGAAACACCTGTCAGTCACAGGCCACACCCACCTAGGCTCCGCCCCTCCCCGGGGCTCTGCGATTCCGCCCCCTCCACCGGGGCTGCCTCCCAGAATTCGAGGTTTAGAAACGCCTGTCAGCTCCCCCCAGGGCCACATTCCCCGACTGTACTTGCACTCGACCAACTCGGGATCCGAGCAGGAAGAGAGGGGAGTTGCACCGCGCCCCTCGCAGGATCCCCGTCCCGAGACCCACTCTGAACTGCTACCACCCTGACACACCAGGGCTCAGGCCACGCCCCTTCGTCGCTAGCTCCGCCCCTGCCTCGTCCCCTCCCAAGCAACGCAAGTTTCTCACACTAGCCTCTTTCTATTTGAGGGTCACAGCCACCGGGCTCAGGGGTTACTTCTGCCTCCGCACTCAGGGATCGCTGCTGGCACGAGGATCGAACCCTGGTCAGCCGCGTGCAAGGCAAGCGCCCCCTCTCTAGAAGATAGCTGCAGCCTAAGAACTCAACACGCAGCGCACATTCTTCGCATGCAGAAGTTTCGATTCCCAGCACTGCACAGTATCCTGAGCATTAAACGGGCGGATCATCCCCCCACACGGGGCCAGATGTAGCCCCTGAGCAACACTGGTTGTGGCTCCCCTCTACCCCGCCAATGAAAGAGAACAAGAGATAGAAGAGAGATAGTACTACAAGGGCTAACTGGTGCTTGCCCCGCATGCAGCTGACACTGGTCCAATCCCCAGTGCGTATACGATCCCTACGCACTGCCAGGAGTAATCACTTACCAGCCAAGAGTAGCGTCTGAGTGGCCTTAAAACCCCACACCTTCCACCTCCAACCCCAGGGCTGGAGCATAGCAGGCAGGGTGCTTGCCTCACATGCAGCTGATGCAGGTTTAATCCCTGGCATCCCATATGGCTCCCCAGAACACTGCAGGAGTGATCCTGAGCACAAAGCCAGGAATAAAAGGAATAAGCCCTGAGCAAAACTCAGTGTGCTCCTTAAAAAAAAAAAACAAAAAACAAAAAACAGCTCGGCTGAAGCGATAGCACAGCGAGTAGTGCATTTGCCTTGCACGCGGCCAACCCGGGTTCGATTCCCAGCATCCGTATGGTCCCCTGAGTACCGCCGGGGTAATTCCTGAGTGCAGAGCCAGGAGTGACCCTGTGCATCGCCAGTTGTGACCCAAAAAGAAAAAAAAGCCCCCCAAAAGAGTGGGTTCACGGTCTAAAGAGATAGCTACACAAACAAGAGATAGCTACACAAACTGAAGAACAGGTTTTGTATGCAAGCGGTCCTGTTAGATCCTCAGTGCCACAGAATCCCCCTAAGCACCACCAGAAATGACAACCCTGAATACCAAAGTGTTACTATGAACAGTAACTCCTGAGCACCACTGAGTGTGATCCCCTCAAATATAAAATGTGAGTCCATGGGACCAGAGCGAATAGTACAGCTGGTAGGGCTCTTGCCTTGCACGCAGCTGATCTAAGTTCAATCCCCGGGACCCCATATGGTTCTCTGAGCACCATCAGGACTAATTCCTGAATGCAGAGCCAGGAATAAGCCATGAGCACTGCTGAGAGTGGCCCAAAAATGCAAACAAAAAAGTGTCAGTTCAAGGGGCTGGAGCAATAGCACAGCAGGTAGGGTATTAGCCTTGCACTTGGCCAACGTGGGTTTGATTCCTAGCATCCCACATGGTCCCCCAAGCACCGCCAGGAGTAATTCCGAAGTGCAGAGCCAGAAGTAACTCCTGAGCATTGCCAGGTATGACCCAAAAAGCAAATAAATAAATAAATAAATAAATAAAAAGTGTCAGTTCAAATCCTGTGGTCTTGGGGGCCAGAGACATAATACAGAAGGTAAAGTGCTTGGCTTACATGTGGCTGACCTGGTTCAAGCCACAGCACTCCAAAGACTCGCCAGGGCTGACACCTGAGCACAGAATCAGATATGGCATCCCCCCAAAAATCCTATGACCTCTTGTTGGTTGTGTTTGTGTGGACGTATCATTGAAACTCTCTGTGCCTCAGTTTCCCCCCTCTATAAAAATGAACTAAAAATTTCCATACCATGGTGCTAGGAGTTAAATGGGTGCATTCAGAATAATGGCAGGTGCTGTAGAAATACTGTGTCAAAAATCGCCCTCTCCCCCTCATTGGCAGCCACCACAGGGACAATGGTCACTGGTCCCCTGCTCCCCAGCCACTGTGCCTTGTGTCCCACCTGCTCTCCACCAGCTGCTTCTCCACCAGGCTTCTTCCTGCTTCCTGCTCACTCTCATGTATTGCCAGCTAGGCACCCACAGGAATTCTTTAAAAACCCAAGCAGGGGCTGGAGCAATAGCACAGCGGGTAGGGCATTTGCCTTGCACGTGGCCGACCTGGGTTCGATTCCCAGCATCCCATATGGTCCCCTGAGCACCGCCAGGAGTAATTCCTGAGTGCAAAGCCAGGAGTAACCCCTGCGCATCGCCGGGTGTGACTCAAAAAGAAAAAAAAATTTAAACCCAAGCAGGGGCTGGAGCCATAATACAGCGGGGAGGTGGGGAGGGCATTTGTCTCACATACAGCCAACCTGGGTTTGAGCGCTGGCATCCCCTATGCCCCCCTGAGCATTGTCAGGAGTGATTTCTTTTTTTTTTTCTTTTAGGGTCACACCCAGCGATGCTCAGGGATTACTCCTGGCTTTGCACTCAGGAATTACTCCTGGCGGTGCTTGGGGGACCATATGGGATGCCGGGGATCGAACCCGGGTTGGCCGCGTGCAAGGCAAATGCCCTACCCGCTGTGCTATCGCTCCGGCCCCAGGAGTGATTTCTGAGTGCAGAGCCAGGAATAACCCCTGAGTATCACCAGGTGTGATCTAAAAAGAAAGAGAAAAACACCAAAGGCAGCTAAACATTCTCCCTGCCTGGAGCCTTCCCCTAATTCTCAGTGGACTCAGAGAGGTTTGAATCTTCACTGACCCCCAAGGCCCTTCATGCCATCTCTGCACTCACCTTCCACCATGTCCCCTTTGCCCACAGGGCCCTCACAGCCCCAGGGGCCCCACCTTCTGCCCCAGGGGCCCCACAGCTGCTCTCTCTAGCTGGAACTCTGCTCCCTTGGGTACCACTGGATTCACTTCCCACCCAGCTGTCCTCTGCCCTTCTAATTCCTTATATAGTTACTTCTTTATTTGGGGCTTAAGGACTGCACCTGGCTGTGCTCAAGAGTTATTCCCAGCTCTGAGCTCAGAAGCCGTTCCTGGCAGTGCTCAGAGAGAACCACACCCTACAAGGGATGGGATCCAGGTCTGCCATGTGCAGAACAGTGACCACTCCGGTCCTGCTCTTCTGCTTTCAAGTCACCATCATCGAGGGATGAGGATAGAGAGAGAGTATGGGACTGAGGGACTTGCCTTACATGTGATCCAACCCAGTGGGTCCCCAACAATGCATGGTCCCCAGAATACGAAAGCAATGACCTTTGCATCCAGAGCGGGAGGAGTAGTTCCTGAGCACTGCTGGGTGTGGGATTAGTACCCCCCCAAAATGGTACCAATAAAGTTACGTCCAGGGCTGGAATAACAGGGCGTTTGCCTTGCACGCTGCCAACCCAGGATAAATCCCTGACATTCCTTATGGTCCCCTGATCCCTGCCAGGAGCAAATCCTGAGTGCAGAGCCAAAAGTAACCCCTAAGCAATGCCAGGTGTGGCCCAAAACCCTCCAAATATAATAAAATTAAAATTAAGTCAATTCAACCTTGATGTGGCGGGAGCAAAAGAACAATCACTCAATGGGCTGTGTGCATTCTTTGCATGAGGGAGACCTGAGTTTGATCCCCACTGCTGAATAGTCCTCCCAGGCACTGCCCAGAGTGAGAACTACAGGGGGCTGGAGAAATAGTACAGCGGGAAGGGCGATTGCCTTTCATGCCGCTGATATGGGTTCAATCCCAGGCATCCCATTTGGTCCCCGGAGTCCACCAGAGGTAGTTCCTGAGTGCAGAGCCAGGAGTAACTCCTGAGCATTACCAAGTGGACCCAAAAACAAAAACAAACAAAAAATTCAATCAAGCTAGATACAGTCCCTGAGCATCCCAAAGTGTGACCCAATTCTTATTTAAGTTTTTTTGTTTGTTTTTGGGCCATACCCAGCTGTGCTCAGGGTTTACTCCTGGCTCTGTGCTCAGGGATCACAGGGGTCATATATGGTGCCAGGGATCAAAACATGCAAGACAAAGCCCTATCCACTATCTCCAGCCCCCTAAAAGAAACGTTTTCTTTTCTTTTTTTTTTAATGAAGCAAGAAAGTTTTTATTGAGGGGTTGGAGTGATAGCACAGTGGGTAAGGCGTTTGCCTTGCATGCAGCTAACCCGGGTTTGATTCCCAGCATCCCACATGGTCCCCCGGTCCCCCGAGCTCCGCCAGGAGTTATTCCTGAGTGCAGAGCCAGGAGTTAACATCCCTGTGCATCGCCAGGTGTGACCCAAAAAGCAAAAAAAATTTTTTTTTGTTGAAACTTATCTAGAAAAATGTGAGGGAGAGAGTGGGAGAAGTGTGTGTTTGAAAAATAGACTTCTCCAGAGTGGAAATAGGCAAGCTGAGAAACACAGGGATACCCAAGCGAGATTCATGTTATAGAGCGAACCTACAGGCTTTTTTTTTCACAAAAATAAGATAAAGTCAACAGCCTGCACCCCCGGCTCCCACCCTTACTCCACAACCCCTGCAATCTTTTTCCTACCCTAAACGGATCTGGCTTTCCTCCGGGCTGAGCTGGTCGAATTCCTTGGCCACCTCTCGTCCCAGGAAAGCTTCATGGTCGTACTGGAAATTCCCGTGGGCGTCATCATGAGGAGCCTCGCTCAGCGGGGTCTCCTGGTGCACCCGCCCGTGTCCATGGGGTCCGGCATCGGGGGATGGCTTCCCTTGGGCCCCTGGCCTGAGAAGCAGCAACAGCAGCAGCAGCAGGGGAGGTCGCCACATCATCATTGCCTGGAGAGCGGCGAGGGCTGAGAGTCAGGGGACAGAAGGAAAAAGAAAGCACGATGGGAGGGAAAAACCTAGGACTCCCGCATAGAGCCACTGACTGAAGCTAAAAAAGTTTTAGACCCAAGGAGAGCCAGGGCTGAAGAAGGTAAAGCGCAGGGCTTTCGGAGGTAAAACCATCTGCGAGTCCCAGAATTGCAAGTGGTGATGGGGGGGGGGGGGAGCGCGGGGGGCGGTTACTAAAGGGGTCTACGTGGCTGCGCAATTCACAGAAAGGAGCAGGGGGGGGCGTCATCAGGGGGAAATCTGTCCCGGGACCCCTAATCGCTTCCCAGCTGAACCCTAATTCCCAGTTCGAGCGGATCCAAACCGTCCTCCTAGACAGGAGCCCCAGCCCACCCAGCCCGGGTCGCCTTTTACCCAGTTATCCCGATCCACTGAGCCCGCCACGCTCGCGGTCCGGGTTCTTGGCCAAGAAGATGCCCAGAGCAACTGGCTGCTCGCTAGTCAGGCCCCGCCCCCACGAGTCAGGCCCCGCCCCTCCGACCAATGAGCGCGCAGGATCACCCCACAGGGCGTGGCCGGAGAGCTCTGGAAACGCTGCACAACGCCCCTCGCCACGTCCACAAAGACCAGCGCAGTCCACGCGGCTCCGCCCAGCCCCATCTTGAGGTCGGACGGGTGGGCCACGCGGGAATGAGGCGGGGAGGGAGGTCTGCAGCCCTCCCCGGATGCCTCCAGTTGTCCCAGCCCCAAGGTCTCATGGGACACGTATTTTCAGCTCCCTTTATCAGAATAGTCTGAGAAACTGCAGAGCCAAGGCCCCTGCAGGAGGCATCCCGTCCCTTCCCCCAAAGAGGCAACGACGCTTCCGCTCTGCCAAGGAGCAAGTTGGCTTGCAGCAGAGGAGTCACACACTCTCGCGCGCGCCTCCACTCTGCCGAGGAGCAAGTCGGCTTGCAGCGGAGGATCCGGACCAAGGTTGATCATGGGCTCAATCCCTGACATCCCCGGGGCACTGCCAGAAGTAACCCCTGAGTGCAGAGCCAGGAGTAACCTCTGAGCATCGCTCAGTGTGACCCAAAAAACAAAAAGAATTCAGAAAGTATCCAGACAAGAAGTCCTCAAAATGTCTAGCACAGGATCTGGAGCGATAGCACAGCGGGTAGGGCGTTTGCCTTGCACGCGGCCGACCCGGGTTCGATCCCCAGCATCCCATATGGTCCCCTGAGCACCGCCAGGAGTAACTCCTGAGTGCAAAGCCAGGAGTAACCCCTGTGCATCGCCGGGTGAGACCCAAAAAGCAAAAAAAAAAAAAAAAAAAGTCTAGCACAGTGTAGGCACACATACACGCATACGCACAAGAGAGAAAAGGAAAATTAAAAAATTGGTATATAAAATTGGTAGATCCTGGGACCAAAGAAATAACTCAAGGGACTGGAGCATAGATTTTTTTGCTTTGTTTTGGGCGATGCTCAGGGGTTACTCCTGGCTCTGCACTCAGGAATTACGCCTGGTGGTGCTCAGGGGACCATATGGGATGCCAGGGATCAAACCCTGGGTTGGCCAAGTGCAAGGCAAGCACCCTACCTGCTGGAATATTGTGGAGCACAGATTTTGTACGCAGGAGATTGAAGTTTAATCTCAGTCATCACAGGGTCTCCTGAGCACTGCCAAGAATGACCCATGAGCACCCAGCCAGGAATAGCCTGAGTACAAACTAAAATGAAAGTGACAGCATGGAACCTTCGGCCTCTGGAGATGAGAGGCCTCCGGCTCACCATTCCTTTCTCCCTCCCCTCCCCTTACTGTCTCTGCCTGGAACGTTCAAATGATGAAAACACACTGATTTGGGCCCAACTCATGTTATATGTCAAAGATGAAGAACCATGGATAACAGGAAGGGAAACTGTGGCAGGCCACAGGAGGAGGAATCCACGGGAAGGGCGTCAGGCCCGGGGTTTCTGGAGGCTCAGGATTCCAGATGTCACAGCATGAAAGAGACCTGACCACAATAGCAGGAAGCAACCAGGACGGGGGACAGCAAATATCAGCTCAGTTCCTGTCCTAAGAATGGGCATCCTTGGATTGGCCAGGAGTGGGCAGGAGGGCACCAACATCGTCTCCACTGAAAGAGATCCACTGAGCTGCGGAAAGAGCAAGAGGGGCGGGCATGAGCATCTGCGATACAGGCTTGGCACAGAGGTTAAGGTGCTGGTAGTGCCCGCGGCAAGCCCGGGCCCATCTCCAGCACCACCTCTGGTCCCCTGCGCACTGCAGAGTGAGCTCAAACCCCCATCTCCAATGAGAACAAACAATTTTGGGGCTGGAGCGATAGCACAGCAGGGAGGGTGTTTGCCTTGCACACAGCTGACCTGGGTTCGATCCCCAGCATCCCATACAGTCCCCTGAGCACTAACAGGAGCAATTCCTGAGTGCAGAGCCAGGAGTAAACCGTGAATATCACGGGATGTGGCCCAATAACAAACAAATAAGTAACAGAATCTCAGACCCTCCTGATCTTGAACTGCTCCGCCTCTTGTGTACAAGTGTGTACATATGTGCAAAAGTGTGCATGTTACATGTGTGTAAGTGTTGTGTGAGTCTGTCCCCAAATCCAAACCTTTGTTGGTTTGGGGAGCTAGGACGGGGGACAGCAAATATCAGCTCAGTTCCTGTCCTTTGTTTCCTTTTGGGGCCACACTTGGTGGTGCTCAGGGCTTTGTGATCAGGAATCACTCCTGGAGAGCCTGGGAATCCTATGGGATACTCAGGATCAAGCCATGTGAGGCAAGTCCCTCCTCATTGCACAATCTCTCTGGCCACTCGTCTTTTTTTTTTTTTTAATGTTTTTGTTTTTTTGTAGCGGGTGATGGAGGGGGCCACACCCAGCAGTGCTCAGGGGTTATCCCTGGCTCTGTACTCAGGAATCACTCCTGGCAAGCTTGGGGATCATATAGGGTGCCAGGGATCAAACCTAAATTGGCTGTATGCAAGGCAAGCGTCTTATCTGCTGTACTATTGTTTCAATCCCTAAAGTCTTTTTTTGTGTGTGTGTGTGGGCAGTGAGATGTCTCTCCTGGTGGTATTCGGGTGCTACTCCTAGCTATGCTTGGAGATAACTCCTACTGATTTTTGGGATCAAGGTCAGGTCTCATGCATGCAAATGACATGCTCTTGTCCACTGACCCATCTCTCTGCGCTTCCCACATCCCAAGCCTCTGCCCGCCCACTACCCTTTCTCAGGGTCTTTTTCTTTCTCTCCAGGTCTCCATCCCGCCCCCCGCCCACCGCAGGAGTTTATTTCCCTCTCCTGTAGGGGCTCTGTCTCTCCAGAGCTTCCTGCTTCCCCCACACACCGGGCAGCCCGTTCCTCATTTTCCTCCAGAGCAGGGCTCCCCCGACAGCCCCCACGACGAGCAGGACACCCAGGACCAGGCCCACCACAGGCACCGATGACTTGGAAGGCGTTTCTGCAATCAGAGAAGCCCTTCCCATCTGAGTGGGGCAGCCCGTGTGGTACCCGTGCCTCCCGCCCTCAGCGACCCCAGCACCAAGCCGGGGGGCGTGGATGGAAGCACCGGCCCCACAACCCTAGCTGTGCAGCAAGCGGCATGGCAGGGGTCAGGCTCATGGAGACGCAGAAGTGAGGCAGCGAGGGGTCAGTGGCGAGTCATGGCAGGAGTGAACAAGGAAGAAAGAGCCAGGTTCCACATGGACACAATGGCAGCAGGACAGAGGCGATTGCCAGGCTTACAGGCAGGCCCATCCGTGGTGCTTCCCAGGAACCTGATTCGCAAGGTTAGCCACAGCAAGATGGAAGGTGGTCAGACTTGGGCAGGACCAACAGACAGGCAGCAGGGAGCAGGGCTGGCAGTGGCAGGTGCACGAAACTGGGACTCAGGCGGCGGCGGCAGCAGCAGCAGCGAGGGGACAGAGGCTCCAGGGGCCACGAGGGGTGCGCCTCACCCAGTTCCACCGTCAGGGGCTGTGCCAGCCCTGCGTGCTGCACCAGGCAGCGGTAGTGCTGTTCGTCCCCACTCTTGACGGTGAGTGACGTCCATGCGTGGAAGGAGCCGTCGCCGTTCGGGCCAAGGCCGCCCTCCCCGGAGCCGGCTGCCAGCCCGTTGCGGAGAAAACGCAGCTGCAGCTCGGGCGGGTAGAAGGAGAAGGCACTGCACGTGAGCACCGAGTAGCCAGGGCTGCCTGGCCGGGCCTTCAGGCGCATGGAGGGCGGTTCTGCGGACACAGCACACAGGACAGGGCTCTGAGCCCCAAAGTCCCCCCGAGCCAGGCCTGGGCCAAGAGGGGTGGACACACAGTGGCCTCTGGGTATGTCCATCATGTCCAAGAGACTCTGCCCAGCTCTGGGCATCAAGTGGAGAAAGGTGGAAGGAATGACAGACATGGGTATAAATAAAAGACAGAAAAAGAAAAAAAAAAGGGCTGAGTCCAGCGATCATCTGCTGCCCGGACACCACAGTCTGTCAACACGGGAGACAGAGTGGAACAGGGTGGTCAGCCACGGTCCCTGTCTTTGAGTTTATGTTCTGACAAGGGATTTCTGTCCAGCCAAATGAAAGACAAGTAAACTGCAAAGCTTTTTTTTTTTTTTTAAACTGCAAAGCTTTGTTATGATGGGATAAAAGTTGAACCCTCCAGGAGCCATAGCACAGCGGGTAGGGCGTTTGCCTTGCACGCGGCCAACCCCGGTTTGATTCCCAGCATCCCACATGGTCCCTCAAGCATTGCCAGGAGTAATTCCTGAATGCATGAGCCAGGAGTAACCCTTGTGCATTGCTGGGTGTGACCCAAAAAAAGCAAAAAATAAGGAGTAGTGAGGCAGGCCTTCCAGGAGGGACCTGTGAGTATAGCAGAGTGGGCCCAGCCATCCACCCCCCAGACAAAAAGATCTAGTCTTCGGTGTGGTTGGTGGCTCCCAGCCTGCTGTATATACAAATACCAGCACCAGGAAAGAGAAAAACAGCTTAGGCTGAGTGAGGCCTCAGGGTTACGACACTCAGAGAAAACCTGGTGCTGACACTTTACAGCAACAGCAGAAGCCAATGGCCCATCCCAAGGGGCCAGGTGAGCCGGCCCTAGGTGGGACTCCCCAGCGACCAACACCATCCAGAGAGAACTTCAGAAGCTGATCCAGAGTGGACAGGAAGAAAGAAAGTTCCAAAACAGCAAAGTGGTTCAAGGAGAGACCACTTTCTTCAAAACTAGAGCAATAGCTCAGCAGGTAGGGTGTTTGCCTTGCACTCAGCCAACCCGGGTTCTATTCCCAGCATCCCACATGGTTCCCTGAGCACCGCCAGGAATAATTCCTGACTGTACAGCCAGGAGTAACCCCTGTGCATCGCTGGGTGTGACCCAATAAGGAAAAAAAAAATAAAATGGAAAAGAAAAAATAGACAGGGGCTGGTGAGATAGTCAGGGGTAAGGTGCTTAGGTTCCCCAACACTGTAGAGAACCCCTGAGCACTGCCAGGAGTGGTCCCTGAGCACAGAGTCAGGAGTAAGGCCTGAGCATCACCAGGTGTGGCCAGAAAAACAGGCAAACACAAGAGAAAGAAATCAATCTCTGGGCTGGAGCAATAGCACAGCGAGTAGGGCGTTTGCCTTGCCCGCAGCCAACCCGGGTCTGAGTCCCAGCACCCCATATGGTCCCCCGAGCACCGCCAGGAGTGATTCCTGAGTGCAGAGCCAGGAGTAACCCCTGAGCATCGCTGGGTGTGACCCCCCCCAAAAAAAAGAAACTCATGTAGATCTGATTCAAATTGTTGTTTTGGGGCCACACCTGATGGTGCTCAGGGCTTACTCCTGGTTCTTAGCTCAGGGAATCATTTGGGGTGCTGGGAATTGAACCTGGGTCGCCCATTTGCAAAGCAAGCACCTTGCCTGCTGTATTATTGCTCTATCCCCCTGATTCAAACTTTATTTTTTTTACTTTGGGCCACACCCAACTGTGCCTAGGGCTTATACCTGGCTCTATGCTCAGGGATCACTCCTGGCAGGGCTGGGGGAACAAATGAAGTACAGGGTGCTCAAATCAGGTATGCAAGGCAAGTGCCCTACCCATTGTACTACTGCTCCAGCCCCCTGATTCAGATTTTTTTTTTTTTTTTGGCTTTTTGGTCACACCCGGCGATGCACGGGTTACTCCTGGCTCTGCACTCAGGAATTACCCCTGGCGGTGCTCAGGGGACCATATGGGGTGCTGGGAATCAAACCTGGGTCGGCCGCGGGTAAGGCAAACGCCCTACCCGCTGTGCTATTGCTCCAGCCCCCAAACTTTTTTTTTTTTTTTGCTTTTTGGGTCACACCCGGCGATGCACAGGGGTTAGTCCTGGCTCTGCACTCAGAAATTACCCCTGGCAGTGCTCAGGGGACTATATGGGGTGCCAGGAATCGAACCTGGGTCGGCCTCGGGCAAGGCAAACGCCCTACCCACTGTGCTATTGCTCCAGCCCCACCAACCCCCAGACTTTTAAAAAACATTTCTGGGCTTGCTCTTCAAGCCTGTTTCCCTTAAAAACATATCTCAATTGTTTGTCTAGACAAAGCACAGGATTAAGGCACTTGCTTTGGATTTATGGTGCCCCAAGAATCACATGGGGTACCCAGGCACCACCAGGGGTCATGCCTGAGCACAGAGGCAAAAAATAGCCCTTGAGCACTGGTGGGTGAGGAAGGAAGGAAGAAAGGAAGGAAGGAAGGAAGAAGAGATTGATGTTTTGTTTTTGCGATGTACTTGGCAGGGGTTCTGCACACACTAAGAATCATTCCTGTAGTGCTCAGGGGACCATATGAATTGTCAGGGATCAAACACAGATAGCCCTGTACTATCGCTTCAGCCCAAGAAAGATTGATATTGAAGATAATCAGTGAATTATGAATAGAAAGCGGGTTCTGCGGCTAACTGCTTGTAGGTGTCACGGCAATGCTGGCGTGAGGGAATCTCAGCCCTGACCTTCCCAGCCAGGCGGGGCCGGAACTGCCTACATGGGGATTTGTGGCCTCTGCTAAGGAGTCCCCACCTCTTCCTGCATGCTGTGGGGACAACCTGCTGAGCTGGGAGGGAGTGGGGGGTGGGGATAGGAGCCATGGTGTGGCATGGCAGGGTCCTGTGCCAAGGGTCCAAGGAACCCAGTGCCCTGGCTGTGTGGACAGACGTGTCAGTGAAATGCAGGAAAGGGCAGGGTCTGGAGGAGTTGGGGAGCCCCTGAGCCAGGTGGGGTGTGGGGGGGGCCCAGGGTCAGGGGCGGGGCTCACCCTTCCACTCCAGGTTCCCGCGGCCCCGCTCCAGGTGGCCCAGCAGCCGCTGTGGGCAGGAGTAGAGCAGGAACGTCTTCTCCTTGTTGATGGTGTCCGCCTGCTCGGCCCACTTTTTCCCAATGGCCTCCGACTCCGGCCAGTTCCCCGTCCAGTTGCTGGCCCTCGGGAGGAAGCTCATGAACTCCTCACCGTTCAGGGCGAACTTGGCCACGGGCACCGACACGTTGTTGGGTCCCAACTCACAGCCCAGTAGACCCTGCAGGGTGTAGGACCCTGGGGTACCCCCAGGCAGGTGAGGGGAGGGGCACACGAGTCCAGGCTCCAGGCCTGCCCCATCAGACCCAGGAGTCCGGGCCCCCAGCCTCCTCCCTCAGACCCAGAAACCCTGCCTCCTTCCTCTGACCCCTCAGCCGAGTCTCACCTCCTTCCTCCAGGACGGTTAAAGCATCTAGGAAGAGCTTCTCCTTGACCCTGAGGTCTGTGGTCTCCTTCTCCCAATACCACGACACCTGGTGTTCCCAGACCCAGGCCCCGTAGGGTTCAGCCTGGGGCCGCAGGTTGTTGTAGCTCAGGTACTGCTGGGGACCCAGCCAGCCCGACACCCAAAAGGCAGGCGATCCGGGCACAGCAGGGGACACGGCAGTGAAATGGTAGAGGAGAGAGGGACGGCTCTCTGCTGCGGAGAAAAACTGGGCTGAAGAAAGACCCGGCGTCCACACCTCACTGAGCCCTCACACGGAGAAGACGGCCCCAGGTTGAAAGGGTAGAGAGCCACGGCAGGGCAGGGGGAGCAGGGACCCAAAGAGGGGGACAGAGACCCAGAGAGGGTAGGACAGGGAACGAGCTTTTAAGGCTGGAGCACAAGGTTTTATGTTTGGGGTTTGGGTCTGGGGCCACACCCGCTATGCTCACTCCCGGCTGGCTCTGGGCACCACACTGGGTGCTGGGCTCAGCCATGGGCGGCGGCATGCAAGGGCGCGCCCTCCCCCGCTACTATCTCACTGCACAAGTTCTGCGCTCTGGAGCCGGGGAGACCAGCGCACCCCCGAGACCTCCGAGACGGGAGAACCCAGGAGGGAGTAGCCCCGGGGCGGGAAACGAAACCCAAGGCGCCTGGGAGTAAGCGCAGGGGGCCAGGGGTTCCCAGGGCGCCGCCCCTCGCCCGCCCCCGCCCCGCGCGCCCCTCACCTGCGTGCAGACCCGCGGGCAGGAGGCAGAGCGCGAGGCCGAGAGCCCAGCACTGAGGCCGGGGGGCCCCCATCCTGAGCCAGGAGGCCTGGGGCGGGAGAGGGGCGCGTGATTCTCGGGACCCCACCCCGCCCCGCGCGCAACTCCGGGGGGGGGGTCTCGGCCGCGGCGGGGGGCCGGGTGAGGGGCCCGGCCGGGAGGTGACAGCGACGCCTCCCCCCCGCGAACTTTCACCCTCTCCCCGCGCCAAGGTGGTTAATTAATGACAGAGCAGCGGGGCCCGGGTTTCCGCCGACCCGGCCCCTCCGCCGTCGGACCCGATCCTAGACCCGGCCTCCTCCCTCCCCCCCCCCCCCCCGGCGCCCCATCCTCACTCCCCACCCCCCTCGCTGACCTCTGCTCACACAGCCTGGCTCCTTCCTCTTGCAGCCCCAGCTGCTTCGGGACTGAGACCCCAGTTCCTCCCTTACATCCTGTCTCAGCTGTTCCCCACTCCAGGAATACGCGCCCCGCCCCCGGCCGCGGGGCGTGCTCAGCCCCAGAGCTGGGCCCAGCCTGTTGGTCTCGCCTTGAAACTTTTATCTTTTGTCTGTTTTTTTTTTTGTCTGTTTGGATCCTGGTTTCTCGGAGTTTGTGGGTGTCAGCGGGTTGCAGCTTCTCTGCAAATCCTCGTTCCGCCTTCGGACCCTCCCCCAAGTGCTCTCTTAATGCGCAGTTGTTGTTGCATGTCACCCAGATGGATTCCATTCCCCGGACAGGACTTCAGGCGCTGGGGCTTAGCGCCACGGCTCCAAGGACGACTCCGGGCACCACACAGGGTGTGGGCTGGATCCCTGGTCCTTAGGGTTTGGAGTCATAAAACAGCAGGCAGCACCCAAAGGACAGTTCCACCAAGTGAGCAGACTTGGCATTGGGGAGGTCCGGGTTCTATCCCAGCACCCCACGGTCCCCCAAGTACCTCTGGGTGCAAGCACAGTGCCACGAGAGACTCTCCAGTACCTCTGGACGTGAAACACTGCCCCCTCACCTACCCAAAAACAAAAACAAAAACAGAGAACAGAAACCGCACCATACCGGATGCACAGTGGCCACTGGAGCAAATGTAACATTGAATGTAAAGGTGCAAGTCTCACGCTTGTCACCCTGGGGACCAGCCCTTTTCTTTTTTTTTTTTTTTTTTTTTTTTTTTTGCTTTTTGGGTCACACCTGGTGATGCACAGGGGTTGCTCTTGGCTCTGTACTCAGGAATCACCCCTGGCTGTGCTCGGGGGACCATATGGGATGCTGGGAATTGAACCATGGTTGGCAGTGTGCAAGACAAACGCCCTACCCGCTGTGCTATATTGCTCCAGCCCCAAGGACTAGCCCTTTTCATACTGCTCAGCACCCCCTTTTATTGTTTGGGGGCCACACCCAATAGTGCTGAGATGCTGGAGGTAGGGAGGGCCAGAGAGACAGTCCTACAGGTGCCTCATCCTAGGACAGCCAGTCAGGAGTCATCCCTGAGCACTGAGCCAGGAGTAAGCCCTTGAGCACTGCCGGGTGTGGCCCAAAATAAAAACAGATAGAGGAAGGGGAGGAGGGTCCGAGAGCTGGGTACACACTTTATAAGCAGGGCATCAGGCTAGATCCCTGGCGTCACTGGGTCCCTGAGTACCAATGGGAGTGACCCCTCTGCACAGAGCCAGAGTAGCCCCTGAGCAACATATGGTGGGGACCCCAAGACCAAGACAAAAAGGGAGAGAGGTGGAATATGGGCACTGGTGAAAGGACGGGTGTTTGAGTGTTGTATAACTGAGACATAAGCCTGAGAACTTTGTAACTTTCCACATGGTGATTCAATAAAATAAATTTAAAGGGGCTGGAGCAATAGCATAGCGGGTAGGGCGTTTGCCTTGCACGCGGCGGACCCGGGTTCAAATCCCAGCATCCCATACGGTCCCCCGAGCACCGCCAGGAGTGATTCCTGAGTGCATGAGCCAGGAATAACCCCTGTGCATCGCCGGTGTGACCCCAAAAACCAAAAAATAAATAAATAAATAAATAAAATAAATTAAAAAAAAAAAGGGAGAGAAAAGAAAAGAAAAGGAGGGGCCGGAAGGATAGTACAGTGGGGGAGGGCGTTTGCCTTGCACTCGGCCGACCTGGATTTGATCCACGGCATCCCACATGGTCCCCTAAGCACCGCCTGGAGTAATTCCTGAGTGTAGAGTCAGGAGTAACCCCTGAGCATTGCTGGGTGTGACCCAAAAAGGAAAAAAAAAAAGAAAGAAAAGAAAAGAAAACAAAAATAATAGAAAGAAAAAGAAAAGTGAAAACAAGAGAAACCAACTGAGGCAATAGTATAGTGGGTAGGGCACTTGCCTCACATGTGGCCGACCTAGGTTTGATCCCCAGCATCCTGTATGGTCCCTGAACACCACCAGGAGTGATCCTTGAGTGCAGAGCCAGGAATAACCCCTGAGAATCGCCAGGTGTTGCCCAAAACCAAAAAAGAAAAAAAGAGGAGCTGGGGTGATAGTATAGTGGAGAAGGTGCTTGCCTTGCAGGCGGCTGACTCAGGTCCGATTTTCAGCATTGCATATGATTCCCTAAGCACTGCCAGGAGTAATTCCTGAGTAGAGAGCCAGGAGTAACCTATGAGCATCACTGTTATGGCTCAACTCCAAAAATAAGAAAAGAAAAATATACAGTGCCCTATGTTTTTTTTTTTTTTTTTTTTTTTTTTTTTTTTTTTTCTTTTTGGGTCACACCTGGCAATGCACAGGGGTTATTCCTGGCTCTGCACTCAGGAATTACTGCTGGCGGTGCTCAGGGGACCATATGGGATGCTGGGAATCGAACCCGGGTCGGCCGCGTGCAAGGCAAACTCCCTACCTGCTGTGCTATTTCTCCAGCCCCTGCCCTATGTGTTTTTCGGGAATTCAATTCCCATGGTTGCTAGAACAGTCACTGAGTTTTGGGTTTTTTTTTTTTTTTTTTTTGGCTTTTTGGGTCACACCCGGCGATGCTCAAGGCTGACTCCTGGCTCTGCACTCAGGAATCACTCCTGGCAGTGCTTGGGGGACCATATTGGGATGCTGGGGAATCAAACCCGGGTTGGCCACATGCAAGGCAAACTCCCTACCCGCTGTGCTATCACTCCAGCCCTAAGAATGGTCACTGAGTTCTTGGTGGCCTAAACACAGCCCAAACCTTTACCTTCTCATTCATTATTTCTGGGGGCCACAGGTCTGGTTTCTCTGGTACCACATATAGTCTCCCGAGCATCGCTGGGAGAGACCCCTGAGTGCAGAGATCAAAATCCCCCAACTGTGGCTCAAAATCCCCCAAGCAAGCAAAACCAAACAACACCCCTTCTCTCTGATCCCCTTTTTCGGACTTCCCCTCTCCCAGGCTGCTAGCCCCCCTGCATAATCTAGACCACTCCTGAGCGCCAGACCACGTGTGCCAAACCCCTTTCATCCTATAAGGTCCCCCAGGTCCACGTTTGAGGGTGCAAGGTTTGATATTGTTGGGGGACAATCTCCAGCTTGTTGTCATGACCAGGGCCCCCCCTTCTCCTTCCCCTCTCAGGGACCTGCTCTAACGGGCCTGCCAGAAACTTCTAGCTGTCCTAGGACCTGCATCCAGGTTCTGCGGGGCCGGCAGGGCAGAACAGCCTGGAGTGGGGCCATCCCTGGTGGCCCAGTGGCAAGTGAATGGTGGCCATCCTTGGGAGAGTTTTGGAGAGCTGCAGCCTACAGGCAGGAGGCCGAGAGGCTGAGAGTTTGATCCCAGGTGGCACCCTCGAATTATTCTGGTCTCACTCTGTTTGGGTTCCCAGGGCTGTTGCCGGGTGTGGAGCCCTGTCATCATAAAATAATGTGGGGGTCTCTTCTGAAGGACCACACCCGTGAGGTGGGGAGCCCCCTGAGCAGGGGAGGCAGTCAAGGATGTCGGTCCCTAGCACCATATGGCACCTCCCAGTACCTGGGGGTATGGCCTTGGTGGCCCCCAGCACCCCACCAGGGGCTGGAGCCTCAGTGGGGGATTAGCCCAAAATCTAACACAATCACATACCCCAACATAGCTGGGTGTGGTTCCCTAGGGGGGAGGGGGGCCTGAGGCATAATCCACCAGTGCTCAGGGCTGAGTCCTGACTGCACCCAGGGATCATGCCTGGCAGGGCTCAGGGAGTGGTGCCAAGGATTAAACCCAGGTCACCCATGCACAAGGCAAGAGCTTTATGGCGTCGCTCTCTCTCCGTTTCTCCAGCCCTTTGTGACCTTTGTATAATGAAGGGGGCAAGCTCTGGGGGTCCTGCTCCAGGAATCTCCCTGGCCAACACTCACTGTGCCCTGCCCCCAACCCCAACTGCCCCCCACTGCCCCCTACTGCCCCCAGGAAACAATCGCACCTGCATTTAGAACCAAATCATCAAATCCTTCCTCTTCCCAGGAGTGTCTCTATCTCTTTTGTCTCTTAATCCGGATAATAATCTGTGCCTCTGGGAAGCAAAGACAGAAGCAGGCGCAAGTAGGTGAAAGTAGTAACACGTGCTCCCCTAACAGCTCCCCAGAGTGCCCACTTGACCCTCCCACTGGGGCTGGTTCTCTCTCTCTCCTCTCTCTCTCTCTCTCTCTCTCTCTCTCTCTCTCTCTCTCTCTCTCTCTCTCTCTCTCTCTCTCTCCTCTCTCTCCTCTCTCTCTCTCTCCTCTCTCTCTCTCTCTCTCCTCTCTCTCCTCTCTCTCTCTCCTCTCTCTCTCTCTCTCCCCTCTTTCTCCCTCCCTCTCTCTCCTCTCTCTCTCTCTCCTCTCTCTCTCTCTCTCTCTCCTCTCTCTCCTCTCTCTCTCTCTCCTCTCTCTCTCTCTCCTCTCTCCTCTCTCTCCTCTCTCTCTCTCTCCTCTCTCTCCTCTCTCTCTCTCTCTCCCCTCTTTCTCCCTCCCTCTCTCTCCTCTCTCTCTCTCTCTCTCCCCTCTTTCTCCCTCCCTCTCTCTCTTTCTCTCATGCTAGGGCTTGAACCCAGGACTTTTCACATGCAGGACAGTGCTCTGCCACTGAGCCATGCCTTTGCCCGAAGGCCAGCAAGATAAGAACTTGTAGAACAGAGGGCTGGAGCTATAGTACAGCAGGTAGGGCATTTGCCTGGCACGCAGCCGACCCGGGTTCGATTCCCAGCATCCCATATGGGTCCCCTGAGCACCGCCAGGAGTTAATTCCTGAGGGCGTGAGCCAGGAGTAATCCCTGTGCATTGCCGGGTGTGACCCAAAAGCCAAAATAATAATAATAATAATAATAATAATAATTTGTAGAACAAATGGAGGCAATAATAAATAACCCCTACCTGGCTGGTTGGACATGGCCCTGAAACAATTCTACAATGACACTGAGGGGGCCAGAGAAATAGTACCTTGTGAGTGATCCCCGTGCCCTATATGGTCCCCTGGATCCTGCCAGAGTAATCCCTGAGTGGAGAAACAGGAGTAAGCTTTGAACAGCATTTGGTTCCCCCAAACCAAAACAACAGCAATGACATTTTCGGGAGGCTGGAGAAACGGGACAGTGGGTGCTTGGTTCCTTAGAAACACGGGTGCAAGCACAGAATTTACATGAAGGACATTCATGCCTGCCACTGACATCTCAGGCTCAGCATGGGGGAAGCAGAAACTGTTAACTCTGGTGCCAGTGGTTGGTGGGTGAGGTGCAGGAAGGGGTGGGTTTGTCTGCTGTATGTCTGTCCTCCATGGACTCATAAACCTTTTTTTTTTTTTTTTGCTCAAAAACTTTGATGCAGGGCCAGATAGTACAGCGGGTAGGGTACTTGCCTTGCATAGAGTTAACCTGAGTTTGATCCCCCACATCCCATATGGTCCCTGAGTGCAGAGCCAGGAGTGAGCCCCGTGTATTGCCAGGTGTGGCCCCGGACCCAAACCAAAACAAAACTCTGATGCTAAGACAAACAGAGCAGAAGGAAACCACTGCTATAAACAAGGGCGAAGTTTCTAGTGTGCGTCTCTCTGGGCATGGGCCCAGCAGCAGAGCCCTACGACAGATCCCAGCACCCCTCATCCCACAGAAACCACCAAACTTCCTTCTTGCTTTGGGCCACACCCGGTGGTGCTTAGGGGCTACTCCTAGCTCTGTGCTCAGGGGAAAGTTCTGAGGTTGCTTGGAAGACTTAGAGCTGGGGACTGAACTTGGGGCAGCACGTGTGCCAGTGCCTGAACCCCTCTCCTATCTCTGCAGCCCACTGAGATACACCACGCTCCTAAGGACCAAAATCTTTGTTTTGGGGTCACACCTGGCAGCGTTCAGGGTTTAGCCTGGCTCTGTATTCAGGAGTAACTCTGGCGGGGCTTGGGGGCCACGTAGGGTGGCGGGGGTTGAATCTGATTGGCCACACACTAGGCAAATGCCCTCCCCATTGTACTCTCTGGCCCCCCAAAAACACTTTTGATGTTCAACAATCGCTTCCATGTGCATTCACTCTCTCACTCCTGCTTTTCATGGGTCAGGGATGTGGGGGTGCAGGACTCGAGCACATATTGTTGGGAGCATGTGAGAATCCCAGGTTGCTGGAACCATCACTGGGAGACATGCCAACTCCATCACAGTGGCCTCAACCCAGGATCCTCTCACCCTAGGCGAAGAGCAGTTCCTGGAGGGGCTGCATGGAGGTTTCAGGGGCCTCGAGGCACAGGGAGCGACACTGGAGACCAGGACTCGGGAAGGGGCTAGGCACCCCAGGGCTCACCCTGTGGCAGGGGGGCGCTGGTGGGCAAGGCCACTTAGAGGCTAGAGCGGCTCTGTCCCCAATACATGGCAGCACAGGCCAGTCTGGGGTGCACCAAGTGCCGAGGAGACGCCCCCAGCAACAGCTGTGAGGAAGGAGGCTAAGCCCAGCTGTTGTTGTCTGCAAGGATCTCTCGAACGGAAGCACCTGCGGGGCCCCCACCCACCCCACCCACGGGCCCCCACGCCCCCACGCCAGGAGTCCCGGTTGGACCACATCTGTCTGTCTCAGCCCTTCTCTCCCTCTGGGTCTGCCCCATCCCTAGGCCTGTCCTCCATTTTCTGGAACCTGGGTAGAGCAGGTTTGCCGGCAGCTGGGGCACACCCCTCCTATAAGGTTAGCCCCTTCCTGTCCCCTTTGATGCGGCCCCACTTCCTCTGTCAAGAACCCCCGCCCTTATGGGCCTGATGAAAAGGAGGTGCTGGGCTGCCCAGACAGCTGTTGGCCTCAGGATCCCCACTCCTCAGGGCCCTGTCTCCCAACCCTTGTACCAGCGCTGCCAAGTTGCTGGTACAGGTTTGGGGGGCAGGGACCTGGGGACCCCAGCAGTGCTCATGTGAACAGGAGACCAACAGGGAACTCCAAGTGATGTCCAAGGCCAGCGGTTTCGGCGTCTGAGGCCCTTCATCTGGACCATCCCTCAGGTCTGTAGCTCCCAGCACCCCTCACCCACACTTCCTCATCTCTAGGCGGCAGACAGGGACATATGGGAGGTGGTCAGCCTTACTGGGTTTAGAAACCCTGAAAAACGTTTATTCCTGGCCACAATTTCCTAAAAGTCCATTTCCTATTTAAGTTGAAGGAAATTTTTTCAACAAAGTAAAATCAGGGGCTGGAGAGATGAGGGGAATTGTTCCCCTCACCATGTAGACCTGGGACCAATCCTGACACCTCATCAGGTGTGGCCCTCTCCCCAAAGGCCATCTCCAGAAATGGGTGGTTGCTCGGTGTGGAGTGGGGGCTCCAAGGAGAAGCTTGCCTATCTGCAGTGGTTAGTGCAGTCCCAGGGTGGTGGTGGGGGGTGTTCAGGTTCTGTCTGGCCTCTGAGCCCCCTCCTTCCCGGGGTCAAGCGCCAGGAAGGTTATAATGCCAGCAGGTGAGGGAACCATGGGGATCCCACGAGGAGGGTGGGCTGAAGCTTCCCTGAGACAACCCAGAACCCTGTCCCCAACATAAACCCCACTCAATTCCCAAGGGCACGAATAAAAAAGATCTTTATTGTGCGGGGCCCGTGGGCTCAGAATTTCTGGAACTGTTTCTTGGTGCCAGCAGCCTTGGTCACCTTGAGCACGTTGAAGCGCACAGTCTTGCTGAGAGGCCGACACTCGCCCACCGTGACGATGTCTCCAATTTGCACATCTCTGCAGAGGAACGGTGGCAGCGGTGTCACCTGGGGACCCCTCAGCTTAAGCCCACCCTTCCCTTCCCAGAGACTCGGCAACCCCGTGCTCACCGGAAGCAAGGGGACAGGTGCACGGACATATTCTTGTGGCGCTTCTCGAAGCGGTTGTACTTCCGGATGTAGTGGAGATAGTCGCGTCGGATGACAATGGTCCTCTGCATCTTCATCTTGGTCACCACGCCTGTGGGGACAGCACGCAAGAGTTAATGTGCTGTGAATAAGGGACAGGGCCTGCCCAAGATGTCCCACTTTTTTTAGCCCTTTTGGGTCACACCCAGTAATGATCAGGAGTTAACCCTGGCTTTGCACTCAGCAATTACTCACTCCTGGACAGGCTGTGTGCAAAGTAAGAGTCCTCCCCAATTCTGACATCAGCAGTGCCAAATGGCTTTCTCAGCAATGCCCCAGGTGGGCATCTGAAGACCATCGTGAGTACAAACATCATATGCCAGGGGTCCCCTGGACCCAGAAGTAGACACACCCCAGCCGAGCCCCCCCCCAGCCCCCAATGCAGGGGCTCACTCACCAGATAGGATCCGCCCTCGGATGGAGACATTACCCGTGAAAGGGCATTTCTTGTCAATGTAGGTGCCCTCAATAGCCTGGAATGAGCAAGAGGTGGGAATTAATCTTCTGGAAAAAGAGCTGGAGGGCGTGGCACCAGGGACACAAACTACAACTCCCAGCAGTGCCCAGCTTGGATCCCAGGAGACAGCACTGTCCCTCTCGCTTCTCTGGGTCCCTTACCTCCTTTGGAGTCTTGAAGCCTAAACCAATATTCTTGTAGTATCTTGGCAGTTTCTCCTTGCCGGTTTCTCCAAGCAGGACCCTCTTCTTGTTTTGGAAGATGGTCGGCTGCTTCTGGTAGGCGCGCTCGGTCTGCAGAAAGGAGGGAGCTATTTAACTCCACAGCCACTGGAGCTGGAGGCTCCTGCCCCCTCAAAAATCCTGACCTGTTTCCTGCTGCCCAAACTTCCCTCTAATCCAGAGCACTTTAAACCCTGAGTTACTCGGCAGCTGTATTCCACATCATCCCGTACCATCCATTAAATTCACCTCTTCAAGCCCGCAGACAACGGGGCGGGGATGATAGTACAATGGGTAAGGTGTCTGGCTTGCACGTGGCTAATCCGGGTTCACCCCTGGAGCCACATATGGTCCCCCGAGCCCCGCCAGGACTGATCCCTGGGCGCACTGCTAGGAATAATCCCTGAGCCCCGGCGGGTGGTCAGAAACCAAAAAGCAAAACAGAACCCGGAGCCAAAAAACTCACAATGTCTACAAGTTTACTTTTTCGTTCTGGGGGATCTCTGAACAAAACAGAGACGACGGGCACCCGTTATTGATGTCAGGGCCCATGAACTCCTGTAGTCCAAAAACTTATCCCCTGAGTCCTGAATTTCAAGAAATTCGGCTTCCAACGCTACATCCGCCATTAAACCCCAGCAGCGAATTCCGATTTAGGAGCCGCGAGCGTAGATTAACCCTCCGAAAATTAGGGGGGCCCGCGATTCACCCCACAGCGGGGCGCGGAGCGAGTCCGGCGTGCTGGGGGCCCCGCGGCTTTGGCGTCTGCCCGGAGCGCGCACCTGAATATCCGCCATCTTCGCGGCCGCCAGGAAAAAGGAAAGTCGCGGCAGCGTCCGGTTTCCTTATCGACTGCGCATGGACCGGAGCGGAAGTGACGGCAATAGGGAGAGGCAGCACGTTTGGGCGGAGTCTTGGGCGCGACTCTGACGAAGGGGCCAAACCACAGTTGGGAGACGGCACCGACAACGCCATGATGGTCAAGGGAGAGAGGCGGGAAGCTGTTACATGACATCGCGAGAGTTCAGACCAGAGTCGTGAACTAGCCTAGCTAGTTCACGTTGGGGAGGCGTGGTCAGCCTACCTTATGGGCTATCGCGAGAATTCACACGGAGGCCGACATATTTTTGCAGGCTTACACATGGGCGTCTTGCGGTCCCTCATGGAAGTGGTGGCCGCCATCTTTTGCACAGCGGGATACGGAAGTCATAGACTCGTGTATCCTCCATCTCCTGGGGAGTGTGGAGCTGTTTCTGGGCTTTATAAAGAATTACACATCTCGGGCTGGGGCGATAGCACAGCGGGTAGGGCGTTTGCCTTGCACGCGGCCGACCCGGGTTCAAATCCCAGCATCCCATGTGGTCCCCTGAGCACGGCCAGGGGTAATTCCTGAGTGCAGAGTAACCCCTGTGCATCGCCAGGTGTGACCCAAAAAGCAAAAAAAAAAAAAAAAAAGAATTGCACATCTCCCCATGCGGGGCATCGCACCCAGGTCTCATGCATGCGAGGCGTGCTCTTTCCGCAGAACCACCTTCTGGTGCAATTCTGTATTTTGTTTTTTGGGTCCCATATGGAGTTGCTCAGAGCTTACCACTGGCTCTGTCCTCAGGAATCATTCCTTGGAGGCACTTGGGACCATAAGGGGTGCGGGGGATCCACCCTGGGACGGCCGTGTGCAAAGCAAACTCGATAGGCACCATGAAAGCTCTCCTGCCCCTCTATTGCAATTTAATGTAAAATGTAAATTGCGCTCCACTTAGGCCCTTTTTAAATCCCCAAGGATTGGTTGGTTGGTTTGTTTTTAGGGGGCGGGGAGGGGGAGTGTGGTAGATTTTGTCAGTAAAGACAAAGATGTGCAAAGGCGTTTTTTGCTGAAACGTTATCCGCACTCTCTGAGTAGCACCAACTTTGTGGTACCTGATGAATGTGTTTCTTTTGGGGAGTGTCACACTTACCAGGTACTTAGGGGCTACTCCAGATGAGAGACAGTCTGAGAACTCACCAGGCAAACCTTACGGTGGGAACGGGAGGCGAGGGGCACTACCATGCAGTACAGTATGGAGTAGGCTTCCAGCACACGAAGCAAGTGCACGAGCTCTAACTCTTTGAGCTTGCTCCTGCACTGTATCTTTCACTTTGATTGTGAACTCTTTAAATATAAAGAGCCACATGAGACCATTTCATGTTATACATGTTTAGAAAGCTGAGTCTGGGGCGGGAGAGATAGTACAGTGTGTAGGACGCCTGCCTTGCAGCCAGCCCAAGTTGATTCCCTGCATCTCATGAGGTCACCCACCCCACCAGGAGTGATCCCTGAGCATCTTCAGGTATGGCCCCCAAACAAAAACAGAAAGCTGAATCTTAGGCAGCAATGGCCCGAGGCGGGCGTTGTGCCAAGGATTCTTCCCGTGATTGAGAGAGATTGAGGCTACAGTTGCTCTGAGTTCTGCAAAAAAAAAAAAAAAAAAAAAAGAGAAGCGAGTTGGGTGGGGAAGGGAAGTACAATTCTCAGCCCACTGGCAGGCTAAGTGTTCCAGGGACCGCATGGTGAAGTGGACCCAGACTTCTGCAATCAAAGCCCTCTTGAATCTACCTTCTCAACCTGAAACCTGCCTTTAAAGAAGGAAGCTTAGGGGCTGGAGTGATAGTACAGCAGGAGAGGGGGGACTTTTGCCTTACACATGGCTGACCCTGGTTGGATCCTTGGCAACTCATATGGTCCCCAAGTACCACCAGGAATGATTCCTGAATGCAGAGAGAGCCAGGAGTAGCTCCTGAGCATTGCTGGGTGTAACCCCCCCTAAAAAAAAAAAAAAAAAGGAAAAAAGAAAAGAAGGGAGTTTGAGGTACCAGGGAAATGTGGCTCAGTGACAAAATGCAAGCTATGTAGGTGGTGTGAAGTTCTGGGTTCCATCCTTGGAAACAAGAGGGCAAGGATGAGGCATTTTTGTTTGGCATAAGTGAATGTCTGACATCTGGCCCTGCAAGTGCCTGTGGGCAGGAGCCAGCCTCGCCAGCAGCTCCCCTGACACCTGTTCCTTCTCTTGGACCTCTTTCAAGATTTCTGAGTCTGGGGCCCTGGATGGAGCTCGCAGGAGAGCACTTGCCTTGCATGTGAGACCCTGGTTCCCTCTCCAAGGCCCTGAGCACTGCCAAGAGTGGCCCTGTACCACAGTCCCAAGAGTTGCTCTCCAGATGTGGTCCTAAATCCTCCTCCACCTCTCTCAGCCCCTCCCCTCGAGTGAACTACCCAAGGGCTGGAGCCATAGTAAAACAGGCACAGCTTTTGCCCAGATTCCATTGAGGCATCCTGAGCTCACTGGAATGACTGAGGGCCAGGAGTAACTCCTGAGCATTGTCAGTTGTGGACCCTGAAAATGCACTGTATCACTGTCCTCCTGTTGTTCATCAATTTGCTTGAGCGGGCACCAGTAACATCTTCAATGTGAGACTTGTTACTGTTTTGAGCATATTGAATACACCATGGGTAGCTTGCCAGGCTCTGCCATGCGGGCGGGATACTCTCGGTAGCTTGCCGGGCTCTCCAAGAGGGATGGAGGAATCCAACCTGGGTTGGCTACGTGCAAGGCAAATGTCCTACCCGCTGTGCTATCGCTCTAGTCCAGAAGCTGAAAATAAACCCCTAAATGTCCTACTCCAGTCGTCAGCAGAGGTATCTGCTGCCTCCTTGGTGTTTTGTTCTTTGGGGGCCACCCAGCGGTGCTTAGGGGTGACTTCTGGCTCAGCACTCAGGGATCACTCATAGTGGCATCCAGGGGATCATATGAGGTGCTGGGGGTAGAACCAGGGTCAGCCACCTCCTGTTTTAATCTCCTGGCCCCTTTTTTGTTTTCAAAACCCATCATGGGGCCTTGGTATCTCAGATGCATGCTAAGACCTCATAAGTTCCTTGATAAAACCCTGGAAGTGGTTGGCATCTGGGGGGATTTAGACTTGATTTCCTGTTGTAGTGTTCCCTGTTTTGCAAATCTGAGTGATTTGTTGATGAAAGCAAAGCACCAGGGCTTCCTTCTGTTTGGCCACACCCAAGGGTGCACTGAGTGCAAGTTGATTTGGGGTGGCTCCCATAGGTGCCTTGGGGACCGAGCAGTGATGCAGGAACCTGGGGCTCACTTGCAAAGGAGGCACCCCAGCCTCTCATATCCCTGATGGTTTCTCACAGGGGTTCAAGTGAGAGTTACAGCCCATAGGTGTTTGGCACATGTTTGCTTAACTAGAGCTGGACCTGTCCTCCTGCACGCAAAGGGTGTTAAGCCCTGCCAGGAGGGACCCAGAAAAAAACAGGCTGTGAGAAATAGCTTTCACCTGACTTTAGCCCCGCCTTCCTTCATTGTATTCTTTGTATTTAACCCAGGTTCTCACACATTCCCTTTGCTTTTGAAAAGCCAGAACCCCACCTTAGAGCCACACCCTGAAGCCCATTAAGAGCTGAGGGTCAAAGTTCAGGGAATATTCCTGGTGGTGCTTGGAATCCTACAGTGATTTGTTGATGAAAGCAAAGCACCAGGGCTTCCTTCTGTGTTAAGTGCCATTTAGCCCCAGGCACCTGGAGCTCTGCATCAGTGACCAGTCCAGTAGGACTGTTCGGAAGGGACCAGCTGAGGTGCCTGACCTGATGCCAACTCACTTTTACTGACGCCCAACCCTAGACCTGAACCCACTGCCCACACCACCCCCAACTCTGCCTGGTCCACCTGAGGTGAGCTGTTGCGTACAGAAAACGCACTCGCTGAGATTCCGTCATCAAGGCAGATTCCTATTTGTGGGGACCGACACTGCGCGGCCTTGTCCAGTGCAGGATGGGTCCCAGCTAACTCTCGCCTCATGCCTTTGTATATAATACAGGTCCTTTGGTGAATGGGAACCCCTGGATGGCTGTTGAGAGGAGCATCCCAGGGGCGTTCTACCAAGGAAAACCACTTGGCCAGGGTACCAGCTGCCCCTTGGTACATTACAGGCCCTGGGCATGAGCGCAGGGACCTTGTGGGCCAACACTCCCAAGGAAGTGCCTGTGTTGGTGCAAATGGATTTTGGCGCTGCACCTGGATTCAGTGACCCTTTTCTGGATCCCCTGCAAGGCCGGGTTCAGTTTGAGGCTTTCTTCACACCAGGGGCGAGGGCCCAGGTCCCTGTGGCGGACAGTGCCAGTCAGCCCCCGCGGCAGTCATACCCAACCACACGGGGAATCAGGTCCTGGCAGAGCATGCCTGCACCCACTCGTGGTTTAGAGGTTGGGAAACCTCTCATCTCCCCAGCATCCCAGGCGCCGGAAAGGAAGACAGGCCAGAGCTCACATTAGAAGCAACAGTCAAATTTATTGCGCTCAGACCAGGAGTCCGTGGGCCTTGAGGACATCTGTGAACTTTGTGATCTTCTTCTCCACATTCTTTTCGGCTTGTTTCCGTAGCCTCTGTGGAAAGAGGCAGAACCCATGAGACAGGCTGCCGCCCGAGCAGCACCCGAGCCCATGCCAGGCCCTGCCCTCACCATGAGCTGCTTTTTCTTGCGGTAATGCATCTTGGCCTTCTCCTTCCTCTTCTCCTCAAGAGTGGCTGTTACTGCCTGGTATTTCCAGCCGACCTCGTGAGCCAGGCGCCCCAGATAGGCAAACTAGAGGGAGGGGGGTTGGGGAGAGAAAAAAAAAGTGGCAAGATGTAAACTGGGCAGCTATGAGAGAAGTTCTGAGGGCTGGGGGTGGGGTGTGTGTGCATGAAAATAGAACCTGGGGAACTTTAGCACCTTTCACCCAGCATGCTCTAATTGAAGGGCTAGAATGAGCTTGCTGAGGGCCCCCTTGCCCTAGCATCAGCTGTGCCTTTGGCATTCTCGGCAGCGCCCACTGTGGCATCCGCAGACCATCGTGAGAAAGAGCCATCATCTGCCAGGTCAGGAGCTCCAGCACCCTCCTCTACCTGTCCTACCCCACAGGCCCTGGAACCCCTCCATGGACTCACCTTCCGGGTGGGCTTCAGGCGAACCACCTTCAAAGCAGCTGGTACCACCATCCGCTTTTTCTGCAGAGAAAGGAAGGAGCTTAGAAACAGATGTGGGGTAGGAGATCGGCTGCAGGGCCAGGGACGTCTCAGGCAGTGCTGTTCTCATGAGGGTCAAACAATGTAGGTAGAGATGCGAACATCATCGACGCCCGTGACTGCCCTGCCTAGAGGTGCTGTTCCAGCTCACCTTGTCATAGGGGGGTGGGATCCCATCGAACACTTTGAGACGGTCCAAGGCAGCCTGGCCTCGCTTGGTCTTGTGGGGCAGCATGCCTGCGGGCAGGGGAAGATTTGAGCTGCTGAGACTCTGGGGACCCATCCTGTGGTGGGGGGGCACGCGCAGAGTGGCGGCCTCAGATGGTAGTGCATGTGGAGTCATCTCATGGTTGGGTAACTCGAACATGAGTGGGAGAAACCTCATCACTAGCCGTGCTCGCTCCCAAGCTGCCCCCGTCTCCCCAAGGGCCCAGCTTACCTCTCACTGTCCGCCAGAACATGCGGCTGGGGGCCCGAAAGTGGTAGGGACCCCGGGAAGGGTTAGTGTTCATCCGCTTCCGAAGGAAGGCTAGGTACTTCACTGGGGAGAGAGGTGGGGGTTGAGCATGAGCCCCCGCCCCCCCACCAGCCAGGATGCTCCAGACACATCCATCTCCCACCCTAGCACCACCGCCCCCTGAACTTACATTTATTTCTGTAGAAATTTCCAGAAATGTTGATGCCCTCACACCGGACAACCACTACCTTCCGGCCTATAGGGAGGGTAGGACAGAGGGCAAAGGTCAGCACCAATCAAAGGCATCAACACCACCCAGCAAAGGGCCCTGGGGTGGAAGGAGCCGTCCCAAACCATCAGGACCCATGAAGGGGCTAGTCCAGCCACATGGCAGGGCCCTGGCCAGAGTTCCCAACAGCCCACAAAACCCCTGAGATTTGCCCCCAGCCTCAGGTCTCAGAGCGGTGCATGGGGTTGATCTCATGGTCTTGAGACTCAAACGAAAGATGGTGATTGTTGCTCATCACTGACCAACGGCAGGCGACAGGCCCTGTGGGGTGAGAGGCTGACACCCACTTACCCAGCAGCACTTGCTTGGCCACGATGGCCGCCAGGCGGCCCAGGAGATGGCCTCGGCCATCGAGCACCAGCACCTGATAGAGACAGGGAGAGACCTTGCAGGCACCCCACTTTAGACTCCCCTATGCACTTCACCTTTGCCACCCACCTCCCCCATCCCCTCCCGTCCAACTATCGCAGCCAGGAAGCAGGACCCGAGGCTCCCTTTACGGACGAAGCCTAGGAAGCAAAGGGTTCAGTGATGCTTTGAGTGAACGGGATCAGCCCCCAGAAAACCCCTTCATGTCGGAGCGGAAGGGCAGGCGTTTGAATCCCAGGTCACACTAGCCCGGAAGGCCCCGGGCGGGCTCGGCAACACTCGACCATCCAATTAGCACTTACGAGCTGTAAGCTGAGCCATCCTGCCAGAATCTAGCTCTCCTGATCTCGGTCCTTGTTCCTAACTGCAATACACAGCAAAGAAAACTGAGGTTCAGGGCCAGCGCGGCTCCGCCGGCCTCCACTTTCCAGCTAACTGCCACACTCCTGCATCGAGCGTCCCGCCCCCACTCTCAGGTCTAAAGAATTGTGCTCTGGAATGCGGGCTCACCGAGGGACGCCCAACAATGCCATCCAGCCAAGTAAACAGAGCCACGTGTCCGGGGACCCCTGCGGTGTCGCCCTGCTTTGCATTTACCTGAGACCGGGAACCCAACTTTCGCTGTCTTCCCAGCGCCCCACCCCAGGAAAAAGCGAGCAAAGTCGGCGAGGTGCGGCTTCATCGTCCCCCGAAGCGCCAATTTGCTCCACAACGTCCCTAACTCTCGACCCCATCGCTTTCAGATTTAACAGCGAAACCCTCTTGGCTGCCTGCGAACGTTCATTAGCGTTCCTATAAGCAACGTGATCCCGCGTGTAGGGGGGCGTGGAAGGACCCTCAATGCATGTCAGCCCACGGCATCATTTAAAGTCCCGAGACCGCGGGCCACGCGCTTACGCGCCGCCGGGGACACGAGGGTCTAACTGGGGGCCAAGCCAAGCGAGATCGAAACAAGCAGAACCTGAGTACTCCCTTCTTCCCGCGCGCTAGAAGGTTCTATCGCCGCCCAGCGGGGAGCAACGAGGCCGCCATTCGGCCAGTCCCAGACAACCCCCGCTGCGTCTCTTACCCCCCATGTAAGATCCCTCTTCCCCCCACAAGCGTCCCGCTTTGTTCAATTACCGAGCTTAAGTGTCACCACACAGGTACGAGGGGAAAGAGGGGGCAACCCCGCGCCGGCCCGGGTCCCACCCGGCCCCACGCCGCCACAGCCCGCGCGGAGCCCCACCTGCCCCTCCGCCATCTTCGGCAGCCGCCTGGGAAAGAAGGAAGACCCGCTGCAGGGTTTCTTATGCCTTGAATCAGGGGCGGAGGAAGTGATGCCACGTGGGCGGCGCGGGCGGCCTTCCGACTTCCCATTGGCCAGAGGTTGTGCGCATGCGTAGAGAGCCCCCCGCTTGGAGGCGGGACGGCGACTGACTACCCAATCAGGGAATCGTTCCGCTAGGAGCTCGGCGGCCCGGGCGGGACTAGGTGAAAGTCACGTGGTGTGTGAGGCGGGGCTACTGGGGCGGGGTCGTCCTGCCAGGACCGCCATACTTATGAGGGGCTCCTTGCACGCCTTCCGCAAGACGCCGGCAGGGCTGACCGCTGCAACGCCGTTACCCCCCCTAGCGACGGCAGGTTGGGGCGCGTGGTGACTCGCGGGCTGCCTTTCGGAGCCCAGCCTGGATTAGATTAGGACTCAGGTGTCCTCACGGTGACCTGGCCCAACCAGGTCGGACTCAGTGGGTGCAGCTGCCAAACAAGTGGCCACATTCTTCCCTGTAGCGTCGGAATGCTTGAAAGTGCCATTGCTGACCCCTGAAGACCGCACTTCCTGCATTCAGAACCGTCCTTGGGCTCAGCCTCCACTCCCCTCCCGCGGCCTGGGTTGCCTCCCTGTCCCTGCCCATCTCTCCAAATATTACATGGTACAAGCCCAGTGTCCGCTGTCTCCAGCTCTTTCAACCAGGGAGTTCCCTAAAGAGCACCCTCGAAGTCTGCCACAATAGAAAGGGATCAGGTCACCCTGGATGAGGGGCTCTCTAGGGTCTCTTCCACCCGCACCCCTCTCCCCTCAGGCAGAGGCCTCTGGAGAACTGACTGGTTCAGACCCCCATGTTGGGTGGGGGGACGGGGCATGGTGTCTGCAGAGATAATACAACCACTAAGGCACTTGCCTTAAATGCAGCCAACCAGGTTGGAATCCCCACAACACATATGATCCCCAGCACCTACCGGGGGGGCATTCCAAAGCAGAGCCACAAACGGCCCCTGAGCATCTCTGAGTGTGCCCACCTTCCCCTCCCAAAACTGGGTGATGAGGGCCAGAGGGAGTAGTGTGCAGGGTGCTTACCTTGCATGTGGTCAAGGTGGGGTCCACCCCACCAACACATAAGGCACCAGAGCACTACCAGGTAGATCCCTGAGCACAGAACCAGGAGTAGTTCCCGAACACTGCCAGGCAGCACCCCGCCCGTCCCCCCCCCCCAAAAAAAGATTAGAACAAAAACCAGATTCCCATTAGGCCCCAGATCTGCAATGGGCACCCCCTGAAGAGGACATGGCAGTCACTGAGAACCGGCTATTCCATTCGAAACCCCTCCTACTACACGAGGGGACATGGGACAGCAGGTAGGGCACTTGCTTTGCATGCAGTTGACCAGGGTTTGATCCCTGGCACCACAGTATTGTCTCTGGATTACTGCCAGAAGTGGTTCCTGAGTAGAGAGCCAGGAGTAACACCTGAGCATCAATTGCCAGGTGCGGGCCCCCAAACAAACCCTCCAAACCACGCCCACCACACCTCCTTGTCCCATTCACAGGCAGGCTGGCCAGACACTGGTAGAAAAGGATGATTTATATACAATTTCCAGGGCACAGGAACTTTGTACAGAGGGAGGCAGGTAGGGCCCTGCCCTGGCATCACCATGGTCCTAAGGGAAAGAGAACAGCAAAACCAGACAAGGGGCAGTGGCCAACTGAGTTCCCTCCAGATCGGTGATATGCTTCTCCGGGCTTTGATGTCCTCTGCAAATAGGGACGACAGATGCTTCTGATTCACTAGGTTTTCTGAGACTCCTGGATGGAGAGAAAAGCAGCCGGCTCAGAACTGACCTGGTGCCACGGCACCAGAGATGGCCCATGGGCTGAGCCCCTCGGTTCCATACCAGCCACAGCTGGGAGAAGAGTCGGGAGCAGTGGCGCCAGCACAGCAGGGGGTGGGCCCCAAACAAAAACATAGACTCGGTTCTTAAACAGTTCTATTCCTTGCGTTTTCAGCATGCTCAGTGCATCACTGGCCAGAGAACAGCTGGCAAGAATGGAAACAGTGGGGCTGGACAGCAGGTAAGGTATTTGCCTTGCACACGGCCGACCCGGGTTCAATTCCCAGCATCCCATGTGGTCCCCCGAGTACCACTAGGAGTGATTCCTGAGTGCAGAGCCAGGAGTCAGCCGCCCTGAGCATCACTAGGTGTAACCCAAAAAGCAAAAAAAAAAAAAAAAAAGGAAACATCTGTGCTCTCCCCTGCAGGGCAATGTAGATAGGGCTGGCCGAAGTTGTTTGCTTTGAGGCCACACTTGGCAGTGCACAGGGCTTATTCCTGGCTCAGTGCTCCCAGAATACATGCAGTTCTGGGGATTCAACCCTTGTTAAATAATTTATTCCCTTCTATCATCTCTCTAGCCCCCATTTTTGTGTATTTGGTTTGAAAGCCACACCCATCCTGTACTCAGGACTGATTCTGTGACTCAGGACTGATCAGGACCTGGCTCTGTGTTCAGGGGTCACTCTTGTCAGGGCACAGGGGACTATGTATGGTGCCGGGATTGAAGTTGGGTTGGATTGAAGTTGGGTTGATCGCATGCAGGGCAGTGTCTTACCCACTATACTGATTTTCTTTTTTCTTTTTGGGTCACACCCGGCAATGCTCAGGAGTTACTCCTGTCTCCAAACTCAGGAATTACTCCTGGCGGTGCTTGGGAGACCATATGGAATGCTGGGGACCAAACACGGGTCGACTGAATGCAAGGCAAATGCCCTGCCTGCTGTACTATCACTCTGGCCCCTAAAGTAAAATTTTTTTTTTCGGTTTTTGGGTCACACCTGGCGATACACAGGGGTTACTCCTGGCTCTGCACCCTGGAATTATTCCTGGCAGTGCTCAGGGGACCATATGGGATGCTGGGATTTGAACCCGGGTCGGCCGCGTGCAAGGCAAACGCCCTACCCGCTATGCTATCACTCCAGCCCCCCTAAAGTAAATTTTTTATGTTGTCTAATTTTCTCTTAATGTGGATGTGGGGTCGGGGAGACAGCTCAAACAGCTGGTTTGCATGGGGGAGGAGAACAGTGCTAGATGTGGCCTCAAACAAAATATGTGGTTATCAGGGGGATGGGCAGAAAAACTTCTCAGTGATCTAAAAAATGTATGGGGTGGGGGCAGGAGCCATGGTACAGCGGGAATGGGCTTGTCCAACCCAGGTTCTAGCCCCAATATCCCATATAGTCCCCCAAGCTCTCCAGAAGTGATTCCTGAGTGCTGAGCCAGGAGTAAGCTCTGAGCACTGTTGGGTGTGGCCACAAAAACAAGAAAAAAAAGAATATGGCAGCTGATCCAGGTTCTATTCCAGTCACTGTCTATGGTTCCCCAGCAATGCCAGGACTCATCTTTGAGCACAGAGCCAGGAGTAAGTCCTGAGCACAGCCGGGTGTGGCTCAGAAACAAAAATCAACCCCCAAAATGATAGGACATGGTCTGGTGGCCCCAAACCTCACTGGGTGTGACCTTGTAAACAAAATTGCAATTAAATGCCAAGAGAGACAGTTTGGAGGGCGGGAGGTCAGCCTTGGCATGGGGGAGGGCGTCACATGGAGCTTTGAATACTGCCAACATAGCTCCTAAGGGAACCCCAAAACAAAAAAAAATAAATAAAAACTATTGTTCAGATTTGCAACAACCTGAATGGAGCTGGAGGACATTAAGCTGAGTGAAATTAGTACAAAAGAAAGAGAGAAATACCACAAATACCAGAAGATTTCACTTATAGGTGGAAGACAAAGAATCAAGCCCAGTGTGCAAACAAAGCAATAAACCAACCCTTTCCTCCAGACCACAGCAGAGCTGTTGGGAGAGGGGAAGGAGTGAACGGCTAGGATGGATGGAGACGTCGACTTTGGGGGCGGGTCTGGAGAGGAATAGTGCCCCTGCACTCTAGCTCTTGCTGCGAACCAGAGCAATCCCTGCGTCCCAGAGCGGGAGCGGCGATTGCTTAGTCTCAATCGCCAACATGACTTGCAGTTCTATGGGTACCGCCAGGGGTCGCTCCTGAACACAGAACCAGGGAAAGCTCAAGAGCTAGTCAGCGTGTCTGAACCAAGTCCCAATTGGTCTAAACCAATGAATTTTTGAATAAATAAAAAATAAACAGTTTCTGCTGCGGATGTGGCCCAGTGCTAAACTGCATGCCTTGCACGCAAGAGACATGGTTACATCTCTGTTTGTTTTGATTTTTGTTTTTTTGGTCACACCCAGTGATGCACAGGGGTCACTCCTAGCTCATGAACTCAAATTATTCCTGGCGGTGCTGGGGGGGTGGGGACCATATGGGATGCTGAGGATCGGACCCGACCCGCTATGCTATAGCTCCAGCCTCAACATGGTTACATCTCTGCACCACACATACACACAAATGCACTTCAGAAACATGCTGAAGAGGGCTGGAGCATAGTACAGCGGGGAGGGCGCTTGCCTCCCACGTGTCTGTCCTGGGTTGGGTCCAGGCACCCCATGTTGATCCAGTGAGGTGTGGTCCCTGAGTGCAGAGCCAGCAGTAAACCTTGAGCACCCTGGGGTGTGACCTCCCAAATAAACAAAGCCACAAAGGAAACACATGTGGACCCACAACAAATCCAAATAAGTGCTTAAAGTTTTGAAAACCAATGAAATTAGAAACTGTGCCCCACCCGCCCAGTGAGAGAGAAAACTGGATGTTTTAAAGTTGAGCAACACAGGCTGCTGGCACAGATAGAGCAGGGAGTGAGGCCTGACATGGATCCTATGTAGTGTGTCAGGTAATCCTGGCCCCCCAGTCCACCATTCGCTCCGCCAGCGTTGACTGCACCCCCAAATAAAAATAGCATCTGTGCATCTGCATTGTGCTGTATTCTGAGGGTAGCACCAGATTCCTGAAGCTTATTTATTTATTTGTTGTCTTTTTGGATGGGAGGCTATACCCAGTAGTACTCAGGGATCAGTCCTGGTGGGCTCAGGAGGACCGTGTGGTATGCCAGGAATTGAACTGGGGTCATCACATCCAAGGCCTTACTCGTTGTCGACCCTTCTCCTGCAACTTAAAAAGAAAGCAGGGGAACCAGAGCGATAGTACCACAGGGAGGGCATTTGCGCGTAGACTAACCTGGTTGGGTCCCTGGCATCCCATGTGGTCCCCCAAGCAATACGAGGAGTGATTCTTGAGGACAAAGCCAGGAGAAACCCTGAGCACTGCTGGGTGTAAGCCAAAAAACAAACAAAAAAAGGAAAAACAAAAGCTGGGAATTGAACTCCACGCATCAATGCAAGAACCCTACAACAAGCACATCCCTGGTCCCTCCCAATTTTTTTTTTTGTGGGGGGAGTTGGGCCCACACCTGGAAGTGTTCAGCTCTAACTCCTCATTCTGTGCTTGGGGGTCGTTCCTGGTAGATCATGGGAGTCGGGAACAAACCAGGGTTGGCCACAGTTAAGGCAAAAACCTTAATCCCTGTGCCAGCTCTCCAGCAGGCCCCATATTTTAATTTTTTTGAAAAAAGTTTTAACTCCTAGGATCTGGAGCAATAGCACAGCGGATAGGGCGTTTGCTTTGTACACAGCCAACTCGGGTTCGATTCCCAGCATCCCATATGGTCCCCGAGCACCGCCAGGAGTAATTCCTAAATGCATGAGCCAGGAGTAACCCCTGTGTGACCCAAAAAGAAAAAAAAAAAAGTTTTAACTCCTAAGTACAGAGCAAGGAGGAACCCATGAGCATTGCCAGGTGTGACCCAAAAAGCAAAAAAAAATTAAAAAAGAAAAAAAAATCTATTTTTTTAAAAAGAGTGATGCTCAGGGGTTACTCCTGGCTCTGTGCTCAGGGATCACTCCTGGTGGTGTAAGGCGAGTGCTCCACTCCTGGCTGATCTCTCTAGTCCCTGCCCCCTATTTTTAAAATATCTAATTTGTGTTTGTTGAACTTCCCAGCCATTGAAAAAGAGGCTTGTCCTGGCACCAGCTTCTCAGTGGCGTGAATGACATGGGGAGAGCTGGGAGGGAATCCCAGGGCCCTGAGCTTGAATGAATGAAGCCAGGGCACAATTGCTGGATGCCTCTGGGCCTCCCTTCCATCCTTGGGACTCAAGCTCCAGGGTTGGAGCAACTCCCCAGCCCCACCCACCCCCTGGCTGCCTGAAGTTACTAGAACCGGAGCATTTTCCTCCCTGGAGGACTCACAAGGCCTGTTTGCCTCATGGCCCGTGGGACTCCTGCACTCAAAGATCTCCCCCTGGGAGACCCTAAGGATTCCCTACCCAGCTCACGAACGTCCCCAAATCTCTCTCTTCCCTGGGGTCCTCACAGGGCCACACCCAGGGGCATTTGTGCATGTCCATCTTCAGCACTGTCCCCCGTGACCTCTGCCCCTGGGGACTGTCCAGTCCTGCGCCCCCAGCTTTGTTCTTGCTCTCTGGACACCTGCACTCTGGCAGCCCCCCTCATGGGCCTCCAGCACCCAGAAAGGACCCTGCCCCTCTCCACTATAGCCGTGTCCCCACTTGGGAAGACTCACCCCAATAAGTCAGGATTCCAGGGACCGTAGGGGCAGCACCTCCTGAGGACTGGGATCGGGGGGTACCTGTGAACCCCACAAAGTTCAGCCACAGCCACTGCTGGAACCTCCGGCAACCCCTTAGCTCCCCGCACTGTGGCTCACCAGTTCCCCGGGGTGGGGTGTCCTCCGAGTCCTCCGCCTCCTCCTTCGCCAGTGTAGATACCAGGCGACCACCAGCAGCGCGAGGGTCACGGGCAGCAGCAGCAGCAGTAGCAGCAGAGGGGGTTCGGGAGCTGGCAGTGGGGTGGCCTCCAAGGCCCCCGGGGTTATCAGGGGCAACAGAGTGGAAGAGTCTGGGAGGAGAGAGGAGGCTGGGTAACCTCGGCTGGCTCCTCAACCCAGGCTCAGTCTCCTCTGTGAAATGGGCTAATCCTGGCCCCTCTCACAGGAAGTCGGCACAAATAGCCCAGGACCTCAGAGTGAGGTCACCTGCGGTGTTTCCGTCCAGGTTGGGGGCCCCTCTGGGCACCTGTTTGCCATCTCGCCTGCTGCCTTGCTCTGAGGTCTGTACCACTTTGTACATATCTCTCTGTGTCACTGAGTTACCGGGACTGGGTTTCCAATAATTTGGATATTTCTCCTCTTGTTCAGATCTTCGAGCACTCCCTACTGGCCTGATCTGGTTTTTATTTCAGTATCTGGGTCACACACAGAGGCACTCAGGGCTGACTCCAAACTCTGCACTCTGAGGTCACACCTGGCAGGGCTCAAGGAACCCTCTGGAGTGTTAGAAATGTATCCCAGGTGGGCTGTGTGGAAGGTTACAGTCCTCCCCTCCACCCTGTCATCCCAACCCTAATCTGTCTTACTTGCTGCTTTATATCCACCATTATTTTGTGGCTTGTCAACATATATTACCATAGTTTAACTTAAGAATGGTAGATCTTATTATATTATGGATAATATAATAATCATGAATATAAGGTCCCAGTCTATCTGGCCCTGCTTTGCTTCCTCTGTACCCCACTCTTCACACCTCACTCACCTCTTACAGTTTTCTGCTCCAGGACCCTTGCACTGACTGTTTGCTGGCTTCCTGCTTTCTGGGCTTCTCTGCTAGTCACCCTACCTGAAAATCTTACCCTGTTTTACTGTCTGCTCGAGGGCTCCATGACACCAAGATTTTTCCCTGCTGAACTCTGTGAACATGTTTGTCGTGTCTCCCCAATTAGCATAGCTGCTTTCCAAACCAGGCCCTGGTGCCCCCACAGATGCCAGGTGACTGATGAACACAAATGACTGACCAAGCTAATGAGGAATGACAAATTGATTGGACACGCAGAAACCATGGAGAGAAGTTCAGCGTGGGAGATTTTCCATCACCCTCTCAGAGTGGGTCACATCTAATATACAAACAGTGATGGAAAGACTCAAAATAGCTCCGTGATGAAGCGGGAAGACAGACACTCATTCAACTTCACTGAGGCCCAAAGAATCCGCAATTCTTTCCTTGGATCACGTGCTGGCCAGAGCTGAGGGCCACCGAGATCTGATGAAAGGGCAAAAGTCACAGCCCACGGGCCAATTGTCTCTTCGCGTGCAAGAGAGAACAACTGCAGGGCTGGGGCATGAAGCCTAAGAATCAGAAGACTGAGGACTGGCGAGATAGCATAATGGTTAGGGCATTTGCTGTGGGTTCCATCCTCGGCACTCCATAGGGTCCTCTGAGCCCCTCCAGGAATGACTTCTAAGCACAGAACAAGGAGGAGCCCCTGAGCACTACTGGGTATGGCCCTAAAACAAAACAAAAAAGAAAAATAAAAAAAAAATCTGAAAATAATAGATAAAGGGACTGGAGCAATAGCACAGCGGGTAGGGCGTTTGCCTTGATGTGGCGGCCGACCCAGGTTCAATTCCCAGCATCCATAGGGTCCCCCGAGCACCACCAGGAGTAATTCCTGAGTGCAGAGCCACGAGTTAACCCCTGAGCATCGCCGGGTGTGACCCAAAAAGCAAAAAAGAAAAAAAAAGAAAAGAAAAGAAAATCATAGATAAATTTTGGGGGGGATGTTGGGACATACCCAAGGCCACTCCTGGTCCTGCCCTACGAAGTGCCAGCGATAGAACCCAGTACCCAAATCCACGATGGCTCCCTGCTGCCTGCCAACCCCCTCCTCCTGTGAAAGTACAGACAGGAGAAACTCTGCATCTGTGGGGAACAGATAGGACAGCAGAGAGGGAGCGTGCTTTGCAGGTGGCCAACCTAAGTTTAATCCCTGCACCGCTGATGGTGCCCTGAAGTGACCTCTGCCCCTTCAGAGTGAAACCTAAACACAGAGCCCGAGCTCTGCCAGGTGTGGCCCAAAAGCCAGAAGGAAAAATTCAGAATCTTCTTTTTTTTTTTCTTTTTGGGTCCCACCCGGCAATGCACAGGGGTTACTCCTGGCTCTGCACTCAGGAATTACTCCTGGCGGTGCTCAGGGGACCATATGGGATGCTGGGATTTGAACCCGGGTGGGCCGAGTGCAAGGCAAACGCCCTACCCGCTGTGCTATCCTCCAGCCCCAAAATTCAGAATCTTTGACTGGAGAGAGAGTACAGGGAGAAGGCGCTTGGATCTTGGTTCAAATCCCTGGACCCCGGAGGTGGGACTCCCAGCACCGCCCAATTTCACTCTTGAGCACAGACCTAGAAATAGCCCCTGAGCATGGCCTGGTGTGGTCCCAAGACCAGAAATAAATAACTTTCAATAAAGGAAAACAATACTTTAAATACCTGTTGAAGTGATACCTTATTTTTTTATTTCTTTTTGGGTCACATCCATCAATGCTCAGGGGTTACTGTCAGGTCTGCACTCAGGAATTACTCCTGGTGTCTCTCAGGGAACCATAGAGGATGCCAGGGATAGAATTAGGATCAGCTGTGTGCAACGAAATACCCTCCCCACTGCACTATTGCTCCCCTCCCCCCCTAAGATGATACCATTTAGAAACTATCTGGTTAAACAAAGCTTGTTATGCAAATGACTAATGATGCAGGACCATTCTATGGATCAGAGGGATAGTACAACAGATAAGGCACTCGCCTTGCAGGCAGCTGGCCCAAGTTTAATGCTTGGTACCACATATGGTTCCCTGAGCCTTGCCGGGAATGATCCCTGAGCATAACCAGGTGTGATACCCTCCCCCCCCAAAAAAAACCTCACCCCAATAAAACAATTATAAAGCTTTGAAAATTAAATTTAATAAAATCACTGTAGAGAAGGTATTCAGAGTGTGTACGACCAAAGCACTCTGTTTCTTGGGTTTTTTTTTTTTTTTTGCTTTTTTGTCACACCCAGTGATGCTCAGGGGTTACTCCTGGGTCTGTGCTCAGGAATTACTCCTGGAGGTGCTGGGAAGAGCATATGCCGCTGTACTATCGCTCCAGCCCGACCAAAGCACTCTGTTTTTTTTTTTTTTTTTAGGTTTTTGGGTCACACCTGGCGATGCACAGGGGTTGTTCCTGGCTCTGCACTCAGGAATTACTCCTGGCGGTGCTCAGGGGACCATATGGGATGCTGGGATTTGAACTCGGGTTGGCTGTATGCAAGGCAAACGCTGTGCTATCGTTCCAGTCCCCCCCCGCCCCCCGACCAAAGCACTCTGAATGAGACTGATCTCATCTGATCTCAGAAGCTAAGCATGGTGGGACTTGGTTAGTACTTGGCTGGGAAAGAGATCAGAGTCCTCAAGAGCTAGAGTGGGATTTGCTACGGGGTTCAGTGTCTTTTTTTTGGGGGGGTCACACCCGGCGATGCTCAGGGGTTACTCCTGGCTTTGCACTCAGGAATCACTCCTGGCTGTGCTTGGGGGACCATATGGGATGCTGGGAATCAAACCCAGGTCAGCATCCCGCTGTGCTATCACTCCAGCCCCTGGGGTTCAGTGTCTTGCTTGTGATAACAGGAAGCTGCATATGTTAAACCTCATTGACAGGGCCAGAGTCACAGTACAGCGGTGAGGGTGCTTGCTTTGCACATGGCTGACTTAGATTCGATCCCTCAAACCCCAGATGGTCTCCTGAGCCCTGCCAGGGAGTAAGCCCTGAGCACCACTGTATGTGGTTCTCTGAGCAAAACAAGCCCAAAACCTCAATAGGGTCTCAAGAATGAGCTGAGTGTAGGCTTTGCTTGTGGGAAGGTCAGGGGTCCAGCACTGCACGGTCCCCTGAGCACAGAGGTGGGAACAACTCCTCAGCACCATTGGGTGAGGCTTCCCCCAACCCTGAAAAGCTCGTAAACAGTAAAAAAAAAAAAGCAGTAAAATCCTGAAAGAAATAATAAGGGATTTGCACACCCTGGTTCCAGCTCTGGAGCCCCCAAAAAGAAAGTGTATGCTTGTTTCCATAAGCTGCCTTGAGCCTTTCTCAGAGATGGGGAAACGGAGGCACTGGAGGTGAATGAACTTAGGGGTCCAAATACCTAACCGCTGTGGGAAAGGGGGCGTGCGCGCCTGGAGGGGGGGGCAGCAGAGGACAGGGGCCTTTACCCGGCTGACACTGCAGCTCCAGGCACCTGGAGAAATTCTGATGGGTGATCCAGGGCTTCAGGGCCCCCAGCTGCTCGGCTGTGTCCTGCAGGAGGTGGGAGATGTTGGTCTGGACGAGGCGAAGACAGCTGGGGAGGGGCTAGGGATAGGGGAGGGACAGTCACCACCACATCATTCCAAGTGTCCTCAAGCCCAGAGCCTTCCCTGCAACAGCATCCGCCTGCCACCTGCGTCTTCCAGCTTGTCTCCAGCTCCCTGGTCGCTAGGGGGCAGCGTCCTTAGCAACGCCCAGCAACCCGGAGAGGCGCTACACTCCACTCTGGGAGGGGGCCCTTTCTCCCCGTCCTGGTCCCCCAAGTTCAGGGCTGACCTGGAAGGCACATAAGGTGACAAAATGGATCTCGACGTTGACCGCTCTCACGTGTTCTTCTATCTTGGCCCCGGCCACAGACTGAAGGTGCTCCATCCAGCGCTGGGCCAGGACCAGCCTCCAGAAGGCCCCGCAGACCTTGTCCTGAGGGGCGGGGCAGGGGGGACGACAAGCCAATCGGAACTCAGGAAGGTGGGGCGGGGCCTCACAGAGTCGGGCGGGGCTTCTGGTCTGGGGGCGGAGCCTCAGAGACGGGGCGGGGAACCTTCGAAAGGGGGCGGGGTCTCCAGGGGCCCCAGAGGGAGGGGTGGAGTGTTAAGCAAAATCCCTTAAATCCCTGAGTCTCTCCTTCCCATTTCCATCTTACGCCCCTCCCGTCTGACTCACGTCCTGCAGGTTGGAGGCAACTGTGACCGGGTAGTCCTGGAGCAGGTGGTCAGCCTGCAGGAGGAACCGGATCGGGGCTGTGAGGGGACAGAGATCCCTGCAGCGCCAGATACCAGAAACCGAGGCATGGGGATCCAGAGAGAAGGGGTACCTCACACCCAGGGCTCCCACACCAGCCTGGAAAGGGGCGAGACACCGGCTCACCAGCTCGCGGATTTTGGTCTCGAAGGTGGAGGAGATGGGGTTGTACTGGAAGGAGCAACCCGGGGTCCCGCGAAGGCCGGGACTCAGCAGCAGCAGCAGCAGCAGCAGCGGGGTCTGCGATGGGGTACCCGCACCTCTGCACACAGCCCCCCTCAAGCGCTCCCGTACACACCCCCCGGGATTCACCCCACTGACCTCAGCGTTGGGACCTTGTCCGTGGGTCTCTGGCTGTGGCCAAACCCTGTTTTACTCTTATCCCAGGATGGACTCCCAACTCTATCCCCCTATGACTGCCCCTCAGCACTGTCCCCCTCCACCTGCCTGTCCCGCCCCCACTCCACCGCTCCCGTTGCAGCCTCCTTTTCCCCCATCCCCACCCATCTCCCCGCTGTCAGCCCCATCTAGGCTCAGCTCCCCCTTGCTCCCCGCCCCCAAAATACGCACTGTTGGGCTCCAGGCTGGCGCCAGCACTATCATCTCTGCCAGGGGCCCCTCATGCCTGTGGCCAGATCTTGCGGGGGACAGAAGAGTGAGGTTCGGACCCTTGCAACCCAGCCCTTTCCTCAGCCACCCCGTCACCTCCCCGCCCCTCCCTCGGCCCCTTGATGTGGCCAAGTTTCCGCCTCCCACCCCCTCGGGCTTCCTGGGTGAGCCCCAGTTATGCTGTAAACTCCGCATCTCTCCTTCCAAGAACCCCGACGTCCGGTCCCCGGAACCCTCCCCAGGCCCAGCACCCAGGAACCCGTACTCCCCATGCCTCCTCCCTCAGCCTGAAGTGAGGGGCGCCGCTCCGCCCCCCGGGAAACAGGAGCCCATTTCTCCGCACGCATCAGCCTTGCTCCAGCTGGGCTGACAACGGGAGACCGAAAGTGAAAGGGAATTTGGGGGGGGGGGGAAGAAAACGGAGAACAGGGGTGGATCTGGGGGGGAAGGGCACCACCTGGTGGCGATCATGGGGGGGTGGAACCCTAGAGGACTGAGGTTGGTGGCCCCCCTCACTCCCTCCTCCCGACTCTATCTGCCTCCTGCTAGAACCAAAGCCTGCTAGGGCAAGTGGCAAATGACTCCAAACTCTCCACTCTTGCCCTGACGCCCCCTGCAGACATTAAGATCACTGTCACCTCTTCAGCTCCCCACCCCCAGCCTGCGAGAGTCTGGAAAACTCCCCCTTCAGTCCCTTCTCAGCTCGAGACCCTCCCTGACCCCAGAATCTAAGCCAAATCTCTAGCCAGCCTGCTGTACTGGGTCCAGAAGCCCCTCCCGCCCCTGCATCCCTCTTCATTTGGGTCACATGGGTACACCACACCACACTGTCCCCTCAACCAGAACACCCATCCCCCAGGAACCCACGAGGTTCACTTCATCTCATTCAGGTCTGGATTCAGATACCCAAGGCATCATTCTGGTCACCCCATTTTAAATGGCGATGCCCTTCCCGCCTCCCCCACACTCCCACTCACCCCTGCTTGGTTCTTGTCCTGCTTCCTAGTCTCTGCTGACACACCACAATTTACTTCTCTTTTCACAATCCCGGGTTCCCATTCATGAGCCTCTTGGGGGGGGGGTGTTGGGGTCCGATTACCCCACTGGCCCTCTAGCGCCTAGGATCACTTGGGACTCCTAGCGGGAGCTTGACCTGGGTTCAAGGACAAACAAGTGCATGTCCGTAGCCTCTTGGTTTCTACCTGAAGGTCCAGCAATAGAATATGCTAGAACTTGATCACAGTTCCAGGGAGGACAACCTCTAGGAATTTCCCCAGTCAGTGATCTTTGTTATTCAAGGGACAGGTACCATGGCCACACCTGAGTTTATGCTAATGGTGACTCAGGATTTGGCTTCATAGGGCCTGAAAGATCACATGGTAGAGATTGGGGCTTTGAAACCAGAATCCCAGCCCAACCTGTCCTCCAGCCTCCAGGTTCTGGGAAGAGGAGGGGTCAAGAAACTGAGTTGCCTGCCCTCTGGTCTCCCCAAAGTCCAGCCTCTAGATAGCCATCTCCTCCTCTCACTGCCTCCTCATCTGTCTGCAAGAACAACTGAGCGATAATACAGTGGGGAGGGAGCTTGCCTCACATGAGGCTGACCCAGGTTCGATCCCCGGAATACATATGAGAACCAGGAGTAATCCCAGAGCAAGTGTGATTTGGGGATAAAGATGGTGACTTGGCCAAGGGTGCCTCCTCCACATTGGTTACCTCGAAAGCAAGGGGAACATTGACCTCTCTCTTAGAGCACTTGGCCTGGGATGCTTTTAACAGAGCAGTCTCAATGCAACCCTTAGACAATCTTCAGGAAAATGCAAATCAGAGGCACTAGGAAAAATCCCCTCTCACTGGTAGATTGGCCCTTCTGAGGGAAAGAGGGCCAGAGAGATAGTACAGGGGCTAGCAGTGCTGCACCCAGGTTAGATTCCTGGCAACAAAGAAGGTCCCCGGAGCCATGCTAGGAGTGATTAGTGAGCACAGAGGCAGGAGTCAGTCCAGAGCACCATTGGGTGTGGCCCACAAGCTAAAACATAAACAATACCCCAAACCAAAATCAAACCAAAAAAGACCAAAAGTGCTGGTGAGGATGTGGTGAAAAGGGAAGCCCAGCACTCTGAGGGTGAGGGGGCAAAGATGGATGGTGTTGGAGACAGAGTACAGTGGGTAAGGCCTTGCAGACGCTTGTCCTAGGTTCAATCCCCGACATCTCACAGGGTCCCCCAAGCACTGCCAGGAGTGATTCCTGAGCACAGAGACAGGGAACTCCTGAGCACTGCCGGGAGTGGTCCCCAAACCAAAAAAAGAAAATTAAATAAAAACAGTGTTACTGGAACAAAAGACAGGGTGGAGGTTGCAGCAAAAATAAACAATAGAGCTACTATATGGGCTGCAATCTGGCTTCTGAGTCCATATCTTGAAGAGATACCCACAGCCCTAACGCCCACTGGCGCTTTATTCATAATCGGCCCAGCCTGGAAACAACCTACATGTCCATCTGCCAATGGGGCTGAAAGGGAACTGGTCTCGACTCAAGCGGATAGGAGTCAGCGGGAACAGGGAAGTGCTGGAAGGAGCAGGAGGCCTTCTGCTATGTGGAACCAGAAAAAGATGTGGACTTGAGGGCTGGAGAGATGGTGCAGGAGTAGAGCGCTTGCCTCTGCCACAGCCACCACCGCCTAGATCCCCAGCACCACGTATGGTCCTGAGCACTGCTAGGCGTGACCTCTGAGCACAGTGGCCCAAAGCAAATAAACACAGACATGGGCTGGAGAGACAACATGCAGGAGGCCTGCATTTCCCCCCTTGTACCAGAGCACTCACTGCTGGGAGCACCCTCTGAGAAATGGGAATAATCCCTGAGCACTACTTGGTATGACCCCAAAGAATACATACAGAAGGGGCTGGAGTGATAGCACAGCGGGTAAGGTGTTTGCCTTGCACTTGGCTGACCTAGGTTCGATTCCCAGCATCCCATATGGTCCCCCGAGCACCATCAGGAGTAATTCCTGAGTGCAGAGCCAGGAGTAATCCCTGAGCATCACCGGGTGTGACCCAAAAAGAAAAAAAAATACATATAGAAGCAGAGAGTAGGATGGGGGCTGTTAGGAGTTGGGGCAGTAGTGGGGAAAATGGGGCTCACTGTCAAAGAGAAGGAAGGAAACACCTAAACAAGTACCAGGGGAACGGAGACAGTCCAGAGCTCACGTACTTGCCTTGCATGTGGTTGCAGCCATGATGGCTTGAATCCCACGTCTGATCCGGATTTGGTCCCCAGTACCACATATAGTTTACTAACCAAGGCCAGGAGTGACTTCTGAGCACAGAGCAGGGGGTAATTCCTAAGCACTGTCGAGTGTGGCCCAGAACACCCCCACAAAAGGTAATGGGGGGACTGGAGAGATAATACAGGAGTTAAGGCACTTGCTTTGCTTGTGGCTGTTCCCAGTTCAAGCCCTGGCACTACATACGGTTAAGAGACAGCGGCTCATCTCCCTCCCTCCTCCCTGGCACCGGAGGGTATGGCTGCTCCTCTGGCTTCACTTTCCCGGACCCTGGCACACAGACCCTGGCACACAGAAGCCGGCAGGTGTTCAGCCTTCACTGTGGCTCTAGGAGCCTGGTTACCTCCATGTCCTGTGTCTTGTTCGATATGCCAAAAACAATAACAATAAGTCTCACAATCAGATGTTACTGGTGCCCACTCGAGCAAATCGATGAGCAATGGATGACAGTGACAGTGACCCCAAATTGGGGGAATATGGGGTGAGAGGGGAAATGAGACAAAATATAAGGTTTCTTCCACATGCAGTTCCATTCAGAAGCTTTCTGAATATCTCTGGTTTGTCCCAAACCTCTCACTGTTCCCAGGCATGGGCTGGATTCTGGGACTCTACCCTAGGGAATGTGAGGGCTCACATGACCTACTTTGGCTGATGAATGAAATGAGTGGAGGACTGGGCAGTGGACTGGCCACTCCCAGGCATGTAGGGGACTCCTGGGAGCTCTGATAAGCAGGGGGTCTCTGGTACCCCACGCCGAGCAGGCAATCAGCAAGAAAGGCACTTTTTAGTCTTGTTGATTCACCCTCCATGAAGCTGGGGTTGTTTCTGCAGCCCAGCTTTTTTTTTTTTTTTTTTTTTTTTTGCTTTTTGGGTCACACCCGGCAATGCACAGGGGTTACTCCTGGCTCTGCACTCAGGAATTACCCCTGGCAGTGCTCAGGGGACCATATGGGATGCTGGGAATTGGACCTGGGTCGGCCAAGTGCAAGGCAAACGCCCTACCCGCTGTGCTATCATTCCAGCCCCACATGCTGACTGCTTTTGTTGGTCTGTTTGTGTTTTGACTTCTGGGGGTGTCACATTCCATGACACTCATGGCTTATTCCTGGCTCTGAACTCAGGAGTTACTCCTGGCAGGTCTCAGGGGTTATGGGACGCTGGGGATTGAACCCCACGTGCAGGGCAAACGCCCTCTCCTGCTGAACTGTCCCTTGGCTCCCACCACTGGTTTTGAAATCCACGTGGCCACAAACCAAGGGACACAGGCAGCCTGTGAGTGTGGCAAAAGCTCCCACCATGTTGGAAAGAAAGGCAATCCTGCCGATTCCCCTTCAGGACCCCAAGGTGCCTGCCTGTTCTGAATCCCTTTCCTGGAAGCTGATTCTCCACCTGGTTCCCCGTTGGCTGCCCCACACCCAAAGCACCTTCTCACTTGGAGCAGGCGCCACACTTGTTGATCCAGGTGGGTGGTGGCTGCCACTAGGCACACCTGTGCCTTATGGCTGACCGGACCAACTCCGTACCCGATTGGGCAAGAGGCGGACACCTGATCCATGCTGGTCAATCACATCTCTCCTTAGGGGACCCTGGTAGACAGTCCCAGAGGCCTAAGCTGAAGTCACATTATTTTTCTTCTTTGATTTTTACTTCCTGGCTTTGGGGCCACACCTGATGATGTGACTCTGGGGACCCTATGGGATGCCAGGGATCAAATCCAGTTGGCTGCATGAAGGCAAAAATGCCCTCCCTGTTGTCCTATTGCTCCAGCCCCGTAAGTTATATTCTTGGTCTGGGGCCAAAGTGATAGGACAGTGGTGAGGGTGTTTGCCTTGCATGCGACATATCTGGGTTTGATCCCCTGCATCTCATAAGGTCCCTCAGCGCGGAGATGAGTGATCCCTGAGTTCAGAACCAGGAGTAACCCCTGAGCATAGCCGGGTGTTGCCTCCCAACACACACACACACACACACACACACACACACACACACACACACACACACACAAACAATTTTCTTAGGACACTGGTTTGAAATGGTTGAAGCCACGATCAGCAGGAAGGTCACTTTGGCAGCCCACAGAGGCAGGAGGGAGTTGTCAGGTCACTGAGAGGAACTCAAATCTTTTAGGGACTTTCCTCCAATGCTCTCACCCACATGTCCAGATCCCAAGAATGGTCATCCCCTCTGTCCAGTCAAATACTGACTGCATGCCCTCATTTGCCCACGAGAGCACACATTGCTCAAGGCGGGCCTAGGCAGGCAGGGAGATGGCTCAGAGGCTTTGCACCCAAGGTCCATTCCTGGCACCTGATCCCCCAAGCACTGCTGGGGAGTGACCCCAAAGAGCCACTGGGTGTAATCAAAAGATCAAAGCAAACCTCAGCACAGGAAGTACTCTCCACCTACACACTGAGTCAGTATAATGCAGCTGGGGCACTAACCCATTTCACAGACAAGGAAACCAAGACTGCAGCTTTTTAATGTCACATAGCTGGAAAGATCTGGATGAAGCTGACCAGCATCCACAAGGCCCAGGAGAGCAGGAGATCTCAGAACAGTCTTGCTTTGGTTCCTGCTACTGTGGTTCTAGGGCATCTTGTGTGCTAGGGCACCCTGAGATGCTGCTTCCCATGGGATGAGGAGGCCGAGTGGGCAGGCCCCAAGCTGGGAAAGTTCCTAAGTAAGGTAACTCCAAACCTCCCTGAAATTTCTCCTTTATCCCAAGACAGCCGGAATGGCAGCTTCCAAAAACAACGATGCTGAAATAGCTCATGGCAGCGGATCACTAAAAAAACCCACAGATATGGGGCCAGAGCAAGAGGAGCGTGGGTAAGATGAAGGTTGCATGTGACAGACTTGGGCTAGATCCCTAGCACCCCATAGGGTCCCCTGAGCCCACCAGGAATGATCCTTGAGTGGAGAGCCAGGAGTAAGCCTTGCACCCCGAGTATGTGCCCCCCCAAAAAAAAAGAAAATTCAGGGATGTCTGCGCCGGCAGGGGCGGGAGGTGGCTCAAAGCGCTGAAGTGGATTCATCACCTGCAGGAGCCTCAAGTTTAAGAACTGCATAAAACAGTGGGTCTCCGAGAGCTGGGAGTGACCCTAAAACCGATGGAGCAGGGCTTGGGCGGAGGCTAGTGGTACTGAGGATGGGCTTTTTTCTTGTTTGTTTTTGAGCCACACTTGGTGAATGCTCGGGGGTGACTCCTGGCTCTGTACTCATGAATGACTCCTGGCAGTTCTTGGGGGGATCACATAGGGTGTCAGGGATCGAAGCAGAGGTCTGAGATCTAAGTAGAGCAGGTGCAAAGCAAGCACCCTCCCCTAAGTCTTCTCTCTCCAGCTCTTGAACCCAGGGCTCTTAAATGCAAAACAGATGTTCCCAGCTGCTAGGCCATTTCCTGGACCCTTTGCCAGGCCTTTTGTTTCCAAGGAGTGAACATGTGTCATGATATCAATGCCCAGGTAGAGAAAACCACAGAGCAGGAACCCGGCCCTGCCTGGGGTCTGAATCTCTTTATCAGGCTCCCAAACACCAGCTGGGTCCAGGGCCAGGACACAGGGCTGCTGATTGTCAGAACAAAAATGGCCTTCACAGACCAGACGCGCTGCGCCCCACTTCCTCGTCCCAAAACAAGCAGAGCCACAGATGATAAGAGTTTATTGGAGGGCACAGGCAGGGGCAGCGAGGAAGGTTCCAGGTGTGTGCCACGGGCAGGGGGCATCTTCTCCGTCAGTCTCCCATGGGCAGCCACAGGGCCTTGGTGCGTGAGGCCCGCCTCCCCAGTTCGGGGCCTGCCCCATGGGCCTCCTCGTCCCAGGCCCTTGAGTGGCCCCGACTCACCCACACGGGCTTCAGGTTTCCTGCCGAGGCCCACTCCACAAACTGGGAGCCCTGGAATGGGGAAGGGGGGGTGTCAGGACTACCGATGGTGGGTTGCTAAGCAGCTGCCTCCTTGGTAACAGGTGCCACTCATGAGAAGGGGCTGCAGGAGGCTTGTCCCTGGGTCGGAACCCTTTCCTCCTATCAAGGAAAATTCCAGATGCAGGGGAAACTGAGGTCAGCCCTGGGAACAAGGGCTCCTTCACCACCTGAATAGCCCAGAGGCAAAGGGGTTGCTGACCAGGAGCTCTGAGACGCCCTCAGACTGGATCTCCTACTCTGTTGCTAGGGTGTGGTTCTTAGCAACAGGCTGTCCAATGAGATGAGGTCCTTGGAGGGGGAGGAATCATAGACCCTTGTCGCTAAGGAGATGTTTCCTTGACAACGAGGAAGCTAAAGGGATGGACCTCATAACCTGGTTGCCAGGAAGTCTCCCTGCTAAGCCACAGGGGTGGGTAAGAGGGCGGGGCCTCATTCCCCAGGACAGGAAGAGGCAGGTGGGATGAAGTGGAAGACAGGGAAAAAGGGACAGAGCAGAGGGTACCTGGGCAGATCCGAAATACCACAGGGCTTGGACGTCCTGGTGCAGGGCCAGGCAACGGGTCAGGTGGTCCCGGTCTCCAGTCACCACGTTCACCAGGCCCGCTGGCATCGAGTTGGCCATTTCCTAGTGAGAATGGGTCAGGCAGGGCCAGAAAAAGGAAGCAGGCCCCTCGGGGAAGGGGGCACAGCTGAGAGGGCAGTGGCTGTGGGGCTCTCTGAAGGCCTGGGTGCGGGGCGGGGATGGGAGGCTCAGGGACCCCTTTCCTGCGAGGAGCAAGAGATTGTACCTGGCAGATCTCCAAGGCGGGGATGGGGCAGGTGCCACTGGGCACCACCACCACTGCATTGCCGCAGGCGAGCGCAGGGGCCAGCAGGGACACGAAGGCAAGCAGCGCCCCCTCATCCGGGCACACGATAGCCAGGACACCCAGGGGCTCCCGAAGCTGGAGCACAGGGCCTCGCAGCTCGGCCACCTGCAGGACGGTGGGAGATCGTGGGCTGGGGGGGAATTGTGGGCCTTGCCCAGCTCCTGTTAGCCTCCTCGGTGACCCACCCCTTTCTCCATTCGGCCCAGTCGTCACTCCCCCAGCTCATACAACCCACTGAGGTCTGGCAACCAGCTGAGGCCTGATACCAGCCACTCCTGGGTGGTGCGAACTTGAGCAAGTTCTTTACCTTTCTGAATTTCAGTTTCCCCAATTGATGTTATTGTTTTATTTTTGGGGTGGTCAAGCCCAGTGGTGTTCACTGCTTACTCCTGTCCCTATCTCTCTGGCCCTTTTTTATTGATTTATTTTTTTCTTTTTGGGTCACACCTGGTGATGTACAGGAATTACTCTTGGCGGTGCTCAGGAGACCATATGGGATGCTGGGAATCGAACCCGGGTCGGCCGCGTGCAAGGCAAAACGCCCTACCTGCTGCGCTATCACTCCAGCCCCTATTTTTTGTTTTTTGCAGTGGTGCTGGGGGGTTTCTCTGGGTAGTAGCTGGGGATCATGTGATGCTGGTAATTGTGCATGTGATTGGTCCTTTGGGCTCTCTCTGGCCCCAGTAATGTTATTTTAAAAATGAGTGTACGGGGAATGCCCTGCCACAGAGGTGGGATGGGGTAGAGGGGCATGAGGTGGGAGTGGTGGAGGGATACCGGAATTATTGGTGGTGGAGAATGGGCACTGGTGAAGGGATGGGTACTTGATCATTGTATGACTGAAATGTAAGCACGGAAGTTTGTAAGTCTGTAACTGTGATTCATAAAAAAAAAATTAAAAAATTAAAAAATGAGTGTACGGGGGCCAGAGAGATAGCACAGTGGGTAGGACACTTGCCTTGCATGCTGCTGACCTGTTCAATACTTGGCACACTGGGGTCCACTGAGCCCCACCAGGAGTGATCCCTGAGTGCAGAGCCAGGAGTAAGTCCTGAGCACTGCCAGGTGTACCCCCAAAACAAAAATGAACATATGGATCTGGAGAGATAGTTCAGGAGTTTTATGTTTTGTTTTTTATTTCTTTTTGGTCACACCCGGCGATGCACAGGGGTTACTCCTGGCTCTGAACTCAGGAATCACCCCTCGCGGTGCTCAGGGGACCATATGGGATGCTGGGAATAGAACCCGGGTCGGTCATGTGCAAGGCAAATGCCCTACCCGCTGTGCTATTGCTCCAGCCCAGTTCAGGAGTTTTAGGCACTCAGACTGCTCCTGGCTCACCCAGGTTTGATCCCTCACACCACATACGGTCCCCTGAGCGGCACCAGGGCCCAGAACACCGAAGGAAAAAAAAAAGTGGTTAAAAATAGCGTCTACTGGGACTGGAGCGATAGCATAGCGGGTAGGGCGTTTGCCTTGCAAGCGGCCAACCCAGGTTCGAGTCCCAGCATCCCATATGGTCCCCTGAGCACCGCCAGGAGTAATTCCTGAGTGCAAAGCCAGGAGTAACCCCTGTGCATCGCCGGGTGTGACCCAAAAAGAAAAAAAAAGATGAAACAAAGAAAAAAAAATAGTGCCTACTGTAGAGACACGCTGTTAGGACAAAAGGAATTTCTTCCTTTTTTTTCTCTTTTTGGGTCATACCCCGTGATGCTTAGAGGTTACTCCTGGCTCTGCACTCTGCACTTATTTATTTATTTATTTATTTATTTATTGCTTTTTGGGTCACACCCGGAGATGCACAGGGGTTACTCCTGGCTTTGCACTCAGGAATTACTCCTGGCAGTGCTCAGGGGACCATATGGGATGCTGGGAATTGAACCTGGGTTGGCCGAGTGCAAGGCAAATGCCCTACCTGCTATGCAATTGCTCCAGCCCCTGCACTCTGCACTTAGGAATTACTCCTGGTGCATGGGGCTGCTGGGGATCCAACCTTGGAGAGTCATATGTAAGGCAAATGCCCTCCCTGCTGTACTATCACTCTGGCCCTAAAAGGAATTTCTATGTGGAGAGGACTCAGACAGAAAACAGCCCAAGGGTGTAGAGGAGTTTGTGTGTGTATATGTGTGTGTGTGTGTGTGTGTGTGTGTGTGTGTGTGTGTGTTTTGGGCTCAAAAGTTTGTGGTTTGTTTGTTAGTTTGTCCTATGCAGGAGCCCAGGGATTGGGCTGGAGCACCAGTAGGCATGGCTCAAAAAACAAAAAAAAAGGAGGCTGGAGAAATAGCACAGTGGGTAGGGCGTTTGCCTTGCATGCGGCCAACTGGGGTTCGATTCCCAGCATCCCATAAGGTCCCCGAGCACCGCTGTGAGTAACCCCTGAGCATCGCTGGGTGTGACCCAAAAAGCAAACAAACAAACAAAAACCAAAAAAGAAAACAAGTTGGGCAGGGAATCTAGCTTGGCAGAACATTAGCCTCCCCTGCATGAGGGATGCCCTGTGCCCAATCCCCAGCTCCATAAAAGAGAAGAAAAGAAAACTCAAGGCTGTGATGAACGCAGTTGATTTTTGGGGACTGGGTAATGGGTGAGAGGCCTATTCTACAGATGAGGAAACTGAGGGCAGAGAAGTGAGATCTCTGGTGGGTGATCCTGGTGATGGGAGACAGTGGGCTGGGCTGGAACTCCCAACCTGGCTGGTTTCAGAGTGCCGACCCCCGTTCCGTGAATGGCCCCTCTCACCTGCAGGGTCTGCCCTGGGGTCTGTGCGTGGGTCCCCCAGGCCCGAAGTCGCTTGATGCTCAGCTCCACCTCAGCCTTGGCGGCCGTGGACCCCACTCCGTGCCGCTCCAAGTGGGAGAGCAGCGCCGCCTCCCGGCGCTTCAGGGCCGCTGCCAGCTCCCAGAGTAGTGCCCTGCGTGTCTCCGGGGACCGGCCCAGCCACCTGGGGGAGCGATGATGTGTCAGCATCTTGGGGCGGCTCTCCCAGCTGTCTCAATGCTGGCCCAGTCCCTCCTCCCACAGACCCAGGGATCCAGACCCCCAGCCTCTTCCCTCAGACCCAGGACCCAGACTCCCAGCCTCTTCCCTCAGACCCAAGACCCAGCCCCAGAGGATAGACCCCATATTCCATCAGACGTTGGTGATGCCTGACTAGCCTTCCAGGACCCCTGGTCCCCTTCCAGGGACCCCAGTGATCCTCCCCACCCCCTACTTACCCTGAGGCGGCCTGGTGGGCGGCTTCCACAGCCCCCCGGATATCCTTGGCTCCGCCTTCAGCCACGTAGCTATGGAGGTGACCCTGCGAATCCCAGATGGGCCGCGAGCTCCGGGTCCCAGGTGCCTGGAAACGGCCTCCCACGAAGAGCCCATAAGGGGGTGCTGGGCTGAGTAGATCAAGGCGTGAGGATGGGTCCTGGGACCAGGGTATGCTTGGACCCCGGGCCTCAATCCACTGAGCCTCTGGGGACCCAAGCTCTTCCTCCCATGAGCTTCTGGGGCCCTCAAGCTCCTACTCCCAGGAGCCTCTGGGGCCCCCAAGCTCCTGCTCCCATCAGCCTCTGGGGCCTCAAACTCCAGCCCCCGTGAGTCTCTAAGGGACCCTAAATTCCTGGCCTTCTGGATCTCTGGGAGACCATAAGTTGAAACTCTCACCAGATTGGGGATATTTGAAGGGCATGGGGGTGAGGTCATTAGCCCCAGTATGCAATTCTCAGGTCTTGGGGGTCCCCTGCTGGCTCCCACAAACCCCTCCAACCTAGAGGCAGAAGCCATAGCTTTCCCCCTCATTGCCCCCACCCCCCGCCCCACGCAGGCATCCTAGGGGTGCGGCTGGCACAGCTCACCTGGGCCCCGTCTCAGGCCCCACTGGAAGGGTAGAGGGTACTGAGAGGCCAAAAGCGTCATAATCCAGATGCTCGGGAACGACGGGCAGTGAGGCAGAGGTGCCCGCGGGCCGCAGATACTCATACAGACCCTATGGGTTACCGCGTCAGGAGGGTGCCAGGTGAGTAACCCAGGGGGTAGGGGATGGAGATGGGCAGAGGTGGGGCCTCACCTCTGAGCCTCCATGCCAGGAGGACCCATTCTCCTTGCAGCCACCTGTGGGCACTACGGGGTCCCGGAGGCCATGGGCGTTGATCCACACGCTGCCCATCCGGAGGCTAGGGGGCAGGAGGGGCCATCAGAGTAGGAGCTGCTGCTTGGGGACCCCCCCAAACTGTGTGCTGAGCTCCCGCCATGCCCACTGACCCGTAGCCCAGCTCCAGGGCCTGGCCCAGTCGCTCGCTCCACACACTGGCGCTGCCTCCCCGGGGGGTCCCATTGGAAACGGCCAGCGCCTCCTTGGCGGTTCGGAATGGGGAGGCCAACACCACAGGCCATGGCACCTGGAAGGGGTCGGGGTACTAAGATCTGGGAAGCCCCTTCCTCCAACACCCCAGCCACAGGGGCCTCTGGAGGGGCCGTGGGGGGCCGGAAGATCTCTGGGACCCTTGGGAGCAACCGGCCTCACCTCTGCCTGAGCACACGGGGAAGCTGGAGGTAGGTCAGAGACCAAGGTGGGAGGGAAGAACGGTCTACCCGAGGGCACATCACCAGCCTGGAACACCTGGGGAAGAGAAAGAAAGTTCAGGCCCAGTGCCTCCTCCCTTGGACTGGCATCTGGGCCCAGCGTCTCCTATCTTGGACCCAGGGATCTCCACGCAGCGCCTCCTTGCTCAGACCCAGGAGTCCAAACCCCCAGCTCCTTCTCCCTCAGACATGGAGGTCCAGCACTTCCCTGAGAGTCCCTGTCATCTACTTACCTGTGCCCCCTGGCTCTTGGCCTCACACACGTAGTGGTGCGCCAGATCCCACGCGGCAGATCCTCGGGCACCCATGTCCACGGCCCCGTCCAGCCCTCGGCCGGCCCTCAGCTGTGCCATGCGTGCCTGGAGCCGCCTCATGCAGTCATCCCATACGGACTCCTGGATGAGAAGCCTGAGGCCACCCTGGAAGGGAGAGTGGCATCTAGGCGGGCAAACTCAGTGCCCACAGATGGGGCCAGGGAGAAGTGGCTGAGGCCCCAGAGGTGCCCAAGGCCCCAGGCCCCAGGCAACAGCTGGAGTCCCGGAAAGTCGCTGATTCAAAATCACATATAAAGACAGTTTGGGGACAGGAAGAACTGAATATCCAAATAAGCAGGGACAGGGTCTGAGGACACGCCGGGGTGTGCGGGCCTTACTGGGCTGCGGTCAGACCAGGCTGCATCGACGACGCCTTCCACGGCTGAGTCCACGTCGGCTGCGTCGGTCAGCAGCAGCAGAGACTCAGTGCCCAGGGTCAGTCCCAGCTCCGCCCCTGTGCCCGCCAAGCTCCGCCGAAGGGCACGTCCGTCCTGTGGGCCCCGCCACCATGCTCAGTGGGCTGGGGATAGAGCCTTCCGGCAACCCCCAGGCTCCCCTGTCCTTCTCCTGCCCTGAAGATACCTCGACAGTCCCGCAGAAGGCCACCTTCTGGACTCCGGGCTGGGAGGCCAGGATGGGCCCCAAGGAGGCCGGGCCACTGAGCACGTTGAGGATCCCTGGGAATGTGCCCAGCTCCCCCGCCAGCTGGGCCAGGAGCAAGGGTGTCGGTGAGTCTGGGGGTGTGAGCACCACCACAGTGCAGCCTGGAAGGGAGGTGGCGAAGGGTTCTGGAGTCTCAGTCCGTGGCCCATTCAACCCTCGAAACAGGCCTGCTTGCTGCCTCCTTCAAGACAAGGAATCCTGCCAGCCCTTGGATGCCTCCTCCCTCAGACTCAGGAATCCCGAGCCCTGCACACCTCCGCCTCTAGCCCGGGCCCGTCCTCCCCCGGACCCCGGAATCAACACTGAGCCCATCTTTTTGTTGGCTTGTTTGGGGGGAGGCACACCCTCAGTGGTGCTTAGGAACTAGCACCACTTTGTGGTGGGCGAGAGCAAACTCGGGGCCTCCTGCATGCGGTGCCCACACTCCAGCTTCCTGCATGCGGTGCCCACATCTCTCCACTCTGAGCCCATCATTTACCCACAGCGAGGGCAGGGCAGATCCGCCACATCATCTCGATGAAGGAGAACGTGGGCGGCAAGATGACGCCAATGACCCCTGAAAGAACAAGAACACGGGGTTCTTGGGGCTGGCTCAGGAAGGAGGACAGGGCTGCAGGAAGCCCTGGCTGCTCACCCACGGCCTCCCAGCCTGCCAGCGCCTCCTCCTGGCTGTGTGCCTGGACTGCATGGTACTGAAGCAGCTGCTGAGCCAGCGGGACATCTCTGTCTCGAACCTCACGAACCGCCCGCCCAGAGACCAGGGAGTCCAAGGTCCAGAGCAGCCGCTGGTGCTTCTGAATCACCTTGGACAGCCTGTGGAGAAAGCAAGGTTGATGGTCACTTCTCAGGTCCCCAAGCCTGAGAACTCTCGTTACACATGCGTTGAACTACAGCTCCCACGAAGCCCCTGGGGCTCCAGAGTTATGCGAAATGTAGTCTTAGGAACACACACACACACACACACACACACACACACACACACACACACACACACAGTATCTTGGTTAACTGACACTCCCAGATTTGCAGGGAAGACTAGCTTTCATCTCTATTTTATTTATTTCTTTTTTTTTTGCTTTTAAAATTTTTTTTTGGGGTCATACCTGGCGATGCACAGGGGTTACTCCTGGCTCTGCACTCAGGAATCACCCTGGCGGTGCTCAGGGGACCATATGGGATGCTGGGAATCGAACCCGGGTCGGCTGCGTGCAAGGCAAACGCCCTTGTGCTATCGCTCCAGCCCCTCTATTTTATTTTGGGAAATGGTATCTCTGTGTCCTGGAAAAGTGTTTTTTGGGCTCTACCAGCTCCAATGTCCTGCTTAGAAATGTATCCCTACAAAGATAATCAAGGAAATGGAAGTTTTAGCATGATTAGTTCTCATGACTTATGGAAAATACACTGATCCTTGAACAACTTTGAGATTGTGCTGACCTTTCATGCACTCAAAATCTCCATCGGGGCTGGAGGGAGAGTCCAGGGATTAAAGTGCTGTCCTTGTACAGAGCCAGCCCGGTTTGAATCCCCAGCCCTGAACAGGGTCCCTCAAGCACAACTGGGGTCACCCCTGAGCAGAGCCAGGAATGACCCCGCACACAAGCAGCACTGGCTGTGGTCTCGGAACTAAAACAAACAAAATCTTCACATCATTCCGACTCCCTCCAACTGAACTTCCCCTTAGTCTACTGTGGCCAAGGACAACCTTTGCAGGTTCTGTGTCTTATATACTGTATCGTCACATCAAAGTCTTCCTCCAGAGAAAAGAGAACTATAAACATCAGAGGAGAGAAAAATATATTTGCCAAAAGTAAGTGGGAGGTGAAGGGCAGTCAGGATAGAGAAGGGACCCCTATGATAATGATAGTTGGAAATGATCACTTTGGTTTTTTCTTTTTTCGCTTTTTGGGTCACATCTGGGGATGCACAGGGATTACTCCTGGCTCTGCACTCAGGAATCTCTCCTGGCGGTGCTCAGGGGACCATATGGGATGCTGGGAATCGAACCCGGGTTGGCCACGTGCAAGGCAAACGCCCTACCTGCTGTACTATCGCTCCAGCCCCGGAAATGATCACTTTGGATAAGAACTGAGAACTGAGTGTTGAAAATAAGTAAAGGGATATATGATAAGCTTTCAGTATCTGTATTGAAAACCATAATGCTCAAAAGTCAAAAGGAGAGAGAAAGAGAGAGAGAGAAAGAGAGAGAGAGAGAGAGAGAGAGAGAGAGAAGTAAGAGTGACTGCCCCTGCCATGGGGGGGGGAAGAAGGAGGGAAACTGGGCACATTGGTGGTGGAAAATGTACACTGGTGAAGGGACAGGTGTTGGAACATGAAATGACTGAAACCAAATCATTAACAACCTTGTAACTGTGTATCTCACTGTGATTCAATTAAAAATATATTTAATATATAAATAAAATGACAAAAAATAAAATAAATTATATTTACAGTCTTGGACTACATTTTTTTTGGGAGGGGGTTGCTTTTGGGCACACCTGGTCGTTTTCAGGACTTAATCCTCTCTGCAAAGGGATCACTCCTGGTAGGCTCAGGGGACCATGCAGGAAGCCAGGGATTGAACTCAGGTCAGCCAGATAGATGCAAGGCAAATGTCCTACCCGCTGTATTATCACTCCAGCCCTAGGTCTGCACCATATATATATATATATATTTTTTTTTTTTCTTTTGGGTCACACCAGCGATGCACAGGGGTTACTCCTGGCTCATGCACTCAGAAATTACTTCTGGAAGTGCTTGGGGGACCATATGGGATGCTGGGAATCGAACCGTGTTGGCCGCGTGCAAGGCAAACACCCTATCCTGCTGTGCTATCAATCCAGCCCCAGGTCTGCACCATATTAAGTGTCTGTGCAGAATAAAATCTGGCTGTTTACAATGCTGAAGGTCAAATGTGGGGTCTGGTTTGTTTTGGGGGCTATGCCTGGTGGAGCTGGTATTGCTGAAGGGACCAGACTATCAGGAATCACACCTGGATTTCCCAAATGAGCTCAATCCACTGAGCTATTTCTCTGCCCAAGGGTAGTAATATATATGTATGTATATATATATATATATATATTATTTTTGGGGGGGCAGGAGGGCGGTGCCAGGGATTGAAACCAGGGCCTCATGTCTACAAGGTATAAGGACCAACTGTAGATGTTTGAGCCACTTAAGACTCGAAGACAGCTGGAAATACGTGCCTCAGCTCCCAATTACTTCTGTGGGGTGTTGGGAAGAGCTTCTGCTCCACCATCTCAAGCAGATGCTGGGGGAATGAAGACCCCCCCCCCAACCACCCTGCTGGGGTCCAGACCTCAACTGCCTCACCTGGTCAGGTGCTGGGCGCGGTGGGCCCCGGACAGACATCTCCAATTCTCCAGCTCGGTCCTGGCCGCCTCCACCGCCACCGCCACATCCTGGGCCTCGGCCTGGAGGCAGCTGGCCAAGGTCTCTCCTGGAAGATGAAGGGGAGAGCATCCAGGTGGAGGACTGAGACTGCAGCTTCCGGTTTCCCTAAAAGACCGTTTTGTTTGGGGGAGACACATGACAGTGCCTGGGGCTTTCTGCTGGTGGGCTCAGGAAACCATATGGGGCGCCAGGGATCAAACCCAGGTTGGCCACGTGCAAGGCAAATGCCTTACCCACTGTGCTATCACTCCGGACTCTAGGTCTGAGCAGCACGTCCCAAGGTGATGCATTCAGTAGAGTGACTTCAAAGGACAGCATAATCAATGATCATTATCAAGATGAATTCTCAGTCTCAATTCTTTTTTTTTTTTGCTTTTTGGGTCACACCTGGCAATGCACAGGGGTTACTCCTGGCTCATGCACTCAGGAATTACTCCTGACTGTGCTCAGGGGACCATATGGGATGCTGGGAATCGAACCCGGGTCGGCCGCGTGCAAGGCAAACGCCCTATCTGCTGTGGTATCGCTCCAGCCCCAGTCTCAATTCTCAATCAGAATTCTGTCTCCTCTTGGAGAAAAAAGCGGGGAGTATCAGAAAATGACAGAAAATGGGGAGTGTCACACACCTGTGATCGGGTCCTGGCAGGGCACAGAACTCCTGCGGTCAGGCCTGAGCCACTTTCCATTCACATAGTGACCTAGTTGGCGGTTCTGGGTGTCCAGCCAGGCCTGGAGGAAGGGACACAGGTAGGTGAGGAGTGTGGGAAACAGTTGGCGTGGCACAATGCCTACCCAGGCCCCTCTGGAAAGGCTCCCGGGGGACCCATCGCTCTAGTATCTTCTTTTTGTGTTTTTGAGCCATGCTTGGCGGTGCATCACTGGATAGCAATGAATGGTGGGTATCCAGCGCTGCGACCAGACTAAAGGGCACTAGGTCACAAAATGGCTTCAGAATGACCAAGACACTGCCTTTCCAATCTTGTGACAAAGAAGCTCCTAGGGCTGCAGTGGTAGTACGGTAGGAAGGGCGCTTGACTTGCATGGCACCAGCCAGGTTTGATCCTTTGCACCCCATAGGGTCCCCCGAGCACCACCAGGAGTAATTCCTGAGTGCAGAGCCAGGAATAACCCCTGAGCATTGCCAGGTGTGACCCAAAAAGCCAAAAAATAAAAATTTTGTTTCTTGGGGCTGGAGTGATAGCACAGCGGGGAGGGCGTTTGCCTTGCACGCGGCCGACCCGGGTTCGATTCCCAACATCCCATATGGTCCCCTGAGCACCACCAGGGGTGATTCCTGAGTGCAGAGCCAGGAGTGACCCCTGTGCATTGCCGGTGTGACCTAAAAATACAATTTTGTTTCTTCATTTTGAGATTTTGGGGCCTTCCAAGTGATACTCAGTGGCTCATCCTGATTAGGCAATTCTCACCCAAACAGGCTGACAGTTCAAGAAGAAGGCCTGAGGATGCCTGGAAGTGATGGGAGCCCCAGCATGTCCCCAGTAGTGACGATGGGACCATGTGGTGTCAGGGATAGAACCCAGGTCACCTATATGTTAATTTACGCATGTGCCTTAACTCCTGTACCAGAAAGTCCCTAGAAACTTTTTTTTTTTTTTTTGCTTTTTGGGTCACACCTGGAGATGCACAGGGGTTATTCCTGGCTCCGCACTCAGGAATTACCCCTGGAGGTGCTCAGGGGACCATATGGGATGCCGGGAATCGAACCCGGGTCGGCTGCATACAAGGCAAACGCCCTACCTGCTGTGCTATTGCTCCAGGCCCAGAAGTTCATTTTTTTATGGTCCTACCAAATTCCAAAATCTAAGTCAATCACATTTGGTTGGGTGACATTTGGGGTGTTTCTACCCTTTTTCTTTTTCAGTGGGGTGGAGTTGTTTTTTTTTTTCTTTTTTTCTTTTCTTTTTGGGTCACACCCGGCAATACTCAGGGGTTAGTCCTGGCTCTGCACTCAGAAGTTACTCCTGGCGGTGCTCAGGGGACCATATGGGATGCCAGGGATTGAACCCAGGTGACCAATGCAAGGCAAAGCCCTCCCCGCTGTGCTATCGCTCTGGCCCTGGGGTGAAGTTCTGAGGCTACGCCCAGCTGTGCTCAGGACTTACTCCTGGTTCTGTACTCAGGGATCATTCCTGGAGGTGTCTGTGGAGGGTGGGACCCGGGTTGGCTGTGTGCAAGGCAAACGATTTACCTGTGTACTATTTTTTTTCTTTTTGGGTCACACCCAGCGATGCACAGGGGTTACTCCTGACTCTGCACTCAGGAATTTCCCCTGGCGGTGCTCAGGGGACCATATGGGATGCTGGGAATCAAACCCGGGTTCGGCCGCATGCAAGGCAAACACCCTACCCGCTGTGTGATTGCTCCAGACCCCTGTGTACTGTTATTCCAGCCTTTTCTGCCCTTTCGCTGCTAGCGAACATTCTCTCGAGAGGTTTCAATGTGGACATCTAACTAGGTTCTTTTGAGCCTATATCTCGGGTCCTCTGGGCAACTCTGTTACTTCCAGGAGAGCCACTCACCTATTTTTTGGCCAACACTGAGCTCTCACCATTGGGTTTGGAAGAGTAGATGGGAAACTGCCTTTCTAACTGGGAGGCCAGGAATCTCCTCCCGGGGACGCGCCCTGGGTGGCGCTGGTAGTTCTGGGGGAAACCTCCTACACTTCAGCTGTAGTCTCAGAGACAAAGTCCACACTCTGGGAATGAGGTCCTTCCTGGGAGGCGGAACTTTGTTGTTGTTTTTGTTGTTTATGGCTTTTTGGGTCACACCAGGGGGTGCTCAGAGGTTACTCCTGGCTCTGCACTCAGGAATCACTTCTGACAGCGCTCAGGGTACCATATGGGATACTGAGGATTTGAACCTGGGTCAGCTATGTGTCAGGCAAATGCCCCACTTGCTGTACTATTGCTTTGGCCCTGGATGGTGGAACTTTGAAGCCTGGAGGGTTCCACATTCACCTAAGTTACACCACACGGGTAAGGTGGCCCACACAGGCCAAGCATAGATGAGCCAGAGATGGGGTGAAGGGGCACTGCACAGAGGCAGCTAAATGTGGGGTTCTTGGAGTTAGGATCTTGGGGTTAAAATCTGTACTCTGTGGGTACTTCTTTGTTGAGGCCACTAAGCTGAGGCCAAAGCTACGGAAGGTGGGGAGTGGGTGGACCCTGGTGAGATTCCACAAATCAATCCAAGCCAATGCTCACAGAAGGCGACTTAAGGAGATCTGCCATTGGGGCCAGTATGAGGATACAGTGAGGTGGGCCCCTGCCTTGCACATGGCTGACCGAGTTTGATCACTGGCATCCCATATGGTCCCCAAGCACCACCAGGAATGATTTCTGAGTGCAGAGCCAGGAGTAAGCCCTGAGCATTGCTGGGTGTGGCCCACCCTACCAAAAAAAAAAATTCTGCACAGTCAAAGAAATAATACAATATGGAGAAAACACTTGTCTTTTTTTTTTTTCCGCCTTTTGTGGTCACACCCAGCAATGCTCAGCGGTTATTCCTGTCTCATGCACTCAGGAATTACTCCTGGCGGTGCTCACGAGACCATATGGGATGCTGGGAATCGAACCCGGGTTGGCCGTGTGCAAGGCAAACGCCCTCCCTGGTGTGCTATCGCTCCAGCCCCGAAAACACTTGTCTTGCACATAGTAGCCTGGGGTTTGATCCCCAGCACCACATATGGTCTTCCAAGGGTGATCCCTGAATGCAAAGCCAGGAGTAAGTGCTGAGCACTGCTGGGTGTGGGCCAAAAACTGAGTGGGGGGAAAAAAAGAGAAGATGGGAGAAGAAGAAAAGTTTTGTCAGTGTCACTACATCTCTCCTTTTTTTGCTTGTTTTTGCTTTTGGGCCACATCTGCATCTCTATTTCTGCTCCCAAATTTCCTCTCCCTCAACCCTGTCTCCCTAAGTCATGGCTAAATGCAAATCACACTTCCTCCTTCTCCCCATCTATAAACCCTCTCTACTCTTGGCCTGCTTCATGCCAGTGTCTCTGATTCAGTTTGCATGAAAGTGAAGTGTTTCTGGCTGGAGAAACAGTGCAGGCGTCTCAAGCGCCTTCCTCATAAGCGTATGGTCTGGAGTTCAAATCCCCAGTGGCCCACATACACTGAGCAAGCTGTCAAGAGCTCTGTCACGTGAGCCTGGCAGCTCCTGGCTACAACCCCTGGCACTGCAAGTTGATGCCTCATTGCTCTGCAAGCAGGTATGGAGTGGCACCACAAAAGGAGTGCACGACCCAGAGAGCACCCCAACTAAAAAAGATGTGCGAGGGCTTCCGGGACTACCAGTGAGCACTCCTAGAATAACTGTGTGTCTCGACTCAGACTCCAACCCTTTGTGTGCCCGTGCACCACTAAAAAAAGGGTACAGAGCTTGGGGAGCACCACACCAAGTTGGGGAGCACCACACTAAGGTAGGGAGCAAGGCACCTTCACTCATGCCCTCCCCACCCCACTGCAAGCACCACAGCCAAATCACCATTGCAACAATAATGAAACAAATAAGTGAAGGGGGAAGGGAGCAAAAATAAAAAATAAAGTGGAAAAAGTGAAATGGTCAACTGGAGGTCCCCAGTTTTTATTTATTTAGCTCTTGTGGGTCTTGCATAACAATGCTTAGGGGTTACTCTTGGCTCTGCACTCAGGAATTACTCCTGGCAGTGCTCAGGGGACCATATAGGATGCTAGGGATCAAACGGGTTGGCCCCATGTAAGGCAAATGCCGTCCCCGCTGTACCATCGCTTCAGCCCCCAGATTTAAGGCCCTCGGGGGCAAGGTCACTCAGGAGACAGCTGGAAAAGGGAAGGAGGGAAGCGGAAGGCAGTGACGTCCCAAAGCAGGGATCAAGTACTTCTGAGAAATGAATGTGCCATCTGGCCTTGCCATCATGGTCAGAGAAGTTGGGGGATGTGCAACCAAGGGGTACAGTCTAGGAGTAAATGCTGATGGTTGATGGTTGAAACAGAATGCTATGTAAACAGGAGTTCATGATATTAAGTGCTCTGTGGAAGTTTGCAAAAAATAAATTTCTCCTCCTCTTCACCCCAAGAAAAACAAAACCCTTCAAGAATGTTCCCCAGGGTCCCAGCAGGCCACGCTTGAGTGCAGAGCATTTTGGTTGGAGGCAGGAACTCAAGTCTGGTCCAAAAAACCATCCTGGCGATAAGATCCAGATGATCTATGTCATGGAGTGAGAGCCAAAGGTTGCCAAATTCGGGAATTTTATTTCCAAGCTGGAATCACGGATGTTTACACGAACTCACATTAAAATGTCAGTTGTGCCCTCTCCCAGCCTTCTTCTTCTTCTTCTTTTTTTTTTTTGCCTTTGTGGGTCACTCCCACAGATGCTCAGGGCTTACTCCTGGCTCTGCGCTCAGAAATTATTCCTAGCGGTGCTCTCAGGCAACTATATGGAATGCCGAGGACCAAACCAGGGTTTGCCATATGGAAGGCAATTACCCTACCTGCTGCATTCCAGCCCCTCACAGCCTTCTTTGGGGAAAGAGATTTTGCTAGGCCAGAGGCTGCTGGACTCATGTCAGTTGTGATCACATCATCTCAGCAGAAATCCGGGCTTTCAGCACCGTCCACGTGTGGGAATCTCCTGTACTTTGTCCCTCAACCTTAGCTGAGTCCACACTATAATTTCAGATAATCATCTTGCTCCCAGGGTTCTTTGAATGCATGGTGTGCATGGGGCGGGGGTGAGAGACGCTACAAAGTCCCTGTCTCCAGACCTGAGTCCTTGTCTCCTGCCCACGTTGTTCGCAGGACCCTGGAACCCGTGTGAAAGTGGGAACCCATCTCAGAGGCCTTCCCCACGTGCTGACTCCAGCAGTTGTGCCGCTTCAGCGGTTCCTCAAACCGGGTTCCTCTTGCCTGTCTCCTTCCCTTCTGGATACACGTTTTTCTCTTGGGCCACTGTGGTGGCCTCCTCAGCTCTCACAGTAGACCCAGGTTTCTCCTGCTACAAGGCGCTGTGGGAGAACCCACAGCAATCTGGAAGGGCCTGGGGAAGTACAGATAATCCCAAGAACCTTGGGCTGGAACAATAGTACAGTGAGGAAGGCACTTGTCTTTTTTTTGTTTGTTTGTTTGTTTTGTTTTTGCTTTTTTTTGGGTCACACCCAGCGATGCTCAGGGGTAACTCCTGGCTTTGCACTCAGGAATTACTCCTGGCGGTGCTTGGAGGACCATATGGGATGCCGGGGATCGAACCCGGGTTGGCCGCGTGCAAGGCAAACACCCTACCGCTGTGCTATCGCTCCGGCCCCAGAGGAAGGCACTTGTCTTGGGTTGATCTGGATTCAATATCTGGCACCCCGTATGGTTCCCTCTACCCGACTAGGAGTAATTCCTGAGTGCAGAGCCAGGAGTAACCCCTGAGCATCGCCAAGTTTTGGTCCACCCCTCCCACCCCACCCCCGCTAAAAAAAGTAAATTCCAAGAACCTTACTGAATCCCAGGAAGCCTATGAGTTATGGGGAACGCTCAGGACTGTCCCCTAGCAGTCTTGGAGTGGTTCTGAAGTTCTCTGCCAGTTATAGGCAGAGAACTTATCTGGATTTGGGGGAGGGGACACCCTGAAGAACCATGGGAGCCCCAGGACATTCTGAAAGATGTCGGTCTCTGATCACAGGAAGCTCAGGAGATCCTGAAGGCTGTAGGGAATTACAGCGAACTCGGATGTATTTTAGGGTTCCGAGAATTCCCCACGAAATCTCAGAACAGTATGGCGGGGACCTGAGGTCTCCGGGTGACTACGGGAGGCCCAAAGGAATTGGGGGGGTGACGGGGGATCATGGGTGCCACAGGATATCTTGAAAAATTATGGGGAGTTGGGAGAAGGGGATCCGTTCTGAGAATCTCTGGTAGAACCCCCAAAACCCGTGGGAATTCTGAGTGCCGCGAGGGGGTCCTGAAGAACTGGGGAAAGGCCACGAGAGAGTTCAGGAAATGCGGACGATCACCAGGGGCAAAGGGACAACGGCAGCGACCGCTCCACGGGGTGTGCTCCTCGTGGCGCGAATCGCGGCTCCCGGAGGGCGGGCCCGCCGCGGTGGATCACGGGAGTCGGCGCGGGAACCCGCCGGAGGGATGAAACGGGGGAAACCCTCACCAGTGCGCATGCGTGACTCTCCGGGGCCGGTCCGTACTCCACCGAGGTGAAGATCTCCCTGGCGCGGGACTCTACACGCGTAGCAGCCATCGCCTGCCGGGCTGCTTCCCACCAAGGACTGCGAAGCGCTCTGCCCCGGGAAACCTTGAGGTCCAAAGGGCGGCACCACCCCTCCTGCCCAAAGGGTGGGGCTACGGGAGTTAAACCGCTTCGGGGCCCGCTGGCCCTGCCCACTGGCTCTCTTTGGGTAGTGTGGTTCGGAGCATGCGTAGTCCTCAGAACGGGGTCACAGGGAGAAAGTGTGGATGTTGGGGCGCAGGGGAGCCAGATTTAGGAAAGTCTGTACACTGGCGATTTCCAGCCGCCCCGCACCTGTTGGAGACAGGAATAACTTTCAGCCCCAAATACACTAAAGTCGAATCTAACTCTGGGACAGCTATGGTTGATAGAATTTTAGGGCGGGTACTGAATAACATTTGGAAAGTAGCAGTTTCGGACGCTGCTAGGTCCTGCAACCTTCGCGGTGGTCGGTGGTTGCGAGTCCAGGCTCCCTGATCCTTTTACTATCGCCCAGATCTGGTAGTGTGCAATCGATGAAGGAACTGTGGGATTTAGGGAATCTAAAACCTCAGTCTTTGGTTTTGGTTGGTTGCTGTAACAGGCTGAAATTAGAATCTCATCTATGATTGGTTGTTATCCAAAAGTAGGCGGCGCAAGACTGACGAATCAGGGTTAAAGCAGGACGGAAGTGTGTCTTCCCCGACTCTGGAATACAGACCGGAAATGTGGCTGGTCTGTAGGCTTTCGGCACGTTAGCGCGATAGAATTACTGTAGAGCCACTATCTCCCAATAGAATTGAGGACGGTAACTGTCCAGGGTGGAATCTGTCTCTGGCCAAGTTTTTAGGTTTGCGAACAGAAGAATTGAGTGTTGGGAGTAGGCCCTAGTGATCGGATCCCAGCGTGGGTTCCCCCGGGATAGAGTTGCTGGGGACGCCGAGGTTTCTTGGTCAGGGCCATGGCGGACTCGAAGCTGCTAGTGCCGGAGCTGAGCGAAGCTGAGGCAGCGGACACTGAGACGGCACGTTTCGAGGAACTACTGCTGCAGGTGCGGATTGAGTGGCTTCTCAGGTCCTTTTGGGTCTTGAGTATTTGCGGGATTGCGTGCGTCTGCATCATGGGAGACTGGACTACAGCTCCCATGATGCACTGGGAGGCAACGGGGCCCCTGGGAAATGTAGTTACTTAGCTACATAAATTCTGGAAATGAGAAATTGGGGTGCTAAGGATTCTGCAGAGGAGCAAAGAGACACACGTAAATGTAAAAACTGCTCAACTTGCGGAGAAATTGAGGGATCTGATAAGCACAGCTGTTAAACCTGGAGACTTCTCTTCACACAGGCCTCCAAGGAGCTCCAGCAAGCCCAGATGAGCAGACAAGACTCAACAAAGATCCAACCTCAGCCTGGTGAGAAAGACAGAAATCCAAAGATAGAGGGATAGAATCTTACATAGGGGCACAGAGACTGGGGCGGGGAACACCATAATGGGGTCTGGGGTCGGATGTGATATAGATTGCAAAACCCCAGGAGAGTTAGGAAAGAATAGGAGTGAGCAGAGACGGAGACAAAGACTCCAAGATAGACTTAATGTCAGAATTTGGGGCTGGGAAGGGGACAGACTCACAGAGTGGGACGGGTCAGCAGGTTAGTGTGGGGAAGGATGGTTGGAGATCTCGACCCAGCAGGTGGAGATGCCCAGACCAACCCATTTTGCCTAGGTTTCTGTGTAAAGACCAGCTCCTCCGAAGGGAAGGTTTTCATCAATATCTGTCACTCTCCCTCCATCCCTCCCCCGGCTGACCTGACGGAGGATGAGCTGCTTCAGATGTTGGAGGAGGACCAAGCCGGCTTCCGCATCCCCATGAGTCTGGGAGAGCCTCACGCTGAGCTGGATGCAAGTCAGTTCCTACAGAAGACCCAGGAAGCTGGCTCCTCTCTCTCCCTTCTTCCCTAGAACCCTAGCGTCCAGCCCGGAGGTCTCTTTCCCAAGCTAGAAATCCTGCACACCTTCCCCTACCCCCTATCACAGTCTTTCTCCTGCTTGAACCACATCCAGGATCCGCTGCATGGGGCAGACTTGGTTCCCCCCACACAGCCAAGCGGGCAGTTCACCCTGCGCCTCTCCTAGGCAGCTGCTCTTGTTAAATGGTCTCTTGGCTCTTGTATGTGGACAGCGTGCCCGTTTTATCCTCTGCCTTCTTCCCTGGGTCTCTTCCTTATCTCAGCACTGTCTTTGTATTCCCTGTGGGGGTGGGGTGGGGGAAATCTGTCCCAAAAATTTACTGCTGGCTGGCCTTGGGGAACCATATGGGATGTCAGGAATTGAACCTGCCAGCTATACTATCTCTCCAACAGCTTTGTATTCGTGTGTGTGTGTGTGTTTTGGTCACACACAGCAGTCCTAAGGGGTTACTTCTGGCTCTGTACTTAGGAATTACTCCTTGCGGTGCTTGGGTGTCTATGTGGGATGCCAGGGATCAAACCCATGTCAGATACATATAAGGCAAATGCTCTGCCCACTGTGCTACCTCTCCAACCCCTATATATTTTTTTTGATAGTTCATTTTGGGGGTCACATTTTGTCAGGCTTGGGGCTATTCTTGTCTCTGTGCTTGGGGGGGAGGGACACTGCTCCCTGCAGTGCTCTGGGATGTTACAGATGCCCCTTGAGTGCTCTCTCTCTCTGGCTCTTTTTTACAGAAATCTAAAGGGACATGGGGCTGAAGCCATAGTACAGTAGGTAGGGCGCTTGCCTTGCATATGGCCAACTCAGTTCTGATCCCTAGCACTCCATATGGTTCCTCAAACACTTTCAGAAGTAATTCCTGAGTGCAGGAGGCAAGAGTTGCCCCCTAAGCATTGCTGGGTGCGTCCAAAAAAAGCAAAGGAAAAAAAAATTATACTGTTTTTTTCTTCTGGGGGTCACTCCTGGCTCTGCACTCAGGAATTACTCCTGGCGGGGCTTGGGGAACCACATGGGAGCCAGGGATCAGACCTGGGTTGGCCACATACAAGGCAAACGCCCTACCCGCTGTGCTATTGCTCCTGCCCCAGGACTTCTGCCCAGAGCACTGTCTTCCTGATAGTCACTGGGGATTACTGAGTTTTTCCACCTCTGGGTCTGGGTGGTGGGATATTCCCAGAGGGGTGAAGTGGGTGGCTCACGCCCATTCTCTCCCTGCAGAAGGCCAGGGTTGTACCGCCTATGATGTGGCTGTCAACAGCGACTTCTACCGGAGGATGCAGGTGGGGGCGGGGCTTCGGGGAGGCTTGGGAGGAGCCTCTCCCTGCCCCGCAGCTCTGGCCCGCATGGCTTCTCCCTCTCTCACCGCTAGAATAGCGATTTCCTGCGGGAGCTCGTCATCACCATAGCCAGGGAGGGCCTTGAGGACAAGTACAGCTTGCAGCTGAGTTCAGGTGAGTGCACTACACCTAGCGGTATACTCAGGGGTTACTTCTGGCTCTGAGCCCAGGGATCACTCCTGGCAGTGCTCGGGATGCATCTGAGATGCAGGGGATTGAACCCGGTTCATCCGTGTGTAAGGCAAACTGTCTTACTTACTGGACTATCTCTCCAGCCCGCAGCGGCCTGGCGGGATTACTCATTCCCCCCCATTACCACCACCACCACGTGTTGGGGTGGGAGGGAGAAAAGGCCCCTTTATAAGCCTGGGTTAAAGACTCCTGTCTGGGCGGCCTGGGAGGGGTGGAGCCAGAAATATGTGTGACTACATTTTATTGGTCAATATTCAGGAGGGGCGGGGCCAAGGTGGGCGGCTTCCTAGTAACAAGTGTGGGGGCGTGGCCACGTCTCTGACTTCTGCAGGGAGCACTGCCTTGGTCTGTGGGGCTGCTGGGCACACCCTGAAGGGAACAGAGGAGACACCCCCTCTCCCCCTGATGTACACCCATCCCCCTTCTCACAGAGTGGCGTTTGTTGAAGAATCGGCCTTTCCTGGGTTCCATCTCGCAGCAAAACATCCGTTCCCAGCAGCGTCCTCGGATCCAGGAGCTGGGCAACTTGGTAGCACCAGACCTCCCTGTAGCTGAAGAAGGGTGCGCCCGGGCAGGATGCCCTCGCTTTTATTTATTTCATTGTTTTGTTTTTATGACTGCCTGTGGCAGTGCTTAGAGCTGACTTCTGGCTCTGGGTTCAGGGATCACTCAGGCAATGCTTGGGAGATGATTTGGTGCCCGGATCGAATTGTAATTGGTCCCCTCTTTCTTTTTTTTTTTTTCTTTTTCTTTTTGGGTCACACCTGGTGATGCACAGGGGTTACTCCTGACTCTGCACTCAGGAATTACCCCTGGCCGTGCTCAGGGGACCATATGGGATGCTGGGATTCGAACCCGGGTCAGCCGCGTGCAAGGCAAATGCCCTACCCGCTGTGCTATTGATCCAGCCCCTGGTCCCCTCTTTTCAAATTGAATACTGTGGTGGTATTTGGGGGCCCACACTTGGTTGTGATACCTGTGGAGCTCAGCGCAGTTGCAATGCCTGGCATGTACCCCAGTCAGTGGCATGAGGTGGCTCGGGGTCCACTCACAGCCTCACTCAAGCCAGGCAGATTGCTGTGCCTCTACGACCCCCCAGATCCCTTTTCAGTGCTCCTAGGAATCCCCTGAGGAGGCGGCAGGGTTGCTAGGAGAGGAAGAAAGGGAACCGTGTATAGGGTGATGGGTGGAGACCAGGCTGCTCCTAATCCAGTGCTCCCACAGCCCTGAGAAGCCTCACCTGAACCTCTGGCTGGAAGCCCCTGACCTCCTCCTGGCTGAAATTGACCTGCCCAAGCTGGTGAGTGCCACTTGGCAGGAGAGGCAGATCAGGGTCTGGGAGGGTCAGGGTCATGTCTTGAGGGGACTTGTTGACATGTGAGCCTGATTCCTGCTCATCTACTTTTGGTGCTGTCTTGTGACTTGAGACCCTTGAAATAGTTTCGCAACGCAGGAGTCTCTTTGGGGGGAGGCAGAGTGCGGGGGTGGGGGGTCAGGGGGAAGTTTAGGTTATACCAAACAGCACTTGGGAGCTGTGTTCAGGATCACTCTCAGTGGTGTTTAGGGGACTATGTGATGTTTGGTGGGGGGGGGGTGTCAAACTGAGGTTGACCATGTGTAAGGCAAGTCTTAACCTTAGTGCATTTCTCTGGCTCCTCTTTTGAGCATTTTTGTTTTGGGGCCACATCTGCTCGTCCTCAGGGGTCTCTCCTGGCTCAGTGGGTGGGTGGGGGGGTCGCTCCTGGGGGTGTTCAGGGGATCAAGCCCAGGCCTCCTGCTTGCAAAGCCTGTGTGCACTCTCTTATACCCAGTGCTGGCCCCACACAAGACCTCTGCTCTGGGTCTGTTCTTTTTTTTTTTGCTTTTTTGGGTCACACCCGGCAAAGCACAGGGGTCACTCCTGGCTCATGCACTCAGGAATCACCCCTGGCGGTGCTCAGGGGACCATATGGGATGCTGGGATTCGAACCCGGGTCAGCCGCGTGCAAGGCAAACGCCCTACCCGCTGTGCTATCGCTCCAGCCCCTGGGTCTGTTCTTTTTTCTTTTTTTTTTTTCTTTTATTCTTTTTGGGTCAAACCCGGCAATGCACAGGGATTATTCCTGATTTTGCACTCAGGAATTACTCCTGGAGGTGCTCCAGGGACCAGATGGGATGCTGGGAATCGAACCCGGGTTGGCCGTGTGCAAGACAAATGCCCTACCCACTGTACTATCGCTCCAGCCTTCTGGGTCTGTTCTTACTACCCCAATATGCAAAACGGATAGTGGATTGATGTCACCACATCCCCAGGACGGAGCCCTGGGACTGTCACTGGAGATCGGGGAGAACCGCTTGGTGATGGGGGGCCCCCAGCAGCTCTACCATCTCGATGTTCACATCCCCCTGCGCATCAATTCTGACAAGAGCAAGGCAGCCTTTCATCGGATGAGAAAGGTGTGTGCAGGGATGCAGGGACACTGGTGGGGGGGAGGCGCAGGGCCCCCAGGGCTGAAGGAGGTGGGGGCTCAGAACTAGATGCTGAATCGCTGAGTCCCCCTTTTCTCTCTCTGCAGCAGCTGATGGTGGCCATGCCCCTTCTGGCAGCGCCTTCCTGACCAGGCATGTGGAGTCTGGGGGTGTTTGAAAATAAAGGACCTTTGCTTTTGTTTTGTGTTCTGGTAGGAGTAGCTGGGGAAAGGGGGGGACATTGGGGTCACTGCCGCACTTCAAACCTCTAGTCTTTCCTTATTAGTCTCCCACATGACCCTGCCCCCCTTCTTAGCTCCCCTGTGCCCCCAGGATGAACCCCAGGCCCCTCTGTCAAGCCTTCAAGTCCCCATAGTGCTTGGCCTCCTTCCCATCAGGTATGACTCCTCCTCTCCCTTCCATCTGCCCATACTGAGTGGGGTCCTCCTCATGGGAACTTTCACCCCTTCTCCCATTTTCTGTTGTTTCCTCCTGCTTTATGTGCTCTTCTGAGGTTCAGTCTAGAAAATCCGAATCTTGCATTCCCAGGCATGTTTACTGAGCTTCTCACTTACCTCCAGCTTCTGCTCCCATCCTGACAAGCCACTCTTGCTGGCTGACCCTGACAGCTGCCCCATCTCTGAGCCTTCTCTGCTCTCAAATCTGTTCCCTCTGCTTGAGATGCTGCCCCAGCCCCCCACCTCCAGGCTCGTGTCTGTCGTATTAGCTTTTCCTGGAAAGTGTTTCCAGTTCCCAGCATTCTCCCTTCTTCCATTTTCAGCTCCTCCTCCGCCGTCCCCAATACCTGCTGTCACTCATCACTCCGTGCCCTGTTGTATAACAAGGCCAGAAGCGTTTGTGGAATCAATGATTGCTGCACCCTCTCTTTGGAGGCGGATACGTCATGGAACAGCCTCAGTAGTAAATGTTGAAGGAAGGGAGAGGCGGTTGTGGCCTCACTGAGTGAACTGGGAGAAAGCGGGGAGGAGAGAATGGTGGCAGGGATCTTCACTTTTTGGGGCCACACCTTGCGTGATCTGGAATTACTCCCTGCTCGGGGATTGGGTTTGCTCCATGGGATTCCACAAGCAAAGCCCCGGTGCTTTGAGTTCTCTCCGGGCCCTCCCTCCACCCCCACCCACGACGGGTGGAGGAGTGGTTGGAGGTAGTTTTGTTTGGTGTCCTAAGTAGCCATCTAGCGAGCTTCCGCGTCGCGGCCACCAGAGGGTGCAAGAGATTTCAGCCCAGTTTTAGGGAACTACAATTCCCAGCAGCCCTCCTAGCGCGGGGCCCTTCTGAAACCAATGGTGAATTGCGGTGCTCGCTGGGACTCGTAGTTCGCACAGGAAACGCGTTGGAAGCATTCCCATGGTCCCGAAAAAGTGTAGGGCTGGGTCCTTGCCACCTTCCTCGGTCTCCATGGTGACGGTTCCGGCGGAGGCCCGGGATTTGGCAGTAGCGGGGGCCTCCTTTCCCACTCCCTCCTCTTCACCATCTGCTCCACCTTCACACCTGGCCCGCAGCCGCGGCCGCCGCCTCCACACCCAGGCGGGGAGGCTGCAGCCACAGGGTGGCGCGTGAGGACGGCTGGGCAGCCTCCTCCCTCAGACCGGGGGCCAGACCCCAGCCTCTCTCCTGACACCCGGGAGCTCAGACCCCTAGCTCCTCCTCTCTCAAACCCAAGAGTGTAGAACCCCCGCCCTCCCAGCCCTTCTTTTAGTGTGCAGACCCCCAGCTTCTCCCTCAGACCAGGAATGCAGACTCCAAGGCCCTTCCCCTCAGACCCAGGAGTGCAGACCCCCAGGCCTTTCTCCCTCAGACCCAGTAGTGCAGAGCCCCAGCCCCATCTCCCTCAGACCAAAAGACCCTAACACCTCCTTGAGCTCCGGGTGTGGGCTTTTCCCAGCGAGGGAGGCAAAGCCGGGAGCTAGAGGCTGTGGCACCCCCGCCGGTGGCGCCCGCCCGCCCGACCGCACGCAGTGCCCGCTGCCCCTCCCACCCCGGCGGTCTTGCGCGGCATCATGAAAAATTAATCCCAAATGCATTTGCAGCCCGACGCAGGGAGTCGGTGAGGGAAGCAGGCCCCAGGGCTGGGATCTAGAGGTGGACTCGGCGTGGAGGAGAGGGGAGAAAAGAATCCCGGCGGGAAGAGATGCAATTTAGGGAGAAATGGGAGAGAATTTAGGGGGTGGGGGGAACAGATCCCAGGGGAGTGGACAAAACTTCTGGAGCAAGAACAACCGAAGGGGCGGGGACTGGGTTCAGGGGGCGGGGACTGGGCTCAGGAGGCGGGGTCCAACTCTGGAGCTTCGGTAGAATTCACCAGTGTTGGACAGGACTCTGGGAAGAGAACTCAATGGTGGGATCGAAGTCAAAGGGCGGGATGGACCCCAGAAGGAGGAGGAGGGCGTTTTATGGCCCTGTGAGAACAGGGTTTACTTGTCGCGAATGGACTCTGAGGAGGAGGAAGCCGGGAGTGAAGGCGCCCCGAGGGAAAATGGAACTGCACGGGGATAGAATTCCATAGGGGAGAGGGAAACCAAGGTGGGTGGAAGCCCGGACGCGGGAGAAAGAGACCTCTGGGGGGATCGCAGTGTGTGTGGGGGGGTGAAATTCAGAGGGGATGAATTTCTTGAGTCAGAAGAGAACTCACTAAATAGGAAAGTTGGAAGAAGGGATGATGCGGGTTTGGGAAGGTGGAATTCGGGGCGCGAAATTCCTCCAAGAGGGCGCGGATGCTATCAGAGAGGACTGGGAGGGTGAGAGACAAGAAGAAAAGTCAGAGGCAGCTGGAACTTTACGGGACGGTGAGGAGAGGATGAAAAGAGGGGTAACTGAAGCTTGGACAAGCCCCCGGGAAGAGAAGCAGGGAGTAGAGAAAATCTGGGCTTGAAGGAGCCACGGGACGTGGAGCAGATGGGGAGGGGAGAGCGTTCGGGACCCAGGGGCGTGGACTCGCGCGAGAGGCGGAGCTTCAGGTGGGCGGGGTCAGATTATGGGCGGAGACTCTGGCGCCCCGCCCCCGGCGCTGAGTCCAGTGACAGCCCCCCGCCCCGGCAGCCGGCACTCGCAGCCTCCTTCCCCCCCGAGCGGAGCTGCGGGGCCGGCCGGGCCGGGGCGGACCCGACCCCGGGAACCCGGACACGGCCGCCCGGGCCCGCGGGCGGGGGGATCGGCGGGGGGACCGCCGGCTCGGGCAGCCACCATGGAGTTCCGCCAGGAGGAGTTTCGGAAGCTTGCGGGTCGCGCCCTCGGGAGGCTGCACCGGTGAGCGTGGTGGGGTCCCGAGCGCAAGGGTTCAAGGAAGATGCTTATTTCTGCCTGGGCGCTATGGACAGCTGCCAGGCGGTACCTGTGGATGGGAGGTGGCCCCCGTCTGTTCAGTTTTTCCCTTTTGGTCTCCGACGGCACTGTTTGTTCTCTCTGGTCTGTTCGGGTTTACCATCCTTCGCTTTTCTCCGCCCCACCCCATGCCAGGCTCTATCCTTTTCTCAGGGACTGTGGTCCCTCTCTCCTTTGGGCCCCTGACATCTCCCTACTTCTGGTTCCCTAGCTTCTCTCTCGAGTCCTTTCTTTGCCTCTCTGCCCCTAACCCCCAAGGGTCTTACTCTTTAGTTGGGACTCTGCCCCCCACCTTTTTTCTGCTCCTCTGACCTTTGTACTCCCTCTGCAGATCTCCCTAAATCCTTCTCTCTGGGATCCTGTCCCCTTCTCTCTGGGCCCCTGTATCCCTCTCTCTGGGCCCCCATCCCCTCTCTCTGGGGCCCTTCTCCTTTAGGGTCTCTGCCCTGTCTCCAGGTTTTGATCCACCACCCTCAAGTCTATCTCTGTATCTGTCCATTTCCATCCTCGAACCATTTAATCTGCAGCTAAAGCGGATTGGGGTTCTTTCGGTCTTGTCCTTGAGGAGAATTAATCCAGCAGGAAGAGGCCGGGTATTGGGGTGTCCTGGGGCTCCAGGGGAGATGGAGTTACAGGCATAAAATAAGGCTCCAGGAGCTGGTCCCATTTCCTGCAAGACATAGACTAGATCTTAGAGGGACTTTCTCCCAGTCAAGAGGTGACCCCAATGACCCGGGTGTCCCCCGGTACTTTGGACACTTCCCTCCAGCCTCACCCCCCAACCCTAGCCTTGGCTCCAAGTCAGAGAAATTACTCAGCTGCGGAGAAGCCTAAAAATATCTGGTCCCAGTGCGGGGGAGAGAAGGCTGTCTCAGCGCTGGCCCTGCAGACACTCCCTTGGACCCCGGACCCCTGCCCCGCTGTCTGGACCCCACCTTGAGTCTGAGCCCATGTCCCCCAGCCAGGGGCTAGGTCTGTGCTGGTCCCACTTGCTGCCAGTCCCCTCCTCGAAAGAAACCCAGAATCTTCAGGCTCCAGGAAGGAAAATGGGTGGGGGGTGGGTGGGTGAGGCTGGAGAGCAGGGATCTGTATCCGGGATAACCTCACTCCTTCTTTTCCCCCTCTGCCAGCCCCTCCCCACCCTTTTTCTCGCCTCCTTTCACGAGTTTCTCAAAATATATCAGTGCGAAGTCAGGAGAGGGAGGCGCGTGGATGGTGGGGGCTGGGGGCGCTGCGGGCGGGGGCTGGGGGCCGGTTCCATAGGTCCTTCCTGCAGCCTCTGCAGCTCAGCTTCTATTCCTCATGACTCTACTGTACCCCGACTTCTCCCTGCGCCCCTAGAGAAACCACCATCTCCCTCCGAGAGCCACAAGGGCTTTCAGTCAACAAGCTCTGTCTCCGAGTCCGTTCTGGGGTTCACTTCAAAGCTGGGGTCTGGCCCATCTTGGATGCAATGCCTTGGCTCCATTTAATCATGGACAAAGCTGGGGGAAACTGAAGCTCTGGCTGAGAAAATGAAGAAAATGAGGGATGTGGCCAGGTATCCTGGGCTGTCCCCTGCGCCATCCCGAGGCCATAGAATTTCCTCAAGATGAATGACGCCGATGAGGAGAGTCACCAGATTGGGGACAGAAAGTAACCCAGGGCCCCTTAGCACAAAGATATGGGGGATGGGCGCTGAGGGGAGGAAGACCAAACCACCTCCTTCCTGAGAGTTTGGTGGATATGACCTTGGACCTGCCACTTCTGCCTTCTGAGCCTCAGTTTCCTTACTTCTATGATGGGAAGGGACAAGAGATCCAAAGGAAGGCAAGGGACAGGGTCATGGCCAGAGCATTGGGCAGAGCCAGAGGGGGACCTTCCACCTTTTGATTCCCGGCTTTCTAAGCCTCTCTACCTTGTTCCCCCAGACCTTAGGGAGGAGAGGACCCTTCATTTCATCCTCTCCCTTCCATCTTTGACCTCTACAGAGCCTCAGAGCTACTTTCAGTTCTGCACCCCAAGTTCTCCTGTCCTCAAATAACAATGAAGGGCCTTCCTCATGATGGACCACTTGGGCAGCTGCATTGTTTTGAGGTCAACTGAGGCCTGGGAGATTAACCAGGAATTGTTACCACACCCTTCAGAATAATATATAGAAATAATGCATCCAGAACTCGGGGGAGGGGGTCTTACCAGAAATGCCCTTTGATCTGTGTAACCTGTTTGTGTGCAGAGCAAATCTCACTGCAACAGCACCTGGTTTCTTGTCTTGAGTCCCCAGTGTCCCCTATTCTGCTTATTTTTGGGACCTGCCTGGCAGTGCTCAGGGCTTACTCCTGGCTCTGTGCTTAGGGATAGCTCCTGGTGGGCTTGGGGGACCGTATGGGGTGCCGGAGATCAAACTCAGGTCATTTGCATACGAGGCAAACACTCTCCCTGCTGTCCTATCATTCCAGCCCCCTGCCCTTTTTTTTTTTTTGCTTTTTTTGGGTCACACCTGGCGATGCTCAGGGGTTACTCCTGGCTCTGCACTCAAGAATTACTCCTGGCAGTGCTCAGGGGACCATATGGGATGCTGGGAATCGAACCCGGGTTCGGCCGCGTGCCCTACCTGCTGTGCTATCGCTCTAGCACCCCCTACCCTATTTTTTTACTCAGACTAGATCCTTTGTTGTGCCTTTCCTTCCTCAGAAGCCTCCAGTCTGTATAGATTCCCTGAATGCACTCAATTAAATGGTTTTATTTCTCTCCTATTCACCTGTCTGATGTTAATTTACTTGTTTGCCTAGCCTAAGAAAAAGGAGACTGATCAGAGACACCTTTCTTCTCTACCCCTCCCCGTTGTAGTCCCTCGAAGTCCCCTCTGTGACTCCTCATTCTGCTCTCGTGCCCATTTCACAGATGTGAAATACTAAGGCCATGTCCCCATTGGGTAAGCGGGGGCTTAGAGATCAGACATCTCTGTCCCATTACCAATGGATATCAAATTTCAGGGTGCCCAAAATCCCATCTTGAGTTTCAAATCCTATTTTCTCTTGACCTGGGTCAAGGTCTCGTGGCCTGCCATGTTCTGATGGGAAAGGCAGTGTGCCCCCTGTTCTATCCATGCTGGGTACTTCCATTCCCTGCCCCCTTGTATGCTTACCAGCTTGCTGGGTCTCTCTGCTTCCTCAGGGTTTCATTTGCCCCTGGGATCAGTCCACGCCCTCACCCGTGCTCTCCCCACCCTGATTCTCCCCCTCCCTACCTCCTTAAGTTCTAGAATGGGGAGAATGACTATGTTCTCTCTTCTCTCCCCCCTGCCCCCCCCACCGTCTGGCTGTTCTTTCCTCCCCCGTCCGAGTCTCCCTCATCTCCATCTGTTCTAGCCCCTTCCTGGGATCCAGCCCGGTCCTCTGGCTGCCTCCCTGCCCGCCTCCATGAAGGGTCGTTTCTCACAAATCACATCCCCAGCCTGGCTTTCCTCACGCCTCATCTCCAGGCTCTGGGTTGCTGCCATACCCTCTCTGTCTGTCTGTCTGTCTGTCTTTCTCCTTTGCCAGGTCTGTCCCCCTCGGTCTTCCCCTCCCTGGCTTGCTGTCTCTATCTTTTTCTCTCCCTCTGTCTCTGTCGCTCTTCCACTCAGCTCCCGTCTCTCTTCCATCACTGCTTCCCCACCCAGCTCTCCTCTCTCCCTTCACAGCCTTTCTCTGAGTTGCAGTGCCCACCCCACCCCCACCCCAGAAAGCGATCCGTCTTCGCAGGTCCAAACTTGGGTCCAGAATGGGCGGGGGCGAGAGTTATCCTGGGGCTGAAGCCAGTCCCCCTACCAGGGCCATCTGTCCCTTGCCAGGACAGCCCCCCTCCACCCCCCACTTTCTATCCTGTAGTCTGACAACCTGTTCCCAAGATTCCCCAGGGACAGTCTGCAGGGGGGCTGGATTTCAGGACCCTGGACATCTCCCCAGGCCCAGCTGGCAGGAAGGGGCTCCCTGCGTGTTGAGTCCGCTGGGTGTCAGCCCAGCACCTGAGTCTGGAAGCAGAAAAGGGCATGGGGGCTGGGGGAGGCAGGGTCGGTATATATAGCAGACGTGTCTGCGAAGCATCTGTTCTTTTGACACCTTTTGCTGAGGCATCTCCTTAGCGCCTTTGCTTCCTCAAATAGACTCATATCTGGCGGGGGGTGGGGTGGGGGGCAGCTGCAGAGTCTTGAGCTTGAGATGGGGGCTGGGGGACAGGTTTTGAAATTGCCAAGGGTAGTCTGGGGTCTAAACATCCTGAATTGAGAGATAACAGGGCTAGGGGGAGAAGGGAACCTGAATCTAAGGAATGAGAATGCTGGGGTGGGGGTGGGGGTTGGAATTGCCAATCCAAGGGAGGGGGGTTTCATATTCTTGAATCCTGTGGGGGGGGCGGTGGGAGAAGGAACTCAGGCTTAGACTCCTGGCTTTCTTTCTTTCTTTCTTTCTTTCTTTCTTTCTTTCTTTCTTTCTTTCTTTCTTTCTTTCTTTCTTTCTTTCTTTCTTCCTCTCCTTTTTTCTTTCTTCTTATTTTTCTTTTTGGGTCACACTCAGTGATGCTCAGGGGTTCCTCCTGGCTCTTGCCTGGCAGTGCTCAGGGGACCATATGGGATGCTGGGAATTGAACCCGGGTCGGCTGCGTGCAAGGCAAATGCCCTACCCGCCATGCTATCGCTCCAGCCCCGTCTTTTCTTCCTTTCTTTTTTCTTTCTTTCCTTTTTTGGAAGCTTACATCCAGCGCTGTTCAGGGATTTCTCCAGTCTGCACTAAGGAATCACTCCTGACAGTGACCCGGGATCCATATGGGATGCCGAGGATAGAACCAGGGTCTGCAGCGTGCAAAGAAAGCGCCCTGCCCGCTGAACTATGTCTTTATTCTGGGTCTTTGGCCCTGGGCTGTGTGCTGGGGAAGTGCGCTGTGCGTGGATGCGGTGGTGTGAAGGTCGGATGCTAAACATCTGTGTCTTTGGCTCCTGTGTTCCGTAGCCTTCTGGAGAAGCGGCAGGAAGGTGCCGAGACGCTGGAGTTGAGCGCCGACGGGCGCCCAGTGACCACGCAGACCCGGGACCCGCCAGTGGTGGACTGTACCTGCTTCGGTCTCCCTCGCCGCTACATCATCGCCATCATGAGCGGTTTGGGTTTCTGCATCAGCTTTGGCATCCGCTGCAATCTGGGCGTGGCCATCGTCTCCATGGTCAACAACAGCACCACGCACCGCGGGGGCCACGTCGTGGTGCAGGTAGCAGTCGGTTGCGTGGCCCAGGAAGTTTGAGCTACGCCCCTGCCAACCCACTGTCCGAGCAACCTTACCCATCTAACCTGCTCCTCAGCGCTGACGCTGACCTCGCCCCTAGGCCCCGCCCTTTCTAAGCCCGCCCCAAATGTAATGTAGCCCCGCCTCTGGTGGGTCCAGGTACCCGATTTCAAATGTAGCTTGTGGTCTTCCTAAGGTACCTTGGGGTTGCGCCGGCTCCATTTTGAGCCTCCGACCAATACATCTCCTTTAGCTGGGTCCAGGTCCCCCTCTGAATCGTGATCCTGGGTTTTTGCAAGATAAATCCTTCCCCCCTCTGAGCTGACAGTTATGTAAAGTCTCACTCCATTTCAGGACTTCTCCCTTTTCGTTTCAGCATAGACCATGCCCCAGCTGCAGAAAAACATTCCTGATTTGAGCTATGACATACCCACTCCCTTGCTTCCTTTCATCTGGCACCACCTCCTCAGTTATTTAAAACAAAACAAAACAAAAAAATGGGGCCAGACAGCCCGTACAGTGCAGAAGGTACTTGCCTTGCATGTATCTGACCCAGGTTTGATCCCCAGCACCTCAGATGGTCCCCTAGTTCACCAAGAATAACCCCTGAGTGTAAATCCAGGAGTTAAGTCCTAGCACAGCCAAGTGTGGCCCTCAAACAAACAAAAGACTTTGGGGAGCAGAGAGGGAGTTAGGGGTTAAGGTGCTTGCCTTGAATGCAGTCCACCCCAGCTGATTCCTAGCCCCATGTATGGTTTCCTAAGCACTGCCCTATGTGGTTCACAAACTTGCAGGGAAAAAATCTGTTGTTTTTTTTTTTTTTGCTTTTTGGGTCACATCTGGCGATGCACAGGGGTTACTCCTGGCTAATGCACTAAAGAAACACTCCTGGCGGTGCTCAGGGGACCATATGGGATGCTGGGAATCAAACCCGGGTCAGCTGCGTGCAAGACAAATGCCCTACCCACTGTGCTATCACTCCAGCCCCATGTGGTTTGCTTTTTTGAGACACCCTTGGCATGTTTGGGGATACTCCAGGCTCATTGCTCAGGGGTTGTTCCCTGCTGTGCTTCTAGGACCATGCGGTGGGGTGAATCAAACCTGGTCTCCTGCCATTAAAGCAAATATTTCATCCTTCAGCCTTCTCTCTGTCCCATCAGAGACTTTTAAAGTCCCAGACTAGAGCTTCTTATCCAGACATCTGGGCAAACAATATGTAATGTTGAGCAAGAAGCATGGGCCTCAGTATGAGCCTCTGACATTCGGTCATGGAACACTGGGGCTGAGGAGCAGGTAGAGTGAAGCTTCTAGAAAAGCAATAGTTCCTGGGTCTAGAGCAATAGTACAGTGAGGTAGGGCATTTGCCATGTAGGCGGTAGACCCAGATTCACTCCCCGACATCCCATATGGTGCCCCGAGCACCCCAGGAGTAATTCCTGAATGCAGAGCCAGGAGTAATCCTTCAGTATCACCGGGTGTGATCCAAGAAACCAAAAATAAAATAAAATAAAATAAAACAATAGTTCCTGATGCTAGGATAGTGTCCCAGATTTGGAGGGGGTGGTTTGAATTCTGATTGGCGGGTGTTTAAGCGGCTGGAGGCTATCCTGTTGCTGATTGGTTTAGAAACTCTTTGTGGATGCTGATTCGTGTAGGGCCAGAGTAGTTGTTTAACTTGCCTTTTGGTCCACAGAAAGCTCAGTTCAACTGGGATCCAGAGACTGTTGGCCTCATACATGGCTCCTTTTTCTGGGGCTACATTGTGACTCAGATTCCCGGAGGATTTATCTGCCAAAAATTTGCAGCCAACAGGTACGGGGTGGGATTTCAAGGAGGGCAGAGACTGTAGTTATAAGGAAGTGGCCTTGTATGGGGAGGCAGGAGGGAGCTGGCTCTAGGAAAACAGGAGGAACGTGGGTATGGTGGCCATCCAGTCTTTGAGAATGGCAAGATTGGGGAACGGAATGATAGTATAGGGGGGAGGGCATTTCCCTTGCATGTGGACGACCCAGGTTTGATCCCCAGCATCCCATATGGTCCCCAGAGCACTACTAGGAGGCTGGAGCAATTGCACAGCGGGTAGGGCGTTTTTCTTGCACGCGGCCGACCCGGGTTCCAGTCCTAGCATCCCATATGGTTCCCTGAGCACCGCTAGGAGTAATTCCTGAGTACAAAGCCAGGAATAACCCCTATGCATCGCCGGGTGTGACTCAAAAAGCAAAACAAAACAAAAAACAGAGCACTGCCAGGAGTAATTCCTGAGTGCGGAGCCAGAAGTGACCCCTGATCATCTCCGGGTGTGACCTATAAGCGAGAGAGAGAGAGAGAGAGAGAGAGAGAGAGAGAGAGAGAGAGAGAGAGAGAGAGAACGGCAAGGCTGTGGTCGGTCTCAGAAGGTAGGAATCACACAGAAAGTGGCTCCTGGGGTTCTGATGCATAGGGCCTGGCCCACTGTGGGAGGAAAGAGCCAGAGCATCTTCGGTGTGGCGGGACAGCTGACAGCTGGTCCCTTTTCTGGGACACGGTCTCTACCCACCAGGGTGTTTGGCTTTGCTATTGTGGCTACATCCACTTTAAACATGCTGATCCCTTCGGCTGCCCGCGTCCACTACGGCTGCGTCATCTTCGTGAGGATTCTGCAGGGGTTGGTAGAGGTAAAGCCCCAGCCCCTGTCCAGCCCCGCCCCTCCACGACCCCGCCTCTTCTTCTTGACCTGGGTCTTCTTCTCCGTAGGGGGTCACGTACCCCGCTTGCCACGGGATCTGGAGCAAATGGGCCCCGCCCTTAGAGCGGAGTCGCCTGGCGACAACAGCTTTTTGCGGTGAGAGGGAGGGGCTGGGGTCCCGGACTTGTCTGGTCTGAGGGAGGGGCTGCGGATCCAACCTGATGCTTCTGAGGGAGGAGGACAGATTTTTGCTTCTACTTCGGGGTGCTAGAAAGGCGGCGGCTGGGGGTCAGCACTCTTGGAGCAGAGGGAGACGGCGTGTCCTCTGTTCCCATGGTCCCTCGTAGGTTCTTACGCCGGGGCGGTGGTCGCGATGCCTCTCGCGGGGGTCCTGGTGCAGTACTCAGGATGGAGCTCTGTATTCTACGTCTACGGTGAGCGGTCTCGACGTCCTGGGTCCGGGTGGTGCTGGGGCAGAGGGAGGCCGAGGGTCACCTCGCTTCCCTCCTTCTGGTCCCCCACCCCAGGCAGCTTCGGGATCTTCTGGTACCTCTTCTGGCTGCTGGTGTCCTATGAGTCCCCGGCGCTGCACCCTAGCATTTCGGAAGAGGAGCGCAAATACATCGAGGATGCAATCGGCGAGAGCGCCAAACTCATGAACCCCGTCACGGTCCGGGTCCAAGCCTGTGGGGCGGAGGCGGGGACGGCTGTCCAGGCTGGGAGGGAGCAGACAGGGACTTCCAACTCACAAAGCGGAGCGGAGGGTGCTGGGAACCCGAAGGCGGGCCTTAGACCTAGGGGGCGGGGTGGGGCGAGGTCGGGGCGGGGTGAGGCGAGGTAGGCGGATCTGGAGGCACTGATTGGTTCGATGGAAACCAGGAGGCGGAATCAGTGGGGGTTAGCCAAGACCTCGGCGAGTGGGGCGAGAACCAGGGAATGGAATTGAATGAGTGACTTCTGGGCCCACCTGTGGGTTCCTGGGGTCTTCTTGGTGTCTGAACACCTGCGAACCTGAGGGCCCGTTTGTAGAGTTAGGTTCGCTGTATCCTGAAGTGTCTCTGCGGGCTAGGATCCCAGGGTGCCCCACAGGGACATAATGGGGCCATTATCATTCCTGGGTTCCTGAATTTAGTGAGGCTTGGAAATGGGTCTATTTTTTTAGGGGAGCGCACCGAGATGTAGTCAGGGATCACTCCTGGTGGAACTGGGGGGACCCTATCATGAGGCGGCAATCGAGCTTGGGTCTGCCATGTGCAATACAAGCGCTCTGCCCACTGCACCATCTCTCTGGTCCCTGGCAACGGGACTTTGTGGGACTCCTAAGAGGACACGGTGAGCGTCCAACTCCTGTCTCTGTCTTAGCGGCCTCTCTTGTCGCCCTTGCAGAAGTTTAACACCCCCTGGAGGCGCTTCTTCACATCCATGCCCGTTTACGCCATCATCGTGGCCAACTTCTGCCGAAGCTGGACTTTCTACCTGCTCCTCATCTCCCAGCCCGCCTACTTCGAAGAAGTGTTTGGCTTCGAGATCAGCAAGGTCGGGGCGGGGAGAGGGAGGGAGAGGGATGCAGGGAGCGGGGAGCTGAGGAACCGTGTGAGAAAAGGAGAGAGAGCTGAAACCACCCCCGCCCCTCTCCCGTCTGAAACGCGCTCTGCGCACCTCTGAACTCCTGCCCTTTCTGCCCCATGCAGGTGGGCCTGGTCTCAGCGCTGCCACACTTGGTGATGACCATCATCGTGCCCATCGGAGGTCAGATCGCAGACTTCCTGAGGAGCCGCCATATCATGTCCACCACCAACGTGCGCAAACTGATGAACTGCGGGGGTGAGTGGGGCGGGGCCAAACGGGCCTGTCCGACGGGGGGTCCCGTGGGGCTGAGCCGACCCAAGGCGGGGCGCAGGAGGTTGGGTAGGAACTCGACTGAGCCTGGAGATCCAAAGTCTGGGAGGCGCGTTGCACACTTGGCGGAGTCAGAGAAAGGGTGCCTAGGTGGGGCTTGGACGCTGTACCTTCAGGGCGTGACCGTGGAAGGCCGCGATTAGGGTGAGCGGTGTGTGTGTGGGGGGGAGTTGCTAGAGCCTGTCCGCGCAGCCGAGGGCCGGGTGCCAAGGAGCTAGGGTTTGAAGAGGGCGCGGCGGCCGAGTAGGGGCGGTCTCAGGGGCGAGGCTGGCCCGGGGTGGGGCGGGCTGAAGCGGGGACCGGGTTGGAGAGGGGGGCGGCGCCCGGCGCTCAGAGGCTGGGGTCTCCCCAGGCTTCGGCATGGAAGCCACGCTGCTGCTGGTGGTCGGCTACTCGCACTCCAAGGGCGTGGCCATCTCCTTCCTGGTTCTCGCCGTGGGCTTCAGCGGCTTCGCCATCTCTGGTGAGACCCACCGATGGGCAACCCGGGAGACACTGGTCAGCTGCCGCGGGGGTGGGGGCGGGGGCAGCGCGGGGGAAGGGCAGAGGGAACTTCCTGACTCAGGAAGGGGGAGCCTCTAGCTTGAAAAGATTCGCAGAATAAGGTGCTGGAGCGATAGCACCACGGGGAGGGCATTTGCCTTGCACACGGCCTACATGGGTTCGAACTCCGGCATTTCATAAGGTCCCCCGAGTACTGCCAGGAGTAATTCCTGAGCGCAAAGCCAGGAGTGACTCCTGAGCATCGCCAGATGTGGTATCCTCCAAAGAGGAAAAGAGCAGTCCTGGGCGGGAGGGGAAGGGGGTGTTGAGATTGGGGTGTCCCCAGCGGAAGTCTCTGCAGGAAGAGCCTGTTGTGACCCCTCTGGGTCTCCTCCCTAGGGTTTAATGTGAACCATTTGGACATCGCCCCACGCTATGCCAGTATCCTCATGGGCATCTCCAACGGTGTGGGCACCTTGTCGGGCATGGTGTGCCCCATCATCGTGGGCGCCATGACGAAGCACAAGGTGTGCACCCCTGATTTGTGGCTCACCTCCCTGGCCCCTTCCCTTCCCTCTGGGGTTCCTTTCTGCCTCTGTCGGTCACCTCTTCTCTGCCCGCCCTCCTTTTGTCCCCCTACAGACTCGGGAGGAGTGGCAGTATGTGTTCCTCATCGCCTCCCTGGTGCACTACGGGGGTGTCATCTTCTATGGGGTCTTCGCTTCTGGGGAGAAGCAGCCGTGGGCAGAACCTGAGGAAATGAGCGAAGAGAAATGTGGCTTTGTTGGCCACGACCAGCTGGCTGGCAGTGATGAGAGCGAGATGGAGGATGAGGTGGAGCCCCCCGGAGCCCCCCCTGCTCCGCCGCCCTCCTATGGGGCCACACACAGCACTCTCCAGCCCCCAAGACCCCCGCCTCCTGTCCGGGACTACTGACATGTGCCTCTCACTGAACGGCAGTCCAGGGCCTCCATTCCACGCATCTCTGGCCTGGGCGACAGTGTCAAGGATCCCCAAGTCCTGGCTGTCCCCTCAGGTCCTAGAAGCGCTCACCCCCCCACCCCCCGTGCGGTCCAGCCCTCTCCCCTTCCCAGTGGCCTCTCAGGGGTAGTGAAGCTGTAGGCTGACAGTTTCAAGGATGCCCACATTCCCTTCCAGGCCCCTTCTCCACTAGTTCTGCCTCAGTGGTTTCAAGTTCGCCTTCCAGGGCTTTCTTTGAATGGACAATTCAATCTCTTACTCTTGTGGTCTTGAGCATCCCCTGAGCACCCCCTCTTTCCTTCAACCCCTGAGAATACTCAGCTCCTGATGATTAAGCCCCTCCTCTCCTTCCAGAAAAATTCAAAGTCTTCTAGAAGTTTCCAAGCCCTTTCAACTACCCAACCTGCCCTTCTTGGGATTGATTTTCACCAGCGTTTCTGAGGGGAAACGGCGGTTTCAAGTCCCTCCTACCTCCCCCTCCCCCCCCACCAGCAGGTTCTGCTGTGACACCAAATTCCTCCTGGCTCTCCCTTGCTTGGCACACGGTCTAGGGAAGCCCCCCAAATGGTGGCTTTCATCAAATGCCTCTCCACCCCCATGCACTTTTTCTGACAGTTTTCAGGTCTAAATAGTGGCTGCTCCAGGCCATCAACTTGATTTGAAGCCACCGCCATTGAACTTCCCCTTGGTGGCTTCAAGATGCCCTTCTCCCCCACTTCCTTGCACTTTATTCTCCTGGGTGGTTTTCAACTGCCCTCCTTTTCTCAGTGGCCATTTGCGTGTCCCTCAGGGGCTAAATGACTAAAAATCTGGGATCCTTTCCCTCTCAGATGCCCCTCTTTTGGCTTAGAATTTTGAGCCCATCTATAGAAGTCACAGAATCCCAGGAAAGGGAATGGGGCTGGGGGAGAGGGGAGGGTTCCCCGGGGCAGGGCTGTGTCTGTGTGTCTGTCTCTGTGATTGTAAATCCTGCCCTGCCCCACTCCCAATAAAATGCTATGGTGTACAAACTCAGCTATGAGCTGGCCCCCTTTGCGCCTCCTCACACCCCAGGCTCCAGCCCTCGGACCCCAGAGTCCAGTGCTCTCTGTTCCAGGCCCTTGCCCCCAAGACCACGCTGGAGGGGGGTCACATCATGTGATTTATTGGGCCTCAGGCCTTTCCAGTCACAGCGAAAGCATGTGTGGGCTGACCCCTCTATCCCAGGACACCGCTACGTAGCAAAGCATGCCCGGAGGACAGGATTATCCGGTCCTTCCTCCGTCTGGGCCTGGCTGGGGTCTGCGAACTAAGAAGGGCTCACACGAAGTTGTTGGGAAGCGTGGCGGGGGACAGCGGTTCCAGGCGCTGGGGGCGGCCCCCGCGAGGTGGCGGGGGCAGTTTGGGGGGCAGTGGAGGCGTGGAGGGCGGCTGCTTGGTGGCGATGTGCGAAGGCACCCAGGCGTCAGGTGAGTAAAAGTAGAGGTCGTAGGGGTCTTTCGGAGCATCCAAGTGCATAACTGTGGGAGCAAAGGAGTGATGTCCCCTCTCAGGCGCCACTGAGCAGCGGAAGGGAGAGAGGGTTGGAGTCCTCGCTACAGCTGGGTTTCCAAATGAAAGCGGGGAGAGGCCGGAGAGAGTACAGTGGGGACCATCCTTGCCTTGCACGCAACTCACCCGGGTTTGATCCCCAACCCCAAAAGGTTGGGTGTGGCCCAACCGCCTCCCCAACAAGAAAGATAACGAAGGGAAGCAGGAGAGCGAACAAAGAGATTGTCCGGTGGGAGGCTGAGACTCTGCAGGGCCCGAGGCCGGGCGGGGCGGGGCCCGAGGTAGGGGCGGGGCATTGGGTCCTGGTCACGCCCTGGGATGGGTACGGGGCGGGGCCAAAGGCAGGGCGGGGCATTGGGTCCTGGTCACGCCTTGGGACGGGTACGGGGCGGGGCGGGGCGGGGCCCGAGGCAGGGGCGGGCACTGGGTCCTGGTCACGCCCTGGGATAGACATGGGGCGGGGCGGGGCCCGACTCTGGGATCCCGTTGTTGGCCCGCGCAGTTTCTGCGGGACAGGCGCTGACCAAGCAAGGGTCAGAGCTCTCCTGGCCCCTGGGTGGGAGGACCGTACTTCCGCCTGGGCGCCACAGTCGTGGCCATCCGCGAGTGCCGCACGGCAGGCAGGGGTTCTCACCAGGCTCGTCGCCGTCGTTGGGAAGGCGGTGGTGTGCGAAGGGCCGGTGGCGGGACGCCCGGCGGTAGAGACACCAGAGCAGCAGGAGAATGCCGATGAGCAGCCCGGTCCCGGCGAGGAACAGGCAGAGAGCCCCTCCCGCGGCGCCCCGGGGGCGCCCCACCAGCGTCACCCCTGCAGGAAGGAGACCCCGAGAATGAGCACCCCAAAGCCCCGCCCGCCCTCCGCCCCGCCCCGCCCCTTACCTGTCTCTTCCACTCGCTCCACGACGATGATGGTGTTGACTCGTTCGCCTCGGTTGCGCCGCTGCGGGGATTTGGGGGTGTCAGGGGCCGGTGGTTTGGGGGTCCCGGAAGGAAGAGGAGGGCTCACAATCCGGGCTGGGGTCGGAGGGGCATCGGGTCCCTTGGGACTTATGTTCTGGGGTGCAGTCATATCTAGGGTGGCTGGAGAGTCCGTGAGCAAGTGGAGGGAGTCGAGTCGGGGAGCTCCAGGGACATTGGCTTTGGGCTTCAAGGACTCATTGAGGGCAAGAGCTTCCTCTTTGAGGGGTGCAGGTGTTTCTGGGTGTAGGCTAGCGGCAATCTCATGGTGGGACACCACGGGGGTCTCTGTTGCATCCTGGAAGCGGGTTGTGGGGACTTCTGTTTGGGGAGTTTCTGGGGGGCTGGGCTTCTGGGTCACGTGGAATTCTGGGTGCAATGCTTCTGTAGGGTCTGGAAGAAGGGTTTGGGGGTATTCAGAGCTTGGGGTCTCAGTGGTGTCTGGGTTCTGCACTTCTGGCAGTTCAGGGTAAAGGGTTGTGGTGGGACCAGGACTTGGGGTATCAGGAACTTCTACATCTGAGATTTCTGAGGAGTTCAGCTTGGCAACCTCTGGGGATTGTGGATGTTGAGTTCCGCCAGGGTTTGGGATATCAGCAGATGCACTATTAGATTGGGGGGTGCCCAGGGATTCTGTGTGTGGAATTTGGGGTAGGTTAGGTTTAGTGGTCTCAGAAGGTTGTGAGTAGTTTGTTTTGGAATGGTTCATTTGGGGTATGTCCAGGGAATCGGATACTGAATTGTTGAGTGAGTTGAGTCTGGGGGTCTCAGGAGATTCTGGGTGTGGGGTTTCTGGGAAGCCAGGGTTGGGATTCTCAGTGGAGTCAGGGAGGGAGGGCTCAGGGGAAACTGGGTGAGCAGCCTGGGAGGGCTCAGGAGGAGAAGTTCCTGAGATCTCTGGGGTGGGGTTTGCAGACCCATCAGGGGTGGTCTCAGAGTAGGGGGCAGTAGGGGGTTGGGCTGAAGGGGCTGCCCTGGAACCGAGTGCAGCCAGGAGGAAGATGTGAAGGAAGAGGATTGGGCTAAAGGCCTTCATGGTGCTGGGAGACTGGGAATAGCTGAGGAGAAGCAGGAAACAAGGGGTTAAATATGGAAGTGCCTGCTCACCCCTACTCCCAACCCCAGGGACCCTGCCTTTTCCCCTGCCAGGGGCACCAGGCTATTCCCTGAAGATGCCCATGGTAGCTAGGGGAGACCAGCAAGGGCTTCTTGGGAGTCATAGATCACTTCCGTTTTTTCTTTTTCTGGGACGTGAGGGTCCCAAGAAAAGCTGATTCAAAACTAACCCCTCTCCAAGACCCCAGGCTTTCTTTGACTTTAATTTGGGGCTGGGGGAGGGGTACCTCCTCTGGAGTCCTTGGGCTGACTGGGCTACCCCAGGGCCCTTGGGATGCCATGCCAGTCATTGTTTACTGGGGAGGAAGCACAGATGGATGGAGGGGAGGCTGCCTATCTGAGGGAGAGGGGAGACTCCTGAGGCAAGAAAACTGCTGGGGGTTCAGACTCTGGGGTTCCAGAGGTGGAGAAGCTTTGGATTTAAACTACCGATTCTGGGGCTGGAGCTATAGCACAGAGGGTAGGGCGTTTGCCTTGCATGCGGTTGACCCGGGTTCGATTCCCAGCATCCCATAGGGTTCCCTGAGCACCGCCAGGAGTAATTCCTGAGTGCATGAACCAGGAGTAACCCCTGTGTATCACCGGGTGTGACCCAAAAAGCAAAAAGCAAACAAACAAAAAACTACCGATTCTGGGCTGGAGGGATAGCACAGTGGATAGGGCGCTGACCTGGGTTCCATCCCCAGCATCCCATATGGTCCCCCAAGTGCTGCCAGGAGTAATTCCTGAGTGTGGAGCCAGGAGTAACCCCTGAGCATCACCAGGTGTGGCCCAAAGAGCAAAATAAATAAATAAATAAATAAATAGACTCTCAGTTCAACTCTCAGTTCTTTAGAAAGGAAATACCTGTAGACTCAGAGGCTGAGATTTTGGAGGCAGAAAATCTTGGGGAGGGATGAATCTCCCCTCCTTAAGATGGGGAAACTTGACCCTAGGGGTCCCAAATTAGATGGAGAATGGGAGCTCTGAGACTGTCCTTCAGAGATGGAGTGTTGGGGTCTGGATCCCCCAGTCTTTGGTGGACAGGGCTGCAGGGCAGGACTTGGGGCTATTTATGGAGGCTGGAGTGGAACCCCAGGTCAGCTGGAGGCTGGGTGCAGGGGGACCTAGAAGGAATAGAGGTATTTGGGGCCCTGGGGTCTCTTACCTGCTTCAGAGGATCCAAAATAACAATAGCTGAGCAGAGCTGGATGCGGAGATGCAGTGAATGCTGGCAGAGACTCTGGGAGGGGTGGCAGGAGCTGGGGGCCCAAGGGTAAAAGTGACGCACCTGAACCCCTCCCTAGGGGTTGCTGGTGCCTAGTGACCTGCTTGAGCTCTTAAAGGTACAGGGATAGAGGTTGCTATCTTGGGAGCTTGGGGGTTGTGATTCAATGAAGCTATCTTCCCTTTGAACCCCAGGCTCCCTGTCCCCTGCCCAGGGTTCAGATTCTTGGGAGCCTCATTTCTGCACATTTCTGCAGCCAGGCCCCCATCCCCCTCCTCTTAGATTCAGAAATTCAGGTTCCGGGCACTTCCTTCCCAGGGATTCTGGGGCTTCTAGCCCATCCTTTGTAAACCTTTCTTTTTCCAGACTCAGGAAGATCTGCTCCCCCACAGTCAGTGGCCTTTGGGACCTCCCAACCTTTGCTCATCTTCTCCTTGAGCACTGGGCAGCCTCAAGAGCCAGGGTTGGGGGGGGGGGGACTAAGTCTTTTGTTTGTGTTTTGTTTTTTGGCCACACCCAGTGGTGCCCAGGAATCATTTCTGGTGGGCTCAGGAGACTGTATGGGATGCCAGAGATTGAATCCAGGTTGGCTGCGTGCAAGGCAAGCATCCTACCTGCCTTACAACTGCTCCAGCCCAAGGGGAACTAAGTCTTAGCAACACCCCAAAACTCCTAGGGGAAAGCTTGGGTAGTTGAGGACTCTTGTTTCTGTTTCTCAAGGTCTAAGACTTTCTGGATCTTGCTTATCTCTCTTCCTCATGGCTTTCTTTGGGGGGAGGGCACTGCTCAGGGTTTCCTCCTGACTCTGTGCTCAGGGATCACTCCTGGAAGTGCTCAGGGCACCACATAAGATGCTGGGGATTGAACGCTGGTCTGCTCATGCACAACAAACATCCTACCCACTGTACTATCTCCCTAGCCCCCCCTTTGTCTTCTTACTCCACGCTCATGTCTCATTGAACTCTCCCTGCCTTGATTTCCCCTTGGTGTCTTGTCTGTTCACACAGTCCTCCTGTCTTCCTGTTGGAGACCCTTACCCCCCATCCTGTCTCCACTCCTCTCTCTCTCTCTCTCTCTCTCTCTCTCTCTTTCTCCTGTTCTCTTCCTTCCTTCACTTCCTCTGTGTCCCTGCTTCTCCCTCCTCCTCCTCTATGGCTTCCTTGTCTGTGTCTCTGACTTCTCTCTGATGGTCCTTCCCTGGCGCTATTTTTATTCTCTGACACACCCCCTGTGTCCACTTCTCCGTTAGTCTGTCTCTTTCCCTCCCTCTCCGCCTCAGGTCCCAGCTCTTGGTCTCAATTAGTTGGTGGCAGCAAGGCAGTGGCAGGGCCCCCACCCCCGGTGGTTCCTCATTACTGCTGGCAGCTCCTAATGAGCCTGGAGGGGAGCTGACCCCATGCCCCCAGCCCCTGGTCTGCGTCACTGCCTGCTGCGGGGGCTGTGGAGGCAATATAAGGGGGTTGCTGCCAGCCCTGCTGGCCAAGCCCACTGTGCGGTACGAGGAGCCTTGGCTGCGGGATGTGGGCGGTGGGTGGCTGGTGAGGTTCGGGTTCCAAGGCCCAGAATGTGGGGTTCAGTGGATCTGCGTCTGTTTGCAGGTGATGGAGACTCACCAGGTGCCCTGGAGCCCCCGGGTGCGGCTGCTTCTGCTGCTGCTGCTGCTTCTGGACCCCTGGGGCACACGCCCCGCCTCGGGAGTCGCCCTGCCCCCCGCGGGGGTCTTCAGGTATGTGCAAGAGAACCAAAGAGAAAGGGCGACAGAGATGAGGAAAGGGGTACAGAGAGCCAGAGGGAGGTCAGTGACCCAGAGGGTGGAGAATCTACAAGAACCAAAGGGGCAGATTCGGGCAAGGGCGTCCAGAGACGTAAAGGCATGGAAGCCCAAACGTGTTTCTTCCTGGAGCAACGTTTAAGGGACTCTAGGTGGGTGCCGGGGGGAGCGAGGGGAGTGCTGGGCGCCCGACATCCTTACTCTGCGGGCTCTCACCCGATGCACGGGGCGGGGGTGGGGAGGCAGAAGCCGACACAGACGGACCGGGCCCTGCGCTCACTGGCGGGGCGGTGAAGGCGGGCGGCGGCGGGCGACTGTGGACGCGGGGCCCGGGCCCGCGTTAACCCAGTTCTTCTGCCTGCAGCCTCCGCAGCACTGTTCGGGCCGGCGCAGGACCGGCCGCCCCGCTGTCGCGACGGAGCCTGGCGCTGGCGGACGACGCGGCTTTCCGGGAGCGCGCGCGGCTGCTGGCCGCTCTAGAGCGCCGCCACTGGCTGAACTCGTACATGCACAAGCTGCTGGTCCTGGATGCGCGCTGAGCGCGCAGCCCACGCCCCAATAAAGCCTGCCTGAGCCACCCCGTGTGTGTGTCCGTGTCTGAGGGCGGGGAGGGGTGCCGGGATTCGACCTAGGGCCTCACGCTCGCGGGGCAGTTCTACGATGAGCCCCAGCCGGGACCTTTCCTCTTCCTGTCAAATATTGCCTTTCCCACCACTCATGTCATCTCCCCTACGCCTGCCCAGCCGGGCCCCTCCTCTCGCTGAACACTTGCACTACCCGGGCAGTGGGGGGGGGAGGGGTTTCCCAGGGACTCTGCTCCTTGAGTATCTGGGGCGGGGTATGAGAACTCTGCCTCATCCTATTGCTCCAAAACTTTTATTTCTTTTTGGGTCACACTAGGGGTTACTACTGGCTCTGCACTCAGGAATTACTTCTGGCGGTGCTCGGGGGACCATATGGGATGCTGGAAATCGAACCCGGGTCAGTTGCGTGCAAGACAAACGCCCTACCCGCTGTGCTATCGCTCCAGCCCAAAACTCTTCTATTCTTAATACCCCCTCTGAACCCCCACTCCCTGGCCTGGCACCTTGTGTCTCTCACATTTGTCATTTCCGTGAATTCCATTTCTTTTTCTCTCTTTCGGAATTCTCTGGGCGCAGCTTAAATCTTCTCTGATATGAGAAATATTAAAGACCAGGTAACCACAAATTTCAAACTTAGAGTTGTGGTGGGCCAGTGCAACAGTAGGTCGGGTTCTATCCCTGGCATCCCATAGCGTCCCCCAGGCCTCATCAGGAGTAATTTCTGAGCAAAGAGCCAGGAGTAACCCCTGGGGACAATGGGTGTGCCCCTCAACCCCAAAAAAGAAACTTAGCTGTGGTGTTGGGAAAGGCTTAGCTCTGAAGGGTTTAACCTCTGAGCCTTTTCCTCATCTGTAGAGGATTAAAACAGACTACATCAAACCAGCAAGCAGCAAAGCGCTTTTTGCTAGGAAAGGTCGCGCATAGTGCTGCAGCCTCGGACTGCTTCAGGGGCTCTGGGATGCTGGTTTGGTGTGGGAGGTTCCAGGAGAGTCGGGCAGAGGAGCGGGGACACAAGGCCATGGGTGAAGCAAGGGGTCAGGTTAGAACTTGCCTCTCTCTCCCATTCCAATGGTAACCCAGGCAGCCCACCTCCAGCCAGACACCCGGACTCTGTGGACAGAGCTCTGATTGGTCCAGGGAAACGGGTGCTAAGGAAATCAGCGCCAGGATGAGAGTGGTGCTGGCGCTTGGAGAGAGCTCTCCAAATTTGCAACTCTGTAGGCAGATCGGGGCGTAACTGGCTTTTAGGTTGTGGACGTGGCCCTGTTTCTGTTCATCATAAATCCCAAGTAACAAGGGGTGAAATGACCGAGTAGGGGCGGAGAGAGCACAGCAATAGGGCATCTGCCTTGCCGCGGTTCGATCTCTGGCATCCCTATGGTCAGCTCCCCAAGCCTGCCAGGAGTGATTTCTGAGTGTAGAGCCAAGAGCAATCCCTGTGCATCGCCAGGTGTGGCCCAAAGACCCCCACCCTCCAAACAGTAAAAACAATTAAAAAAAAAAAGACTGACGAAGTTAGTCAAACTTTACAACAAAAATGTCAGGATGAACTTCTCTAGATTGGTAGAGCTGCAGCAGACAAAGAATAACTGAGACCTAAATCTGTACATTATCCCAAGTCTAGGCCTTTCACCACATGAAGCAGTAGCACTAAAGTTGCACTCCGAGGGGCTGGAGTGATAGCACAGCGGGTAGGGCATTTGCCTTGCACGCAGCCGACCCAGGTTCGATTCCCAACATCCCATATCCCCCAAGCACTGCCAGAAGTAATTCCTGAGTGCATGAGCCAGGAGTAACCCCTGTGCAATGCCAGGTGTGACCCAAAAAGAAAAAAAAAAGTTGCACTCCTATTATGGGCTGGAGCGATAGCACAGCAGTTGAGCGTTTGCCTTTCATGCGGCCGACCCGAGTTTGATTCCTCCACCCCTCTCAGAGAGCCCGGCAAGCTACCGAGAGTATCGAACCCGAGCAGCAGAGCCTGGCAAGCTACCTGTGCATATTGGATATGCCAAAAACAGTAACAATAAGTTACTGGTGCCCGCTCGAACAAATCGATGAGCAACAGGATGACAGTGACTCCTATTATACTGGGCCGGGATGGGGCACAGGTTATTATGCCTTTCAGGAAGCTCCATCCCTCTGAGCCATCTCCCCTGGCCTCGATTTCTGAATGGGAAGAAATCTCAAACTTCCCCCGCTGAGTTGGTTGCATTTTCTGAACTTCCACAAAAGCACTGTTATGATGGGGGTTTTTGTTCGTTTTTTACTGGAGTAGGCTCAGGGATCACTCCTGGCAGGGCTCTGGGGACTACACATGGTGCCAGGCATTGGCTGTGTACAAGGCAAGTGACTCCCCTCCTGTGCTCTCTGGTCCCACTAGCACTGTCTTTGAATAGGCATGACTCCTCCTCCCTTGCCCAAAAGTCCCTTCGGGAACTGTTCAGTGGCAGAGTGCAGTGTCCACAAATGCAAAAATTCATTCAATACAGAGACTTAGAATTTCTCCATTTATTTGTTAAGATACACCAAAATTAAAATGGAAACAACCAAAAACAAGAAATAAATCCCCCGGAGCTTATCTTGGAAGCAAAAGAGCACCCTTGACCTTGCACTGTTTACCGACAGCTTTAGGTCTTAGGGTCGAGTGCCCATAGTGGAGGACTGATCTGCACATTTGTTGAGTAACTGGTACACTGGCCCCTTTCCTGCTGGTCACAATGCGCTGCTGTGGCCATCTCTCTCCCTGCCAGGAGAGATACTTGCCCAGCCAGAGCCAAACCACATTTGGGGCCTGGGTCTGGGAGAATTTACTGCTTCTCTTTAGGAGGGAGGCTGGCATCCTCTTCTGTCGATGTGCTGGGAACCTTGGACACCACAGTGCCCACCCTCTCCGAAGCATGCAGGGAGGGGCAGAGATTTTGAGGTATGGGGCCTCAGAGCTCTGGGCCCACAGCTGCCCACCTCCAGACTTTTAAGGAAAACAGAGGCCCTCATGACTGACCCATCGTGGGGCATGTTTTGCTATTAGGAAATGCAGTAGCCAAAGTCAAAAAAACAAGCAACTTCAGGCAAAAACCCAATGGAGGGGCAGAGGGCATGGAGCCCAGAGCACTGCCTCTGGGTCCTGGCTCCAGGGTCACCCTGGGAAATTGGACACTGTGAGGGCAGGAACAGGAGAGGGAATGCAGTAACTGAGGGAGGCAGCACCGAGGGCTGGACTGGGCTCACACGGGTGGGGGCTGGAGGTAGTAGAGCTGGAGATGGGGCCAGGTGGGGGGTGGTGAGTGGCCCAGCAGCAGGGCTGAGAGCAGCAGCAGCAGCAGCAGCAACGCCAGCACTGGTGCCGGGACCATGGAATGCCGAGGGAGCCTGGAGGAAGGGGTCGTGCTCAGAAGGTTCCAGCAGCAGACAGCGGCCCGTCTAACCACCACCTGCTTTCTGGGTTGCCTGAGACACACCTGATCTGCGGTGGGTGCAGAGGACAGAGGCAGAGCTGGCTCCAGGCCGGCCTCCTGGCAGGGACTGGCTCCTTCACCACAGGCACCAGGGCTTGCTGCAGTGCTGGCTGGGGAGGACTGTGCAGGGGAGGCCACGGTCACTGAGCTGGGCCTCTTCTCTGCCCCAGAGCCCGCCCCCCAGCACCTTTGAGGCCCCTTACCTCCCAGGTCGGTTCGCCAGCACGGATCCACTGTTGGGATCTCCCAGAGGAACCGGGAGACTCGCCTGGAAGGACAAAGATAAGCTCCTGAGACTCTGGTTCTGGTGGGAGGCCCCTGGTTCAGCGCTGGACAGGAGTGACCATATGGAAGTGGTGGAACATGGTGGCTCAGAGTATGAGCATCCCTGAGACAGATGCCAGGCTGAGGTTCCTGATGCCAGGCTCTTGGGCTGCCCCCGCTTTCTTCACTTGAGACAAAAACCATGACAGTCCCCATTGCAGGGGGTTGAAGAGGGGACGGAGTGAATACAAGTTAATAACAACACAAAACAAGGAGGAGGGGCCTGCTAGCACACAGAGCTGCTCTTTGCAATTTCCTGATTCGGGAAGGAGCTAAGCTCCCGGAGAGCAGGAACCCTTGCCTGTGCTTGCCTCACCCCTGCAGACGCCTCTCGGGTCTGGGGCGTGTGAAGATGACAGGCCTGTAGCCCTGCAGGGCTGGCCAGCCTTTAAGTCTCTCCAGACTCAGTCTCACTTAGGGGTCTCAGGCTTTCCCAGCGGTCCCTGCTCCATGGGTGATGATGACGGTAGCAATGATGACAATAATAAAGAATAACAGGAGCATGAGTACCAGGCAATATCTTTTTGTTGGGGCACAGGAACTCCCAAGTAGTGCAGGTGGGGCCCAGGAGTCATTCCCTAGGATTCCTGGCCCAGTTCTGTGGATTGGGGGAAGTCTCTGGCCCAAGGACCAAGCCTGGGACCTTGACACAAGCCTTGTTCTAGCCCTGTGGGTCCCTAGCTAGGCTCCCCAGTCCCCACAACAGCCCCCATCATCTGCAGAGAGAGCCCTTTATGACATGGTCCTTAACCTTCACCCCGACTGACTGCCACATCTGCTGAGGAACTGAGAAGTCCCAGCCTAGTGGAAGGGAGTACAAGGTGGTGTGCCTGGGGGGACCCCGTACTGAAGAATTTGGAGTTGGGACAGCTGAGCACACACTAGGGCTCGCATTCCTCAGCCAGGGACTACAGGCTCACAGCCTCATCCCTGGCCTGAGAAGTGGGACAGTGGGTACCAATCCTGGTGCTCGTGTCCGTGGCACCTGTGGCCAGGGAGCTGTGTGGGCGCCATGCCGGAGGGAGGCCTGGGCCCTTGCTGTGTGGGTGAGTGTGCGTGTGCACTACTCAGTGCCACGTACATCTTTGCAATCTGGGGGTGTAGGCACATCTGTGAGGCCTGTGGTGTGACGGCTGCAGGCTGGAATGTGCTACTGGGGGTCCTCAGGGAACATTCTGGCCGCCCACTGGCCTGCAGGCGCTTGTCACAGCACCTTCGTTCTCATTAGCTATAGCAAGAGCCTTGTTATTTCTTAGCAAACGATTTTTCTGTCTGTTCAGGATGGAGGGGTGCAGGGGAGGGCTGCCATTACCACAGCCTTCTGGAGGGCCTGGAGTGGAGGGGACTGGGGGTGTACTGGGGGACTGCTTACCATGACTTTGGTTTCCTCTTCCTCCTCTTCCTCTCTTCTGGGCAACCTGGGGTGACAACAAAGTCACTATCGGGCTGGAGTGATAGCACAGCGGGTAGGGTGCTTGCCTTGCATGCGGCTGACCTGGGTTCGATTCCCAGCATCCCATATGGTCCCCTGAACATCACCAGGAGTGATTCCTGAGTGCAGAGCCAGGAGTAACTCCTGTGCATCGCCGGATGTGACCCCTCCACAAAAAAACAAAAAACAAAACCCAACAAAGTCACTATTGATCAGTCTTTGACTTTTTTGGAGGGGGGAACCCACACCCAGCACTGCTTAGAGCTTACTCCTGGCTCTGCATTCAGGAATCACTCCTGGTGGGCTCAGGCGACAACATTTGGTTCTGGGGATTGAACCTGGGTCCACCATATGCAAGGAAAACTTCCTACCTGCTATACAATGGCTTTATCCAAAAAGTCTCTGACTAGGGGCTGGCGCGATAGCACAGTGGGTAGGGCGTTTGCCTTGCACGTGGCCGACCCAGGTTTGATTCCCAGCATCCCATATGGTCCCCTGAACACCGCCAGGGGTAATTCCTGAGTGCAGAGCCAGGAGTAACCTCTGAACATTGCCGGGTGTGACCCAAAAAGCAAAAAAAAAAGTCTCTGGCTTTTTGGGGGTGCCACACAAGTGGTGCATTGGAGCTACTCCTGCTCAGTGCTCAGGAGTCGTTCTGGTGGTTCTCAATAGGTCACACAGTGCTGATACACAGCTAGGGGCCCCCACATGAAAACCAGCCTTTTGAGCTATCACCCTAAGCCCCAGATACTGCTTTTTTTCAGTAGAATTTCATCTAAATCTCAGGAGTCAGTGGCCTCAAAGGGTGTGGGGCAGTCTCTTCACCTCATCTTGGCAGCCACATTCCCAGCAACTTACCCGGTCAAGACTCTTGGCTCTCACACTCCAAACACACCTAAGACTCAGACTTCTCTGAATCTCCAGGGTACTAGTAGCAACTCCCACACTACTGCCACACTTGGCAGTGTGCAGGGGTTACTCCTGGCTCTGCACTCAGGAATTACTCCTGGTGGTGCTCGGGGAACCACATGGGATGGCAGATTCAAACCCAGGTGGGCTACATACAAGGCCAGCGCCCTCCCTGCCAGACTATCCCTCCAGCCCCAATTTTGTCATTTTCAATCGATTTCCATTTTCCTAGATATTTTGAGGCTTGGAACTCCAGGTTCCAATTCTGGAATCAACAGCTTCTGTAATCCCCACGCAACACAGCATGTCTGTGGGAAGGGCCTGAGCCCCGCCGCCTACTCCCCACCCCCAGCTGTCTGACCCCTCTGCTTCTACATGGGAACTGAGGGCTCATCCCCAGACCCTCTCAGGGTCCTTACCTTCTTTCTGGCTACCTTTAGGGGTCCCTCACTTTGCTGGTTTCCCAATTTACAGCTCACAATTGCCTTCACCATCACATGTCCAGCACCCCACCACTCCTGCTGATTAGCCTCCTTCTCCCCCCCATTCCTGAGTGACGCAGAAGGAGGTCACAGTTTGGGAGGCCCCATCCTGCCTGTGCCCAGCTCTGCCAGACAAGTCCAATTAGAGGCCATGGCAGGCAGCCTCATTAGTTGCTGAAGCTAGGAGCCTAAAAGCAGGAAGGACGGAGAGGGAGGCACTGCCGGAAGCCAGAGCGCCAAGGCAGTCCTGGGAGAGGGGGGCCCACACCTCTGTGTTCTGTCCTCAGAGCCCTGTGCACTACAGTCTTAGTGGGGCGCCACAGCTACCACACACTGACACCTACATTCTCTCAAAGGAACCTGACTGGGAAGCGAACCCCCAGATTCCAGAGGCCCTGATGCTCTCTGAGTCCCGATACCCCTCAGGGGTTCAGTGGGTCTCTTTCACCCCAGGCTCTCAGGATGCATCAGGAGAGGGGTGTTCACTAAGAGGAATGAGTAACAGAGCCCCTCACTGCCCCATGCCTCCTACACAGCAGTATTCCAAGGCTCTGGGGAATGGCTCTTAAGCCTCTTAAGACTCTGGTCTGATGGCACCACCCACATGCAACAAGCACAGAGCAGGTGCCTCTGCTTCAGGACTCAGGGTGTTTCAACAGTGTGTGCTGCCCCATGCTGAGCTTGGTGGGTACAAACACGACGTCTGAAAGTGTGCACCCCCAGTGAGCATGATGGCTGAGTGCCTGAGCACTGGAACTGAGTATGTGAGTACCATGACTATGGGTATATGACAGGAACCACAAGAAAAAAAAACATGAGAAAGAAAAACACATGAAAACCACGCAAAAAAAAAACACTGGGATTCAGGATATGTCATGTGTTAGACATTTGTTGAGGACAGCAGGGCTGGGCCTGCCTCAGTGGGTTCACATGCCCCAGATGGCCTTAGAGTGAGTGAAGGAGTGAAAGGGAATGAATGATGCAGTTCCCTGGGGTTGCCACACTTTATCTTGAAGCTCAGGCATCACTTCCTGACAGAGATTGGAGTAGGGAGAAACTTCTTACCACATTGAACGCTCCTTCCTTCTTTTCTGAGGGGATGCGGACTGGCCCTGGTGTGGGAAAGAAAAGGGCTAAGTCTCACAACAATAATCCACATCTTCCCACCTGCCTTCCTCCTGGAACCTGCCACCTTTGTCTCCTTTAGGACCCAGAAGTCCAGGTACCCCAAAGCATCTCACACCCACCTGTGTCCCAAAGGACTCAGTGTTGCCGTTCCAGAAGCCTTTCTCCTCCAAGGCTTCACATCCTGGCACACCTGCAATCTGCTCTCTTTGAAGACCCAAGTCCCACTTCCTCTGCACACCTCCCTCTTCCTTCTGCTCACACAACCCAACAGGACACCTTTCTTTTTTGTGTGTGTGTGGGGCACACCCAGTACTTCTCAGGGCTTACACCTAGGTCCGCACTCAGAGATCACTCCTGGCAGGGCTCTAGAAACTGTATGTGCTGCCAGGAACTGAAGCTGAGTTGGCCATGTGCAGAGAAAACAGCATACCCATACTCACTATCAGTCCCCCCACCCCAACTTTTTTTTAGAACATTTTTCCATATATATGACTTTAACTGTAAGTCTCGCTCTGCCTCTGGGCTGCAGCCCCCAAGACATTGCTGGAGACGACCACATGAGCTTGCCAGCACCTTCTCCCTTTTTCCCTTCTCTGCTCCCTTCCAGCACCATGCTACAACCTGCTAGCAGTCCCCCGCCCGCTTCTCTGCCTGTCCCTTTTGCTCCAAACCCAGGTTCTGGCTGCACTCAGTCTTCATCCTTTCCCTCTGGGTCACTGCTGCTGCCCTGGCCTCCCTGCCCTCATGTCACTCAGTCCCCAGGTCGCCTCAGAGGGATTTTTCACACTAGGAACCGAACTGCCACTCCCCCTCCAACACCTCTCCTTGTGATCATGTATCCACAATCTTACATCTAGACAGGGAATTCCTGGGGCTCTTAAATCTTTTTTCGAGGGGAGTGATCACACCCAGCAGTGCTCAGGGCTGACACCTGGTTCTGTACTCTAATATCACTCCTGGTAGGCTCAGGGGACCATATGTGGTGCCAGGAATCAAACCTGGGTCAGCCATGTGCAAGACAATTACCCTACCCGCTAAATTGTACTCCAGCTCCTGGATTTTATTATTGTTGTTTTCTTTGTGGGTCGCATCCTCAGGGCTTACTCCTGTCTCTACACCCAGGAATTACTCCTGATGATACTCAGGAGACCATATGGGATGCTGGGGATTGAATCCAGATTGGCAGTATGCAAGGCAAATGCCCTACCCACTGTACTATTGCTTCAGCCCCAAGGTTAATCTATTTTGAAGCTGTGAAGAATGGTTCACATATTCGCTTCCACTGTCATACCATTTTGAATAAAAGAATTCCTGACTTCCTGTTTATAACCCCATTTCCACAGCAGCACTGTGAAATCTGTTTTGCTCACGTTGGTCTCCCACACTGGTAAGCCCGTCCTTAAAGAGCATGGCTTGTGCTCCATCTGGCTGAGCACCCAGCAAGCCCATGGTCAAATGCCTCTCCAATGGAACCGTGAAGGCACAGAGATACTGGGACTTCCCCTTTCTGGATGGCCGGGCTAACCTGGACTGCAGGCAGACACTCGACTTCTTCATCAGTCTCGTTGGTGATGTCCTCCCACTGCCACACACCACACAGAGGGTTCCTGAGGCTGGAGGCAGCTGCATCTTGGCTCTGCAAGAGGAGTAAGACAGAAAGGGGGTGCAGATATGGGGATGGAGATAGACTGGGATGTGACAGGAGGTAGCAGGAGGCTGCAAGGGAGTAGGTAAAAGCAGGACCGGGTGCCAGGCCCAAGGAGTGGGTGAGCAATGCAGTTAAGCACTACAGTGTTCTGAGTGTGAGTTAGACTCCCCAACTGCACCAACTGTCCCGGGTTCAGAGGCAGGGAACGGGTTAAGATGTGCGGGTCAAATTGGGAAGCTGTTGACAGTTTCTGTCTGGGTGACCCCAGTGTGGTCTGAGGGTACCAGGCCCACCTGCTGAATCGCCCCGATCTCCATGCCCAGGGATGGGGGCAGTTGTCTGGTCCAGTCCACTCTTCTTGCTTGGGCCCCTTCGGGGAGCCTGGCCAGAGTCAGAAGAGGAAAGGAAGCCTCATGCCTACCCACCGCCTGTTAGTTGCCCACAAAGGGCTTGCTGCCCTGCCTGTTTTGGGAGATCCTGGGTCTCGCCCATTTGCCTCCACCCCCTGATGTTCCACTCACTCATCAGGACCCTCATGGATCTGACTCAGCTTCTCCTCCAGGTGTGAGATTTCATTCCTTAATTCCTGCAAAGGCGGGCGAGGGGGACACCGGGCTCGTGGTTCTTTCCCATTCCTCACACTTGGGTTTGATTTTACCACCGACTTGGATTCTTTTCTTTTGGGTGAGGGGGTGGGTCATACCCAGCAGTAACAGAAAACAAATCCCCAAAAGAGATGGGCAAAGAGAAGGGGAGACAGAGGGAGGAGCAGAAAATCACTGAGGGATGGGTGAGGGCAAGTGATTACCTGGGTGGTGGTTTTGTACTCTGCCAAAGTTGTGGCCAGCCGCTCTGCATGGCGAGTACGCTGAAAGCCCAAAAAAGACAGACTGGCCCAGCCCCCACCAAGCTACCGAGGCTGGAGTGGGGCTCAACAGAATCAGGTTGGGGAAGAGCCAAGGCCTGAGGGAGTGCACCAGGTCTCCAGTCCCTACAGGGAAACCCTCAAGGCCCTCAGCTAGGGAGGAGAGCAGGGCTGGACTTCCCACGCTTCCCTCCTAGCCTCCTTACCTCAGAGAGGGCGGTGTCTCGTTGGCAAATCAATCGTTCACACTCATAGAGCTGCCGCTGCCAGGGAAGGAGCCTGTCCATCTGCCTGGCCTCCCTCCCAGAGCCCACCTCTCCGTGCCCTCCTGAGCCCACCCTGCTCTCCCAGCACCCCCTCCTCAACCTCCGTGATGCTGGTGCCACTGGACAGCAGCTACATCAGGGGAGGAGGCATTTCAGGTGAGCTACCTGGGCTGAGAGCTTGATGTGACAGAATAGCAGCTCTCTGGGGCAGAAAGGATAGTACAGTGGGTAGGCCTCTTGCCTTGCACAAGGCCAACCCGCATTTGATCCCTGGCAAAAGTGCAGAGTCAGAAGTGGGTCCTGAGCACAGCCAGGTATGGATTTCCCCCATCTCCCTCCAAAAGAAACCAATTCTCAGCAGGTCAGGATGGGGGTGTCAAAACCCTGGGAAGGGAAGCACCTTCAAAGCATCCTTTTCCATCGTCAGCTCCTCGTTCCTCTTTTTCACTCCGTCCCGTTCAGCCTGTAGCTTCCCATTCTGGAAGAGGAACAGTTCAGGTCACTTTAGCAAAGAGATCTGTCAATTACCATTGTGACAGCTGCTGAGCTGGATTCCTACAACTAGCTTATGGGGTCACCTTTGATTTTTCTGCATATCAGTCCCATCTACAAGGGTGAAGACAGGGGCTGAAGAGGATATACTAGGCAAGGCACTTACCTTGCAGGCTGCCAACCCTCATTCGATGCCCTCTGGTTTGATCCCTGGCACCATACAGTCCCTACCTCGAGCACAACTAGGGATCACACCTGAGCAGAGTCAGCAAAAGCCCCTGAAGGCTGGAGAGATAGTACAGAGATAGTACAGCTTGTCTTGCTCACAGCTGACCCGGGTTTGATCCCCAGCATCCCATTTGGTCTCCTGAGAAAATCCCATTTCCTCCCCTGAGCCAGAAGTGATTCCTGAGTGCAGAGCCAGGAGGAGTAACCCCTGAGTATCGCCAGGTATGACCCCCAAATTTAAAAATATCTCTAGGGCAGCATGGATATGGCCCAAATTCTCCCCAAAGGAAATGAAGATAGGCATCTCTTCATGAGTTTATTGGTTTTGGGGCCACACCTGGCTGTGCAAAAGGTTTACTCCCGGCTCTGCACTCAGGGATCACTCTTGGATGAGTTCAGAGGATCTCACGGGGTGCCAAAAATCAAATCTTGGTCAGATACATTAAGGCAGTACCTTATCCACTGTATTACCTCTCCGACCCCTCTTCATAGGTCTGATATGGAGCAAAAGAGCCAATAATCATACCTGGTAAAATTCACTGAGCATCTCGCATGTGCTTATTTCTTATTCCCTTCTTTGAGGTTAAGCCACTCCAGCAGTACTCAGGAGGTCGTAGGATTAAACTTGGGTCTCATGTGTACCATTTCCTTTTTCCAATTTCCTGATTCCAGTGCCCAGGACAGATCCCCTTTATTCTGACTGGTTGTGTACTGCCTTGGTTGGGACCAAGCCTCATTGATTTGGAGCTTCTTTAAGGAATGTGGGAGTGGGGGGAGGTAATGTCCTGTGCATGCCATTTACAGATAGAAATAATCCCTGGTCACAAAGCTATAATTTATACAAAAACATGTTAATGAGCACAGAGTGTTTCAAATAGTACCTGGCATACACCAAAAGTTAGGTAAATATTAGATATTTTGTTTATGATGGCACACCTGGCAGTGCTCAAGGCACAGTATATGGTGCTGGTGGTTGGAACTAGGGTTAGCCACGTGCAAGGCAGGTGCCTCACCTCCTGTATTGTCTCTTTGGCCCTAAGTATTACATCTAAATAAGCACATAAATAAAATTTGTATTAAAATTTTTCAGCCTTTGCATCACATTACATTTTTTTTTCTTTTTGGGTCACATCTAGCAATGCTCAGGGGTTACTCCTGGCTCTGCACTCAGGAATTACTCCTGGCAGTGCTGGAGGGACCATATGGGATACTGGAAATTGAACCCCGGTTGGCCACGTGCAAAGCAAACATCTTACCCACTGTGCTTTATCTCTCTGCCCCTTCCTATCCAGATTATTTTAAAGAATAATTTAAAACAAGGGGAAAGGCGCTTGCTTTGCATGCGAATATCCCACTTTGAACCCTGGCACCATTTATGGTTCCCAACCACCATCAGGGACAGCCAGGAGCGGTCCTTGGGCAGTGTCATGTGTGGTCCACAGCCACTCTCCCAACAGTCAAGACAATTTCAGGTTAGGATACATAATAGTTCACTTATAACTACTCCAGGTGGAATTTCCCTCCTAAGGCCTTTTTACTTAGCAGAATCACAGAACATTATTTTGGGGGGAGAGGGGATGCTAGGATCAAACCCAGGGCCTCATATGTGCAAAGTACATACTATCCCACTGAGCTGTACTCCTAGACCTATCACTTTTTTTTAAGCGGGGGGAGGGGAAGGGGGAGGGCCACACCTGGCTGTACTCAGGACTTTCTCCTGACTTTGTGCTCAGGGATCACTAATACATGGTTCTGGGGATGGAGCCTGCATTAGCCACATGCAAGGCAAGCTATCTCTGTTTCCAGCCTTTGCTTTCAAAAAAATTAAGAATTCCTTGGGGGTCAGGGGAAGGCTCAATAGCTAAAAGTACCTGACTTACAAGCATAAAGTCATGTATCCAATCACTGGTGGCACCAATATCTCAGCAAGGTCCTGGTGGCACTGTGGTCTGGAACCTAAGGTGCTGCAGCAGAACCTTTGACCTCCAGTGGCCTGGCCAGGTTTGTGTGACCAAAATATAAGTGTGCACCTCCCAGTAAAGTGTGCAAGTGTCAATCCAGTGTAGGAGCCTCAATTATTGCAACAAAAAAAGGGAATAGGATTTTTTATTTATTTATTTTTTTGCTATTTGGGTCACACCTGGTGATGCACAGGGGCTACTCCTGGCTCTGCACTCAGAAATCACTCCTGGCAGTGCTCAGGGGACCATATGGGATTCTGGGAATCGAACCCGGGTCGGCCGTGTGCAAGGCAAACGCCCTACCCGCTGTGCTATCGCTCCAGCCCCCGGGAACAGCATTTTAAATAATTTTTTATTATTATTTCTACTCAATTTGTTTTTTTTTTGCGTGTGTTGGCTGTTTTACAGTGTTTTTAATATTTAGTTTGTTAGAATGAGGATCCAAACAAATCTCATTTCTGCCCCCACTTTCCCCGCCCTGGCATTTTTTGCTTGTTTGTTTCTGGGGCCACACCCAGACGCTCAGGGGTTGCTCCTGGCTCTTTGCTCAAGAATTACTCTTGGTGATGTTTGGGGGACCATATGCTGGTCCAAACCCAGGTCTGGCAGCATGCCAGATAAACATCCGCCTGACTGTATTATCTCTCCAATCTCTAACCCTGGCATTTTTGGGGATCCTTCTTTGGTGGAAGAAACCAGGCTGTCCCACAGAGGTAGCCCTTTGGGCTGAGTTTACTGACTTCTCCCTCCCCTATGTGTGGGGTAACTATGTTTTTCCATTTTCCTTATGTTTCCTAAACTGGTGGGTAGACCCGGGGTCATGGCCAAACTTATCCAGTAGTGCTTGGCAGGGTTTTGTTTTGCAGTCACACCTGGCAGTGCTCAGGGCTTACTCCTGACTTTGTGCTCAGGGATCATTCCTGGTGGGGCTCAGTGATCGAAACAGGGTCAACCACATGCAGGGTAAGCACCTAAACCTCTGTACTTTTCCCCTGGCCCACTGTTTTTAAAAATGATTTCACAGGTGCTGCTACATGTACACACTCTCATTCATGAAAAATGTCTGTCTGTCCCAAATATTAATGGCTTTTACTATCACCCTCTCTGATTTTACTGAGGAAATTAAAGAGTAGAGAAATTAAGCAGCTTGGCCAGCATCAGCCACAGACACATGGTGAATGGACTCAAATCCAAATCTAATTCCATAGTTTGGCCTGTACCCCAGCCCCTCCCCAGCCCACTTCCGCCAGTCCTAGATGAGAATGGGAAACCTACTTAGTCTCCGATCGCAGTGAAGACTAAAGCAGAAGGAACACACAAGGCAAGCAGCAAGCTCGGGTGAGTCCCAGGTCTAGGCACTGAGGAAGCCTAGAGGGATGTCCAGAGGATACAGTGCTTGAATTGCAGCCCCAAGGGTGAGAACTACCAAGGAAAACAAGAGGGCCAAGAAGGGGTAGCCCAGAGAAGCCCGGGACAGAACCTGATAATTGAGTGATCTTGAATGAACTTCCCAGGCACCAAGACCTAGGCAAGCTGCAGTGTGAGGTGATCCCTGGGGCAGGTATTTCAGTGCAGGGAAAAGGCTGTCTTCCAGCATCTCTGGGGACACCAAAGCCAGCTCCTCCTTCCCTTTTCCAGTCAGGATTGGGGCCAAGTCCTCCATCAGTGTCAGCCTCAGCAGGCTGGGCTGCCGGGTGAAGGGCAGAGGAAGGACGAGCCAGGAATGCTGTGTCAACATCTGTCCACCTGGTGGGGATTTGCAGGCTGGCTCCTGGGCCACTCAGGAGGGCACCTGGTTACTCAGCTGCCCCTGCCCACTTCTGCAGTAACCCAAACCCCACTCTGTAGGTTCTCCACAGGAAAGCAAGTATCTCAGTCTCCCTTACTCCTGCACTATTCTACTGTAACCTGAGAAGCTGGCCTATAGTTGCCCTGTAGGCAGCTGCAGGGAGGGAAAGGTAGAGAGGAGGCAGCCAAGAATAGCTTTTATTGAGCGAGCGTCTAGGATGTCCCATGCAGCAGGCCTTCTGGACTGGGAGGCAGGAAACACCTCCCGTTCATTTTTTTTGCTTTTGAGGGTCCTTTGCACATGGCCGGTGGGTACTAGCTCTAGTTCCAACGGGGGTGGTTAACTCAGCAGCTGTTCTCATCCTTTTTCACATACAGACTTTTGGTTTTGGGCGCATACCAGCAGTGCTCAGGACTATCCTGGTTCTGTATACGGGGATCATTCCTGGCAGGACCCAGAGGACTATACGGGGTACCAGAGATTGAACACAGGTCCGCCCCTCACCCACTGTACTATTCTCTCTGGCCCTTCACTTGTTTGTTATATTTTGCCTTTTTGGTTACCTCCACTGGTGTTTTATAGGATCTCTTCCTCCAGTGCTCAGGAAACTATGGAGAGGTTAATATTAAACTGGGGTGACCACATACAAAGCACATCCTCCCCATTATCTCCCTGGTCTCACATGTTCATCTGTAACTCACCAGGCTGAGGAAGACCAGCTATCCTCCCAACCTGCCTTGCAGTTGAGGGTGTCCCAGGTTCCAGATCTGGTGACTGGGATGTGAGAGGTCTGCTGGAGGTGGGGGTAGTGAGAGCGGGAACCCTGGAAAAGCTTTCCCTTCTGATGAAAAGAGCACCATGAAAGGAGATTATGCTGGGGCTCTCCTGTTCTACTCTGAATGAGAACATGAGGAAACTGCTGCAGCCATATGTGATCACAAGGCCACAGGGAGAAACCAGTGAGCAACCCAGTCAGAGACCTTCAAAACATCTTGTTAAGGACATGAGACCTCTTCAGATAGAAGTAATTTCTTCAGTATTCTTTAATTTTGTTTTTGTTAGATTTTTTTTTGGGGGGGGCACACCCAAAGGTGATTAGTGCTTACTCCTGGCTCTGCACTTAGGGATCACTCCTGGCAGGCTTACGGGACCATGTGGGGTATTGGGGACCTAACTGAGGCTGGCTGCATTCAAGACAAGCGAGTAAGGTGTTTGCCTTGCACACGGCTGACCCAGGTTCGATTCCCAGCATCCCATATGCTTCCCTGAGCACCGCCAGGAGTAATTCCTGAGCAGAGAGCCAGGAGTAACCCCTGTGCATCGCTGGGTGTGACCCAAAAGGCAAAAAAAGAAAAAAGAAAGACAAGCGCCCTATCTGCTGTACTATCGCTCTGGTCTCACTGTGTTCTCTTCTTTGGTACTAGATAGGGGCCTTGTTACCCAGGCCAGGAGACAGTCTGAATATCATCAGCTGATGTCACTTTGGCCAGTGAGATCCAAGAGATCTGAGAGAATATTCAGCTATCAGCTTAGAGAAAGCTCCTCCATCTTTCTTAGAAAGAGACATATGGCAAGAACAATCACCTACTGTCTGCACTCCGTGCCTCACTCCTGACTGATCCTGTAGCCAGAATCCCATTGTCCTCCCAAAAAGAAAAAAAAATTGGGCTGGAGTGTTAGCACAGCGGGCAGGGCATTTGCCTTGCATTCAGCCGACCCGGGTTCTATTCCCAGCATCCCATATGGTCCTCTAAGCACCGCCAGGAGTAATTCCTGAGTGCAAAGCCAGGAGTAACCCCTGTGCATCGCCGGGTATGACCCAAAAAAAAAACCCAAAAAAAACCAACAATCCCATTGTCCTAAGGGGGGGGATTTTCATGGAAGAATCAGAGGAAAGTGGAAAACTTTTTGGATTTAAATGCAAAAGCCAGAGCCAAGGATGTGGCTCATCTTTTGGAAAACAATATGGACGATTCTCAAAAAGTTAGAAATTGAGCTCCCATTTGACCCAGCAATACCACTCCTGGGACTATATCCCGGAGAGGCAAAAAGGTATAGTAGAGATGACATCTGCATTTCCATGTTCATTGCCGCTCTGTTTACAATTGCCACAATATGGAAAAAACCAGAGTGCCCGAAAACAGATGATTGGTTAAAGAAACTCTGGTATATTTACACAATGGAATACTACGTAGCTGTCAGAAAACATGAAGTCATGAAATTTGCATATAAGTGGATCAACATGGAAAGTATAATGCTGAGTGAAATGAGTAAGAAAGAAAGAGACAGACATAGAAAGATCGCACTCATATGTGGAATATAAAGTAGCTGAGAGGTACAAGCTTACAATGTTGAGATTCCTGGCAGACATTTCTCTGGACTTAGTTACTAAAATACTAAAATACAGAAATCCAAAACTATTCTGCTGCTAGTGCGGCCTCCTGACCTCCTATCTCTTCATTCTCAGCAATGGAAAACAAATTACCAAATGCTTTCTTTTCAGCAGATCGACTTTAGGGTGGAGAAACTCCAAATCAATAATAGTGAATTTTTTTTTTGTTTAAATATTGAATGTAATCAAAGTAAAGTGAAAGTAAAGTGAAATTTACCAGTTACACATGCGGGGTGGGGAGCTGGGGAGGTGGGGGGAAGGGGGGAGGTATATCGTGATTCTTGGTGGTGGAATATGTGCACTGGTGAAGGGATGGGTGTTTGAGCATTGTATAACTGAGACTTTAACCTGAACACTTTGTAACTTTCCACATGGTGACTTAATAAAAGAATTAAAAAAAAAAATTTTAAAAATTAAAAAAAAAAGGACGTGGCTCATTACTAATATGTATGCCTTGCATGCAACCTGAGTTCAATCCCTGACACTGAAAACAACAAAGCAAAAACCACAGTACCATAGTATAGTATAGAGGAGGACAAGGAGATTTATGGGATCAGGCAGAATCTGTATTACTGCTTGTACCAAGCAGAGGTGGCAGAGGTTGGGGGAGCATCAGAGAGCAACAGATGAAGATGGGCCCGGAGCCACGCCCAAGCCCCAGGAAAGCTTCAAAGGGAGAAAGAAGCAGTGAAGCCACAGTTCCCTGAGGACGTTTGGGAATCTGAAAGGCATTTCCCAGCTACCTTTTAGAATCAGCAGGTTGGATGCAACAATCGAGGAGGCAGTGTGAAGACAGAGGAGCAGCGAAACTCCTCCATGCTCTAGAAGGGTGTAAAAGTGCCGAGTGAGAGCCACAGCAGCTCTCATGGGCCAAAGAAATCCAGATGAGGTCACTAACAGGTGTAGTAAGGATCAAATGTCCAGAGACCAGAAAGCAATGGCAACTGCCCCATGGGGGCCAGCACAGTGGTGACTAAGGCCCAGGACCAGGTGGGATGATGATGAATATTAATCTGCTGACCAGCAGAGAACAGACTTGAGTGAAGAAGGCTTCTCCCTAGGCAACAGGACACCACCAACTTCCCTAGCCACTCAGATGCCACCTTGTGGGGGTGGTGAGTTGTTTTAGCACCACAGGAATGAATGTCAGTGATAGCCCCAAAGGAACTAGTTGGATACAGAGGTAAATAAAATTATGTCTTCAGTCTCCCAGGGGGAGCTTAAATCAGACCTGAAGTTGATCTGGTCTGTGCATCTTCTGGCAAGGCCTGGGCTACAACAATCACTGAATGCTCACAACAATGCTGCTGAACATATAACCAGTTTGCAGTAAGGCTCAAGGAGGGCAAGTCACTATCAACAATGGGGCAGAGACAGGATTTGAAGTCAGAATAAACTTCAAGACTTATGCTATTTTCACCATTAAAAAATATATATAGGGACAAGGAGATGGCCCAAAGGGCTGGAGTGTACGTTCTGGGGGCGGGAGCCCTGAGTTCCAGCCTCACACAAGCCCCCAGGCACAGTCAGGCACAATTCCGAGGACTAAGCCAAGAGAAAATTCTGAGCACAGCCAAGTACTATCCAAAAAGAAAATAAGGAAAACAATCACAGCTAATCATAAACAGCACTGGCTTTCAGTGGACACTTCCCTCTAAATTTCATACCCCTTAGTGAGGGATGGTCTAATTTTGTCTACCTTAAAAGGTGAGGGCACTCCTCTGCACTCTGCATGCTTCCCCCAACTACAGTATTTCCTATATTCAATGATTTGCACATTACTGGGACCACCGAAGGGTGCTTGGCCATAGGTCGCTGGGGAAAGCAGAGGTTGTGGACTGGGGATGGGATGGGGAGGAAACTGGGCCTCAGCTCACCTCCTCCTGCAGAGTCTCCATCTCAGTCACCAAATGCTGCTGCTCCTTTTCCTATGTGACCCAGAGAAAAGACAATGGAATTTTTTTCTGCTTCTTTAGCTCCACACTGCCACTCCCACCCCTGTGAACACAACTCAGGTCCAGGACATTAAGGTACAGGGCAAGGGAATGGGTGGTGGGAGCCCTGATGGCTCCAAAGTCTAAGGCAAGCAGGACCAGGAGTGAGGGAGGCAGCCAGGCAGCCTCTGTCCTTCCCCCTTCACAGGCAGCAGAGTGTTCAAATGCCTAGGTGTGGAGATGGAAGAGATACCTTTGTGCCCAGAACCTACCGTCTGCCGCGTCTGGGCCAGAAGGCTGTGATTCTGTTCTTCCAGGCTCTTAGCCAGGCTTTTCAGGTCCTCCAGCTCCTCATCCACAGCCTTGGCACATTGCAGAGCCTGCTGGGTACTAAGTGGGGTTGGACAGATGGGTCACATGAGAGATAAAGGCTGAGGCCAGAGATAGATCCACAGAAGACAGAGATCAGATAAGTCCCAGGTGGTAGGGACAGAGCCCAGAGAGACCCAGACAGAAAGACAGATCCCTTAAGAAAGGACAGGAAGAGACAAGAATGTGGGGAACTGACAAAGAGATCCAGTTTCTACCTAAAAGACAAAGAAGAGGGACCAGAGGCCTGAGAGAGACTAAAATGGGGACTAAAACTGACATAGAGAAAGAGCAGAGGAAATGGTGAGGTTGCTGGACAGCAGATAGGAAAGAATAAAGAGACAGGCCTGAACTTTAGAGGCTGAGAGACAAGAACCAGGAAGACACAAAAGAGAGAAAGATTAAAAAACAGAAAAAAAAGAGAAAGGGACAGGGGCTGGAGCAATGACCCCTGTGCATCCCCGGGTGTGACCCAAAATGCCAAAAAAAAAAAAAAGAAAGAAAAGAAAGGGGCAGGTGTAAGTCCAAGACACAGAGCAAAATTGAGGGTGATCAAAGCATGCCTGGAGCCCACGGAAACACTGGGATGTGGCTGACCCACCTGCGAAGCTGCTTGCGCAGGGCCAAGATCTCCTCAGCCAGCCGAGCAGAGCCCTCCTCAGCAGTCTCCACACTGCGCTGCAGTTTTGCGTTCTCCCCCGCCAGCCGCCGGTTGCTGAGCTCCAGGTCCTCCAGGCTGCTCAGCAAGTCATCGGTGGCTGGCCTGGGACCAGGGAAGGAGCCAGTCATGCCTGCAGCCCCCTCCTCCCAGGCTGGGAGCAGTGGGGGGCAGGAGAGGAGAGGCTGCTCTTCCAGAGAAAAAGAAAATGGAGCGGGGTACTGTCTTCTCTCCCTAAGCAAGACCCTGCTAACCCACTTCCCAGGGAACTCAAGCCCCAGGCAGCCTGGAGGGTATCAGCTGTGGGGAGGAAAGAGGGTCTGAGGATAGGTACAATTCAGGCCTGGGGTCTTCGCCTCCAAAGCTCTCCAGATTGGCTGGTTCCTCAGCTTCCCGGCATCCTGGGGGGAGACAGACAGAGGTGTGCTCTGGGTTTGGTCCTCCAGGGGCCTCCGTGCATATTGGGACATCTCATCTCAGCTATTCCTGGGGCCGTGGTAAGGCCTCCCATTGGAAAAGCCTCTGTTCAGGTTGGATCTCCGGACTAGTTCCCAAAGTCATTGTATTCTATACCTGACACTGGCCTGTATCTCAACTTTCCCCAAAGTTCTTCCTCCTCCCAATTCCTGTATAGACAGCCCCATCCCAGCTATCCAGGTTGTCCTGGTTCCCTTACTCCTCTTACCCCACCACCATACCAGTGTTCAGGTCAATCTGCTCGCCTCTGCCTTAGCTCAGGCCCTTCAGCTTTCTGGCTTCCCAAACTTGGGGTGAGGGGTCTTTCCTCCCTAAGCCCTGCATACAGCCCCTCCCCAGGGCCCTCAGCCAGATGGAGGAAGACCACAGGAAGGTTTAGAAAACTATCTTTTTGGGTTGGTTTTGCTTTTCTAAGGCTGGAGAAATAGAATGCAAATGTCTTTTTCCTTATGTTTCGCAGTGCTTGGAGGGCTACTCCCAGCTCTGGGCCAGGGGGTCACTTTTGGCAGTGCTTGGGGTTGGGCATTACTGCTGGGTATTAAATGAGGGTTGGTTTATACAAGGCGAATACCTTAACCCATGTATGTGCTCTCCAACTCTCCCTCTTTTCAAAATAAGGGCCACCCCCAGAGGAGTTCCGGGAGACCATGCAGTGGCAGGGACTGAATTCAGAGCCCTCAGCATCTCAGTGTAGATATTAGGCCTCTGCTCTAGCACGTGAGGCCCATTCCTAGTCAAACACAAATACTTTTCCAATGGTTCTCTTCCCATGTGTGAGGGCGCAGGACAGAAAGGAGAGCCAACTGAATGAAAATGGCAGGTAGAAAACAAATCAGACCAACAGATTTCTGTAGAAAAATAATGCAGGGCTGTAAGAGGTCACGGAGAATAAAAGACCTCAAGCTCAGATAACCTGGGGCTTCCTGAGGTATGCAAGTTTCAGCAGAAGACCCCCCACAATGCAGCCTGAACTAAAGCCACTGATGGACAGATGTGTGCAGGATGTGGAAAAGAGAGCAGCTTCAGGGACCAAAGAGCAGTAAGGAGGCACTAGATGAGGGGTACCCATATATCAGCAAGGATAAACAAAGTTCAGGGAAGGTGGGGAGTGGGGTGGAGTCAAACACAACTCCAGGCTAGAATAAAGGTCTCTGGGGTCCCCCCACTTCCTGGCCTGTACCTGGGTGGGGAGTCTCCCTGCTGCTGATTCGGGCCTACCCACATGGCTTTATAGATAGCACTCTCACCAGATGGCAGCCGCTGGGAGGTCAGGACCCCCTCGAAGGCAGTGTCCTCTTCCAGCTCTAATCCCCTGCATCAAAGGGATGAGGCTGAGTCCCCCGCAGCCACCTCCCCCCAGGACCAGCCACTGCAGAGAGACTGCGGGTGGGGGTGGAGGGGTAGGTCAAGAGAAAGTGAGCACTGTGGGGAGGAAGGTGAGGCCAGATGGCAAGTGAATGAGGCCAGATGGCAAAGCAGGAGGGACAAGGGATGAGTTGGTAAAGGGAAGGGGAGGGACCTCTATCACCCCGCTCCCCCCAGTTTTCCCTTCTCCTTCCGGTCTCTATTTTAACCTGAGTTTCAGGCACTTTGTCCCCAGACCCCCCTCCCCATCCCATTCCTTCCCTTCTTTCTCCTCAGCCACCATCTCCCAGAGGATGCTGGCAGCTGTCCAAAGATATGAGGGGAGATCTTCAGGGCTTCCTGGGGGGTGTAGAGGGAGGGGGACCCACCCATCCAGCTGACAGGCAGTGATCCAGTCCCGCATGACGGCCAGGAAAGTGTCCAGGTCCACAGTGGCCCCAGGGCCCTCCCCGTTGGGGTCCAGACTACAAGCCAGTGTTTGGAGGCGTGCATCCTGGGGGCCCCGGCCTGTCACTGTCTCCAGATAGGCTAGTAGGTGGGTCACAGTCACAGTGCCTGGGGACAGAAGATTCGGTGAGGGAGTCTGGGGACAGATGATGACTTGGAAGTAGATAGTCAGGCTAAATTTGAGTGTTCTGCGCTATTGTCCAGCTAAGAAACCTTGGACAATCCTTCCCTGTCTCTGAATCCACATTTTCTCCTGAAAATGGGGTCCAGTTATCCCCACCTTATAGGCCAGGCTATAAAGAACTAGTTGTTCCTCCAGACACAATGGCTGACTTTCCTCTCTCCCAGACCCTAAACCACCAACCTCCCATTAAGCGCCTCCCTGCCATTTTCACCACACCCCCACTTTTTTCTAGATTTACCTCTATGCCATTATCTCCTGAAACTTCCCACAATCACCCAATTAGTTCTGCAGGAACCCCAAGAATGGGCACTCACTTAGCCCTCCCATCCCGCCCCCTACTTCCTCATCTTCCCCCTCCCCAGACTCTCTGATCCCATCTTGCTCTTCCCACCTGTTCTCTGGGGGTCACAGGCTTGGAATGTGGAGTTCAATATCTGCTCCTCTAAGGTGAGTAGTGCCCCCAGGCTGCTCTCCTCCTGCTGCTCCCAGTGGTACACTGGCAAGAGAAAAGGATTGGGGAGGAATGACCCTAAGTCCGTGCTCTCAGGCCCCTGCAGAGGGGAGGCTTTCATTCAGAGCTGGCTGGATTGGAACTAAGGGGGCAACAGCAGGGAACTGTGGGTAGTGACATGAGAGTCTCAGAACCATCTTACACAAGCAAGGGATGTGAGATCCACCTCCAGGCCAGGAAGTGCCCTTTGCTGTTAAGGGTCTGACTATTGAATGAGTGTTCTGGAGTCCCCCCTTTTCTCCTCACTTCCCCTGTCTCCCAGGTTCTGTTCAGAGAGGCTACAGCCAGGGACAGCAAAAGAGAGAGGATTCTGGGAGGGGTTGAGGGTCAAGGGGGTGGGGGGCAGGAGCCAGGAACAATCCAATAAAGCTCTGGCAGCCTGGATCGATTCCACCAGCCACATCTCCGGGCTTTCTAGCCTGCCCTGGGGGCTGGGCTGGCTCTCCAGAATCGGAGAAGAGTTGGCCTGACGTCACCAGGGCCCTGGTCAGGGGCTCCAGTTTGGAGGAGGAAGGGCAAGCCAGGCAAGCTGGTTAGTCAAGGAGATGTTAGGAATGGGACAGGTTGTCAGGTGCACAGCTGAACTGAACGACTAAGTAGATTGCTTTGCCTTTTGGAGCCTCAGTTTCCCCGCTAGTAAAATGCACAGGCAGAGGGAGTTCTCACGGGGCTGGTATTCTGTGAAGAGCATCCCTGCACACAGCAAATGTCAGGGGTTCAGTCTGCATACTGCTGTACTAACAATGCTTGCATTCTGTGAAAGGGTTGGGAGTGAGGGCTGAGACTCCTGCCCTGCGACTTTTGGCTAGAGCTATTGGGTTTAGTTATAGGTTTAGCTATAGGGTTTAGCCCACCCAGAATGTAACCTTGGGTTGCCAGGGATTCAACTAGCCTGAGCCTCAGTTTCTTCCTCTGGAAAATAGAGGAGGTATTATCTTCCCTCCAGAGAAGTCAGCCTGGAATTGGAAAGGCCCCAACAGAGGGCCTGGCACATGGAAGAGGCTCAAGGCTAGAAAGGAGCATTTCAGGCAGGTGGGTGGTGCCTGATCTCTTCTAAGCTTTGTGTGGCCCAGGTGGTTGCTCTTCTTACACTTCAGAGCTAAGGATACTTGGGAAGAAAGAAGCCAAACTGGCTCAAGTCCATCTGTTTGACTGTGAGTTCCCTTTCTCCCTATTCAAACTCTTCCAGGGCTCCTATAGTGAACTAAAAATCACCCCCTGGGCTTGAATCTGGCTCCTCTCTTATTAGATCAGTGAAACTTAGGGGCAAAATGCCAGGGCTGTCCCTGTGGTCCCCATGTTCTGGAGGAGCACCTGAAGGTAGGCCCAGCTGGGTGTTAGCACCAGGGAGTGCTAAGCACAGGTTAACTCAGGTCAGTCTGATTCCTAACTGCAGGCTCTGAGGACTGTCAGCATCTGTCGATCCGTCCTGAGGCCCCTCACTGCAGCCTCTGACTGTCTTTAATCTTCCCCATCTTCATCCTTTTCACTAGTCCCCTTTCTTCATCTCTCTGTTCTCTCTCCCTGTAACTGAACTGCTTCCACTCTGCCCCCAGTTCTCTGTTTCCCAGACTGCTTTCGCCTGCGTTGTGGTTCCTTAGTAGCTGCACGCCCTCTGCTGGTGCCTTCGGGGTTTAAATGCTGGTCACTTGTTAGCTGGCATCGGACCTGCAAGATCTCCTCTGGTCAGAGCCCTGGCCTAGGAAACAAGATGCGGGTTGTTCCCGCGTGGTGGGAGCCCATGGGCAAGAGCTCCTGCTTCCCCTGTCACCACAGGCTCTCCCGCTGAGCATATGCCCAGTACCTTCTTTGCAGAGACAGCGCCCATACTCAATTTGTCTGCCTCCACTCATCCACTCCTTGTCAGACCTGGTTCTGGGTCTGCACTGCCCAGCACAGCAGCCATTTGCCCGCACATGGCTCTGACACACAGAGGAAAGTGGGGGTGAGGCGCTGTCTGGGAGGAAAGAACAGCCCAGATTTCAAAAACTCAGCAGAGAGAACCTCTTCCACACATTGATTATCTGCCCAAAGGAGATTGTTTGAGATCAAATCAATGGTCTCCATTTAGTTGTCTGCTTCTTTCCCCTTTTCAGCCATGCTCACAGCATGGATGAGGGTCAGGACCTGAGGGAAGAAAACAGACTCCACTTCGGAGAGCTCAGGCTTTGGTGGGGGGAAAATCTCCTGGGTAGCACTGTGGGAGGGTACTGTCTTATAGCCATTAGGTATCATAGAGAGGGGGAAGGGATCCCCCAGCAGGGCCCAGAGTAAAGGAGACAAGGTGCCCATAAAGGGGGCATATACAGAAGGCACTTAATCCACAGCAGCTGCCTCCTGCACCAAGGGGGGAAGGTCAGCCCCTCCCAGGAACCTCTCAGTCCCTGACTCAGCCTGGCACCCTGTTCACCCCCTGAACCTTCCCACCTTTCCATGGGACACGTGGGGGCCCAGCCACCTACCTTTGGCAGTGGGGCCACCAGCCCGGCCCTCAGATAGGTCCATGGGCCACATGTGCCATTCAGCAGCTGCAGGCGAGGCTAGCAGAGCCCCTTCATCCTGGGCCGCACACAGAAAGGGACCAGCGGCCCCAAGAGCTCCTAAGGAAGAGCAGGATGATGGGCACCAGGCATCTCAGTGCAGCCACCTGAGGCGGGGACCTGCCCTGCCCCACCTGGACCTGAGGCTATTGGGTGCTTCAGAACCTGTTTGCCCACCCCTGCCTGGGGCAGCAGCACCCGCTCAGACCTGTTTTACGGATTGGAGTTGTGGGCTGAGAAATGGGGGCCCCAGGAGGAGTGGGCTGGTTGACAGGGATCAAAGGGGGGCTCATAGGGTGGAGGTCTCTGTATCCTGCCTTCTTCACTTGCCCTGCCAAGGACTCTGTGGCCCCACCCTTCCTACAGGCCTGGCTGGCCTGGGCCCTCCTCCAGCCCTGCCCTGCACCCCCAGTCTCCCCAGGGTGTTTTGGGGAGTTAGCCAAGACTTGCCTAACACTCCTTGGGCTCCCCTGTACCAGCGGGCAGTGTCTAAATCTGCTCCCCCAAAGTCAGTCCTTCCTTCATCACAGGTCCACTATGCTGGGAAGTGGTCCAGCAGGTGTGTGTGGGGTGCTCTCTGAGCCCCCATGCCACCCCACTTCTAACCTCCTTGACTTTATCTGAGTTCAGACCCTTGGATCCCACTGTTCCCATTTCCAGTTCTCCCACAGCTTCTCAGAGCCCTAAGGTCGCAGTCCTGTCCCCTGAGGTGTAGAGGCAAAGTGGCCTCTGCACCCTTCTAGACTCTTTGGTGGCATTTACCCCCCAAATCCAGATTGTTTAGCTCTTTCTAGGGACTCCACATCCTGGGCCACACTCTCCTCACCTGACCCTGGCACCCAACTCTCCAAAGTCCCTGGAGCATAGGGGATTCCTTCCTCTGTCCCCAGTCACCAGGTGGCCCTAAGACTTACAGTTCCCCCTTCCAGACACTCGAAAGACAGATGTCCCTACAGGAGCCACTGGGCTCCCATACACCCCAATACCTATTCAGCCCCCCTTCCTTCAACAAGCACCCTCCTACCCTCCCTTCCCCACCCCACCCCCAACCATACAGCACCTGCTTCCTGGCTAGAAAAGGGAGTGTTTGATCAGGGACACTCTTCCTCTGACAAACCCTTCCTGTCATTAGGGGCCTGAAACCCATTCTTGCCAATGGATTTGGGGATTGGGGAGCTCAGGAAAGTTGACCCAGGGTTTCCCTAGTGATAGCCTCAGGGGTGGGGGTCCCAATGACCGGCACCATGATCTGGATACAACTGGGGAGTGCTTCCCCTTAAAGGTTGTTCTCCTAAAGGTTCAATTCCAGGGGTTGCTGAGGGAGCCTTTCCAAAACGAGGTGGCAGGAGGTAAACCAAGTGTGGGGGTGCCTCCACTCTGGGTGGTCATGTGGGGGGGGGGGATGAGGGAGGGGGCTTCTGGAGACTGGCAGGAAGATGACAGCTTTGGGGGTCTCGGATCTCTGGGATGCTCTGACTGGGTTTCTGGCTAGATTTCTTCGGGGTCTGTGCATTTCTAGTGGACCTCTACTAGATATCTGGAGAAGTCTGACTGGATTTCCGGGGGTAGAGGGGTGGGGTGGGATTAGAACGTCAAAGGCCAGATAGGTCTTGGGGGAAGGGAAAGTGCTAGGCCGCGGTGGGCTGATGAGATTCTGGGGGCCTGAGAAGGCTGAGGGTATAAGACCGGAGAGAGAGAAATTAGTCTGACAGGCTCTGTGGAGTCAAATTTTCTAGAAGATTCGGTAAGATTTCAGGGACCATCTATACCAATCCCTTTCTGTACTTAATCAGGACGTCGAGGAAATTTTGAACACGGCTCTTAACACCCCGATATCTGGAGTCGCCCCTTGACGACCGAGCTTCGCCAGGATCTTGGGAGGGGCGGCCGGAGCCACCGTGGGGAACCTCACCACGGCCGGGGCGCACCAGGGGCGACGTCCCAGCCTCGGGACACAGTCGCGGGCCACCAACGACGAACAGCAACACGGCCGCCAAGGAGGCGAGAGCGAAAGCCTTTCCCGCCAGAAAACCCAAAATGGCGGGGCGGGCCCGAGGGCGCGTGTGCGCGCGGCGTCTCCGCCTCTGTCTCCGCCCCCCGAGGCGAGCGCGCGGGGCCCGGGGCGGGGCCGGCGGGTACCTGGGGCGGCCGGGTGGCGCATGCGTGCGGCGGCCCGGGCCCGAGGCCCGCGGGAGGGCGCGGGCGCATGCGTGCTGGTGAAGCCGGCGAAGGCGCGAGTGGAAGCGACTGGAGCTGGGGGCCGGGATCGGCGCCGCGGTTTCCGCGGCGGCCCCGGGCCTAGATGAAACCAGCTAGCGCGACGTGGCGTTGGGTTGAGGGGCCCCCAATCCATCCTCGTCGTGGGTCAGCTGCTTCGCCGCGCCTCATATTCCGAGCCGGACGGCCTGCCCGCATCACAATCCGAACGCGTCAGACATCCCCCCCTTCCTCACCCCCGCCCAATCCCGCACCTCATAGCCCTTTGGTAGCCAAAGGGATTGGGGCGTCCCCAGGGTTCTTTCCGTGTCGAGGCCCAGTTTATGGAGTTAGGGAGCACGGGCATCGCCTTTCTTACTCCAGAAAGAGATGTTGGGGTACAACCCCAGGCTCCAGCCGCAGCCAAGTCTGCACCTTCCCCCTACCCCCCACCCCTGCCACTGCTCCTCCCCTGCCACTAGGTTTTGTTGGTCCTCCTGGCACGCCTGTCCAGGTGACATCAACATCCCTGGAAGGTCATCTCTAGTCTTAAACGGACTTTTGGGGTGGGGGCGGGCAACAACGTGCCTGGTCCAGTGAGCACTCGTAAAAATCCGTGTTTGGGATCAGAGCGGGAAGGGTGTTTGCCTCACACGCAGTAAACCTGGGCTCAATCCTTGGAACCCCGTACGGTGCCCCAAGCCACACTAGGAATGATCCCTGAGTGCAGAGCCAGGAGTAAGCCCTGAGCAATGCCAGATGTGGCCCCCAAGCCAAAAAAAAAAAAAAAAGGGGTGGAGAGATTATTTTACATTGGACAGGGCTATTGTACACATCTCTCTCATGTGAAGAAAACCAACTCCCCACCCAAACGGTGTTGAGCGAATGATGAGTAGATGGGCCCCAGACTTTGTAAGGGTCTGGCAGTGTAGACCTGGTGCACTTGGAAGCAACTGCCTGGGCTGGTGGGGGTGGGGGGTGTTTGCTGTTCCTGTTCCCCCTGCCCCCTCGGCCCCCAAACTCCCAGCCCCAACCCCCAACCTCCCCATGTCCCCCTCCTTGTCCTGTTCCTCTCCTCCCCTGTCCTGACTTTGCTCCTCCTTCTATATGAAATCTCGGGACAGACTTGAACTTGGGAGACTGGGCTCCTGAGACCACCCACCCCAAGTCATACCAGTCTTATTAATAGTTGTGGGGGGTGTTGATTGGATCCCAGTTACTGCATTACTGTGGTGGGTGCCCAGACAGCACAGGGTAGGGACACAATCCACCAAACCCCCCAATTCTGATCCTGAAACTAAGAACTCAGGCGTTGCTCCTCAGGCTGTATAATTGACAAAAAGGATTGTAGCATCTGAGCACTAAAGATACTTGGGGGGACCCTGGGACCACTCTGGGCTATACTTGGCCAACTAGACCTGTGCATGCAATAGAGGACTCTGCAGCGCTGAGGACCAGCAGAATCACCCTTGTGTTGCAGAGGGACCCCCCCGCCCCCCGGTGGTGCTCTGGGGACCTTCAGGGCTATGCCTGGCAGTGCTGGAGGGTGGGAATGATGTGCTGGAATCCATCCTGGGAAGGATCCATGTGTTTCTAGCCCCTATGCTCCCTCCCTGTCCCTAAAAATTAATTTTTGGTCACACCCAGTGGTTCTCAAAGCTGACTTCTGGCTCTGTGCTCAAGGAACACTTCTGGTGGGGCCCTGGGAACTCTATATGGTAGCAGGGATAAAACCTGGGTTGGCTGCATACAAGGCCAGTCTCCTACCCACTGTACTATCTCTCTGGCCCCAAAATTCATATATATATATTTTGGGAGTCACACCTGGCAATGCACAGGGCTTTTTCCTGGCTCACGCACTCAGGAATTATTCCTGGCGGTGCTCAGGGGACCATATGGAATGCTGGGAATCGAACCCAGGTCGGCCGCATGCAAGGCAAATGCCCTACCTGCTGTGCTATCGCTCCAGCCCCCAAAATTCATATTTTTGATAAAATAGGGAGGGCCTAACAGAAAATTTCTCTTCTCACTGTGTGGTCCCAGATGGGATCTCCTAACCAAACAACAGCCCCCCATCAAAATGATCGGATAGAGGGGCCAGAGAGATAAGACATTTGCCTTGCATGCAACTTATCAGGCTTCAACCCCCAGCACCCCATCTGGTTCAGTCCCCTAGTCATTTCCGGTATTCTGCCAAAACTAACCAAACAAAAAGAACCAAATAGAATTCTGCCTATTACCCCTGAGTACTGATTTCCTTCCCCCCATCACTCAGCAAAATAGTTCAAAGAAGCTGATTTTGTCCTCCCTGAGGAGCCCAGGGTACCTCACCCTCCAAGGATGATATTCCCAAGCCTGCCTCTCACTGACCCTTCTGGGGCTCTGATCCCGAGTCAAAATCCCATGTGTCAATGATGTCATCGTTCAATGACATCATCTGGTTTGCATGTCTATGACTAGACTCTGGAGATTTGAAAGCAAATAAATTGAAACTAACGGCAGCAGAATGGTGGTCAAGGTTGTAGAACTGGAATCCAGCCTTCTGGTGTCTCCCTTTTTGCCTTCTCGTTTTCCTGGCCTCATGGCTCACTCTGAGCCTCAAGCTCCCCTCCCCCCACAAATTGGGAGATAATTGCTTCTTAGGTTGCCTTGAGGACATAAGGTGATAATCCCCCTAATTGATAGTTATTATTTTGGCTAGTTGGACAGTGGCCTGAGGAAGAACCTGTTTGGCAGGTGATTAAAAAGGGAGAGATGGAATCAGGGCCTGGTCGCAGCATCTGGGCCTGGTGATATGACTTGCTCCATCCACTGAGTTTGATCCTCGGCCCAAAAATCACATTTTAAAAAATTGCAAGTGGGGCTGGAGTGATAGTAAAGTGGGGAGGGCATTTGCCTTGTACATGGCCAACCTGGGTTCGATTTGCAGCATCCCATATGATCCCCTGAGCACCACCAGGAGTGATTGCTGAGTGCAGAGCTAGGAATAACCCCTGAACATTGTTGGGTGTGGCCCCAAACCTAAATAAATAGCTTTTAAAAATATAACAACAAAATGATTTGAGGGCCAGATAGTTCAAAGGGCCAAGTACGTTTTGCATAAGGGAGGCCTAGGTTTAAACTGGCAATCGGGTCTGGAGTGGTAGTACAGCAGGTAGGGCATTTGCCTTTCACATGGCTGACCTAGATTTGATTCCGAGAATCCCATATGATCCCTGAGCAATACGAAGAGTAATTCCTGAGTGAAGAGCCAAGAGTAGCTCTTGAGCATCACCTCTTGTGAGGCAAAAATTAGAAAAAAAAAGATTAAACTGGTATTGCAAGGTTACTAAAGAAATACTGAGAGTAATCTCCAAGTACTGGGTATGACCCTAAAGTAATATTTGGATTTCTGTTGGTAAGGGATTTACAGAAGATCAAGCGATGTACAGCAGAAAAAATCTAAAAATCTAAAAGACTAACATATGATAAAGAGCTCAAGGGATAAATAGGTAAAGAAAAACCAATTAAAGCAACAAGAAACTGCTCTTATTTAATTGACAAACATTTAGAGTAATGCTAAGCCATTTAGGGCTTGTTCAGAGAAAACAAGATCTCATAATGGGTGATGTAACTGAATTAATTATAACAGTTGTGTCATAATTCACACTTGTCACAGTTCATCTATTTATAGCATATCATTTAGTGTTTTGTTTGCTTTCAGGCCACACCTGAAGGTTTACACTTGGCTCTGCTCTTAGGAATTACTCCTGGCAGTACTCAGGGAACCATATGGGATGCCAGGGATAGAACCTGGATTGGTCATGTGCAAGGCAAACACCCTAGCTGCTGTACTATCATTTTAGCTCCCTATCATTTAGTGTTTTGCAAAATATTCACAGAGCTAAACAACCATCACCACTATTATGTATGCGTTTGGGCCACACCTGGCAGTGCTCAGGGATTGCACCAGTGGTGGTAAGGGCTTAAGTGGCACTGGGAATCAAACTGAAGTTGTCCACATGCAAGGCAACTGTCTTACCTTTGTACTATCTCTCTGGCCCCCCAAATTAATTTTGTTTGGGGGCCACACCCAGTCATGCTCAGGGCTTAATCTTGGCTCTGCACACTGGAATTATTCCTGGTAGTACTTGGAGGACCATATGGAATACCCTGGATTGAACCTGGGTCAGCTGTATGCACTATACTGTACTATCTCTCTACACCCAATCAATATTAATTTTAGAAAATTTCCTCATTCTCCCAAAGAAATTTCACAGCTCATGCCAACTCTCCTAGCCCACTATCTATCCCTATGTAACCCCTCATCTGATCTCCGGTGCTCTCTGTATCTTTGCCTCCCTGGACACATAGACAGAATCACTCATGTGATCCTCTGTGGCTGGCTCTTTGGTTTGAAAGATTTGTTTGAAGTGATTTGAAAGATGCTGAATGGTAATGTATGTCTATTACATATTGAACCTAAAATCAAATAATTGCCTAAATATTTAATAATTAGTCATTCTGAAAGTTAAAATCTCCATATCCCAAATTTTGTAAAATGGAGGTTTATATTTTCACGTGATGTCAGGGAGAAGAAAGAGCCTTTACCCATCTGATCAATTTGTTACTGGAGACATTGCTAAAAATTTTCAAGGACAGGGGCTGGAGTGATAGCACAGCGGGTAAGGCATTTGCCTTGCAAATGGCCTACCTGGGTTCGATTCCCAGCATCCCATATGGTCCCTTGAGCACCGCCAGGAGTAATTCCTGAGTGCATGAGCCTGGAGTAACCCCTGTGCATTGCCAGGTGTGACCCAAAAAGCAAAAAAAAAAATTTTTTTTTCAAGGACTGAAAAAAGATAGAATTTCTTTTCACCAGAGCTCAGAGAGCATTCCTGCACAAAACAGTTGCACCTGAGTATTGAGTATAAATCATCTAAGCCAGTTTTACTTTGGAGTCATGTGTTTGAAAGAGATTGATAGTTTTTTTTTTTTTTTTTTGCTTTTTAGGGCCACACCTGGCGATGCACAGGTGTTACTCCTGGTTCTGCACTCAGGAATTACCCTGGCGGTGCTCAGGAGACCATATGGGATGCTGGGAATAGAACCCAGGTCGGCTGCGTGCAAGGCAAACGCCCTACCCGCTGTGCTATTGCTCCAGCCCCTGATACTGTTTTTATACCCTAAGGTCGTGGTAGTGTGGGCTATGCTTGTAACCATAGAATTCAAAAGAACAAAAATTTCCCAGGTGATTTAAATATGCTAATGAACTGCGAAACATGCATTCACCCTAAGTTTTCTCATCTGCAATTTTTTTTAAATTAAAAAAAATGGTTCTCTGGATCCTAATTTCTACTGAATAAATTACAATGTAGACAGAAGAGAGTGTACTGGGCTTAAGGCACTGGGCTTGCATATGCCGACCCTGGCTCTATTTCTGGCACTGCCAGAGGTCACTCGAGCACAGAGCCAGGAACAGCCCCTGAGCCTGGATGTGATCCACCAAAAAAAGAAAGAAAACTCAGGTAGGGGACATGATAAGGCTCAGGAGTCCACAGAATTCTGGTGGGAAATGAAAGAGTGGGAGGCCCTTTGTGGTCCTCCTGAGCCAGCAAGGCGAGCTGGAGGTCCGTGACCCCCATACTGGAACTGCAGCTCTGCCATACTGCACCACCTGCAAACATGGTGACTGTTTCACCTCCCCTCCACATCCTAAAGTGTGATTCTCCTGTGACCAAGGTAGTAGCTGGACTGTGCAGGGAGAGGAATTCTGGGAAATATAGTTTCAGCTTAGCTTATCTCCACAGTGCAAAACCGCCTCAGAGGCTGGGGGTGTGGTCAAAGTTGGTAAAACCCCTGCAGACTGCTAGAGAAACCATCTGGCTATCGCATTAAATCATTACAAGTCAGTGCATGCCTTTTTCCTTTCCCAGTTGGGAAGTGTGTGTATGTGTGTGGTTGGGGCCACACTGGTGCTCAGCTATTCCTGGCTCTCTGCTCAGGAGTGACCCCTGGTGGCACTAGGGGGGGCATACGCGGTGCACGCAAGGAAAGCCACCTTATCTTCTGTGCTGGCTTGCTCTCTGGCCCTGGAAAGGTCAAATTCTGATGTTTGCAATGAGAGGACCATGATGCTGCTTTGACATCACCTAAGTGTTTTCAAGAGAGTTCACTTTAATTTGCAATTAAGCAAGGTTGGGGTCCTGAATATGCTGTTCTGTGGGAAGGTCTAACCCTGAACCCAAACAAACTTCAAGGGAACCATGTCTGCATTCCTTCTCCTTCCTCCAGCCCATCCTATAATTTGAACACACAATTTGGTGCCAAAGAAGGTCCCTGTATGTTTCCTTTACCACACATTAAGGGTTATGGCAGGCAACAGGACATGTCCTGTAGCTGGTTTGATTTTAGGGTCACACCTGACAATGCTCAAGGGTTGTTACTCCAAGATTTGCATCCAGGAATCAAGTCTGGTGGTCGTTGGGGGACCATATGGGATGTCAGGGATTGAGCCTGGGTCAGCTGCATGAAAGGCAAGTGCCCTCCCCACTGTACTATCACTCTAACCCATGCTCTGAAGTTAGGAACAAAGTAGGGGAGGCCCCAAAGAGAGGGCCTGGGAGCCTCCTGGTTTGGATCAAGTAGCCAGCCTACATGCATCATTCAAGATAAGTTGATGGGTGCGAGGGACACAGCAAGGTGGACACAAAGTCAACATCTACGAAGTAGAGAGTGATAATGAATAGATGAGTGATGAATGGAAATGTGTGGATATCGAGATGGGCTGGGGGTGGTGGGCAGAATGCCCTACCCCTACAAATGAGCACCTTCCAATCCCTGGGCCTGTGAAATAACTTGTTCAGGTGGACCCAATCCAAGCCCATGAGACAATGATCCCCCATTGGAAGAGGCAGAGGAGTGATGGGGGAGTCAGAGAGCCAAACTATACGGTTCACAAGTCAGACCGGAGAGGGATTGCTAGGAGCTATGAGTGGAAATCCCACACCACTGATAACAGCCAGTGAGGAAGCGGGACTAGAGTTCTCCCAACCAAAAGGCACAACTGTCACACAGCCTGAATGAGCTTTCAGGCCACTTCTCCCCAGAAACCGCCAAGAGGAACTCTGCTGGCCGGTACCCCGATTTGGATCTGAGGTCCTGCACAAAGGATCAACTGGGTCTCACTGAGTTTCTGATGTGTAGATCTTGGAGAAGAAACATCTGAATCGCTTTTTGTCACCAGATGTGATTTGTTACCTTAATGACAGTAAGTAAACCAATGCAGGAGCTGAGCTGACAGGATCTGGGTCTGGGAGGGCAGGAAAGTGGAAGATCAATAAATGTGGCTGGAGGTGACAGTCACTCAGACAATATGTTTTGGGTGTATTTTTATAGTTTTTTTTTGCGGGGTTGACTTTTTGGATCACACCCAGCAATGCTCAAGGGTTACTCCTGGCTCTGCACTCAGGAATTGCTCCTGGTAATGCTCAGGGAATCATTTGGGATGCTGGGGATCAAATCCAGGTCAACTGTGTGCAAGGAAAATGACCTCTCTAATATACTATCACTCCAGCCCCTCACTCAGACAGTATCTGAATGGGAAAATAGAACCTAGAAGTCTTAGCCAACACTTACATGGCCATCAAATGTCACATTCCAGGCGAGGATTTGGAGGTTCCTAGCCTGGGCCTGGTAGCCCCACGATTCCGGGACATATCCCAAAGACGATTACACTGCTAAATGTAACAAAAATCTTTATTTTCTTTTTCCCTCTGTGTGTGTGTGTGTGGACACTAGACACACTGGTATTCCCTTGTCCCCAACCCTACAGCTGCTGGGAGGGCCTAAGGATGTATAGGAAGTGGGTCTTGCGGGCAGGTGACCTGGGGACACTTTGGAACCCCTCTTCTGGACTTTCCTCACGGGTTCCCTCGAGGAGACCATCCCGGATGGCCTGCAGCCGATGTCGCTTCTCACTGAGCCACTGGCCACCCTCCTGGGCATCCTGGTGAGGCCGGCGCTGTGGCAGTTTCATGATCCAGAAGGCCATGTGGGGGCGGGGCTTTGCGTGGAAGCTGCCCGTGGGCTTCTGCACGGGCACCAGCATCTCCTTCTCTTCTATCTTGGGTACCTGCAGAGGAGGAGCAAAGGAGGTTCAGTGACCCACACTGCCGCCAATAGGGGTTTTGGGAATTAAAAGTACCTTTTGCTGGTTAGAGAGAACGAGAGAGTGCAGGTTATTTTTTTCAGGGGCTTTGGAATAAAAAACGTTGGGGTTTGAAGACTTCCCCAGGATTGAAAACGTGCTTTGGGGGCTGGAGCGATAACACAGTGAGTAGGGTGTTTGCCTTGCCCAAGGCTGACCCGGGTTTGATTCCCAGCATCCCATATGGTCCTCTGAGCACTGCCAGGAGTAATTCCTGATGCAGAGCCAGGAGTAACCCCTGTGCATTGCCGGGTGTGACACAAAAAGAAAGAAAGAAAAAAGAAAACGTGCTTTCTTTGGGATCCCATATGGGATGCCAGGGATCAAACCTGGATCAGCCGCATGCAAGGCAAATGCCCTACCCACTGAGAAAACGTGCTTTGGGAGGTTTCACAGGACTTAAAAGAGTTGATGATACCACCTGGATTACAAAGCACTGTTAGGATGAAATCTACTGAGATTTACCATGTTTGAAATGTACAGAAAAGCACTTTCAGGTGAAAAGCTATTGGTATTTTTCAAAGATTGTGGCCACAACTGCAGTCTGATCCTTGACTGAGCATCAGTTTGTAAGTCAAAAGCAGGGGGTAGGCATGTGGAGAGATACTACAGTGGGTCAGGAGCTGGCCTTGCATGTAGCAGACCTAGGTTCAGTCCGACACCACATATGTTCCCTTGAGTTCTGAGTGATCTTTGGGCAAAGTGATCCTTGCCAGGAATAAGCCCTGAGCACCAGTAGGTGTGGCTCTGCTCAAAACAAACAAAAAAGAAATTATGGGGCTGGACCGATAGCACAGCAGGTAGAACGTTTGCCTTGCATGTGGCCAACCCAGGTTTGATCCCCGGCATCCCATATGGTCCCCCAGCACCGTCAGGAGTAATTCCTGAGTAAAGAGCCAGGATGCACCCCTGAGCATCACTGGTGTGACCCAAAAAGAAAAAAAGAGAAGAAATTGTAAGAATGTGGGGACTAGATAGGACAGGTATTAGGGTACATGCCTTGCATGTGGCCAGCCCCAGTTTATGGTTTTTGCTTGTTTTGCAGGGGAGCCACACCAGCTGTGCTCAGGGATTGCTCCTGGCTCTGCACTCAGGAACCGCTCCTGCAGGTGCTCAGGAGACCCTACAGAATACTGGGGGTTGAACCCAGGTCAGCTGTGTGCCAAGCCAGTGCCCTCCGTGCTGTCTTATCGCTTTGGTCTGGCCGGCCCCAGTTTAATCCCAGAACCCCATGATGCCCCCAAGTATTGCCAGGGTAGCGCTGGCACCACAGAGCCCCAACAACAGTGCAGCCTTCACTTAGAACCTCCCACCTGCCAGGTTAGCTGAGAATTGCTGGAGGGGTCCTCTCCCTCCTGAGTGTTGCTGACATCTTGGCACAGTTTTGGGTCTGGTGCGGATATCAGGTCCCTGGTATGAATTAGGCTGACAGACAGCAGTATGAGGGTACTTGTTAGATCTACAAACTCCGAGGCTCCTGTGCAACCAAGGTCGGCTTGCTGGAGAGAACTGAGATTAAGGAGTTTGTCTCCATGGCTGGTTTTATCCCAGGCACTGCAGAGGCTCCTGAGCACTGCCCCCGGGCATGCCAAGGACTGGCAGCAAGTCCCCAGAAGCTAGGAGAGAGGCCAGAACAGGTCATCCCTTGCAGCCTTAGAAAGTAAGCCACCTGGTGCCACTCTGTGCATAGTTTCTCCAGAAGTGAGGGACAAGGTAAGAGTATGTATCAGTGCTAAATGACTTGGGTGGGGCTGAAGCTGTGCTTTGCATACAGGAGGCCTGGGTTCGGACCCCAGAACGGTTTGATCTTCTGAGTACTGTCAGACATGACCCATGAGTACCACCAGGAGAGGTCCCCAAACCGAAAGCAAGAAAATAAACATCTTGGGACTGGAGCGATAGCACAGCGGGTAGGTGTTTGCTTTGCACGCGGCCGACCCGGGTTCGATTCCCAGCATCCCATATGGTCCCCAAGCACTGTCAGGAGTAATCCCTGAGCATCGCCGAGTGTGACCCCCAAAGCCCCAAAACAAACCAACAAAAAAGAAGTCAAGGTATTTCTGCTTGTCACAGCTGGCCACATGGGACTGGGGTGTTACTTCTCTCTAATGGGTGGAATTCAGGGACGCTGATGAGCACACAGGACACCCCCCTCACACACAATGAAAGATTCTGTGGCCCTAAATACCAGTGGGACTGATGTTGAGAAACCTCACTCAAGTGGAGAAGCAAATGACATACTTTTGTGTTTTTGGGACACACCTGGTGGTGCCCAGAGCTAACTAACTCTGGCTCTGTGCTTGAGGGGCTCCTGGCATTGCTTGATGGATCCTTTGTGGTCCCAGGAATTTAAATGGGGGTCACCCATAGGCCAGCCAAGTGCCTTATCCCTGTGCTATTTCTCTGGCCCCACAAAGGGAGTACTGACTTTATTTATTGTACGATTTTCTCCAACTCTTCTGTAGATTTGAACTCTAAGTTTGTTTTGCTTTCGATGTTTAGCTCACACCTGGTGGTTGCTCAGCCCAAGAAATAGTACAGTAAGTAGGGCACTTCCCTTGCTTAGGATAGACCTGGGTTCGATCCCCAGTATCCCATGAAGTTTCCTAAGCATTCCAGAGTGAGTTCTGAGTGCAGAGCCAGAGCCAGGAGTAAGCCCTGAGCATCACCGAGTGTGGCCCCCCCGAAAAAAACAAGGAAACAAAAATGTTGGGATTGGGGGCTGGAGTTATAGTACAGTGTGTAGGGCACTTGCTTTGCACGCATCAGACCCAGGTTCAATCCCCAGTACCCCTTATGGTCCTTAAGCCTTGCCCTAAGTGATCCCTGAGCACAGAGCCAGGAATAAGCCCTGAGCACTGCAGAGTGTGAACCCCCCAAAAAAGTTGTGATTGGACACTTGGGGCGCATGTTCCAACCTTCTGGTCACTGTCAGTGTTGCCGTCGCCTGGTTCCATGGATGCCACCACCTTCTCGGATATTAGTACATCTCCTGTCTTGTTGTCTGTCACCTGCCGGGGGGATGGGTGGGACACAGAGTGAGCCAAACTGCATCCTCCCCCATCCTCCTGGGCCCGGGGCTGGTGGGAGACTCTGGATCCTGGACGTGGGCACCGGAGGTGTGTGTCTGCCGGCCCTGCCCACCTTGTCGATCTGGAGGTGACTGGAGAGAGTGTTGTTTCCCAGCTTGTGCTTCTGGTTCTCTTCTTCATGGTAATTCTTGGGGAGGCCCCGGAAGTCCATGGGGGCAGAGAAGAAGTTGTCCAGACCCCGAAACAGGTCATCCTGGCACCAAGGAGGGGTTGGTGAACCACCAGACTCGGGGTTCTGCGCTCTGGCCCCATACCCCACATACCCACTTCCCTCTGCTCTGACCTTGGCCCATACCCCATCTATCCTTTCTCTGGTCTGTCCCGTTGCCTTCTGCTCTGGTCCTTTGTCTGTCTCTTTCCAGATACTCTCTGGTGTCATGTCCACCTGCCATTGGTCTCTCTCCTTCCCTCCTTTTCCTATTCCAGGACCTCCTTGTCTTTTCTCCGCCCCCCCTTTTGTGAGGGAAGGTTGGACCACACCCAGTGATGCTCAGGGACTATCGCTGCTGTGTTCCACGGTGACCTGTAGTGCTACTTGGGACCATATGCAGTTCTTGGGGACCCAATCTGGATCTGTCACAAAGTCGGTAAAGGCCTTGCCCCTATTCTATCATTTTATTTATTCCCCCTCCTCCTCCTCTCGTTTGGTTTTGGGGTCACACCGCGCGATGCTCTGTGCTCCGGGATGCAGTGCTGAGGATTCAAATCGTATCTGCTGCGTGCAAGGAGAGTGCCCTAATCCTGTACCATCTCTTGGCCCTAATTCCCTCTTCTAGTCCTGCCTGATATCTTCATCACCCAGAACCTCCTCCACCAGTCTCCACCGTCTCACCCTGTCCCCGACCCCCACTTCTCTGTATCTTTTCTGCCCCTCCTCTTCCCCCGCCCAGCGCCCATAGCTCACTCTCAGGAAAAGTCGAGTGAAGCTTTGGAGTAGGTTCTGGAGGCTGAGAAACCCTCCGGAACTCTCCGGGGTGTCGCTGTCCAGGACAGGGGTCGCGGAAGCTAGGAGCGGCGAGGCAAACAGGGCGACGAGCAGCGGCAGCCACATGGCGGGGCGGGCGGGGAGTCTGCGGCAGAGGGTGACGGACGGGTCGTGTCCGCTCTCCCAGACCGTGACAACGACCCCCCTTTCCAGTCCTGGCACCGCCAGAGCCCAGCCCCCACCCCAAGCTCAGCCCTCCATTCCGGCCGGGTCGGACGCTTCAGGATTCCTCCTAGTCCTGGAATCTCTCCTCATCTTCGCCCATACTCACACCCTGATTTTATTATTCACCTCCACGCCACGCCCCTCCCTCTGGGCCCAGCCTGTATGCTAGAGCACCGTCCGATCGCTGGACCCTCGGACTCGGGGCTTCCGCGGACAGTTAAAGCCAAACAGTTCTGGTCTCGCGCCACCGCGGGTGACCCCGAGCGTTGGCAAAACTCCGCGAGCCCTGCCGGCGCCGGATTGTTCGGCCACGCCCCCGTGCAATGACGTCACCTCACCCAAGGCCCTCGACTGGAAGGCCACGCCCCCTAGGCCAGGGCCACGCCTCTATTCCACTAAACCACGCCCCTGGGGCCGGACCGCGCGCTTGTTCCACGGCCACACCCACACGGTGAGACCTCGATCCTGTCCGTTGATTTCGGCTCTAGGACCCCCTGTGTCGTCTACATTCTCTGACGGCGGCCCTCGCCTGGGAGTGTCCTTCCGATTAGGGTGGCCAGGCCCCTTGACTTGGCCTCTGGATCACCTCTGGGGGCCCCGGATCATGCCCGATCCATCCAGCTCAATTCCCCGGCTCTTTCTGTCGGGGTTCGCCCGCTAACGCAGTTGCATTTCTATTTCTGAATTTTGCCGAGTTCCCGCTTGTTTTTTCTAGTATTAAATTTGGAAGTATTAAAGCACCCAACAGAGGGCAGTATAGGGACTCAGAACCCGGAGATATTTACAGTCACATTAAACCGCCTTGCGCTCTCCTTCAAACCTCTTCAGTTCTAGGTTTCACCTACCAACAAACCAAGAGAATCTCAAAAACCCACAGTCTGCTTTAGGCTTGGGAGTTTGCACCTCAGCCTTCCATCTTTGAGGTCCTAGCTCCTCTCCAGGTCCTGGGACAGCCACCACTTTTATTTTGGGGGGAGGGGCTATATCCGACTGTGCTTACTCTTGGGTCTGTGCTCAGGGATCACTCTTGGTGGGGCTCAGGGGGGCCATATGGGATGTTGGGGATCAAACCCGTGTGGGCGCGTGCAAAGCAAATGCCCACCCTGCTGTACTATCTGATGAGCTCCCAGCAAACCTCATTCAAAAAAAAAAAAAAAAAAACCAAACCAAAAACCTAAAAATCCGCACATCTCAAGCCTCAAAAATGAAAAACCCGCTTGGGACAACAGAAAAACTGGGTTCATGCTTGTGTCCCTTCCACAGCCTCGTTGGCGTCCTGGAGCCTGGCTTCTTCAATTGCAGGTCACCACTCCACAAGGGAGTAGGTAACTGGAAGTGGGGGGGAGGGGTTGGGGGAAAAAACAGCAGTAAAGGTTTCTGAACGTGCAAAGACAAACGTCGACACCAATCACAAGGCTTTCTGGCTGTACAGATCTGTGTTGTATTTTTGGGGATGTGGGGTGTGGGGAGTACGCTGTGCCCGCAGAAAAAGTTTAAGACGTCCTGCAACTAGACTGAGAGCAGAAATCACAGCTCCCCGCCCCTCCTTCCTCAGACACGGAGATCCAGACTCCCAGCCCCTCCTCCCGCAGCCCCCAGAAATCCAGGCCCCAGCCCTTCCTCCTGGGCCCAGGATCCCCCCAAGTCCCTCTTCCTTTAGACCCTGAAGTTCTGGGCCCCAAGTCCTCTCCTCTCTCAGGGCCCCCATCTCGGGATCCTAGAGCAGAAATCCTCCCGCCGAAGTGTCACCGTCCGATCCCCTTCCCGCTGTCCCGAGCCCGGGCCCGCCCCCCCTCCAGTCCCTCCCACTTTTCCCAAACAAAGCTCCCCGCAACTTTCTCCCTCGCAGCGCCCCGCCCGCCCGCGGCTCCCCAGCCCCTGGCCGTGAGGTAGGAGGCGCCGGCGCGAGTCGGGGATCCCGCGTCGGGGTGTGTGAGTTGCGCTGGGAAGTTGCGTGTTGAGAGCCAAGGCGCCTGCGGGGCGCGCGGGCGGGGGGGCTGCCGCGGGCGGGATGAGGGTGCGCGTGTGCCCGGGTCTGCGTTTGGGGTGCGTGTGTGCGAGCCCGGGCGGGGGCTCGCGGGCCGGCGGGGGGGCGGCGATGTCGCGCGTTCGGACCCTGCGTGGGTTCGAGCCAGCTGGCCGGTGCGTGTCATTCGTGGGCGCCCGGTGCTGCGCGGGGAGCACGCAGTGGGGCCCTTGGAATGACCGCGGGAAGGGCATCGAGCTTTCTGGGTCTTGGGTCTCGAGCCTTTCGAAGTTTGGGGCCCGGGGCGGGAAATTCGGGGGGGCAGCTGGCTTCGCCGACTCCTGGGTCCCTTTGTCTGGACACATGGGGGAGAGCGGGGGTGGGATTGAGGCCTACGGGGGTCCCGCAGCTGCGACCCCGAGCTCGGCCTTGGGGTCTTTGTCTGATCCGGGGGCCCCAGGGTCCGAGGGGGCTGGGGGCCCCGGAAAAGTGGCGGACGTGGAGCCGCGGGGAGGCGGGAACCGTGTGTGTTGGAAAAAGTTTCCCTGTCCGCGGCCTCCGGAAAGTCGCCGGGACGGGCGCAGCCGGGGCGGGCTGGCGGGCGGGCGGGGCGCCCCTCCCCGACGGGGGGTTGTGGGAAGCGGGGGGAGGGGACGCTGGGCCCTTTGTTCTGGCTCTCCCGGTGGCAGGACGCCCCTGCCCCCCAGCCTGTGGGTCTTTGGGTCCTTCCTGGGCCCGGCTGGGCCTCCGGCCCAGGTCCCCGCACCCCTGCCCGCGCCTCGGTGCGCTCCTCTCAGGACCCCCCCCCCCTGGGGCTTGGGGGCCCCCCGCCGCTCTCTGGCTTCCCGACTCCCTCCCGCCGCCTCGCCCGCCCCGCAGCCTCACAGGCCTGGGCCCCTCCTCCCCTGGCAGCTGCTGGCGCCTCCCAGCACCTGTTCTTTTTTTTTTGGGGGGGGCGGTTGGGGGAGATGAGAAAAGCTCAGACACGCACACCCTTCGGGGCAGCTTGGCCTGACTCCCAGATTGGCGCTCATGGGCGGGAGGTGCTTTGGGGTCTTGAGGGGTTATCAAAACTGGGACGCCCCCCCAGGAACTCAGAGGGCCCTCACCCAAAGATTCCCACCCCCCAAATCCAGACCCATTCTCCTTTAGCTCTCAGGGGTCCAGGCCCCCAGCCCCTCCTCCTCCCTCAGACCACCTCCCCCAGCCCCCAGCCTTTCCTCAGACCCAGGGGACCAGGCCTTCACCTTCTCTCTCTCAAACCCTCAGCCCTTCCTTCCTCAGTCTCAGGGGTCCATGTCCCTAACTCCTCCTCAGACCCTGAGATCCTCCTTCCTTAGACCCAGAGGTCCAAATCCTGGCCCCTCCTCCCTCAGACACAGGGGTCTAGGTCTTTAGACTCTTTTCCCTCAGATTCAGGACCCTCTAGCCCCTCCTCCCATTCAGACCCAGGATCTCCCCGTTGGATTGGTTATGGGTCCCAGCCCTGACAACCTCCACCTGGGGGGGGTCTCTTTAAGTGGGGGGGGCAATTTGCTAAACTCTGTGTTCTCTAGGCCCAGATGGGGGAACCCCGGGCAGGGGCCCCCCTGGATGATGGCAGCGGCTGGACAGGAAGTGAGGAAGGAAGTGAGGAGGGCACCGGTGGCAGTGAGGGCGCAGGAGGAGATGGCGGCTCAGACGCGGAGGGCGTCTGGAGCCCGGACATTGAGCAGAGCTTCCAGGAGGCCCTGGCCATCTACCCGCCTTGTGGCCGGCGGAAAATCATCCTGTCTGACGAAGGCAAGATGTATGGTGAGCACCTCCTTTTTGCTTTGCCCGTCCCCCCTTCCCCGACACACACACACACACACACACACACACACACACCCCAATCTGTGGAGCTGGAGACCCTCATCTTACAAAAACCCTGCTGCACAGATTTGGAAACTGAGGCACAGAGAGGTTAAAACTGTTGCCTCGGGTTGCAGAACTAGCCTGTGGTCAAGCTGCGATTCGAACTTAGGGACAGCTCCCAGGCCTGTGGTTACCCCCTAGGGACTCGCGACTCTCTCCTTCCCAGCTCCTTTCCATTTAAGGGTCTGCCCCAGCTGACATTCTGCATGCTTTGATTCTAGGTCGCAATGAATTGATTGCCCGTTACATCAAGCTGAGAACCGGGAAGACCCGAACTCGCAAACAGGTCTCAGGACTGACTGGGGGGGAGGGCGAGGGCAAGCTTATCTTTAGGGTTATCTTCTTGGGGCGCTGACTGGTGGGAGGTCCCGCAGGATCGTCTTCCTGGAGCACTTCTGGCCGGGTGCTCTGCCTACACTTGCTGCTCGGGGACCAGAGAGAGAGGCTGAAAGAGCAGAATTGGAGGGGCATGGGGGAGGGAGTGCGGGACTCAGTGCTTGCTGGGCCTGGGAGGAGCACTGGCATTGGCGAGAAAAGTCTCTTTCGGGGACTTGGCTCTGTGCCTGGGCCACGCGAGCTGCGTGTTCTGGGGTATCGTCTTGGACTAAGCCTGCAGTCTGCCCTCTCCCTCCAGGTCTCCAGTCACATCCAGGTTTTGGCTCGAAGGAAATCGAGGGAAATTCAGTCCAAACTCAAGGTAGGACCAAGGCAGACCCCTGACTGGGAGGGGGATAGAGATGGGGGCGTGGGCAGAAGCTCAGAGAGGGACAGAGACTCCAAGAGAGGTGGTGACAAGAGACCCACAGAGAGGGACAGAGTCCCAGAGAGGGGGACAGAGACTCACAGAGAGGGGACAGAGACCCAAAGAGGGGGATAGAGACTCACAGAGAGGGGGACAGAGACTCAGAGAGGGGGACAGAGACCCAGGAACTTTTTGTTGTTGCTTTAAGGCCACACCTGGCCATGCTCAATGGTTACTCTTGGCTCTGTGCTCAGGGATCACTCTTGGTGGTTCTCAGGGGGCCATATAGGATGTTGAGGGTCAAACCCCCAGACGGCTGTGTGCTAGACAAGCCTGTTGTACTGTTGCTCCAGCCATACAGAGACCCAGAGAGATGGGGACAGAGACTCAGGGAGGGAAACAGAGACCCAGAGAGGGGGAGAGAGCTGGAGACGGTCACAGAGAGAAGCTGAGAGGCAGAGGCAGGGAGGCAGAGAGGACAGAGAGGACGCAGCTGAGGTGGTGACTGGTGACCAGAGGGCAAAGGGGCAAGGGATCACCGAGGAGGCAGGGGACCGAGGAGGGGGGGAGACAGAACTAAGGGAGGGGCACCAGGGTAGGGAAGAGCCTCTGAGGGGGCAAAGTGGCTCCAGCCAGGCAGAAGGAGTGGCCGCTGCCCCCTGTGCTGTCTGTCCTTCTTGGGATTCGTTGGGGCCTGCCTTGCCTCCCCTTTTCAGTGATGACAGTTTCCTGGCCACCTTTCCATTTCTGGGTCTCCCACAGACTCTTTCTGGGTCCAGAAATCTTCATTTCTTATCAGAGATTTTTCACATCAACCTTCTTTTCTTCATCGTCTGCATGTCCCATCCTCGCCTGACCCAAGCCCCCCATTTTCTGGACACCCCCACGCCTCCCTGCATGGCCCTTTCGACCCGGGACCATCCCTTCCTGCTCTGTTCTGTGCCGGAAGCCTCCCCTTCCTCTCTCTGTGGGTCTAAAAGTCATCGCCTCTGGCCTCTTGTGCTCCTCTCTTCCTGACTGGGTGAGGAAATGGTCATCACCTTGTCCCTCTGCATCTAACATTCTCATTTCCTGCTCCCTGGGGGGCGGAAGTCCGGAAATCTTCACTTCCGGCTCCATCTTGACCTAGGAACCCACGTCACTATCTTTGGCTCTGGCCTTGGGAACCCCCTTCCCAGCTAGGCGTGGCCACGTCAGCTGCTTATTCCATAGTGGCCCTTCGTGCTCCCATCTTCCCACTGCTCAGCTTGGGGTGGCAGAGACGTAGGGCTTGGGGGGCAGGAAGGCCTGAGAGCTCTGACCTCACTTCCTAAGTCATGTTTTCTTTCCTCCCTTGGCACCTTCCCCCACCCCCACGGGCAGGCCCTGAATGTGGTAAGTGCCCCTGCCCGTCCCTGCACCCATCCCTTCCCTAGGTCAGGAGGGACAGAGGGCTGTAGCAGGAAGGCCCTGCCACCCCCCACCCCCCTGCCATTGCCTTGACTCCCCGACTCTGAATCTGCCCCCATAGGCCCCGCCCTGTCATTTTCCCCACTCCTTGCTGTGTTGACTGTGATTCCGTTAATAATTAACTCCCACTTCCCCGCAGGACCAGGTTTCCAAGGACAAAGCTTTCCAGACAATGGCCACCATGTCCTCAGCCCAGCTCATCTCAGCACCTTCCTTGCAGGCCAAACTGGGTCCTGCTGGTCCACAGGTGACCTGGGTCTGGCCCCATGGGGCTCGGGACTGGAGGAGGTGAGGCCAGAGATTGCACAGGCCTGCCTGACTGACTCTCTTTCCCTCTCTTTGTCCTTTCTCCAGGCCTCTGAGCTCTTCCAGTTTTGGTCGGGCAGCTCTGGGCCTCCGTGGAACGTTCCTGAGTGAGTGTTGTCCATTTTGATTCCGTCCGTACTCCCAGCCACCCCTGACCCCCTCCCATCCTCCGCCCCATCTCCACCTGTCCCTTCCATAGTCCAGCTCCTGGCTCCCTTGGGAACAAAGGTGATTCTGCTATTCAGTTGGGGTCACACCCGGTGATGCTCGTGTTACTCCTGGAACCTGGCTCTACACTCAGAAATCACTCCTGGTGGTGGTTGGGGGACCCTATGGGGTTCCAGGGATCAAACCCCAGTTGGCTGTGTTCAAGGCAAACGCCCTCCCCACTGTCCTGTTGCTCCAGCCCATTGCTCTGTACTTGACTCCCAAGCAGGCTGAGGTCCCATGGGGAGGACAGGGTGTGAGCAGGACGGGTTAGGAGAGCTGGGACAGGGGGAGCTGGAAGGCAGAGTTTTGCCTGGGGCTGCTGAGGCCTCCTTGGCTGGGAGAACGAGGTGGTTTGGGAACAGATGAGCTGGAATGATAGCACAGCGGCTACAGCGTTTGCCTTGCATGCAGCCGACCTGGGTTCGATTCCCAGCATCCCGTATTGTTCCCTGAGCACTGCCAGGAGTAATTCCTGAGTACAGAGCCAGGAGTAACCCCTGCACATTGCCGGGTGTGACCCAAAAGGCAAAACAAAAAAAAAAGAGCTAAGAATTGGACTTGCCATGAGGAGGTGGCCCCAGAGGTTCTGTTCCCACACAGAAGAAAGAAAATGGGAGTGATCTGTCATCTCTGAGAAGGTTCTGAGAGCAGCTGGAGTTGTTTCTTGGTTGACATGAACATGGGCCCCAGAGGCTCATGGAAAGTCTAATTTTCAGCCCTGAGAGGCACTAAGGGATTGAGGCTGGATCTTGGAAGGGCAGTGTGGCTTCCAGAATTTCAGGGGAAGGAAAAAGTTCTGGAAGTTAGATGATTCTACTGAAGGCAGAGTAGGATCTACTGAGGTGGCAGTGTTTCAGACAGAAAATAGCATTTGCCAAAGCTGGGGTTTGTAGACATGAGTCCCTGGATTTCAACCCATATTGGGAAGAGAAAGCATATGCCAAGGCCCTGAGGTAGGAAAATGGCAGTGAGAGGCAGCCAATATTAAGCATTTAGACAAGTATCTCCTTATTAAATACCAGCTTGGGTAGGGGATATGAATTCTGACTTTCATGGAGCACACATAAGTGGAGAGGGGAGGAGAGATAGGTAGTAAACATGGAAAAAAAATTACTAGCTAGCATTTATAAGAAAAGTAAGAAACTCTGGAGGCCCACAAATGGCCTCTGTAAGGAGGTATCATGTTTTGAGTTATGGCCTCATAGCAAGAGATGCAAGTCAGTGGGTAGAGGGGTCGGAGCGATAGCACAGTGGAGAGGGCGCTTGCCTTGTACACAGCCAACCCAGGTACGATCCCCAGCATCCCGCTTGGTCCTCTGAGCACTGCCAGGAGTAGCCCCTGAATGTAGAGCCAGGAATAACCCATGGATGTGACCCAGACACACACACACACACACACACACACAAATAAATAAAAAAGCAGGGGGGAGATGGAGAGCACTGGTCTAAGCCCCTGGGAGTCAGGATCTTAAGGTCCTTAGAATTTCTGATGGAGGAGTTTGACTTCTTCCTAACCATTGACCCCCGACCTTAGGTGCACTACCCTGAACCTCTCACCTTACTGTCTCTTCACTACCGTATCCTCAGGCTGAGGTTGGAGTCTACAGTCATTAAATATGCATTTATTATTGCGGGGGGGTGGTTTGGTTTTTGGCCCACACCTGGTGATACTCAAAGGTAACTCCTGGTAGTGCTTAGGGGGTCATTGGCCATTCAGGAGCTCAAACCGAGGTGAGTTGCGTGCAGGGGAAGTGCCTTGACTTGATGCTATCTTTCTAGCCCTTATGTATGATTATTTAGAAAAATTGGGGTGGGGGTGGCTGGAGAGAGAGTACAGTGTGTAGGGGCTTGACTTGCATGCTAACTAACTCAGGTTAGATCTTGGCACTCCCTATGGTCCCCTGAGCACTGCTAGATGTACCCCAAAACAAAAACAACAAAACGAAATAACAAAAAAAAGATTTTTATTCCCCCCTCACCTTGTCTGGTTATTTAAATTTTAATTAGTTAAGTAAACTGAAACAAAAACTTCATTTCTCAGGTCCCCAAGCCGCACTTCTTTTTCTTTTTTCTTTTTGGGTCACACCCATCGATGCACAGGGGTTACTCCTGGCTCCTGCATTCAGGAATTACTCCTGGCGGTGCTTGGGGGATCATACGGGATGCTGGGAATCGAACCCGGGTCGGCCATGTGCAAGGCAAACGCCATACCCGCTGTGCTATCACTCTAGCACATTTCTTGCCTAGTTATCACATGCCCTGTATGAGGAGCACATGTAGCCAGTGGCTCCAGTATTGGGTTGTGCAGACATAATTTTCTTTTCTTTTCTTCCTATTTTTTTTCTGCTTTTTGGGTCACACCTGGCATTGCACAGGAATTACTCCTGGCTTATGCACTCAGGAATTACTCCTGGCGGTGCTCAGGGGACATATGGGATGCTGGGAATTGAACCGGGGTCGGCCGCGTGCAAGGCAAACAAATGCCCTACTTGCTGTGCTGTTGCTTCAGCCCTGATAGTTTTAATTTCCAGAAAGTTCCATGGCACAGCATTTCTGTAGATTTTATTGTCCTATCCCCACCCCTGGTTCTGGCCTGATGTCCTGTCCCCTGATCACTGACCATTTTTCTCTCACTCCATGCCCTGCAGCCTCACTTTGCTCCACATCTTCTCTGCTCATTCTCTTCCTATCCCCAACGCCCTGGCTGTTCTCTTTTTGGCATTTCTGTGTGAGGCACCAAAATATCCTCCAGGCCACAGACATCAGAGTTGGACGAGCTGGGGTTCACCCCTAGATCTAATGGGGCTTCATATGTGTGACGCTGGACAGATTGCTTGCTCTGTGTGCCTCAGTTCCTTCTATGTGAAATGAGTTGTACCAGTCTTCTGGGCTGTGAAGGTTTCAAGGACTTGGGCCCACAAGGTGGCTGCTGGCCAGCATGGGGGCCCTCTTGTTCTGGCCCCTCAGAAAATGTTAGTTGGTACAATGAGCATCTTTGCATCTTGCTGACCTGTAGCTCTTTCTCTCCCTCAGTGTGAAGCCATTCTCACAGACTCCATTCTCCTTGTCACTGACTCCCCCATCTGCTGACCTCCCAGGTAAGAGCCTGTTCTCTATTCTTTCCTATCTCCCCTCTTCTCAGCGCCTGACACCTTTCCTTCGGCCTTCCATGAAGCAGGAGCCACGCTCTTACTGAGGTCCAGCCCTGAGGCAGGGTGTGTAAGAGGAGAGAAAGATGAGTGGCCACAATTTAGAGTCGGGCCCCTTTAGCAGACACTTTTCAGCCACTTGCTATCACAGAGGATGTTGGGAAGATTCAGGAGTCAAGACTTTTCCAAAGGCACATCACAGGAATTCGGAATCATGATAAGGAATCATTTAAAAAGACTTAATCCCGACCCGACCCTGATATTTCAGAAGGAATGGCTTCAGGCATGGCTGGATCCAGGGCCGGAAATGGTAGAGTCGCTTGATTCTGCTTTTGTCTGCGGATGGCTTTATTCCCAGGCAGGCTCTTCATACCTGGCAGCAACAATGACCTCTAGAAGTTCATGCTGATGTGGTCCTAAGAACTCACGTTGGTGAAAGAATTCTCAGCTTCCACAGATTCACCTAGGAAAGCTTTTGCATGCCAGGAACAGAATATCCACCTGATTAGTGCCTTCAATAACAAAAGCTTTAACAATTCCACCTTTCCACCTAACAAAACAGAAGGTTTTTTTCTCGGATGAGCTGTGCCTTCCTTGGTCCAGTAGCTCAACACCACCAGAACTCACATCTCTGTAGGTCTGGTGGCCTCTGTCATTGTCCCCAGACGGCTGCTGTGATTCCAGGCATCATGGCCCAACCAGGACTTAACCAGGGCCCAAAACTTTCTCCTCCCAAAGTTCTGTCTTTTTCATTCAGGAAGAAACTCCTTCCCAGAAGCCCCCCCGCAGATTTCCCCTAACGTCTCATTGGCCAGGACTGTGTCACATGGCCACCTCTAGCTGCAAGGGAGGCTGGGAAAGTGAGTATTTAGCTTTTTCAGCTTCTAAGTGGAGGCAGGCAAGAGAGAACAGTGCTTGCTGTCTTCAATAAATGTAAGCAATTTTTATCGGTATTTCTTCTTCCCTTAGGGTACGAGCCCCCCCCAGCCCTCTCTCCCCCTGCCCTGCCCCCTCCTGCCCCCTCCCCGCCTGCCTGGCAGGCTCGGGCCCTGGGCACTGCACGGCTGCAGCTGGTGGAATTCTCCGCCTTTGTGGAGCCGCCCGATGCAGTTGATTCTGTGAGTGTGGTTTTGGGTGGTGGTGAGGGTGGGAAGTGGAGGGGCAGGGGCAGGAAAATGGGTTGAGGAATAGGGAGACTCGATAAACGGCAGGTTGCTGGCCACTAGCTCTTGCTGTCTTTTTGGGACTGAGAATTTGCAGTTCATGGGGCTGGAGCGATAGCACAGTGGGCAGGGCGGTAGCCTTGCATGTTGCTTACTTAGGATCTATCCCTGGGATCCCATATGATCCCGCAAACCCACCAGGAGTGACCTCTGAGCACCACCTGCTGTGGCCCCAAAACGAAACACACACACACACACACACACACACACACACACACACACACACATACACACACACACACACACACGCAGAATTTGTAGTACTTTTTGTTGCTCTTATTGTCCCAGAGACAGGCCTGGAAGGATAGCACAGAGGATAGGGCATTTGCCTTGCATGTGGCCAACCCGGGTTCAATTCCCCTGCCCCTCTCGGAGAGACTGGAAAGCACTCTAGAGTATCTTGCTCGCATGGCAGAGCCTGAGCTACCCATGATGTATTCGGTATGCCCAAAACAGTAACAACAAGTCTCACAATGGAGACGTTACTGGCGCCCGCTGGAGCAAATCGATGAGCAACGGGATGACAGTGATGCAGTGATTGTCCCAAAGACAATTATACTCCACTGGTGCTTGGCGGCTGCTGGGATCAAACCCAGAACCTTGCCATGGGAGCCACATCCCCAGCCTCCCAGTTTTGCAAGCTTCCAGGTGATTTTGATGCTACCATTTAGGGGTCACATTTTGAGAACTTAAAGCATAAAGAAACTGGAAGGTCATGGGGTCATGAATTGAGAAAGAGTAACAGCCCAGGATATCATTTATGCAATCATCAAACTTTTATTTCCCCTTTCTCCCTCCCACCCAATTTTTGCCCTCTTTTTTTTTTTTACTTTTGGGCCACACCTAGTGGTGCTCAGAGCTTACTCTTGGCTCTGGGCTCAGGGATCACTCCTGGCAGTGCTCAGGGGAGCATATAGGATGCCAGGGATTGAACCCATCCTGGTCGGCCACGTGCAAAGCAAGCACCCTACCAGCTCTGTATTCTCTCCAGCCCTACCTGCCACCCAATTAAAAAAAAATTGTGGTGACTGTGGTTCAAACTCAGGACTTAACAGTAGGTAATACACTGCTTAGCTACATCCCCAATCCAACCCTACTCACCTTTTATATTTTTTTTAGTAGGCTATACCTGGTTGTGCTCAGGGCTCACTCCTGGCAGTGTTTGGGGGACCATATTGCACTGCTGGGGCTCAAACCTAGGTCAGCAGCGTGCAAGACAAGCACCTAACCGCTGCATTACCTCTCTGACCCCATCCCCAGTCCTTTTGCACATTTTCTGGGTTGCATTACTCACTGAGGAGCCAATGATGTTTTGCAAGACTCTTGCCTGGTTTCGGGATTCAAGTTGCACACTTTGTTGTATCCCTGGGGATCCCCAGTGCTGCCTGGAATATGCTTGGCACAGAGGTAGCGCCAGGGTCGGAACTTGTGTTGGGTGCTCACCACCGAACTATCCCCGGGGCCTATCAAGCTTTTTGTGGTTTTGGCCATACCTGGTGATGCTCAGGAGTGACTACTGGCTCTGTGCTCAGGGATCGCTCCTGCCAGTGCTCGTGGACCATATGGGATGGCAAGGGTCAAACCTTGCAGCTACATGCAAGGCAAGCACTTTACCTGCTGTACTATCTTTTCGGCCTTCCAGTCAACTTTTCTTTTGGAAAGGCACACACACGATCGTGCTCAGGGGTCACTCCTGGTGATGCAGAGAGGGTCGTCTGTGATGCTGGGTAACACACCAGGGTCAGCTATGTACAAGGCTAGTTTTTCATTCCTGTGCTATCTAGCCTTCACACATTTTGAGTGTCTGACATTGACAAATAATAGAAATCTGAAAATGGAGATACTTCTTTCTTTCTTTTTTTTTTTTTTGCTTTTTGGGTCACACCTGGCTTGCACAGGGGTTACCTGTGGTTCATACACTCAGGAATTACTCCTGGCGGTATTCAGAGGACCATATGGGATGCTGGGAATCGAACCCGGGATGGCTGCGTGCAAGGCAAATGCCCTACCCGCTGTGCTATCGCTCCAGCACCCACCACTGTGCTATTGCCAGCCCTGGTGGTGGTGATTTATTTTTTAAATTCATCTCTTCTGTAGGCTTGGGGATCCATGAGTTCAGGGACTTTACCTGGTGAAATAGGCCCAGAATAGTGCCCGTACACAGTAGGCCTCTTGATTGAGATCTGTGAATAATGAAGATGGGTTGGGATAGGGGAACCTCAAGTTCTTCGGAGGGGTCCAGAAAGTCATTCTACCTGGCATGGGGGGTCAGATGAGGGCTTCCTGAAAGTGACAGTATTGGGTTGGCCATGAAAGATTGCACAGGAGTTTGCCTTATGCAGGTTCAGAGATGGAATCCACATGAAATTTTTGGGGAAAGAAATCATTTTAGAGGGTTGGAGCAATAGTACAGCGGGTAGGGCGTTTGCCTTGCACGCAGCCGACCTGGGTTTGATTTCCAGCATCCATATGTTCCCCTGAGCACTGCCAGGAGTAATTCCTGAGTGCAGAGCCAGGAGTAACCCCTGAGCATCGCTGGGTATGACCCAAAAGAAAAAAATTATTTCAGAGAAATTTAGTACAAAGGCTGAGGTGCTTGCAGTGAGGCCCACAGTGTTTCAATCTCCGGACAATGCACATCCCTGAGTTGCCTGAGCACTGCTAGGAATCACTCCTGAGCTTAAAAAGAGGGGTAGGGTCTGATGAGGCTGTAGGAAGGTGGGTAGACACTGGAGAGTTGGCATTGCAAAGCTGAGGGACCCAGAATTTCTCGGGAGAGTGCAGTGAGCTGTGGGAAATGTGGAGAATCCATTTAATTTCAATCAAGGGAGGCTTTCAGGAAGAGGCAAATTTGGATGGATGTGGACCTGGAAAGATGTCAGGAGGATTCATATTGAAAAAGCAGATGGGGAAGGTTTTCAGGATAAGAGTGGTGAGAAGGGGGTCTAGAGTACAACGGGGAGGGTGTTTGCTTTGCATGCAGTCGACCCAGGTTTGATCCCTGGCATTCCATATGGTCCCCTGAACCCGGCCAGGAGTAATTTCTGAATGCAGAGCCAGGAGTAATCCCTGAGCATCGCTGGGTATTACCTACAAAGAAAAAAAATAGGTGGCCAGGGGCTGGAGCGATAACACAGCAGGTAGGGCATTTGCCTTGTATGCAGCCAACCCGGGTTGATTCCCAGCATCCCATATGGTTCCCTGAGCACCGCCAGGGGTAATTCTTGAGTGCAGAGCCAGGAATAACTCCTGTGCATTACCGGGTATGACCCAAAAGGCAAAAAAAAAACAACAAAAAATAAAAACAACCACTGAAAAAACATGTGGCCAGAGATAGATAGTACAGGGGCTATTCCTGAGTGCAAAGCTGGGAGTAAATCTGAGCATCGCGGGATGTGGCTCCCAAACCAAAAACAAAAAAAGGGGGATGGGTAAGGGGGATTGTCAGTGATGGCCATATGGAATCTCACCCCTGCATTGATCGAACATTCAGGGATACCTCTTCTGTGGAGGGCCAGGTGGAGGGTGGGTGAACTTGGTCCTGGGGGTGACCAGCAATTCTGGGGAGACTAAGCTGGGGAGGGCCAGGTCAATTTTGGAGCCATATGAAAGAGAATGGAGACTGGGAGGCCAGGGAGAGACTGGGTGAGTGTCATGGATGTGGGGATGGAGGGGGGTGGGGCAGACCATTGCAGGTGGGAACCTAGGGCAGAGCAAGTTGGGTGGAGCAGGTGGCATGGCCATAAGGAGTGTAGAGAGGGCAGTGAGGATGTGGGGTGGCTTGGGCAGCGGGGTGCTTGGGCCCAGCCCACCTCCCGCTTCTCACTTGGCCCTGGCCCCCTCCGCAGTACCAGAGGCACCTCTTCGTCCACATCAGCCAGCACTGTCCCAGCCCTGGTGCGCCCCCTCTTGAGAGCGTGGACGTTCGGCAGATCTACGACAAGTTCCCGGAGAAAAAGGGGGGCCTGCGAGAGCTGTATGATCGTGGCCCCCCTCACGCCTTTTTCCTGGTCAAGTTCTGGGTGAGTTCCGCCACCAGAGACAAAAGTGCCCTTGACTCGGCCACCTCCAAGCTCAGGCTTTAGGCACCAAAGGGGCTGGACTCAGGACCTTCTGGTCACCCTGGACCTGAGTCCTTGGAGCGCTGAGTCCCCTTTTTGCACCAAAGAGCGTTGTCTCTGGGGTGGCGTGGAGGGACTGGGTCCATCCTGGGATTCCCTTTCTGCCCCTTGATCAGTTGCTTGTAATCAGCATGACCTTCGGGACTGGCTTTCGGACAGCTTTGTCCCTAGGGTGGGGTGGAAGGACTGGTTTCACCCCGGGATCCCACTCTGTCCTTGATCAGTTGTGACCAGTATGGCCTTTGGGACCTGCTTCTGAGACAGAGGTCAGGGGGAGATGGATTTCTGTCCCTCTGTCTCCCCTGACCTCAGCGAGCTTTGTTGTCTCTCCCTTGGCACAGGAGCAGCCCTGGCTAAGTTCTGCATTTCTCAAGTGGGTGATTATACCCCTGGGGTGGGGACTGCTGGACCAATGCAGAGAGAGAGCACTTGGGGGGGGGCACTTACTGTATGTCTCGGGAGATCATTTTCCTGAGGAGGGATGTTGTTTGTTTGCTTTTCCTGAAAAGGGAGTGGTAGGCCCCAATAAGTTTGGGGACCTCTGCGAGTACTTATCGGGCCTAGAGGAAGTGATGGATTAGAGAGTGAGTTTGTAAAACCCTCCATTTCACAAACATTATTGAGTACTTACTATGTCCAGACCCCATGCCAGGCACTATGGTATCATTGGAAATGAAAGGGACTATCTTGGGAACTTATAAGGCCTCTCAGGTTTGGGCAATGACGGATGCCAGAGGGGATCAATAAATATGAATGTTTGCGCAGAAGGTCAGGTTCACTCCCTGGTAACTCTGGGAGTATCTGGTGTCTGCCAAGGAAATGTGTGGAGGGCTTGATGGGCTGGTGGGGCCTGGCCTCATTAGGAGGTGTTCTGGTGTGTTTTGAGGCGGCACTAAGTCAGTTCTGGGGGTCTGCTGTTGAGGTCTTGGGGGTCAGAGAGGGAGGAGGATTCCGAACAACTTCCCCAGGTTCCCAGCTCAGGAGAGACCTTTAGGGGGCTCAGCGTTGGAAGGGGCCCTGTGGCGGGTCCTCCCATACACCTTGGGCTGACCAGGCCTGTGGACACGGACGGGTGGGCTGGGGCTCTGAGGACAGCACTGAGACATGGGGGGTGTAAGTGCCCGTCAGTGAGCCAATAAGGAGGTCTGTCCCCAAGATGACCTGGGCTCAGAAAAAGGCGCGGGAGGTCTCAGGCAATGGTAGATTGGAGAGGTCTGACCTCTTAGAATCCCTGAAAGGACCCCTGGAGAGATACCAAGGTTCCCTGGACCTTCCAGCCTGTTGCTAAGTGCTGCCGTTTCCTCGTGGGAGAGTAAATGCTTCCTTAGTAGTACTGTGGCACTGTCGTCCAGTCATCAGTTTGCTCGAGCGGGCACCAGTAACGTCTCCATTGTGAGACTTATTGTTACTGTTTTTGGCATATTGAATATGCCACGGTAGCTTACCAGGCTCTGCCGTGCAGGCGGGATACTCTCAGTAGCTTGCCGGGCTCTCCGAGAGGGATGGAGGAATCAAAGCCGGGTTGGCCGCGTGCAAGGCAAATGCCCTACCCGCTGTGCTATCACTCCAGTCAACTTCCTTAGTAACTGAGGCAACTTTAGCTAATCTGACCCAGGGACTTTGTGATTTTGAGGTGTCCCCCACCTCCTCCACCCCCACCCTAGGGACTACTACCGGCCCTGTGCTCAGGGGTTGCTCCTGGCAGTTGCTTGGGGAACTGTGCAGTGACAGGACAGAACCTGGGTGAGCTCTGTGCAAGGCAAGCTCCTTACCCGTGTTCTAGTTCTCCAGCCCTATGTGCAAGTGTTTTTGATTGTTGGTTTCTGGGCCACACTCAATAGTGCTCAGGGCTTACTCCTGGCTCTGCACTCAGGAATCACTCCTGGTGGGGCTTGGGGGACCATATGGGGTGCTGGAGATGGAACCTGGGTTGACACCTGCAAGGCCAGCACCCTCCATGTGGGACGGCTCCAGCCCCAGTCCCTGTGTGGGTCTGTTTTGGGCTCCCGGAGGTGTTCTGGTTTCTGCAGAGCTGGGGACTGAACCCAGCATTCCTGGATTCTGAACAGGTGCTACCATCCTCTGGGCTGTCTCCCCAACCCCCAAAGAGGCCAAACTCTTTATAGTTGGGGAGTCCAAGGAAAGGAAATTGGCTTCCTTAGGCGCACACCTCTTCCGCTGAGAATCAGGGCCCTTTAGGTGACCCTGACCCAATCTGATTCTGGATGGAAGAGACTATAGGCAAGGAGGTTCTGGGGTCCTGAAAGTTGACTGCAGAGATCTGCCGGTACTCAGAGAGTGCATGCAGGCAGTGTTGGGCGTGGAGGGTTCTTCTTCACAATCCGGTCCATGGGGTGCTCCCAGGTGCTGGGCTAAGGCAGACACCCTCCTCCCTGAGCTTGGACCCGGCTGTGTGTAAGGAGTCTGACCTTCACCTCGGACTTGACTTTGCCTCCCTGCCCGCAGGCGGACCTGAACTGGGGCCCAAGTGGCGAGGAGGTTGGGACCAGTGGTGCCAGTGGTGGAGGTGGCGGCTTCTACGGCGTGAGCAGTCAGTACGAGAGCCTGGAGCGCATGACGCTCACCTGCTCCTCCAAGGTCTGCTCCTTTGGCAAGCAGGTGGTGGAGAAGGTGGAGGTGAGGCCCGAGGGGTGGAGCTGGGCAGGTGAGCGCCCGGCCACCTGCTGCTTGGGACCAGATGTTTGTCTGCATGGAAATCGGGGTGGCCTCTTTAGGTTTAATGCATGAACTTAGGGCTAATGCATAATCCAAAGCCAGCTCACTGGGGGGAGAGGGTCTGGGGGTGTTTCGGGGCCCGCATCTGGCGCTCCTCCGGGATACTCTTGGCCAGGCCTTGGGGAACCCTATGTGGTGCAAGGGATTGAATGGGGTCACCTGCGTGCAAGGCTAGTGCCTAAGTGGGGGCTCCGCTTGAGAGTTCCAGTATGAATGAGTGGGGGCATGTGGGGTCCACAAGTCATGGAGGGGGCAGCTCAAGGGCCTTACTTAGGTGCTGCTGAGGTCTTGAGTTCAGAGGTCAGCATTTGGAGGGTTTGAGGGTGTCTAAGGACCTTAAGGGCAGAGGAGGTTGGAGCATGACCGAATGGCTCTAGGGGTTCCTGGGTTTGAGTCACCCTGAATTGGATACTTGAGATTTCAGATCTCTGGTCAGGGACATTGTTTGGGGGATAAGAGAGGGGTGGGGTGGGGTGTTTGCTGGGGTAGACCCTGGAGACTCAAATCACCATTGTCCTCGTTGCTGCCCCTTGCAGACAGAGCGTGCACAGCTGGAGGATGGGAGGTTCGTGTACCGTCTGCTGCGCTCCCCCATGTGTGAGTACCTAGTGAACTTCCTCCACAAGCTGCGCCAGCTGCCAGAGCGCTACATGATGAACAGCGTCCTGGAGAACTTCACCATCCTCCAGGTGAGGGCCTCGGTGGGCTCCATGCCTACCGGGGCATGGCTTTCAGTTTGGGGGGGAGGTGCTGGAGGTTCTGGGGCATCACATGATGCTTGGAGGGTGGGTGGTCCCAGCTGTCCCATGCATAAGCCCCTTCTGCTCTCGCTGGCAGGTGGTGACAAACAGGGACACGCAGGAGCTGCTGCTATGCACCGCCTACGTCTTTGAGGTGTCCACCAGTGAGCGTGGGGCCCAGCACCATATTTACCGCCTGGTCAGGGACTGAAGGGAGAACCCCAGGACTGGCTTCCCCCACACATCCTCCACTCAGAAGGACTTCCTGCTTCTCACCTACTTCTTGTTTGGGGTGAGGGGCTGGGCCACTTGCCATTAGAGGAGAGAAATGGCTTCAGGGGACCTCACAGGAGTATCTGAAAGGCGACAGCCACTCCAGCTCATCAGGGGACAGGAAGGACCGAGACCCCTGAGATAAGCACTGGCTTCTCAGACTCCCCCAGAGCCCTCCCCCCAGCCCACCCCTGCCCCCCTGTGACCCATCCTCTGTTCTGGATGTTTGGGGGGTAGGGGCTGTTTTTCATCCCCCTCTTGCCCACCTCCCCCTTGACCTTGACTATTGAAGGTTAATCCTTTCTGTACAGGAGTAGATCCAGGTGGGCTTTGGGGGGGATATTTTTTTTAATATAACAGATATTTATAAGTGGGTGATAGGGTCGTGACTTTTTCTCAGCTGGGCAGTGGGGTGAGGCTTTTTCATCTCATCCCCTCTTCAAAGCAAGTCACCGGCTCCACCGTGTTGGCCCCTTTCTCTCCCAGCCCCCCCATCCCAAAGCCTGTTGGTTTGTTTTTTGACAGAGGATAAACTATTTTACCAAAATTGCAGGGGGGTTATTTGGGAAAAATAAAAACGGTGTGGGAGGTGGTAGGGCTACAGATGAAGGCTGGAAATAAAGTATGGTGGGAGGAACAGACAGGAAACTGGTGGTGGGAAACCCCAGGTTGAGGGGGAGGTGACAGCATTAGGGTCTGGGGAGGCAGGGGGCTAAGTGGCTGGGGCAATCAGGGGTAAATATTTACAGGCAGCGGAGGGGTGCCCAGGGCACTCACTGGAAGTGTTCAAGGCCCTAGTGGTACGGAGAGAGCTGGTCGTAGACTTGGTCCAAGTTTCTGCACAGGAATATGGAGAGCGTCATGAAGCTGAGCTATACAGAGAAAAGAGCCTAGGTCAGAGGGCGAGGGGCTTTTCTGGTAGTTCCCCAGGGAAGAACAGTCAGTGGGTAGAGCCAGGGCAGGAAGAGGCGGGGCCAGAGTGGGCAGGAAACGCCTGCCCCCCTGAAAACTGGGACAGGAGTTTTGGGTACTTTAGGGGCCGTAGTAGCAGGAAGGGCATTTGCTTTGCGTGCTGCTGACCCAGGATCCAACCTTGGCACCTCATATGGTCCCCAGAGCCCGCCAGGAGTGAGCCCTGAACGGTGGAACACAGAGCTGAGCATAGCCGAATGTGGCCTCCAAACAAAAACCAAAAAGAAAAAAAGGTGAACAATGAAGTGGATAGAGTTCAAGGCAAAAGAATCAGAGGTCGTGGTGGGCCACCAAAAATTGTGGGGAAGAGGGGTCCCAGCTATTGCCTGTGGGGAAGGGGGGTCCCAGCTATTGCTAGCCCAGCTCTGGAGTCCGGGAAAGTGTAAGATCCAGAGCAAGGCCGGGTCCTTTATTTCAAAGGCTCTGCTGCCTCCCTTTTAGCCTCAACTTCCATTTATTTCAGTGCCTGCCCTCCTGACTACAGGTTGGTCCTCATCTTGATTCCGAAGCGACCAGGGTCGCAGAACCATTAGCAGCTTTCCATGCGGAGCATCTGCCCTGCCCCAGTCACCGCGGACTGCTGCTCCGCACACCACCAACCCCAGAATTGCCAACAGCGTTCATGCTGGACGCGGGAAGCGAACTGTGGGTGCCCCACCACCTGTGGCCCGGGTTCCGGTGGTAGCAGCAGGCTCAGCCCCGCCCCACTGGCCTGCAGGGAAAGGGCAGGTCAATGCGGCCAATAGCAGGAGCCTCAGGCCAAGAGGGCCAATGGGGAACTTTGGGGGGAAGGCGACCACGCCTGCTCCCTGTGAGCAACCAATGAGCGCTCCGGAGCCAGGGGCTTTTCTGTTCCCAGGTGAGCAAAAACTCCTGGATTGATTCAAGCCCTATGGCGCACGCGCCTTTCCTAGATCTGGGCAGACAATGCAGTTCGGGGTGGGGCTAGTCGCGAGGGTGGGAGACATCACCTCTAGGAGACCGACGCCCAGGCAAATCCCCACTATTGAGATGAGGTGGTTGTGCAGCCACTTCTGGAGGCTCCGCGCGCAGCCCTGGGGAGAAGCAAAAGGCCTGGTGGGTTCTCCGGGCAACTGTTATTCTGAACCCAGCCCTAATTTGGCACTCACTTCCGGCCCTAAAATACCGGGATTTCCTAGACTGATTGGCTAACAAGTCAGTCTCTACAAGTTCGGCCCTTTCATTCTGGCTGCTGAGCCCCGCCTCCTGCTGTACGACCCAATCCCAGGCCCCGCCTATCGCAAGGCTCTGCCCTCCGTTGTATGACCCCACCCAGGCCACGCCCACTCGCCATGACCCCGCCTCCATTGCGGGAGCCCTGAGTTTCTAGGGGTTCCTCCGTCAAAGCTCCGCACCTCTTGATAGATGTGGTCTGCGGAGATGGTGCAAATGTCTGTGCTGTATCGGGTTCCGGCCAGCTGCTCCAGACGGCTGGGCTGGGGCAAGAGTCTGTCGACAGCTGCGGAGTCGTTGGTCCTGGAGGCGTTATAGCAGGAGCAAGGCACGAGGGGCTCGACCGACTGGTTGCGGTTCAGGCTGGAGATCTGGAACCAGTCCTGAGGAGAGTTCCAGCCACAGCAGTGCAGCTAGGAAAGGGATAAGAGTCAGGAATGGGCGTGGGGAGAGAAACTGGAGGCATATGCAAAACGACGGGGGATCATGACCCTGAGGTTATGTTGGGGAACCCAGGGCTGGTGGGTACAGGGTGGAACTGGGCTGGGTTAGAATCAAACAAAGAAGTTGGGACTGGGAGAGATGAATCCAGGATGACTTGGACCTTGGGGAGAATCACACTGCCTCGGGAAGGAGACAGGTAGATGGGCCAGCTGGGCAGAGCCCGGAAAACGACCAAGAAATGGATCTCACCGGGACCAGGTGCAGTGGGAGCTGAGGTGGGTGGGGTGGGGGCTAGACGGAGGGGTACCCGCGCCTTGGTGTCTGGGGCCTCATGCACCTGAAAATGCACATAGTCCAAACTCTCTTCAGCCTCCGTGTTTTTGGGGTCCGAGTGGTAATTCTGAATGGTCTTCATGGCGATTTCATTCACTTTGCGTTCCAGCTGAGAGGGTCAAAGTGAGGTGGGACCCTCTGCCCACCTGCCTCCCACCTCATAGATCCCAGCCCGTGCCAGCCACTCCCAGACTGTCCCAGCCCTTTGTGCCCTGGGCTTGCTCCTGGCTCTGCACTCAAGGATCACTCAAGGTGCTCAGGGAACCCTCTGAGATGTCAGGGATGGAACCTGGGAGACTGTGTGCAAGGAAAGCACCCGCCCTGCTGTATTATTACTCCTTTGAGCCTTTGTCTCTGCATATTTCCGCCTTTATACTTGTTTCTCTTGGAGTTTCTGACTCTTTTTTTTTTTTTTTTTTTTGCTTTTTGGGTCACACCTGGCGATGTACAGGGGTCACTCCTGGCTCTGCACTCAGGAATTAGCCCTGGCAGTGCTCAGGGGACCATATGGGATGCTGGGAATCAAACCGGGTAGGCCGTGTGCAAAGCAAACGCCCTACCCGCTGAGGATTTCTGACTCTTGTGGAAGGGTCCCTTCCATTTTTTTTTTCTCAACTCTTTTTCTTTCCTGCTCTGTGTCTGTACCCGTCTCTCTATTGGGCTGTTTTCCTTGGGGTTTTTCTTCCTTCCTTTCCTTCCCTCCCTTCCTTCCTTCCTTCCTTCCTTCCTTCCTTCCTTCCTTCCTTCCTTCCTTCCTTCCTTCCTTCCTTCCTTCCTTCCTTCCTTCCTCACACCCAGCGATGCACAGGAGTTACTCCTGGCTTTGCACTCAGGAATTACTCCTGGCGATGTTCAGGGGACCATATGGGATGCTGGGAATTGAACCCGGGTTGGCTGCATGCAAGGCAAATGCCCTACCTGCTGTATTATCGATCCAGCTCCTCTTTCTTTCTTTCTTTCTTTCTTTCTTTCTTTTTTTCTTTCTTTCTTTCTTTCTTTCTTTCTTTCTTTCTTTCTTTCTTTCTTTCTTTCTTTCTTTCTTTCTTTCTTTCTTTCTTTCTTTCTTTCTTTCTTTCCCCCCTCTCTTTCTCCCCTCCTTCCTTCCTTCCTTCCTTCCTTCCTTCCTTCCTTCCTTCCTTCCTTCCTTCCTTCCTTCCTCCCTCCCTCCCTCCCTCCCTCCCTCCCTCCCTCCCTCTCTCTCTCTCTTTCTTTCTTTCTTTCTTTCTTTCTTTCTTTCTTTCTTTCTTTCTTTCTTTCTTTCTTTCTTTCTTTCTTTCTTTCTTTCTTTCTTTCTTTCTTTCTTTCTTTCTCTTGTGGCCACCCAGCGATGCTAAGGGCTTACTCTACGCTCTATGCTTAGGGACAACTCCTAGCAGTGCCATGGATTGAACCTGGGTCAGATGTATGCAAGCAAATGCCTTACCCACTACACTATCACTTTCACCACGCTTGGCATCTTTTTTTTTGGGGGGGTCACACCTGGCAATGCACAGGGGTTACTCCTGACTCTGCACTCAGGAATTACCCCTGGCGGTGCTCAGAGGTCCATATGGGATGCTGGGAATCAAACCCGGGTCGGCCGCATGCAAGGCAATTGCCCTACCCGCTGTACTATTGCTCCAGCCCCCCCCCCCCCCCACACACACACTTGGCTTAATTGCTTTGTCAATGTCAGCTCCTTTGCTGCCATATCCTTCACTGTCCTCCACCCAAAACCTAGCCACCAGCTGGGGGTAGAGTGGGCTGGAAAAGAGGGCGGCAGCTTACCAGGACCCGCTGAGTGGAGATGAGGATTCCCAGGGTGATCTGTGTGGCAAAGAGCAGCAGCAGTATCCCAAAATACTGGGGGTGAGGGACAGAGCAGGGTGGTCAGCCTGAGTTCCCTGATGCCAGGGCCCTGTTTGAGAGTCCTGCAGCAGTGAGAGGACACTCACCAGGCCCAGGAGGCAGCGAAAATTCTTGAGGGCCCCCACACAGCCTAGGAGAGCGACGCCCATGGTGATGAGTCCAGAAACCGCAAGAACCTTGGACCAGATCTGCAGGGGCAGGAAGGACAAACCTGGGGGAGATGAGAGGTGGTTATCTGGGGCTCCGGGAGCTCAGGCCATCTCCCCAGCTTCCTCAGAGGGCCCAGGTCCCCGGGGGTCCAGCAATCCACTCACCTTGCTACCTGCCCTTTCCCTCGAGTATCTGTATCCTTTCTCAACTACATTTCCCTCTAGGGGTCTCTGGGCCTTCTCCCTTCTTATTGCCTGTCCCTCGCTTTTATTTTTTGTTTTAAGGTGAAGCAAGATACTTTTTTTTGTCCTTTTTGGGTCACACCCGGCAATGTGCAGGGGTTACTCCTGGCTTTGCATTCAGAAATTACTCCTGGCAGGGCTCAAGGGACAACACGGGATGCTGGAAATTGAACCCGGATTGGCCACATGCAAGGCAAATGCCCTACCCGCTGTACTATTGCTCCAACCCCGCAAGATGGTTTAATTAAATGAAACTTACTCAGAAAGGAAATACATGTTCAAGAGAGAACACGAACTTCTTCAGAGTGGAAAAGGCCAAGGGTCTTTTTAGGGGGATTGGGTGTGGTTACACACAGCAGTTCTCAGGCTTACTCTGGTTCTGCACTGAGGGACCATGTAGGGTGCAGGAGATTAAACCTGGGTCAGCCTTATGCAAGGTGAGTATGTTACTCTCCTGTACTATCTCTCTGGCTGTCCCTCCTTTTATGTATGTGTGTGTGGGGTTGGTTTTTTTTTTTTTTGCTTTTTGGGTCACACCCAGCAATACACAGGGGTTATTCCTGGTTCATGCACTCAGGAATTACTCCTGACAGTGCTCAGGGGACCATATGGGGTGATGGGAATTGAACCCAGGTTGGCGGCCACATGCAAGGCAAACACCCTACCCGCTGTGATATTACTCCAGACCCCATTTTTCTTTTTTTAACAGAAACTCCTAGCTTTCAATGACATTTTGATTGGCTTTGCTTTTTTTCAGTGCCCTACCTGGCAGTGCCCAAGGGCTACTCCTGGCTCAGTGCTCAGGAGTGGCTCTGCAGAGAAAGGCCCGGGAGCTAGGTGGTATTAAGGATTAAACTTGGGCCTCCAGAGACTGGGGAGAGAGTACAGCAGGGAGGGCTTTTGCCTTGTGCGATGCTGACCTAGGTTTGATCTCCGACACCCCATAGGGTCTCCGAGCCCCTCCAGGAATGGTCCCTGAGTGCAGGCCAGGAGTAAGCCCTGGACACCGCCAGGTGTGAGCCAGAAAACAAAGCAGAAACACAATTTGGGCTTCCTCCATGCAAAGTGCATGCTCAGCTGATTGGGCTGCCTCTGGCCTGTGCCTCTCCACTCTACTAGTTTCTCCTTCTGCAGCTGTTCCTTGATCCTGTTAGTATTTGTGTGCATGTTGTGTGTGTTTGTGGGGCCAGCGTTGGAATCAGGACCTCTCCCATGAGAAGCAGGTCCTCCCCCACTGAGCTGTACCCACACCCCTCACTCCTATAGTTTCTTTTTTTCTATTTTTTAAAAATCTTTTTTGTTTGTTTTTGGCAGATCAACAGCACAGAGGGTAGGGCATTTGCCTTGCACGCAGCCAATCTGGGTTCAACTCCTCCGTCCCTCTTGGAGAGCCCGGCAAGCTACCAAGAGTATCCTGCCCGCACAGCAGAGCCTGGCAAGCTATCTGTGGCATATTCAATATGCCAAAAACAGTAACAACAAGTCTCACAATGGAGACGTTATTGGTGCCCGCTCGAGCAAATCGAACAACAGAACAACAGTGCTACAGTACTTTATCTTTTTTCAGCTTTTTGGCCCACCCAGTGGTGCTTAGGGGTTACTCCTGACTCTGCGCTCAGGAATCTTACCTGGCAGTGCTCAGGGATCCATATGGCATGCTGGGGATCAAACCCAGGTCGGCCACATGCAAGGCAAGCTCTCTACTTGCCTTACTATCACTCCAGTCCCTCACCTCCTAGTTTCTGTCTGCTAGTCACTTATTCTATAACATTAAATCAGTCACGGGTGACTTAGTTTGGCTACCGGGGAGAGGAGACCTCTCCTCTCTCATCAGAAAGTAGGCACTTTTTTTTTTTTTTTGCTTTTAGGGTCACACCCAGTGATGCACAGGGGTTACTCCTGGCTCTGCACTCAGGAATGACTCCTGGCTGTGCTCAGGGGACCATATGGGATGCTGGGAATTGAACCCAGGTTGGCCATGTGCAAGGCAAATGCCCTACCCGCTGTGCTATCACTCCAGCCCCCAAGTAGGGACTTTTTGTGGGGGGAGGTTCCACACACTGCAGTGCTCAGGGTTTACTCCTGACTCTGCACTCAGGGATCACTCCTGGCAGTGCTTGGGGCATAATATGGGGTGCCAGGAATCGAACCTGGGTCAGCCTCATGCAAAGCAAGTGCCCTCCCCACTGCACCTTTTTCTCCAGTCCCTGGCTCAGTCTCCGAATCCTCCCCGAGGCCAAGGATATCATTATATCTATCTCCTGGGCTGCCTCCAGGACACACGTGCTGGAGGCCTGGGTTCCACTCGGTTGTGTGTGTGTGGGGTGGGGAAGGGTTGCTGGTAGTTGACCCCACAGGCCTTTGGTCTACAACTGAGCCCCTCCCCCAAGGTTTAGTCCTCAGTGTCGAGAAAATCCTTATCCTATACTAGCCAATAAGACTTGAACTGGGGCTGGAGCAACAGTACAGCGGGTAGCATGTTTGTCTTGCACACGGCCAACCTGGGTTCGATTCCCAGCATCCCATATGGTCCTCTGAGAACTGCCTGGGGTAATTCCTGAGTGCAGAGCCAGGATTAACCCCTGTGCATTGCCAGGTGTGACCCAAAAAGCAAAAAAAAAAAGACTTGAGCTTACCCCATAATTCTCATCCTGCTATTATTCTTAGTATTGTAGCCTATCTATTTCCTGACTGGGTGACAGCCCCTAAGCGACTTCCTCTCTCTGATCCTCAAGGGAGTGGAAGGTGCATAGGAGGATCAGACAAGTGCCTGCTTTAGAACCGACATCGGAAAGCCCAAGAAAGGATTATTATTTTATTAGAATCTCCAGTTCATCTGCCCCGGGAAGATGCAGAGGGGTGGGGAGGGGGGGCAGGGTCTGTTAAGGAGACAGTAGAGGAGCATGGGAGACCTGATTTGGCTATGGGAGGACCCTCCACGGGAGAGAAGACCTACCAGGAGGCACTTAAGGGGAGGCCTGGTCGATACCTGCTCCGGGAAGTCCCCACCCCCCGCGATGGACCCAGGCCCCTTACCCACAAAGGACACGAAACTGTTCTTATCGATGAGGATCCAGATTCCGAGGCAGAAAATCAAACTCCCTAGGACCTGGGGAGAGATGAGAAGATGGTGGTAGGCACAGGGTGAAGAGGTGGGGGGGGGGCGGGGGGCGCTGCACTGAGGCTGGGCCACCCTAAGGCAACTCACGAAGAAGAAGAGGTTGAAGACGAAGAGGAGGTACTTGACGAGGCTGAGACAGTTGTCCTGGGCCGACATGGTCTCCTAGCTAGGTAAGGGAGCCGTGGCGTGGACCAAGCTGGTGAGGAGAACCAAGAGCAAGACAGGCCGCGGGAGGGGGGGAGTGCGGAAGAGCCCAGAGAAAGAGGAAGTGCTTGGCCCGAAGCCCCACCCCCGTTCCATGTACGGTGACTTCCTTCTCTCTATCGCCCACCCCCTCTACCACACTATACATGAGGGGCCCTGGAATATGTCTGCACCAGGAACATGTGGGAAGGTTCCTCCCGCTCTTCCATGACTCCAGGACATCTGGTTTACCTGGGCACCAGGACCCCGGGCTGGCCTTGGTCAGCATCTGACTTCACAGATGCCCTGACCTCACGGGTGCTAAGCTCTGCCATATCTGCTGCTTCTCTCTTCTCTTCCCCACCTGCGGTCTTTGGGTCTTCTTTCTCTGGGTCACTGTTTCTTCCTTCAGCTCTTTATCTCTCCATCCCTCTCTGGTCTGTGTGTCTTTTTTTTTTTCCAGGAGGTGGGGGGTGAGGGGAGGGGTTGCAACACCTGGCAGCATTCAGGGCTGACTCCTGCCTTTGTGGTTAGGGATAATCTTGGTGGGGCCCAGGGGACCCTATGTGGCGTCAGGAATTGAACCCCAGTCGGCTGCATTCAAGGCAAGCTCCCTGCCATCTGTACTATCATTCTGGTCCCTCTGGGTCTCTTGCACTCTAAGTCTCTATCCTCCTATCTCCGTTTCTGTCTCCTTGGATTTCTTGCTCCTCTTCTTAATGCCCTTTCTCCTGTCTCTGTTCTTCCTTCTGCTCTGTCGCCTTGTCTTTGCGTGCCTCTGGGAGGCTGCAGCCTGTTTTGGGCCACAGGTGGTGGTCACAGTGTTCCCCTCTGGGGGATGCCTGGACACAAGAGGGGAAGTGAAAGTGCTGGGGGGCCCCAGGTGGGAAAGGTCCCTGGGAGTGAGGGGGCAGCTGGGTGGTGCCATGGTGCTGGCGGAAGCTGAGCTTCAGGCCATATTTCCTGTCTGCAGTGGGGCCCCAAGAGGAGGCAGATGGGTGAGTCAGGGCCGAGTTCATGAGAATCCTCAATGCCATTCTACAGGTGAGAAATCAAAGGTCCATCCTAGTTGGAAGGTTCCTGCCCTCAGTGATCAGTGAGATAGTAGGTAAGATGGAAAGGGCTGTAGTCACTTGCTTCACTGAGAATAAAGGATCCATTAAAAAAGTTTTTTTTAGGGGCTGGAGCAATAGCACAATGGGTAGGGCGTTTGCCTTGCATGCGGTCGACCCAGGTTCGATTCCCAGCATTCCATATGGTCTCCCGAGCACCGCTAGGAGTAATTCGAGTGCATGAGCCAGGAGTAACCCCTGTGCATTGCCAGGTGTGACCCAAAACAACAACAAAAAATTTTTTAATTGAATCACTGTGAGATACACAGTCATATAATGTTCCAATACCTGTCCTTCACGAGTGTATGTTTCCTCCTCACCAATGTTCTCAGTTTCCCACTGCCCCCACCTCCACCCCTAACCTGCCTTTATGACAAGACACTTTTCTTCTCACTCGCTCTCTCCCGTTTTTTCCTTTAAGCCACTATAGTTTTCAATAGTGTTCTTGAAATATGATCCATTTTCACATGGGACTCATTGGCAGGAGGTAGTGCCACCCCCTCTCCCGATGTAGCTTTCTTTTTTTTTTTTTTTTGAAGTAATAGACTTTATTTAGAAGGTCTTAGGGAAGGAGGAAGGGATAAGTGGAAAAGGAAAAAGCAGTAGGAGTAACGCGCTCAAGAAAGAACGCGGGCTCCTCCAAAGATGGAGGGAGCTCTACACACACCCTAGCACTGGACATGAAAGTACACATCTCAAGGGGGGAGATGCGGGCGACACATGTGCTCGGCCACATGGCACAAGCAGCACATGGGCTCAGGCAGCATATGCGCCACCGATGTAGCTTTCTTAATTCTTTAAGTGTCCACACTGGTGTATTGGAGTTCCTGCTGGCAAAGCTCCAAAACCAACTGGACTGGTTGAGCTTCAAGAACACTCCCGGGGGGGCTGGAGCAATAGTACAGCGGGTAGGGCCTTTGCCTTGCATGCAGCTGACCTGGGTTCAATTCCCAGAATCCCATATGGTTCTCTGAGCACCGCCAGGGGTGATTCCTGAGTGCAGAGCCAGAGGTAACCCCTGTGCATTGCCAGGTATGACCCAAAAAGTAAAAAAAAAAAAAAAAAAAAAAACCAAAAACACTCCCAGGACCCAGACAGGGGGTGACAGAGTGAAGCCAGGGGGGTGCTTACATTTCCCGGATAGATTAATAGTTGGCAATCACCAGTGGCTGGGTTTGGAACATGGGGTGTTAACACCTATGGAATCCAGACAAGTAACTGAATGGTGGTAATGGAATCCACACAAATAACTGGTTATAATGATGGAATCTAGGTCAATTTTGTAATCTAAACTTTCGTCTCCTACTCTCCACCTACCCTCATCCTGCTTGCATTCCATTTGCCCCTATAAAATAACATAGATCCTGAATAAAATTTTCTAGCATGCAGCCAACCTGGGTTCGATTGCTCCGTCCCTCTTGGAGAGCCTGGCAAGCTACCGAGAGTATCCTGCCTGCACGGCAGAGCCTGGAAAGCTACCCGTGGTGTATTCGATATTCCAATAACAGTAACAAGTCTCACAATGGAGACGTTACTGGTGCCCTTTCAAGCAAATTGATGAACAATGGGATGACAGTGCTACAGTGCTATAGTGCCATCAGCTTATAGTCTGCATTGCTTGACTATCAATCAGAGACTACATCAGAATCTGCTCGTTTACCCAGGTCACCAGATACTACAGGACAAAGTGGCATACAAACAGATGGCTGGCTTTCTTTAGAACAAATAATTCAAGAGAATGAGTGAGGACAAATCCACAATGCTTTCGCTGGCTTGCTCACTAGCCTTGCACACAGCCAATCAGGTTCCATCACTGGCATCCCAATATTGTCCCCAGAACACCCCCAGAAGTAATTCCTGAGTGCAGAGCCAGGAATAACCCCTGAGTATCACCGGGTGTGGTCCAAAAACAAACAGACATTTGTGTTCATTTCAAGCATGGCCTGCTTTTCAGGGGAGAGGAATTTGAAATCCGATCTCAAAGAATTTGGGGACTTATTTTATTTTTTGGTGAAGCAAGATAGTTTTTAATTGAAACTTATTTAGAAAGATGTGAGGGGGGAAGAGAGAGGGAGAAATGCAAGTTCAAAAGAGAACACAGGCTTCTCTAGAGTGGAAATAACTGCAGAGAAGCATTGGGACAAGCAAGTGAGAGACGTGTTCAAGGGGAAACACAGGCTTGAAGTGTGAGCCCAGGGATTTATTTTAAAACCATGACACAATTCATCAACATGCCGTGTTGACTCTCCTCTCTAAATAAATCCGGCACTTTGACCATTTCTCCTGACCTTCCTTGCTTTAACTCAGATCCAAGGCATCACTGTCTCTTACCTTGACTCACCACCTCATTGTGTTTTCTCTTGCTACTCTTAGCATGAACATCCTGATGTCTGCTGAAGAATCAGAAGAATTTTTTTTGGTAAAACACCAGTTACTCCTTCAAAATTCTGTGATAACTTTTCACTCAAAAAAATAACCAACCAGAAAAAAAAGAAAACATTCAAATCAAACCATGACCTGCAGACTGCAGAGAAAACAATTTTTTACCCCTGCCACTTCTTTTTTTTTTTCTTTTTGGGTCACACCTGGCAATGCACAGAGGTTCCTCCTGACTCTGCACTCAGGAATTACCCCTGGCAGTGCTGGGGGAACCATATGGGATGCTGGGAATCGAACCCAGGTCGGCCACATGTAAGGCAAATGCCCTACCCACTGTGCTATTCCTCCAGCTCCTAACAAACGTTATGTCCCTCATTTTTTTGGCCACACTCAGCAGATGGTGCTCAGGGCTTACAACTGGCTCTGTGTTCAGAAATCATTCCTGGTGGTCCTCAGGGGATAATACTGAGTGCCCTGGTTTGGTGCATACAAGGAAAGTGTGTTTGCCCACCGTGCTATCTCTCTGGCCTCTAATAATATCTTTGTTTTTGTTTTTCTGGGCCACATCCGACAGTGCTCGGACTTACTCCTGGCTCTGCACTCAGGGATCACTCATGGTAGGGCTTGGAGAACCATATGTGGTGGCAGGAACTGAAATTGGGTTGACTGCATGCGAGGCAAATGCCCTACCCACTGCACTCTGGCTCCCTAATATTTTTAGACTGGTGTTTTTCCTGGTGGCTTGAATTTTTGGATTTTCCCATCTCTTTCTTTACACAGCCTTGGGATTGTGTAGATTCTGTTCCTGATAATCACCCTTCAAACCTCATTTTCAGTGGAATTTCTTCAGGAACTTCCTTTCTCCCTCTAAATTAAATTAAGCACCCCCTCCCGCCTTTTCTGTCATAGTACTTGTTACAATGTCTAATTGTATGTTTATTATTTTCCACTGTGTACGGCAGGGACAGATTTGGGGGCCATCACACCCAGTAGTACTCAGGGTTTACTCCAGGCTCAGGGACCATATGGATTAAATCTGGGTGGGATGTGTGCAAGGCAAACACCCTACCTGCTGTACTATTGCTCTGTTCCTGCATACTTTGTTTTCTTTTTGGGTCACACCCAGCAATGCTCAGGAGCTATTCCTGGCTCTGCACTCAGGAATTACTCCTGGTGGTGCACAGGGGACCGTATGGGATACTGGGGATTGAACCCGTGTCAGTTACAAGTATGGCAAATGCCCTCCTGACTGTACTATAGCTCCCCACCCCCCACACACTTTTTTGAGGGGGACCCCACATTCAACTATGCTGTTACTCCTGACACTCTTTGGGTACCATATAGGATGCCAGGAATCATATGGGACCTGGGGGATAGACACCTGTCAGTTGCGTGCAAGGCAAGCGCGCTTCCTGTGACACTAGCCCTCCATCACCAAGCTTGTACACTTTTACTTGGCAGTTTACACAAGTGCTTGGGGTCGGGCAGGGAGTTGTGCTCCTGATATAACACATGGTGCTTGCCCACACATCTTGCTTAGTATGTTGGGAGGATGGGTCAGTTCAGTGTTGTGAAGTCAGGGTGGATGCAGGGTCTGTGGGTGTCCCAGACAGCTGAGCGACAGGCACACAGCTGCTTGCGTGCTGGTAGCATGGCAGGCACTTTGCCACTGCATTCTCGGCAGTCTCGTAATCATTTTTTAAGAACCTCAGACTGGGGCTGGAGTGATAGCACAGCGGGTAGGGCGTTTGCCTTGCATGCGGCTGACCCGGGTTCGAATACCAGCATCCCATATGGTCCCCTGAGCACCGCCAGGGGTGATTCCTGAGTGCATGAGCCAGGAGTGACCCCTGTGCATCGCCCGGTGTGACCCAAAAAGCAAAAAAAAAAAAAGAACCTCAGACTGACCGTGACGGAGACCAAAAGCATGGAGATTTGTTGATTGAAGTATATGTTTGGGGTTTTGATTCCTTTCTGCAACCTCAGTTGATTTCTGCAACCTGTGAAGTCGAGGTCTCTATTGTTCAATACATACCTTGAGGTTTGCCTAGGACCAGGGGAGTCCTAAGGGTGCAAGTTTTGGAGGACAGAAGGAATATTTAGAAGGAAGGAGCCCCCTGAAGGCTCAACCTCTTGGTCACCCCCAGCAGATAGCCAAGCCAGAGTGAGGGAAGCCACGGCGCACGCGCCGAGGCGGCCTCCGCCTCTGGGCCAGTAGGGGGCGCGCGAGGCGGCGGCGCTTGCGCAGAGGACAAGCGGGAAAGGCTGCTCGTGAGGAACTGGAAGGGGCGTCGCGCGCGGCTGCCTGACGAGGCCTGAAGGGCCGAAGGGGAGCCAGGGCTTCCCAGATGCGGTTTCGTCACCCTTAGTTTCGTCTGGCCTGACTGAAAAGCCTCGAAGCGAGGGGGACGGGCGGGGGAGCTGGGCCTCTCCCTAAGAGAGCCCGGAAAAGGTTTGGGGTGCGTGAGGCTGTGGGCTTCTCCTGAGGGCTAACAGGCCCGCGCATGCGAGGTACCTCAGAGGAACTGAACCCCGCTTTTCACCCCCAGGACCCAGGAAACTGAACGCAGCCCTTTGGCCCAGTGAAGCGGACTGAGTCGGACCTTGGCAGGACTCGACCAGCAAGCCCTGTTCTTGGAGAGACCCGGTGGTGGAAACGGGGTCCCACCCTGTCACGGTCTTCTCGGGGCCGGCCGTTTCCCCAACGCCCAGAGGATTTGCACGCCCTCCCCCTCCTTTCCTTTTAGGGGGGGACTATTGTGGCAGGAAAGAAGGTAAAGGGAGATGAATGGGCCCTACGGGTGTTCTCTCCACCCACTCTCCAAGGTGTGGGCCCCAGAGAATCGTGGCTGTCCTAATAATGAGGGTTGTCCACACTGCGCCCCTTAGAGCCCCTCCAGCCTGGGAAGTAGGATCCGTGACGGGTTTGAGGGGTTCCCTTAGGTCCCTGCGGGCCAGGTTGTTGTTGAATCCCATTTTACCCAAGCTATCGCCAAGGATCAGACTGACCAGTTTACCAATGAATGTGGTGGAAGGAAACAACCTTTTTTTTTTTCTTTTTTTGGGTCACACCCGGCAATGCACAGGGGTTACTCCTGGCTCTGCACTCAGGAATTACTCCTGGCGGTGCTCAGGGGACCATATGGGATGCTGGGATTCGAACCCGGTTGGTCACCATGCAAGGCAAACGCCCTACCCGCTGGGCTATCGCTCCAGCCCCCAGGAAACAACCATTTTGATTGATCTGTTGGGGTACTCAGGATCAAACCCAGGGCCTCCTGCATGCTAGGCAAGTGCTCTTATCAGAGCCTCCGTCCCAGCACTTTAAAAAGTTTTAAAAATGCCGCGGGAGGTGGGGTGGGAGGGGGCACATTCTACAGTGCTCAGGCCTATTCCTGGCTCTGTGACCAGGACCCCTGGTGGTACTCTGGGGGAACCATACTGGGGTACTCTGCATGCAAAGCAGCCTTAATGTCCTGTATTTTCTGGATTCCCCAGCATGCTCTGAATGTGTTAAGGAAAGGTGACTATTTTTCACCAATATGATCTTCTTTTTTTGAAGTGGAGCAGAGCCAGGATTTTGGGACCATGTGGATGAGGAGATGTAGAAGTTCCCTGTGATTTTGAGGTATGTGACGTTAAAATTTTGGTGAAATAGGGACTGGAGCAATAGCACAGCGGGTAGGGCATTTGCCTTGCATGTGGCCAACCCGGGTTCGAATCCCAGCATCCCATATGGTCCCCTGAGCACCGCCAGGAGTAATTCCTGAGTGCAGAGCCAGGAGTAACCCCTGTGCATTGCCGGGAGTGACCCAAAAAGAAAAAAAAAATTTGGTTAAATAGTGAAAATTTGTGCTTTGATTTTGTGCTAAAGAATAGAAAAATGCCTCTTTTTTGGGGGGGGGAAGGGCACACCCTAGAGGGGCTATGGGAACCAAATGGAGTGCTGGGGATCAAATCCTGGTCAATTGCATGCAAGGCAAGTCCCTACCTGCTTTATTATCACACTGGTTCAATTTCATCTTTCTTTTTACAGTTATTGGTTTACATTTTGCAATAGACACTGAGTTTCCCTTTTCTTTAAATCACTCTGCATTGCATTGATAAATTGTCATTTTTTTATGGTTCTCATCAGCTATTATATTGCATATTTTGGTTCTCTCATTGTCCTGGATGATGGGAATACCTTCAATATTATTTTTCTCTCCAGTAGAATCTTCCTACTTTTACCTAATCATAAACATTTTTCTTGATTATGAAGTACTACAGGAACCAGGAAGTTAGCTCAGAGGGTTAGTGTATCTGATAGGTCCCAGGTTTGATCCTTGACATCGGTGACACAATTAAGTGATGCCAGGAGTAGCCTAGGACCCCCAACACTGCTGGACCTGAGCAGCACCATATCGCATTACAGGTTCACCCACTGAGCTATCAGGTTTGACAGCTAGGCTGAGTATTGCTGAATGGCCTTGGGGTTCCTGAACGCTGCTTGGGGGACAGGGGCAAAATATGATCTAATACATTAGATTATTTACTAAGCGGATTGAAAAATCAGAGGATATAAAAATGCCTATTATCCTGCTGTATTCTATGTACTGATAATATTTTTAAGCTTTTTAATCGCATTTGTTAATATAGCAGAGATAGCACTAAAGCTAGAGGTTTGCATCTGAATTTAGTTTTTAGACTCTATTGAATCACTAGCATTTGTTGATATTGAGCTTTTAAGATCTCTGGAAATAATGTGTTTCATTGCTGATTATGCCTGTGGTTCAGATGTGCCAGTGGACTCTCAAGTCTCACTTCCTGCCTCTGTTTGGGATGGTATTATCCCCTCCCCACAAGAAAATTCTGATCTCCTCTTTTTTTTTTTCTTTTTGGGTCACACCCGGCAATGCACAGGGGTCATTCCTGGCTCATGCACTCAGGAATTACCCCTGGCGGTGCTCAGGGGACCATATGGGATGCTGGGATTCGAACCCGGGTCGGCCGCGTGCAAGGCAAACGCCCTACCCGCTGTGCTATCGCTCCAGCCCCTGATCTCCTCTTTTTTACCTTCTTCTTCATTCTTTTTTTTTGACCACACTTCCTATCTGTTCTTTTGCAGAACACATCAGGAACCAGCCAAAAATCAGAATAGTAGAAACACAGAGTGCAGCAAGGAGAGTATGAGGTAGCGCATTGTCCTCTTGCTGGGCTGAAGGGTGGAGGGAAATAGGACAACAACTGGATTGACAGCCAATAGAAAATAACAGAAGATGAGAATGCTAGGAAGAAGAAAACAAGGGTGAAGGGAGTGGTGCTAGTACTGCTCTTTGATTATGGTATTAATTAACTTGAAAATTATGATGATGATGATTTTCTGTCTTGGAATTCTGGGGCTAGAGCACAGGGATCCATACATGCAGAGCACGACTAGAGCTGCTGTTTTAGATAGTGGGTGAGGAAGGAATCTTTAGTCAGGAAGTATTTGAGAGACCTGAGTTTATCACAAGTGAGAAAGATCAGAGAGGTAAAGCCACTTTCCTAAGATTATAAGACAGATTTGGTATGAAATTATTTGATTCAAAAATTTATTAGATTTTTTGGGGCTGGAGCGATAGCACAGCGGGTAGGGCATTTGCCTTGCACGAGGCCGACCCGGGTTCGATTCCCAGCATCCCATGTGGTCCCCTGAGCACCGCCAGGAGTCATTCCTGAGTGCATGAGCCAAGAGTAACCCCTGTGCATTGCTGGATGTGACCCCCCGAAAAAAAAAGCAAAAAAAAAAGTTTATTTCAAGGTGGTGGTGGGCTTTCATGCAGTGCTCAGGGGGTCCAGGGGTCTCTCTTGGCAACAGTTAGCTGACTGTGCTGGAGGGAAGAAGATATATGGTACAGGAATTTAAACTCAGGGTCTATTCCAGCCCCTTTATTTATTTATTTATTTATTTATTTATTTATTTATTTATTTATGCCTTTTGGGTCACATCCAGGGATGCTTAGGGGTTACTCTTGGCTCTGCACTCAGGAATTACTCCTGGTGGTGCTCAGGGAACCATATGGGATGCACGGAATTGAATCCAGGTTGGCTGTGTGCAAAGCAAATGCCCTCCCAATTGTACTATTGCTCTAGCCCCAACTTCAGCCCTTTTAGTCCCCTGCTATCTTCCTAACCCCCCAAATCCACCTTATTATTTTTTTCTTTTTAATTTCAGTGGTAATAAAGACATAAATGAAAGGTTTACTTTATTTTTTTGTTTTGTTTTGGGGCCACACATAGCAGTGCTTAAGACTTTTTTTATGTAGTGCTAGTGATAGAACCCACACTTCCCACATGCAAAGCATGTGTACTAGCTCCTTGAACCATCTCCCCAGCCCAAAAGGTTTACTTTAAACAGGCTATTGAGGGTGGTTTTGGAGCTCAGTCATCTAAAATATATGTTTCTTTTGTGTCCATAAGCTCTGCCAAGGAAACCATACCCTCTCTTCAGAAAGCTGAAGCTGAATCTGTGTCAGAGAGTCAGCTTGAAATGAAGAAAGAGGCCCAGGCTATAGACTCACCATTGGCAGCTACTGAATCAAAAATTTCAGAGGGGTCCTCAGGAAGCCACATATTGGAATACTGGGAGTCCTTGTCCTGGTCTTCATCGGGCTTGCTTTCAGACAGCCAGGAGTTAAAGACCCGAGCTGCCCAGGTCAGCGCTTGGGAAGCTCGTATTTTGGAACTGAATAAGAATAGGACCATTCGACCCAAACAAGACTATGTATTGCAAGTAGAGTCTGCCCCCGTCAAGAATAGGAGGTCTTTAACACCTGAGGATATGCAGATGAAAGATGATGAGGCTTTTATCCGTCCATTCTGGTCCAACAAGACTGAATACATCATGGCCCAGGTGGGCTACTCTCTCAAGCCACTCAATCTCTGGCATTTTCCTTTGCTGTGGCTTCACAATGGAAGTGGTAAGTCTGGGTTCTAGGAATCATGAATCACTCTGGGGCTAGCAGTTTATCTAGGCTTGAAACTCAAACATCCCTGGTTGCTTTGGAAGTTGGAGACTGAGTACTCTGAGAAGGAGAGGGCTGAACACCTAAGATCACGAGTGGGTTACAAGATATGAACATGATACTGTGGAGTTCAAAACCTGGATCAGTATTGGGCATGGGAACTATGTACTTGGGCCTTTCAGGTATTGGGGACCAAGGAACCACATACCTAGGGCTGGGAGGGAGGGTTATGGAAAGAGCTAAGTCCTGATGTCAGTGGCCATAGGGAGGTCTATGGGGTGTAATCTGTTTTCCTGAACCTCTGATGAAATTGAGGCACTGGCAAGTCAGATGACTTCAGAAACCTTTTCTAAACCCCCTGTGCAGGTACTTTTTTCATCATCTACAGCCTCATGATGTTCTTGATTGGTGTTCCACTTCTATTCCTGGAGATGGCAACTGGTCAGAGGATGCAGCGGGGCCCTATTGTTGCTTGGAAAGCGACCAGCCTGTGGATTGGTGGTTTGGGTTATTCCAGTTTCGTGGTGAGCAGCCCTGGTCTGCTCTGGTTTGTGATTTCCCCCTCCCCACATCTCTTCCCACTTCTTGTCCTAAAACAGATCCCATCATGTCACTTTCCTTAGGTTGCTTCAGCTCCCTAAACTTCTCTCCAGTTCCTTCCGTTTCCTATCCTTTACCTCCCACCCCAGGCACCTTCTTCTTTGCCCTCAGTTGTGCTTCATCACCAGCATATACATGAATGTGATCAATGTCTGGACTCTCTTCTACTTGAGCCAGTCTATCCAGTATCCTCTTCCATGGGAGCAGTGCCCCTTACTGAAGAACTCCAGTGGCTTTGGTGAGGGGGATTTGAGGGAGAAAAGGGGTAAAATGGAGACATGGAAGGGGTTTAGAAAGAAGAAAGAGAAAGGAGGGGCGGGAGCGATAGTACAGTGGGTAGGGCGTTTGCCTTGCACGCGGCTGACCCGGGTTCAATTCCCAGCATCCCATATGGTCCCCTGGGCACCGCCAGGAGGAATTCCTGAGTGCATGAGCCAGGAGTAACCCCTGTGCATCGCTGGGTGTGACCCAAAAAGAAAAAAAAAGAGAAAGGATAATAGAAGGAAGATAAGATGGGAAAGAAAAAGGCGGGGAAAGGCTGAAGAAGAGGGAAGGGGTCACCTTGTCTAGCAGGCATATCCAAAGCCAGATTCCCCTAGACCCTGTATGTGCACGGACGACACCCTCCATGTACTTCTGGTATTGGCTGACACTGAAGGCCCCAGACAAGCTTGAGATGGATGGGTCACCGAATTTACACCTAATCCTGCCATTGACTGTGACCTGTCTTCTTCTTGGTATTTTCACGTGTAATGGGCTCAAGTTCATGGGTAAAGTAAGCCTCTGTTTGTTGATTCCTTGATGTTCTTAGATATTTTGGCACTCCCCTAATGTGGTTACTTACTGACCTCTTAATATCTTATTCCATTGTTTGCTCCCCCTAACCCCTGACTCCTGAAAGCTGTTTTCTCACTCCTTATTTTGGACTCAAAACCTTTGATCCTTACTAACTGTTTATTGACACCCCCCCACCCCTCACATGGTGCATGATTGCTGATGTGTCCACTCTCAATTCAGATAATGACTTTCTTTGTAATGCTACCCTATGTCATCATTTTCTGTTTCCTCATCCGGAGCCTGCTGCTGGAAGGGATAACATTTGGCCTTCAATATTTGATGGTTAGCAGGGTAAGTTGCACCTTCCTCACTCCCCTCTCAGGCCCTGGAGGATACCTTTTCTGGTACTGGAGCACCCTTCCTCATTATCTTCTCTTAGTCTGCCACCCCCTCCATTTCTGGGTTTTTGTTGTTATTGTTTGTTTATTTATGCTAGGGTCACACCCAGCAATGCTCCTGACACTGCTCTCAGAAATAACTCCTGGCAGTGCTCTGGGGCCCATATGGGATACCAGGGATTGAACCCAAGTCAGCCTTGTGCTAGGCAAGTGCCTTACTTGCTGTATTTGAGTTCCTGCCCAACCCCCTCCGTTTCTGTTATGGTTTTCTTTTCCTTCTTTGGCATCTTCTCTAATACTTGTCTTCTTCCTTTTAGATCTCAGCTCTATACAACATTAGTGTGTGGTGGCAAGCAGGGAACCAAGTCTTATATACCTTGGGCCTAGGCCTTGGCTCTATTGTCTCCATGTCTTCGCACATTCCACAGAACAACAGTTGTCTCAATGATGTCATTATTATGGTTTTGCTCAACCTATTTACAACGCTGCTTTACACAGCTTTTGTGTTCTCTATCCTGGGCTTCTGGGCCACAGTCATCACTCACCGTTGCTTTGAGAAGTAAGAACAGTTTCTTAGTTGAGGGTCCTAGCCCCAGGGAACTGCAAAACCCAGACAACCTAACCTTAAAGAGATTTAGACACCCACATTCACACTCCTAAGCCTCAGGTGCATTTGTAAGCCTTTGCTTTTTCCTGCAGTGAAAGTAGAATTCCCATCACATATTATTGTCCTCAGATTTTTTTTTCTAGCTCCAAACTCAGAGATTAACAACTGTGTGCTTTTGATACCTCCACAAAAATTGCAGACATTCAGTTTTCTCTAATCCCAAGTAGTGTTTAAGACCACGCCTGTCTGGAGAGCCATCTACTTCCCAAATGCCTTCATTCCAACTGCCAGCTCTTGTCTAAAGATTTTGAACTGGAGAAATAGTACACCAGGGCAATTATTTCACATATTGCCAACATACCCCTAGTACACTATATGGTCCCCTGAACCCTTCCAGGAGTAATCTCTGAGCGCTACTGGGTATCCCATCAAAGTCAGGGGAGATGGCGCAAAAGTTAGAGTGCATGATTCGTCTGCTAGAGGCCTACATTTTATCCGCCTACCACTACTCTCCCCTCCTTCTCTCACCCTTGCCATCTATGCTAGGAATGACCCTCTAGTACTAAGCTGGGACTAGTCCTTGAGAACTGCTTGGCATGGCCCAAAAAACATTTCACCAGACATTTAGAAAGTACGTTCTAGTATACTTAAGAAATTTGGACAGATTACCCCGTCCACAGTCCTTGCATCACTGAATGTTTTGGAATGAGGAGGGGAGAGCTAGTAGATACTTAATCAGGTAGGCACCAACTCAGAATGACTGATTGCTGAGTCATTAGGGAGAATGACATCTTGTCTTGGTTCATCAGAGAAGTATTCCCAGAGAAGAGGCAAAGCTAAGCCAAATTTGTCCTCAGATATCCTGGAATCCCTTGCAAATGATGCCATTTTCTTTTAGAAGAATTCCGGGCATATACATCCAAATATCACTTGATAAAAAGAAGTCAAACTTTAAAAATACTTATGTCTGGTAGGAGTATAATTTTATTTTTTTAAATGTCTTCGGAAAAATTTTTTTCCTTTTTTTGGGAGCACTCCTACCAGTGCCCAGGGGAACACAGCAATACTCAGTGACAGCCCAGGTATGTGGGCCACCAGACTGGAGATTTGGTGTTGCTTAGGTCCAGCAGTACTGTGGCAACTAGGCCACATCAGCTGTCACTAGGGGGAAGTATGCCATGCTAGGGATCAAATTTAGAATCTCACAGTACTCTCTAGCCATCTCCCTGGCCTCTTACAAATGTTTTATTGTTATATACCTATAGAAATATTCATAAGGAGGGTCAAAGAAGTAGTACAGCAGGTTGGGTGGTTGCCTTGCATACACTGACCTGAGTTTGATCCCCAGCACTTCATATGGTCACCTGAGCCCTTCTAGGAGTGATACCTAAGCAGTTCTAGGTGTGGCCTCATCCCCCAAAAAAGAATAAAATTATATAAAAGGGGCCAGAGAGATAGTACAGCAGGTAGGGCACTTGTCTTGCATGGGGCCAACCCAGGTTATATTCCTGGCATTCTATACGGTCCTCTGAGTGCCACCAAGAGTGATCCCTGAGTGTAGAACCAGGATTAAGCCCTGAGCACTGCTAGGACTGCCCCCTCAAAAAAGCTGTAAATAAGAATGATCTCTCCCTTTCTTGCCCCTGTAGGTAGCTGTGATGACAGGTGGGAGGGGAAGGATGCACGCCTACCTATGAAGCTTGCACAGCAGTTTATGGTGCTTGCTCAGTTGGCTGTGGTGCTCACTGAGGTTTGCATCCATAGAGTTGGGGGCCTACATGTATGCTGGCAGGGGTTGCTTTTATTTCAGGGGGAATACTTGGTGGGGCCTAGGGGGCCATGTGATGGAGGGAACTGAACCGGGCCTCCTATATACAATGTCTGCACTCTAATCCTGTCAACTATTTGTGTGATCCCAAGATGGGTCACATTCTTTACTGGAGGCATAAGATTATGGGTATGCATACATTGCAGTGCTCTCATATATGCTCACCAAGGTTCGCACTCAGCGGAGGTACTTGTATTTCTTTTCCTTTTTGGGTCAACCCGGTGATGCACAGGGGTTACTCCTGGCTCTACACTCAGGAGTTACCCCTGTCAGTGCTCAGGGGACAGTATGGGATGCTGGGAATCGAACCTGGGTTGATCGTGTGCAGTGTGCAAGGCAAACGCTCTACCCATGCTATTGCTCCAGCCCCGGTGCTTGTATTTTTGAGTTGCCATGTTCACTGGGGTGCTGCCCTCCTTTGTGGTACTTACACACACGTGGCTGCAGGGTAGCTGAAGATCACAGATAGCAGAGCTACCATAATCACACTCAGCGCATATGGAGATACTGAGAATTGTAACTTGTAATCATACACTTGCAGGGCAGCCATTTTAAGGCACTCAAAGACTCCTTACCTTCATTAGAAAGGATGGAAGCAATTATTATTTTAGCATTTTAAACAAATATACATTTTTTTAGTACTGAGTGTGTGAGGTCATGAAGCTGTTTTTTGTTTATTTTTTTGTTGGGGGCACCAAAGCCCTGTGATGCTCAGAGGTTACTCCTGGCTCTGGCTCTGAACTCAGGAATTACTCCTGGCTGGGCTCGGGGGACCATATGGGATTGAACCCAGGTCAGCTGTGTGCAAGGCAAATGCCCTACCCACTGTACTGTCATTCTGGCACCTGTGACTTTGAGCCCCAACAAAACATACACACAATTATCATTCATTTATTTATTTTTTAATGTAGGAGTACTGCTATTTATTCAGCCACTGATTAAGCTGGCTGCAGTGGGCATCAACTCCACATTACTCTTTTTTTTTTCTTTATGGGTCACAGCTGGCAATGCACAGGAGTTACTCCTGGTTCTGCACTCAGGAATCACCTGTGGCGGTGCTCAGAGGACCATATGGGATACTGGGAATCTAACCCGGGTTGGCTGCGTGCAAGGCAAATGCCCTACCCGCTGTACTATTGCTCCAGCCCCTCCACATTACTCTTTCAAAACATTTTTGTATTGATGAGACAGACTCCATGAGACAGACCATTACAAAGTTGTTCATGATTGGATTTCAGTCATACAGTGTTCCAACACCCATCCCTCCACCAGTTTACATTTCCCATCACCAACATCCATTTCTCTTCCACCATCCCCCACCACCACCACCCCCAGCCTGCCACTATGGCAAGCATTTTTCCTCTCCCCGCCTTTCTTTTTCTTTCTCTTTGTCCTTTTGTGCATTCTGGTTTACAATGCAGGTACTAAGAGGTCATTGTGTTTGTTCAAGGCATTCAGTTTTTTTACCGGGAAGGTAAGACAGCAGTAGCTTTTTTTTCTCTGAGGTTTCCAGAAGTACAGGGAGGTGGGGGGAAGGTAGCTTATCCTGATCCTGAGAAAACCTGGAGATTTCAGTCATTTATTTATGGGTCTCTGAAGCAAGACTGGTAGAACAGCTTACATTGTGGCGCAGGAGTTGGTTCTTGTGGATGACTGCCAGTGCTTCCAGGAGTATAGGGAAGTTGGGGGAGGTAGCCCATCCTAACCCAAGAAAGCCTGGAGATTCCAGTCACAAGGCCCACATACCAGAATTTACATGAGATTATATCTCAGTGAGGTTCATTCTGAGATGGAGTCCGGCTTGGGGCATGGTGGCAATTTTTTTTTTCTTTTTGGGTCACACCCGGCGATGCACTGAGTTTACTCCTGTCTCTGCACTCAAGAATCACCCCTGGCTGTGCTCAGGGGACCACATGGGATGCTGGGAATTGAACCCAGCTCAGCTGTGTGCAAGGCAAACGCCCTACCTGCTGTGCTATTGCCCCAGCCCCCATGGTGGCAATTTTGGATTATGGAAGCAAGCACCTTCCAGGGGCTCTGCTTGGGTGTGCACCAGGTTGACCTGCTACCCTCCTATTACCCTAGTCTGTTCAGCCTTGCATAGGTCCAAGATTAACTGCCCTTTTTTTTTTTCTTTTTGGGTCACACCTGGCGATGCACAGGGGTTACTCCTGGCTCTGCACTCAGGAATTACCCCTGGTCGTGCTCAGGGGACCATATGGGATGCTGGGATTTGAACCCGGGTCGGCCGCGTGCAAGGCAAACGTCCTACCCGCTGTGCTATCTCTCCAGCCCCTAACTGCCCTTTTTGATCTATTTTGAGATTTATTTGTGGGTCACTGAAGCGAGGCTGATAAATGAGCTTGTATAGCTGATCTGGAGGTGGTTTGTAGGCGTGGCTACCACATACATAACTTTTGGCCATTTAATTTCTTAGGAAACATGGTCCTGAGTTGTTCAGGTCCAGCTAAAAAGGATAGCTACAATTTTGGGGTACCAGGAAGCCTAAATGTGCTATCATACTGCTGATGAACTTGACCCGTGGGAACAGGTTGACCTGCTGGTGGCAACCCCCCCATTTCTTTCTTTCCTCCATTATTTTTCTTCCCTCCTTACCTTATCATCCTTCCCTTCTTCCCCTTCTTTCTTATTCCTTTCCTTTCCTTCTCTATTTCTTCTTCTCTCCCTGAGCCCTGACCACTGGAGTAGCCCCTGGGTACATGTGGCCCAAATACAAACCAGAAAAAAACAAAAAGGATTTTCCTCATATTCACAATTTCTTTGGTATTGGGAAGGTTTCCACCTCAGAGTTATAGGTACTATAATCACTGCCAGTGACAACACTGCTGTAGAATTGTCATGCATATGTGAAAGAAAAGGCCAGAAAAATGGGGGTTCCCCCCATTCTCTATAAGACTTTGATATCTGTTTTCTCATCTTTGGTTCAGAAGTAGAGGGTTTCTCTTGGAACTTTTTTGTCCATTCCTGATATGTGTGTAGTTCTAGATTTTGTTTTTGAGTTCTAGATATTGGTGGGGAAGATGATATGAAACTGCTGCCAATTTGGTGAGACTCTTAAGTTCTCCTTGAGTGCTATTTAGCTCCCTTCCCCAAGCTACCTGCAAATGTTTACTTTTTCTTCATGTATTCCGCACAGGATTTTTAGTAGAGATAGAGTATGTTTCTGAACTCTGTAATTTTTATAAGAAGGCACTTAACATTTTTATATTGCCTAAAGATATATACAGTTTAATGCAACCCCTACCAAAATCGTAATAGTGGGGCTGAAGTGATAGTACAGTAGGTGGAGTGCTTGCCTTACACGTGGCTGCACTCAATCCCCAATATCTCATATGGTCCCCTGGACCTGAACAAGAACAGTTTTTGTTACTCAGTGCAACTTCACAGCAGGCTTATGCACATGAAGTCTAAATAAATAGCACTCCCCAATACTCTTTAATGCACAGCTTAGAAGATTGAGTAGTTATGAGAAGAATCGTAGCGGTAGCAGGTAAAATCAGACACCAGCAATAGAACAGAAATCTGAATCCCCAAAAAACTAGAACAGACTAAATCCTTCAGGCTCCCACAAATTCAGGACACTGGAGGTGGGCTCCTTCTGGATTTCATCCCAGGCTGTACCTTCCCCGGGTCAATCGTGCTAGGCAAATGGTGCCCTGTGTGATTCAACTCATCCCCAGGAATGCCGAATTACTTGTGGATCTGGTGATCCAAGGGAGACTGCCACCTGAGGCCAAGCCTCCTCCTAACCTGAATGAAAACCCAATCAACATCTTTACGTCCTGGCTTAACAGACTTTCTGAGCCCCTCAGGTCGACTGTTATCTCATACATGACTGAGTGCAGCAGAGAACAGCAGTTTTTGAAGGTCAGTAAAAATAAGTGGGAATAGAGTTCCTCTGGTACTCCTTTCAAGGAAAAATAGTTGCTTTCATTCCAAGCAAAGTCCCAGAAGTGCTGGGAGAATTTGAAATCCCTGTAGTGATAGTGCTAAGACCCAGAGCTTATACAGTATGCTTCTGTGGTAGTGTCTGCCGTGTTGTATTTCTGGGTCAAAGATGTGACTTTCCTCTATTACCAGGGTAGAAAGGGAGTTTTCAGGAAAGGCATTTGATTCCTAAATGTGTCTTGGGCTGGAGACATAGCACAGCAGATCAGGCCTACAGTCCCCCCAGCCCTGTCAGGAGGTACTCCTCCGCACAGAGCCAGGGTGGGTATGACTTCTCAAACCAAAACAAAGCCAAAACCAAATGTATCTGTACTTTTTTGTTAAGTTTAAAATGCTTAAATCCTCCCTTTCTTCCCTTAACAGGTTAAAGAGGGCTCAGAGTTTGCATTCCTGGTCTTTACTGAAACCATGTCCTTCATTCCTGGGTCTGTCCTCTTGTCCATCGTCTTCCTCATATTGTTGCTGTGCCTGGGATTGGGCAACGTGCTGGGGACCATGCAAGGCATTATGATTCCCCTTCAGGACTCCTTTACTTCTTGCAGGAAACATCGAAAGCTGTTTTTCGGTACTCTGATCTCTAACCCTGTTTCCACTTAGGACCCTGTTTTCAGGGAGACTCTGTTGTTGTTGGGCCACACCTGGCAGTGCTTAGGGATTACTCCTAAATCTGCAATCAAGGATCACTGCTGGCGGTGCTTAGGGGACAACACGGGGTGCTGGGGATCAAACCCAGATGGACCATGTGCAAGGCAAACTCCTTCCCCTTTGTTCTATTGCACTGGCCTCAGGGAGACTCGCTCCCAGCCCAGGTCTGTCACCTCAGCTTAACCTTTACCACCACGTCACACTTCAGGCCTTGATTCCAGATTTCATGTTTTGTCCAGGACTTCTCTCAGTGATCATGTTCCTGTTTGGCCTCTTCTTCATTCAACCTTCCGGCTTCTACTATTTCAGACTGCTGAATGATTTCTGGATCCCCATCCCCATATTAATCTTCACAGTACTCGAGGACTTGGCTGTGGCCTGGGTCTACAGGACCAGGAGGTGATAGCCTAGGGATACAGGGAGAGTGGACTCCTCTCATTGCCTCCGTTCCCACCTTTAAAGAAAGGCTTTTGGGGCCAGAGCAGTAGCACAGTGATAGGGCATTTTCCTTGCACGCAGCTGATGCGGATTTGATTCCCAGCATCCCACATCCCTTAGCACTGCCAGGAGTAATTCCTGAGTGTAGAGCCAGGAATAACCCCTTAGCTTGCTGGATGTGACCCAAAAAGCCAACAACAAAAACAAAAGAGGGGTCTTCTTTTTTATTCACTTGATGGATTTTTTTAAGTACTTAATAAGTGTCAGACGCTCAAGGGTACAGTATTGAAGAAAGCAAGCATTTATCTCCTCAGGGTGTTCATATTCTAGTGCACAAAGCAAATAACTAGTAGATTAATAAAAAAGCCAGGTCATGATAATTGACAGGAGAAAGAAGGTGAGGTAAGAAGTGTGGAAGTGTGTGTTACTTTCTAATGTAGATAGGATCATAAGGAATGCTCCCTCTCAACTGGTGCCATTTCATCAGACTCTGAATGAAGGGAGAAGCAAAAGCCATGATAGGACTTTGAGAATGTACAGAGAGGAAACCAAGACCAGTGGAAGCATCATGCCTAGATGTGTTTTTTGTTTGGTGTTTTGTTTTGGGGTCACACCTGGAGATGCTCAGAACTTACTCCTGGCTTTCTCTTAGGAATTACTTCTGGCGGTGCTTGGAGAACCATATGGGATACTAGGGTTTGAACCTAGGTCAGCTGTGTGCAATGCAAATGCCCTGATTGAAGTACCATCACTCCAGCCCCAAGAGAGTTTTTTTTTTAAAAAAAGGATGGGGGAACTCTCCTCAGCAGACTCAGGAGTCCCTCTCAGTGATTATGAACCTGACTGGACCTGACAAAACACCCTTGGGCGAATACTTGGGGACCATGAACATTCTGCTCAGCTGTGTTCAGGGGGGCATGCAGTGCTGAGGATTAAACTCGAGGTCTCCACATGTAAGACATACACTCTAGCTCTTTGAGCTAACCTAGAGGAACGAGGATATTGGAGATGTTAGAATGGTATGGTACGGGACCAGGAAAATGACTCAACAGGGCTGAAGCATGTGCTTTACATGTGGGAGGTTTGGGTCCATTTCCCATCACTGCATGATCTGTTGGAAGCAATTTCTGAGCATTGAACTTTGAATAATCCCCAAGCACTGCCAGGTGTGTTCCCATCTCCAAACCAATATAAAGAATAGTAGTATGTTAGGATCTGGTGCCCTGGAACTAATGGGCCATGTAAGCCTTCTAGCCCATACTAGCACTCAGTGTTTTATTCAGAAGCAACAGAAGCAACATTGGTGGGTGTTGATTAGGGAAGTGACACCAGAACTATCTTTTATCATTGTGTGTGTGTAAATAACCTGGATCGAGTTCAGGTTCAATTCCAGGCCCTGTGTGGTCCCCTGAGCATTGCTAGGCCCTGTGTGGTCCCCTAAGCATTGCTGGGAGAGAACCCTGAGCACCTCTGGTGTGGCCTGCTGCTCTCTGGCACTGAAGGACGCAGACAGCACCACATCCTTGGGTCCTAGCACTCTGACCCACTTGTCTGGGAATCACTGGAAGAAATACACAGGGCCCCTGATCACTGCTTGGGATCCAAAGGGTTTTATGATTGCTGTGTGGAGAATAGGACTGCAAGGAATTGAGTGAATCCAAAACAGTCTAAATGACTGAAATATTCCAAATGAATTGTCACAATGACTTGGAGTAGGATGGTAGCAGTGTAGGTTGAAAGACATGGTGTCTCATTCTGTCAGAAAAAGCTACTCAAGAAGAAGAAACAAGGAACTTAGTAGACCTAACTGTAATGTGAGAGTTGAAAATGTCAGTCATATGCAAGGGACTCCTGAGCCTAACTGTTCGCCAGGCCAGTGTGCAGCCAAGTAGACTGATTCAAAGGCAGGAGTTCTGGGGCTGGAGCGATAGCACAGCGGGTAGGGCGTTTGCCTTGCATGCGGCCGAACCTGGGTTTGATTCCCAGCATCCCATATGGTCCCCTGAGCACTGCCAGGAGTGATTCCTGAGTGCAGAGCCAGGAGTAACCCCTGAGCATCGCCGGGTGTGACCCAAAAAGAAAAAAAAACACAAAGGCAGGAGTCCAAGGTGGCAGCATTTTCAGGTGATTGTGGTTCTGAGAGTCAGTTCACCCTTAATTCACTCAAGAAATGTTGAGGAGCTGGAGAAATAGTACAAGGGTGTAGGGTGCTTGCTTTGCACATGGCCAAACCAGATTTTATCCCCAGAACCCTCCATGGCCCCCCAAACCCATCAAGAGTGATCCCTGAGTACCACTGGGTGTCACTGACACTGTCATCCCATTGCTCATCGATTTGTTCGAGTAGGCACCAGTAACGTCTCTCATTGTGAGACTTGTTACTGTTTTTGGCATATCCAATATGCCACGGGTAGCTTGCCAGGCTCTGCCATGGGGCTTGATATTCTCAGTAGCTTGCCAGGCTGTTCAAGAGGGATGGAGGAATCGAACATGGGTCGGCTGTGTGAAAGGTGAACGCCCTACTGCTGTGCTATCACTCCAGCCCACCACTGGGTGTAGATTGAAAAAAATTTTTAATTTTAAATGTTTATGAGACTTATTCTGTCAGAAAAACTGGTACCAGGGTGCAAATTAATTGGAACAAGCTTCTCCTCTCAAGAATAAGAGTACAGGGGCTGGAGCGATAGTACAGTGGGTAGGGCATTTGCTTTGCACGTGGCCAACCCAGGTTCGATTCCCAGCATCCCGTATGGTCCCCTGAGCACCACCAGGAGTAATTCCTGAGTGCAGAGCCAAGAGTAACCCCTGTGCATCGCCGGGTGTGACCCAAAAAGCAAAAAAAAAAAGAGAGTACAATCTTTGGCACCATGATCCCCCCAAGCTTTCCAGGAGTGATCTCTGAGCACAGCAGGGTGTGAACAAAAAAAGAAAAGAAAAGAAATGGTACAGGGTCAGAGAGATACTAAAGGGCTTAAGGCACTTGTCTTGCATGTAGCTGACCATGGCTTGATCCCATCCCCAGCATTGCATATTGACCTCTGAGACTAGTAGGAGTGATATCTGAACAGAGTCAGAAGTAAACTCTAGGACCATCAGGTATGGCCCCTCAAAATAAACGGGGGGCCAGAGAAACACACAGCAGGGAGTATATTTGCCTTGCATGCAGCCAACCCAGGTTTGATCCTTGGTACCACATATGGTTCCCCTAATCTGCCAGAAGTGACCCCTGAGTACAGAGCCAGTGTGGCCCCAGAACCCCAAAAAACATTTTAAAATAAGCAAACAAAAAAATCCTAAAACACAGAGTCCAAATGGGAAAGTGTGTAACCTCAGTAGAAAGTGATAAGTCTTGGGGCTGGAGTGATAGCACAGCGGGTAGGGCATTTGCCTTGCATGCAGCTGACCCAGGTTCGATTCCCAGCATCCCATAAGGTCCCCTGAGCACCGCCAGGAGTAATTCCTGAGTACATGAGCCAGGAGTAACCCCTGTGCATCACTGGGTGTGACCCAAACAGCAAAAAAAAAAAAAAAAAAAGAGTGATGTCTTAGTAGAGGTGGTCAGAGGCATGGCCAGGACAGCTGGAGGGTCAAGGAAGGCATCTGAGAGGGGAAGATGTCTGGACAAACAAGAGAAAGGATGCACTCTAGGGGAGAAGATCCACTTCCATATCTGAGGACATAGAGGTTGTGTATTGAAGCGGAGAGTAGATGCATGGGTCATCCCATGCATCAAGAGGAATTCCCAGTGATTGAGTGCAACCTGCACTGCTGGCACCCAGCAAAGTTCTTAGCACATTAGAAGTGCTCATATCTATAGAATGAATGAAAAGGACTAGGCATTCATCCTGAGGGATTTGAGGACCCAAGAAAGGGTCTTAAACAATAGGAATGTTTGAAAAAAATCATTCTTGGGTTTGGATGAATGGACTACTGACCAGGGAACAGATGAGAGGGTGAGGCCTAAGTGGAGAAAGGACCTTGAAGGTGAAGCAGTCAAAACATGCTACAGTTAGGCTTCCCCTGCTTGCAATGCTGAGTAAGGCCTGACTCAGCCTTCCACAATCTCAGGACCTTCCTTTCAGATTCTCTGAAGAATTGGCGTGCCTGAGTGACAGTGCCATCTCTCCCATCTATTATTGGCTGTTGACATGGATTACGCCAGTGGTGCTCTTGGGCCTCTTCGTGACTGCAGTGATTCGTCTCTCCAGTGTGAAGACCTATACTGCTTGGGATGTCAAGACTGTGAGCCTCCCTCTCCAGACCCCACCCAGACCTTGCTAGGGAGTTTGGAATGACCTTTCAACCCACTCTGTTTAGAGGCCACAATCAGAGAGGCTCAAGACTTACTCCTGACTCAACTCAGGAATCATTCCTGGTGGGATTCGGGGTCCTTTGGGGTGCTGGGGATTAAACCTGGGTAGGTTGCCTCCTGACCTAAAGATCTAATCATCTCATTCTCTGCCTCCCTGAATACTTATTTGTCCTGTGCTGTTTCACCTCTCACCCTTTCTTCCACAATCCTTTCTTTTCTGGGAACTTCACCATTCTGAATCCCTTTCCCATCTCTCCACAGTCAGAAGAGGTGCTTCAAGAACTCCCATATTGGAGTAAGATTCTGATGACTGTCTTAATTTTCATCATTATTATTCCCATCACCACATGCTTATTATACTGCCTCATTCATAAGATTCCCTTCAGCCACCAGAACTCTGTTACACCTTCGATGTCTTCCAAGTGCCTGTCCCTAAATAACACACCCCTTAATGATATCAAAAAGGAAGAAGTGAGTCAAGATCAAATTGCTGATCCCTCTATTGTGACTTCCTAACTTCATTTTACTGGCTGTCATGCACACCTTAAAATATCAAGCCAGCTGCAATTGTTGAAGTCCCTGAGCCCAGAACTATATTCCCAAAGGCAGGGACATTATTTTTTTTGGGGGGAGGGGTAAACATTATTTTTTCATGGGCCCTGGCTTTCATAACCCTCCACTTGGGCTCCATCCTCCTTGGTCATCACAGTCATTGTGTTTTGCCCATAACTTTTCTTAGTATATACAAATGCCTATGATATACACTGTCCATAACCATAACCAAACGTGCTGCTTTGGGTCTGTCCAGCTTGCCACATGGAATGGCAGGAGTAATGTTGTTGGTCAATAAATCAGTCCACTGAAACTCCAAGCTCTGGATTTGAGCAGATCTGTTTTATTCCTGTGAGTAGCTCAAATGTTTAGGCTTCCCCCCAGGAATCTCCCCTCTCCTCTCCTCCCTGATCTTCCTCTCTTTTTCTCTCTCTTCACCCCTCTCCCCATCATGGTCACCTCTCTTCTCTCCCCTCCCCTTACTTTCATCTCCTTTCCTTCCCCCAAATTCCAGTTTCTTGCCCTCCCTTTGCCTTGACAAATTTAGATGTATTTCTAGACTTGTTTTGTCTACAGACTGGCCTTTTGCTAAGGGAAATTGAGCCAATAAAGGGGTTCACAAAAAAAAAGGATAGTAACACACTTGCTAGTGGGATATGGTAGCTAAGTATCTAAATTCAGATCAAACTATTGCTAACCCACCAAGGAACCAGAGCTGCTTGGTAAGCCATTGCTTGGTTTTACTACAGGGCCAAAAAAAGTGCATCAACAGGTGGGTCTCTTGGAACTTGGGGAGCAGATGATTCTACAGCTGAGCTGAAATACTTCTCTAAAGGAGATGAGGGCTGTGGGTAGAGGTGTGTGTTGTGGGTTCCTGGAAGATCCAGGAAATGGTGATCCTGGGCGAGAACAGGTGGCCCAGTGGTAAAGTGCCCGCCTTCCTACATCATACTGGGAGTCTATCTCTAGCACCACAGAGAACAGAAATAGAATGGGGTTCTCTGAAATCCTCAGATCTTGGGATTTCTGGTTGCTTAAGATGCTCCATGAAAGTTTTTGTGGATGGGAAGAAAAAGACCTCTATAGCCTTTGGTGGGTGAGACTCCAGGGAGGTATTAGACTGACTAGATACCAGACATGGTTTCAGCTATATTTTTGTTTGGTTTTGGTTCATGTCTGGTGATGCTCAGGGGTTACTCTTTGTTCTTCGTGGACCTCTAAAGTTTCATACTTCAAGGGGCAGAAGAGATAGTACAGCAGGTAAGACACTTGCTTTGTGCACAACTGATGCAGGTTCGACCACTAGCATCCCATGAGCACCGCCAGGAGTGAATCTTGAGTGCAGAGCAAGAAGTAACCACTGAGCATCGCCAGGTGTGGCCCCAAAACCAAAAAATAAATAAAAAATAATAGTTTTATGCTCCTCAAGCTCCATGATAGGACGATTGAAAGGGTGTGAATCTTCACATCATCACCTATTGGCTCTTGTTCCTTGTGGCCCCGCCCCTATTTCTGTGTCATCGCCCCTCCCCCATCCAAACGATCTGTTAGCTTGAAGACCTGGGCTGTTAAGGTGGGTAAGGTGGGGATTAGATGAGGGGTTTTGCTTCTCTTCAGCATCTACAAATCTGTTCTCAACCTTCTTAATTTGGGAATCTGGGTATACTTCCTTTTTTCTTCTTGCTTCTCCACTTCCGCCTTTGTGAATGGAGCCGCGGGGAAGAGCGTTGCAAAACAGGCTCTTAGCGGACAGGTTGAGAGGAGCAGAGAGGCAAGAGGGTGTTTCCTTCGCTCACTAGGTTCTAGGGTCCCTTGTCTGTTATCCAACATATGAATGGGGTGTATCTACCATTGTCCCGGGGGTTACCGGTCAGAGAGGAAACCCGATTTCTAGCGTGGTTTCTTCTCCTGGGACCTTATTGTCTAAGGTCAGCTTCCTCGAGTGCTCCTGTGTGCTGAGCAGGTCTTTGTGATAGCTGTTGGGAATCTCATGCTGCCCACACATGAGAACCTCATGAGGGGGCTGGAGCGATAGCACAGCAGGTAGGGCGTTTGCCTTGCACGTGGCCAACCCGGATCCGATTCTCAGCATCCATATGGTCTCCTGAGCACCGCCAGGAGTAATTCCTGAGTGCAGAGCCAGGAGTAACCCCTGTGCATCGCCGGGTGTGACATAAAAAGAAAAAGAAAAAAAGAGAACCTCATGAGGAAACTTCACACATGACGTCACATGCTCCCAAGAGTTCTTAGGTATAGGTATTGTCATTCCTCCCTGTCATCAGAGACTAGGGAGAAAGGGATTCACACTCTGAACTAAAAGAACATGTCCTGGAGCATCTAGCTCTTTTATTTCGGCAAATGCTTCAGCACATACAAAAGAATTACAACAAACTGATTTTTACTCATCACTCTATATAATAATGAGATTTGGTACCAATCTGGTTTCATCCCCTACACACACACACGCTGCAGCAATGTCTCCCCATTAGTTTGAAGCAAAACAAAATTTGTAGTTTGTTGGTTTGAAGCCCTCACCCAGTAGTGCTCAGGGCTTCTAACTGTGCTCCGGGAACACCCCTGGAGGGCTTGAGAGACCATATGGGGTGCTGGATATTGAATCTGGGTCAACTACATGTCAGGCAAACATGATAACTGATTTTTTTTCCTGGGGGAGTGCATATTCGTCAGTGCTTAGGGCTTTCTCCTGGCTCTGTGCTCAAGGATCACTTCTGGCAAGGTTCAGGGGACCGTATGGGATAAAACCCAGGTTGGCTGTTTGCAAGGCAGACACCCTACCTGTTGTACTATAGCTCCAGCCCTGGCCTTTTTTTGATTTTTACATACATATTAGGATTGTATTATTTTTCACAATAAACAGTGACTTCAGTAAGAATTACATTGAACCTATAGATCAAACTGGGGAGAACTACAGGGTATGCTATAGAGACTTCTTTTATGATGCGGAAGAGCTAGGGTCATACCTGGTGGTTCTCAGACATCATTTATGGCAGTTCTCAGGGAACTTTGTATGGAGCTGGGGATCAAACTGGGGCCAGCTGCATGCAAGGCAAGCTCTGTAACCCCTGTATTATCTCTCCAGCCCCAGTTCTTAATGTTATTAAGTTCTACAAGAAGGGAAGCCCCATCCTTGCAGAAACAGGATGATCACTGTTAGAAAAACTGTGGAAACACAGGAGGAGGAGCCCCCTCTACCTTCAGACCCCAAATCCCCGTCTCCTGCTACCTCTGCTGAAAACTCCCAGATGCTTAGACCTTTGGGCTCCAAATCCTCAACCTCCAAGATTTCTGAGGACTATAAATCTTCTGAATCGGAGCCTGTGGAACAAAAATGGAATTCTCTGCATTCATACCTTTGGCAAGATGACAACAGAACACCGGAGACTGTAGCTAGACCAACTAGACCAACTAGAAATCTTTCCTGTACACGAACCTTCTGGTCGAACAAACTAGAGCACCTCTTGGCCTCTGTGGGCTTCTCTGTGGGCCTTTCTAACATCTGGCACTTTCCTCGCCTGTGTTTGAACAATGGATGTGGTAAGCTTGGGGGCTGGGAAGCACAGACCAGTAGCAAGTGAGGAGCCAGAGGCCTTTTCAGGTGCCTCAGGAGTGTTTGAGGTATGGAGAAGCTTAGGATTTGGGATTTTTTGCCTGGGGTAGGATCCAGGTATGAAAAAATCTAGGCTGGTGGGAAGAGGATATGGGCATCCTCAGGTATGAGGATGGTGGGACCATAAGAACTATGTGTTCTTGGAGGTATTGAGGGCCAAGGAACTGGTCACCTAGCACCGGGTGGGGAGGGTTGCAGAAACAACTAAGCCCTAATGTTGGTGATCTTGAGGGAGCTCTATGGGCTAGAATCTGTTCTCCTGGACCTCTGAGAAAGTTGACAAGTCAGCTGGCTCTCAGAAACCTTCCTTGAACACCCCTGTGCAGGTACTTTTCTCCTTATCTATATCTTCCTGATGTTCTTGGTCGGCGTTCCTCTTCTGTTTCTGGAGATGGGACTTGGCCAAAGGATGGGACTGGGGAGCATTGGCGCATGGAAGAATGTCAGCCCCTGGATTGCGGGTTTGGGATATTCCAACTTCATGGTGAGAACCCTGGTCTGTCCTGCTCTATCTATACTTCTCCTGCACCCTCTCCAGTCCCACTTGTTTTCTGGTAATGGTGCCATGATCTCACTTTCCTTGGTTCAAGTCCCTACAGTCCCGTCATCCTCAGATCAATCCCCTTCCCTTCTGGTCAGACTTTCTTCCCCTGACTTCAGAATTCTTCATGATTCCTAGGTGTGCTGTATCGTGGGCTCATACTACAGTGCACAAGTAGCCTGGTGTGTCTACTATTTGCTTTATTCTTTCTATTTTCCTCTCCCTTGGACATTGTGCCCCATACTGAAGAACTCCAGCGATCCTGGTAAGAAAAAAGAAAGAGCTGAGAAATGGATAAGGATAGTTAGAGAGAGCTTGATATGCACATGGCCAGCCCTAGTTCCATCCCTGGAACCACACAGGATCCCCCAAGCACTGTCAGGAGTGAAGTGATCCTTAAGCATAGAACCATAAGTAAGCTCTGAGCACCACCAGGTGTGGCCTAAAAAGTTAAAAAAAATTTTTTTTAAGGTCAAGGCATAAAAGAAGGAAGCAGGATTGTTGAGAGATGAGGGACAAGTGAGAAAATGAGGGTCCAGGGTTGGAAGGTAGGGATGGGTGGTACCTGGTCTTGCAGTTTTCTCCATGGCCAGTTTACCTTAGATCCTGAATGTACACGAACATCACCCAGCAAATACTTCTGGTACCGGCATATCCTGAATGCCTCAGATCAAATCAATATAGGCGGGCTACCAGGTGACCATCTTACTTTATGCCTCTTTGCGACCTGGTTTATTATTGGCCTCTCCTTCATGAATGGACTAAAGTCTGCTTCGAAGGTGAGTCACCCTCTAACTCATCAAGCTGCTGACTCCCTTCTCGCAGAGACTCCCTAGTACTCTCCTCACTTGAATGCCTGCCTATACATCCCCCATGTTCTCTTACCTCCTCATCTGGTCTTTGATTCCCAACAGCCTCTGATATCCCCCCAAAGTCTTTACTAGCCCCGTAGTCATGGATTCAGACCACTTTTGAATCATACTTCTACTTAGGTGCTGTATGTCTCCGTGATCGTCCCCTACATCTTACTTTTCGGTTTTCTTGTGCGGAATGTCCCACTGGAAGGTGCAAGTTTTGGTATCATGAGATTATTGGATGCCAAGGTAAGGCTTTGCCAGTCCTTGAATCTTCTTGTCCAAAATGGGTGTCAGGGACTGTCTGATCAGAGTCCTCCTAACTTCCTCCTCCATTTCCTTCTCACCTTCCATCTCCATTGCAATTTACCTCTCCTTCCTTTCCATCCCAACCTGCATGGTACTTCTCCTCCTCAGATATCTGTCCTATACTCAATGGATGTGTGGCACCAGACAGCCAAGTACATGTTGTTTTCCTTGGGCTCCGGCTTTGGCAGCTATGTGGCTCTCAGCTCCTATATGCCTCGGTCTAACATCTGCATAACTGATGCCTTTGTCGTGGTTATTTTCAACTTGATTTTCTCTATTGCTGCAACAGTGGTTGTATTTGCCCTCATGGGTCATGGGGCCACAGAAAACATCAAAACATGTTATCAGAGGTGAGTCCAACCTTTCATATGGAGATCCTTACAAAGACCAACATCTCAGAATAGCCACAGAGCACTGCATGGTCCCGAACCACAGGGAGGTCTCTCACCTAACTTGGGGCCCTCAAATTGGAACATCCCAAATGGTAGAAACTCCTGATTAACTCTTCGATAGCTACTTTCTGAACTAGATATAACCCAGATGTAGAAGTTCTGCTAAATCATTATACATTTTTTTAAAAAGAAAAGAAAAGGGGGCTGGAGTGATAGCACAGCGGGTAGGGCGTTTGCCTTGCACGTGGCTGACCCAGGTTCGAATCCCAGCATCCCATATGCTCCCCTGAGCACCGCCAGGGGTAATTCCTGAGTGCATGAGCCAGGAATGACCCCTGTGCACTGCCGGGTGTGACCCAAAAAGAAAAAATAAATAAATAAAAAGAAAAGAAAAGAAAATGCCCCTTGCTGCGGAGGGTGTCACATAGCTCAGAGCCCATACTTTGTCTTCTTCTGAAGCATTTATTCAGAAGGTCCTCATGAGCCAATGTAAAATTCTATTCTATTCTCTCAGCCAGGTGATATAGAACAGGGATGAAGTTGCTTACCTTGTGTGTAACAGACCCCTGTTTAGTACCCAGCCCCACATATGGTTCCCAGTACCCCAAGCATCGCCCATCAAGAATGACCTCTGAGCACAGAGCCGGGGACAGCTCCTGAGTACTGCTAGGTGTTGTGACCCCCGAACACTACCTACAGGGACTAAAGTGATAATACAGCAGGTAGGGTACTTGCATGTGACCCGGGTTTGATTCTTCCAGCACCCTATATGATCCCCTGAGCCCCACCAGTGATCCCTGAACACGGAGCCAAGACTAAACCCTGAGAACTGCTGAGTATGCCCCTGCCTGCACCCTCCCCCAGCAAAAGCAAACATAAAACACTGTCTTTTACCCCTGGCTGAGTTCTGGAAACAGAGAGAGGTGGTGACTTGGACCCCTACCGCCTCCATAGGAAAATCAGAATTTGTTAAGGAAGCAAGTACTGAGCCAATCATTACAAACTAGATGAGGACTGTTGATAGGAATGAGGAGGGTGCTGGTTTCCTGGGGAGCCAGAGAAGGTGGTATATCCTGAGGAAGGTGGTCCTGAATGCAGCATGTGTCCTGATAAATTACTACCCACATTTTTTCAAATATTTTTCATTTGAAGACCTATCAAAATATAATAGATTGCTATTATTTAGTGTCACACCCAGCATGCTCAGGACTTATTCCTGGCTCTGTGTTTGGGGATCACTCCTGAGGATCCCTTGGGCTTGGGGGACCATATAGGGTGCTGGGGATGGAACCCAAGTTGGCCACATGCAAGACAAATGCCTTACTTGATGTCCTGTCACTCTGGTTTGATTGCATGTGTGATATCCAGATTGTCTAATAGGAGTGCAGTCCTAAGACCCTCAAGAATACTGTGGTTAAAAACCCCAAGGGGTCCTCAAGTCAGAAATTCTCTGGAACTTCTTCTAACTATGAAAGGTGGTGTCATCCTGGGTAACTCAAAAACTTAGTAAGAGGTCTGCTCTCTCAGCTATAGCTCAAGTTACCTTTAAGGGCTCACTAGTCTACTTTGATTCTACCCTATCACCAGGAACATCAATGTACTGATAAATCTGATAAATAACGGTGTGCTGCCTGCCATGGTGGGATTCCCAGAAAGCACACAAAGCAATCTCAATGCCACCTACTTGGTGTGGTTAGAAGGCCTCAGTGAAAAACACAGAAGCCTTGCCAGATCTCACGTGACTGAGTGTGACTTACATAAGGAATTGAAGGAGGTAGGTAAGGGTAGGACAGGGGCCCCAGAATTTCCCTCCGAGTCCCCTGTGTACCAGCTCTCCGCAGGTCCAATCCACAAAGGCAATGCTCAGCCGCATCCTAGACAAACAGGACAAAGGTACTCAGACCCTTTTGTGTCTGGCCACTGTGAGTCCCTCAGCACCAAGTTGTAGAGTTGGCACCAGGCAGTTTGCCCCAAGCCCACAGGGTCCTAGTGTCACAGGTGTCCCCGAAGGAAAGTCAGATGAGTAATGAAATTCATTGACATGCTCTAGATCATTTCCTGGAAGAAGGGAGGGGACAGGAAGAGATTCAGGATTCTGAAGGCTGAGCTCAGGGCCCTAATGATGCCTCTGGTTCCTCACAGATCATGGGGGACTCGGGGATATTCCTTGTGATACTCACCAGCATCATCGACGGGTTTTCTAATCCCAGCATTATTGCTGTCCTCATCTGTTTCATGCTGTTGAACCTGGGGCTGAGCACCTTGATTGGGATTATGCAGGCCATCGTTACCTCAATCCAGGATACACTCCCTGGTCCCTGGAAGCAAGCAAAGTGGCTGACAGGTACCTTTGCCTAGAAAACACCTTCCCCCCCACCCCCACCACCAATGGCTGTGGCTGAGCTGAGCCCCGCCCGCTCCTGGGATTTCCCCCCTCCACAGTCCCAGTTCCATTCTGAGCTGGAACTTAATCTGATGTTTTCCTCTAGTGAGCATCTGTGTGTCCATGTTCCTGGGCAGCCTTACTTTCGTGACCCCCTCGGGCAGCTATCTCATGAACCTGCTAGAAGAACACTGGCTTCCTCTGCCCCTCTTTGGCATTATCACCTTGGAGACTGTGGCCATTGCCTGGCTCTATGGGTCCAGGAGGTAAGGACCCCCAGGCCTGGGTCGAGTCCTTCAGGAGCATGGGCCCTTCAGGCCCTCATGTCAGTCGCAGCACACAGCTGGCAGAGTGGGAAGAAGAAAAGCTCAGGCAATTTTGGAGAAAACCTGTGAGGTGGGGAAAGTGGTGAATGACTTAAGGCAAATTCTCAGGCCTACTGAAACCTTCTTTCAGCTAGGCTAGTGTGGGCATCTCAATCACGTGATTCCTTGCCTCTCTTAGCTCTGTGGCCCAGCAGCCTAGGGATCACCCAGGAGCCGCTCAGACATGCAGACCCTCAGGTCCAGCCCAGACCTTTAGATCTGTGGTTACATTTCAACAAGAGCCCCAAGTGGTTCTTGTTCATGTGGTTGCAGGAAGACTTCCATCTGGAAGCACCATGGAATCGGTGTTTCTGGATAATAATGTTTTTTGGCATCCTGACACATATCCTGACACGCATCCACATGCATCCACACGCATCCTGACATGTATTCTACACACATCCTGATATACATCCCACATGCACCCTGACACGCATCACACACATCCTGACATGCATCCCATGTGCATCCTGACATCCCACACACATCCTGACACACATCCTGACATGTATCTCATACACATCCGAAAACTCATCCCAGCACACATCCTGACACATTTTCCATGCATCTTGACACATCCCACATGCATCCCACACAAATCCCAACACATATTCCACATGCATCCCACATAAATCCCAACACACATCTCACATGCATCCCACATACATCCCACACATATCCCAACATACATCCCACACACATCCTGACACATCCCCACATGCATCCCATACATATCCCAAAACTCACCCCAGCACACATCCTGACACATCCTTCATGCATCCCACACACATCCTGGCACATCCCAGCATGCATCCCAACACATCATCCATGCATCCTGACACATCCCATTCCTACATGCATCCCACTCACATCCCAACACACATGCCACATGCACTCATCTCAGGTCATTCTTAAAGTATAGTGCCAGGCAGCCCTGGTGGTGTGTTCTGAAAGACCGGGACAGACTCAACTGAGTTTTCACTCTCAGAGTCCAAGTGAAGAGGCATATGGGAGCAGATCATGGGTCAGGGTAGAAATCTGTGAGTGACAGCAAGGGGACACAGATTGTCAGGCAAGGCCTGTGGGGGAGTTGCTTGAACAGAATCTAGACAATTCAGGGCTGGAGAGACAGTAGGGTGAAGTGAGAGCTTACCTTGCATGCAGCCAACTTGGGTTCAATCCCCGGCACCCCATATGGTTTCCTGAGCCTGCCAGGCCCCCAAGCACTGCTGGAGTGATCCCTGAGTGCAAAGCCAGGAGCAATCCCTGGGCTATGCTAGCAGTGATGCCGGGAGTAATTCCTGAGCACCACCAGGTGTGGCCCCAAAACCAAAATAATAATAATTTTTTTAAGTAGAAGATTTGGTGAGAAACTGGTTAGAGAGGGGAACCGAAGGCTTCTGGAATGTTTTTTTTTTTTCTTTTTGGATCACTCCTGGCTCTGTACTCAGGAATTACCGCTGGCGGTGCTCAGGGGACCATATGGGATGCTGGAATCAAACCCGGGTCGGACACGTGCAAGGCAAATGCCCTACCTGCTGTGCTATCACTCCAGCCCCAGGCTTCTGGAATGTTAAGCACTCTCTCAGGCTGGTTTGTGCTCCCTCTTCCCAGGTTCCTTGCAGACATGATCACCATTATGAACCGTCCCACCTGGCCCATCTATCGGTGGCTGTGGAGCTATTTGATTCCTCTTCTGCTACTGATCCTGATTCTGAAGACATTGAGTCAGCTGCCCACATCGAACATCACCTACTTAGCCTGGAACTCGAGCACTGTGAGCCTTCCTGCCCCAGACCTCAGGGACCTCTAGGGAGTAGGAAGGAGACCAGACTTTTCCCTCTGCCCATCCATTGGATCCCCCAGTTTTCTGAGGATTCATTGATCTGTCTCACCCTCTGCAGCCTTCCACTCCTGAAAACTGGGCGTTCCAAATCCTCCTGTCCTTTCTTTACAGTCAAAGGAGGTGACCCGAGAGTACCCGCTGTGGGCCGAGCACTTGCGCACTTTCATGATTATCTTCACCTTCTTGCCTCTCCCAGTCTACTTTCTGTACCACAGCTTTTGGGTTTTTTGTTCCAGCCCTCCGGCCCAAATGACCTCCACTGCCAATGACTCTGAAATGAGGGACTGGAGAGATAGTTTAGTAGGGAGGATGTTTGCCTTCCATGCAGCCACTCCGGATTCAACCCCGCACATCTCCTGTGATTCCTTGATCACCACCAAGAGTGATCCCCCTGTGGAGAAGCAGGAGTAATCCCTGAGCATTGGGACCCAAAACAAAACAAAGAAAGCAAAAAGGCCAGCAGAAAAGAGAAGTTTCAGAGGGACAGGCCACTAAAACCAATGAAGCAAAGCCTAAATACAAGTGAATAATATATAAAATAACCAGAAGAAACATTTTCTGTGTCCCCCTCCCCCACCCACCCTGAGCACTCCCTCTAACAAATAAAGCCTGGGCTCACTTGTGGTCATGTCACTCCCTCAAAGTGGAATTCTCCCTGGCTAGAAACTTCCCACTGGGAGAGGCAACCCGAATGAATGTGAGCAGCCTAGCCCCACGGGCCCTCTGTCTTCTGGTCTGATAGAGATGAACACGACAGTCACTTATTCCCTTGCCAGCTACAATAAAAGTGTCCATTGTTTCTGTGTCGGGTTGATAGTGACTGCTGACCCCCACACCTATGCGACCATCCTCTTAGGGTTTTGCAGCCCTGGGTTGGATCTGGTTTCAAAACAAAGATGGTAATGGGGAGGCATGGACTTCAGAAACACACACTTTGTCTTTAAAATAAAAAATAGGGACTGGAGGGATATTACAGCAGATAGTACAGTAAGCGATAGTACCGTGCCTTGCTTACAGCAACCGTGATTGAGCCCAACATTCCATACGGTCCCCTGAGTAATTCCTGAGTATAGAGCCAGGAGTAACTCCTGAGAATTGCTGGGTGTGGCCTCCTCTCCCACCCACCCCCCAAAAAAATGGCTGCATTCTCTGATACCACATGCTCCCCTGAACATCAGGAGTTTGTTTTTTGTTTTTGTTTTTGTTTTTTTGGCTTTTTGGGTCACACCCGGCGATGCACAGGGGTTACTCCTGGCTCTGAACTCAGGAATTACCCCTGGTGGTGCTCAAGGGACCATATGGGATGCTGGGATTGGAACCCAGGTTGGCCACGTGCAAGGCAAATGCCCTACCCGCTGTGCTATTTCTCCAGCCCCAGCATCAGGAGTTGTGACCCCTCTCCCTTCCCTGAAAAAAAAAAAAGGTGTCCAGGGCCCAGGAGAGTGTAGGGTTTAGGGTGAATGCCTGGCATGCACCTGACCCTGGTTTCATCCCTTGCACCACACGGTCCTCCCAAGCATCATTATGTGTAGCCCTGGAGACCCCTGGGTACTTCTGGGGTGGACATGGGAAGCCCAAAACACCACCAATTGGGTCTGGAAAGCATCAAGCACCAGCCCCCAGCACCCAGGGCCTCAGCGATACCATGTCCTCTTCTCCTGTCATTCAACCTTAAGCCCTAGGAATCTGAGGATTGCCGGGAGCAGCCCTGAGACCTTCTGGATATCATTTGGGAAGTCCCCTTCTGAAAGAAAAGGCTCAGTGGCTGTGAAGATGACTCAGGATTAAAGGGCACCCGGGGCAACGGTGAGGGGGTGAGAGCAAGTGTAGTTTCGGTGCCTGGGGGAGGGGCAGGGCAAAGTGTCCAGTACCCTCCGGCTTCCTTTCCACAGTCTATTGCTAAATTTAATGCTAGAATCCCAGACTCTCCCTGCCTAGTGCTTCCTGTAAGACAATGAGCCAATTTTCTCAGGAAAAGATGGACATGCTGATTATGGCACATTGTGGTTCACCCTGCTCACCGGTGACTTCCCGCATCCCTTAAATACTTGGATGCACTGAAGGGTTTATGGAGTCTACCGTGGGACTCATGACTTTACAGAGCATCATACAATTGTCCTAATGTGTTCCAGGAGTCGGAGGGGTTTGGGCAGCCAAGAGGGAGAGTGGAAGTTGACTTGAGAAGTTATAGAAGACCCAGGGGGAGCTTTGAGGCAAGAAAACACTAGAAGATACCCCCAATGCAATACCAAATAGATTTCAGCAACTCTTCACATGTAGAGAAGAGCAAAGAAGAAATTGAGGGTCTGGAGCGATAGCACAACGGTAGGGCGTTTGCTTGCATGCGGCCAACCCGGGTTTGAATCCCAGCATCCCATATGGTCCCTTGAGCACTATCAGGGATGATTCCTGAGTGCAAAGCCAGGAATAACCTCTGTGTATTGCTAGATGTGACCCAAAAAGCAAAAATAAAGAGAAGAAGAAGAAGAAGAGCTTTGAAACCAAAAATGAAGCCTAATCTTGGGGCTGGAGTGATACCACAGCGGGTAGGGCGTTTGCCTTGCACGGTTCGATTCCTAGCATCCCATATGGTCCCCTGAGCACCACCAGGGGTAATTCCTAAATGAATAGTAATCCCTGTGCATCGCTGGGTGTGACCCAAAAAGAAAATAATAATAATAATAATAAAATTAAGCCTAATCTTGACCTCAGATACTTGACCATGCTCCTAACCAGCAACTGTGTCAAATGTCGAATGACACTGAATACCTTTAAATGGCCAGTGGTCATTTTGCACTTTACTGTGATATGCCCATTTATCTATAGGGTTGTGGATCCTTTTCAGAAATGTTATGTATATTTGTGTATGTGCATGTTCCTGATTCCTGGGTAGACCCAGGGCGTTGCACATGTGCTCCCCTTCATTCCTTTTATTTATTTATTTATTTATTTAGTTAGTTAGTTAGTTAGTTAGTTAGTTTGCTTTTTGGGTCACACATGGCAATGCTCAGGCGTTACTCCTGGCTTTACACTCAGGAATTACTCCTGGCGGTGCTCAGGGGACCATATGGGATGCTGGGAATTGAACCCAGGTGGGCTGCATGCAAAGCAAATGCCCTACCCGCTGTGCTATTGCTCCAGCCCCCCTTCATTCCTTTTATATCATTTTTCAAGTGCTTGATATCAGGGAGGTGAAACCCTGTGCTGTAAATGTTGATCTCTGCCCTGGCTTGATGCCTTTGAAGATCACAGGCTTATCCACAGTCATTCTTAGTCAATTGCATTTTCGCTGTGTACACTGTGATCCTTGACCTATTTGAGATGCGTTTTTGACCTAAGAAGCAGCATCACCAACCAGTCATATTTGCTCCCAGTCACTGACTGATTTGTGTTTTGTGGCTGGTTTGACGTCAGCAGGGGGCCCGTGTGTGTCTGCTTCGGGATCATCTCTACGATCCTGAAGGTGCACAGCGTGCGCGCTGGGATCTTCTGGCCATTGTGGGCAGGGAAACAGGCGCCCATCTTGGCTCCCCTCGTGCCTCTGTGAAGCGCCGCTCCCGACCAGCCGAAATCTGCCTGGCAACTAGTGACGTCATCCCCGTCGGCCGGATATCAGGTGACCCCAAGGAAAATATTCCGAACGTATCTGGGGCCCCGCGATGGGACAGCAGGCAGGGGAACCCGCGTTAGATCCCTGGCACCCCATATGGTCCCCCGTGAGCGCAGAGTCAGGGGTAAGCCCTGAGCATTGTTGGGTGTGGGCCCAAGATACAAAAACATACAAAACTTTCGGAACTAACCTCGGAGCTCAGCCCTGAGCTCACCTCTGAGGTGTGGCCCTCGACCTGGAGGCGCGGAGCCCGCCCGAGGCCACATGCGCCTGAACCCCCTCCTCCTGGGCCTCCCGCCACCCCGCGCGCGTCAGCCCACTCCCCCCCGCCCCCCAGCCGGCAGAAGACCGGTCGCCTCCAGACTCCGCGCGCGACGGTGGCGGGTAGGGCGGGGAGCAGCAGCACCGCCGACCTCCTGGGAGCCGGGCGTGTCCCCAGGCCACTTTCTGCGCTCCCACCTCCTTCGTTTTCCAGGGATTTAGGGATCCAGAATGCTCTGAGCGGGGACCGACGGACCCTGGTGGTGAACGGCCCAGAAGGGTCTCGTGCCCCTGGATGTGGTTCCCCATCTCGCCCCTGGGGACCCCCTTCCGGCTCTAACCCCTAAAGAGAGGGGTCGGGATGTTTAGGGGTGCCCGGCAACGACTGGCTCCGAAACCGACTCCCGATCCCCTGGATCAGAGAGTGTCTTAGCCGAACAGGTGGTGGCGCCTTTGATCCTTGGAGAGTGAGGAACAGGGAACCCCAAGGCAGAGCGGGACTGACCAGTGGACCCCAGCAGACCAGGGGTTACTGAGCGGAAACCTCCAGAAGGTGAAAGGGGCAGAAGCAGGTAGGAAAAGGGAAAGGGCGCTTGGGCTGGGGGTCAACAGGCACAAAGATGCAGAAGGCAGCTTCGGCAGGCTCCTCGGGTGCAGCACGGGGTCCCCACACGGCCCCTCTAACACCTCCTGGGTGCCAGCGGAGCATGGAACCCCTAAATCACGCAAAGTGTGGCCCTGAAACAAAAAACAGGGCTGAAGCCCCCAGGGAGACTTAAGGGAAGGGTAGACTTGATAAGGTTCACATAACGATTCTGGAGCATTAGTCGAGCCACCAAAAAATACACTTTAAAGAATATTTTACATGCGACAGGAGGGTGCTTGTCTTGCACGAGGCTGAGCTGGGTCTGAGCCCAGCATCCCATATGGCTGCCCCAAGTTTGCCAGGAGTGATCCCTGAGTGCAGTCAGGAGTTAAGTCCTGAGTACCACCAGGTGTGGCCCCAAAACAAGGAAGGAAGGAAGGAAGGAAGGAAGGAAGGAAGGAAGGAAGGAAGGAAGGAAGGAAGGAAGGAAGGAAGGAAGGAAGGAAGGAAGGAAGGAAGGAAGGAAGGAAGGAAGGAAGGAAGGAAAGGGAGGGAAGGGAGGGAGGAAGGAAGGAAAGGGAGGGAAGGGAGGGAGGAAGGGGAAAGTAGTAGGGGTAGAGATGGATGGAAGGAAAGAAGGAAAGAAAGAAGCAAGTCCTGGGGCCAGAGTGATAGGACAATGGGGAGGGCATTTGCCTTGCTCCTGGCCAACCCGGTCTCAATCCTGGGCACCCCATATGGTCCCTCCCGACCCCACCGGAGTGATCCCGAGCACAGAGACAAAAGTAAACCCGGAGCACCGCAGGTGTGCCCCCACCCCGTGAATAAAATAAAATATATTAATAAAGGGCTGGAGTGATAGCACAGCAGGTAGGGTGTTTGCCTTGCACGCGGCCGACCCCGGTTCAATTCCTCCGTCCCTCTCGGAGAGCCCGGCAAGCTACCAGAGTATCCCGCCCGCACAGCAGAGCCTGGCAAGCTACCTGTGGCGTATTTGATATGCTAAAAACAGTAACAACAAGTCTCACAATGGAGATGTTACTGGTGCCCGCTTGAGCAAATCGATGAGCAATGGGATGGCAGTGGCAGTGAATAAAGGCCTGTTGCAAGGGGTCCCTTGAAGCCTGCTCTTCTTGGTGACTCTGGGCTTCCTTTAGGAGCTAGTGGGCAAAACATGGAGTCCCTTGAAGAAATATCCACAGATGAAGCTCCCGAAGCATCCATGCAGACATCTGATTTGACACCTGACGTCCACCAGATTATGAGCAAGGAGATTCTGTCAGCCAAGTCCATGAGCTACCTCAACAAGTCCAAGAAATCGAAGCACACCCTCAGCCAGATCACCTTCTCACTGGGCATGGGCAGTGTCTGGCGCTTCCCGTACCTGTGCCACAAGAACGGAGCAGGTGCTGCCGAGGGCCTGCACCCTGAGCTCAGAGAAGATGGTTTCTCGGGGTGAAGGGGTGGGTCTGGGAGCACACCTGAGGTGTTCAGCAGCTCTGTGTTTGGGAGTGACCCCCGGTGATGCCCAGGAGACCCTGTGCAGTGCCAGGGATTGAACAGGATCAAGATATGCCAGGCAAGCTCCTTCCTCTGTGCTGCTGGAGTGGTAGTACAAGGAGGAGGGCATTGGTCTGCCTTGCGGGTGCCGACCCCAGCATCCCATATCCCCTGAGCACCATCAGGAGTGATCCCTGAGCACAGAGTCGGGAGTAAACTTTGAGCATTGCCAGGTGTGACCCAAAAACAAAATAATTGAAATGAATAAAATGAAATAAAGCGGGACTGGAGCTATAGCACAGTGGGTAGGGCGTTTGCCTTGCACGCGGCCGACCCTGGTTCAATTCCCAGCATCCCATGTGGTCCCCTGAGCACCACCAGAATTCCTGAGTGCAAAGCCAGAAGTATTGCCAGGGGTGACCCAAAAAGCAAAAATAAATAAATAAATTAATTAATTAAAGCTAGGAGCCTAGAAACCTGGGTCTTGGGAGAGAACTGAGGGGGGTGGGCCAGGCACCCCGAGTCCTAGCTGATAAAGCAGAAGGGGACTGGAACCCCTCTGCCCTGCACGGCTCCTGACTGCCTTCTTCAGGCAACTCTAGCCTTTATAGCTGTTTGTTTCAGTGGCGATGCAACACTTGGTGGTGCTCAGGAATCACTCCTGGTGGGGTTCAGGGATTGTCTGGGGGGACAGGGGATCTACACAGCAGCCTACCTGCTGCCCCATCTCCCGGCCACAGGCAGCTTTATCCTGGTCTACGTCTTCATGCTGCTGCTGGTCGGGATCCCGCTGCTGTGCGTGGAGATGGTCATGGCTCACTGGCTCCAGGCCAACAACATCCAGATGTGGGTGCAGCTCGTGCCCTCCCTGGGCGGCATCGGCTACATGAGTATGCTGGTGAGTGAAGGGCCCCTGCACCCCGCTTCAGGGCCTCCCTGCGGGATGGCCCTGGGCCACCCCTCAGGCCCTCTCTGTCCTCCCCCAGATCGGTTACTTCATGAGCTCTTACTACAGTATCATGATCACCTGGAACTTCTTCTACCTGACCAACTCCTTTGACTTCCCTCTGATCTGGGAGCAATGCACGCTGCCGGGCCTCAACAAGACGGTTCCTGGTGAGCGGAGGGGCCTGGGGCCCAGCCCAGCCCCAACCAGGGAGGGTCCAAGCCGGGCCAAAGGCTCTGCCTGCAGGAGCCCTGCTCCCTCCCTCACGCAGGGCCAGGAGGCGGCCCTGAACCCTGCTGGCTGGGTGTCACTCTCTCACCCTCCCTCCCCGCCCCCCAGACCTCTCTTGCCTTCAGACCATTTCCCCACAGTACTTCTGGTACCAGAAAGTACTGCGCGGCACTGAGTACATGGAGACCGGCGTCCAAGTCCTGGTCTCGTACCTCCTGCTGCTCAACTTAGCCATCTGGATCTTCACGTTCTTGATGATGGTCTTCCAGGTGCATCATTCAGTGACGGTGAGTCAGGCTCAGGTCAGGCGTGCTGCGCTAAAGACCTCCCCCCCCAGCTCCCCGCGCTCCCAGCATGCCCCTCACCCATCTGGACTCCTTTTCTCTCTGCCCCACTCTCTCCCCCCACAGGCAGGCGAGTGGCTCTGGGGTGGTTCCCCCCCACCCCGCCACCTCTCCCAAGGGAGAACAGTGTTCCCCTCTTCCAAAGGACTGCCCTTCCCGGGGCTGGAGCGATAGCACAGCGAGTAGGGCGTTTGCCTTGCATGAGGCCAACCCGGGTTCGATTCACAGCATCCCATATGGTCCCCTGAGCACCGCCAGGAGTGATTCCTGAATGCATGAGCCAAGAGTCAGCCCTGAGCATCTCCAGGTGTGACCCAAAAAGCAAAAAAAAAAAAATAACTGTCCTTCCCGGTTCCAGCCCAGCTCCCCACACCCCCAGGTTCCCTCCAGCACAGCGGCTGCATCTGGGAGACCCATGAAGACCACCCATGGGTCTGGAGATCCCCTGTGTCTCGAGCCAGGCCTGGGAGAGGGGCTTACTACATAGCAGGGGCTTACTACATAGCAGGCGTGTCGCCCGAACCACAGCATGAAGGCGTGCCTTCTACCGACCTAGTCCTCACTCAAGACTCCTCACCCCTCACCCCCACATCACTGCATCCAGAGCCTCACTCAGCCCCAACATGACCCCTGTGGCCAGCATGGTGTACGGGGGGCCCACTCCCCCCACCCCTGCCTTTTCAGTCAGAAACAGCATTCCCGGGCTGGAGACAGGACAACGGGGAGAGTGCTTAACCTTGCACACAGGCAACCTGGGTTCAATCCCCGGCACCCTGTATGGTCTCCTGAATCCTGCCAAGAGTGATCTCTGAGTGCGGAGCCAGAAGTAAGCCCTGAGCACCACTGGGTGTGGCCCCAAACCCCAAAAGTACAAACAAACAAACAAACAAAAGGGTTGATTCCCCAGGCAGAAGGATAGGACAGGAGAAGGTACTAGCCTTGCACACAGCCGACCTGGACCATCCCTGGCACCATATAGAATCTCCCACGCACCGCCAGGAGTAGCCTTTGAGCACTGCCAGGTATGGCCTCAACAACTGCCTCCAAAATAAAATAAACTCAAGGAAGTGTGTATGACCATCCACACTGCCAGCCTGTCCCCTTGGCATCTGGAATCTTGTCTAGGAAGAAAATTGACTTCAGAGCGGTGCCTGTTAGCAGGCTTCGGTGAGAGTTGAAGCTCATTCTGCTCAACCATTGTCCCGTCCCTTGGAACCAGATAACGGGGTTCACGAGGAGAGGGTGCAAGAGTGATAGGGAGAGGGGGGACAAACACACACACACACACACACAGGTGAGCAAAAGCTACTTTATTGTAACTCCACAGTGCTTATGTATGCTTAGGCTTCAATCTACTTGTGTCATGGCTTTAAGGTAAAACTAGAAGTAACTACTGGCACCAGGGGGAACTAGGGGGATAACAATAGAGATCCAGAAGGCTGCTCTATCTGTTCCTGTTGGATAACCACTCTGCTCTTGTGAAAATGTCCCAGTCCTCCGGTTCTTATAAAATGGCTTTCTCAACCTGTTTATGTGAATGTTTGGCTGCAAGCTATATGCCGAAGGCCCGCTCACCACAAACTACAGGTGTGTGTGTGAGTGTGAGTGTGTGTGTGTGTGTGTGTGTGTGTATTAGAATCTGGAGCTTTGACAATGGGGCTTAGCCCACCACTTTGAGCTATGGGGTCTCCTGATGTCACCACTGAGATGGTCTCCAGGAAGGGCCCCCACCCTGCCCTTGATAGCATCTTCTGGTTCCTATAATCGACGCCCCAGCCCTGCCACCCCGCTGCAGCCTCAACCCCCACCTCTCCCAAGAGGGCCAACCTTCCCAAACGCTAGGTGGAGGTACCCCAAGAAAGGTAGGTCTCCCCAGAGCAGACACAGTTAAAAAATTATTTATTTTTGTATAATCATCAAGTTGCAAAGTTATTCAGGGTTGGATTTTAGGAATACAATATTCCAACACCACCAACACCGATCCCTCCACCAGTGTCTCTGATTTCCCTCCCACAGACACTTTTCCCTTTACGTTTGCCCCTTTGGGCATGGTGATTTGCAAAACTGTTACCGTTGGGCCAGACCCTATCACCTTGCCTCCTTTCATCCAGAATGTCCACTTCCCTCTATCCTTGTCATGGTGGGCCCTTCTCTGAACCCCGATACTGACAAGATTCCTACTAAGGACCGGTTCTCTTTCTCCTGTTGATGTTGGGAGCAGACACACTTTACACTTCCCGTCAGCCATGCTCCTTCCTCCCGGAGCCTCAATTCCCTCCTCCTCCTTCCACCAGGAAATGGCTCAGCGGCCATAACTATGTCCAACTGCACCATACGCGTGCTCACTCACACACACACACATACACACTTAAAATCCGTCTTCCTTGGGGCTCCCCCTAAACGGCTTCCCGAGCTGGAGGTGTTTCTCTGCTCTCATGAGGGCTGCCTCCCTCGAGCAATCAACACCCTCCCCACACCACGACTCCTATACACTCATACACAGACTCGGACCTCTTCCTTTCCCCCTCTTCTGACTTCTGGTTTCTGTCCTGACACTCTGTACAGATGCAGATTTTATCCCTCTTCTCCCTCTTCTTCATTCTCTTCTGCCTCCTCATCCGAGGGTTCTTCCTGGGAACCGGCATCTCTGGCCTCAGCCAGCTGATGAGCACCAAGGTGAGATCTCCTGGCTCTCTGGCTCCAGCCCACCCCTCAGTGGCCGCAGCCCCAGCCCACTCCCAGTCACCTGTCCTGGACCCTGCCCCACCCCAGGCGGCCTGGTTCTCCATGGAATTGTGGCGGCAGGCAGGAGGTCACGTGTTATACACCCTGGGCCTGGGCCTGGGCACCATCAACAACCCTGCCTTCAAGCCTGTGGACAACAACTGCTTCTGGATGGCTTCTTCGGTGGCCCTGATCAATCTGATGGTCTCCTTGCTGGCCACGGGCATCACCTTCATCATTCTGGAGTTCTGGATCACCAACAGCGGCCAGGCCTGTGTGTTGATGTGAGTGACCCACACCCTGCACACCTCCTTCAATCTGAAGGATTTCCCCTTCCAGTCTCCCCTCATCGGACCCACAAGGGCCTCTAAGGGAATATTCAAGCCCACCTACTGCTCTCCCTAGAGACTCAGCCTAACACAACAGAAATGCTTTGACCTCAGGAACAGCACATGGATAAGGCACTTGCCTTGCATCCCCTTTAATACTGGTTCAACCACTGGAACCTCAGGGGCCCCCTAAGCCTGGTACCCTGGTGGTACTAGGGGTCACTTCTGAGCACAGCTAAGTGTGGCCTCGAGACCAAAAAAGAGGGGCTGGAGCACTAGCACAGTGGGTAGGGTGTTTGCCTTGCATGCAGCCAACCCGGGTTCGATTCCCAGCATCCCATATGGTCCCCTGAGCACCGCCAGGAGTAATTCCTGAGTACAGAGTCAGGAGTAACCCCTGTGCATCTCCAGATGTGACCCAAAAAGCAAAAAAAAAAAAAAAAGACCGGGGCCAGAGCGATAGCACAGCAGGTAGGGCGTTTGCCTTGCACGCGGCCGACCCGGGTTTGATCCCCAGCATCCCATATGGTCCCCCAAGCACCGCCAGGAGTAATTCCTGAGTGCAAAGCCAGGAGTAACCCCTGAGCATCGCTGGGTGTGACCCAAAAAAGCAAAAAAAAAAAAAACAAAAAAAAAAAACAAAAAAAAAACCAAAAAAAAACCCAAAAAAGAAAGAAGGAAAGAAGAAATACTTGGTGGTTTTGGTGGTTTCTCTGTTCTGGAGGCCAGAGGCCCGGCTCTGAGCCAAGCATGTCAGGGCTGGCGCCTGTAGAGGGCGTAAGGAAAAGGGGGGGGGGGGCTTGCTTCTCAGCAGCTCTTAGAGGTACTCCTGCCCCCTGCTTTACCCGACCTTCTCCCCATGTGCATATCTGTGTTGACAACCCCCTTTGGGGCAAGGATCCCCGCCATGTGGATCTAAGATGCCCCGCTCCCCCTGACCAGATTCCATGATCTCTGCAAGGCCAAATCAAGTCACATTCAGAGAGTAGGGTAGGTTGTGTGTATGTGTGTGTGTGTGTGTGTGCGCGCGCGCGTGCACACGCGTGTGTGCATGCACGTATGTGTGTGCACGGGTGCGTGTGTGTGTGCAGGTGTGTGTGTGTGCAGGTGTGTGTGCGTGCATGTGCATGTTAGAATCTGGAGCTTTGACAATGGGGTTCAACCCACCACCTTGAGCAATGGGATCTCCTGATGTCAGCATTGAGGTGGACCCCAGGAAGGGCCCCCAGCCTGCCCTTGATGAGTTTCTGGGCCTCACCCTGTCCCTTGGCTCATCCCGGGTGACGGGCAGAGAGCAGTGTGGGTGCAGGAGGTCGACCTGTCTTCCCACCGTCCCTCCCTCCCTGGCCCCTTCAGCAGCGTCGCCAACCTGAAGCAGCTCATCAACAAGCAGCTGCTGCCCGAGAACACGCTACCCCCCGAGAGTGTCCTGCAAGGGCCCCCCATGGGCTACATAGAGTGGGTGCGCAGCCTCAGGTGGCCGCTGCAGAACCAGATGGTGCAGTTCGCGCCCTCGTGCAGCATCAAGGCACTTCAGAACAAGGTATGAGGGGCGCAAAGGGGGTTCCTAGTGAGTCCGCGATCCCTGGGAAAGCCCTTGCCAGGGACCTCAGCAGACGAAGAGGACCCCTGCAGTCACGTCTCCCCACCATGAGGTTCTAGGTCCGAGTCTTTGCCAAGCTGTTCCCCAACTTAGATTCTCCATCTTGCACGCTCCCCGCCAGGCTCCCTCTCATTACGCAGAGGTAGAGGAGCCTGTGGGGCTGGGGAGAGAGTGACTTGCTGCAGGGAGCGAGGGAACGGCATGCTCTGGGCACGTGCCCACCTGCTCGCCTTCCCTGTGTTGTCCTAGTAGAGAGAGGGGGGTGCCATGCTTGGGGGTGGCGGCTGTGGGGCGGGCACACAGCATCAGAGATAATCGGGGCCCCAGCGAACTAGGCTGCCGGGAATGCACTGAGTGTACAAGGGGCAGCAACGGGGACCAAACTCGCAGACTGACACTTGCTGCACAGGGGTTTGCCCCCCCACCCCGCCCCCCTGTATTGTGAATGGAGCACGACCGCTCCCTCCACCTCTCAAAGCCCTTCTATTCCCCCCACCTTCCCACAGTTCCTGGAAAGCCCTGGCCTGGCCTTAGTGACCTTCTCGCATGCCATCTCCTTGATGAAGGCCCCTAACTTCTGGGCCATCCTCTTCTTCCTGTCCCAGCTCATCCTGGGACTGAACACCATGAAGCACATCATGGAGAGCATCACCTTCCCCCTGCAGACCTCCTTTTCCATGACGCTGCAGTACCGCCGGGCCTTCTCAAGTACAGTGGCGCCCCAGCTGCGGCCGCCTGCTCCCCCGGGATCCCCCATCTCCAGGTCTTACCCTCACCCTGGACCCAGGCCCCATCTGGCCTCTCTGCCTCTGCCCTAGTGATCATGTGCTTGGGCGGATTCCTGGGCGCCATGTTCTACGCCAGCCAGTCGGGCAGCTTCATCTTCCACCTGTTTGACGACTACCTGGTCCCGCTCTGCTTGATCATCATTGTGCTCTTCCAGACGGTGACTCTGGTCTGTATCTACGGTGTTCACAGGTGACAGCCACGAGCCCCGGGACACCCTCCCACCCCAGGGCTCGGAGAAGAGATCCCAGAGCAGAAAGGTCCAGCTGACAGCAAGTTTGGGGGCCCACGAGGCAGCAGGGGAGTCAAGGACTCCCCAGAGTTCTGTGCTCTCTGCCACCCAAACATGGGACTGTGGGGCACTTCCCTGCAGAGCCTGGATGCAGAATCCCCCTGCCAGCAGGGCCTGGGAAGTCCCCTGAGAGTGAAGAAGCCACCCTCCACCCTGGTCACCTCTATCCAAAGTTGACGCCCCTGGGGCTGGAGCGATAGCACAGCGGGTAGGGCGTTTGCCTTGCACATGGCCAACCTGGGTTTGATTCCCAGCATCCCATATGGTCCCCCGAGCCCCACCAGGAGTAATTCCTGAGTGCAGAGCCAGGAGTAACCCCTGTGCATCGCCGAGTGTAACCCAAAAAGAAAAAAACAAAAAACAAAGTTGACGCCCCTGCCCCTTGTCACCATGCCAGGGTCAGGGAACGGTTGTTCTATGAGATCGGCCTTATGCTGTGGCCATTCTTCACGTGTCTGTGGTGTTACGTGGTGCTGCCGCTGCTGCTGCTGCTTGCCATTCTGTCCTTCACCGCCCTCAGCCAGACCCCCCACTACAATCTCTGGAACAACACTTTGGTGAGCCTCCCCCACAGACACATCCTGTCCACACTCTCCTGAACAACAACTGGCGAGGGTGCCCCACAGACACGCCCTGTCTATACTCTCTGGAGCAACACTGGTGAGGGTGCCCCTCAGCCACACTCCACCCACACTCTAGAATACTGGTCATGCTGGAGCGACAGCACAGCAGGTAGGGCGTTTGCCTTGCACGCGATCAACCCGGGTTTGATTCCCAGCATCCCACATGGTCCCCCAAGCACCACCAGGAGTAATTCCTGAGTGCATGAGCCAGGAGTAACCCCTGTGCAATGCTGAGTGTGACCCAAAAAGAAAAAAAAATAGAATACTGGTGAGCCTTCCCCTTCCCTCACAGCCTGGTTTCCCAGCCCTCACCCCACAAGAGCCACCTCAGACTCCCTCAGCAGCTTTCCCAGCACCACCCAGACTGACCCCCCACCACCCTCTCTCTCGGGCCGGGTCTCTGTCCACAGAGCGAGGAGATCAAACACCCCTTCCCGGTGAGGACCTGGAGCTGGTTGCTGTACATCTTCTTCATGATATTCCTGCCCATGCCCATCTACCTGTGTTACCAGTATGTGATGCCCACCTCGGGCCACAAAGGGAACACCCAGGAGCACTGGAGCAAAATGCCATCCACGATGCTCCAAAAGCCCATATGGCCGAAGATGAGCAGGGATGAGTCGGCCCTTCACGCCCTGGGCAACACACACCACGTCTCCCAGAGGAGCTTGTGGAGGTCCCGGAGAATCAACTCCTGGACCTTCCGCGGTGGCTCCTTTGTGAAGGGGACTCCCAACTTGTTAGAGCTGCCCCGCACCATGGCCCATGGCTCTGGCTCCCAAGGGTCCCTCTTCCAGACACAATCGGGCCAGGCAAGCATCTCGGACCCCCCTTACAGCAACGTGGAGAGTGAAGATTTCTCCAAAGACAGCCTGCCCAGGAGCCAGGGCAGCAGCACAGCTGACAGGGCGCAAGCCTCGCACACCCGGGATTCCCATGCCAGCACCATGTCCCCGGCCCCTCCAGGAGTGATCCCTGACTACCGCTGGGGGTGGACCCCAAAAATAAGGCGGAAGATAAAAAAGCCTGTCTAATAAAAGTCCTTGGCGCCTTCCATCCATCTGTGCCATGACCCGGGGGGGATGGGGGTTCTGCCCCAATGGGGGCTTCTGAAAATCTGCTTAGCAGCCAGTGATGCCACATGTTTGACCTTCTGGGAAGAGTGCTTGCCTCTGCCAGGGGACAGAGATAGTGCAGGAAGTCAGGCTCTGGCCTCGCCTGGGCCCGCACCCTGCTTGGATCCCACGTGCCCCCATACCGTCCTGAGCACCTCCCTCCCCAGCTAGTAGGGGGTAAGGAGAGCTAGTACTGGGATAGGGAGAGCAAGTACTGGGGTAGTATGGAGAGCTAGTATGGGTAAGGCATTTGACTTGCTCATGACAGATCCTGGTTCAGTTCCTGATGTCTCAGATGGTCCCCTGACAACCACCAGGGGTTGCTCCTGAGCACTGGAGCCTGATCAGAGCCCCAAGTGGCCCAATCCCTCCTCCAATCACTTTGTGAAGTGGGAGTCATTTGACTTGGAGCTTTCAGTGATCGTTGGAGGCAGTGTTCTCCCCGACTCTCCCCTCCCCCAAATAAAAACATACAGAGGCCAAAGTGACTTTAACAGCCACTCCAGGAGAAGGGAAGTTATGGATGACTTTCAATGCTGTTTTTGTTTGCATGTTTTTGTTTTATACACCACACTTGGTGGTGCTCGGAGCTCACTCCTGGCTTTGCACTCGGGATCACTCCTGGCAGGGCTGGGGAGCCCTCTTCAGGGCCAGGGATCGAACAAGGCAAGTGTCTTACCCACTGGCCTCTCTCTCCAACCCCTCAATGCTGTTATAGAAATATTTTCTGGGGATACAAATTTGTTGGGTTTTGTTTGAGGGCCATACCCAATTGGTTCTGGCTCTGCGCTCAGGGATCACTCTTGGCAAGTTTGGGAGGACCCGATGAAATGTTGAGGATCAAACCCAGGTCGGCCTCATCATCATCACCCCATTGATCGTCAAATTTCTTTTTTTTTTGGGGGGTCACACCCGGCAATGCACAGGGGTCATTCCTGGCTCATGCACTCAGGAATTACCCCTGGCGGTGCTCAGGGGACCATATGGGATGCTGGGATTCGAACCCGGGTCGGCCGCGTGCAAGGCAAACGCCCTACCCGCTGTGCTATCACTCCAGCCCCGATCATCAAATTTCTTGAGTGGTCTCAGTAGTGTCTCCATCCGTCCTGAGATTTTAGAAGCCTCTCTTTACTCATCCTTCCCAATGGTGCCGCATTGGAGGCTCTTTCAGGGTCAGGGGAATGAGATCCATCATTGTTACTGGTTTTGGCATATAAACGCCATGGGGAGTTTGCGAGGCTCTCCCATGGGGGCAGGAAACTCTTGGTAGCTTGTCAGGTTCTCCCAGAGGGAGAACTAGGTAATAAGTCTTGAGGCCGCAAATAATCACTTCTGGGAGCTTGGTTTTATAGTCTCTGGATGTTGGGCATTGATGGGATTACACAGCGCCAGGGGCAGTCCCTGAGTGTGACCACCTAGCTACTGGAAAATGGGGAATCTGGGCAGAAGAGGCCCAGTCCCGATCCAAGCAGGCTTGGAGGTCTCAGCCCCAAGTCCCACACACCTGGGTTTCTTTGCTGGTTCCTTCATGTGTGAGGTTCATCCGAACGTGTGGAGGGGGGCCTTGAGCAATGGCTATGGCTGGCTCCAGAGGTCTTTGACCTCAGGAGCTCTGCTCTGGGTGGGGAGAGAAACTGAAGCCCACCCACTCCGAGGGGCCCCGGGGAAGACAGCCAGGCGCAGGGGCAAGAGACTCTCTGCCAGGTTGGCCTCATGCAAAGCAAATGCTGTACCCACTGTACTATTGCTCTGGCCCCAGGGTATAAATTTTTTACAAGGAACATGTGATTGGCAACCTGTAAAACAAAACTTTTTTCGTTTTTGTAAAGCACCAAATGTGCTTTAAAACAATCTGGCAGAGGCCGGAACGATAGTAGAGCAGGGAGGGTGTTTGCCTTGCACGCAGCCAACCTAGGTTCAATCCCCGGCATCCCATAGACCTAAGTGTATATGAATGAAAAAGGAAAAAGAAGGAGGAAGGCAAAGCCTGGCACAGGGACACTTTAGCTCATCTTTCCTAGACCAGGGTAAGGAGAGCTAGTACTGGGATAAGGAGAGCTAGCACCAGGGTAAGGAAAGCTAGTATTGGGGTAAAAGGTAAGTGTTGGGGAACAGTTTCCCCCAACGGTGCCCGGACACATTGCACACTGGGTCTGGGCAGACATGGGCAAAGGATATTGGGTGCATGGGGAAACACCCTCCGGGAGCAGCTGATGGCTGTTGACTTTATTGCCAAATACACATTTTATAGGGAGTCTCAGCTTAAGCAGATGGTCCAATCACAGATAGTTTAGCATTATTGGCCTATCACCTCTCCAACTCTGCTTTGCCCTGGTCCAATCCCCATTAAGGTTAGATGCTGCAGGTAGGATGACTTGCTAAGCATATGTGACAGTTTCTGTGTCTAAGGCTCATGTGAGTAAGAGGTCAAGGGACGCCCAAGGCCGAACACCCGGTGCTGGCTGATGCCCTGTTCTTGCCAACTTTGCCCAGATAATCCCTCTTGCGAGGCTTTGCTTCTGGGCCACTTTGCAAGGCCAGATCTTATATGCACCAGTGTCTGTCACCCTGTTCCACAGGTAAGGAGAGCTTTCTAGGGGACAGGGAGCTTGAAATGATCATTCAGTGAGCCAGCACTGCTCAGCTAAAGTTTCTTGCCCACCAGGGATAGTTATAGCCGCACAACATGTGGATGTACAGATCATAGAGCAGTTTCTGTTGAAAATATTATTACAGACTCTTTTTTCCATCTTAGCAACAGCAAGATGTGTTTTTTTTTTTTTCTGACAGTTCAGCAGGTAGGTTTATTGCCTTGCACACAGCACACCTCAGTTTGATCCCTGGCACCCCAGAGAGCCAATCCCCAGAGCCTGCCAGGGGTGATCTCTGAACTCAGAGCCAGGAGTAACCCAGAGCACTGCCAGGTGTGCTGCCCCACACCTGCCCAAAAAAGGTAGACAACCACCGCCACGGACTATTAGCCAATAATCAGTGTGGATGGTGGGAGTATCTATGGGATCTGCCGCCTTGTAGTGGACATGCTGCCTCTGAGTGGACACTGCAGACCTTACTAGTTGCCAAGTTTGAGTTGACCTACCCCCAGCTGGAAATGTAAGGCGCTCAGTTTCCAGGAAACGTAATGGCATTGACAGGGACTGCGTCCAGAAGGTGGCGCTGTAATACTGGGAACTGGCCCTCCAAGACCTGATCAGCGCCTCGATTCTGGGCACCTGTGTTTCCTGACCACACTACAGTTGTTGGACCGGAGGTGGCTCCCCGCTAGCGACAGGGAGGAATAGGAAATTCTATTTCCTCGCCATTGCAACCACAACCATCTCACCACCATGTTGAGCTGATCCAAAAGGCCTCTGTACCCCACAAGGTGACTTCAACGTTCTTGCTCCCGTGAGCCTCAGCAGGCGGTTGAATTCAGGTACGTTTTTCCCTCCGGTACCATGTAGGAATCGGTCAGGAGCCGCAGTATCCTCTTCGGTGAAATTTCCACCATCTCCAAGTTCCACAAAGACACCCCGGGACATGTGACGGCGGAAGTGGCTCATTTGAGGGTTCCTGCGAGATTGGTCCTCGCTTACCAAATTATCATGGCAAACGTCAGGTGTCCTGGTCAGTCCCATTCTTTTCACAGCTCTTTATTTCACCTTCTGTGTAGGTCTGTCTCTACTGGCTGCAATAGCTGCAGAAATAGGAATCTCCAAGTCCAGGATGACTACCCACATCTTCCTGCTGCTTTCCCCTCGGTGTTCCCTAGTTCTTTTTTTTTTTTTTTTTTTTTTTTTTGCTTTTTGGGTCACACCTGGCGATGCACAGAGGTTACTCCTGGCTCTGCACTCAGGAATTACTCCTGGCGGTGCTCAGGGGACCATGTGGGATGCTGGGAATCGAACCCGGGTCGGCCTCGTGCGAGGCAAACGCCCTACCCGCTGTGCTATCGCTCCAGCCCCTCGGTGTTCCCTAGTTCTCACCCCTCTAAGCCATCGTGTTCTTTTCCTTACATCTTGTCTGGTATTGCCTATCCAACGACCTTGTTACAGTATATTGCCTAGCCCCGCCCTTAGGTGTTTCTGCTATCTGATTGGTTACTCCCCAAGAAAGGAGGTTTAAAATGACCAATGGAAGGGTCGGAGCGATAGTACAGTGGGTAGGGCACTTGCTTTGTACACGGTTGACTCTGGTTCATCCCAAACACCCCAAGTGGTCCCTTGAGCCCGGTAGGAATGCAGAACCAAGAGTACGCTGAGCACTGCTGGTTGTAGATACCCCCCACAAAAAAATTTTTAATAATTCCATCCAAAGATGAACAAAGATAGCCAACAAGTGTGTGTGTGTGTGTGTGTGTGTGTGTGTGTGTGTGTGTGTTTGGGGGTTGTGTCACACCCACAATGAGACCTCACAGTCACCAAGATATGGACAACTTGAAAGAAAGGAAAAGTGTTGATGTGGATTTGAAGAAATAGGAACCCGTAGATATTGCTGAGCGGGAAGTGAAACGTATTAAACAGCTGGGCAGTTTTCAGACCCAAGAATTCACTGATGAAGCCCCATGGTCAGTAGGGGTCACTTATCCTCAGATCGCACTTGGAAGCTATTGCATCTTGAGGAATCATCAGCTCAGAGCCAGTGTCTATTAATCCCTCAAAGGAATCCTAGTCCTTCAGCAGAAAAGTCTCACTGGGAAAGGATTGAGGGCAGATTTATAAATAATATTTTTTTTAAAAGCAGAGCTGGGGAGGTGGGTGTGAAGAGATAGTTCAGGGATTAAGGTGCTGGGTTTGCATGCAGCCAGTCCCAGTTTGAATCCTGGCTCTTCATATGATCCACTGACCGTGAACAGGAGTAGCGCCCCCTACACACACACACACACACACACACACACGTGTAGATGTATTTTAGGGCAATTCCTCAGGACTATCTATTCTCTTGTTCCATTAGGGGGGTTGGGTCTCCACATTGGCTTATGTGGACAAATGAAGTAAATTCTCCATCTGGATGACTCCTGTCAGATTTCTACCCACAGATCTAGAGTTTTCTTGTTAGATATTTCTAAGACGAAATAATATAAATAGATATAAATTAATACAAGGGGTTTGGGTAAGTGTATTTTGCAAAACTGAGGATGCAGCAGAAATACCCTGTGAGTACAGACACAGCTGCCTGACCAGGAATCAATCCCAGAAGTGGGGACGGCAAAAGGAAGAGAATTGAGTTCAAGATTCAGAGAAATGCTGGGCTGGAGCAATAGCACAGCAGGTAGGGCATTTGCCTTGCACGCGGCCGACCCGGGTTCAATTCTCAGCATCCCATATGGTCCATATGGTCCCCTGAGCACTGCCAGGAGTGATCCTTGAGTGCAGAGCCAGGAGTAACCCCTGTGCATCTCCGGGTATGACCCGTAAAGAAAAAAACAAAGATTTGGAGAAATGCTTCCCTCCCCCTGCTGGAGCTGAAACCCAAACTAGGAAGGGTTCAAAAGGGCTGCCTGAAAGGAGCTGGCATGACAGAGAGTAGAGACATTGGTGACATCAGACGCCCAGGAAATACCAAAGTGTCAGTACCTTCCTCTTCCAGTCGCTGGTGCCTCTCTCATGCCCTGTAAGAGCAGAGTGGCAAAGCCAAGGTCCCAGCCCCACAGAGCTGGTGGATGGGCTCATTCTGAGCCGAGAGAGGAAGCTTAATAAACCAGGGGGTAATCATTTGATTTGTGGCAATGGACCATTCTAAACACAGATGAACACTCAGCAACCCATCCAGGTCAACTCACTTTTCGGTATGTATTTTCTTATTCACAAAACATAAGCAATATTGGGCTGGAGCCACAGTACAGTGGGTAGGGCATTTGCCTTGCAAGAGGCAGACTTGGGTTCAGTCCTCAGCATTCTATATGGTCCCCTGAGCATCACAGGGAGCAATTTCTGAGTGCAGAGCCAGGAATAACCCCTGAGCATCGTCAGATGTGACACACACACACACCCCAAAAAAGCAGTATTAATAGCTATCTTCCATTGTTATTATGAGAATTCATAGTTTATGAGAAGCACTTTGCCCAATACTGGACCCAGTACTCTGTATGTGTTAGCTATTGAGATGATCTGGGGGAAATCACAGCTGTGCTCAGGGATTACTCTTGACTCCGTGCTCAGAGTTCACTTGGGGCGGTGCTGAGGATTGAGCCGGGGTCAGCTGACTGCCAAGCAAGTACTTACCCTGCTCCACTCTCTCTCCCCATCAAGTTATTGATCTTATTATTGCTGCCCTTATCAGGACAACTCGGGCTAGTGAGAATGGTCTGATTCAGCGCATTCCAGAGCAATCTGATTGCCACGCAACACTTGGCGAAGTTCCAAGTCTACTCCGCACCCAGATTAGAGATGATTAGAGTTGCTCCAATTTGGAAGAAGGCTGTTTGGGTTTTAATGTTTGGATGTGTTGGTTGTTGGTGCTTTTCTTGCAATTTAACTAATAATTGCTGTCAGTTCTGCCTTGTCATTACCAGTTTAGTTTGTTATGGGTTGTTTAGTTAAACCGCATGTATAATGATGCGTCTCTGCTTCGATTCCATGTGCACGGCCTGCAATTTCACGCTAATTAGACTCCTTCAAGGCACATATGTAGTTATCGCCTCAAATCTGCAACAACTGTTTCCCTATTGCCAAAGCAGATGTAGACAGTGCCCACCGCCCCCTACTCCACAAATAATTTGCTTTTTATCACTGACTTATTTTGCCACTGGAAAGTAAAAACTGAAAACTGGGGGTGAAACAGTGCAGATGTTTAGGGTTACTTTTCTTAATGGGGGGGGGGAATACCCTGCTATGCTCAGAATTTACTCATGACTGCATTCACAGATCACTCTTGGTTGGGCATAAGGGTCCACATGGGCTGCTGGGAATAGACCCAGGACACCCTGCCTACCCTAACCACTGTACTACCGCTCCAGCCCCAGCGTTCTTTTCTTGTTCCATTAAAGTGAAGCCATCAACAGAGATAGAGAACAGGCTGTTGAGGTGCCTGTCTTGCCTTGACCCGTTTGATCCCTGGTACCACATACGGTTGCCTAATAACCAGTAACCATGATCCCTGAGCACAGAGCCAGAAACAGCACCTGAGCACCACCTAGTGTGGCCTCAAACCACCCCCTATACATACACACAATTACAGCCATCAAAATAATGAAGATCAGGGCTGGAGCAATAGCACGGTGGGTACAGCGTTTGCTTTGCACGCGGCCGACACGAGTTCGATTCCCAGCATCCCATATGGTCCCCTGAGCACCGCCAGGAGTGATTCCTGAGTGCAGAGCCAGGAGTAACCCCTGTGCATCGCTGGGTGTGACCCAAAAAGCAAAAAATAATAATAATAATAATGAAGATCAGAGGGCCTGGACTTGAATCAGATAGAAATAATGGATTGAGGGCTGGAGCAATAGTACAGAGGGTGGGGTGTTTGCCTTGCACGCAGCTGACCTGGGTTCAATCCCTGGCACCCCATATTGTCCCCCAAGCACTGCAGAAGTGATTCCTGAGTGCAGAGCCAGTAGTAACCCCTGAGCATTGCCAGGCATTGTCCAAAAAATCCAAAAAGTAAAAACAATAATAGATTGAGTGTTGGGGACTATTCAGGACCCTGGACAAAAGAGGGCCCCGAAACCTTTGCCCTGGACAAACCGGAAAATTCCATTACCAGCGTTTGCATAACCTGAGGCACAGGTGCCCTTGTGACAAAGGAAACAGCTAAACTCAAGAAGTAAAAGTAGCCCAGGGCAGTTAACCACGAGACCCCAAGAGCCCCCAAAAGCCAGTAAAGTATAATGCCTTCCTTTACACTAAAAGCCTTGTACATTCCTCCTGACAGATGCTCCTGCCAGATAAACCCTTGTCTTCCCCTCCCCACTATTTCTCAACCGACTCTTAGAGAATATTGTAAGCCCACCAAAGTACGCCCTGAACTTTTCCTTATTTGGTCTGAGAAGACACTTCCCTGATGATTGACAACTCATGTACCAACCCCCTGCTAAGAAAGGTATAAAACCAGCATGGCTAGTAATAAAGATGCTCTTGATCAGCACATGTTGTCTTGAGCCCCTGTTTACTAACCTCACCAGTTTTATTTTCAGATCGGGACCGCTCATAGAACCCACCTAATTAGGAGCGCTTTCCACTGTTGTCTCTCTGCGGGCCGGAGAGATTTCGGGGGAACGTGCAATTGAGGGCTGGAGCAATAGCACAGTGGGTTGAGTGTTTGCCTTTCATTCAGCTGTCCCGGGTTCAATCCCGAGCATCCCATATGATCCTCTGAACCACGCCAGGAGTGATCCCTGAATGCAGAGCCAGAAGTAAATCCTGAGCACTGCTGGCTGTGACCCAAACCACTCCCCACAAAAAAAAGAGAAATAATGAACCAAAAGGAAGACATGAGTCCCAAGACAGCTCCGAGACACCAGTAAATCAAACAAGAACCCCAAGAACATTCCCTGCTCCAGCCCCCCTCTCCAAAGTATCAACACATCCCAAGAACTAAAATCCTAACCCATGTCCTCTCAAATGACTTTATTTCCCCAGTATGGGGAACTGTGAATGGGTCTGTGGTTCCTGCACCGCAGACCCCTTCTCCCGCCCAGCGGGCTGTCACAAGGCCTTCGGAGCTGCCATGTGTGGGCACCAGAGGCTGCTGCTCCTGGCCGGGGCTGGTTCTGGGGGAGCTTCCTCCCACAGAAGCACAGGGGCACGGAGCCCACCTCCAGGATGAGGCTGCACGGTGCAGGGGTGGAGGACTGGCTGGGCTTGGCCTGGGACTCAAACCACGTCAGATGGAGACAACTCCTGAAGTCCATCAAACAGGGCTCAGTCTGCCGGAGAGAACAGGTGATGGAGGCAGGAAGGGGAAACAGGAAAAAACGGGGAAGAGAGGGAAGGAGGGAAAACACCTAAGTTCTGAAGGAAATGAAGAGACAACAGTGGCCAGAGGGAGGGACAGGAACAGAAACCGGGGACGCCCAGATACAGCCTCGGGTGGGGACAGACACCCCAGATGAACCCTGCACACTGACCTCTGGGACTTGGAGGGGAGGGGGGCGGCGGCCCCCCTGGGGGCAGCATCGGGGAGCGGCTCAGGGCCTCCGCCACCCAGCCCAAGACACGGCTACAGTGCTGGACCTGCGGACCAAGTGCGGTATCAGGTCACCAGACTGCACCCGCCATGGCTCTACCTCCTCCTCACACTCCCTCACTCCGGCTGGGGTGATCACCTCTTGTTCGAGCCCTTTCAGACGCCGCTCATACTCGCGAATTTGTTTCAAATGCTTCAACGCCGTGTCTACCCTAGGAGCCAAAGGCATCAATCAGGCATGGGTATGCCATGCACCAGCTCCACCTCCTCCACCATGCAAGTCGCTCGCTCAGAGCTCTTCTAGCCTTCCCCGAACCTCGAGGGGTGCAGACCCCTCAGGCCCCTCGCCGGCCCTGGATTTTGCAAACCCCGCCCTTTGGCCAGACCCCACGCTCACTTCTGCGACGTGCGCTTCAGACGCTCAGAGTCGCTCTCCCGCTTGTCCCGCGCCCGAGCCAGCAGGAAATTCTCCTTCTGCACCGACTCCCACGTCAACAGCCTCCGCTCCGCTTCCTTGGTAAGGCGGACCCCTGGGGGCGAGGCCAGGAAGTTGGGGACATGCCCCCGAATTGGCCACACCCCCGCCGGCCCAGCCTCTCCACTGACCTGCTCCCAGGCCCCGCCCTAAGGTCAGGCCCCGCCCACAGCCAGCACAAGCCCCGCCCATTAGTGCCGCGGCTTCGCTTTGCCCTCGCAGCCCAGCTCTCACGGAAATGGAAGTCCGGGGAGGAGGGAGGCACGTTGGTCCGCCGCCTGCACAGGCGTCGGAAGAGAAGGCGCACATGGGAGATGACGATAAGAGGCGGGGCCAGTGCGGGACGAGAGTGATATTCCCGGATGAGGCTGTAGCGCTGCGTCTTCCAGTAGAGGTCGCTGTTTCCCTGTACCTTGCCGAAGGTGTGACTGCGGGGACCAGAAGGCAAACGTCAAGGGTGGTCCCTGTAGAGTAGGTGGGTTTTAAGTAGGTTGGGGGCAAGGCACCAAGGGCAGGTTGCAGGTGATATCGACTGGGACTCTAAGGCAGCAGGTTATAGTACAGAATAGATATAAAGTGAATAAGAAGTGCAGAGAGTCAAAGGTTGGGTGTTGGAAGTCAAGTGGGGCTGTGTTGTACTCAATAGGAAAAAAGTTAAACTCAGGCCCAAAAGTCAGCCAGTACACGAGGAGAATTAGAAAATCAAAATTAAAATCGAGATTTTGCCACAGCACTGACCTTATAGAAAGAGACACAATTATAAGCAAAGAATATCAACAACTGGTATAGTCCACCAATTGAGATAACCCAAATTCCTGGCAACATGCAAATTGCCCTGAACTGACACAGGACGAAATAGAAAACCTCAAAAGACCTACAACAAGAGATTGAATCATAAATTAAAAAAAAGAAACCTAAGGGGGCTGGAGTGATAGCATAGCGGGTAGGGCGTTTGCCTTGCACGTGGCCAACCCGGGTTCTATTCCTCCATTCCTCTCAGAGAACCCGGCAAACTACCGAGAGTATCACGCCCGCACTGCAGAACCTGGCAAGCTGTCACTGTCACTGTCATCCCATTGGTTCGAGCGGGCACCAGTAACGTCTCTCATTGTGAGACTTATTGTTACTGTTATTGGCATATCCATTACGCCCGGGTAGCTTGCCAGGCTCTGCTGTGCGGGCACAATATTCTCGGTAGCTTGCCGGGCTCTCTGAGAGGGGCGGAGGAATCAAACATGGGTGGGCCGAGTGAAAGGCGAATGCCCTACCACTGTGCTATCGCTCCAGCCCCTGGCAAGCTAACTGTGGCATATTCAATATGCCAAAACAGTAACAACAAGTCTCACAATGGAGACATTATTGGTACCCGCTTGAGTAAATTGATGAACAACAGAATGACAGTGCTACAGTGCAGTGCTACAGCAAAATCCAGTGGTTGTTTTGTGTTCTAATAAGCCTATTTCCATTTGATGCACTCTAGCCAGGGTTGAATTTACCAAATGAAATACGACGATCTTGTTCAATCTAAAAATCTGCATTGCCTCCTTCCCTCTCCCTACCCTCCTTTTTTACTTAAAATTTTTTTTTGCTTTTTTTGGGGGGAGGGGTCACACCCGGAGATGCACAGAGGTTACTCCTGGCTCATGAACTCAGGAATTACTCCTGGCAGTGCTCAGGGGACCATATGGGATGCTGGGAATCAAACCCGGGTCGGCCAAGTGCAAGGCAAACGCCCTACCTGCTGTGCTATCTCTCCAGCCCCAAAATATTTTTATGTTGTTTTTGATGGAGGTTGCTCTTTGTCAGTTATTGATTTCAGCCCTTCAAACTATTTGTTTCCACCTTAATAGTATTCACTATACTAACCACTCTTCAGGATCAGATGTGGAGTGGGTGATGACACAGTTATGTCCTCAAGATAAAATCTTAGTGAAAGACAAATAATTGTTCTTATGTTAGAAAAAAAAAAGACAATCTCTGGCCAGAGTAATAGTACAGCAGGTAGGGCATTTGCCTTGAGAGCACTCGACCCAAGTTTGATCCCTAGCAGCCCACTGGTCCCACAGTGCCCAGGAGTAATTCCTGAGTGCAGAGCCAGGAGTAAGCCTGGAGCACTGCCAGTCTCTCTCTCTCTCTCTCTCTCTCTCTCTCTCTCTCTCTCTCTCTATCTCTCTCTCTCTCTCTCTCACACACACACACACACACACACAGATCATCTCATCTCAACTGACACTGAGGCACAGAAAACTCATTGGAAAAGTATCAACACCCTGTCATGCTTAAAAGCATGACAAAAAAAATACTCGAGGACTGAGGGTGGATGTCTTAGCTTAAACAGCAAAATGCATGTCTTGCATATGTGAGATCTGCATTAAATCTCTGACACCACAATGAAAGAGAGTCAGAAAGACAAAAAGCTCAGAAAATAGAAATAGAAGAAAATTCAATCAAAATGATACAGAGCACTTATGAAGAAAGTCCACAGGCAACATCATAGGGACGAAAGCTGAAAGCCTCCTCCTAAAATGAGGAATGAGAAGTAAATGGCTACTTTCACCACTGTTATTGTCATTGTACCAGATTTCTAGAGGAAGGAAGGGAGGAAAGGGAAAGAGAGGGAGGGAGTAAGGGGCATTCAAATTGGAAAAGATGACATGAACTTGACATGGAACCCAGAGAAGGCAGTGATCATAAATGAATCCTGCAGAGTGCAGGGTACAAGATCAAGAAATGCATGGTCCCCCAGTAGCAATCCTCAAACACTCCTGGGAGTAGTGTCAGAGTATTACCAAACTACAAAAAATGTGCAGCCCAAACTACAAGAATACTTAAATAAAGATTTAAAACCGTTGAGACATACATACTACCCAGAAACTATATACAAATCTAATGCACTGTTTATCAAATTCCCACCGACCCTTGGTGGAAGTGAAAAAGCTAATCCTTAAATCCAAATGGAGGGGCTGGAGCAATAGCACAGCGGATAGGGCATTTGCCTTGCACGTGGCCGACCCGGGTTCGATTCCCAGCATCCCATATGGTCCCCTGAGCACCGCCAGGGGTAATTCCTGAGTGCAGAGCCAGGAGTAACCCCTGTGCTTCGCCAGATGTGACCCAAAAAGCAAAAAAAAAAAAAAAAAAAAAAAAAATCCAAATGGAATTGCATGAGATCCTAAACAACAAAAGCAATCTTGAAAATCAACGATGGGGGGGCTGGAGCGATAGCACAGCGGGTAGGGCGTTTGCCTTGCACGCGGTGGACCCGAGTTCGAATCCCAGCATCCCTTGTGGTCCCCTGAGCACCGCCGGGGGTGATTCCTGAGTGCAGAGCCAGGAGTAACCCCTGTGCATCGCCAGGTGTGACCCAAAAAAGCAAAAAGAAAAAAAAAAAAGAAAATCAACAATGGGGAACTGAAGCTATCGTACAGTGGGTACCGTTTTTGCCTTGCATGTGGCCAACCCAGGTTCAACCCATGGCATTCCATATGATCTCCTGAGCACCCAGGTGCTAGGGATCGAACAAAACAAACACACAAACAAAACTGAAAAAGAACAATGGTGAAGGACAAACATGTCCCTATTTCAAATTTTGTTCTAAAATCAAGCACTGTCTGGTATAGCCCACAAAGAGAACAAATACTACAAGCAAATATAGAAAAGATAGGTAAACTGAACTTGAACAAAATTGAAAAAGTTGGTGCATCAAAGGATTTTGTTTTATTCAATCAGCTTAATGGTTGAATAAATAGCGGTACTCCTACATTTTTAAAAAAGGACTTTTTGTTTTGTTTCTGTTTTGTTTTAGGGGCACACCTGACGATGCTCAGGGTTTACTCCTGGCTCTGGACTCAAGAATCACTCCTGACGGTGCTCAGGGGACCCTGTAGGGTCCTGGGGATAGAACAAAAGCTGGCTATTCACAAGGCAAGCGCTCTGTCTGCTGGACTATCACTTCAGCTCCACAAAGGATACTATTGATAAAAAGAAAAGAAAACCCACAGAATGGGAGAAAATCATCTATCATCAGAAGTTGGTATTGATAATATACATAAAGATGCGGGGCTAGAGTGATAGCACAGCGTTTAGGGCGTTTACCTTGCATGCAGCCAACCCGGGTTTGACTCCCAATATCCCATATGGTCCCCTGAGCACTGCCAGGAGTAATTCCTGAGTGCAGAGCCAGGAGTAACCCCTGTGCATTGCCGGGGGTGACCCAAAAAGAAAAAAAAACAAATATACATAAAGATGCTATGAGGGCAACCGCCACAGAGGCGGGGTGGGGCGGGGGATGGGATTGGGGGGTGGGAGGGATACTGGGTTCATTGGTGGTGGAGAATGGACACTGGTGGAGGGATGGGCTCTCAAACATTGCATGAGGGAAAAACAAGCACGAAAAGGTGTGAATCTGTAACTGTACCCTCACTGTGACTCACTACAAAAAAATTTAAAAAAATTTTTAAAAAGATGCTATGAGGGCGAGGGGGTGATGGAATGGTTAAAAGGCGGGATCCCTGGAACCACATGGTACCTTAGAAGGAACAAAAGCAACCCAACAACCAAACCAACAAATTAGAATTTAAATCACTCAACAACAAAGTGACAAAGAATTCAATTAAAAAACGGGCAGTGGAAGGGCCAGAGAGATAGTAGAGGAGATAAGGAGCTTGCCATGGGTTCTATCCCTGGCACCGCACATGATCCCTCAAGTGCCACCAGGAATGACCCCTGAACACTGCCAGGTGTACCCTCCACCCCCCCCCAAATAATAGTAAATTAAATAAAATGGACAGTGGATTTTAACAGACATCTCTCCAAAGAAGATGCACAAATGGTCAACAAGCACATAGAAATATGCTAAGCATTATTAGTCATTAGGGAAATTCAAATAAAAACCACAATGAAATACCAGTTCGTACCCACTAGACTGGAGATAATATTTGATTAAGGAAAATTAAAAACTATTGGCAAGGATGTGGAGAAATTGGAACCCCGATATATAGCTTGTGGGAACATAAAAGCATGCAGAAAATACTTTGGCAGCTCCTCAAAAACCTATCGTTGCATCACTGTGTAGCCCAGAATGTGCACTTTTGGGATAGAAACAAATCCCAAAGAAATAAAAACAGACAAAACCAGGAGCCAGAGCAAGAGTATAGCAGGTAGGGTGCCTGCCTTGTATGTGGTTAATCAGATTTGATTCCCAGCACCCCATATGACCCCTGAGCCTACCAGGAGTAATTTCTGAGTGTAGAGCTAGAAATAACCCTTGAGCATCTCTGACTATGGAAAAAAAAGAAAAAAGAAAAAAACAAACATATGCATAGCCATACTAGCACTTATTGGCTGATCCTGGTCCTAACCCTGGCACCACTTATGGACACCCAAGCACCACCAGGAGTGACCCCTGAGCCACACCAGGTAACATCCCAAAACAACAACTGACTTAAGAGATAGTAAAGCAGGAAAGGTGCTTGCCTTGCACACGACCAATCCTGGTTGAATCTTGGGCATCCCATACAGTCCCCCGGGCTCACCAGGAGTGATTCCTTAACGTAGAGCCAGGAATAACCCCTGAGCACTGCTGGGTGGGCCCAATTCCCCTCCCCTAAGCAACAACAAAGAATCTTGGTGGGGAGAAGGGTCAAGATGGGATCAAGAGTCATCGGGGGCCGGAGCGATAGCACAGCGGGTAGGGCGTTTGCCTTGCACGCGGCCGACCCGGGTTCGATCCCCGGCATCCCATATGGTCCCCCAAGCACCGCCAGGAGTAATTCCTGAGTGCAAAACCAGGAGTAACCCCTGAGCATCGCTGGGTGTGACACAAAAAGCAAAAAAAAAAAAAAAAGAGTCATCGGAATGTCAAAAGTCACGCTGGATAAAATTGATCTCAGAGTCTTAAGGCCTCACCTGAACATGGCAATGAGTAAATTGAGCAGCAGGATGTTGGCCACGAGCAGGAAGACGATGAGGAGGAGCACCACTAGCCAGTTGGCATAAGAGGAGACACAGGAGCCTGCCCGGACCCCCTCTGGGCGTGCCCAAAATCCTGGGTTCGAGGAGCAGTTGACATGGTCCATTAAGGAAGCTGTGAAGGGAGACAGATTCAGCAGAGATCCAGAGAGGGGCAGAGACGCAATAAGGCAGGTTCAGGGCCTCAGAACAAGAGGTGCAGAGACCAGGGACAGGGTCAGAGGGGCTCATCCTCCTCACCGTCCATCTCCTCCTGGGGGATCTGCCCAAAGATTTGCAAGTATGGTCGATAGAAAACGCGGCGCAGGATGCTGGGGAGATCACGGTCCAGAGGCCGAAGGAGCCCCTCCGTGGCCACCCCGTAAGCAACTAGCCACACGCCCAGGAAGAAGAGGAAGAAGAAGACATCCTTCATCTGCAGGAGACATCCTTCATCTTCATCTGCTCGAGAACAAGCCTGGCCCAGCCCTTCCCCGGCTTGCCCCTACCACTCTTGCTAAGCCCCGCCCTTACCCAGCCTGACCCGCCCTCCCTGGTTTGTCCCCTCCCGCCAAGCCCCGCCCTTCCCTGGCTTGTTCCCACCCCTCCGGATAAGCTCCGCCCACCCCACCCTGGCCCCGCCCTTCCTTGGCTTGTTCTCACCCTTCCAGCTAAACCCCGCCATTCCCTCGCTTGTCCCCACCCCTCCCGCTAAGCCCCGCCCTTTCCTGGCTTGTCCCCCCCAGCTCTCCCTTTAAGCCCCGCCCTTCCTGGCTTGTCCGCACCCCTCCCGCTAACCGCCCCCACATTCCCTGGCCCCGCCCCACCCGCTAAGCCCCGCCCCGCCCCTCACCATCTTGTTCACAATGACGATCTTGGGCCCCAGTTGCTTGTTGACTGTAAAGATGTGCAGCAGTCGCAGTGTGAAGACCATGAAGTCCAGGCAGAGGACAGTACGGCCCAGATCATACAGACCCGGGGTTAGCCTGGGGTGCGGAACACGCACAGGGGTCATAGGTCACAGAATGCCAAGGGAAACGGGTTTTCCCAACATCAGATGTGGAGGTTCGCTCAGTGCCAAACCAACACCCATTAGCTTCTGCTTGGATGGACGATGAACGGAGCACAAGGCTGGCAGGTGCTCACAATTCTCAAGTTGAGAAATCTGCTGGAATATTCTAACAGCCTATGAAAGGTAAAATACAGAGTTCCAGCAAAGAAGAAAAATGACCTAACTAGGGACTGGAGAAATAGCACAGCGGTTAGGGCGTTTGCCTTGCAGGCAGCCGACCCAGGTTCAATTCCCAGCATCCCATATGGTCCCCTGAGCACCACCGGGGGTAATTCCTGAGTGCAGAGCCAGGAGTAACCCCTGTGCATCTCCGGGTGTGACCCAAAAAGCAAAAAAAATTAAAAAAGAAAAAGAAAAACAACCTAACTAGGAAAGCAGAGAGAAGATGGTTCTCAATTCACAGGAAAAGAGAGAGAGATAGAGCAATACAGCAGCCCCTATGATGGAAATAAAATTTCTTCCTGGGGCCAGAGAGATAGTACAGTGGGTAGAGCAATTACCTTACACGGGGCTGACCAGGGTCCCCAGCACCCAATATGGTCCCCTGGCCCTACCAGGGCTGATCCTTGAGTGCACAGCCAAGAAAAAGCCCCAAGCACCGCTGGATGTGGTCCAAAAAGAAAAAAAAATCCTGTTTTTATTTTATTGTGAGTTCTTTGTTTTTTAATTTTGGGATGCTGTCAGAGATGGGACCACGCCTGCACTCTGGCCTATTTATGAATGTTTTAACTCTAGGTGAGGTAAAAAATAGAGACCAGGGGCTGGCGCAATAGCTCAGCGGGTAGGGCGTTTGCCTTGCATGTGGCCGACCCGGGTTCGATTCCCAGCATCCCATATGGTCCCCTGAGCACCGTCAGGGGTGATTCCTGAGTGCAGAGCCAGGAGTAACCTCTGAGCATCGCCGGGTGTGACCCAAAAAGCAAAAAAAAAAAAAAAAATAGAGACCAGAAGCTGGAGAGGCAGTACAGGGGGGAAGATGCTGCAGGGGCTGTGGCGCTCTCACTTGAACCCTAAGGTGGATGTCGGATAGGGAGGACACTGGACACCGCCTCAGTTCTGCAAGATGGGGACATGGTGCTTTCTACTGATGTTGCTGTCTGAAGAGTCGGGACAGGACCCTCTGCCCACCAGAAAGGCCCGAAATATCCACGCCCATACCCAGGGATGGAGGGGTCAGAGGTCACCAAGGTGAGGGCATCAGGTGTCAGGGGTTACTTACCGGCAGCCTACGCCCAGGAGGAAGCAGGTGAGGGCCACCAGGTCACACTGGTTCCACGTGTCACTGAGGTAGAGGTGTAATCGGTGGCGTAGCGGGGCCCGGCCGGGACTGGGGCCCTGCCCGTGGGAGGCCAGGTTGCCCCAGCCGCCCCCCAGCCCCTGGCGGAACTCCTCACAGAGCAGCGTGAAGGCCCAGAAGTAGAGCAGCAGCTCCAGGGGCCCCGGGGGCTCGGGCCCGAAGTCTACGAGCAGCACCCGGGCAAAGAGCAGCAGGAACAGGAGGTAGCTGACCACGTTGCCCAGGAAGGCCGTCACGGGGGCCCCCCAGAACTGGGACCAGCACCGCAGGCGTGGGGAGCAGTCTCTGCGTCTGGATGGCTGTAACACCCCCAACGTCATCTTCTCGGGGGCCTCAGGTGGCCTAGGGGAGGAAGGGGAGAGGGGAGAGCTCAGCCTGACCTCTGAACTTGGCCCTCAGCTGATGATGACTTTAGTGCTGTATGCCTCCTGCAGCTCCCTGATTCTGCTTGGTTCAGGGGCCACACCTGGTTGTGCAGATGGGGCTGTTTGGCTCTGGACAGTGTTGGGGATGAACCAGGATCTTCTATGTGCAAGACAAGTGCCTTCTCCCCCCCTAATCTGGCCCCCATCTCTCCACACCATTTCCTGACTTTGTTTTTGGGGTTCCACCCCGTGGTGTTCAGGGCTTACTGCTGACTCGGTGCTCAAGGATCACTCCTGGTGGTTATAGGCGACCACATGCAGTGCTGGGGATCGAACTTGGGTTGGCTATGTGCAAGGAAGCATTTTACCCACTGGACTATCTCTCTGGCCATCGCCTTGACTTTTTTTTTCCTTTTTGGGTCACACCCGGCAATGCATAGGGGTTACTCCTGGCTCATGCACTCAGGAATTCCTCCTGGTGGTGCTCAGGGAACCACATGGGATGCTGGGAATCGAACCCGAGTCGACCGCATGCAAGGCAAACACCCTAATCACTGTGCTATCGCTCCAGCCCCTCTTCTTGATTTTTGATCCCCTGTTTTTTGATCCTCAGAAATCTCTTCCCCTTAGGACTATTGAGCTGAGAAAAGGGGTCCCTCATGCACTGTTATCGGGAGAATAAATTGGTGCAGCTGCTTCAGGGGAGCCAGTGTGAAATTTTCTTGGGGAGCTTAGCACAGAACTCCCATAGAATCCAGGAAGCCCACCTCTGGACTTGGATCCGAAGAACGAGAAAACTCCCATGCAGAGTGCCCCCAGGCCTCCAGTGTTGAATGCAGCACCAGTCCCAGCAGCTAAGTTATGAGAACAGCCCCAGTGCCTGCCGGGAGACCCCAGCTAAAAAAGAGGCAGTTTATGGGCAGAGAGGAATTCAGCTCTAAAAAGGAAGAGATGAAAGTGTGCCATTTTTAGCCAAATGGAAGGAACTCAAAGACTGCATGAAACAAAATAAATCAGAAGGAAGAAAGAGAAGTAGTGGATGATTCCACCCCTGTGGGCAACATAAGAAAATGAAGCAGACGAACAGACAAAATAACAAGAAATAAAATCAGTGGAAGAGGAGAGAGAGCTCCCTGGCTGGGGTGCAGGCTTTGAATGTGGGAGACGCACGACGATTCCCGACATCACTTGGTCCCCCCGGCACTGCCTGGAGCAACACCAAGCACAGAAGTCTGAATAGTTCAAAAGAGGAAGGAAGGAGGAAGGGAAGGAAGGAAGGAAGGAAGGAAGGAAGGAAGGAAGGAAGGAAGGAAGGAAGGAAGGAAGGAAGGAAGGAAGGAAGGAAGGAAGGAAGGAAGGGAGGGAGGGAGGGAGGGAGGGAGGGAGGGAGGGAGGAAGGAAGGAAGGAAGAAAGGAAGGGAGGGAATCTGCTCATCCGGCCTAGTTTTCTCAGATACCACTACCAGCTCTCTGGCCAGGCAGCCATATTTGGTGTCAGAAATTTTGCTGTGGTGGGTGAAAAAACAAAGCAGCTCCCCATCGGGAATCTGACATCTTGAATCTGCGCACAGAATTCCTGGCCCCCCATGACCACCAGCCTCCCAGGATGTGCTACACCACAGTCACAAAGACTGAAGACAAATTGAAAACCAAGAATGTCTGGGGTTCAAATCCCAGCCTGACCACTTACCAAGTTCCAGATCTGAGGCCAAGGAGGTAATGCCTCAGTTATTTCATCTGTAAAATGGGGATAATCATGGCCTCTCTAGCCAAGCATTGTTAAGAGAATTAAATGAACTGACCGGAAAGTGTCAATTTTCCAGTACCTCAACTACCATCTTGGTCTCACATATATGAGAAAGCATGAAGTGAGGGCACACATGAAGCCTAACACTGGCACCTTCTTTCAGCAGTCCAAGTTTTGTCTTTGTCTTCTCCTATCTTGATAAATATTTTGTATTTTCTGTGCTCTGTCTCCAAGAAATTATGTTGACATATATATTAAAGTTTGACTGGTCTCATGTGGTATGCAATAAGTTTTACAGATTTCTGAAAGTCTGGAAGTTTGTGCTTGTAACAGTCACCATAAAATTTTTTTTCTCCTGAGAGAATGAGGGTAAAGACCTCTCCTTTGCCTCATAACGAGAGATGAATGAAAGCAGCAGGGAGCTATGTAGGGATTAAGGGACATCTGCCAACCCTGGGTTTCAAGACTCCGGCACCATATGCGGTCCCCCAAGCACAGAGCCAGCCCCTGAGCACCACCTGGTGTGGCTCCAAGCCCACCCACACCCCAAGAAAGAGAAGCAAATGGATTCCCAAGGAGGGCCTACTTAGTAGCAAAAGCGAGAGTTGGGCATTTTGGAAACTTCTTCAGTTTTCAGAAACCATGTTCTGTTGAGGCGCACTGGACCTGCAGCTGGCTCCCAGCTTCGGGTGCTCCTCAGGCCACCCAGGATCCTCCCATGGAGGCACTTACCCCACAGGCGCTTCCCCGTTGATGCCCTTGTCCACGTCAAACTCCAGGTCCTTCTTCGTGGACTCCTCTTCTGACTTCCTGCACGTTGGAATCAGAGTGAGAAACAGAGAAGGGAAGGTGGAGATGAACTCTCTCCCTCTCTCTTTCTCTCTTACTCTCTCTCTCTCTCTCTCTCTCTCACACACACACACATACACACACATACACACACACACACACACACACACACACACACAAGCAGGGTCTGGCAATGGTCCGGTAATTAGTTGACCTCCTTGCCAACATGAGACCATGAGTTCAATCCCGGATACAAGAGGATGTACTGAGCTTGATCCGGGCAGCTCTGTTCTCTGTGCTCTGCAAACCACCAGTGATTTCTGGTCATGCCACTGCTACGTGTATCAGCACCATAGATACATGCTGTAGTCTCCAACAAGCACCCCCAAGAAAACATGGACAAAGGACCGCAACCGGAAAGTAAGACGCCCCCCTCCTCTCCAAAAGCATGCATGTGAGCACCAAAGCCACCCTCGGTGAGCAATAGCAGAATGTGTGAAAGTCCCCCTAGCCAGAGTGTACCCCAGCAAACACCACGGCTGAGCATGCAAACACCATATCCGGATGTGAGATCCCCAGTGAGCAACACCAGCGCATGACAAGTACCGGGCGTGCAGATCAGGCATCACGAGAAGGAAAGGAAGGGGAGCTCTTCCCAAAGAGTCATGGCCAATAGGTAGCAGAATTGCCTCACCAGGAGATCCCCAGGGAACACCTCAAAAAGCTCACCCCAAGAACGTGCAGGGGCAACGCCAAGTAGAAAGAGCCAGAAGGAGAAGCTGAGCACCTGCTCCTGAGCGAGCTAACTCCCCGGGGACTGACCTGAAGGTGATGAGGTTGGTGAAGATGAGTGGGGGGCAAAAGAAGGCGAGAACCAGGGCCCAGATGGGGGTGGTGCTGTCCATCTCCCCCCACCACTTCTGCGTCAGCAGAGACTGTGGGGTGCAGGGAGAATTAGGAGCCTGAGTCTCCCCAGAGACCCTTCCCGAAGACCCCAGACAAGGATCCACGTCCCACTGCAGAGCACAGAGCAAGTGCTCAATGTTGGGGTGGGGGTCACACACCAGAAGACCCCAGACAAGGATCCATGCGCCACAGCCGAGCACACCGGGTGGGGACAGGGGGAGTTCCATGGCCAATGTTACTCAGAGAAAGAGCGGGGGGCTCAGCTGAATATTTCCACAGATTAGTTCTACCACCCATTACACCTCCAGGGACACAGATTTCAGTCTCTCCTCCTCTCCCACCCATGATACACGCAGGGAGGTTAAGAAAGGAGCCCAGTTGGAATTCATGAGTTTTAGCCACTGTTCAAAGCAAAGACCTCCGGGTCATCATTTGATGACCCCACGGGTGAGGGTGGACTTCCTGGTGTGGTAAGTTGGACTTCCTGCTGGATGGGTGGGACTTCCTATTAGGTAGATGGGACTTCCTGTCCTGAGGGAGCCACTCAGAGCCTCTATCAGGGTGCTGAGAAAGTTTACAAATGTTCAGGCAGCAGGAGAGTGCCTGGGGAAGAATGGGAGGATTTCCTGTAGGAAGGGAGGGGTTTCCTGAGCCAGAATTCTTCTAAAGCAAAGGGAATGGTTAGATGTCATTCGAACTGTGCAATGAAGGACCCCAGACGGAAATGGAAGGGATCTGGTCCAGACCTCTCAAGAAAGAGGCACGTTTTTGGGTTTTTTTTTGTTTGTTTGTTTGTTTGTTTGTTTTGCTTTTTGGGTCACACCCAGCAATGCACAGGGTTATTCCTGGCTCATGCATTCAGGAATTACTCCTGGCGGTGCTCAGGGGACCCGATAAGATGCTGAGAATCAAACCCGAGTCAGCCCCAGAAGAGGCACTTTGCAATGATGAGTTGGGGAGACACTTTCTGGAAGCACAGCCTTCCTGAGAGAAGCAGGGGGCTCAAAGCAGGAATGCCTCTCAAGCCCCGAAACCCCTGCCAACATATACACACTAGCCAGGGCTGCTGCTTTTCCGGAGTCCCCAGGGCCCAACCCAGGGTTCTTCCAATGCTCACCTGAACCCCATCCTGGGCAAAGAAGGCCCGGGAGTCAGCCTGCATGGCCAGCTGGAGGCAGGTGGCGTTGCCCCAAAGTGGGCAGCGGCGCAGAAGGAGGCGGGCGGCCCGGGCCTCACTGCTGCGGTAGCACTCACCGAAGAGATCTGGGGGCAAGGAGGGATGTGAGCGAGAGCCCAGTGATGCGGGAGAGACGGGAGGTCACACCCTTTGCCCCCGGGGACCCAGGCCCCACGCACCCACACCCAGTCCTTCAAACTTGACGGCTAGGTCCTTCCTCCGCGCGGCCTCCTCAGCCTCGGCCTCCAGGCGCGCCAGCACTCGCAGCAGCAAGCAGGCCCCCAGAGCCGAGGCCACGGCATTGGAGCCCTGGAGGGGAAGAGAGTAGCGTGAGGCTCGGGCCCAGGGCCCAGGGCGGGGTTCCCAGGAAAGGGGGGACAGGAAGGGGAAGGCCCGGATCAGGTGAAGGGATGGAGCCAATCAGAGGTGAACCAGGGTAAGAAGTAACTGAGGGTGCAGGTTAGGTGGGGGGAGAATCTAAGAGGCACTGGGCACCTGGTGCCAACCGGGGGGGCCGTGAGAGGGCTTAGGGAGCAGAGTTAGACCCAGAGCTGCGGTTAGAACAACAGCCAAAGTGACAGATCAGGAGCGAGGCAGATGTCACCTAGTCGGGCGGAGAGTGGAGAAGCCCCAACACCATCCTGCAGAAAAGCCTAAGGAAGTTGGCAAAAGCTGGCAGAATGGAGGCTTGCAGAGCTCTGGAATTTACTACCAAACAACGCTGCCTGGAGAAAGAAAGGGCAAAGTTGGAGCAAAGGGAGCACGGAGAGTTGCTAAGAAATCTCTGCGGCCATTGCCAAAGGTCCAGCCCCCAGTCCCAGGATGGTGGGGCAGCTGGCTGGTGGGACCGGCCCTCAACTCCCCGGAGGAATAGCTCCTGGCTTCAGCAGGCTTAGATGTACCTTCCAAGTAGGTGAAAGCATATCCGGAAAAGGAAGGAACCAATAGAGCCAGAGAATAACAGTTACAGGAAACAAGAACTCTGCTAGGCAGTTAGATCAGGGATGATTTGGGTGGTGCACGGGCATACGGAAAAAGACGGGGAATGAGGGGTGGGAACAGAGAAGCCAAGCAAAAGTGCTAGTTTGGGGTTTTGGGTTTGGAGCCACATCCGGTGATGCTCAGGGCTTACTTCTGGCTCTGCACTCAGGAATCACTTCTGGCGGTGCTCAGGGGACTCTTCCAGGGTGCTGGGGATCAGCCCCAGGTTGGCAATGTGAAGGCAAGGCCCTCCCCACTGTGCTATCACTCCAGCCCTGGAGCCCTAACTTCAGGGCCAGTGTCCAAACCTAACTTCCAACAGAGTCAAAGCCAAATGGGTTGTGAGAAAAGATCTCACACAGTTTGAGGGCCTCACCCTATGTTACAAGAAAATTCACTCTGTAGGCTCTTGCCCTTTGATAAACCCACAGGGGCATTGGCAGGGGTCGGGGGAGGAGGGTGGGCCCACGCTGTCCTAACTCTCCACCTCTCCAGACCATCTTCTACTTTTTTTTTTTTTTTGCTTTTTTGGGTCACACCTGGCAATGCACAGGGGTTACTCCTGGCTCTGCACTCAGGAATCACCCCTGGCGGTGCTCAGGGGACCATATGGAATGCTGGGAATCGAATCTGGGTCGGCCGCGTGCAAGGCAAACACCCTACCCGATGTGCTATCGCTCCAGCCCCCATCCTCTACTTCTGAGGGTAAATGCTTACTCTGCTAGTTCATGCTCAGCACGGAATCCTTTTAGGAAAGACAGAATCAGCACTAGGGCCAAGAGAGGGGCATTTGCCATCCACACTGCCAACCCGGGTTCAATCCCCAGCACCTCACAGGGTGCCCAAACCTCATCAGGAGTGATCCCTGAGCACAGAGCCAGGAGTCAGCCCTGAGCACAAAATGGTGTGGCCCCCAAAAGAAAACAAAAGTAGAAAAGACGGCTTTGATATGAAGCCCATCGAAACAGTGAGAGTTTGGGGTTCTTCCTCCCCTACCCCAACATGTCAGGAAATCTCTTTGAAGTCACTTACTGATCGCTAAGTAGAACAATACAAATGGTGGCCACACACATGTGGTATCAGCCACACGCCCTGGAGTGGAAGCTAAGATGGTTTCTAGAAAGGCCATTGCAGAGTATTCAAGGTTGTCCAGGTTTCAATGCCAAATTCAGAAGTTTGCCCACAACTTCCAAAGATTTATATTTACTAGAGAAGCGACTAACAGGCTTAAAACAAAGCCTGGACAAAGAACTACAGGAATCCAGGAGAATGAGATCTCACACACACAGAAAGTAAAGAAAGAGAAACCCCGGACCTGGGGACAGGACAGCCACCCAAAGGAAAAATGTCCTCAAAGGGGCTGGGATGTGGCTCAGTGTGTGTGCAACCCAAAGGAGCAAGAGGCCGTGGGTTCAAGTCCTGGCAGAAGAGACAGTGAGAGAGAGATGCACCCGCGGCTTCCGCAGTACTTAGAAGCCATTCAACCTTTATGTGTTTAGTCTTATAGTTTTTGTTTGGGGGCCACACTCTGCCGTGCTCAGGGTTACTCCTGACTCCGTGGTCAGGGATCACTCCTGCTGGCGCTTGGGGGACCATGTGGGGTGCCAGGGATTGAACCAGGTTAGCCACATGCAAGGCAGGTACCCTGCTTGCTGTGCTCTCATCTGGACAAAGAATGTTTTTTGTTCTTGTTGTTGTTTTGCTTTTTGGGTCACGCCCGGCTATGCACAGGGGTTACTCCTGGCTCGGCACTCAGGAATTACTCCTGGCAGTGCTCAGGGGACCATATGAAATGCTGGGAATCAAACCAGGGTTGGCCGCATGCAAGACAAATACCCTACCCCCTGTGCTATCGCTCCACCCCCAAGAATGGTTTTATTTTGTCGGGGATCTGCCAACAAATTTATAGTTAAGGGAAAGGCGGGTTACCAGAGTGCATAATATGACAGAAAGGCCGCAGCTGCGGTGGGAGTCCCATTGGGAAGATAGGACGGGACAGGAGTCAGGGTGACCAGAGGGTTCAGAGTTTCTTTCCTTTGGGTTTTATCTGTTTGGGGGCTACACCCGGCAGTGCTCAGAGGTTACTCCTGGCTCTGCACTCAGGACTCTCTCCCAGCGGTACCTGGGGAACTATGTGGGGTGCCGGGAATCAAACCCGGGTCTGCCGCGTGCAAGGCCAGCGCCTTACCCGCTGGACTATGTCTCTGAAGGATCCTTTCCTTTGGAGGCTGGTGGATAATAAGGAGGCGATGCAGGCGGGAGTAGATCGGAGCTAAGGTCAGCACTCACCATCTCCCAGAAGTACACGGCCATCTGAGCCCTGTTCAGTAGCAGAGCCCAGAGGAGCAGGTCACTCCAGGGTGCCTGCCCGAGCACAGCGTCCAACCCGAGTTCCAAATGGGCATTGTCGGAGAGCAGGCAGGTCTGTGGGCGGGGGGCGTGGTGAGAGTTGGCCCCGCCCAACACTGGCCCCGTCCCATGTGGCCACGCCCAGGGCACGCCCCTCCACGCGAGAACACGCCCCCCAGTCCTCACACTCTCCCTGCAGGCATGGTCCCGGTGGGGGTCGCTGGCGTCCGGCGCGCGGTATTTGGGCGCACAAGTCTCCCCCAGCAGCAGCCGCAGCAACTGCCCCACGTCTGGGGGTTGAGGCTCCACAGATGGTTTAACAATTTGGGTTTTGGTGCCCGCGCTGTGGGACACCTGGTCCAGGAGACTGCGGATGAGTGAGTTAGGGGGCACCGCACTGTAGAGCTGGGCCAGCCGCGCTGAGGTCAGGAAATGGCCTAGGCTGAGTCCATGCGAGATGAGCAAGCGCACAAAGTCTGGTCGGTCATTGAGCAGGGCGTCCATGAGGGAGGCCTCCAGATGGAAAGACTGGAGGGGGCGGTGGCAGGATGCATGGTTGGGAGAGAAGAGGTTAAGGACAAGACACGGGGGCGGGGGGGGGGTGTTGATGGATGGATGGATAGATGGGAGATGGAAGGGTGGATGGATGGATAGGGAGGGAGGGCTAGGTGAGGGATAGAGGAAGGGTAGATGAGCATGGAGGGATGAATGGAGGGGTGGGTGAATGAGTAGGAGTGAATGAATTAGTTGGGGTGAATGGATGAATGGGGGATGAAGGAGTGGATGAATGGATGGAATGGCAGAATGCGATGGATTGAGTGGGTGGGTGGGGGTGGATTAATAGATGGATGAATGGATGGATGATGGATGGATGAAAGAATGGATAGATGGATGGAAGGATGAAGGATGGATGCATGGATTTATAAATGGTTGGAGGGAAGGAAGAATAGATAGATGGATGGGGTGGGGTGAATGGATGGGAGGTTGAGGGTGGAGAGGTGGGGATGGCAGGAGGGGATGCAGGGATGGACGCATGAATGGGTGGGAATGAATGAGGAAAGAGGACACAGGATGCAGTGGACAGATGGACTGTCAGTTAAGGGATAACTGCCTAGGTCATAATGAAAGACAGGACCAGATGCTGAGGCCGGGGCAGGAAGAGAGTGTATCTCCTTGCCAGGATCCCCAGCCCCTAGGCCCCCAGTCCCTTACCCGCCACTGGATGTCACCCCGAAAGAGTTCACTCTGAGCAATGTCCACACGATTCCAGGCCACAGCCAGACGCAGCTCATCCAGGTAAGCTGACGCCTCAGAGGTCCCGCAAGCTGCAGGGGAATGGAGGGAGAGTTAAATCAGGGGAGGGTGGAAACACAGTCTGTTTTGCTTTTCTTTGGATGCCTGACAGTAAACCTTGTACCAGCCAGAGGAGGGGGATCAGGAAAAGCATCTGGAAGTTGTTTTTTTTTTTTGGGGGGGGGATTGGGTCATATCCAGCAGTACTCAGGGCTTACTCCTGGTTCTGTGCTCAGGAGTCACTCATATCGGTGTTTGGAAGATTCTTCATGGCTCAAAGCAGAGTCAGCAAAGCCAGCACTATCATCCCCTCCTGTCCCCCAGAGTCCACTTTTCTTTTGGTCTCCACATTCTCTACATGTGGTACTAAAGTGCAGAAGGGACTTTTGCCTCCTTTTAAGCATCCCTAGAATGAGACTCACAGAGCACCCAGCGGGGTGGAGAGGCACCAGGGTCTCTGGGGAAAGCGGCGTTAGTATTCCCCTGCCAGATCCATCTCAATCAGGGAGTGCTTTCAGAAACTACACAGACCATCTGCAGCCTCACTTTCTTTTCTTTTTTAAAAAATTTATGTATTTATTTATTGATTGATTTTTGGGGGTCACATCTGGCGATGCACAGGAGTTACTCCTGGCTCTACACTCAGGGATCACTCCTGGCGGTGTTCAGGGTACCATATGAGATGCTGGGAATTGAACCCGGGTCGACCGAGTGCAAGGCAAACACCCTAACCGCTGTGCTATCACTCCAGCCCCTGCAGCCTCACTTCCTTATCTGCAAAATGGGAATCATGAGGGACTGAGAACCTGGTGCCCAGCAGGAGCGGAAGGAGGGGCTGGAAACCAAGGACAGGAGATGAGGCACTTGCCCTATATATAACCCCGGAACCAGCCCCAGTGCTTCATGGTCCTTTCAGCACTGCTGGGAGCAGCCCCTGCACAGAGCAGGAGTAGCCCACCACCACCCCAACCACTGCCTAAAACAAAAACAAGTCAAAATCCAGAAGCAGGGTCAGAGTGATAGTACAGCAAGGGGGATGTTTGCCTTGCACATGGCTGACCCAGGTTCGATTCCTGGCATCCCATATGGACTCCAGGCACCTCCAGGAGTAATTCCTTTTTTTTTTTTTTTTTTTGCTTTTTGGGTGTCACACCTGACAATGCACAGGGGTTACTCCTGGCTCATGCACTCAGAAATTACTCCTGGTGGTGTTCAGGGGACCATATGGGATACTGGGAATAGAACCCGGGTCAGATGTGTGCAAGGCAAACGCTCTACCCGCTGTGCTATTGCTCTAGCCCCCTTCAGGAGTAATTCCTGAGTGCAGAGCTAGGAGTACCTCAGCGCATCGCCAAGTGTGCCCCGCCCCCAAAAAAACAAAATTCTAGAAGCAAGGGCCAAGAGAGTTAGTACAGCAGGGTAGGTGCTTCTTTTGCATGTAGCTGACCTGGGTTCAGTCCCCGGTACCCCAGAGAGTCCCCAGGTCTACCAGGAGTAAGTTCTGAGCATTGCTGGGTGTGGCCCAAAACAATACAACAAAAATTGTTAATAAAAATAAATTTAAAAGACTTGAAAGAATGAATTAACTGCCCGGCCTTGGAAAGACTTCAAAATCGAGGTGAGATATAGGTCAGAGTGATGGCACAGTGGGGAGGGCCTTTGCCTTGCATGTAGCCGACCCAGGTTTGATCCCAGGTACCCCATTTGGTTCTCGGAGCCAGAAGCAAACTCTGAGCACAACAGGTGTGGCCCCAAAACCAAAACCAACAAAAAGAAAAACTGACCTGGGACAGGAGGAGAATCTGGGGTTCCAATTTCTTACCCTTCACAAGGGCCTTTAAAACGATGGTCTCAAATTCTTCAGGGCCATCCTCAGACGAATAGACGGTCAGCAGTTCCTTCCGGGTCATGATCCGTTCCACCTGGAGAGCATGACGATCAGCAGCGCAGCTCGAAATGTCCTGACCCTGTCAGAGCTAGGAGACCACGCCCTACCCCGCAACTCCAAGACATAGGTGTCTGTCTGGTTGCTCAGCGCCCTCCCCCCAGGATCTGGGTGCCCTGAGCCAGCCTCCTGGACACTCATTCACCCTTTTCCCTCCACTCCAGGCCTCCGTGTCCCCCACACCATGTCCCCTGCTCCTTCCCGTCTCAGGATGCAGAGTTAGGGTCTTCCTTGCCCTCAGCGTCGTACCTGAGCCAGAAGGACTTCAGGGTCCCCTTTGGGGAAAAAACGCTTAATCCGATCACAGGCATCGCTGTATCTGCCGCCCCCGCCTCCAGGAGCCATATCTTCCAAGATCTCAGCCAGGCAGTCGGCAGCGCCCCCAGATCCGGCCACCAGGAGGCAGGGGAGCTGGGCCTGGGTGGCGTCCTCTATCCGCTACCAGAGAAAGAAAGAAGGGCTCAGGCTGGGAAGGAGAGCATGCATGAGTCCAGATGCCCAGATCCCTTCTCCCCCCAAGACTCAGAACCCGAGTCTGGGCCCCCCGGTCCCTCCCCGCTCGGACAAAGATCTAGAGACCCCCATACCTTCAACATCTTCTCATCGCCATCGATCAGGAGCAGGAGGACAGGGATGTCAATTCCAGTCCCTGGGACGAGAAAAGTCGCAGGCTCGACCCCTCGGGTGAGCCTTTGCAGGGACTACATTTCCCAGAGGCCCCCGGGGCAGGCAGCGCCTCTTTCCCATCTTCCTGGGGACCGCCGGGTTCGGAGCGCGGGAATGTTGATTCCCAGGGGAGAAGGCGACCGGGGATGGATTCCCGGATTCCTGAGTGGAGCAGATGCTGGTGGAGTGAGTCAAGCTTGACCTTGATTAGCTACTCCGAAACCAGGAGCCGGGGAAAGTCCAAATAGCAAGTTGGACCAATAACCATGTCGTAAAACAGACTTTACTTCCTCCATTAAACTGGAATCAGGGGTTGGAGCGATAATACTTGTCAAAGGGCGTTTGCTCTGCACACGGCCAACCGGGGTTCGAGCTCCCATATGGCCCCCACGCCTGTCGGGACTAAGCCCTGAGTATTGCCGGGTGCGGTCCCAAAACAAATTTTTTTTTTAAAAAGCACCTGAAACTTTAAAAAGCACAAAAATTGGGATTAAGGGCCGGAGCGATTGCATAGCGGATAAGGCGTTTTTCTTGTACACTGCCGACCCAGGTTCGATCACTAGCATCCCATATGGTCTTCCCCCAACCCTCCGCCCAGCACGGCAAGGTAGAGAGTGAGAAGTAACCCCTGAGCATCGAAGGGTGTGGCCCCAAAACCAAACATCAAAATAAATTGCTATCATGATCACATTGTCACACTTGACACACATCCATGAGCTTGAAGCTAATGCATGCATTTGAGAAAATAATGAAATGAAAATGGGTGTCTTTTCTAAAAATGCCTAAAGAATCAGAGTTATTGATTTGAAGAAAACATGATTTATTGCCTCAGATAGTCAGAGAGACTTCACTCTAAATAAATAAATCACTGTATCACTGTCGTCCCGTTGCTCATTGAGTTGCTTGAGCAGGCACCAGTAACGTCTCCATTGTGAGACTTGTTACTGTTTTTGGCATACCCAATATGCCACGAGTAGCTTGCCAGGCTCTGCTGTGCAGGCGGGATACTCTCGGTAGCTTGCCAGACTCAACGAGAAGGGCAGAGGAATCGAACCCGGGTCAGCCGCCTGCAAGGCAGACGCCTTACAGTGCTATCGCTCCAGCACAAATAAATAAATATTCACAAGAATGTTTGGCAAGGAAATTAATAGCACTGTAGCACTGTTGTCCCATTGCTCATCAATTTGCTTGAGCAGGAACCAGTAACATCTCCATTGTGAGACTTGTTGTTACTGTTTTTGGCATATCGAATACGCCACAGGTAGCTTGCCAGGTTCTGCTGAGCGGGCAAGATACTCTCGGTAACTTGCCGGGCTCTCCAAGAGGGGCAGAGGAACCGAACCAGGGTCAGCCGCCTGCACAGCAAACACCCTACTCACTGTGCTATCGCTTCAGCCCAAATAAATAAATATTCACAAGAATATTTGGCAACAAAATTCAGATAAGAAAAATACATAGAAGTTGAAAACTTCCTTAAATTCACAATAATAGGTTTCTTACTCCTAGTGTTTTTATAAAAAAATAAAATAAAATAAAATAAAATTGGGTCACACCCAGCTGTGCTCAGGGGTGACTCCTGGCTCTGCACTCAGCAATTACTCCTGGCTGTGCTTGGGAGACCATGAGTGATACTGAGGATTGAACCCAGGTCAGCCTTGTAAGCACCTGCCCACTATAACTACCATTCCGGCCTGCTTATTCGTGTTTTGATCAAACATCTAAGATACCTGGAAATTAATTCATCCAGAAAAATACAAGAGGGACAGAAGACATAATACAGCAGGCAGGGCACGTGGCTTACATGCCATCCGCCTGGTTTCCATCCCTAGTACCACATATAGCCCCCTAAGGAGTGATCCCGGAGCACAGAGCCAGGAATAAGTCCTAACCACCACTGGGAGTGATTCAAAAGACAACGAGCAAAAACGTGGGGGCTAGAAAAATGCTGAGTGGCCAGAATTCACGTTTTGCCTACAAAGGGCTGTATTTGAGCCCATCTTGCCCGGTCCCCTGAGCACCAGGAGTCACCCTTGAGTACAGATTCAGGACAGCTCTGAGCACTTTCCATGGTCCCAAAACAAATAAATCCAAAAGCAAAAATCAAAAGACCCAAACCTCTCCAAGATCTCTTTTTTCAAACTGTACTGCATTGCTTTGTAACAAACTGACATAATATTAAGTCTTCTGCTTATTTATTTTTCCACTTATTTGTTGAAATTAATCAAACCATTGACACAATACAACTTTAAGCTGTAGTAAAAAATTAACTTTTAAGTAAATGCAACTAATTTGGGAGCTGTTTGGAAGTGCTTTCCCTTTCATTTTTCCTTAATGTAACAAAATGATTTTTAAAATTTGTCTTTGGGGTAGAATAAGTAGAGTTCAAGGACCTCACAGTGCTGGAGTGAATGCAATGTGGGGTTGCAGGCCTCCCTAAGACAGACCCTGCAGTCCAGACCTCGAGGCCATTGTCCACACCCAAATCAAAATTATTTAAAAAGTGAGGCTGGAGCGATAGTACAGCGAGTGGGTAGGGCGTTTGCCTTGCACACAGTCAACCCGGGTTTGATTCCCAGCATCCCATATGGTTCCCCAACCACTGCCAGGAATAATTCCTGAGTGCATGAGAGCCAGGAGTAACCCCTGTGCAAGGCCGGGTGTGACCCAAAAAGAAAAAAAAGAAAAAGTGAGGGGCTGTAGTGAGAGCACAGCGAGTAGGGTGTTTGCCTTACACCCAGCCAACCTGAGTTCGATTCCCAGCATCCCATATGGTACCCTGAGTACTGCCAGGAGTGATTCCTGAGTGCAGAGCCAGGAGTAACCCCTGTGCATCGCCGGGTCTGACCCAAAAAGCAAAAAAAAAAAAAAAAAAGTGAGCGCCAGGTATGTAGCTCAGTGGCAGCATACATACATACATGCCTTGCAGGTGCGAAATCATGGTTTAGGTCTTAAGTAAAATTAAATTGGTTGGAGAGAGGGGACGGGGTCCAGCCTCGGATTCCGCATGGGGCTGAGACTGGGGCACCTATGGGCGCTGACATCTTTCAACTGGGGGGTGAGGGGAATAGGTTCGGGCCAGGGGGCCTCCTCCTTGCTGGCCCCTGATTCTGAGCAGATGCTCCGGCTCACTCACCCCGGACCCCTGTCTTCTGCTGTGCCACGAAGGACTCAAAACTCAGTCGGAAGCCAGTCTCGCCCCCCATGTGACCGTGGGTGCCGTCGTCCACCAGGAGGAAGGCCGAGTAGTTGTAGTCCAGGTGGAACTGCTGCTCATCCTCGGGGTCCCCATGCCACCGGTACCTCGCGGGGAAGGAACCCTAAGGGACAAGGGCCCAGACCCAGGCTATTTGACTCAGACCTCCAGTGTCCAGTCCGGCCTCCTCCCTCAGACCAGGAGTCCCCAGCCCGGGCTCCTCTCTTATTCCACAAGTCCCATGGAAGCTTCCTCCCTCATTCCAGGAGTCCCCACCACAGCCTCTTTCCTCAGACTAGGAGACCCCACCCTCAGACCCAGATTCCCCAGCAAGGCCTCCCCTGAAGTCCAGAGTCCTGGCCCATCCCCTGCTCCTCAGGCCCCGAGTCTCACCTTGCTATTGATGAGGGTGTCTCTGTTCCGAACCACACCCCAGGGCGCCACTCCCATGGCCACGACCTTGGCGCCCCCGGTGCTGGCCATCTGGTGGTCCCGCACAGCCACGCCCACATGGCGGCCGATGCCAGTGTGCAGACCCCCAGTGACGACCCAGGCCCCTGGAGGGACACAGGGCGCGGTAAGAGTCAGGAGAGAGGGACAGACCCTGGCGAAACAGAAGCTCCCTGAGCGCGCTCAGAGCTCCAGAGAAGGGCAGGCAGGTGCCCACCCAAGCCCCTGGTCACCTGTGCTCTGGGCGGCCCGCACCAGCCCGCGTCGCAGCAGGTCCTGCAGCCAGGTCTGGAGCGTGGGGTCCCCTGACCCCCCCAGCACAGAAACCACCAGGTTTGGGGCCCGGAAGCCCCATGAGCGCGTCACCAGATTGTAAACTGTGGCCGGATCCGTGCGGTCAGAGAGCCGGAGGAACTGTGGACAACACAGGAGACACGGGGACAGGGACAGAGCAGAGGGGGACACAGACCAGAGAGAAAGGAGCAGAGACCAGAGACGGGGGCAGAGACCAGAGAAATGGGGGCAGAGACAGAGGAAGACAGAGACAGGGAGAGAGACAGCGCAGAGCGAGCAGCGGGTGAGAGACGGAGACGGGCATTGAGCAGTGTGGGCACAGGCCAGGGCCCCGCCGCCCACCCTGCCCGGCGCTCACATTGCTGGCCTTGCGGCTGGCGCCCGTGAAGTCCACCTCCCCGTAGGCATCGGTGGGCTTCTCGGTGGTGTGCACGGCGCTGTCCCACACGGTCACCACGGCTGCCCCGAACGCGTCCTCCACTGCCACGGCCAGGTGCTCACCCCGGGGGCACCCACACTGGCACAAGGTCCCTCTAGGCGGGAGAAGGGAAGCATGACCCCAGGGATGTGCTCCGCCTCGTGTGCGAGTGCCACAGGGGTCACTCATGCGCTCTGCTCATCCAGGGGTGGTGGTGGGGGACCCGGTGTCCATCCCCTTTCCACTGGAAGGAATGGTTTGAGCGACCCCTGAGCCTGCAGTGGGGAGGTTCAAGCCTCCCCTCCCCGGTGTCTGGGGGTGCAAACACACGCTGTTTGCATTGAAGAGGAAACTTGGAAGCATTTCTGAGCGGGAGCATGCTTGAAGCTGGCGCAGCTGTGTGACTTCAGAAAAGTGGCTTGATCTCTCTGTGTCTGTGTCCTCCCGGACTCACAAACCCATCATAACTCAGCTGACTGAGCCACCAGAGAAACTGGGCAAGGTTTCCTAAAAGGAGGGGTGCATACCAGGCCCTCAGGAGAAAAGGCTCACAGGGCTTTAAATAACTCAGAATAACACAGTGCTAGAGTCACTCTCTTTTCACTTCCAGGGACGGTCAAAGAGACACTCAGCACGGTGCTGGAATATCTGTAATTCTTTCATGCCTGACCCTTCACAGTGCTCTTAAAAAAAACATGGTCGTGGGGCTGGAGCGATAGCACAGCGGGTAGGGCACTTGCCTTACACGCGGCCGACCCGGGTTCGAGTCCCAGCATCCCATATGGTCCCCTGAGCACCGCCAAAAGTAATTTCTGAGTGCAGTGCCAGGAGTAACCCCTGAGCATCGCCAGTTGCAAGCCCCCGTCCAAAAAAAAAAAAGAAAAGAAAAGAAAGAAAGGCACTGCTTTTGCTTTTCCTAGTGCTTGCCTTGTTTGGTTTGGGTTGGTGGACATAGCAGGGGTGCTAAGAGCTGACTCCTGGCTCTGTGCTCAGGAATCAAGAACCACTCCTGGCAAGACTCAGAGGATACTATGTGATGTTGGGGTCACTTCATGCGAGGCAAATGCGTTACCCCTAGACTATTTCTCTGGTCCTGTATTTATCTTTGAGGGCTGCTTCCTTGTGGCAAACGGTGACCAACTAGTCACTATTCTTTTCTGTGTTTTTTTGGGGGGCCCATACCCAGTGATGCTCAGGGGTGACTCCTGGCTCTGTGCTCAGGAATTACTCCTGATGGTGCTCAGGGAACCATATGGGATGCCAGGATCAAACCCACATTAGCTGTGTGCAAGGCAAGCACTCTCCCCGCTGTACTATTGCCCCAGATAGTAAAATATTAGGCTTATTTTCTGCCTAAATAAATAGCTGGAGCGATAGCACAGCGGGTAGGGTGTTTGCCTTGCATGCAGCCGACCTGAGTTCGATTCTTCTGTCCCTCTCGGAGAGCCCGGCAAGCTACTGAGAGTATCTTGCCTGCACGGCAGAGCCTGGCAAGCTACCTGTGGTGTATTCGATATGCCAAAAACAGTAACAATAAACCTCACAATGGAGAAGTAACTGGTGCCCGCTCGAGCAAATCGATGAGCAATGGGATGACAGTGATACAGATAGAGTGAAATAAAGATCAAACGTCCCTTGCAGTCTAAATGTCGTATGTCATGAGTGGCAGAGATCCCAGCATCTCATAGAGATAGAAAAAACATTTCTTGGAGAAAGGATTTAAACCTCTGCAGTGCCTGATTCCACAGTGACTTCAGGAGCAGGAGAGGTGAACGTTTCTGAAGTGGAGTTAGGTACAAAGTGAGAAGCCACTTGATGAAAAGGCTCTGGCTGGATGGAGCTGTGAAGACAAGGCGCCATTGCAGGGCCTGTGCATGTGTGAAGCCCTAGGTTTCACCCTAACACGTCTACCTGTCCCTACCCCAATCCTGCTTCGGGTCTTGGTGGCCTCCAATATTTCCTGTGTGGCCTCACAACAATGACAAAGTAGTGTCCCCCTGACTCCCCAAAAACAAACCAAAAACGATGAAATAAAGAGCTTGGGGCAATAGCCCAAAGTCCAGACACACTGATTCCCTGAGCACCTCCCAGAGGGAGTCCCAGGCACTGAGCTGGATGTAGCCCCCCAAACACCACTGGGGGCACCCCAAAAAAAAGAACAGAAAAGAAAAAAATGACATTGATCCTCAAATAGGGTAAACAGACCAGCTTGATCCCTAGCAGACACCTGAAGGTTCAAATCTCTCCTTTCCAAGTCTAACTCCAGAGCCCTGCTGTGCCTCAATTTACCCAGTTCATCTTTTCCTGGCCTCTTTTCCATCTCTGGATGTCCCTCTTTCCCTTTCATTCACTTCCCAATAGCCCTCCCTGGAAAAACTTCTTGGATTGTTCTAGAACATGTGCTATCCAGTACAGTAGCACCTAGTTATATAGGTGCCTTGTTCTAGTCAAACACATGACAATGAGGGGGCTGGAGCAATAGCACAGTGGGTAGGGCATTTGCCTTGCACGCGGCCAACTTGGGTTTGATTCCCAGCATCCCATATGGTCCCCTGAGCACCGCCAGGAGTAATTCCTGAGTGTAGAGCCAGGAGTAAAACCCTGTGCATCGCCAGGTGTGACCCAAAAAGAAAAAAAACATTACAATGAAACACAAGTCAAATATCAGCTCCTGGGGCCGGCACCATAGTACAGCAGGGAGGACACTTGCCTGGCATGCGAGCCGCCTGGGTTTGATCCCCCAGTACCACACAGGGTGTCCAGAGCCCTCTAAGAATGACCCCTGAGCACAGTTGGGTATGGCCCCAAAACCAAAAAATAAATTAAAATAAAATGTCAGCTCCTCAGAGTGCTCAGCAGCCACCTGTAGTCAGCATGTTGGTTGTATATATGGAATGTTCTGGTGAGCAGTGACTAGAGATACCCCCACCCCCAAACTGAAATTCCTAATCAGAGCAGCCATTTCCTGCACACACCCACACACAATGCCCTCTATTCAAGGCTCACCTGACTCTGTAAGTGGCACCGGTCACAGGGAGAGGCTCCGATTCTAGAAACTGCCCTTGGCTCAGCACACCTGCCCTGGCCTCCCTCTGGCCCGGCTACCTGATCGCTGGCTGAGTGCAATGACCCAGAAGGAGGACACACAGGTCCCAAACTCAATGCCCCAGGCAGGAAACTCAAGGAAAAGATGCTTTTGTGGGGGGGTTTGTTGATTTCTTAAGTCTGTTCTGACCTGATGTGCCTGTATGTTTCTGAAGCATTCATAAATGGCTTTAAAAATGCTCTTCAAGGGGCCGGAGCGATAGCACAGCGGGTAGGGCGTTTGCCTTGCATGCGGCCGACCTGGGCTCGATCCCCAGCATCCCATATGGTCCCCCAAGCACCACCAGGAGTAATTCCTGAGTGCAAAACCAGGAGTAACCCCTGAGCATAGCTGGGTGTGGCCCAAAAAGAAAAAAAAATGCTCTTCGAACCTTCTAAGACTCCTAACCCAGAAGTACGGTTTTTGCAGTTTTGTGGCTCATAGGCAATCATGGGAAGCGGGCGTTACCGGCACGCCCTTGGCCCAGATAAGATCCGGAGCTGCTGAGCGTGAAACGGACCTTCTGCTCCTAAAGACTTTGATTCCAGAGGTCTTCTAACCCATTTTGGCACCCAGAGCGGCTTCTTACAGAAATGCATCTAGCCTGTGAACTGAGCTAAAATATCAGAAATCCAAAACTGCGTGGCCTCAAGCGGCCATGCGATTTTATAGAGTCTTCATTCTCAGCAATTAAAAGAAATGATGAAATGATGCCTTTTCAGCAGGCCTGATTGTTGGGGGAAAATTCCAAACAATAATAGTGAGTTCTCTATTAAAATATTGAATGTATTCAAAGTATAGAGAGAATAAAGTGAGGATCATCAGCTACTTAGGTGGGGGCTGGGTGGGAGGGGGCATTTTGGGGTTCTTGGTGGTGGAACATGTGCACTGGTGAAGGGATGGGGGTTCAATCATTATATGACTGAGACCTAAACCTGAAAGCTTTGTTTTTTTTTTCACGGTGATTCAATAAAATAAAAATTTAAAAAAAAAAAATCCTCTTCAAGGGGCTGGAGCAATAGCACAGCAGGTAGGGCGTTTGCCTTGGACACTGCTGACCTGAGTTCGATTCCCAGCATCCGATATGGCCCCCCCCCCCCCGAGCACTGCCAGGAGTAATTCCTGAGTGCATGAGCCAGGAATAACCCCTGTGCATCGCCAGGTGTGACCCAAAAAGCAAAAAAAAAAAAAAAGTTCTCCGGGAGCCTGAGCAATAGTACAGCCGGGAGGGCGTTCGCCTTCTACATGGCCAACCCAGGTTTGATTCCTGGCATTCCATATGGTCCCCTGAGCACTACCAGGTTTAATTTCTGAGTGCCGAGTCAGAAGCAACCCTGAATACCACTGAGTGTAGCCAAAAATAAGCAAATAAAATAAATAAATGAGGGGCTGGAGCGATAGCACAGCGGGTAGGGCGTTTGCCTTGCACGCGGCCGATCCGAGTTCGAATCCCAGCATCCCATATGGTCCCCTGAGCACCGCCAGGGGTAATTCCTGAGTGCAGAGCCAGGAGTAACCCCTGTGCATCGCCAGGTGTGACCCAAAAAGCAAAAAAAAAAAAAAAATAAATAAATAAATAAATAAATAAATAAAATTAAAAATTAAATTAAGTGTGTGGGGGTGGTGGAAGAAAATCCAAACAGAAAAACTCCATGCAAGGGGCCAGAGAGATGCTCAGTGGTTAATGCAAAGACCAAATTTAACCCCAACACCTCTTGGCCTTCCAGCCCAGCCAGGAGTAGCCCTGGAATACCCGGGCATCCCCAGGCCAGAGCAGCACCAGGTACTGAACCACTTGACCCAGTTGGCTGAATATCACCAAAAGTGATCCTGGGGCTCCTAAATATCACACAATTTTCAAGTATTGCTGAATTAGGGGCCCATTCGGACCCGTACCTACTTGCTGCTGGAATAATTTCTCCCTATCTTGTTGGGGGGGAGGGTTTGGGGGGGCGGGGCATGCAATGGCCACATCTGGCAGTGCTCAGGGCTTATTCCTAGCTCTGTACTCAGGCCATTCCTGGTAGCGCTAGGGGACCACTGCAGTGTCAGGGATCAAATCAGAGTTAGCCACATACAAGGTAAATGCCTTCCCCTACTACCTCTCAGGCCCCGATTCCTCACCCTTCTCTCTCCCATCTGCCTGCAGCTGTCAATTTCAGGCCCTTCCTCCTCCAGTATCCAGAGGGCATGCACACTATCCCAGTCAGCTCCCAAGCACCACACCCCCCATTTTCCCCTCCCACTGTCCTTGTCAACTCCCAGCTCTGTGATAACAATCCCCATCAGAAGAAAGTCTGGAGGGCTGGGAAAGGGGCTAAGGCTGCAGCCTCACATGCCTGAGACCCTAATTTTTTTTTTCTTTTGGGGTCACACCCGGCGATGCCAGGGGTTACTCCTGGCTCTGCACTCAGGAATTACTCCTGGCAGTGTTCTCGGACCATATGGGATGCTGGGATTTGAACCTGGGTTGGCCGAGTGCAAGGCAAAAATATAGTTCCAGTCCCCTGAGACCCTGAATTTATCTCACATGGATCCTTGGCACTGTTGGGTGTGGTTCCCACAGCAATAAACACTCCCCAAAGAAATTTTAAGTGCTGCAGAGATAGTACAATGGGTAGGGCACTTGCTTTGAAAGTGGCCAGCCAGGGTTCAATCCCCAGCACCCCCTATGGTGCCCCAAGCCCTGCCAGGAGTGATCTCCAAGCACAGAACCATGAGTAAGCCCTGAGCATCGTTGGGTGTGACCTCAAATCAAACCAAAATAAAAAAGTTTTGAAGTGTTGAGCACTCACCCCAACAAATGTTTATTTACAAAGGTTGATTTACATACCACTACTGGCACATACTATCGCTGGAGGTACCCTTCCCCCCAAAAAAAGAGAAAAAGGTGTCTGAAAAGCCCTCTGGAAAGAGCACCCCTGCGGCTGGAAGCTTCCCAAGGTGGTACCCCACTATCTGGCTCCCGCAGACAGTGCCCAGCGCCTGCCTTTGGGCGAGGGCTGCAGAAAAATCTTCAGGTCCTGCTTGGTCACACATTAACTTGTTTAATTACAGGAACAGAAAGCTGGCTCAAAGGACTGGGGACAGGTGTTGCATTCAATAGGGGGAGGGGGGCTGCTTGACCTCCTGTAACTGCTGCATCGGCCCCAAGCATATTGGGAGTCTGAGCAGACAGGTTCCAGAAGCAAAGGAATAATCAAACAATTCTCGGGGTCACTCCAGGAAGCAGAATGATTTGCCCTTAGCTACACAGCTCAAGTTCCCGGTGAACCTCAGCCCCGGGTGTGGCCTGGCACCTCCCAAATGCGCTCCCCCATACCCGGTTCAAGGCGGCGGTTTCTCGGATAAGAAACCGCCTGAGCACAGCCTGAGCAGAACATGGGGAGACAAATAGACACTCGGGGTGCGGCACGCACAGAACCGAGTCTGGGGTGTCACCACTGATCCTGGGAGGGCGGCGGGGAGATGGGGGTGCTGGGATGCTCCGCATAGATCCGCACGGTGCGGCAGCGCCCCCCGCCCGCTCCGGGAACGCCCTTGGGAGATTCCGCGGTGGAGGCGGAGCGGGGAGGCCCGGGGGCGGGGCCGGCGGCCGCCGACTCGGGGTCGGTTCCCGGGTGGGTGCTGGGCTCACCGCGAATCGCTAGGGTCCACGATGAATGTCGTGCACGTCTTCTTCTTGAAGATCTTGGGGATCCAGCTCTGGGGACGGGAACAGGGCCGGGGGTCAGTTCCGTCACTGAGGTGCCCCTCGCCCTAGCCCGGGGCCCGGTTCTCAGGAACCCGCCCTCTTCCACAGGCTCCGGCAGCCCCGGTCTCCTGCGGATGCCCAAGGACCCAGGACTCGGGCCAGCCCCCGCCCGCCCCCTCGTTCCTCTGACCCCGGATCTGGGCGTCCGGCCGAGCGCTCTCTGCGGAGGGAGGCCCGCCCGCTCCCTGCGCCCCGAGCCCGCGCCGCTCACCTGCTCCTTCTCCGCGCCCACCATGCTGGCGCAGCCTCCGCACCCCGATTCCCTCCAACACCCTGTTCCCGGCTGCCAGGGACAAACCGGATCCGCCACTTCCAGACCAGCCTGGGGCGGGGCAAGTTCTTGGGGGGCGGGGGCGGGGAGACTTGAGACTCATAGCAGGAGGCGGATCCTAGGGCCGGGACAGGCCAAGCCTCAGAGAGGGACACAGACCCAGAGAGAGGGACAGACAGCCAGAGAGACAGACAGAGACCCAAAGAGGGAGGGAGAGATACACCGAGAGAGGGGGACAGAGTCCCAGAGAGAGGGGGCAGGGAAACTCAAAGTTCAGAGAGGAGTCAGAGATTCTGGGGGGGTGCGCAGGGAAGGTCACAAACACTTAAGTTGAGGGTGGAGAAATGGGCATCTGTGGGATCACTGAGAGGGCTGGAGTAGACGCTGGCATGCTTTTGATCCTCACTACCCCAGTACCCTTGGCCCCCTCAAGCACCAACCTTCAAGCCTGCACACTGGACCGAAACTTCCGGGTTTTGGGGGCCCTACATGCTGTGCTCAGGACCTACTCCGGCTCTGCATTCACGAATCACTCCTGCAGGGCTCAGGGGACCATACGTGGTGCTAGGAATGGGACCCGGGTTGGCCATGGGCAAAGCAAGCACACTACCCATTGTACTATCTCTTTGACCCTCTCAAATATATATATATATACATATATATATATGTATTTTTTTAGGAGCTTTGAGTCACACTCGGCCGTGCTCAGCAGCTACCCCCAGTTCTGTGCTAAGGGGCCATGTGGTGTGGGAATGAAATTGGGGTCAGTTGCACGCAAGTGCCTATTTCCGCTGGACTCTCTCTCCAGCCCACTGCATATATTTTTAAATCAAAGCTAGGGGCTGGAGTGATAGCACAGTGGGTAGGGCATTTGCCTTGCTGACCCGGGTTCGGTTCCCAGCATCCCATATGGTCCCCCGAGCACAGCCAGGAGTTCATTCCTGAGTGCAGAGCCAGGAGTAACCCCTGTGCATCGCGGGGTGTGACCCAAAAAGACAAGAAAAAAAAAGCTAAATGAATTAACTAAGCCACAGCCCATCTGAACACAATACAGAATCCCTCGAGCACTGCCAGGAGTGATCCCTGAGCACCCCTGGGTGTGGCAAATGCCAAAAATTTAAAAGAAAAAAAGAGAAGACAAGGAGGCCAGAGAGCAGGACGAAGGGGCACACTGATCCAGAGACAAAGGCATGGGGCACCGGGAGAATGCACCAGGGAGGAGGACAGAGATAGAAAGTGGCACATTGAGACTGAGCAATAACACAACAGGGAGGGCGTTTGCCTGGCACACGGCTGACCTGAGTGCAATCCCCAGCATCCCATAAGGTCCCCCAGCACTGCCAGGAATGATTTGAATGCAGAGCCAGGAGTATGCCTTGAGCATCAATAGGTGTTACACAAAAGGAAAAAAAAAAAGGAAAAGAAAAGAAAGTGGCACATTGGAGACCCAGAGTGACCGCCATGGGGACACTGACACCCACATGCAGGTCACATGTCTCCTGCGCACACTTTGGAACAGGGACAGGGGAAGGAACAGCTGCACTCTGTGGAACCTGAGTCCCCCAGCCCCCCCGCTCTATTTATAGCCCTGGCTGGCCTGTTCCTTGCACCCAGATCTGAATCCCAGGGACAGGTCACAGGGGGCATGCCGGGAGCAGCTCCCCACAGCCCTCTCCAGGGGCCCCACTATCTCTGCCAAGTCCCCACTGCAGCTTTATTGACCCTGACTTCCACGCCCTCCTTCTGCGACAGCCAGCTCCTCCCTCAGCAACGTCCCTCCTGGCCCCGCCACATGTCCCCCCAAACACTCAACTTGGCCCACTGAAAGTCTAGTTCTGGTCTGGGCAGCTGTCTGTGAAGACAGAAATTTCCGTGAGCCAATGTCAAGTGCCTTGACGTGGTCCCAGGGCCCAGGGGAGACCCGGCAGGCACCCCTGCCCTCAGAGGGAGGGAGGGGCCTGGCTGCCCCAGAATAGCTCAGGCTGGACTAAATTTAGCTTGAGAGGGGAGGGGTGAGGCCCTATTGGCTGGGGAGTGGGGAGGGAGGGCCTGATAGGGAGGTCAGGGGGCTCCTGAAGGCCTCAGAGGGGTGTCCAGGCTGGGCCACGGAGGCCAGAGGAAAGAGGGGACAGACCCTGCAATAAAGGTCCAGGAGGCAAGAAAGAAGAGCAAAGCCACAAGGTCTCCAAGCTTTGCTCCCAGATCATCAAGGCGGACAGAGTCCATCCGTCCTGATGGGCCACCAGGCGCCATGGCCACACACTTGTCTCCTCTGGACAGCTGTGACCATCCTTCTCCTCCCCCCAGCCATGACCCAGCAGCTGAGGGGGCCTGGCCCGAGCCCCAGCCCCTGGAACCATAATGTGGGGCTACCGGGGCCCTCGGAGGACACATCAGCTGAGCTGGGCCGCCCGAGTCACGGAGGTGAGAAGGAAGGGCTCCCCCCGGTGAGTGGACGCCACGTCCTGAGCTATGGAGAAGAGGACAGAGACGTCTCCCAAGAGTACGGTGACCGGCTCCAAGGTATGAACAGCGAGGAGGGGACCCAGCAGGAAGGTGCAGATTTGGTGGGACACAGGCACCATGGCCACCAGGAGGAGGAGGAGGAAGAGGAGGAGGAGGTTGTGTCCAGTGAGCATCACCATTACAGCACCAGGCACACACACCGAAGCCACGGGGAGGAGGATGAAGATGAGAAGGGTGGGGATGCCTCCAGCGAGTATGGACTCCAGGTCCATGGACACCGAGGCCACAAAGATGAGGATGAAGATGATGACAATAATGATGCCTCCAATGAGTATGGACTCCAGGTCCATGGACACCAGGGCCACAAAGATGAGGATGAAGATGATGACGATAATGATGATGCCTCCAATGAGTATGGACTCCAGGTCCACGGACACCGAGGCCACAAAGATGAGGATGAAGATGATGATGATAATGATGCCTCCAATGAGTATGGACTCCAGGTCCACGGACACCAGGGCCACAAAGATGAAGATGAAGATGAAGATGATGACAATAATGATGCCTCCAGTGAGTATGGACTCCAGGTCCACAGACACCGAGGCCACCGGGAGGAAGAGGATGAAGATATGTCAGAGGAAGACCATACTCATGTTCCCAGCCATGGACAGCAAGGTCACAGAGATGAGGAAGATGAGGATGAGGATGTGTCCACTGAGCAGTGGCACCCAGTTCACAGACATCCCCAAGGTCAGGAGGAAGATGAGGAGGAGGAGGAGGAGGAGGGGCTCTCAGTCAGGTTCAGTCACCCTGTTGCAAGCCACCAGCCCCAAGGTCTCAAGAGCCCTGAGCATGAGGTGTTCCCAGGTGAGCATAAGTCAGTAGCCCCTGGGCACCAGCACCAAAGAGCAGCAGAGGAAGACGATGAGGACCTCTCTGCCACGCTCAGTCACCAGGCTCCCAGTTCCAGAGATGAAGGAACAGGTGAAAAAGCATCCATCAAGGAGGAGCTGAGCCCCCGGCCACAGGGACATGCAGAGGGTGAGGAGATGAGTCACTGGGAGACTAGAGAGTCAGCAGAGGAAGCAGACAAGAAGGGAGAAGAACGTGGTCCAGAGGAGGAAGAGGAAGAAGAGGAGGAAGACTCACAGCAGGGAGGAAGATCCCACCAGGGCCGCCCAGAGCAGAAGGATGAGGAAGATGAGGATGATGGAGGCCACGGTGTCAGCCTGAGCCAGGAGGAAGAGGAGGAGGAGGAGGAGGAAGAGGAGGGGGAGAGGAAGCACGAGAGGGCAGAGGTTGGGGCCCCCTTTAGATCTTCCCATCAGGAGGAGGAAGAAGAGGAGGGGCTGGAGGAAGACCAGTTCCCATTCACCATCATCCCCAAACCACCGAGTGCTCGGGAGGTGGCTGGAGAGAGTGCCAGTGAGGAGGACAGTGGTGAGGACACAGGTAAGTGGACCTGCAGGCTGGAGGGGGCTGAATCCGGCCAGCTTGGTCACCGCTGCCCTTCTGTCCCCACAGATTCACAGGATGCCCAGGATTATGGGAACTACCAGCCAGGGTCCCTGTGCAGCTACTGTTCCTTCTGCAATGTACGTAACCTGGGACCCCCAACTCAGCTGTGCCTGGAATTTGCCCTGGGGTTCCTGGGAAGCCTCAGGAGTTCCCTGAATAAAGGAGGGGCAGAAGCAGAATCGAGGGGGACATTTCTGGGGCCACATGGGGGGTACACAGGAGGCTCGGCAATGCTGCAGACAAGTGATGGGGTCTGAGGTGTCCGGAAAGGAATGGATAGACAGTGGGGTGAGTTGGGGGGGGGGAAGGTAACAGCAGGGTCAGTACTGATGCAGAGTAAGGGAGAATTGCTAGGAATCTCTCAGCAGTAGGGACCCAGAAATGGGTTTGAGGGCTGAGGAGTTGGGGAAATGTCCAAGGACAAAGAGGATGAATGGGCTGGGGGCACGGTCTGCATTTTCATCTAACCAAGCCCGTCTGGTCCCCAGCGATGCACAGAATGTGAGAACTGTCACTGTGACGAGGAGAACATGGGCGAGCACTGCGACCAGTGCCAGGTGAGCACCCCCTCACACCTGCCAGTGCATCAAGGCTCCAGGAACCCCAAGTTGGCCTGAGACCGTCCGCGTGCCACAGCCCTTGGGCCAGCCCTGCCTCCAGGGAGCTGCCGTGGCCCGTCCCCATCTTGACCCCGTCCTATCGCCCCCTCTTGCCCTCCAGCACTGCCAATTTTGCTACCTCTGCCCGCTGGTATGTGAAACCGTCTGCACTCCAGGTGAGCAAGAGCTGCGTCCGCAAACCCTGGGAAGGGGCGGGGACTAGCAAGGCGAACCCCCCGAGGGGCGGGGGCAAATGGGTAAGGCCTGAGGGGCAGGGCCTTAAATGGGCGGGGCCGAAGCCGCTCCTACGGCAAAAGTGGGCGGAGAACTGAAAAGAGAACCTTGAGCTGCGCTTGGCCCCAGTAAGGGGGGGAATTCCTGGAGTGTGGGAACCCCGAGAAGCAAGAGAAATTCGCGTTTGGAAACTCAGAAAAGTGTCTCCCTAATTTCTCCCAAAGGGATATCCCTCAAGTTTCTTTTCTCCCACAGGAAGCTACGTCGATTATTTCTCCTCGTCCCTGTACCAGTAAGTGTGTGGGTAGGGGGGCTGGCCTCGGGATCCCCTTTGGAGTGGCCCTTTCCCATCGCCTGGCAACTGGAGGAGCCCGAGCGTGGGCTTGGGACACCCCTAACCTCCTCTTCCTGCTTCCCAGGGCTTTGGCGGATATGCTGGAACCCCGGGAACCGTAAGCCGGCTGCGCGGCCGCAGAGCACGGCCCTTCCCACGGACCCTATTTATTTCTCGCAATAAACGAGCTGCCCAGAAGCGTTACGGGCCTGGGATTTGCATTCTCCGGGCCGTCGGGCACGTGGGTAGCCACTGGGAGAACTGGTGGGTCCGAGGGAGGAGAGACCTCAGCTCGTGGGTCCTGGAGGTGCTGGGTTTTGCTTTTTCGACGAAGAAAACAGTCGAGTCGGGGCCTTTCTGAAACAGTTCTCTTTACCCGTGATCACTGAGTGACGCCCGGGGCAGGGAGGCCGAGCCCTCCGTCCTCCCCCTCCCCAAGCCACGTCGCCCAGTGGCATCGTGGAAAGAGGATTCTCCCATGCAAACCCCGGGGCCGGAGGGGGCCGGGGAGCGCACTTCTGCGCCCCCTACCCCCGGGGCACGGACACGGCCACAGCACGGGGGGGCGGAGGGGCCCCGGGGCCACGAGACACTGGGAAGGGAGAGGGGACCCCGCCCACCGCCCACCCCGGGCATCAATGACCGGACGTGGCGGGGCGGGCTCGGGTGACCCAGGAGGCGAGGCGAGGCGAGGCTTGTAGCAGCGAGTCCCCCCCAACCCCCCGCTCCTCCTTGAGGACGGAGAAGGAAGACTTGGGCCCCGCGACGAGGGAGGGCAGAGGGGAGGGGACGGCCTCTCCACGCATGCGGCCCGGGAGGGAAGCCCCGCTCCTCCCCGCGAGGAAAGGACCCCCGCTCCGATCGGAAACGGATCAATAAATTACAAAGTAGAGAACGGGGGAGGTGGGCGCGGGGGCGGGAGGGCTTCCGGTCTTCTCGGTCCACCCGCTCAGTCCAGTTTGGTCCAGTCCGTCGGCGAGGCGGGGCCGCGCTCTCCCCGCGCGTCTGTACAGATGGTCCGGTCCGCGGCGCCCGCTCTCCGCGCGGGAGGGGGCTCAGCCCCGCCTCTGGAAGGAGCTTCCGAGTGAGGTCACCTGCGGGGACGCGGGGAGGGACGCGAGGCGTGAGGGGCCACCGCGCCGCCGCGTCACCCCCTCCCACACCCCCCCCCCCATGCCAGCGGCCGTGCTCACCTGCAGGCTACACTAGCAGGAATATGTCCGCACCGACACGCCGTCTGCCCGGGAACTCCCCGAACTCTGGCCTGGAGGGAGAGCGGGCAGCGGGTCCACGGGGGCGCCCGCACTGCCCACCCCCACCATCTTTCCCGCGGATGTCCCCTCCCGAGCCGCTGACGCTCCGCGCCGGTTTCACTCCCAGCCTCGGTTTCATCCAAAGCGCCCCCAGTGCCCCAGTGCCCACACTAGGAGGGAGCTGGCCTTTTCTCATGATTGGGGAGAGTGAAAGGACCAGGTCCCTTCAGCCCCTGGGTAAGGAGGCTTCTAGAACGCGTGGTGGTCCCCGAACACTGCCAGGAGTAATCCTTGACCGCCGCGGAGCCAGGAACAAGCCCGGAGCACAGCTGGGTGTGGCCCCCTCCCCAACAAACAAAAAACCGACTGCGCGGATCCCCGTCCCATCCCAGGCTGCGGCAGTAGGGGCTGTGGGACCTGGGGGGGGGGGGCGCCCACCTTCTGGTTGCAGCTTGCGGAGAGGGAGCCCCGGCGAGCCCAGGGCTCCTGCTGCGGCCGAACGAAAGTTGGGGGGCAACATCTCAGCTGAGTCGGGGGTGACGCCTCGGAGATCCTTCTCTCGGAACATCTTACGCCAGGATGGGGAGCGGCTAAAGGACTTGGCGCTGTCCTGTGTAGAGGGGCGAGGCAGCGGGCGAATGAGGGAACCAGGCCGGGTCGAGACTACGCCCTCCTGCCCCGTTCCGCGATATGATCCGGCCCCTGCCCCCGGTGGGGAGGGGGGCTTAGAAATGACATTTGTATCCTGATCAGCTTCCCACCTCGTCCAGCCGCCGGTCCGTGCCCATGGAGATGAGGTTGCTGAATTCTTTCTCCAGGAGCTGCCGGGCCTGCAGAGGAGAGGCAGGAGAGGGGCTGCTGCGTGCAGTCTGGGGTTCGGGGAGGGGGGTCCGCGGCGCCCCCCAACCCCCGCCCGCCCGGCACGCCGGAGCGGGCCTGAGCCGCAGCTCACCTGCGCGTTCTGCGTGGGGATCTGCAGGAGCAAAGCCAGGTCGGAGTAGTCGAAGGTCTCGTCTAGGGCCAGCAGCGCCCCATGCACCCCGCTCTCCGTGAGGTTTGTGGCGAATTCCTTCAGGCCAAGGCCGGATACCCAACCCATGACCCGCTCATTGGACCACACCATCACATCTGGGGATGGAAGGAATCCTTAGCGTGGACCTTCCCAGAACAAGTCTGGCCAGTTGGGCCCCTTCCCCCTGCCATCTCCCCCGATGGCCATGCCTTCCTGTGGGCTGGACCCTCTCCCTGGTTTACAGTGGGGGGGGTTGCTCCCTGAATGTCCCTCCTCCAGCCCTGTCTCAACACCAGCATTGTGGCTCCCAGGAAACTCCCCCTCTTCTTACCTCGAATTTGGGTCTGGCTTTCCTCCCGCCGCCGCTCTAAGTCTTTCCGGTCATAGTTGAGCCGTTTCAGACACATGATTCCATAATGCAAACTCACTCTGAGAGGCAGGAAGTGGGGTCACCCAGGGGCCTCAGAAATCCCAGTGTCTGCCACTTCTACCTGGATCACCCCATTGGCTGTGGTCACCTGGGACAGCTTGGGTTTTGTGTGGTTGTTATATTGGAGCCACACCCAGTGGTGCTTGTGGCTGACTCCTGGTTCTGTGCTCAGGGGACCCTATGGGTGCCAGGAATCCAACCCAGGTGAGCTGTGTCCAAGGCTAGTGCCCTTCCTGCTGTACTATATCTCTCCAGCCCAAGCTCAGGGAGATGTTCCATGAGGTCAGTTCTAGACTGTTCCATGAGCTGTGGGCATCTCCAGTGAGCAGTTCCTATAGGCTAACTTGGCTAAAGGGGTGCAGCATGGAGTCACTTAGCCAGGTCGTGTCTGGCCTTGGACTTTTCCTAATGGAAAAAGGAGAAGGAGTACTGGCAGAAGGAGCTGAAAAGTCAGGGTTTCCTCGGAATCAAGGCTCAAGGACTGGAGCGATAGCACAGCGGGTAGGGCGTTTGCCTGGCATGCAGCCAACCCGGGTTTGATTCCTCCGTCCCTCTTGAAGAGCCTGGCAAGCTACCGAGAGTATCCCACCTGCACAGCAGAGCCTGGCAAGCTACCCGTGGCGTATTCAATATGCCAAAAACAGTAACAAGTCTCACAATGGAGACATTACTGGTGCCCACTTGAGCAAATCGGTGAACAACGGGATGACAGTGCAAGGCTCAAGGAATTCCCCGTCATTGCTCCCAGAGGCCCAAGGCTTCCCGGGACTGTCCCCCATGGCCAGGCAGCTCCCACCTGTGGAAGCTGTCCACCATCTTGAGTTGGCCCCGGAGCTCCTTCTTGTTGAGATGGTCTAACATGCGTGCATCCACCAGCGATTCCATGAAGTAGCTGCGGTACTGGGGCAGCCCCAGGCTGGGCAGCCAGTCATTTCCCACCCACTCGTGGTTCATGTCGCCGTATGCCAGGATCTGGGGCCAGGGGCAGGTGAGGGAGGGGTCAGGCCCTCTGACCACTTCCCATGTATATATAAGAGGGGTCCAGTCCAGCCCTCACCACCCCCCAGCCCCAAACTTCTCCGTTTCCCCCTCCGTGTGAGTCAATGGCAAATCTCTGCTCTGGACTATGATCAATCCAAGGTGGTCCCCTCGCCCCGGTCATGAGACTGTGGTGTCATCAACGTCGAGCATGGCCCTCGGACCTGCCGTGTTGCCATCCTCTGTGCACTGGCTGGCATCCAAGGGCCTCAGGCTTCCCCAGGGTTATTGACTCAGAATCTGCATCCCCACAACCTCCTTCCTTGAACTGTGCATGGACACTTCAGACCTGCCAGTTCGACACTCCCTGCCCCCCTCCCAGCACCATCACTGTCCTCCCCAACTAAGGAAAAAAGGCTTTTTCAGCATTGCTCTCCCTTTCCCCTCCTCCCCAGCAGAGCCCACCCATCACTCCCTCACGGCCCTCAAAAGGCCAGTGAAATGTGGTACATGGTCCGGGGCTAGGTTCGCGACAAGTCCAGAATCCTGTCCCGTTATCAGAAGCCAACAACCCACAACTCCACCAAGATCACAGCCCAGCATGCTCCGGCTTCTTGAGAGTCCAGCGTCCCAACCTCCTGGCGGACTCTGCTGCCCATTCACCCCCTCCCCAAACCGTTCCGGAGACAGTGGAATTTCACCCTCAACCCTCGGAGCAACAGGCTGCAACGGGTCGGCCCCTAGAGCCCGGCTGCCTGCCGTGATGGGATGGCCCTGCACGGCGCTGACCGCCCCCCCCACCCCCCAGCCACCGGGAGCGAAGAGCCGAACTGCGCGCAGCGCCCCCGCGTGGCGATGATGGGAGGGAAGGGGCGGGCTCGGAGGGGGCGTCCATGCAGCGTGCACAGCCTGGTCATGCGCCCATTCCCCGCCCCGCGCCCCCTACCTGCTCCCAGCTGATCTCCTTGGTCTCCTGACCCGTTAGTGGGAAGAGGGGAGAGAAGGATGGGTTAAGGGGAGAGCGGAGGAGAGCAAGCGGGCGGGAGGAACGAGGAGCCGGGCCGCAGAGCCGACTCGCCCCGCTTCCCTCCCGAAGCGTTAGCGCCACCCCAGGGACGCCGGCAGAGGGCACTCACGGGCTTGGTCGTGGCGGTGAGGGACTCCATCTCCTCATGGGTCATCCACACGTTTCCTGTGGACTGAGTTGGGGGGCACGGAGGGTTGAGAAGGGGCTTCCGGGTTTCGACGGGGAAGAGGGGGAAGGGGCCTGCGCCGGAGGGCCTCAGATCATGAATATCTTCTTTATTTTAAAAAATATTATGTAGGGGCTGGAGTGACAGCACAGCGGGTAGGGCGTTTGCTCAAATCCCAGCATCCCATATGGTCCCCTGAGCACCGCCAGGGGTGATTCCTGAGTGCAAGAGCCAGGAGTGACCCCTGTGCATTGCTGGGTGTGACCCAAAAAAAGCAAAAAAAAAAATTATTTAGGGGCTGGAGCGATAGCACAGCGGGTAGGGCGTTTGCCTTGCACGCGGTCGACCCGGGTTCGATTCCCAGCATCCCATATGGTTCCCTCAGCACTGCCAGGAGTGATTCCTGAGTGCATGAGCCAGGAGTAACCCCTGTGCATCGCCAGGTGTGACCCAAAAAGAAAACAAAAATTATTTAGGGGCTGGAGCAATAGTACAGCGGGTAGGACGTTTGCCTTGCACGCGGCCAACCCGGGTTCAATTCCCAGCATCCCATATGGTCCCCCCAGCACCACCAGGAGTAATTCCTGAGTTGCAGAGCCAGGAGTAACCCCTGAGCATCGCCAGGTATGACCCAAAAACCAAAAAAATAAAAACAACCCGGATTCGATTCCCAGCATCCCATATGGTCCCCCGAGCACCGCCTGGGGTAATTCCTGAGTGCAGAGTCAGGAGTAACCCCTGTGCATCGCCAGATGTGACCCGAAAAGCCAAAAAAAAAAAATTTAATTACTAATATTTTGGTTTTAGCAAAGCGAGTAGGGCATTTGCCTTGCACGCAGCCGACCCGGGTTCGATTCCTCTGTCTCTCTCAGAGAGCCCAGCAAGCTACCGAGAGTATCCCGCCCGCATGGCAGAGCCTGGCAAGCTACCTGTGGCATATTCGATATGCCAAAAACAGTAACAAGTTTCACAATGGAGATGTTACTGGTGCCCGCTCAAGCAAATCGATGAACAATGGGATGACAGTACTAAGTGCTACAGTGCTATTTTGGTTTTGGGTCACACCTGGCAGTGCTCAGGAGTCACTCCTGGCTCTGCACTCAGTGATCAATCCTGGTGGGTTCAGGGGACCATATGAGATGCTGGGGTTCAAACCCGGGTTGGCAGTATGGAAAACAAGAGCCTTACCCACTGTACTGTCACTCTGGCCCCTGGGACCATGGTTATCTGTGGACTACACCCAGCTTTCCAGGCTATCTCAAAAGAGGGAGCACCTGTTTCATATGTGAAAGGGCCTGCGACTTGTGGTTGGGCAAATTCAAGTTCGGACTGGGCCAGGAATATTGCTGGTGGCCTGGGCAGCTAGTGTCACCTGTCACATCCATTACACACAGAGCAATGGAACAAATGTCTGTGTGTGTGTGATACACATTCAGTCACTAGTTTTTGTTTTTGTCTGGGGTGCCACACCATGTGGTGCTCAGGGACTACTTCAGCCTTGATGCTCAGAGATCACTCCTGACAGGTATCAGGGCACCATTTGTGGTGCTGGGATCAAACGTGAGTTGACCACAAGTGTCTGAACCCTGTTCTATCTGGCCCTCATTGATTTGGAGGGAATTTCTACCCCATCGTGTCCAAGGACTCCTGAGCCAAAGCTCAGGGCTTGCTCCTGGTGGTACTGGGGGATGGAGGGCCACAAGGTACCAGGATTGGACCTGGACCACCTGAATGCACAGGATGAAGAATGTGCCCCTGCCCTTCTCCCAGAAGCCTCCAGATTAGGAGTCAGATATCATTTCCAATATTTCTGAAGCTGCTCCAGAACGTCAGAGATTATCAAAACACAGGGCATGAGGGTCGGGGGAAAATGTGGATAGAGACCAGATCGGAGGTAAAAATGGTAACAAAAGTCATGTTCCTCAGTGTGCCGAGGGTGTCGTGGCTAAGGATGAGGGAGAATGCTTTTTTTCCTTTTTTGCTTTCTCTTTGGTTTGGGGGCCACACCTACCTGTGCTCAGGGGTTACCCCTGGCTCAGAGCTCAGAGATCACTCCTGGGGGGTGCTCTGGGATCCCCCATAGAACCTCCGTTGGCCATGTGCAAGGCCAATGTCCTCCTGCTGTACTCTCAGGCCCCAGATTGTGTGAGTTCTGTTTACTTGTGTTTGGTACCACAGGCACAAGGAGACAAACCCAGGCCTCCCTCGAGCCAGCTGTGTGCACAGCCCACTGAGCTTTCTGGCCCCGTTCTCCTTTGGGGGCACTGGGCACACCCAGAGGGCTCTTCCCAAAGTATGTGCTCCAGCCCACTGAGAGGTATCTCTCTGAGAGTTACAGCGGGCTAGCCCATCCAACCAGAAACAGCTCCGGGGCCGAGCTGAGGCGCTTAAAAATGGCGCTAGGTAGGGCCCGGAGTCATAGTACAACAGGTAAGAAGTTTTGCCTTGTATACGGCCTACCCGGGTTCGATCGGGCCATATTGTCCCCGAGCACTGCCAGGAGAGATTCCTGAGTACAGAGTCAGGAGTAAACCATAGCCAGATGTGGCTCAAAAAAAAAAAGCAAAGGACTGATGAGTCAAGGGAGGGAGGGAGGGCGGGGTCTCCCAAGGGAGAGCCTTGCAGGAAACCAGTGTGTAGTGGTCTGGTTCCCTGAGGTGGGGGCTCAGAGTTCCCTATGGTTTGAAGTTAGGGAGGTGGAGAGGCCAGTGGTGCCTACACGTGCTATCCCAGCAGAGTTAGCGACAAGGCCTGGGGGGCGGAGCCTGGAGGCAGCAAGGGCTGCGATTGGCCACTTGACACTCACCGTGCGGGATGAGGCCGGAGCCGAAGGCGAGGTGAGCGAAACCATCTCCTGGATGGCGAGGCGCAGCTTGAGCCGGTGCAGGGGGTTGCTGATGCCGATCTCGCGCTGGATCTCCGTGTCGGACAGGTTGGCCATGATGGCCCCACTCTTGACGTTGGCGCGGCAGGCAGCCACGTACCACGCGGGCATGCCTACCCACAGCTGTGCCAGAGGGCGGGCGAGACCGAGGGGAGGCAGACAGGGGAGGGAGGATGCATCTGGCCCCTCCCAGGGCCCCCACACCCGGCTTCTGGACTACGAGGAGGAGGGGGCTGGGCGGACCGAGTCGGCCCCTAATGGTGGGGTGTCCAGTACCTCCAGCCAGGAGACCACGGTGGGGCCATCCCAGGCAGCAAAAGGCAGGCCCTGGCGACAGGCTTCTTCCAGGAGTTCGTGCCTGGGGAGAGGGCCGGCGCAGGAGCATTTAGTGGGGGTAGACACCCCAGCACCCCTGGCTCTTTTTGCCAGAATTACCACATCGCCAACCACCACCAACATGCATTTTGGGGGGATGACAGCAGGAGGTTAAAAAAAACATGTGGGCCTGGGGATGGGGCTCAGAGGAAAAGCTCATGCCTGGCATGTATGAAGCTCCAAGTTTGATTCCTGGCACCGTCAAACCTGAACCCTGACACAGATTTTTCTGGAACTCTACCTCCAGCCCCACCAAGAGAAGATTTTTGGAAGGAAGCAAGCAAAACTCAGAGAGTTCCCAAGGGCCAAGGTAAAGTCGGGATCTGAAATATCGCCTTCTAGCATTTTCTTCTCAGGATGCCAACCAGCCCTCCTCCCTGTTGCCCCCACACTCACTTCCTCTTGTTTCTTCTGTCCTTGTCTCCTGGGCCTGTCAGCTTGGATAGCCCCAGGGGGTCAGTGGCCAGAGTCTCATCGGAAGGAGTTCCCGCTGGAGAGGGAGGGGGTCCAACATTTGCAGATGTTCGAAGCGGGGTTGGGGGGAGCAGAATGGTTCATGGGGATTGGGGGTGCCAGCAAGACAGGGCCCCTCAAGGGAACAGGAAAAATGAGGTGACATGAAAAGAGTGATGAAGCCAGACAAGGATCAATGTCACCCCTGCCCCCAAAGGCAGTGAAATGGAGACACCCCCCCCACACACACACACACAAATCAGGTTGGACTTGATAAGAGGAAGTGATGTGTTTCCACATTTAAAACCTTGGTCAGTTCCCACGGGCATAAATAAATCCACCAGTCCAATTTCCAACTCCTAGTTGGTTGTTTTTTTTTTTTTTTTTTGGCTTTTTGGGCCACACCCGGCAATACTCAGGGGTTACTCCTGGCTCTGCAATTGTTAATTACTCCTGGCCGTGCTCTGGGGACCACATGGGATTGCCGAGGATCGAATCTGGGTCGGCCACATGCAAGGCAAACACCCTACGTGCTGTACTATCGATCCAGCCCCCAATTTCCAACTCCTGAATGTGATGTCAAGCAACTTATGAAATTCCTGAAAAATTGTCGATATAATGAGAACAGGCAGGACTCAGCTCTCCTAAGGGAGGGAAGTGCCTCCTATACGGCTTTTCCCCACCCCACCCCAACTTTTCTCTTTTTTGGGGGAGAGGGTTTGGTTCATATCCAGCAGTGCTCAGGCCTTACTCCTAGCTCTGCACTCAGAGATCACTCCTGGCGGGGCTGGGGGACCCTCTGGGGTGCCGGGGATCCAGCCGCAGTCGGCTGCAAGGTAGGTGCCCTCCCACTGTACTATGGCTGTCCCCCTGCCCCTTTCTCCTTCCCTCTTTCTCAATTAAAAAAAAAAAAAGAAAATGAGGTACCAAAGAGAGTATGGGGCTAAGGAGCTTGTCTGGTATGGGGTCTATCTTAGCCCTACTCCTAGTCTTCTAAGCATCAGGGGTTACCCTGGATACCCCTGAGCACTGTTGGGGTGACTCAGGGAACTCCTGACACTACCACAAACATGGACCCTCATATGGACCCACCCATCAGATTGGCCAAAAATTGCTGGGGGGTTGGAGAGGGGAGACCTGGTCTTCTGCTTGGGAGGAGCCCAACTTTTTTAAAAAATTAAAAATTAGGAGTTAAAGGGGCCAGAATGATAATAGTACAGTAGACAGGGTGTTTGCCTTTTGATAATAGTAGGCCTTGCACGCAGCCGACCTGGGCTCAATCAGTGACATCCCATATGGTCCCCCGAGCACTGCCAGGAGTTATTCCTGAGTGCAGAGCCAGGAGTATCTGAGCATCCCAAGGTGAGGCCCCCAAACCAACAAACAGAAAATTAGGAGTTGGAGCAATAGTACAGTGAACAGGGTGCTTTCCTTGCACGTGGCAGGGTTCAATCCCAAGCACCCCCAAGCCCCACCAGGAGTGACCCCTGCATGCAGGGCGAGGAGTAAGCCCTGAGAACCATCAAACGAGGCCCCAAAAAAACCAAGGGGGGCTGAAGGTAAATAAAATGACCAATGAATTTGCCCACCCGTCACTTGGGTAGGCCTTATAAGGGCCTTTCCTTCCCCCTCGAAACTGTCCCACATTCTAAAGAATTAGCAGACACAAGCCGACAGATGAACATCTCATGACAGAAGAAGGGCAGGATGGTGGCAGAGGAGTTAGAATGGGTTCTCTCACCCAGAGAGGGGCTGTCCCGGCCAGGTGGCACCATCCGCCCCTTCTCCTTCTTGCCGAAGAGACGCCCAATGGATGACTTAATGCTCTTCTTCTTTGGGGCTTTGTGCAGGGAATCTGGAGTCCCCTCGCTGGATGAAGAGGACAGAGTGACAGACCCCATTCAAGGTACCTGCTCTCTCCCCAGTTCCTGTCCACTCTGTCTCCTCCTCCCACACAGTGCTTCCCTGTCCCAACCATGTCCCGCTGACCTGCCCCGTGACGGTCCCCCATCTTCCAAGGATCCTGCCTGCAGTGCCAAGGCCTGGGTCATTCTCTCAAGGCGGGCAGAGCGGGGAGTAGGAGGTGGCGTGTCTCCTGGAATGGCTGGTCCCTCCCCTCGGGGAGCCCCAGTATCTTCCTTGGGGACATGATTCTGGAGACAGACAGGCAGAGACATTGGGTTGAGCTGGAATCATGTTGGTGGGGGGGAGGCTTCCCAGGAGTGTTTGTGTTGCTCCAGGTTTGGGGGCACCATTTCTGAAGCTGGCATAGAAAGCTGGGTGGGGGAGTTCCAGGAACATAGAGGCCATGAAGGAATTTGGGGGGGGGGTGCTGAAAACTAACAAGCCTTATTTAGTCTCTCACATCCTGTGAGGTTTTCCGAGCCTCAAAAGAACGCTAACGAGGGGCTGGAGCGATTATACAGCCTGGAGAGCATTTGCCTGCAGCAGCAGACTGGTTTTGATCCCCAATGTCCTGTAAGTTCCCCCAAACCCCACCAGGAGTGATCGCTGAGCGCAGAGCCAGGAGTAAGCCCTGAGCCTGGTGGCGTTCCCCCGCCCAAAGTAGATTAAACCTGGGGCTGGGGAGATAACTCAGATGGGTGGTGCACAGGCCCTCCAGGAGGCCCCAACACCCAACTTCTACCTGTGAAACCACACAAATCCCCGGGCATAGCCTTGATGACACCAGAGCCACTCCTGAATATCATGGGGAATAGCTCTGAGTTCATGAAGAACTGCTAGGGCACCCCCTATCCAAGACACTAGCTCAGACTCATCTATTATTCAGGGTGCGACACTCAGTGTCCCAGGCTCCCCTCCACCCCTTGGACTGGAGTTGCTAGGGAAAGTGGGGTCCACCATGGGAAACCAAAGGCTAATTGTTGTTTACTGGGATTCCCTGTTTCCTGCCCTTCCACCCCCCTCCCCAACTCTGTGAAGACTTCAAAATACTCACAGTTTTGTCGGTGCCCTCCCGGGCAGGGCTCGGGGGTGCCAGACGGGGTGTTGAGTGTCCTGAGCTAGGAGGGGAGGGGCTAGCCAGGGTGGAGGTGGTGAGGGAGGGGGGCAGTGAGCAGCTGCTGCGGTAGCGGCCCAGAGAGTCCAGGCCAGACCCCGACACCCGACTCTCTAGCTCCTCTGCCCTTTGCTCTGTGGTTTCCTTCTCCTCCTGGATTAGCCTGAGCAGGGGAAGAGGGAGCATGCATGAGGTGGGGGTCAGAACAGGGGACAGGGAATCTGGGGGTCCTCATGGGCCAGAAGGATCTGGTAGGGGACAAAAGGAATTCTGGGGGCACCTGGAGCGATAGTGCAGCAGATAGGCCGCTTGCCTTGCATGCGGCTGACCCAGGTTTGATCCCCAACACCACATATGGTCCCCTGAGCCCGTCCAGAAAAGTGATCTCTGAGCCCAGAGGCAGAAATAAGTCCTGAGCAACACCCAGGTGTGGACCAAAGTAAAAACAAAATAAAATAAATTTTAAAAAGAAGAAATTTCTTTCAATTTCTCAGAAGACCCCATGAGGTTGGTAGGTCTTGGTGGATCATGGTGACTTCACAGGCTTCGGGAAAGTTGTGATCAGCAGAGGTGGTGGAATGTTGGGGGCAACAAGATGATCGGGGTCTGTGTGATATGCCTCATGATAACCAAGTGGCTCTGGAAAATTCTAAAGGAAGGAGTCACTATGGACCGGAAGTTAAAGTTTAAGGAGGATGGTCAGAGCAAAGCCGTAGCCCAGAGTGAAATCAGGGCCTGAGCCTGGGGCCTCGGGGGTTAAGGAGTCCTTTGGTGTGAAAGCAGATGCCTCCAGAAAGGCCAAGTTTGAATGAATGGAGGGCGGTGGTCATGTGTATATGCCTGCTGGGGGACCACGGTGAGCGTGTTGAGAGGGAACTGGCTGGGCAGCTGCCGGGCATCAAGGGACCCTTGATGTCAACAGGAAAGTCTGAATGACTTGAGGCTTCTTGTTATACTAGATGAAAATTCTCCATGTATATAGGCGAGGTTCTTCATGTGTTTGGGTGGGGGGTGTTTGGAATTGGGGCGCTGGGGGAGATTCATGGGGAACTGGCAAATGTGGGTACTGATGATATGAAACCGTGAATTACTCAACATACTGAAGTTTGTTTTTGTTTTGTTTTGCTTGGGGTTTGGGGTCACACCTGGCAGCGCCTGGGCTCTTCTTGGCTCAGTGCTCAGGAGTCACTGCCAGAAGTGCTTAGGGGACCATGCGGTGCTGGAGACTGAAGCTGGGCCCCCCACGTGCAAGGCATCTGCTCAGCCCGTTGAGCTGCACTAAAGCCCTAGAGGATTCCTGAGGTGCAGGATTGAGAATCTGGGCCCCTGAGGGTGCAGCCTTCAATGGTTTGTAAAATTAGGAATCCTGGTTCACTACTGCATATATATCACAGAGGAGGTTTCTGGGTCTATCCGGGGATCCTGGAGAGTGGTGGGCTGGGAAAATTGCTAAAGGAAGGACAACAGAAAGAGAGGGGCTGGCCGGGGGCTCACTTGATCTCCTTGTTGATGGCCTCCAGCTGCTCCTGGAGCATGATGGCCAGAGTCTGCACATCCGCCTGCCCGCTGGGCGAGAGCAGCTCTGCCCCGAATACACCCTCCGCCTCCTCCTCATCTGAGCCATCCAGCTCCCCAGGGAATGGGGGCGGAATGGACCCTTCAGGCGCGGCACGCTCCCAGTCCTGGCCCTGTGGGGGGACAGAGGGACCGCAAGTGGGTGAGGGCTGAGGTAGGCACTGCCCTGCCACGCATGGATTGATCTCACCCTGCTTTTGTGACCACCCCGCCCCTTCATATTTTCTCTGCATAGTTTACTCTCTGGACAAGTCCCTTTAACTTGACTACCTGCAACCCACTGTCTCCGGACCACATGCACACCCACGACCGTCTCCCCAGTCCAGGGTTCCCCTGTTCCAAGCCCAAGTCCGGTCTTCCTCTGGCCCCGCCCACTGAGCCCCGCCCCTTCCGCTGTCCTTTTGCCCCCACCCTAATTTCTCCAAGACTCTCACCAGGCAGTGGGCGATACAGGCACAAGAAGAGACATCAAGGCAAACGGGGATGCAGGGAAAGGAGAGGACACAGGTCAGGGGTCCTGCCTCCCCACTCCCTAGCCACCAGTAACAGGGCTCCACCCCCCACTGCCACCCACTAAGCGTCCCACTTCCCCCTGTCCCAGTGTCTGCTGACCTTGGTTGCCTCGTCTTTGACTCCTGACCAGCGACCTCTCTTGCCTGCCCGGCCACTGCCAGCCCCATAGGGGTCCAGGTGGGCACCGGAAGGTAATGTGGGTGCCTGGGAGTAACGGAGCTCCAGGGCACTGCCCGGGAGAGACCTGCATTCATGAAGGGGGCAGCGAGACCAAGGGCTCAGGGCTAAGGAACAGACAGGCTTTGGGCACGGGCCTGGCAGTAGGATCAGAGGTTAGAGGTCAGGAGAAAGGGTCAGGGATCAGGGAAGGGTCCAATGGAACAGAAGTCCCTGGACATCTCCAGAGGTCAGAGAGTGGGGTGACTTGGGGACTGGAAGGGTCGGGTGTGATCAGGGGTCCCCTGTAGAAGGCTCCTGTCACCTGGAGTAGGAGGGCGGCCTGCCACGCAGCTGGTCAATTTCCATCTGCATCCGCTCCATCTCAGCCAGGAGCTGTTCCTGGAGGCCGAGTTGGAGGTGTTAGCAACAAGCCTGGAGCTGCTGTTGCCGCCCTGCCCCCGCCCAGCACCCCAGGCCCCTCCACCCTTTACCTTGTTGAGCAGCAGCTCATCCTGCAGCTTCTTCATGTTGGCAATCTCCTCACTCAGGGAGTTCTGGGAGGGACAGGGGTGCAGTGAGGGGACAGCGCCTGAAAGGGACCTACAGGGGCTGGGAGCTGGGAGAGGCCTGCTGTGTCCAGGGATAGGTGTGAGGGAACTCAGGAGAGGAGGTGGCGTGAGGGGTGTGCCCTAGATGGGGGCTGGGGGATTACTGCTGGTGAGTCCCAGAGCAGCGTCTGGTGTCATCTCAGGAGATCAGGATTTGAGGGCATGGGAAACTCAAGAACTCTAGGTAGAGATGCCTCAGAATTAGGTCGTGGGGTGCATAAAGACTCCTACAAAGCAGATAGGAGACAGGGATCACCTTCTCCTCCAGCGCCCCCATGCGCTCCTTGAGGTGAAGCTGTAACCGCTCGTTGGACTCGCTCAGCAGTTTGTCCACTGTCTCAGACAGCCGCTTGTTGTGGTCATCGTTCATCTTCTCTCGCTGCCGGGCCTGCCTCAGGAGAGGGAACAGGGTACCTGTTCAAGGCTGTTAGAGTCTATCTAGACCACAGCTCCGCCCCCCAATCTCTAGCCCTGGCTCCAACATCAGAACCTCCCCACCCCACCTCAGAGCCCCGCCCCCAATCCCGGAGCCCCGCCCCCAACCTCTACCCAGGCTCCAACATCAAAACCTCCCCACTCCCCACCTCAGAGCCCCGCCCCCAACCTCGGAGTCTCCTACAGATGCCACCGGCCCTCTCACCCGCTGTAGCTCCTGGTTCTTCTCCTCCAACTGGGCCTCCAGTTGCCGGAGTCTTTCCTCGAAGTTCCCATGACGTTCCTCAGCCTGAGGTGGGGGGCACAAGGGGAGAGCCATGGCCTCTGACTTTGCTCCTGTCAGTCCTAGGCCCCTAGTCTCTGCACCCGCACCCCTCTTCCTCCTCGGGCAGGTGGCTGGCCCCAGCTCCGGAGCCCCAGATCCTCAGGACTCCAAGTTGAAGGATTCGCCACCATTGAAACTGTCACTGAATCCTGACCCCTTCTCCAGGAAGGGTCCCCACCAAGTTCCAGGACATCCTTTCCATCCAGACTAGAGAACACTCCTCTTCAAACCCCACACTCTGCCTCATCCCAAGACTCATTCTGTTTCTTTGTTGTTTGTTTTGGGGCCACAGTGGTCTTCAGGACTTCCTACCGGTTCTTTGCTCAGGGATCCCTCTTGGCAGTGCTCAGGGGACCATAAAGGGTGCCGGAATTGAACCGGGGCAGCCACATGCAAGACAAACCCTACTTGTTATATTATTGCCTGGGCCCCTCCAGTTTTGCTTTGTTTTGGTGTGGAGTGTGGTCTTTGTATCTTGAACTCTCCAAACCTCAGGCCCTCCCAGAGATTCGGGCCCCAACCCTTTCCCCACCTCCCACAGGCCCGCCCCAGAGGGCCTTGCTGCAGAAACGCTGGGTGGGTCCTGGGCTTGCCCTCACTTTGTTGAGGGCTGCCACGCGCTGGGCCAGCTGCGCCTCTATCTCCGGCAAAGTCTCCGCCTTCTGCAATGTTTGCTGCAGCTTCTGTTTGGCATCGTCCAGCCACTCGGCCAGCTGACGGCTCTTCTCTTCACTCTGTGGGGAGAACCGCAGGGGAGTCGAAGGGTCACCCAAGCCCTCACACCCACCCCATCAACCCACCCTGGCCACACCCCCACCTGTCGGTACAGCGACTCTTTACTGGCCAACTCATTCTCCAACTTGTCGTTGGCATCATGCAGAGATGTAGCCTCACGCTGGGCACTCAGGTAACGCTTCTCCAACGTCGTGATTCGCTCCTCCATATCTTCCCGCTGTGCCAGTGCCTACAGAGGTGGCAGAGGATGGCATGGACTACACCTCTCTGAAGACACCAGGGTGGGATCAGGGAAGAGCTATCACAACCCTAAGAGCCGTTAGAATTGGCTTTGCACGTGGTTAACCTGAGTTGGATCCCCAGAACTCGCCTGAGGTGACCCTTGAGTGCAGAGCCAGGAGTAAGCCCTGAGCATGGCCCACTGTGGCCCAAACCAAACAAACAAAAAACAGGCACTGGGGTCACCTCGTTCAGCCTCCAGATGAGATGCCCAAGAAGATCCTGGCAAATAAAGTTCCTGCCCTCCTGCCATGGCATGATGGGACCATTCCTGCTAGGAGCAGCCAGTAAGGGGAGAAGGAGGTAACGCAATAGTCTAGAGTGTATGATTTGTGTGCAGGAGCCCCAGGTTTGATCCCAGCACCCATGGTCCCCTGAGTACTAAGAAAAAAAACTTACCCAGAGGCTGGAGCTATAGTACTATGGGTAGCGCCTTGTACAAAGCTGACCCAGGTTCAATCCCTGGCTCCCCCTATGGTCCCTCGAGCACAAGAGTGATTCCTGAGTTCAGAGCCAGAAGTCAGCCCTGAGCACCACTAGATATGACCAAAAACCAAAAGAGAACTATCACTATCACTATCATCCTGTTGATCGTCGATTTGCTCGAGCGGGCCCAGTAATGTCTCCATTCGTCCTAGCCCTGAGATTTTAGCAGCCTCTCTTTACTCGTCCTTCCCAATGGTGCCGCATTAGAGGTTCTTTCAGGATCAGGAGAATGAGACCCATCATTGTTACTATATTTGGCATATGACTACGCTACGGGGAGCTTGCCAGGCTCTCCTGTGCGGGCAGGAAGCTCTCCGTAGCTTTACAGGTTCTCTGAAAGGGAGAACTAGGCTATAAGATGTCGCTCTATGAGAATTATACTGAACAAAAAAAAAAAAACAAAAACAAATCCAGAGCTTCCAATAATAACCACACTTGGGTCTTCAGGACACCTGCAAGTTTAAATGGTGGTACCACTCTTCCCATGAGCTTCCAAGGCAGTGTTGGCTCAAACCCTCCCCATGTGGACTTCTAAGGCATATAGCCTGGGAAGTCTCCAATGGCCTCAAATCCCTCGGCTTTAGCTTCTCAGCAATTCTGGGGTGTCAGTCATGGAGCTAATGCCTGAGGGTCTCCTGGGACACAATATGCTCTTCCATCCCGAAAACACTCCCAGGAGCCACCTGGAGACCAGAAGGAATAGTTCTGGGGTTTCATGGTAGATGCATAGCCAGGTGTGGCCCCAAAATAACAAAAACCCAAAAAGAAGTTTAACAAAAAACTTCCCAACAAAACCAGAATTACTAGGACCATTTACTGAGCACCTACCACATGGATGTACCATGTACTGATGCTCTGGGGAGGGTCATAAACCCCATTTAACAGTGTGTGTAGGGGGCAAAAGTGAGGCTTGGAATGATGACAGCACATGCTGACAGTGGATTAATTCAGGCGCCACAATTCAGGAGCTCCGTGACTACACAAATAGGGGTGTGGGGGGAGGGATGGGAGTGCCCACCAGGGCCTCTGGCCTCACCTCCTTGAGATCTCGCTGGAGCTTAGAGTTGCCTTCTTCGGCTTTACCCAGCTCACGGTGGGCAGTGCCCAGCTCCTCCTCCAGCTGGCTCATCTGGCGACACAGCACCGCCAGGCGTTCCCGCAGCTGGCATACCTCTGCCCGCTGCCGTTCCATCGTCTCCTCCAGTTCTGCTGTGCGCCGGCTGGAATCCCCACTGGGGCCCAGGCCATTGGCAAGGGACTAGACGGCGACAAGGAGGGAGGAAGAGACAGACCCTGGAGTTGGGTCACAGAGATGGAGAGAGAATGCCAAGGGGAGCGGGAGATCAAAGATCAGGAAGGGGCATAGGATTCACAGACGTTACCTCAGTGGCTGGAATCAGAGGTCAAAGGTCAGTAAGGATCTCGGGGATTCTAAATTCTGACATCAGTAAGGATCATGCCCAACATTAAAAGGATCTTCACACAGTCAGGAATTGAGTGGCGGTTACAGAACCAAGAGGAAGGGCAAGGCAGATTTCCTGCCTCTTACCTGCCCGTCCCCCTCCTTGCCAGGCTCCTCCAGTCCCGACCGTCGCCTCGACAGCTGCTCCCGAAGGTTCAGAGTCTGGCAGTGGAAAATAAGGTCAGGCCAAAGGGGGCCCTAGAAGTCTCACCATACTTCTCACTGTACACCACCACCCCACAATCTACCCTTAGGCCTGAGTCCTTATAAATCTCTGTGTCTTCATAAGTCTCTAAAGTCCACCCTTCATCTTTCTTGACTGTGCTCAGGAGTCCCTGGCTCTGTGCTCAGGGACACTCCTGACGACATGTGATGTAAGGGATCAAACCTAGGTTGCCTTGTGCAAGACAAACATCCCACTGCCTATATTATCTCTAGTAATATCTATATTATATCCTCGCTCTTCTTTGTTTTTTTTTTCGGGGAGGGAGTTCACACCTGGTGATGCTTAAGGAGTACTCCCGGAGGTGCTCGGGCGACCTATATGGAATGCCAGGGTCGGGCACGTGCAAGGCAAGATCTTACCTGTTGTACTGTCTCTCCAAACCCCTTCCTCACTACTGGCCCTGCCTTTATTCATATCCTTAACCTCCTGTAGAGGTGTCCCTCTTTAAGCTGACATTTCCCTAGGTACTTGGCCCAGATGGTCTCTTCTTCCACTCAGCCCCAGCTCCACTTCCTGCCTCAGTCTCATTCTCATCCGACGGTTCTCCCCTTAGCTGGGCCCAAAAAGTTACTCCACAGTCCAATCGCATTGGTTCTTCGCCATATCTCTGCCCCAGCAGAGTCTGGTACCCAGAGCTAAGGCCACCCGAGTGGTCTCCCCCTTCTTGGCCTTGACCCCACCTCCTGGTTGCTCAGTTCCAGCTCTTCCTCCAGTACTGCCACCCGCTCCAGAGCCATCCGCAGCCGCTCCCGGACCTAGGAGCGATAAGAGGATGCAGTGAGCGGGATCTCAGACCCTACCCCATCCACCCCCTGGGACAGAACTGATAAGGCAACATTACAAAACTTCAGAAATGGGCGTACAGCCCCAGCCAGCTACCACTGGTAGCTACCAATTTCATTTTTCTAATAGCCATGAATGAAATTCCTGATTGCATAGCAGGTTCCAAATAATCACAGCCAACACTCTTTGTCAGACAGCCCCACGTGCTCAGGGTAGCTTCAGCCATTCCATTCTGCATTCAGACTGTCATGCCTCTTTTTGTTTGTTTGCTTGCTTTTGGGGTCACACCCAGCGATGCTCAGGGGTTATTCCTGGCTCTGCACTCAGGAATTACTCCTGGCGGTGCTTGGGGTACCATATGGGATGCCGAGGACCAAACCCAGGTGGGCCACGTGCAATGCAAACGCCCTACCCGCTGACTATCACTCCAGCCCTCTCCTGCTTCTTATACCTTCTCATCCAGGGCCTTGTGGTGCTCGAAGAGGGATTTTAGAGCCTTGAGCACCTCCACTTCAGAGGAAACCCCGCCCGGGGACTGCGCCTGGCGCTTCACCACAGTCATGCGTAGTGATCTCTCGTGTCTGGACACCAGGCACTCCAGGTGTTCCAGGAGAAGCTGTAGGTACAGGGTATTTGGCCAAGGGAAAGAGGCGAGGAAGAAAGAAAGATGGGATCGAGGAAGAGATTGGCAGGTGGGGCAGCACACGGGTAAGGCAAAAGTGACAGTCAAAAAAAGAGGGATAGCAGGAAAGGTACAGGACACACGAGAACAGGACATAAAGAGTTCGGGGAGTAAAAGGAACAGGTCGGGAAGTAGGGTTAGGGAGAATACAGGGGAGTGTGGATGAGGTCACAATTCTGCAATTCTCCTGGCCCCACACAGATTCCACCCCTCAGAGGCTTCTCCTCCAACACTTACCCGCGTGTTATTCCTCTCCGCCTTCAGCTCGGCAATCTCTTCCTCCCGCTCCAGCAACTGCTCCCGACATAAATTCAACTCTTTTGTCAGTGCTGCAAACTCCTGTACAGAGGTGGAGTGGACAGGATGGGGACAATCAGATCAATCCTAATCTCCACGTCCAGCCCCAGTTCTGGGACTTTGAAGTTCCCGCCCCTCCGCAAGCCCCGCCCCATCCGGAGACTCGGGCCCGCCCACCGGCATAAGTCCCGCCCCGCCCCCAGACTCCTCCCTTCCAGACCACGCCCCCTGACCCGCCCCGCGGCCCCGCCCAGACCTGGGGCAGCGCGATGCTGAGCTGGCGCTGCAGCGAGTCCTTCTCGTGGCCCAGTTCGCGCAGCCGTAGCTGCGCCGTCGCCAGCCCGTCCTGCGCCTCGCGCAGCGTCTCCAGCAGGCGCTCGCGCTCTGTGAGCATCGTGACCATGAGGCGCTCCAGCTCGCCGCCCGCCTCGTCCGGGCCCAGCGCCGAGCCCCGCCGGCCATCCTCGCTGATGGTGGGCATCACCTCGCACATCATGGCGGCAGTGTGGGCCTGGGGTGCGGAAAAGGAGCAGGGAACACAGACCGGCTCTTAAAGACACAGGCGGAGAAACTGAGGCAGGGCCGCTCGGATATCACAAAGCAGAAACTGAGGCCGGGAAATCTGGCATTGGACCGAAGAAACTGAGGGCCCCTCCCGCTAGGGTCATAAACTAAGTAAAATCCACTATGTTCAGGATGCCTGACAAAGCTAATGGGGTGAGAACATTTGGGGAAATCGAGGCCAGATAGCAAACCTCTGCCTGGCTTCTTCAGAGGAACAAAAGCCAGGAAACCCAAAATGGCCCAAGCCACATGGAAAATCAGATTCTAGTTCTTCTGGTTAAGAATCCCCCCAACAGGGGCTGGATCAATAGCACAACTGCTGCACAACGGGTCGGGCATTTGCCTTACACGAGGCCAATCCAGGTTCGATTCCCAGCATCCCATATGGTCCCCTGAGCACCGTCAGGAGTAATTTCTGGGTGCAGAGCCAGGAGTAACCCCTGTGTATTGCCAGGTGTGACCCAAAAAGCAAAAAAAAAAAAAACCTCCCAACTACACTGAGTGAGGATGAGTGAGGAGATGGAGGCCCTGGGGCCAACGGCAGGCTGAGGGACCGGGCTGGCCAGTGTATTTTATTTTCCTGGTATAATGCCACAGGGCTGTACTGCACCTGTTGTCCAGCCCAAGATAGCCTCCAATTACCAGGCAGCTGAACCCCACCTCCAGAAAGAAAGAGAAAAAACTCCACATAGGGGACCAGGAGTGAGGTGGGGAAATATGTCAGGAGAGCAAGTTATACATCCCCCCTTTTCCCAGGGTTCCTCTCCGGGGCCAGAGGAGGGTCAGGGGAGACCCTGAACCTTAAGCCTCTAGCCCTGGGAGCCAGTGGCCACATGTCTGTCTTCCCTCCAGATGTGACAGTGCAGGCTTCTGAGCTCCTGCTTTAGGCCCAGATCTCCCCGCTTTCTGATCCCTCCATCTCCAGAACCCAGGAGCACAGGCCCCCAGGACAGGAGTCTGGGTGCTGCACTGTGGGCGGAGAGGAAGCTGGATCTCCCAGACCACTCCCTCCATGCACATCAGGTCCAACGGGTCGGGCTGGCCCAGCCGAAAGCAGGAGGGACTTTCACTCTATTCCCGCCTTTCCTTCTCTCCCTTTGGGCAGCGGGCAGTCGCATAACCGGTTCTGAGATGGGCTCATTCCCAGCCGCACCCAATGCTTTGCAGTCCATCTGAGGCAGAGAGGAGCAGGACTGAGGGCCCCTGGACGTGGGAAAGGGGGTATCTGGGTGCTGGTCCCCTGGGGTCTTTGAAGAAATACAGCTGAAAATCTGTACTGTTCAATCCCTGAGGCCAGAGAGGAAAATGTTTACAAGCGAGCAAGGCTGCCTGGTGCCCAGAATCATGTTGGAACCAAACCCCAGAACCAGCTTTGGAAAGCTTTAGGAAGTCCACTGTATATGCTCAAATTCACTGGGCAGGGAATAAAACCGAACAAAGCCAGAAGTAGGAGGAAGTAAGTACATTTCCCAAAAGCACAATACAGGATGGAAAAGAGACACACATTTACACATTTACAATGTGTGTCCTGTGAGAGCCACAAGCTGGGCCAAGTTGGGGACAGCAGGTTTGAAAACTTAGATCTAGAACCCTGAAGCAGCCAAAAGCAATCTCTAACTTAGTACCTAAGTCACCCCAGAATCCCAGACACACAAACAACATCCAAAAAGAAGCCTGAGGCGGTACAACACAAACCAGACAGGAGACATAATCTAGAATTCAGATGACGGGATAAGGCAGAGAACATAGTAAGGTCATGTTCATGGTTCATCCTGGGTCTAGATGAACGCCAGAAGTCAGAGAGGACAGGAGGTAGAAATCTAGAAGTCAGGGTCCTGCATGGGAGGGGACAAAAAAAACCTAGAAAGTCACAAGGTGTTTGCCTGGAACTTGGAAGGGGCAAGAGGCAGAAGGAGGCATGCTGGGAATTGAGAATTTCCTGGCATAAGGACTGAGCTGGCAAAGGGGGGCGGGGATGTTCTGGAAATGAGGACATTTCTAGGCCGAAGACTCCAGAAGAGGAAAGAGCCTAGAATAGGCTGAGTAGGGAAGTGGCAGATGGAGGAGCAAGCCCACAATCTACCAGGGGAAAGTTCCACAAGAAGGCCATGCTGGAGAAGAGAGGAACAGAGTAGGTGCAGATGAAAGGGCTGAAAAGCTAGAACCCCAGGAACAAAGAGGTCCCTGTAGCATGACTGAGCGAGGGGCATGAGCGTAGTAAGATGGGCTGGACCCCAGAATAGAGAAGTGACCTCTAGCGTCTGGAGCACCATTTGAAAAAAGGCTCACCATTGCCACTCATTCTAGAACACAAAATGCCTCTGGCAAGGGGGGCTGGACTCTAGAACCCTGCCAGCACTAGGTGTAAACCTAGAACTCATGCTGCCAAGGAAATAGCTGAGCATAAGGCCTGGTTTCTAAAACTTTGGAACACATCTAAGGAGCTAGTGGAACTGGAACTGGACCAGGAGGCCTGCAGGAGGTGTGTGACCATTCACCCAGGTTAAGTTATGCCCAGAATTTCACACGTAACCCCAAACATAGAGATGGTGGTGGGGTCGGGGCTGGGGGGAGGGTTTGCTTGGGGCTCAGGAGGCATGTGGAGGCCGAGCATGGCATAGGTTTAGCTATAGACAGGGAAGCCCTGTGGAGGCAGATACTTGATCAGCTAGAGAGGAAGAGAGCCCGAGGACACAGCTGGAGGAACAGGAAAAAGTGCTTGACTTCTTCACCTGTGTGTGGACTTGGGGTACAGGTCACGGGGATAGCCTCAGGAAGCTGAGCTCAGGGTAGAGGCAAGAAACCCACAAGAGCACAGCACCTGATGATGATGCAGTGATGAGGTAGGGATTTTTATGGCCATCAGAAAGGTGAAATCATGGGGGCAGAGGGAACCTATGTCCCTTTGAGTAAGGAGCTAGATACACAGTGTGTGTGTCGGGGTGGGGGAGTGGGCAGGCAGAACTGGAGTCTAAACTGGTGTTTGGACACCCCCCCCCATCCCTCAGCTATGCTCAGGGATCACTCCTGGGGTGCTAGGGATGTGCTACATACTAAGCATGTGCTACAGTCCAGTGAGTTGTTTCTCTGGCGCTTGGGGGCTGGGCTCCAAAGATGGGGTAGCTGAGCACTGGGGGGCACCCTTGGGTCTCAGGGGACAAGACTGCTGGGGTCTCTGGCAGAGGGTGGGCAGAAGCCAAAGGCCTGTGTCCTGAGTCCCTGCTGGCACCTAGACGAGTTAGGGGGCAGAGGTTAGGCCTCCCTTTCCAAGCTGAGGGTGCTGGGGCTGTTGAACTGGGTTTCAGAGGGGTGCAAAGACTGGATTCCTCCATCATGAGAGCCCAGCCAGGGCCTTTACCAGAGGGAATGAGCACAGGCAGGCCTCCAGAATGGGCACGGGAGCTGGACCTCGGAGACCCAGGCTCCTAAAGTGAACCAGGCACGGACACGCAGAACCTGACTCCCCACAAAGACCTGGGGTCCCGGAAACCCCAGAGGCTGAGGACCTGGGCGTGAACTTGACCAGAAGAACCCTGCGCTCCCCTGCTCTCCTCAGCCGCCCAGGTCGGGGAGGGCCCGGATATTCCCGGGCCAAAGGCGCGGCGGGGGTGAGGGATCCCCGCGCCGCCGGCGCCCACTCCCCGGCAAGGAGACGGCAGCAGGAGGTGGGGGAGGCGCGGCGGCAGAGAGAGCGCTGACCATGGACAGCTCCGGAACGGGCCTGTGTCCAAGGCTGCCGCCAAGCCGGCCCCGACTGAGCCGACCGGGCTGGCTGGTCCAGCCAGAGGGCTGGAGATGGGCAGACCCGGTGCGCGAATGGGGTGACTCTGCGGACGCGACGGGGGGCGGCCGGCCCTCCCAGGGAGAGTCTGACACAGCAGCGGCAGATGTCAGGGGCTCTCGGGATTGGGCCGAGAGGAGGCTTTAGGTCTGGTGGGGGTCCCCGGGGCTGAACGGAGGAAGCCGGGCTCCTGGGCCCAAAGGCGGCGCGAGGCGGCAGTATGCCTGAGATTCTAGGGTTCAGCTGGAGACTCAGGGCGCCGGGAGGGGCACGCCTGGGGCTCGGGTTGGGCTCTGAAATCTGGGCTCAGGGATCCCCAGGGATGCAGAAGGGAAGCAGGATATCGGGGCGGCGGGTGAAGCTAGGCGAGGGGTCCCCAGGGTGGGCGCTGCCTGGCGGCCCGGGTTGGGCTCTTACCTACCTGGTCCGCGGCGGCTGCGGGCGGAGCTGGGCTGCAGGAGGGACGTGGGGTGGGGTGGGGGGACCGGGCGGGGCCCCTGGCGGCGGCCGGGGCCCGGATCTGTGGCTCCGGAGCCCTGTCTCCGCCGCTCGCGCGGGCTCCGCGTCTCTTGCTCCGGCTTGGGCGCTGGGGACCCCCCTCCCCCTCACGGTCTCACAGCGCTCTACCCCTTAAAATAACCCCGTGCCCCTGTCACCGTTCAGCCTCCCCCCGCGAGGCCGCAGCCGCCAGATCCAGGGGTGCCCACCAGCGCCCCCCCAAATCCCACTTTCCCCCCCAAAAAATTCCTCCTCCCTCCCCCCTTCCAGCTCCAGGGCAGTCGTGGCCCCTTTAACAGAGGACTGACAGACGGCGCTTAGTGGCCAATGGGAGGAGGTGTCCGCGCCGGCCGGCGACTAAACCCCGCCCCCGCACAGGCGGGGAGGGGCCGCGCGGGCGGAGAGATGGAGGCGGAGCTCAGGACGCCTGGACCAATAGGCGCGCGGCGAGCCTCGGCTGGGGCGGGAGGCGGAGCCCGGCAGGGGAATGATGTCACCCGGAGCGAGGGGCGCGCGGCGTGCATCGCCGAGTCGCGACCCCGGGTTCCTGCGGCGGCGCGCAGCGGCGGCCCTCGTGCCGCCGGCGACTGGCGGGGTGGGCAGACAGCGGGGTGGTCTGAAAGGTTGCATTTGTAAATCTGTGCCCCCCGGGACGGACGCGCCCGGCGTGGACGGTGGGTGAGCGGTGGGCCGGTGAGTGCACCTTTTCCTGCACCCCCTGCGCCCGCCTCGGGAACTGCACGCGGCACCCTTGCCACCGCCTCCCACGCTGGAGTTAGTGCAGCCGACCGGGCGCCCCCGGCCGACGAGGTGGATGGTTCGCCCCGCCCCGCCCCCCGCGGCCGCCCACCGGCTCTCGCTCGGGTCGTGGAGTCCCCTGTCCGGCGACTATGGGGAAAAGGCCTTGACCTCTGCCCTGGAACTCGCTTTATGGCCTGAGGTGTTATTTTCAGTGTTTTGGTTTGGTTGTTTTTGGCTTTGGGGGTCACTCCCGGTGATGCTCTGGGGTTACTCCTAGCTCTGTGCTCAGAAATAACTCCTGGAGGTGTTCCGGGGACCATATGGGATGCAATGCTGGGGAAAGAACCTGGGTCGACCGCGTGCAAAGCAAGTGTCTCCCTGCTGTATCTCTCTGGCTGTATCCTCAGTTTTGACCCGTTTCGCAGATCCAGACTGGGTACCAGTCACAGATCTCCACCTTCCGACCTAGCGAAAAGGCCGCCTCCACTCTCAGCCCTGCAAAGGGCCCCTTCTGGACCCGGTCTCATCGAACCTCAGCTGTCCTCCCACTCCTCTCCCCTCGTAAGCGCAATCCCCGACCCCCATTTCATTTACCCCCCATTTTGCTGGGGAGTAAACCCGAAGTGAGGACAGAGACACAGAGGCGCTCAGTGATGGTTCCAAGATCTTTAAATAAGGAGCTGGTGGCAATAAATACTGTACAGGGAAGGACAGATGGGGTCTAGATCTGCGACACTTTCAGCCTCGGGACTCCAGCGACCTGCAACGAGGATGAAGAGAGGGCTCAGGGTGCAATCTAGGCACTGTCAAGCCAACGACCCTGGAAGTGAGCTGGGGAAGCCCAGGGAGGTTCCAGATCTTCCCGGTAGGAGTGAACTAGGCGACCTGAGGGCTGGAGTTAGGGGTGGAACCAGGGTGGAAGTCAGGGCTTAGGTAATCACTGGCCCCGTGTGAGGGAGATAGGGGGTCCCCAGAGGGGAGGGCAAGAGCGCTCACGTGTAACTCTGGTGCTGCTGGCGCCTGCGGGCCGAGCGCATCTTCTCGAAGCGTGCCTCCATCTCCTCCAGCACGCGTGGCGTGTACCGCACCACCAGCTTCACGGAGCCCTGCGCTGCTTTGAGCAACTCCACCGCCTTCTCATGCTGCTCCCCCTCCACGCTCTGTGGGCGGGACAGAGTGCAGGCAGCTGGTCCCGGACCCCTCCTCCCGCCTCAGATGGGCCAGGTGTCAAGGCTCATGTCCTCATAAGGGAGTCACTGATTCCTGGCTCGGTGTCCTGGCCCCCAAACCTGCCAGTTCCCTCATGTCAGGAACAGCCCCTCGCTCCATGCCCTCAGCCACTGGGCAGGCCCCCAGGTTCATTCTGTCTCCTCCCTCCCTGCGGACCAGAGATACCGGCCCACCCCTCCATCTAGGTTCTTCGTTCTAGCTTGGGTCTTGTCTCCCCATCAGACGCACCTGAGCTTCCACACTCATCTGGCCTCTACTTTCCCCTCAGCCCACACCTCTGCTCTTCACTGTCTCGGAACCACTCCATCCCCTGCTCTCGGCTGTCCCATGTGCCCTCAGATTCCATGACACAAAGTTCAAACTCCTCTGGCTGGCACTCAGTAACCTACCTGGTAGCCTCAACCAATTGTGCTTCTATTTTTTTTTGTTGTTGCTTTTTGGGTCACACCCAGCAATGCACAGGGGTCACTCCTGGCTCTGCACTCAGGAATTACCCCTGACTGTGCTCAGGGGACCATATGGGATGCTGGGAATCGAACCTGGGTCAGCCGCGTGCAAGGCAAACACCCTACCTGCTGTGCTATCACTCTAGCCCCTGTGCTTCTATTTTAATCACAGAAATACGAATTACCTACAGACCCCAGACCACTAATAGCCCAAACCTTTTCTCTTCAGCTCAGAGGAATGCAGAGTCACAAGCCCTTACCAGAAATACTTCTGGCCAATAACTGCCCTTAGTTTTCCTGGAGAACTCCTATACATCCTTCAAAACCCAACTCAAATAGTCCTTCCTTACCAAAAACTTCCCTCATCAACACTGCTCTGGTACCACATCTGGCTCACAATGCCTCTTTTTCTTTTTCTTTTTCCCCTATATTAAGACTATTTCAGGTAGTGCCTATTTCTTTCACTCAGGAGGGAGTCTTGACATACAGGAGCTGAGCAACCTGCTTGAGTTGCATCATTAGTGACCAGCACAAAGCTGGTTAGAGGCAGGGCTCTAGAAACAGTGTCAAGGGAACATCTTGACCCAGGCCTTGAGACTAGACTGTGAGCCCAGCCCACCCTCCAGCTGCCACTTACCACACCATTCACGGACAGCAGCTGGTCACCGCGCTTCAGGCCTCCGTGGCGGTCAGCCACGCCTCCAGGGATAACACGGGAGATGTAGATGGGGGAGTTCTGCTCCTTGCCCCCCATAATGTTGAAGCCCAGGCCCTCATCTGTTTTGGGCAGCTCCACCACCCTGGGGTGTGCATGGCCCTCACTTGCTGTGAAGGCTGCCACTGTCGCCTGAGAGAGAGAACATCCGAGGAAACAGGGCTGGGCAAAGGAGCGAGCATGACCAGCTGGTGTGGCCTTAGCAGTAGCCTTAGCAGTATGTGGCCTGTGTGCCACCACATACTCTCGCCCCATGGTACTCTGGGTGGGAGGCCAGAGAGCACATCAGAGACCACAGGAGTCAGAAAGTCGCCCCCAGGTGTGTATCTTGAACACTTAAGACTTAAATAGTGGGGCTGGAGTGATAGCACAGCGGGTAGGGCATTTGCCTTGCACGCGGCCGACCCGGGTTCAAATCCCAGCATCCCATATGGTCCCCTGAGCACCACCAGGAGTAATTCCTGAGTGCAGAACCAGGAGTAACCCCTGTGCATCGCCGGGTGTGACCCAAAAATTAAAAAAAAAAAAAAAAAAAAAGACTTAAATAGTTCCCTTTTTCAGTTTGGCTTTGCCATTCTCATAGGGGACTACTTGAGGGACAGGGGTTAGAATCTGGGGCGATTCTGGCTGTTTCTGGAGACGCAAACACAGTGCTGGGGACCTAACTGTGACATCCACAAGCAAGGCTTTGCCCTTAACCCCTGCACTATCTCTCCTGTCTCAAACTCACTTTGGGGTGGCTAATAGATTATTTATTTATTTATTTTTTGCTTTTTTTTGGGTCACACCCGGCGATGCACAGGGGTCACTTCTGGCTCTGCACTCAGGAATTACCCCTGGCGGTGCTCAGGGGACCATATGGGATGCTGGGAATTGAACCCGGGTCGGCTGTGTGCAAGGCAAACGCCCTACCCACTATGCTATCACTCCAGACCCGATGGATTTTTGTTTTGTGGGGTATTTTTTTTTGGCTTTTTGGGTAACACCCAGCAATGCTCAGGGGTTACTCCTGGTTTTGCTTTTAGGAATTACTTCTGGCAGTGCTTGGGGGACCATATGGGATACTGGGAATCAAACCCAGACTGGTTGCATGCAAGGCAAGCATCCTCCCTGCTGTACTATCTCTCCCACCCCAACCTAACTTGAGACCACACCCAGCAATGCTCAGAAGATATTGCTCTGGTCTCAGGGGTGACTCCTGGTGGTGCTCAGAGGATCTTCTGTAGGGCCAGGATGAAATTGGGGTTATCTGCATGCAAGGCAAGCGCCTTACCCCTGTGCTATGTCTCTGGGCTTCCCCCTACCCCATCTCACTTTTGTTTGGGGGCCACACCTAGTGATGCTCAGGGCTTACTCCTGGCCTCCTGGCGGTGCTCAGCAATCATACAGGTCGCCAGGGATTGAATTTAGGACACCCGTGTACAAGGCAAGCACCCTACCCACTATATTATCTATCTCTCTGGCCTTTTAATCCTGGCTTTGTGCTCAGAAATCACTCCTGGCAGGGTTTAGGGGATCCTATGTGGTACTGGGGATCAAACCTGAATCAGTTGCATGCAAGCAAGTGTCCTCTACCGGCTGGACTATCTCTCTGGCCCTAAGATCTCTGGATTGGATTTTTTTCCACCTGTCTTGTTTTGTTTTGAGACCACACTGGGCAGTGTTGAGGGGTTATTCTGGCTGTGAACACAGGAATCACTCCGGGCTGGGATCCATGTGGGATCAAACCAGGATCAACCCCGGCTGAGTGCAAGGCAACCCCTCCCTGCTGGACCCTCTCTCTCTAGCTTCCCTGGTCTCACTTTTTTTTTTTTTTTTTTGCTTTTTGGGTCACACCTGGCGATGCACAGGGGTTAGTCCTGGCTCTGCACTCAGGAATTACCCCTGGCCGTGCTCAGGGGACCATGTGGGATGCTGGGATTTGAACCCGGGTCGGCCGCGTGCAAGGCAAACGCCCTACCCGCTGTGCTATCTCTCCAGCCCCCTGGTCTCACTTTTTAAGAGACAAAGTCAGGCCTAGTCCTTGCTGAGCTTTGAGGGGCCTGGAGGAGTGCAGGTGAGGGCGCCCCCTGAGCTGGCACTGATGCTACTGAATGGGGGGTATCTTCCTCTTCTGCCTGGGTTCCTCCTTTCCCTTTGCAGTTGCTAAAAATGACTTGATGACATGTGGGATTGTCTAAAATAAGTAAAATGGAACATTAGGTTTGGCTAAAACCAGGAAGGGGAAAGCTCTGAGCAGGCAAGAGGGCCGGGACAGCAGGTGCGGCCGTGTGGCACCTACCTTAGCCGTGGCGTGGGCCCGAATCTCAGCGCTGCCCGTGATGTCCAGGGTGTCATAGAGCTGTTCATACACCTGCAGGGACGCAGCGGCCTCAAGGAGCCGCCGGCCCCCTCTTCACGGAGACACAGGGAGGAGAGGAGGTGGGGGTGGGGACAGGGGAGGTGGGGGGAGGCAGGGAACCCTCAGATGCTCCCACCCCGGTAGGTCCCACGCCCGCCCCCGAAGGTAACTACAACTCCCAAGGAACCTCGGAACCCCACGGCGGGCTGCCCCAGGCGCTGCTGGGAGGCGCAGTGACCAGGCTCTGGGGCGCCCCAGCGGAGAACAGCGGCTGCCCGCCCATGCCGCTCTCACCTCTCGGATGGCGGAGCAGAAGCGGCTCTGCAGGACTCGCTGGAGGGCCTGCAGCTTCTGCGGGGGCAGCTCCCCGCTGCGCTGCAGTCGCTCGAGCAGCTCCACCGCCCGCGACACGTCTGCGGGCGGGGGCGGGGCGCGGAGAGACCCGAGTCAGAGACGCACGGACGCGGCGGACCCGGGGAAGGACAGCCGCAGTAACCCGGGACCAGGGAGAATGGAAGCCAGCGGGCGTCCCGCATCCCCAGGACCCCCAGCCGCTGCCAGGCAGGCGCGAGCAGTGGGCGCCCTCTCTCCGGTCCCCTCGCCCACGGACCCTCCCACACCCCCGGATGGCTCTGTGCCCCGCCCCCACTAGGGATGCCGCCTCCAGCCCAGGAACGGCCGGGCCCCGGGGTCCCGGCGGCCGGGCCCCCAGGTGTGCTTACCCCTCTCCAGCCCCAGCGGCTCCACCAGCGCAGCCATGTCGGAGCCGCCGCTGCGAGCCGCCCGCCTGCCCGGTCGCCGGCGACAGGGGCGGCGCCGCACGAGGCCACGCCCCGGGCGCCGGGCGGCCCCTGCGGAGGCGCGGTAGGGCGTGCGGGGGCTCCGGGCTCTCTGCGCCCGGCGGGCCAGCCCTGCACCTGCCCGCCCACATCCCCTGTGGATCCTCAGCCCAGGTATCGGGCACATGATGCATTTCCGGCGATGGCGAGCAGGACAGACCGACGGCCCCCACGGAGCTCCATCTAGGAAGGAGGGGGCGGGGCGGCCCCGGGGGCGGCGCTCGAACTCGGAATGGGGGGCCCCGGGGAACGCCATCGCTCACTTGCCAGGCAGAGGTCACTTGGTGAAATGGTCGCCCGGCCGCCAGCGCTGGCACACACGTGCCGGGCGCCCTGGCTTCCGAAGGGCTTGACCGTCCAACTCGTATTTGAATTCACTGCGGCCACGCGTGGTGCGGGAAGCGAGAGCGGAAACGGGCCCAGTGACGGCAACCCCAGACTACCCTGGTCGACCACGGCTGGGGTGGAAATGGGAGAATCTGGGTGCGGAGTGGGTGTTATGGTGCTCCGGGCTCCCCTGGGGCTGTGCTGAGACGAGTTTGGAGGCTCCTCTGAGTGAGGACCCGTGCAGCAGACAGAAGAGAAGAGGCCCTAACTATGGCAGCTCCCAGGAACCCGCAACCGGTGCCGGAGAAGGATCTAGAATAGAGCTCCAGGACTTAGCTCCCAAACTGAAAATGGCCATGAAGGTCGGAGAAAAACAGGTGGAAGAAACTAGGAGTATGTTTTCAAAAGAGAAAAGCAAATGTGGACTTAGCTCTTGGCCCAGGAGTTTTGCTTTAGCTGGGTGGAGGTATGGGGGTTCAGGTCTCTTCGCTTTTGGGATGGAAGCCACAGGGGGCAGTGCTTAGTTTACTCCTGACTGCGCTCATGGATCACTCCTGACGGGGCGTGGGGGACCATACGTGGTTAGGGAGATGAAACCTGGAAGGATGTCGTGCAAGCTAAATGCCCTCTCTGTTGTACTATTGCTTGGGCCCCACGAAGGAACCTTTTCAAGTGGAAGACCTAGAGCATGTTTGTCCACCCCCTTCCTCCATGGCATCTTTTAAAGTTTTTGTTTGTAGTACTAGGGATCAAGTGCCATACCACTGACCTACAGCCCAGATCCTGGCACCTGTTTTTATGACAGTAACAGGGCTGGATAATCCAAGGTAAATACTTCCTTTAGCATCAGCACCACCTCTGGTACCCTGAGCCCCCCAATTGGGACCCAAGCCACCCCCTCTCTTCCACCCTCAATCAAGTACCTTTTAGTCTAAACCTTCCTTTGGAAACAATCCTTTGAGCTAATCTGGACCATGTTCCCCCCACCCCTGCCCCCTAGAAATTTGTATCCTGGGATTTACCTCCCCAAATCTGTTGAACCAGGGCAAACTTTCCCCTCTTGCATTCATATTAACGAACTCTTTTCAGTGGCTCACCATCTGTTTCAAGAAAAAACAGGAAGGCTTGTCAAGTAACGAATCATAATTCTATGGAATTCCATTTGGCTTCCTCGAAGGTATTCCAGCAATTAAGATCCCATTTTCTCTATTCTGTGAACATGCAGTAATTCAAGTTCTCCCTAGCAGTCCAGACTTTTGAGACTACAGGGAGAGGTTCTGAGGTGTGCAGGGATGACACATTCACGAAGGTGGGCTCCTGATGAGGTCTGGTTTTAGGCTTCCTTAGGCCACCATTCATCTCACTGTGGCCTTGCTCCCCTGATATTCTGGATTCTTAAGCAGGCCCCTTAAGTTTTTGACAGGTCTCTAGACTCTCTCGGGAGCACCTGGGTGCTGAGTATCTCTGCTCAATCCTCTCAGCCCCTGAGTTCTTACTGAATTTAGGAATTGTAAAGACCTGGAGGGAAGACTGCCTGGAGATTCAGGGTGCTATGCCCCACCTGGAAAGGCCCATCTCATGACAATGCTGCTGGGGCTTGACTCTGCCCAATGAGTAACTGTTCTCTTCCCCCACACTGAACTGGCAAATGTTGAAGAGAAAGTGAGGAGAAAAACTCAAAATGCTTTTGTGTCCTCAGGGGTTAGAGCCCAAATCGGGTCAACATTAATTGCTCTTGATGCCTTTCTCAAGTTTGTTTTGCACTGGTCTCTGTTACCAGCTTAGAGACGATCCGAGGTCTTGGCTGCACCAAACCATGGGGAATTTAAGGTCAGTGCCTGATGGCTTCTGCCAGCATCTGGCTATCCCTTGTGTTCTTTTTCAGGATTTGCTTCAATGCTGATGGCCCTGCTTGTCCGCAGGGAAAGACCGCAGAAGCTCCAAACGCCTACTAGAACCTGGACACATGTGTCAGGCTGCACTGACAGATACAAGCAGGGCGTCCTGCACACCTGGTTGAAGTGGTCACAGGGGGTCCTACTCCTTAAGCTGATACTCACTGGGGACTGCACCCTGGCTGCAATGCTCACTTATCTTGCTGCAGGTCTCACAAACTGACCATGTGCTGATATCAGCTGGGCACCCATGGCCCACGATGGCAAGTGTACTGAAGGGCAGTTGCCAGCAGTGAACTCATGGCCAGCGGCACAAAAAGCCGGTGGTATTAGTCACTGAGATTCGGTCTTGAGCCATTTAGGGTTTGATCAAGCTGGCTGCTTCCTTCTTACATGGGGGCCACAGAAGTAAAGCATCTAGATCTTTTGTCTGATTTCCATTTGGCTTCCTCTAAGGTATTCCAGCAGTTAAGATCCCGTTTTCTGTATTCTGTGAGCATACATTTAGTAATCCAAGTCCTCCCTAGCAGTCCGGACTTTTGAGACACACAGGGAGTGTACAGATGGAAACTTCACCTGCACATAGCCCTTCTGTGCCATTTCTCCTCGTACTGCCAGGTATAGTGAATTCTGCCCAGCTCTTCATCCACACACTTCTCTCAAGTTTCATTTTCTCCAAACTCAGACATCTTGCCTCCTTCCTCCAGTCCTGGCCTGGGTCAGCCTGTGCCTGCGCTCCCTGTGCCCCATGCCCAACACAACAGGGAACCAACAGCCTCAGAGGTGTCCAGGACCTGGGAGAAGCCTTCCTTACCTCATCTAAAACAACTTTGGTTCACTGCTATTAGCCTCAGTACTAGGCAGACCCTAGAAAACAAGAGGGAAGAAACTAGAGCCAGGGAAGAAATAAACCAAAGGTCCATTATCAACAGGAAATTAATTTTATTTTTAAATCCAAGGAACCAGAACAGGTAAGGAGACTTCTACCCTTGGCTGGCAAACTTGGGTAGCCGAGAGGGTTGGCAGGGTGGGGAGGAGGTGGAAAATGACAGTAAAAGGGGTGAGTGGGAACACGTTTAGCCCAAGCAAGCTGGAGGCTTCTTCACTCAGGCGCAGCCTCCATCAAATACCCATTCTCGGGTGCCAAATACCCGTCACCTCCCTCCGACTCTATGTACACGTCTCGGCCATCGTTGCCCAGACCCTCCAGCCCGTTGTCCTGGCCGCCACCGCCGCCCCCACCTCGGGCCTCATCCCTTCCCCTTTCACCACCCCGCTCCCCCCGCTTATGCTCGCGATCGCGGTCCCGATCCCGGTCCCGACGCCTGTCCCGCTCGCTGCGGTGGCTCCGACGTCGATCGCGGTCCCGATCCCGGCCTTTCTCCTCTGGACCATCAGGGCCATCAGGACCCAAGTCCCCAGGAGGCCCATCATCAGGAGGCACGTCACCAGCCTCGGAGGGCTCCGCCATATCGCCCCCACCTCCACCACCTCGCAGCTCCTCTTTGCGCTCTCGTTCACGCCGTGCCCGCTCCCTACTCCTGCTGCTTCGACGCTTGCGATCCCGGTCCTTGTCCTTGCTTCTCTCTCTGGAGCGTCGCCGTTCTTCCTTGTCACGACTTCGGGAACGTCGCCTCCGGTCCCGAGAGCGGGAGCGTCGCCGTTCTCGCTCCTTGTCTCGCTCACGACTCCGTTCTCTACGCTCCCGCTCGCGGTCCCGGTCCCGATCCCTGTGGGGAAGTGGGGACGGGCCCGGCCTGGATGAGGGGGGCAGCGGTGTGCGTCCGGGTTCCCCCGTGAGACCACCCCGGGGCAGGACACAACAGCCCAATCTCACCTTTCATCATAGCGGGATGTATCATCCCGGCCAGAATGCCGAATGTTCACATCTGCCCCACCTCTCCTGGTCCCACCGAGGCCACCTCCTGAGGTAGGGCAGATGACAGAGAGTGAGTCTGGGCAGCGCAAACAAGGAGGGAACCCAGGGGCATCCAAAAGCAAAGTCCAAGGCACCTTGGGGAGGAGGGGGTTGGTGTCTCTGAGGGCAGCAAGTGCTATGACTGTCACTTCCCATTTTGGGAGTCATGGTGCCAGGAACTGAACCCAGGGTCTCCCACTTCCAAGCCCAGGGCTTTAACTCTGACCTCCACTCCAGACCCTGTCTAACCAATCACATCTCCATCACAAGGTACCCAAGGTGGGGACAGAAAGCACACGTTCACACCACAGCCCCTCAGCCTCCATGCTGATGGCACTGCTCCCTCTCTAGTGCTAACTAGACCAGCACTTCAGGGCTTGAGCCCACATTCTGGGTCATAACTGGCAAGAGCTGGCCCAGTGCATCTTGCAAACCAAAGACCATTACATTTCAGGTAACTTTCAATCTCCTTATCCTCCCCTACTTTCCCTGCAAGTCTGGGGCTCACTCATCTTTTCCCCCAGAATCTCTTGTCTAGTTAACCCCTTTGTACCCCTCATCTTATCCCTCACACCACCTCCTCAGAGAGTGTTCCCTGACCTCCCAGAGAAAATCATTCACCCCTGGGCTCACAGACCTGGACTGTCTCCAGCAGGAACCAATGGGGGTCCAGATATTCTATGTGAGTTAATGACCCCCTGCCTCTCCCATAGGCTGTATTACCCCCTAAATCAAAGCAGGGTTTGAGTTCAACACAGATTAGGACCTCTGCCGCAAAGGATGGGCTGTAGCCTCAGGTGTAGTGAGCAGTCACTCTTCCTCCTCCTCCCCGGGCAACCAGTTCAAGATCCAGTGTCTACTGCAGTGACTCAGCAAGGAAAGGCAGAGCCTGACCTCCTGGGCACTCTGAACTCCTCTGACTGGAAAAAGCCTCCGCAAGGCAGGCTCGAGTTCCACAGAACAAGGAGGGGAGAAAGGAAGGCTGCCAGGAAACCAGAGTGTCTGCCAGAGCTGCTCAGTAAGGGACGGGCACCTGGTGCACCACCCGCACAGAGCAGAAAGACGGATGGTTTCCATCTGAGGCACACCCCAGCAATGGTTCACTCAGTGGCCCAGGGGTCTGCAGCCACACATCACAATGCACATTCAGCAAGACTTCTGCTCCTCTGGCACACAGTGAACGCTGCAGAAAAGGACTCCCTGACAACCCTGGCTGGGCTGCCATAGGCCCCTATAGCCACCCTCACACCCAAAGACCCTCAACAAAGGCCCCAGACCACACAGTATTAAACTCTACATGTACACTTTTCCTACATCACGCACCCATCAGTTTAACTAATGAATCATTATCTTGTAGTAAGTTACGGGAGGGATGGAGAAACAGTCTAGTGCGCTTTCTCTGCACACAGCCAACCCGGCTTCAATCCCTAGCACCGCACTGAGTCTTCCAAGCCCATCAAGAAAGGATCCCTGAGGGGCCGGAGCGATAGCACAGCGGGTAGGGCGTTTGCCTTGCACGCAGCCGACCCAGGTTCGATCCCTGGCATCCCATATGGTCCCCCAAGCACTGCCAGGAGTTATTCCTGAGTGCAAAGCCAGGAGTAACCCCTGAGCATCGCTGGGTGTGACCCAAAAAGCAAAAAAAAAAAAAAAAAAGGATCCCTGAGCTCAGAGCTAGGAGTAAGCCTGAGCATCACCCTAAAAAAGTAAAGAATTCCCCAGTGATGTAAGTGTGGTTTTTCTTAAGTTTTCTTTGGAACAGGGCTGGAAGCCAGGGCCTCACAGGCTAAACATGCTCTATAGCTCTACCACATGAGCAACACCATTTGCGCTACAGTCAAACTGGTGTATGCAGTATTTTCTTGTTTACTTTTTGGGCCACTCCCAGTGGTGCTCACTTACTCCAGCTTTGCACTCAGGTATAACGCCTGGCAGGTGGAGATCGGGGGACTAAATGGGGTTAAGTCAGGTTGGCCGCTTGCCAGGTAAACACCTTATCTACTGTATTATCTCTAGTCCAACAGCACATGTTTTTGTTAAAAATGGCTCATTAGTTAAGAATGGCTCAAAAGGCTAGAGCACTCGCTTTGCATACAGGAGTCCTGGTTTGATCATCAGCACTCCATGCCCTGGCACCACAAAAAACAATCCCCATTGGGGGTATAGTGCCACCAGCAGGTCAACCCTGTACCTGCGGGGCAAGTGAATCAGCAGCCTGATGGTGCCTTCAGGCTTCCTGATACACCAAAATTGTGGCTATGCCTTTGGCTGGACCTCAACAACTTAGGACCAAATTTACCAAGAAATTAAATGACCAAAAGTTACGAATGTGCGAGTCACTCCCACAAACCACCTCCAGCTCAGCTATAAAGCTCATTTACTGGCCTTATTTCAGAGACCCATGAATCTCGAAAGAGATCAAAATCCTCAATCTCAGACCTGCGCATGGCTCAACAGACTGGGATAAATCGGGGGGGGGGGGGGGGGTGGGGGGGAGGGAATCAGCCTGAAGCCTAAGCAGAGCCCCCAGCAGTTGCTTGCTTCCACAATCCAAAATCGCCACCGCAATCCAAAATCGCCACCGAACCCTCGGCCTGACTCCACTGTCTCAGGACAGACCTCACCAAGATATAATCTGCTGTCTCAGCAGTCACATCCATAACCTAAAGCTGCCACCAATTGAAAAACTACTCCAGCTTTACCATCCCAATAAAAATACCGAATGCCCTGAACAAATGCCATGACCTCTTAGCACCTATATTGCAAGCCACAATGCACAAAAGGAAAAGCAAAGAGAGAGCAAGAAGGAAAGTGTCTCCCATAGAGGGAAGTTGGGGGTGGAGGATGGGGTGTTGGGATGATGTTTGGGAACGAGGGGACACTGGTGTAGGAATGGGTGCTGGATCGTTGTATGACCAAAACCCAATTACGAACAGCTTCATAATGGTCTGAGAGATATTCAATTAAAAAAAAGTAATGCGTTGGGGCTAGAGTGATAGCACAGCGGGTAGGGCGTTTGCCTTGCACGCAGCCGACCCAGGTTCAAATCCCAGCATCCCATATGGTCCCCTGAGCACTCCCAGGGGTGATTCCTGAGTGCGCCAGGGGTGGTTCCTGAGTGCATGAGCCAGGAGTGACCCCTGTGCATTGCTGGGTATGACCAAAAAAAAAAGTAATGCGGAGTTCACGCCCAATTCAATCAGCTTAATCAAAAGCTGAATAAATAGCAGTACTCCTACATTAAAACAAAAACAAAACACAATCTTAAAAGCACTGAAAGGGGAATAGGCCCCTGGGACCACTGGGTGCAGCCCCAAATCAAAGAACTGGAATTCACTAACAGGAACTTTAAATGCCAATAAACACCCAGGATTCTCCCACAGCAGGAAGTAGCAATCTGAATAATGCCACAGCCCAGAGGAGGTAAGGAAATCAGCATATGGTGTCTCCAGCAGCGAGTAAGAGAGTGCAGAGAAGGCTAGAAACAGGACTCAGAGTAGAGGGACAGGACAGACCTATACGCCCGTTCAGGGAAACCATCTCTGAGAACCAACAAGCTGGTCCTGAGCCCCAGGCCAGGGCCCAATGCTGAATCTAGGAGATTCACGCAACTTCAAACACTGAGAACAAACAAGGAGCTGCAGAATGCCAGAGCAGGCCAGAACATTTCTGAAGAGACAGCAAAAAAGACAGGAGTAACTTGCAGGGCCGCCACAGGGGCTGCACAGCCCAGCAGCGCTCAGGATGCTCTCGCTCCAAAATACCTCCAATTTTCTAGACTATAAAGGCCTCTTGGTACTTTAGCACCACAATGCATTTGCCATCTACAACAAACTTTCCCCCAAGTCAGTGAAGTGAGCTCAGTGAGGGAAGGAGGACAGGAGGCGAAGGCTGTTCCCATCTACCTGATTAGAAGCAGGGTACAAAGCTAGTGATAAACCTCTGCTGAGTCAATAGATGAACTAAGTGAGGAACAAGACTGAGCAAAGAAACAAGTAGAAGGAGGGAGGAAGGGAGGGAGGGAGGGAGGACGGGTCAAGGGCCGAACTCAGTGAGGTCTGCCAGGAGGTGCTCCCCTGGCCCGGATGAAGGAACAGGCAGGAAAAGACACTGGTGAGCAACTGCAGAGCCAGCAGGCATTCACTGCTCCTTGGCCTGTGTGGTGCCATGGGAAACCGAGCTCACCTAGCCGCCGAGGCCTCCAGCCCTTCACAGTGCGGCCCCGCTCCACGTCCACGAGGACCCTCCTGCCATCAATCTTCTTGCCATCTGCGTGCTTGTAAGCAGCTGCAACAGATGTGGGAGGGGAGGGGAAGGAGTCCCCAGGAGTACCCTAGTCAGAACAGGGCCCAGCTCTGTGGCATCCCCACCCCAAGACCCCATCAACACACGCACACACCCACCAGACAGCCAGGCACCTACCAGCCAGACCCACCCTCTCCCAGTCCCGGGAGGGGCCTGCTCCATCTTGACACCTGTTTCTTTTCCACCCCCCAATCACCGCTGGAGAGCCATCGGTGTACCCTCCCCACCACCCCCTCTTGCAACTCCCACCGGACAGAGCAGCCCCCTCCTGCCAAGGCGATCAAAGTTGCTGCAAAGAAACTGAAGGTTAACTGGAGGCTGGACTTTGCTGGGAGTGGGCTCCTCCACAGCCCCAGGCATGCACCCGAAAACATCCTGTTGGGGCAGGAGGCCCAGCTGGGCTGCTCTGCACCCCAGTGAACACCATTTAAAAAAAAATTTAAATTTTTTTGGTGGGAGGAGGAAGTGAATGTAGGGGAACAGACATCAGAACAGAGAATGAACCGGAAGGGGTTGGGAGAAATCTACAGGAGGTGGCAGGAGTAGGAGTGGTTATGGGGCCCCCGGAAGTCCAGTGGGGGCGCATGGAGCCATGTGGTGCTGCGACCCCTGCCTTACCTGAGCCGACTGCCTGCCACCCCACCCAGGGCCAGGCCACCCCCTCTCCCACTCCACACCCCACACCGACAAGCTTTAGAGGTCAGGCACAGCCCAAGCCTCGTGAGAAGTGTGGGGAGCAGAGGGGAGATGTGGGGAGAGGGTTGTGGTTCTGTTGGGATGGGCACCACCACGGCAGGCCCGTGTCTGGCCTGTCTCACTGGGGTCTGTCGAAAAGGCCCCCAAATGCTCCTGCTTCCCACCCCCCAGCCCTGGTCTGGAGGATAGACTGTCCTTTGCCAACCCCAATACCCTGTCCCGCCCCAGCCCACTTCCCCCCCAAATAACAACCAGAGGAAGAGAAAAAGGTGCCATTTACCGATGCCGGCCTTGCGGGTGTCCAAACCGAGCGGGATGGGGGGGGCTCGGCAACTCCTGGGGGCCTGGCGAGGAGGCGGGCTTCCCGGGGGGGGGACACGGGACCGCTTACCTGGAGCCCCCAAGCTTACCTGAGCACGCGCATAGACCCCACACCCACCACCACAGGGTCAGCTAAAGCTACGGGGAAGGAAAGTGGGGGTTCTAGGGAACCACAAAAGAGGGAAAGAACCACATCTCCTGCACCACCTGGAGACAGGCAGAGAAGCAGTGGGCCCCAAAGACACCTCAGGGAGGCCTTGAAAGGGGGTGACAAGGATTAGCACCAAGCCTGGAAGCTGGAAAGTCCTTGACAATCTTCTTTGAATTTTAAAAAAATTTAAAAAATTAAAAAAAAAAAAAAAAGGCTGGGGAGGTCTAAGGAATCCTGCCCGCCTTCACCTCTGCCCACGGTGTCCACGCCCACCAGGCTCAGGCCCGCACATGGCGCCTGGTCCAACTCAGCTCTCCCTCCCACCCCTGCCTCCGGGCACAGGCTGGCACGTGGGGACACAGCCTCAGGGTCCAGGAGATGGAGTGCTGCCCATGCTGAGGAGGGGCCGTGGGGCCCCAGCCCAGAGGAGGGAGGGGGAGCGCTTAAGGCCCAGGGACAGTGTCAAGCAAAGGAGCCCTGCTCTGGTTCAATACCCCAAACCCCCGCAGAGGCCCCCCAGGAAAAACAGCCAAGAAATGTGTGTTGTGTATACTGTCAGGCCTCTCTCTCTCTCTCTCTCTCTCTCTCTGTGTCCTCTCCCTCTCTCCAGGGTCAAGACCAGGCCAGGGTCTTCAGTAGAACCTACAGCACCGTCAGCTGCTTGCACTGGCCTGAGCCCGCCCACAACCCAGCCCCAAATTCCAAGTGCTCTGGAGAGCACCACAGCCCGTCCAGAGGCCTCAGCTCTATCAGAAGACAGGAAAGGGCCAAGCACCTGAATCTAGCCACCTAGGCCTCCAGAGCTGGCAGAGTGGCAGCTCTGAGAAGGCGGGGGGGGGGGGGCAAGGAGAAAAGGGCTGAAGGGCTCCCCACAGAGCCCTAGTCCCGTGTGCCTGTCCTCAGTGCTCCCACGACTGTGCCTCGGATATCACCAAGTTGGGAACGTGGGAGGAGGCCACTGCCTCTCCCCCAGGGGACACTCAATTCCTCCTGGGATCAGTGCCATTTCTGGAGAGCACATGGATGAGGGCAGGAGGGACAGAGGGCACCCAAACAAGGAAAGGGTTCCGGGTGCGGGGAAACTGAGGGGCCACTGGGAAGGGGAGAAGGGGCGCCTTGCTGCTCCTAGCTGCCTGGCTAAGCTGGGCTGGTGTGCGGTGCTGAGTGATCTTACCCATGATACAAACCCTTATACCAACCATACACTGAGGTGTTGTAAGGGGAGCGTAAGCATCAGCTGCAAGCCAGCTGCGTGGTGGCTGCAGTGACAATAAGAACAGTCAATTAATACGGCGGCCCCTGGACACGCCGCAGCCCTGCCCACCCTCCCCCACCCATCCCTGCCCATGTGGATGCCGACGCCGCCGCCTCACAGGGGGCCTGGGAGATGTGGGGGCAGGCGCGTGACACGCCTACCTGCCCACTGCCCACTGCGGGACAGGGTAGAGGGCTGGGGTGAGAGGCGGAGGGTCGGGTGGTCCAGCCCCAGCTCTGCCAGGGGGAGAGGGCAGGTTCAAAGGCCAGTCCTCATGCCAACCTTACCGCCTCCCAACTCCAGGGTGGGGGGAAATGGGGAGAGTATCCCCGACAATCTGACCCCCCACCTCCAGCTGGCCCCAGCCTCTACCCAGTTCCCGCTTTGCCCCTGAGGTTCAACGTGTGACACTTACCTCCCCGGGCTCACACACACACACACACACGTTGTGGGGGATTTTGGTTTTTTGTTTTTAAAAAACACGTATACGAAAAAAAAAAAAAGATATATCAGAAACAGAGGGAGGAGAAGACATGGCTAATGTCAGGCTTGGCAAGGCTGGGGTGGGGACAGACGACAGAGGGGTGGGCTGGAGGAGAGAGGGGTCAAGGGCAGGGCAGGGCGCGGGCACTGGTACTCACAGTGCATGTCTCGCTCATGTTCGTACTCGATGAAGGCGTAGCCCCGGGGCTTTCCCGACCGCTTACTGTAGACCATGTGGATCTGGGGGACAGGGGTTGGCATCAGATGGGAAAGCCCACAGCCACCATGCAGACCCTCTTTCAAATCCTCAGGCGCCAGTGGCACAGCCAAAGGGGCATGGAGCGGCTTCCTGAAGGAAGTGCCACAGCCAGGACCAAAATATAGCAGGATTTGGGAGGCAGCTGTGGAGTGTGATGTCAAGGGCTGAGCAGTGTGGCTAAGATGCTAAGAATCCCCAGGAGCTGGGGCCAGAGGGAGATGGGGCAGACCAGGAGCAGAGAAGGGTGTGGGAGAGGAGGGAGAAAGATAACAGGATAAGTCAAGAGTTATGAAAAATGGGCTGGAGAGATAGTACAGACCTGGGTTCAATCCCCAGCATCACATATGGTCCCCTGAGCCCCACCAGAAGTGATTCCTGAGGACAGAGCCAGGAGTAACCCCAAAACAAAAATAATAAAAAGTTATTTATCATTCCTGAGCACCACCAGGTATGGCCTAAACACAAAAAATAACTCAAGAGGCATGGAAACAAAAGAGTTGTGGAAGTAAAGACAATCCGATGCCAAGGGAAAGGAGGAGGAGGGAGGGTCGGGGCATTAAGGGTCATAGCCCTGAGTATGGCCGAGTGGTCCAGAGTCAAGGACACTGTGTGCTGTAACAAGCCCTGTGCCCCCAGAGCCACTCATCTTCTTCCTTTTCAGCTCAAATATGCCTGGCACCAGTCTACTCACTCTTTTGATGGGTCCATACACCTCAAACTCTCTTCGGAGCTTCGACTCTGTTGTGTCATAGTTCTACAGTTAAACAGAAATGAAGTTAGTAGAAAATGAGCTGTCCCAAAGCTCCCACCCAGGTCTTTGTCCCAGGCCCAGGTTCTCAGTAGCCCGGGGACTCACCACTCTAGCCACAAAGAGAGTCTTGAAGGCATCACCCTGAGCATTGGGATCATTGTGAGGGTCCCCTGTGCGGGAAGGAGAGAGAGCAGAAGTTGAAAAGTGCCTTACGTGAGAGAAAGAGACACACAAAGGCATTAGAGAGGAACTGGAGGACTGTGACTTCCATGTCTGTTACTTGTTTGTTCCCAGGCCCCAGTACAGTTTCCCTGAAGCACAGAAACCTAGATCCAAGAGGCTGATGGTGGGAAGGAAAAGGCACACTTGATGGGATAAAGCCTCACTGCCATTTCAGGTCTTTGTACCTAAGGTGTATGAGTAACCAAGCCCAGCTTGGTCTCTCCCATGGGGGCAATACTGCCACCCACTGGCACAGCCAACAACTACAAGCTGCAGGGAGGCCCAAGGTGAAGCCAGAGAGGAGAGGGAGCCCAGCGAGGACACTATTTACATTTCCTTCCCAGGCCCTGAGGTCTGCAGGAGGAAGACAGGCTGGGTGGGGCCAGAGCCACTAAGTGCAGCCACCTCATGACTGCTGGTCACTGAAAACTGTCCCCTTAACGGAGCCAGCTTTCTGCATGGTGGCTGGGCACACACAATGGACAGCCTCCAAGGCACCATCCAGAGCCAGGGCACCATCTTGAGCAAGAACATCTCAGGACTATGCATATATTGGATGATGCAAGGAGACCCTACAATACTGTACCCACATGAAATGGAAAGCAGCCTGTGCCAGAGGCAGATGGCGGCACAGAACTAGGCACTAGCTTCCCTTCTAGAGGGTGAAGTTTTCAGATGAGAGGGATAGGCTGAGGGAGGAGGAAAACCATAAAGGTATTAAAACTGCACCAATAACTGAGGTCATAAACTGCAAAGCTGAATGGAGATGTCCCAGAAATGAGACCAGATAGGTGCCGGTGACACCCTGATCAAGGTGTGTGAGATGCTGTTGGACCATCTGAAAGGTGATGGGTATGGCTCATAATGCCGAAATTTAACAGTAAAGTCTTTGCCTAAGCAGGAACTGTGCCACTCAAAGGAAGAGGGTTCAAAATAAAAAGATTTCCCACAGTCTTAAGAAAACCTGATTTTCTGACTGACCAGTCTAGATTCTACCAAAAAGGGGCACCGGAGGCTGCTAGAAGCTTTTCTGCATAGACTTCATTAATGGTAACACTATCACAATAGTCCCTTGGGCCTAGTCCAGCCTTGGGGACAGAAATTAAGGGCGGGATCAGGATTGTTCCCCCAGCCCAGACCTCTGTGCCTCTACCTAAGACCTGACCAGGTGTTGTGAGCCCTCCATATGCATGCCCAACCCCTTCCTGTCTGTCCTCACTCCATCTTTCTGCTTTTAAATGGCTAAAACAATACACAGCAAATAACGAGCGCTAAAAAGACTACTGACCAAGTAGGTCCAAGGGTTGACCTGGGGGAAAACGACAGTTTGGAAAGGGGGAAAAAAAAAAGGAAGAAAAAGACTTACACATTTTTAGCTCCGTCTCTACTTCCTGCTGTCGTCGCTCAATCTTTTCCCGTCTCTGTCAGGAAAAAGAGGAACACATGAATGCAGACAGAAGTCCCCGAGGACGGGAACCACCTGAGCAATGTCAAAAAGAACAAGGGTGAGGATGCCAAACTGCCATACCTTTCTTTCCATGCGTTCTTCCCGGGTTTCTGCTCGTGTCGGGGGAGGGGCATCTCGAGGGTCCTAGGAACAGGAGAGAAAAGTAAGAGGGTGGGAGGACAGGGACACCCCAGCAAAGAATTAAATGTCTCAGTATGTACCCCAACACACAGTTCCCAGGCAGGTGGAGAAGGTAAGTGACACAGAACACAGTGTGGCCCACAAACTGCTGTGAGTGTAGAGAGAAAGACATACACACAAATGACATGTATACAGAAACTTCTACAACAACTTAATAGAGAATTTCTATGTTCACTGCACTTATATAAGTGTTATCTGTTATGGGGCCACACAGAATGCTGCTCAGGTCTTAGTCCTGGCTCTGCACTCAAGAATCACTCCTGGTTAGTTCCGGGACCATATGTGGTGCCAGGGATCATAGCAGAGAGCTCATCAGGCCGTTGCACACCAACGTGGCCTTGGTTAAATCCCTGGAATTGCACGGTCCCTAAACAATTAAGCTGTGAGCCAGTTCCTGAGCACTTCCAGTTGTGGTCCCACACTTAAAAAGCAACAACAAATACCTGCAACAGACAGTAAATAAAACTACACAACCTCCATCACAGACATAACCAGTCCCAGTTCCCAAGCAAATGGAGTTGACAGCAGTGCTCAGGGCAAATAAGTGGCCACCTTTAAGGGTAATGGCAGTTCCTGAAGGCCTCACAAACTACTCATTAAAAGAGTTAACTGACACTAGCTCCAGTTAGCAAGGGGTGCCACTAGCCCATAGCCATTAAATGAGTTTAACTGCCTAATAACATTTCCCCAGGCTGGCTCACACCCGACTGAAGAACCGACCTTTTGTTATCTCTACTACCCCTCCTCTTTCTTCACCTCTACCTGCCCTTTCCCACAGATGCACGAACTTTCCTTTCCTGGCTTCTGGCCTGGTGCCGACATTTCTCAGTTGTTCTTTAAGGCAACAAAGAGGCCCGTTACTGGGGCTGGAGTGATAGCACAGCGGGTAGGGCGTTTGCCTTGCACGCGGCTGACCCGGGTTTGATTCCCAGCATCCAATATGGTCCCCTGAGCATTCCTGAGTGCAGAGCCAGGAGTGACCCCTGAGCATCGCTGGGTGTGACCAAAAAAGCAAAAATCAACAACAACAACAACAAAAAAAAACAAAGAGGCCCATTACTGGTTTGAAGAGATGGCAGAAAAGTATGAAGAGCCACGGCTGTGGAAGGCCTGAGTTCATCCAGCCCCCTAGGACCAACACCCATAACCCTCCCCTCTAGCGTGGAGTCAAAAACAGCTGGCTCCTGAGCAGTACACCAAAGGGAGTCCCAAAAGAAAACAAAACAGGTGCCCGCTGGGGCTGGAGCTATAGCCCTACCCGCTGTGAGTTGAAAATGTCAGTCATATGCAAAGGACTCCTGAGCCTAACTGTTCGCCAGGCCAGTGTGCAGCCAAGTAGACTGATTCAAAGGCAGGAGTCCTGGGGCTGGAGTGATAGCACAGCGGGTAGGGCGTTTGCCTTGCACGCAGCCGACCCAGGTTTGATTCCCAACATCCCATATGGTCCCCCAAGCACTACCAGGAATAATTCCTGAGTGCAAAGCCAGGAGTAACCCCTGTGCATTGCCGGGTGTGACAAAAACAAAACAAAAACAGGAGCCCGAGCAATAGTACAGCAAGTAAGGCTCTCGCTTTGCACGTAGGCATCCCATATGGTCCTCTACCAAGAGTAATTCCTGAATGCACAGCGAGGAGTAGCCCGTGAATATAGCTTGATGCGACCCAAAACAAAGAGAAAACGAAAAGGAAGAGATATGTGTTATCCCAGTCTTATGCATGAATTAACATGCTCCAGAGGCTGTGTGGATCTCTGCTCACTCTGCTAATGTGAACACTCCGCAGCAGTGCTAACTTTTCAGGAACACCACAAAACATTAAAATGCTGAGAACACTGAAACTTTGCTGACCACTTGAAGGCTAAGACCCATAACATACATGTTGCACCTCACACCCCCACCACCATAGCAAAGAAAATGCTGTTATCACTTGCTAGAGACCAAATGACTAAGTTTATGAAAAACCAATGCTTGAAAAGCACGTAATTTTCCCATGGTCACTAAATGCTGTGGGTGGAGGATGTAGAGACTCCAGAGCCTGAATCCCCAACTGCAAGTGACAGGATTTTGCCTCCAAGCCCCACAAGAGCTGTCTGGTCGATGCCATTTAAGGAAATAGGGCCAGAAATATTAACACCACCACCCCCTGCCCCATCTGAGAACGCCCAGGTTGGACTCCCCAACCCCACACCCACTCAGGAACTCACCTCGAACTCTCGGATATAAGGGGCGATGCCACAGTACGGCTGATTGTGGTGTTTCTCATGCGGGAGTTTCTCCAGGGGGGGCAGATACGGGATGGGGTCCCGGGGGGCAAAGAGGGCCAGCAGATTGGGTGGTAGGAACTGGGTCATGTTGCCAAATCTGTGAGGAAAAATCGGGCATCACTTTATTGTCGGGTGGGCAGACCCCATGCCGGTCATTGCCAAACTCCCCAAAAAAGACGGCACACTGGGGCAAGGTTTCAGGACTTAAAAGGGTCCTGTCAAGGCCCTGAGGTGAGGTGTGTCACACGAGAAGGCGAGTCCTCGAGGAAGTGGGGCGGGTGAGCGTGGGCAAGGCCGGAGAGAACGGGAACAAAGCCAGAAAAATCACATTTCTAAGCAGTCGCGTCTCTAGCGTCCGCAGCAAAATTCTGGGGGCGCTGAGAGCCTGGGGGCAGAGAGGCTCGTCGGAGAATAGAGGATTCTGCAGGGGGAGGACCCGGCGGTGACGGCTAGCGGTCCCCCACCTAGGACAAGGCCGGGGGTCGCTCAAGTTCCCAAAGGTAGAGTCAAAAGTGAAGCGGTAGATCCCTCCGACCGGGGGCTGGTGGGTAAGAACACGAATCCCCAAAGGCGAACGGCATTGTGGGTAAGGGTCCGGGTCTCGGTGAAAGCAGGAAAAAAAAAAAGCAACACCCCGCAAAGGCCTGTGGGTAGGGGCCCGGGAGGGGGAAGGGGCGAAGGCGGCTGAAAATGGGTCTGAAGGACTCTGGGTAAAGGGTGCAGAAAAGGGCTGAGAGGCGGGCGCGGGAAGCCCGCGGGAACAGGGCACCCGTCGCGGGGAAGGGGCTGGGGCCCACCGCAGGGGTTTGTGGGTAGCGGTCCCGCACTCGCCAAGGCCACTAAATCTCACTCACCCGCCGCGCGGCGCCCTGCTCGACCTGGCGACGGTCCGAGGGCTCGCGGCAGTCGCGGCGGCCCCTCAGCAGCAAGGATTCCCGCTCTGGCTTCGACTCCAGCGGCGCCCGCGTCCGTCCGCCAACGTTGCCCACCCAGCGCGCGCAGCAGGCCGCTGCTCACGAGCCCGCGCGGCCTCAGCTCGCGTCAGGGGCAAAGGGTAGGCCCGGTCGCAAATCCCTCCGCCGTCCGCACTGCGCACGCGCCGCGCGAGTCGCTCACAACCCACCCCTCCCGAACCCGGCGCCGCAGAAGGCACGGCGCACGCGCGAGGTCACCACCCCGCCTCCGGGCACCTTAAAACTTATGCCGCCGCGAGCTGAAGCCCGTAGTGCGCACGCGCACTCCGCGACTCCGCTGCGGGGGTGGGACCTCCTCGTGAGCTCGGTTCCAACCGCCTTCCGTCGGGCAGTCTCTTCCAGACGCCCCGCCCCTCGCAAGACACTTCCCGAATCTAGTGCGCACGCGCCTATTTCTTTCATGTTACTATATCCTGCCGCCGCCTGCTAAAGAGTCCCTAAGTGAAAAGTGTGGTCACTTTGCTAGCCTGGCTACTGTTCACCCAGTGCCCAGGGCTTGCAAGCCGCTTTTTGTTGCTTTCTTTGGGGGGAGGGGGGAGTACATAGAGATTCTCAGAGGCTACTCCTGGCTCTGCACTGGGGCTGGATGGGGCGCGGAGGCGGGGGGTTGTCACTCTTAACTGTAATGTGTGAAGAATCGGGAAAGTGCATGCAAGGTGTTACACCCTAGCCTGTTGAGCTAGCTATCCAGCCCCACTTTTTCTGTTGGGCTATAGCGCAAGACCTAAGCAAAGTCTCCTACTTGGGAGTTTATGTTGTACTGGGTGAGGGGGAGGGCTAGTAATAAACAGGCGTTCACAAAAAAAATATAACTAGGGCAGAGTAAAGGAATGGGCAGCGTGCATGGCTGATTTAGGAAGGCTGATAATGGAAGGCCCTTGTGAAGAGGTGACATTGAACTGCATGCAACGCCCCCTACACACACACACACACACACACATCTCAAGTTTAACAGCAAGTGCAAAGGCTCTGGTCTGCCAGGGAGGCCAAAGCCTGCAGTGTGGCCAAGACAACAAAGAGGCAGAGCATTTTATTAAAGGTTCATAGACCTGAAAGGAGTTTCCTATTGCACATAAGTTTTGCGGAAGGACTCAACTGCTAAATTAATATTTACAGGCACTATTACCAAATTTACATAAAACTGGCTGGAGAGGGGGCTGGAATGATAGCACAACGCGTAGGGCATTTGCCTTGCACGCAGCTGACCCAGGTTTGATTCCCAGCATCCCATATGGTCCCCTGAGCACCGCCAGGGGTAATTCCTGAGTGCAGAGCCAAGAGTGACCCCTGTGCATCGCCGTGTGACCCAAAAAGCAAAAAAAAAAAAAAACAACCAAACTGGCTGGAGATAGCACAGGGATTAAAGACCCTAGCCTTGCATGCCCTGGTTTGATCTTTACCACAGCATATGTTCTCTGGATCACGCCAGGACTGACCCTGAGCATCCATGAATGTGGCCACAAAAACAAAAATCTGAGTGACGGGGCTGGAGTGATAACACAGCAGGTATTGGCATTTGCCTTGCACACAGCGACCTGGGTTTGATTCCCAGCATCCCATATGGTCCCCTGAGCACCGCCAGGGGTAATTCCTGAGTGCAGAGCCAAGAGTGACTCCTGTGCATCGCCGTGTGACCCAAAAAGCAAAAAAAAAAAAAAAAAAACAAAAAACAACCAAACTGGCTGGAGATAGCACAGGGATTAAAGACCCTAGCCTTGCATGCCCTGGTTTGATCTTTACCACAGCATATGTTCTCTGGATCACGCCAGGACTGACCCTGAGCATCCATGAATGTGGCCACAAAAACAAAAATCTGAGTGACAGGGCTGGAGTGATAACACAGCAGGTATTGGCATTTGCCTTGCACACAGCGACCTGGGTTCGATTCCCAGCATCCCATATGTCCCTCAAGCACTGCCAGTAATTCCTGAGTGCATGAGCCAGAAGTAACCCCTGTGCATCGCTGGGTGTGACCCAAAAAGAAAAAAAATTTAAGTGACAATTCTGGGGATGTTGCTTGGCAGCAGAGCACTTGCCTTGTAGAGATTAGGCCTTGGATTCAATTCCCCAATACCAGAAAATGTGTGACTATTATCATGTAGTACTTTTTGTTTGTTTGGGGGCTACACCTGAATGTGTTCAGGGGTCACTCTTGGTAGGGATCAGAGGATGGTATGTGGTGCCTAGGATGGAATCTGATGCTCCACCACCTGCAAGGCAATCACCTTTCCAGCTGTCCTCTCTCTCTTTCTGGCCTTTTGCTTCTGTAAGTGCCTTCCCCCAAATAAAAACAACAATAAAACTCCAACAAAATAATAACAAAGGTTAGAGAAGTGGAATGAATTGAAACAATTTTCAAGATGAAAAGAATCAAGATACTGTTATATGCGAATGAGGTCAAAGAAAGTACAAGCCAGACTGTGCTTCTTTCTTTTTTGCTGCTGTATGAATTGCAATAAAATTAACACCTTCGGGTCTAGAGCAATAGCACAGAGGGTAGGGTGTTTGCCTTGCATGCGGCCGACCTGGGTTCAATTCCCAGTACCCGATATGGTCCCCCAAGCACCACCAAGAGTAACTCCTGAGGGGCTGGAGCTATAGCACAGTGGGTAAGGCATTTGCCTTGCACACGGCTGACCCGGGTTCTATTCCCAGCATCCATATGGTCCCCCGAGTACCGCCAGGAGTAATTCCTGAGTGTATGAGCCAGAAGTAACCCCTGTGCACCCTGGTGGGTGTGACCCAAAAAGCAAAAAAAAAAAAAAAAGAGTAATTCCTGAGTGCAGAGCCAGGAATAACCCCTGTGCATCGCCGGGTGTGACCTAAAAAAAAGCAATAAAATTCAATTCAACACCTTCAAACAATGCACATTTAGGGACTGGACTGAGATGTCCCCAAACTGAGTTCAATACCTGGTGCTGCATGGTCCCCCAAGCCATCACTGGGCGTGACCCCCAAGCCCCAACCACACAGCCAGGAAGAGCCTAAACCACCAGATGTCACTGTCACTGTCATCCCATTGCTCATCGATTTGTTCGAGCGGGCACCAGTAACATCTCTCATTGAGAGACTTATTGTTACTGTTTTTGGCATATCCAATACGCCACGGGTAGCTTGCCAGGCTTGGCCGTGCGGGCTCGATACTCTCGGTAGCTTGCCGGGCTCTCCGAGAGGGGCAGAGGAATCGAACACGGGTCAGACTCGTGAAAGGCTAACGCCCTACAGCTGTGCTATCGCTCCAGTCCACCAGATGTAGTTCCCCACAAATGTACCTCTATTATCATGTAGCTCAGAAGATCAGTAGTCCTGAGGCTGTGCTCCTCCTGGAAGTTTTAGGGTTGAGTCCATTTTCTTGTTTTATCCAACTACTAGGACTGGAGCGATAGCACAGCATGTAGGGCATTTGCCTTGCACGCAGCCGACCCGTGTTCAATTCCTCCGTCCCTCCCAGAGAGCCCAGCAAGCTACCAAGAGTATCCCGCCTGCACGGCAGAGCTTGGCAAGCTACCCATGGCGTATTTGATATGCCAAAAACAGTAACAACAAGTCTCACAATGGAGACCTTACTGGTCCCCGCTTGAGCAAATCGATGAACAACGGGACAACAGTGCTACAGTGCTACAGTGCATCCAACTACTAGTAGCATTGGCACTTTTTAGCTGGTAGCCCCTTCCTCCACCCTCAAAGCTGGCAATGTGAGGGGGCTGGAGTGATAGTACAGCGGGTAGGTGCTGGATCCTCAGCATCCCATATGGTACCCTGAGCCCCGCCAGGAGAAATTCCTGAAAGCAGAGCCAGAAGTAAGCTCTGAGCACTGCTGGGTGTGGCCCAAAGAACAACAAAAAGAGCAGGCAACATGAGTCTGTCTCCCCTCTGATCTTGTTTGTCACCCATGAACCTGACCTTGCTCTTAGAAAGACCCTTATCTCTTCAAATCAAGAGCCTGAAATCAATCCATCTACAAAGTCCCTTTCGCCATGGAAGATAACAGCGGAGCTTCAGACTTGTTTGCACTGCGTCTACCTCCCTTACATAAATTTTTTTGTTGGACTGGAGAGATAGCAGAGTGGGCAAGGCACTCACCATGCAGATGCCTGATCTGGGTTCAATCCAAGGCACCACATAGGGCCCCCAAGTACTGCCAGGAGTGATCACTAAGGACAGAGCTAGGAGTAAGCCCTGGACATAGCCTGTTGTAGTCCCCAAACCAAAAAAAAAAAAAAAAAAAAGATACAAAGGGCCTGAGCAATAGTACAGCATGTAGGGCATTTGCCTTGCACGCTGTGCACCTGGATTCCAATCCCTAGCACCCCATACTCTTCCATGAGAGATCCCTTAGTACAGAGCTAAGATAAGTTCTGAACACTGCCAGGTGTGGCCCACAAACAAACAAACAAAAGATACAAAATTAAGTTGAGGGAGTGAGAGCGATAGTACAGCAGGAAGGGCATTTGTCTTGCACACTTGCTACACTGCTGACCGAGGCTCAATCTCCAGTATCCACTAGTAATTTCTGAGTGCAGAGCCAGAAGTAAACCCTGAGCATCACTGGGTGTGACCCAGAAAGCTAAAAAAAAAAATTAAGTTGAAGGACTGGAGACAATTCAGGAGGTAATGCATTTGTTTTGCATGTGGGCACCTGGGTTCAATTCCTGGTACCACATATGGTCCCCTGAGCACCTCCAGGAGTTACTCCAGGGCACAGAGCCAGAAATAGCTCCTGAGTACTGCTGGATTTGGCCCAAACTGTTCCCCCCCGAAAAAAAAAAAAGAAACTTCAGTTGTGGGAAAAAGCACACAAGGAATCGGTTATGACCAGAGTTTGGAGTGAGAGACAATGACAGGCACTGGAAGGGTGAGGCTGTGGGCAGAGGGTGATGATAAGGGACCTGGGTTTCCTGGAGTATAACTAAATGTGTAGCTGCTGGAACCTCTGAACCCACGAAAACTTTTTTGAGTCATGGACATTAAATGGGTGACTTTTCAGTTGTATTGAGCCCCTAGAGACTTGTGCTTTCCTGGGAGATTGGGGAGGGAGAGATTAGATTGATGAAAATAAAGGACTCCGGTTACCCAGAGGTCACATTCTGATGATCTATGACTGGTTATTTGTGTTTTGTTTAGCTTTTGATAGAGGGGGTGGGGGAGGTGTTTGGGACAGGTGGGGGATTTGGACCAAACTGTTCTGTGCTCGGGAGTGACCCCTAGTGGTGCTTCGGAGACCACATGCGCTCCCAGGAATCTGCATCACCACTAGGGGTCACTCCCGAGCACAGAACAGAGAAAGGGCTGGAGCCGTAGTTCAGTGGGTGGGGCGCTTGTTTTGCACCTGGTCACCTGGCCTTCTATCCCTAGCACTCCGTATGGTCCCCCAGGGACCAGAGCCCCAGATCATGAGTGAGTGATCACTGGTTGCAAAGTCAGGAATAAGCCCTGAGCACTGCCGCCCCCAAACAACGCGAAACTGAACAAACAGAAGCTCCTTGCTTTGTAAAGCTCCAGCCCTCTCTCTAGTCTTCAAGGAGAGAAACAGGCAACAGAGAAGGAAGGAGACCAGAGATGTAAGGTAGAGATCCGGAGGCCAGGAGCACCACAGAGTATGAAAGGCTAATAGTAGAGCACTTGGGGCCGGAGAGAAAGTGTAGCAGGTAGGGCACTTGCCTGGCATGCAGGCAACCCAAGTTCGATCCCCAGCATCCCTGTGGTCCCCTAAGCACTACCAGGAGTGATTCCTGAGTACTGAGCCAAGAATACCCCTTCGCATTTCCAGGTGTGACCCCCAAAACAAAACAATGAATAGTACAGCGGGTAGGGCACTTGCCTTGCACATGGCCAACCTGGCCAACCCGGGTTCCATTCCAGACATTCCATATGGTCTCCTATCTCCTCTAGAAGTGATCCCTAAGCACAGAGCCAAGCGTAATTTCTGAACACCAGTGAGTGTGCCCCCACCGAAAAAAAAAAGGGGGCGCGAGCAGAGTGGGGAGAGGCACAATAGAAAACCAGGCCAAAACCAGGCGACGCAAGACAAAACCCTAGAATTCACAGGGTTTCCACCTTCACGGCTTCTCTTCACTCCCCAGCAGAGGGCGCCCCGGACCTCATTCCCTCATTCCGGGGTGACCAAGCGCCAGCTGCTTCCCCGAGCCCATTCAGTGGGGCTATTTTTACGTGGTGTCATTGGACACCGGTGGCTGGAAGGCCGTTGTCCGTCTGTCCTTCGGTCCCTGAGATGACCCTGCAGGGTCCTGGCAGGCCCGGCCTTTTGCGCTATTCAGGGTTGCCGCTCGGGGCGTCGCCAGACTTCAGAAGAATTTGACAGAGAAAGCAAGTGGGGAGATCCAGGGGCGAGGGGGCCAGGCGTGGGGCGCATATAACGCACAATCCGCACAGTTGCGGGAGCGTCCCCGAGGCCACACAACTCTCAGGACAGATGCAAGCTGACCGACATTAGACTCAAGAGCTAGAACTCCGGACCCCCCACACCCCCGCCTGCTCCCGAGCCTGCCAGGGGCCCGAGATAGAGAACCGCAGTCATTCAGTTTTACAAGGAAATAAAGAGCCCGCCGGGAACTAGCAGACTGGCACAAAGAACAGACAGTGCCCACGGGAGACCAGATAACCAAGTCCCAAACCCAGAAAACCAAGAGACGAACACCATGCCGGAGATCCGGGGAGACCAGGACACAGAGAGTGACCCCAGACCCTCAGAGTCCCTACAAGGGCAGAAGTCAGAAAGAAGTAACCGTGGCAGGCACGGGGACCCCGCGCGCCTGAGGGAGGCAGGGTAAGGGGACCCGCAAGCGGGAGCGACGCGGAAAAAGCGCCACGCCAAGGCCCCTGGGGCCGGCAGGGGAGGACGGGCACCCCGACAGAGGGCGCGCGGCCGCCCTCTGCCCCGGCGGGGTCACCGCGCCCCCTCCCCCGCGCCCTGGCCGCACGGCCGGGCTATTTTTATGCGTGGACACCGGACACCAGGCTGGGGCGGCGGCGCGACGGTCGAGGCGGAGCCGGGCCGGGTCGGACGTCGGGGCCACACGACCGTCCGCGGGTCGCCGGGGCTGCGCGCGCCATGGAGCCGCGGTGCAGGCCGCCGTGCGGCTGCTGCGAGCGGCTGGTGCTCAACGTGGCCGGGCTGCGCTTCGAGACGCGGGCGCGGACGCTCGGCCGCTTCCCGGACACGCTGCTCGGGGACCCGGCGCGCCGCAGCCGCTTCTACGACGGCGCGCGCCGCGAGTACTTCTTCGACCGGCACCGGCCCAGCTTTGACGCCGTCCTCTACTACTACCAGTCGGGCGGGCGGCTACGGCGGCCAGCGCACGTGCCCCTCGACGTCTTCCTGGAGGAGGTGGCTTTTTACGGGCTGGGCGCCGCGGCTCTGGCGCGCCTGCGCGAGGACGAAGGTTGCGCCGTGCCCCCCGAGCGGCCCCTGCCCCGCCGCGCCTTCGCGCGCCAGCTCTGGCTGCTCTTCGAGTTCCCCGAGAGCTCGCAGGCCGCGCGCATCCTCGCCGTTGTCTCGGTGCTTGTCATCCTCGTCTCCATCGTCGTCTTCTGCCTGGAGACGCTGCCCGACTTCCGAGACGACCGCGACAGCCCCGAAATCGCCGCCCTAGCCGCAGCGGACCCGGTGAGGGGGCGGGGCCGGGCGGACACGGGGCGGGGCTTGGGAGGAGTGGAGGCCGGGGAAAGCGGGGAACCTGGCAAATCACCGGGCGAAAAAAGCCGTGGGAGGCGGGGATTAACGGCTGTGGGCGGGGCTCCGCTTTCAAAGCTGGGAGCGGGGAAGGAAGCGCCCAAGGGGGCGGAGCCAGGGAATCTGAGCAGGTGCCCTTTGGAAAAGGCGAGCCTGAGGAAGGTGGTAGGTGGAGGATGGGTGGGCTCAGAAATGGGAGCTGGGAGAGGAAGGGGAGTCTGGAAAAACCTGGGTCTTTGCGGCTGGCAGCGAGCGATGGGGAGATAGGCAGCATTTGGAAGACTTTATCACAACCAAAGTTAATTGGGGCACAGAAATGGTCTCTAACCATTTGACTCTCGGGTGAGGTTGGGGAGTCCAGGGCACAAGGTCAAGGTCTCTCCTTACCCAGAAAAACCTGTGTTGGGGCTGTTCTTTGGCAGGAAAGAGGCCTCACCCTGTTCTTGTGCATCATTTCGGGAGACCCATCAGAAGGATAGATGACTAGAAACGCAGCCAACCAGTGACCAATCTGGGGGTCTTGGGGATAGATGCTGTCAGTTGGGTCACTTGAGGGTCTGTGGAGAAGTAGTTGGACACTTAAACAATAGTCACAACTCTTACAGCATGTCCCAGGCTTGGTGTGGTCCTCCCTGAATTTCTTTCTCCTCCTCAGTTCCAGAATCAGTTGAACAGTTCCATCCCAGTGCCAGGCCCCCCACCCCGCATGCCCTTTGACGACCCTTTCTTCGTGGTGGAGACTTTGTGCATCTGTTGGTTCTCCTTCGAGCTCCTGGTGCGACTGGCAGCGTGCCCTAGCAAGGCAGCCTTTTTCAAGAATGTGATGAACATCATCGATTTCGTGGCCATCCTCCCCTACTTTGTGGCTCTGGGCACCGAGCTGGCCCAGCAGGGGGGCGTGGGTCAGCCGGCCATGTCACTGGCCATCCTGCGAGTTATCCGCCTGGTGCGTGTCTTCCGTATCTTCAAGCTCTCGCGTCACTCCAAGGGCCTCCAGATCCTAGGCCAGACCCTGCGGGCCTCCATGCGTGAGCTGGGCCTCCTCATCTTCTTCCTCTTCATCGGCGTGGTGCTCTTCTCCAGTGCCGTCTACTTTGCCGAAGTTGATCGGGCTGACTCGCATTTCACCAGCATCCCGGAGTCCTTCTGGTGGGCAGTGGTCACTATGACCACGGTGGGCTACGGGGACATGGCACCCGTCACCGTGGGTGGCAAGATCGTGGGCTCGCTGTGCGCCATCGCCGGCGTGCTCACCATTTCCCTGCCCGTGCCCGTCATCGTCTCCAACTTCAGCTACTTTTACCACCGGGAGACGGAGGGCGAAGAGGCTGGCATGTACAGCCATGTGGAGACACAGCCCTGTGCCCCCCTGGAGAGCAAGGCCAATGGGGGGCTAGTGGATGGGGAGGCGCCTGAACTCCCACCCCCGCTATGGGCTCCCTCTGGGAAACACCTGGTCACAGAAGTCTGAGGAACAGCTGAGGTCAGGGTGGATGGGCGGGCGGGAGGGCAACATCAAGGGACAGGGGTTGCTGTAGGAAGAACTAGGTTCAGTGGGGAGTGAGCTGAGGACCACAGGGTCTTGTCAGGCTGAGTTGTGGTGTGGCAGGTCCTTCTGGGTCCTGGCTTGGGTGGCAGAGAGGCTGAGTCGAGGGGGCAGCCCCATGGGGTTTGAATGATACTGCATAGTGCAAGGTTTTGGAGCCTTTGGGGGTCTAGTGAATATTTCACAGGTCCAGGTTCCGGTGGGTTGGCTTGAGTCCAGCTGTGTCTCCGGTGGCTGCCTGATGCAGGGCCCAGCTGGGGGGGAATACGGTGGTCCCCTGGGACGCTGTTGGGAGACATGGTGTTGCAGTGCAGTGTTTTCCGACAGAGGTCGGAAGGCATGTGGCCGGGCGATACTCCTAGGGCCATGTTATTTTCGGTTCTGTGAACTTGTGAGTCATGTGGACACCTGAAGGTCAGCCGATGCCTCGTGCCCTTTCTCAGTCACATTGAGTTTAGGTGGGTTGGAATGGGGGATGCGAGAAATCTTTCCGAGTCCTCTTGGGCCCCACCCGGGTAAAGTCACATTCCTTGGGGCCACATTGCATTAAGTTGTGGCACTAACTCAGTCTGATAGAGCCAGCTTGCTGGTGTCACGCCTACTGAATGCTGCACATACGTCCAGCAAGTTGTATCATGGCAAAGTCGCCAGGGACGTTGGATGGTGACGGACAGTGTGTCTGAGGAGCTCCATAGGAATATGTTGTGGGGGAGTTCTATGTTGAGGGGTATACCCAGGACCCAAGGCTCAGAGTCAGGGGGGGAATCAAGTATCTAGGACTGAGCATGGGGGGTGTAAATCCTGGGGTGCGCCAAGCCAGGTTGCACTGGATCCCTCAATTGTAAGAGAGGAAACTGGGGAACATATCTACGCATTCCTTACCCATTCAACCCTCCTTCTGAATGAATGAGGAAGAGGGACACTCACCCCACTTGGCCCAGCCCCATTTTCCGTTCACCCCCACCCCCACCCCTGCTGTCTCTCTCTGTCTATGGTTTTGCTTCCAGACAAGAATATCAGAGCCATGGCAGAGAGGGGGAGGAAACTGGACTTGGTCCAAGCCAGAAGGTGGGGGGAGGGACAAAGACCCCAGTAAGTCTTGAGATCCAGAGAGGAGGCGATGGAGAGAAGCTGAGACTCGAGACGTGGAGCAAGTGCCAAAGACACCCCAGGAGACCCAGAGCGTGGGAGAGAGACGCAGAGTTGGAGACTCAGCAACACACCTCTGGAAAGAGAAAAAATGGTGACACGGTCTCTGGCCCTCCAAATCACAGAGACCCGCATTGAGAGTGGCCCCTCCCATCCTCCGGTGACTCCAGCTAGCTGTCAAACTAGGGGACCCACTATATTTTTCCAGGGAAGAAGCCAGTACTTCCTCCAAGGTCGAAGGTATGGGTGGGGGAGGGGCTTGGCCCTGCAGGTCCCTTCAATGGACAGATTAAAGTCACAGGATATCTCCCCTGCTGCAGCCTTGTTTCCCACAAGCAGAGAAACTGAGGCTCCAAGGGGCCCTCTGAGCCCCCCACCCCAACGTCGGTCAGGAAGCAGCACATTTTCCAAGGGCTATCAGTCCTAAAGGGCATTTCAAGGACGAGGCTTCAGCACTCACAGGGCAGTGTCCAGAGCCTGGATTCAGGGATTAAAACCCATCGCTGGTTGATGAGGGTGTCGCTGTCGTGATTTTTAGCTGGCCTGCTCCCCCAACCCCACCCTGGTTTTCTTGGGTCAAATGAAATTTTACTTCGAGGCCCCCAGAAGGGAACTGGGTGGAGAAGAACCTGCCACCTTGGAAGTTCCCGTTGGCAGCTTAATGGTTCCCAGAGACGCCAGATGCCCTCCACAAAGAGACCCGAGAAAGACACCCACGTCCCAGCGCTCAGAGAGGGAGGAGGCTCTAGCCCCAGACTCAGGCCAGAAGGGGCCTGAGCAGGACCCAGAGGCGGGCTGAGGGGGAGGAGAGTTCCCAGGGATGGGGACAGACTCCAGAAGAATGAAGGGACACAGGGGAGGGCAGAGACCAGTGAGAAAGGGGGGAGACAGATCCAGGGAGAAAGGGGGTGGGGAATGGAGCCCCAGAGAGGGGACAGAGACCCAGACAGAGACCTAGAGAAGGGGAGGGAGGTGGGGGCAGAGATAGGGCGGGGGTCGCCTGCCAGTGCCTTGAGAGCCACACCCGGCTCTCCATCAGACACCCGCAGGGAGGTCAGGGAGGTGACCGCCGCCCGCCTTTTTCTCAGGGTGAACAACGGAGGAAGGACAGGGAACACCCTAAGCCGGGGACACCCTTCCTGCCACCTCCCCGTGCTATATTTAGGCTCAGGAGGGGTTCGCGATGACCCCCAGCAAGGCTGGTGTCAGCTTTCCTCCTGCAAATAGCTCCGGGGAGGGGCGAGGCCCCCGCGGTGGGACGGCCGTGAGTGAATGCGGGGTCACTTTCCCGGTGGCTCTGTTCCCCTTCTCGCGGGGTGTCGATCCTCTTTTTCAAATCTCCAGTCCCCACCTGTCCCCGTGCGCACCCACCGTCTGAGCCCCGAAGAATTTTCTCGTCTCCAAACTCTGAACCCTCTCCCCAGACCCCCCCCCCCCGACCCGGGAAATTCCAGGAGGGAGGACTCGGGAGAGCCCCACCCCGCACCCCGTCTCTGCCTCGGACCTTATCACTGCCCCAGTCCAGCTGGTTAATGTCTGGCTGGGCTCCTGGGACAGGGAAGCGCGCTAGGGGCTCCGCCGGGATTGACACCTCGTTGGCAAAAGCCTCAGCGGGATCTCAGGCCCAGAATCTGGGTCTGAGGGAGGAGGGGCTGCGGGTCTGGTCCCCGGGTCTGAGGGAGGAGGGGCCGCGGGTCTGGCCCCCGAGTCTGAGGGAGGAGGGGCTAGGGGGATGGACCCAGGGTCTGAGGAAGGAGGGCCTGGGGATGGATCCCGGGTCTAAAGGAGGAGGGGCGGAGTTCTCAGTCTTCAGGGTCGGATGCACCCCGCCAGAGGGAGGAGGCTGGGGGGCTGGCCGGACCCCTGGTTCAAAGAGAGGAGGGGGCTGCGCCGGGCCCCGGGGCAGCGGGGGGCGGCGGGCTGGGTGCGCCTGCTGGGTTGCGGGGGTGCCGGCCGGCACGCGAGGGCGGGATCCCCCTAACCCCCGGCCCCTCCTCCCGCCGGGCGCCGCCCCGCCCCGCCCCCGGCCCGGGCCCTCGGGAGCGGGAGCCGCGAGCAGCCGCGGGGCGAGAGCGCGTCCCTGCAGCCCGCGAGCCGGAGGAGGAGCCGCCGCCGCGCTGGGGGCTGCGGGGGAGCCGCGGAGGGCGCCCCAGGTAAGAGCCTGGGCGCCTCCTCCCCGCGGGAGTCCCGAGCCGGGCCGCCCGGCCCCCGGGAAGGGAGGGGCGGGGGCGGGGCCGGCGGGGCGGGGCCTGGAGGAGGAAACTGAGGCAGCGGGACAGTCCCAGATCAGCCGCGGCGCGCTTCTCTCCTGCGGGGGTCGGCTTAACCCCCAGTCTCACTCCGTCTTCTGGAGGACGAGGAGTCTGGAAGCCCGTGTTTCTGGGAGTTTCTGGGAAGGAGGGCGCCGAACCCCACACCTCCCGTGTCAGAGGGAGGAGGCGCTGGCTGTCCTGGGAAGGGAGGAGGGGGGCTGGAGGGCGGGAGCTCTAAAGGACCAGGCAGGTGGGCGGGGGCAGGGCTCTTGGGTCTGAAGGAGGAAGGCAGCGGGGCTTGGACTCCTAAAGAAGTTGGGGACCAGGATTGCAGGTCAGAGGGAGGAGGCATTGGGGTCCTGGTCCTGGTGGATCACCCTGTGCCCCTCCTCACCCCCCATCTTTCCATTTCCCCATCTCGACTGAGGGCAGGCAGCCAGTCCAGGTATGTGCCATGGAAGGCTTGGACGGGCCCTGGCCTGTCCTGTGAGGAGAGAACATTCCAGAAAGCAGCCTCTGGGACCCAGGGCTCCTGGAGCCTGAGTCCTCAAGCCGTTGTCCAGGTTCGCTCCGCCCCCGCCCATCTGGGCGCCGAATGGGCGCGGTGGAATCTGTTCCAGCCCGGGGCTGCTGCCTCCTCACCCCCCATCTGCTTCTCGTCCCAGCCTGGAGCTATCACCTGGGCAAGGAAGGGGCCTGATGGGGGGGGCCCTGGAGAGTGGGTGAAGTGCCTACCAGGATGCAGCCACTCCCCATGCCTCTGTCACCTGCCTGTTCCTTTCTCCCCTTAGGTGGCTGCCCCCTGCCTCTCCTGAGATGTCAGGAAGGAGGGGGCCGCCTGTGTCCCCCACAGGGGTCCCCCGGAGCCTGGGGGCCCCCAGCCCCAGAGCTCGAAGGCGCAGGAGGTGCTGACAGGTCTGGACCCTCTGTCACTTCCCATCCTTCCCCACACCCCTGTCCCCCAAAATAGGCCTCCCAAAGGTAGGGAAAGTGAGGACCAGGCCCCACCCCAGCCTCCCTGAGACAGTCTCCAACAGGGAAACCGAGGCCCGATGAAAGCATTCAGAGTTGCAATTGGGAGCTAAACTTGGGCCTCCCTGAACACCCCTGATGGGACCTTTCCTCCAAAGTGTTGAGTGGACTGCTGGACTTGGGGGTCCTCAGGGTGGGCAGGTGGCAGAAGGAGCTGCTGGAATGGGTCCGGCTCTGCCCACCTCTGGCCTGTGCAGGCTGTGTGATCTGGTGCAAGGCACGAACCTCTCTGGGCCTTTCTTGCGCTGTTTGTTGGTTCTCTTAGCTGTCGGGTAATGATGCTGAACTGAGAGGTTGGGCACTATCTATCCCAAGTCTGAGAACAGAGCACCCCAAGGCTCCCCATGATTCTAGGTCCCCCTAGAATTCCCAACTTCTGCCAGTTTGTGCCTTCTCTGACTCCAGCTACCCTCTCCATGTTCCCAGGTGGTCAGCAAGATGGGCCCCCTGCCCTCCTGCCCCCTCCTCATCCTCCTCCTCTTCCTCCCCTCCATTGCCATGGAGGCCCATCCTCCACCCTTGCCACTGCCCCCATTCCCAGCCCCCGAGTGGGACCTCCTGTCCCCCCGAGTAGCCCTGTCCCGGGGTGCCCCTGCAGGGCCCCCTCTGCTCTTCCTGCTGGAGGCAGGGGCCTTTGGGGAGCCCGTGGGCCCGGCCAACCGCAGTCGGCGTGGAGTGAGTGAGACGGCAACGGCGCATCGCAGGGGAGAGCTGGCGGTGTGTGACGCGGTCAGTAGCTGGGTGACCGACCGCAGGAGTGCCGTGGACCTGCGTGGACGCCAAGTGGAGGTGCTGGGTGAGGTGCCCGCAACTGCGGGCGGGCCCCTCCGCCAGTACTTCTTTGAGACCCGCTGCAAGGCTGACAGCTCAGGGGCAGGTGACCCCGGTGGGGCTGGAGGAGGCTGCAGGGGCGTGGACCGACGTCACTGGTTGTCCGAGTGTAAAGCCAAACAATCTTACGTGCGGGCCCTGACTGCTGATGCCCAGGGCCGTGTGGGCTGGCGATGGATTCGAATCGATACAGCCTGCGTCTGCACACTTCTCAGCCGGACTGGACGGGCCTGAGACGCAAGTTCTGAAATCAGGAGACTCACCACGACCAGAATGAAGAAGAGAACTGGATGCTGAATGACCTTCGGGGGGCGAGCCCCACTGCTCTGGGCCTCTGGGAACTTGTCCTGTGATCACAAAAATCATAGCTCTCTGACTGGGAGAGTTCAAGGCCAAGCCAGACAGGTGGTGAAACAAAATGGAGTTGTGAAGGATGCATAGGAGTTCTGGATGAACTTTGAAATGATGATGCTATCCAATATATTCTGAGTACTTATTGTCTATCAACCCCCACACAATTGCTCAGGTCCCCTCTGCTAGAGGTGACATTTGGAGGCCCCACCCTGGGCAAGTGAGTAGGAGGGGGACATCTCAAAGTGGAGGGAAGGCAGGGCAGAATGTGGAAACCAGAACATCGGTGATTGGCTGAGCACTGGCCTTTGCAGGAGCACAAGCGAGGTTGAATAACAGGAGCTCAGGATTCTAGACTTTGGCTCTGGTCCGCGGGGCACTGGAGTCAAATTTCTTCCCCTTCCCTATCTCAACCTTTACCCAGTATGGGAAAAGAAGCAAGCCTTCCCCTTACCCAGCCTTAGCAGGGCATAAAGCTCCAACCACAGGGCTGAGACTGCACAGTGATGGTCTGAAATGGCCCAAGACAATCCAGTAAGAGTTTGGAGGGGTCTAGGATCCCCACGGAGGAGGTCAGTAAGAACGTGGATCAGGTTGCAGAAGGCAGCCTCAGTTCCTGTCTGAACACTGGGTGGTGGGATAAGCTCATTGGGTCTGGAGGGGACTGAGGTGGCAGAACCTTGACCTAAAAGTGTTTATCTACTGTGGCTTGGGGGCTACACTCATCAGTGCTCAGGGACTACCGGCTCTCTGCTCAGGAGTGACCCCTGGCGGTTGCTCAGGAGACCACATGTAGTGTGGGGATGGGCAGAGGGCAGCTGCATGCCTAGGGAGGCAAGCACATTCACTCTCACTGTCATCCTGATTTGCTTGAGCGGGCACCAGTAACATCTCCATCATGGGACTTGTTGTTACTGTTTTTGGCATATCAAATATGCCACGGGTAGCTTGCCAGGATCTGCTGTGTGGGCGGGATACTCTCAGTAGCTTGCCAGGCTCTCCAAGTGGGGCGGGGAAATTGAACCCGGGTCAGCTGCGTGCAAGGAAAACTACCGCCGTGCTATTGCTCCAGCCCAAGGCAAGCACGTTAACCCCACCAAAGCATCTTTAAAGGACAGAGTGCCAGGTAGAGTCCAGAAAGATCTCAGATCTACCAGAACCCTCTTCATGTATCACAATGGCACAGACTTGTTGCACACACACACCAGTTTGGTTTTTTGTTTTTGTTTTTTGCTTTTTGTGGTCACACCTGGCGATGCACAGGGGTTACTTCTGACTTTTCACTCAGGAACCACTCCTGGCGGTGCTCAGGGGACCAGATGGGATGCTGGGAATGGAACCCGGGTTGGCCGTGTGCAAGGCAAACGCCCTACCCGCTGTGCTATCACTCCAGCCCCACACACACCAGTTTGGGACTAAAGGAAGGACACCCCATCTCCCACTGGACCCCTTGGTGGGGTGTGGGTGGCAGGGCCACATAGGAGTAGCTGTGGCTCCTACTTTTTGTTTCGTTTTGTTTGGGGGCCACACCGGCAATATCCGGGGTTACTCCTGACTCTGTTCTCAGGAATTACCCCCAGTGGTGCTCAGGGGGCCATATGGGATGCTGGGGATCGAACCTAGGTCGACCATGTACAAGGCAAGCACCCTACCTGCTGTACTATCGCTCCAGCCCCATTCTATACTTTTTTTTTTTTAATTGCTTTTTGGGTCACACCTGGTGATGCACAAGGGCTACTCCTGGCTCTGCACTCAGGAATTAGTCCTGGCGGTGCTCAGGGGACCATATGGGATGCTAGCTAGAAATCAAACCTGGGTTGGCCATGTGCAAGGCAAATGCCCTACTTACTGTGCTATTGCTCCACTCCCACTTTTTGTTTGTTTTTTTTGCCACACTCAGTGATGCTCAAACCTCATTCCTGATGGGGCTCTGGGGACCATATGGGATGCTGGGGATAAAACCCAGGTTGGCTGCATGCAAGGCAAGTGCCCTTCTCCCTATGCTGTCTCTCCAGCTTCTTTCATGTATTTTATTGTACTAAGAATTTCCCTGTGGGTTCCTCCCTTTTACCCACCCCCTATTCCCAGGTGGAAGTTTTCAACCAAATCAAAGGCAGACAGGACAGCAGGCGGAGCCGGCGCTGCCTTCTGCAGACGGGAGGAAGGAGAGGCTGGGAAGTCTGGAAATCGTTACCCAGGATGGGCAGGGCTGGCAGTGGAAGGATGCAGCAGGGAAGACTGGGGACCCTGCAGGAAAGTAGGGGGGCATTTCTCACGGATTCCTTGATGCCCTGGGTGGTCTCAACATTCCCGCACTGGGTCTATTTCTGGATCTCTACCCCCTCTCTTTTGGATCTCAGACCCCATGTCTCTGAGTCACTATCTCCCTCAGCCTGGGGATCGGGGGAGGGGGTGATCTCGAGAATTCTGAACATCTATTTCATCTATTTCTCCTTCCCTCCCCCCTTTATTAGCCTCCTCCCTGAGTTCCCTATTTCTCTCAGTTTCTGCTCCCCCTGCCACCCCCCCCCGCCCCAGACAGTTTCTCTCCCCGACTTGACGACACCCATCCACACGCCTACTGGCCCTCCATTGGCTGAGTTCAGGATGGGCGGGTTCTGTCACTAGGGCAACAGCAAAAACAAGCCCGCTAGTGCTAAACTGCGGGGGAGGGGTGGGGCCATGGCAGGTCGGACCCTGGCTCTGTGCCAAGACCCTGTACGGTCCCCAGTCACTGGGACGGGGATGCCTAAAAGCTGTCACGACTGGCACCTCACCAGTAGTGGCGTCGCCCACCACCTGATCCCACCTATAGGTTTTTATCCAGCGAATGTGCAGGTAAAAAGGACCCTAGGAGCGGGCTGGGGGACCAGAAGTCCGTCTCTCCCAGTGACCAGGAAAACGAGGGCTTGGTCTCCTGTTTAACTGAAGGAGGGGGTCCTGGAGTCCTGAGTTGGAAAGAGAAAGGGGCCCAGGACCCCGAATAGCTATTTCCTGAGGGAGGAAAGATCCGGGCGGGGGAACGACCTTTTCACTGACATCCGGTGCCGGTGCCTTCTCCCCAGTCCACAATTGGGGATCCCCTGCCCCTGGGCGTCAGGCATGATTTGCACGTCTGGGATTTCGACGAGGTCATCAGCAGATGGGAGACAACCTCCGGCAAGGCTTATGAACACAAGAACCTCAGCGGGCCGCTGGCGCAGCCCAGGGCCTCAGAGCTGTCGGACCCCAGGCGGACAATGGGGATGAAGGAATTAAGTGGGAAGGTAAGGGTGTGGGAGGCAGAGATCTTGGCGGAGATGATAGGCAGCGAGGGGATACCGCGGGGACCGCCCCGGAATCCTGTGCACCTTCCCGCCTGGACCTTCGTCGCCTTTCTCAGTTCAGGCACAGCGGCTGCAGCTTCCCTCAGATCGTCAGGCAGCGGTGCAGTGAGACGAAGGCGCAATACACCGGCTGGCCCAACGTGGACCCGAGGGTTCCCGCTTCCGCGGGGCTCCAATTCCTGGCGCTTGTGAGCGGCCACGGCGGGCGCCTTTCCCAGGTACTGGAGGCAGCGGGGGCGCCGGTTTGCAAATCTTGGACCTCAGGGTACCAGTTCGCCCACAGCCCTAGGAGATAAACGGAATTTTGAGGGGCTGGAGCAATAGCACAGCGGGTAGGGCGGTTGCCTTGCACGCGGCCGATCCGGGTTCGATTCCCAGCATCCCATATGGTCCCCTGAGCATCACCGGGGGTAATTCCTGAGTGCAGAGCCAGGAGTAACCCCTGTGCATCCACGGGTGTGTCCCAAAAAGCAATATATATAGGGTCAGGGGGGTGTCTAAGGTGGAATAGAGGTATACCGCCCGGGGGGCGTGGCTAAGAGGAGGGGTCTAAAAATCCTCAAATTCAAGGCAGAGCCCGGCGGTGGGGGCGGGGCCATCGGGCGACCAAGGGGTGGGGTCAGGCTAGGGGCGGGGCGGGAGGCGGAGCCTGGTGCTGTTTAGAACGGGGCACCGTCACTCTCAGCTCAGCTGTCACCCTCGGGGTGCAGCTGAGTTTAGCTGTCGGCCCAAGAAGAGCTTTTGTGGCTGAGGATTGGAATTTGAGTTCGATGATGGAAAATGTTTGGATTTTGGAATCGAAGCCAGTCATGGCAGGCGGGGGCCCTTTGGCAGAGGGCTGCTAGGGTGGAAGGCAGAGAGGAATTGTTCGTCTGGGGCTCGAGCCTAGGAACAAAGAAGTGACACTCTTTCTTGCTTACTCCCCGGCGCATCCATCTTCCCTGGACGAAGAGCCCTGAGCTGGCGGGCCGGATCTTCAGAGTAAAGGACAGAGGCATTCTGGACCGTCACCAGCCCTATCTCTCCACCATGACCAAGGACTTCCAACCCTTCTCAGAGTGAGTCTGGTCTGGAGTCCAGGGTTCCGCCCTGTTTCCTTCTGGCCTGGTAACTTCAGCCTTCAGGTGCTGCACCCGAGTCCCTGAAGCCCAGGCACAACCCCCCCCCCCCTTCCCACCCCCTCTCAGCACCAAGAGCCTTAGAGGCAACTGGCAGGAACTTAAAACCTGCAGAACTGGGGGTGGGAAGTACAGGAATCTGGAAGCAGCTCCCTCAGGGTTTAGGTGACTCATCAGAACACCCCTTTCCTCAAAAACTCGATTCCAGGCCCTTATATGCTGTGGAGACCCAGACATTTGTTTTGCATCTGCACCCCGAACTTTTTCTTTTTTTTTTTTGCTTTGGGTCACATCCGTTGATGCACAGAGGTTACTCCTGGCTCTGCACTCAGGAATTACTCCTGGCGGTGCTCAGGGGACCATATGGGATGCTGGAAATCGAACCCTGGTCGGCCACGTGCAAGGCAAACGCCCGCCCCGCTGTGCGATCACTCCAGCCCCGAACACCCTGAACTTCTTACCGGATCTACTTTTTTTTGGGTGGGGGACACACTCAGTAGAGCTTACTCGGGGTGGATTCAAGGGAACCATGTACAGTGCTGGCGACTGAACCCGGGTCAGCCGAGTCCGAGGCAAGCGCCCTTCCCACTGTCCTATCATTTCCCGTAACAAATGTCATCGCCTTGAAGTGGAGGACCCAGCACTGCAGGCTTGGGTGGGGAAGCCGAGGTCTGAGCCTCCGCTGGACGGAGAATCGAGCGGTGCCCTCCTGGCTCCACCTCCCACAGGAAGGAACTGTCCGAATCCCCCTTCGGGGAGTCGCCGGCAGCGCGCGCCTGGGCGCTGGAGCAGCGGCTTTCGCAGCACTCCTGGCAGGACCGGCCGCTGGGTATCCGCGCCAGTCGGGTGGGGCCTGTGGGGCCGGTTGTGCCGCACCGCGGGGCGCTGTCTGAGACTCGGGAGTCCTATGGGCCCCCAGTGCCCCCTCTTGACCGGCTCAATCTCCTCTGCCCGCTGACGCTGCCCTGGGGCGGCCTCCACTGGAACCCGGTGCCGGGCATCCACAGCGTGCCGCATGCCTACAGCACCGAGAACTCGCAGTACGGCAGCTCCCGGCCCGCGCTCATCTGAGCTGGCCCGGCGTGGCTGGACGGGGCTCCCCTGGGCCGCGGCGAGCAGCGGGTTGTGGGTGGGAAGAACCCCGCATCTGCTCCGGCCCAATGCCCGCGTGGGAGGGCGGAGTCTGCCCCGTGTTAAAGTTTCCACCTCACTCTCCCTTCTCTGGGCTCGGCTTTGGAGGGGCCTGAGCGGGTGCGTGGGAGGGGACGACAGACAGACGTGGGGACCCCTGCCGGAACTGGGGGCGTGTCTGATCCTGACATCTGAGCACGGAAGCTACAGTGAAGCCCCGCTCCGCCCGCGGGGTTAGCACCGGAGTAAGGTTTCAGGCAGGCAGGTGGCGCGGGGTTCAGGCTTCTATCATGGCGCTGACTCCAGGGCTCTCACGACCCCGGGTCCCACCCTCCACCGCTGTGAAGGGGCCACAACATGACGCCACCCTGAGCTTCCCACACCCCTTTCCCTCTACAACACCTCTCTAGCCCCCCACGGGCAATCCCCCAAGCCTGCTTACCCCTCCCCGGTGGGGGCGGGGCAGGGCGCTGCCTCCCTGCCCTTGGCTGAGCGCTCTCGCCCCCGGGGGATTAGTGTCCAGGTTACCCACTCCCGGGGTGGCCTTGGCGCCCCCACAGCCTGCAGGTATAAGGCCAGGGCCTCGGCCTAGGGGAAGAACCAGGATGGCAGCACTTCAGGTAAACGGTGTGTGGGGGGGATGCGGGGGGCCACATGCAGAAGGGGCACAGCCATCAGGGTGGTGGCTCAGGGGCAGGAATGCTCGCTTTGACACTTCCCTTCTCTATCTGAAAACCCTGGTCGGGGTGGGCAGGGAGGAGGCATGAGGCTGGGGTATTGCGTGCCCGGACGGGACACGGTGGGGTGAGCCTGAGCTCAGGACTGAGGTCTCAGGCTGCCCCTGAGGCCCTGGCCTGGTCCCAGGACCTGCTGCTCGGCCTGCTGCTGGCCATAGGCACGGGTGGGGCGTGGGCCTCCCGAGGGCCACTGCGGCCACTGTGCCAGCCCGTCAATGCCACACTGGCTGCTGAGAACGAGGCCTGCCCCTTCTGCATCGCCTTCACCACCAGCATCTGTGCTGGCTACTGCCCCAGCATGGTGAGCTGCGCCTTGGGGAAATGTGGAGGGGACGGGCGGGGGGCTGGGGTGGCCTGCTCCCCCGCCCCTGCCCATGCTATACCCTTTGCCCCGTGGCCTCCAGGTGCGTGTGCTGTCAGCGACCCTGCCACCGGTGCCCCAGCCCGTGTGTACCTACCAGGAGCTGAACTTTGCCTCCATCCAGCTCCCCGGCTGCCCACCTGGCGTGGACCCCACGTTCTCCTTCCCCGTGGCTCTGAGCTGCCGCTGTGGGCCCTGTCGCCTCAGCAGCTCAGACTGCGGGGGGCCCAGGGCCCACCCCTTGGCCTGTGAGCACCCCCTCCTCCCAGACCTCCTCCTCCTCTGAGGACTGCATGTCCCCTCCCCAAGCCCCCATGCCCACTCTGAGTCCCAGAGATAGAAGATGTTCTCCTAGCCCCCCAATAAAGGCCTCTCCAACTGCACTCTGGGTGTCTTGTCTTCGGGCTCCAGGTGGTCACACGTGCACGCACCCACAAATCCAGCGTCAGAACCATTTTATACAAAGTCAATAACAGAATTACAGTAGAAAACAGGAGCCGGGTAAGCGGGGGCGAGATGCCGGTGGCTCATGATGTGTCCATGGTTTCACCTTCTGTGAAGACAAAGGAAGGCCTCTGGTCAGCTCGGCCCAGCGAGCAGAGCCTGGGGGATGGAGGAGGACACGACACTCACTGAGTTCATTGAAGAGGAAGGCGTCCTGGTACTCCTTCATGTACTGCGTGGAACGCGACTCATCCAGAAAGAGCGAGTACACGCGCTTGATGTCATCCACCTGCACCTCTGTGCCCTATGGGGGTGTGTGTGGGGGAACAGCAGGCTCGGAGGGGCCCCTCCCTGGGGGCCTCTCCGCTCCCACCCCCCAAAGCCGTGCACCCAATTCCCAGCTGCTGTCCCATGAATTGGACTTGCAGCCAAGGGATATTTGCATGGGGCATCTCCTCAGTGTTGGGCCAGGATCACCCCTGGACCTGAGTGGCCTGCCTCGCGGCGGGTTCCTGGGCCAGTGCTAAGTCTCAATGAAGTGGATAGGGGTCTCTGGTGCTGGGCCCCGAGGCTAACCTTGCGCTTCCGGCACACCAGGCTGGCAGCCGTGATGAGCTGGATGGCGTAGCGGAGCGACGTCTCCAGGCCGATGCGCGTCAGCACCGTGTACGCATCCTCACTCATCTCCACATCCTCCTCCTCGCACCTGCAGGGGCCATGGGTCAGAAGAGCCACTGAGGCCCAGCCAGCCCACCCCCATGTGGCCACCTGACCCTGTCCCAGCGCCCCTCCAGCTTGCCCCGACCCAGAGGCCCGGGTTCTCGGAGCTCGGGCCGCACCGGATTCGAAGGATCTGCTTGGTATCCTTCTCGCTGTAGGGGGCCGTGGAAACGATGAGCAGGCGGTCCAGCAGGTCGATGGGGATACCATGGGGGCTCTGGTAGCTGGTGCCCCGGATGCTGCAAGGGGGCCGGGAAGGGGTGTTGGTTGGAGTATCTCCCGCAAACAGGCTCTTCCAACCCTGTCCGGGGAATCCCCTGCCCCAGCCTGCTCACTGGGCCTGAGACAAGTGACCTTCAACGCAGGGCCGCTGTCTGCGTCCCCTGTCTGAACCTGGACTCATGGGCTGGTTAGCAGTGCTCCAGGACCAGGATTACCCATGCCAAGGTTCCCAGGGGAAGGGGCCGGGCTCCTGACCCCCAGGTGGGCCCCAGCCTGAGCAGACCTGAAAGCTGGCCATAGGGAGATGGACCGCACACTTGCAGGAGCTCCCAGCTCCTTCCCCTGCAGAACAGTGGCCCATGATGTCACTGACCATGGTGGGGAACCACAGTGGCCCATGATGTCACCGCCTCCTTATCACTCCCTGAGAGCACAGAGCATTTGGGGACGGGGGGAGGGGCCTCAGCTGGGAACTGCAGCTTCAGGGGTGACAGAAGCAAAGGCCACGAAAGAACATGACTCCAGGCCACAGTGAATGCTGTTTGGGGGAATGTGCCTTGTTGCTGGGGGTTGCTGTGGGCAGTGCTCGGGGACCATGGGGTGGCAGGGGTGGAAGCCAGGCCTACCAGCACGCAGAGCTTCAACACATGAGCCCCCTCACAACGTTCTGGAACATTTCATGGAGCTGAAGGCCTGGGACATCCTCTGGGCTGGGCGACGGCACGGTACCCCAGCTCAACCCGTACCCTGCCTGGCCAACGTTCCTGGTGGTACCCCAGTGCCACCCCTGCCGCCCATTTCTGCAGGGGCTCACCGGGTGATGCCACGGTTGGTGGCCATGATGAGGACGGGTGCCATGTCACTCTCCAGGGCCCGGTTGAGGAAGGAAAAGCTCTCGATGTCCAGCATGTGCACCTCATCGATGAACAGCACCTGGGGATCCAGAGAAGGGGTCAAAGTCAGCTCCTGTTCCCACTGGGCCCCCCCACCCGGGGTCCCCCAACCCTGCCCTGGGCACTCACACCAGGGATGATCTCCGCCTTGCCCTCCTCACGCCACTCGGCCACCTTGGCATTAATCTGCTCGCGGACCTCAGATTTGATCTCGCCAGTGTCGCCTAGGGAAGGTGGGGGGTCAACAAGAGGCCAGGGACAGAGTGAGATGCCAAGAGGTCAGGGCCGGGGCCTGGGGGCCTGCCAGGGTGGTAGAGCAGGGAGGGGAGAGGGGTGCAGTGAGCAGACTAGGGAGAGCCTCACCCGAGAAGAGTGCCAGGAAGCCCTGTGTGCGCGAGTTGATGACGTCAATCTCATGCAGGGACACGGTGTGCACCACCTCCTTGCGCTTCTGCAGTTCCCCATCGGGGCACTGTACAAACTTGGTCTGGAGGACAGGAGGTCAAGGGCAGACAGGTATTGGGGAGATGGGAGGTCTGTTGTTTTTTATTTTTCTTTTTGGGTCACACCTGGCAACACACAGGGGTTATTCCTGGCTCTGCACTCAGGAATTACCCCTGGCGGTGCTCAGGAGACCATATGGGATGCTGGGAATTGAACCCGGGTCAGCCGTGTGCAAGGCAAACGCCCTACCCGCTGTGCTATTGCTCCAGCCCCAGGTTTTTGTTGTTTTGGTTTTGGAGTCACACCCACCAGTGCTCAGGGATCATTTCTGGCAAGGCTCAGGGACTCCAAGGAATGAAAGGGATTGAACCCAGGTTGTGGGGCAAGCATGTGACCTCAAGGCAGCTTATACTGAGGTCCCAGGCCTCGAAGAGATAGTTAAGAACAATAATGTTCAAAAGCAGTGAAGGTTATGGGGGATCTGGAAGACCCCAGAAGCCAGAAACCATGGCTGTGGTACCACCTCCCTGCGCTTCTGAGGGGATCCCGAGGGGGTCCCAGGGAAGAATGCGGAATGCCAGAAACCTAGGGTTGGGGCGGCAGGGCACCCCGGAGCGCAGCGCACCTGCGAGCCCATGGCGTCATAGTCGCGCGCGCGTGTGAATGAGCGTCCCAGCTTGGAGATCTTGCCTGTGGCCTTGTCGATGGTGATCACGTCCCTGCCAAGGGGGGTGTGTGTGAGGGGGGCAGGCGTGAGAAAAGGAAAAGGAAGGGCGCCTCAGCCCCAATACTCGCTCGGCCCACTGCTGCTGCTTACCCAGCCTGGACCTTGTCCTTGGTCAGTGACTCGATCATCTTGGTGCCCAGGTCATAGATGGTCTCCATCTCTGTGGTCTTCAGGGTCAATTTGCCCACTTTGGATCCCTGGGCAGGGGGCAGAGACATTGACTAACGGAGCTTCCTTCTGGGGTGACGGAAACCTAGTCTGGGGACAACACTGGGCCACGTCCCCTGACACTGGGAAGGACCCCATGGTAGCCAAGTACCCACTTCTTTTTGCTTTGGGGGCCACACCTAGCAGTGTTCAAGGGCTACTCCTAGCTCTATGCTTTGGGGGCTGCTCCTGGCCCAGGGGGACCATGCAGTGTTGGGGACAGAGTAGGGCCCCCTGTTTGCAAAGCCTGTGCCCCGCCCACAGACCTGGCCCAGGCACATAACTTTTTCATCTCTTTCTGTTTTATTTTCTAAGAAAAAACTTCTCAACTTGGGGAAAAGAGGAGTGAATCACCTCTACTGGCTTGCAGATAAGGCTGCCTTCAGGCATGGAGCTGTTTAAATCCCACAGAACAGGTTTTTAAGGCTGCACAGCACCAAAGAAGCTTCTAGACCTTCTCGCTCACCACCCCACTACTGCTCTCCGGGTCTTCATGAACATGTCAGCTCGGCTGGGCCCCGCCCTGAGCATGTTAATTAATTCCAGTCTGCAGCTGGAACCTTCCCTGGAAGCTGACCCAGGGTAGAGGGGCCCCTCTCTCCAGACCCCCCCGAGTTGGCAGTACACTCACCGTCCCCGTGGCCGGCCGATCGATCTGGATCTCCACTACCTCCCCTTCAATGATCTCTGTCTCTTCCCTAGCCAGAGAGCAGGTCTGAGGGGAGAGCCTAGGCCCAAGCCCCCCAAAGTCGCTGGCTCCCATGAGCCCTTGCAGCAATCAGGACAGCCCCCAGGGCCAGCCGAGCTGGAGTGGCACCGGGGCGGCTGTGGGGTCCAGCTTACTTGATGCGCACGCCGATGGACCTCCGGAAGGCCTGCGTCAGTGCCTCTGTCTTGCTCATCTCCAGCGAGAAGATCTCACTGCCCGCGATGGCGGTGAATGGGGTGTCAGGGCCCAGGGCCTGCGCCATGCCTGGGGAGGAAGGAGTCTCGGTGGGTGAGGTGCCCATGGCCCCACGTGGCACCTCCTCGGCCACAAGCCAGATAAGGGGGTCACACAGGAGACACCCACACCACCCAGACTCTCTGACCTCCCCGAGCGGTCTCCCAAGCCCTAAAAGCACAACAGTGACAAGCAAGGGCATCTTGTCACAGCCCCAAGCCCTGCCCTGCTTCCACTCTCCTTCCCCGGGGTCCTGGCAACTCGGAACCAACTTCAGATAGGAAGTCACTGAATGTCTGGCTGATCCCCTGATTCAACACTGCCTGGCACCACTGAGCATAACAGTGGGTGTGAATCAGGTTTTGAAGGATGCAAGGAGTTCAATGAGGATGAAGAAAAACATCAGTAAAAGAGCTTAGGGGCCAGAGCGATAGTACGTAGAGGCTGGGAGGGGTTTGAGGAGGTGGTGGAGGTGGGAGGGGTTTGCATGCAACTGGCTTGAGTTCAATCCCCAGCATCCCATAGGGTCCTCTGAACAATGCTAGGAGTGATTCCTGGGCTGAGTCAGGAGTAAGCCTTGAGCACCACTGAGTGTGGCTCCAAAACAAAAGGGCTTACATTGCTTGTTGGTTGCAAGAGATTGTTAGTTGTCTACTCAATTAATGCCCATAGTCCTTATACAGAGCTCTCATTTATAAGCAATAGTCCAAATTTAAATTTTAATTTTAAAAAATGTGTCAGAATTATAATACAGCGGGTAGGGCATTTGCCTTGCATGTGACCAACCAGGGTTCGATCCCTGGTGCCACAAATGGTCCCCAGCCCATCAGGAGTGACCCCCGAGCAGAGTGCTGGGTGTGTCCCCAACACAAAAGAAATTTGGGTCACTCCTGCCACTGTTCAAAGGACCACGCAATGATGGGAACAGAACCTGTTTCTCCTGCAAGCAAAGCATGTGTTCAGTGTACGGAAGTGACTCTGGTGGAAATGTCCTATGGCTCCCAGCCCCGCCTGAGTACAGCAGGAAGCAGAGCCAGTAGTAAGCCCTGAGCACAGCCGGTGGGGGGGAATTCCAAAATTTGGGGGCTTGAGCAATAGTACAGCAGGTAGGGCATTTGCCTTGCACTCGGCTGACCCAGGTTCGATTCCTAGCATCCCATATGGTCCCCCAAGCACTGCCAGGGGTGATTCCTGAGTGCAGAGCCAGGAGTAACCCCTGTGTATTGCCAGGTGTGACCCAAAAAAGCAAAATTTTGGGGACAGAATTCAGGGATTAAGGTACTTGCTTTGCATTCTACTAACCCGATTTGAATGCCTGGCGTCTTATATGACCCTCGAGCTACACCGGAGTACCTGAGCCCTGCTGGGTGTGGCTTAAACGCGCCCAGTTCTCAAGAAGTTCTAATGTCTCAGCCAACTTTTGCAACAAGCGGCACCCCGTAATTTCTAGCCAATGAACTATCAGTAAGAATGGGTGGGGGCTGGAGTGATAGCACAGCGGGTAGGGCATTTGCCTTGCATGAGGCCGACCCGGGTTCGATTCCCAGCATCCCATATGGTCCCCCAAGCACCGCCAGGAGTAATTCCTGAGTGCATGAGCCAGGAGTAACCCCTGGGAATTGCTGGCATCACCCCTGTGACCCAAAAACCAAAAACCAAAACAAAAACAAAAAAAAAAAAAAAAAAGAAGAATGGGTGGGAGTTCCCTCTAGGAGAAACACAATCATTGACATTCCTCCGCCCCTTTTCTACCACGCCGATTATAGCTGGGAAGGCTGGTGTTAAGGCAACCTCCTGGAAACATGAAATCACCCTGATCTTCAAGAACACAGGACGATGGGGATGGGAAGGAGAGGAGGACGCTGACCAAGCCCTGACTGACCTACACGTTGCTGGGGAACTGTGTGCTTGGCAGGAATTATGCCCTCTCTTCTCTAGCCTTTATGCTTGGAAGAAGCAGATGACACTGGGGTTGTCTGTTGGCTGTGGCCTCAGTGGCCCAGACAGTTGGAGATGGGATTCTGGGCGGGGTCCAGGCAAGCACTCTTACCCATGGCGATGGCCGTCTTCCCCGTGCCTGGCTGGCCGGCGATGAGGACTGCTCGTCCGGCAATCTTCCCCTCACGGATCATCTCCAGCACCACACCGGCCGCCCGCCGCGCTGCCAGCTGCCCCACCATGCCCTGGGAAGCCTGCGGGAGCAGGAGCATGCGGTGACTATCTACCACCTCTCAGACACTGAGAGCCTGGGGCAAAGCCTTCTCTACCTTCAATTTGAGGGCTGAGGGTGCCCTGAGCAGTCCGGGGACCCTCCCCGTGACTCTTGGCCAACCTGGCTGGCAGATGAGCCCTGCAGTGGCAGCGATTCCCTGGGGCCACTCCAGAGCTATTCAGTGCTGGTGGGTCACATGATTCTGGGAATCGCACAGGGGTCAGCCACATGCAAGGCACATGCCTATCCTATTGCCCGGGCCTCTTCCGCCCCAATTTCCCAAAGATCAATAAAACCCCCACCTGTGGCTAAGTCTGGAAGAACACAACACCCCATGCCCCCCAAGGCTGCAGGCTGTGCCTTCCCACTGGGACACCCCACTCTCACCTGCCGTGGCTCCAAGGCATCGTCCAGCCCCAGTCCCCGGATGTGCGAGTGGGCCCCTGTGTGTAGGTAAGAGCCAGAAGTCACGGCTGGTAACAACGGTAACTTGAGGGGTAGGGTTTCCCTCCTGGCCGCCTCCTCCTCCGCTAGAAGGCCAGGGTGGAGGGGAGGTTGGTCCCCCACCTCCTAAGAAGCAAAGCCAGACCTGGTAAATATCCACAAATCAGAACATCCCCAGGGCACGTCATGGCAGAACCCAAATCCCTGAGGCTTGGTTGCCACATAACTCGATCAGGTACCAATCGAGTCAGGGCTGGAGCGATAGTACAGCGGGTAAGGTGCTTGCCTTGCAGCAGCCAACCCAGGTTCAATCCCCGTTATCCTCTATGGTCCTCTAAGTCTGCCCAGAGTGACTCCTGAGTGCACAGCCAGGAGTTACTTCACAGCACTCCCGGTTGGCCCAAAAACAAAAAAGAAAAAAAAAAAGGGGGGGGCCAGAGCGACAGTTACATCAGGTTGGGTGTTTGCCTTGCCTACAGCTGACCTGGGTTTGATCCCCAGCATCCCATATGGTTCCCCAAGCACCACCAGGAGTGAATCCTCAGTGCAAAGCCAGGAGTAACCCCTGAGCATCACAGGGTATGAACCATCCGGCCCCTTTCCCCCAGAAAAAGAAAAAACAAAAAACTGAGTCAACAAGCATCATCGCTTTGTGCTGATGCTACAGAAACCTAAGCAGTCTCAAAGACTAATTTCACTCACACGTTCCCCTAAGAAACAAGATCACCAGAAACCGGGGTTCTGAGTGTGCCAAGGGCTCATGTCTGGGGTCGGGCCTTCAGGCAGGAGCTCAGAGAGGTTAGGTCTCCTGCCAATGACACACAGCCGGTGAGAGATGCATACATGGGATTTTGGGACTTTGATGAAATCAGGGCAAATAACAGCCTGCAGGCCAGCAGCAGCTTTTGTAACCAACTGGACATAGTTACTTCTAGTCACCTACTGACTGGGCTGCATCTGCTTCCTTTAACAAGGTGACAGTCCCTCCCAAGGGCTGGGATTGCAGGAGGCCCAGGGACTGGAGCAATAGTATAGCAGGGAGGGCGGTTGCCTTGCATGTAGCCAACCTGGGTTTAATCCCCTGCATCCATAGGGTCCCCTGAGCATTGCCAGGAGTAAGCCCTGAGTATCTCTGGGTGTAGCTTGCCCCCACCAAAAATAATAATAATAATAATAATAACAACAACAACAACAACAACAAATCCCAAGCAATGAGCTAGGAGTAGCCACCAAGCACTGACAGAAAAAATCTGTCAAATAGAAAATCACCCCCCCCACCCCCCCACCCAGCTTGCCTGGAAACACGCGGAGGGCAGGGACTGGATAAGGTAGAGCCGTATGACAAAGTGGGGTGACACCACCCCACTTCTAGGTACCCAAAATAACTAAGATGTGCAGCTGGAATGAGGGACATTTCCATATTTCCTTTTTTGCTTGCTTAAAGAATATAGGTTCCCCAGGGGCACTAAGGTTTGTTTTTTTTTACCCTGAAAAGAGACTGGTAGACTAGGTAGGTTTCAAAACTTCTCTCTTAAATTTTTGGGTGCTTTTTTTTTTTTTTTTTTGGTGGGGAGGTACTCTGGGCCACTCCTGGCAGTGCACCAGGGACATGCAGTGCTAGGGACCAGCCAGCCCTGTCACACTGGGCCCGCGTGCCACTTGTAGAGCTCTCACTGCAGCCTGGGATCTCTGGGCTTGACGAGGCTGTGTCTCAGCAGTGCCTGGTCCTTGAAGAGCAGAAACAGTGGTTTCTGGAACCAGGTGGGAAGCAAACCCGACTCCACCTTGCGAATAAGGTGGCCTGGCTACAAGAAGCGCCCCACTGCATATGTCTAGGGTCTCCACTGCCACTCTCAGAGTCCTTTACGAGTGTTCTCAGAGGTGCTGAAGGAAGCAATGAATGAATGAGCGCACACTCTGGTCTCCGCTCCCTGGGAGTCATGGTCTCCGAAAGGGGGGCCCACAGTTGGCCCTGCTCTTTCCTTAAGTCCTGCTCCAGATTCCAGGTCCCAGGGATACGACAGTGCTGAGTCACAGTGACCTCAGCTGAGACCGGATGGTCAGAAATGCGCCTCCTGGGGCAAGTGTGAGGGACCTGCAGCTCCCTGTGCAGTGTCTGCCTTGCCAGGCCCACTGCAGGCACAGCCGGGTGTGATGCCAGTCAGTCCCCGTCTTCCTGCAGTGACAGGCCAGTGGGCGCTGGGTGTATGGGACATCCGGTTTCAAGTCGCCCCAGGGAGTGCTCAGTGACTGCTGCTTTTCTTACTTCCAAACAGGCCCGGACACTCGGGGTCCCCAGCAGTGTTGTGGCGCCCCCCACAGGCCAGCTCCTCTATTTGCAACTCAAGACTCTCTTCTCCATCACAGGAGTCAGGACGCAGGCCTCGGGGCAGGCAGGGGCCAGGCTGGGTCCCTCATTCATTCTCACTCACCAATCCGTTCGATCCTGGTCACATCTCGGATCTCTGGTACCTTGGTTGTGGCTGGCTGGGGGAGAAAGCCGACCCATTTTAGAAGTGATCATGATTTGGGGGCCGGAGCCAAAATACAGCAGGTAGAACATTTGCCTTGCACGCAGCCAACCTAGGTTTGATCCCCGGCACCCAATTGGTCCCCCAAGCACTGTCGGAGTAATTCCTGAGTCCAGAACCAGGAGTAACCCTTAAGCACTGCTGGGTGTGGCCCAAACACACACACACACAAAAAGTAATCACAGATTTCACAGGCTGCCCCTCAGACCCCCAGTCTATCTCCCATGACAAAAGTCCTGCTACAGGCAGGCCGAGGGTCCCCATGCCAGCCACCCCCACTCTGTTGTCAACCAGTGTGAACAGACGATTCTAAATCCTTGGGATCCAGGACAACATCCTTTTCTACAGCCTCGGGGCGGGGCTCCCGCACAATTCTGCACACCCCTAGCACCACTGGACTGGGCACAGAAGTCCAGGATTCTTTGCTACTTTTTGGCTAAGGGGGCCTCACCCTGCAGTGCTCAGGGCTCACTCCTGATGGTGCTAAGGGAACAATACATTGGCGGGGATCAAACCTGGGCCTCCTGAATGTCGAGTCTGCACTCCAGCCCACTGTGCTCTCTCACGAATCCCTCCCCAGGAACAATCCTCCCTCCCCCACCCCCATAATTGCAAGGACTCTGTGGCTGCTCTCTACCTACACAAATTAGGTACCACGGGATCCAATCCTGCCAAGGGCCCGGTCCCCTGAGCACCAATAGGAGTGATCCTCGAGCACAGAGACATGAGTAAGCCCTGAGCACAGTCAGGTACAGCCCCAAACCAAGAATGAAAAATAAATAAATAAACAAATAAAAATAGCCCAAAGGTGGAAACCACCCCAACAATCCAAAATGAATGAATGAACATAAGTGCGGGAACAAGCGTAATAACAACAGAATATCACTCAGTACCAAAAAAGAGGGCTGGAGCGATAGCACAGTGGGTAGGGCATTCACCTTGCAGGCAACCAACCTGGGTTCGATTTCTCTGCCCCCCCTCGGAGAGCCCGGCAAGCTACCGAGAGTATCTCGCCTGCACGGCAGAGCCTGGCAAGCTACCCGTGGCGTATTTGATATGCCAAAAACAGTAACAAGTCTCACAACAGAGACGTTACTGGTGCCCGCTCGAGCAAATCAATGAGCAAGGGGATGACAGTGACCAAAAAAGAACAGACACCGATGCCAGTGACACTGCAGCGGAGTTGCTGCCCCCAGAACCTGCCAAGTCACAGAGCTCAGACAGGAAAAATCACATGCTGATTTTATTCACAGAAAATACCAACTGATAAGCCAGGCGACAGTCCGGGAGCGGCTGTTCAGGCCTGAGGGAGATGGGGAGGGTTTGATGGTGACAGTCTAAGACACTGCAATCCCCATTACACTTTAGGATACAGGATTCCAGAACTATCCAGGGGTCTAGAAGTGAGAGTTTGCATACCTCGAGGCCCCATCACTATCCAGTACTGGCACCCTTGGGATCCGGGACAACATCCTTTCCTACAGTCGCGGGGTCCCAGACCCTCTACCCCTCCTCTCTCAGCCCTAGGAGTGAACACCCCAGCCTCTTCCCTCGGACGCAGTGGTCCGGAAGCCCACTGCCCTCTCCCTCAGACTCAGGGGCTCCCAGTCTCTCAGACCCGAGGACACGTCCCCGTCCTCTCTTTTCTCAGCTCCTCAAGTCCAGACCCTTACCTCCTGCTCGCTCTGATCTAAGAGTCCGAGCCCCCAGCCCCCTCCTTCAGTTCCGGTCCCCCAGTTCCTCCTCCCTCAGCCCCAGCATTTCAAGCCCCAGCTCCTGCTCCCTCAGATCCACAAGAGCTAGTTCGTTTCCATTTCTCAGCCCTCCGCATGCCAGCACTTACCACGGTTGCCATGATGCACACTAACCGCCAATAGCCTAACGGAAACGGAAACGCGCTAGCAATGAGGCGTCCCGGCCCCTCTAGACTGCCGGGTCCTCCAGAGCTCTCAGTGGTTTCTCCTAAATACTCAAACTCCCCCAGCGTGGGGCGGGACCCCGCCCACTCCCCGAGGCGGAGCTGGAAGGCGGAGCTGGGCTCGCCTGCGTCGGTTACTAATGTCTCCTGGCTCCTCCTCCTTTTACCCAGGTCTCCTTGCTGAGCCTGATTGCAAAATTCCTCACACTTCTTAGGGTAACCACACGTCCCCCACGCTCCCTTCTCATCAGGATTCCACCCTCTGCCCTCCCCACAAAGATGCTGCTCTCCAGGTTCGGAGTGACGGAGCTGGGTGCCAATCGGCTAACTCAGCGGTAGGCCCCTCTCCCTAGAGCCCAGCTCATTTGCTGAGGCGGTGAAGGGGCAGAGTGAATCCCTGTCAATCCACCAATGAGAGGACGTGTGAGCCCCCGCCCCCGAGATGGGACCAATGGCGTTAGCCCGGGAACGGGCACCGCCTCCTGGCGGCTGCAAGGTTTCACTGCAGGGGCCCGCTTGGGTTCAGTGACGCTGCGGCTGCCTCCTGCCTGTGTCCGAGGTCTCCGGGCGGGGGGGTGCGGTCGTGCAATAGGAAGCCAAGGGCATTGCAAGCTTCCCGTTGAGCACCGGCTCAACTTCGCGCCCTGCGCGGTGCATTCCTTCGACACCTCCCGGGACCCCACCTGTGGCCCCCCGGAGTCCCTCTCTCACGTCGGCCATGCCTTTAAACCGCACTTTGTCCGTGTCCTCACTGCCAGGACTGGAGGACTGGGAGGATGAATTCGACCTGGAGAATACAGTGCTCTTCGAGGTGGCCTGGGAGGTGGCCAACAAGGGTGAGATGGCCAGGCAGAGGGGCACTCAAGCGGGGCAGGCGGGGCTGGGGGCCTGGAACTCTGGATAATAGGGGAACGGGGCCGTCTGGCGTGACTCTCGGATCCTAGGCAAGGAGCCTGTGACTCCTGTGTCCTTGGACAGGGTCTGAGGTATGTTTGGGGCCCGGGAGGAGGGGGTGAGAGCCTGGCTGTTAAAGATAAAAGGACCCTAGAAGTAAGGGGCACTGAGTGCCGAGGGCCGGAATCAAAGATTCCTGGATCCTGGAGGCTGGGATAGAGGCTTTTCTTGTGCCAGCCTGAGTAAGAGGCTGAACCTCAGAACTGTACCCCTGGGGAAGTTGAGGAGGATTTGGGGCGGTTACCCCAGATTTGAGAGAGAGACTGTAGGAATGTTGTAACTTGTGCTGGGGGACTTGGAGAATTGGTTGCTTGACAGGAAAAAGTGGGAGGAGGCTGGAGACCCCAATTCTTAGATTTGGGGGGGAGAGAGCGGATGCCTTGGCTCGGAGGGAGCTGAGGGTGTGACAATGGGCTGGGAGGAGTATCAGAAGCCCGTGGTTCACGCACATGCCTTGTGGAACAGCCAGGCCGGGAATTCCTAAGTTGGTCAGGGGCCGGGCCCTGGGATGGGTGTGGCTGAGGGGCCTGGATTTCTGCGTCCTGGGCCCCAGGAGGCCTGAGGTTCTGGAAGAGGCTGGCACTCAGAAGTCTAGACCCTGTGGAAGGGGAGCAGGGCAGAGTCTGGGACTGGAGCGGCCCTGAGAGCTAATGCTAAGTGGGTTGGGTGGGGCCCAGGCCCCAGGGTCTGGAGCTGAGTCCGTGGACAGGCAGTGCCCTGCACGCCTTGTCCACACTTGGGGTGAGGACACTGGGGGACAGGTCGACAGAATCCCTGGGGGGTGAGGAATGACAATTCTGGCTTTTCTTGGGCAACCAAGAGAAGGGAACGCTAAAGAGAGTCACGAAGTTTCCTATCCCGTGTCCTGGCGCCTGTTCCGTCCCATAATCGAGCCTCTCGTAGAAATCTAGTCCTGGTAACCAACATCATCCTTGGGGCCCCAGGCCCTAATTATCAGACCCAGGTGTCCCCCCCTCCCTGCCCCGAGAAGCCCCTAGACTCAGTCTAAAAATTCTTGGGGCCGGGATGTGCTCAGCCAAGCACTGGCCTCGCACATGTGAGACACGAGCTTCAATCTTCAATCCCTGCATGCAAGAAAGCAAAAACTAGAAATCTAATAAAGCCCTTTTTTTTTTTTTTTTTTGCTTTTTGGGTCACACCCGGCGATGCACAGGGGTCACTCCTGGCTCTACACTCAGGAATTACTCCTGGCGGTGCTCGGGGGACCGTATGGGATGCTGGGAATCGAACCCGGGTTGGCCGCATGCAAAGCAAATGCTCTCCCCACTGTGCTATTGCTCCAGGCCCCTGAAGCCCTTTTGTCAGAATCTCAGCCTCAGGCCCCACTTCCACCCAGAAGCCCACCCACCCCCAAACCTCCTCTCACTGTGAAGCTTGGCTCCCCATTTCCTCATCCCCCTAAGCCAGAGTTTCCCGGGCCCCCAGCACCAACCCTGACTGAGTTCCCTGACCAGGGGGCCCCACACAAGGGACCACACTCATCCCCTTGGGCCCACAGTGGGTGGCATCTACACCGTGCTGCAGACCAAGGCGAAGGTGACAGGGGACGAGTGGGGTGACAACTACTACCTGGTGGGACCCTACACGGAGCAGGGCGTGCGGACTCAGGTGGAAGTGCTCGAGCCCCCCACCCCAGCCCTGAAGAGGACCCTCGACTCCATGAATAGCAAAGGCTGCAAGGTGGGCATGGCTTGGGCACTGGGAAGCAGCAGAGGGGAAATGGGTGGGCAGGGAGAGAGGGGCGGGAGTGTGGGAGGAGCCAGACCTTTCCTGGACTGGCCAATAACAGGGGCCCTGGGAACTGGGGGTACAGTCAGACTTCAGGACCCAGGTGAAGGGACAGACAGTAGGTCTGAGACAGCCTGAGAAATGGGTCAAGGGGTCTGGAAGATGGGCAGGCAGCCAGAGGAAGGGGTGAAGTTCAGGTTCACATTTGGCTTCCCCACTTCCTGCGCCCATGTGACCTTGGCTGCTAGTATTCGTTTAGCTTCTCGACATCCCTCCCCTATGACCATGTGACAGTGTGACGGCATCTACCTTTTAGAGTTCTTGGGGAAATGAAATATTTTCTTGTCTTCCATCTAGTTTCACAGTGAGGTGAGCACTTTGTGTGGGTCTTATTATCTGTGTCTTTCTCTACTTCTGAGAGGACAGAGAGAGAGAGACACAGTGTCCCCAACAGTGATTACGGCCTTAGGCGCTAGAGCAGGAGAAAGATTCAGATACAGAAGAGAAGTTGCTTCGTGTCTCTGAGAGATTCAGAAGGAGAGAGGAAGAGTGACTACTGGTGAAGGCAGTGGGAGCGAGGGCTAGTTGCATATTCCCAGGCGACAGAATTGGGGGTGGGCACAGCTTGGCTTCGTGGAGAAGCAGGGAGCGGTCCAGAACACCCAGAGAGGTTAGATGATGGGGCACACGAAGGAGCCTGCAACCTGGGGGCATGTGGGGGCGGTAGCAGGTCCAGACTGGCGGGGAGTCCTCACTGGCTAATCCTCACTGGCTAATCCTTCCCAGCCTCTGGTTTGCTGGGGGCCAGAGCAATAGCGCTAGTACAACAGGGAGGGTGTTTGCTTTGCATGCGGCTGACCCAGGTTTGATTCCCAACATCCCATATGGGCCCTGGCGGCCGCCAGGAGTGATCTATAAGCACAGAGTCAGGAGTAAGCCCTGAGCACTGCTGGACGTGGCCCCCAAATGAGCAAACTAAATTACCAGCCTCTGGTTTAGGGTGGGGTCCGGAGTGAGGACGGCCAGCTCAAGTCCCCGAGGAACCTGAGGTCAGCCCAGCTCTCCTCCATGGCAGCTGCTCCCCACGTGCTGGGGGCCTAAGAATAGCCCCCCCCAGTGAAAGGGCAGAGAACAGCTGGCGGGGGGAGGGGCTCCTTAGCTGGGAAAAGCCAGCTTGGGGAGGCTCCCGGCTCTCAGGAGGAAAAGCGGCCATCAGGGACCTGTGACAGGGACAGAAATAAGGCAGCAAGGGGCCAACGTTACAGTACAGTGTGTAGGATGCCTGCCTTGCACATAGCCAACTGGGTTCCATCCCTGACATTCCAGATGGTTTCTCTGAGTCACCAGGATTGATTTCTGAGTGCAGAGCCCTGAGAAAACTCCGAGCACCACCAAGTGTGGCCCCAAATCAAAAAATCAAAAAAGAAAAGAAATGGGGCTGGAGAGATAGCACAGCGGGTAGGGCGTTTGCCTTGCACGCGGCTGACCCAGGTTCAAATCCCAGCATCCCATATGGTCCCCTGAGCACGGCCAGGGGTAATTCCTGAGTGCAGAGCCAGGAGTAACCCCTGTGCATCGCCAGGTGTGACCCAAAAATCGGAAAAAAAAAAAAAAAAGAAATAAGGCAGGGAGGCTTTGACACATGGCCTGGGGTAGAATGGTTCTGCCCTGTACTATCACCCGAGTGATAGTACAACGGATAAGGCACTCGGGTTTCATCCTTGGCACCAGAAAGGGTCCCACAAATCCCACCAGAAGTGATCCCTGAGCACAGAAGAGCAAGCCCTGAGCATCGCTGAATGGCCCTCCCTTCAAAAAAAAAAAAAAAAAAAGCAGGGGTGAATGTGTTGGCAAACCCAGAAGGAAGACAGTGGAATAATGAGTGACAGGTGGACAAAGAAAGTAGTGGAAGGGGAGATAGGATGCTCAGATCTTAAACTAGAGGTGATAGTGCAGGGGGTAAGGTGCTTACCTTGGACCCAGTTCAGTTTGGTTCAATCCCTGGTACTACATATGGTACCCCAACCAAGAGTGGTTCCAAACTCCCCCCCCAACACACCATGAGAAAATATGATAGAGGTGGTGGGTAAAGAGAGCTTTCTTTTTTTTTTTTTTTTTTTTTTTTTTTTGCTTTTTGGGTCACACCCGGCGATGCACAGGGGTTACTCCTGGCTTTGCACTCAGGAATTACCCCTGGCCGTGCTCAGGGGACCATATGGGATGCTGGGATTTGAACCCGGGTCGGCCGCGTGCAAGGCAAACGCCCTACCCGCTGTGCTATCGCTCCAGCCCCTAAAGAGAGCTTTCTTAGTTACTTTTATTTTTGTTTTGTTTTGGGGGGGTGGGGGGGCTACACCTGGCAATGCTCAGGGCTTACTCCTGGGTGGACCATATGGGATGCTGGGATTTGAACCCGGGTCGGCCGCGTGCAAGGCAAACGCCCTACCCGCTGTGCTATCGCTCCAGCCCCTAAAGAGAGCTTTCTTAGTTACTTTTATTTTTGTTTTGTTTTGGGGGGGTGGGGGGGCTACACCTGGCAATGCTCAGGGCTTACTCCTGGGTGGACCATATGGGATGCTGAGGATTGAACCTGAGTCCATTGAGTGCAAGGCAAATGCCCTCTCTGCTGTGTTCCAGCCCTTAGTTACTTTTATTATTTCCCTTGTGTGTGTGTGTGTGTGTGTATGTGTGTGTGCGCGTGCGTGTGCACACGCATGTGGTTTTGGGAGAATGGGGTTAGACGAGTGTCCTTATGTTACTTACACAAGTGTTTTGCAGGGTTTACAGTCTGTTTTATATTTTTTTTCGGGATGGCCACGCCCAGCTGAGCTCAGGATTTACTCCTGCGTTGTGCTCACAGATCATTCCTGGAAGGGCTTAGGGGACCATAAGGAGTTCTGGGAATCAAACCCGCTCTGAGGCAGAGAGATAGTATAGTGGGTAAGGTGCTTCCCTTGCATGTGGCCGACCAGGATTCGATCCCTGGCATTCCATATGGTCCTCTGAGCACGGCCTGGAGTGACCCCTGAGAGTAGACTCAGAGTAAGCCCTGAGCACAGCTGGATGTGACCCCCCCCCAAAAAAAAATCCCAGGTTGGCCCCCTTGCGTGGCAGGCACCCTCCCTGCTGTTCTGTCATTTCAGCTCTGACTCTACTCTTTTGCTTGTTTGTTTGATATATTGTTTTGGAGGGTCACACCTGACAGTGCTCAGGAATTACTTCTGGCTCTGCACTCGGGGGTCACTTCTGGCAGGGCTCAGGGGACTCTATGGGATGCCGGGGATTGAACTTGACTCTGCAACATGCAAGCAAGCAGCCTCCCCACTGGCCCCTCTGGCTTCACTCTTTATTGGCAACACTCACACACTTGATTGTGGATTGATGGTCATTGTGGGCATCCCAAACCACCCGGAGAATGCAGGACAGCTGGGGGCCAGACTCCCTGATTCCCGCACACGTTCAGGGCAGGGCGTCTGCACCGCCTTGGGTGCAGTTTCCCTTATTTTTATTTATTTTGCTTTTGGAGTCCTGGCCGGCAGTGCTCAGGGCTTATTCCTGGCTCTTTGCTGAGGAATCACTCCCATCGGGGCTCAGGGAACCATTATGTGTTGCCAGGGATAGAAGCCAAGTCAGCTGTGTGCAAGGCCAGTGCCTACTTCACATTATTGCTTGGCTCACGGGGACAGTTTTAACAAAACAGAAGCAGAGCAAGAAAAACATTTCGAGGCACAGATGATTGTGGTGGGCAAAAGAAAGGGCAAATGGAGAACGGAAGAGCAAGTGGGACATTAGCAAACCCAGAAACGCAGGAAAGGCCAAGACAGAAACCCAGACACCGGCCCAGTGCAGAGCAGAAGCCCTGAGATGGTGCCCCGTGATTTGGGGGCTGCCCTGAACCTCCCTCTGTCTCCCCAGGTGTATTTCGGTCGCTGGCTGATTGAGGGAGGCCCCCTGGTGGTGCTCCTGGATGTGGGGGCATCAGCCTGGGCCCTGGAGCGCTGGAAGGGGGAACTCTGGGACACCTGCAATATTGGGGTGCCCTGGTACGATCGAGAGGCCAACGACGCTGTCCTGTTCGGTTTTCTCACCACCTGGTTCCTGGGTGAGGTAGGCCCCCCTGCCAGCCCCAGTCACGCCTTGTTGGGTTTTGGGGGTGCCGGTGATGCTTAAGGTGGAAGCTTTACCCAGTTCAGTGCGTGGAATTGGGGTCCTAGGGACCATACGATGCTGGGGATCCAGCCCAGGGCCCCAGCTGGTTGCAGCCCTTTGAGCCATGGTGCCTGCTCCTTTCCTACTTCGTTCATCTAAAAGAGATGTGGGGGAGCTGGAGCGATAGGAAAGCAGGGTGGGCACTTGCTTTGCACACCACCAACCTGGGTTCGATCCCCAGCATCTGATAGGGTCCCCAAGCACTGCCAGGAGTGATTCCTGAGTGCAGAGTCAGGAGTAAACCCTGAGCATCGCCGGGTGTGGCCCAAGCCTCCAAAATAAATCAATAAAATAGATATGGCTTAGGGGGGCTGGAGGGCCCCTTACTTCTATTTCTCTGGACTCTGGGCTATGTCTAGGGTTCACACACAGTCCCTGGTCCCGTGGGGGGTATGGAGGTGACCTCTGCTCTGTTCCCTGGTGTTGCTAGCCCATCCCAGTCACTTCCTCCACAGGGGGAGGGGTGACAGTTGACCTTGCCACCCCTATGGTGGCCCAGCAGCCCTGGCTCTGTTGCCCTACAGTTCCTGGCCCAGAATGAGGAGAAGCCACATGTGGTGGCACATTTCCATGAGTGGCTGGCAGGCATCGGGCTGTGTCTGTGCCGAGCCCGGCGGCTGCCCGTGGCCACCATCTTTACCACCCATGCCACGCTGCTGGGGCGATACCTGTGTGCTGGCGCCGTGGACTTCTACAACAACCTGGAAAATGTGAGCTGGAAGTGGGGGTGGGGTGTGGGGGTGATGGGGGTTGGGAGTGCCTCAGGTCAGCCCAAAGCTGCCGTGAACCCCAAGACTCAGGAGTTTCTCACTCCTCTCCTCCCTCCAACCCCTAGCCTCCTCCCTCTGACCCAGGAGTCCAGCCCCACCCCCAGAACCCCATAGTCTGCACCTCCAGTCTCTCCCCTTCCAATAACTTGACTGCCCCCTGCCCACCCAGTTCAACGTGGACAGGGAGGCGGGCGAGAGGCAGATCTACCACCGCTACTGCATGGAGCGGGCGGCGGCCCACTGCGCACACGTCTTCACCACCGTGTCCCAGATCACTGCCATTGAGGCGCAGCACCTGCTCAAGAGGAAACCAGGTAGGGACAGACCCCAGGAAGCGCCTGCTGGACGCTGGCCTCGATGCCTGCTTGCGCCCTCTAGAGGCCAATGTGGCGTTTCTCTGCTGTAGCTTCAGGGTCTTTGATTGGCATTTGATTGGGGACCAGCTGGGTCCCCAGGAGCACAGCACAGTAGCTATGGAAAGAAATTGTGTCGGAAAAGGCCTTCATTCGGTTGATTCAACCCCACTGATTCCACGGAGCAGTGATGGATGGCCCTCTGTCCCCCATCCCAGATATCGTCACACCCAATGGACTGAATGTGAAGAAGTTTTCTGCTATGCACGAGTTCCAGAACCTCCATGCTCAGAGCAAGGCCCGGATCCAGGAGTTTGTACGGGGCCATTTTTATGGGTACGTGGGCCAGATACCGGGGAGTTATAAACCCCTCTTGGATCTGTGGGAGGGGAAATCTAGGGGCTCAACCTCTTGTATTCTCGAGCTCCTGAACCATAGCTCGGTATTAAAGGCAATCCCAGCTGAAGACAATAGAACTACCATTCGCAGAGGGGGTTGAGGGTTGGGAGTCACACCCGGCAGTGCTCAGGACTTACTCCTGGCTCTGCACTCAAGGATCAACACTGGTGGGCTCTGGGAACCATATGGGATATCAGACCAAACTTGGGTCAGCCGCATGCAAGGCCAGAGCCTTACCCACTGGACTGTCACTCTGGTCCCTCTCTTGTGGCTTATTTAGGCACCTGGACTTCAACCTGGACAAGACATTGTACTTCTTTATTGCTGGCCGCTACGAGTTCTCCAACAAGGGTGCTGATATCTTTCTGGAGGCCTTAGCCCGGCTCAACTATCTGCTACGAGTAAGTTCTGGGCTGTCAGGGGACAGAGGAAGGAGGGAAAGAATCAGCACATAAATGGGGGATTAGAGACCTGGGCAAAGGCAAGTTCCCCTCTCCCATAATTCTCCTGGACTGGAAGGGATAGTCCAGAATCCCAGGGCTGTCGGGGCGAGGCTGGCAGCTCAGCCTTCTCCCCTGCAACCCTCACGTCTCCTCATTTCCTCCCCCCTACCCAGGTGAACAGCAGTGAGCAGACAGTTGTCGCCTTCTTCATCATGCCAGCCAGGACCAACAATTTCAACGTGGAAACCCTCAAGGGCCAGGCCGTGCGCAAGCAGCTATGGTCAGCGGTGCCCTGTCCTGGTCCCTGTGGGGCTCACCTTTGTGTGCCCTGGGTCTACCATTGCCCCCTGGACTTGATCAGCCGCCCCACAATACCTAGTGATATCACCTGCCTCAGGCAGCCCTAGATGAGGGCGGGAAGAAGGGATGCAGAGGCTGGGAACGAGGAACCCCTGTGCCACCATCTTGGGGCTCTGTTATGAAACGGGTCAGATTCCACTCATGCCATGGACCCTTCCCAGCCTAATGGCTTTAGACAACCCATCCCCTGCTCTGAGCCTCAGCTTCCCTACCTGGAAAGTCCCATCATTAGCCTTCAGACATTCATTGAGCCCCCTACGGTGTGCTGGGCCATGGGAACACACCTGTGAACAAGAAGGACAAGACTACTGCCCACATGGAGTTCACATTCTAGAAAATTCTAGCAGAAGTGCTCTAGCACTGAACTATGAGACACAGTTGTTAGAATGAGCCACATCGAATGCTTGTAGAGCAGAGACGGAGAGCACAGGAAGAAAGAAACCCAGGGTGTACCTGGGGAACAGCCTCACAGGCAGAGGGACTAGCAGTGCAAAGGCCCTGTGGTGTGTTTGATAAATTGTGAGGAGGCCCGTGTGACTAGTGCAGAGTGGCCCAGGGATATGGAGGAGGCAGTGAGGGGAGTTCCAGGATGGGGCTGGAGCACTAGTACATGAGTGGACACTTGTCCTGCATACTGCCAACCCCCATTCAATTCCCTGCACTGCATCTGGTACCCTCCCCAACCCTAGCAATGCAGAACCAGGAATAGCCCCTGAGTACCACCAAGGTGTGGTACTGTGGGTGGGATGGCACTCTGCTGTCTTTATTTATGTTCACACATTTTTCTCTCTCAATATATATAATTTAATTAATGTTTTTTGTTTTGGCCACACCTGGCAATGCTTTGGTGTTACTCCTGGCTCTGCACTCAGGAATTACTCCTGGCGGTACTCAGGGGACCATATGGGATGCGAGGGAACAAACCCAGTCAGCCATGTAAAAGTCAAACACTCTATCCACTGCACTATCCCTCTGATATATATGTGTGTGTATGTATGTGTATGTGTGTGTATGTGTGTGTATAACATTTTAAAATAAAATCGAACTTAGAGGGTTTGGGGAGTGGCTCAGCATGAAATCACATGTCTACATGGTGAGACCCTAGATTTGATCCTGGGACTTAGCCTTGTCACACTAAGAACCCGAGAAAGCCTGGTGACTTTTCTGGATGACTTGCTGCGAGCCGGCTGCTCAGCACTTTTTGTCATGAGCTCATGGAGTCCTCCCCGGGAGTGTCTGACGTTGATTTTATTTTTATCTGTGTCTGATAGGCTGAGGCCCTGAGGTCTGGGAGGGCTGGTCAGTCTCTGGTCACATAGCTGAGGCAAGACATCTGAGCCCTCTGCGGCCTGTCCCCTGGGTCCCCACCTCTCATCCTCTTAGTTTCCCCAAGGCCCCACAGTGCTCATATTGACAGCTGGTGTGCTTTCCTTGCCAGGGATACAGCCAACACCGTGAAGGAGAAGTTTGGGAGGAAGCTTTACGAATCCTTGCTGGTGTGAGTATCTGCCCCACAGTTCCTCACCCTGCCCTGCTAGTGGCACCTCTGCCCCTGGCCCTGCTTGGCACCTATGCCCACATGCACCCACCTACTCGTCTGCAGGGGCAACCTCCCGGACATGAATAAGATGCTGGATAAGGAGGACTTCACCATGATGAAGAGAGCCATCTTTGCCACGCAGGTAGGCTGTGACCTGAGCGAAAAAGTGGCAGCTCCCAGCAGCCTCAGAGGCAGCTGGCCATCTAAGCACTGAGCCCAGATGTCAGTGGGTGACCGCAGAGGGCATGGACCCCGGGAACCTTTCCAGATAGAGCTGGCGAGTTGAAATGTAAAGCCCCATGGCTGGCGAGCGGCCACTGGAGGGGATGTGCTGGCCGTACATGTGGCCAACTCTGGTTTGAAACCCCAGCGCTGCTTAGCAGCCCCCAGCACTGCCAGGGGTCACCCGTGACCAGAGGACCAGGAATAACCTGACCCCTGAGCGCTGCCAAAATAAAGAAGCAAAGAAATCAGCTGGAGAGATATAGTACAGTTGTAAGACCCTTCTCTTACCCACAGTCAGTCTGGGTTCCATCCTGGGCACCACGAAGGGTTCCCTGAGCACTTCCAGGAGTGATGCCTGAACACAGAGCTAGGAGTAAGTCCTGAGTACCGCCAGATGTGACACAAAAAGAAAAGATAAGGGAAAAGGACTCTATAGCCTAGTACAGGCTGTGTACGCGGGAGGCCTGGGCTTGATCCCTGGCATCACTTGGGGCCAAATCCCTCCTAGCACAGAGCCAGGTATAAACCTGAACATTGCCAGGTGGACCCCAACCCCCCCCCCATACAGACACAAGTACACACAGAAATAAATCAGTCTGGGGCCAGAGAGATAATACAGCAGATAGGACTCTTGCCTTGCACTGTGCTGACCCTGTTCAATCCCCAGCATCCCATTTGGTCCCCTGAGCACTGCCAGGAGTGATCCCTCAGTGCAGAGCCAGGAATAACCCCTGAGCATCTCTGGGTGTCGCCCCCACAAAGACCCCCCACTCACCCTCAAAAAAGAAATCTACACCTCCCAGTAAACTTCTGGTCATGCTGGACCACGTGCTGAGGCTTCTCTGGGCTCTCAGAGAAGGAGGGGACCCCTGTTCCTTCCTTGATCCTTGTCCCACTTGTGGCAATCTGTCCCTGCAGCGCCAGTCTTTCCCTCCTGTGTGCACCCACAATATGTTGGACGATTCCTCGGACCCCATCCTGACCACCATCCGCCGGATTGGCCTATTCAACAGCAGCGCAGACAGGGTCAAGGTGAGAAGATGAGATCTGGGACACCTCGGTGGGTGGGGCCTGCTGGATTTCATCTGCCCTGGCCAGTCTCCACATTTAAGGCAGAACCTTCATTAGAGTGCCAGCCCAGCAGGTAGGACACTGGCCTTGCATGTGGCTGGCCCGGGTTCAATCCTCAGCATCCCATTTGGTCCCCGGAGTACCACCAGGAGTGATTCCTGAGTGCAGAGCCAAGAGTAACCCCTGAGCATTGCCAGGTGTGACCCCCCCCCAAAAAAAAAAATGGCAGAACCTTTGCTTCCAGGGCAGAGACTTGGCCACCCCAGGTCTTGTGTGACTTTTGAGCAGTTTCTGGCCCCTGCTGGCTACGCAGGCGTCTTGGAGCTAATCCTTTCCTTCTCTCCTCCAGGTGATATTCCACCCAGAGTTCCTGTCCTCCACCAGCCCCCTGCTCCCTGTGGACTATGAGGAGTTCGTCCGTGGTTGCCATCTTGGGGTCTTCCCCTCCTACTATGAGCCATGGGGCTATACACCCGGTAAGTGCTGTTGTGATCCCAGGGGTCCCCATATGCCCCAGGCTCTTCCACTGTCAAGTTGGAACCATGATAGCAGCCTGTTGGCCAACAGCATTTGTCCTTGACACAGTGTACCTAGTGGACTGATGTCTGTTCATCCAGGATGCCTTCTCCTCCATACGTTCAGGTTGATCCCTGGTGTGGGACAGATTACCATATGAAGGAACGGGGCCCTGTGTCCCCAGCTGCTTTTCTGTCTATTGGGCCCCCCTCTCCTGCTGCCCCCTAAGGCTTTCAGGTTAAAGAGCTGATTTACAGTGCCTTGGGGTGGCCCCTAACGATACTTGGGGACCATGCAGTATTGGGGACTGAATCCAGACCTCCCACATGCAAATCATCCACCCAACCCATCAAACCATTTTTCCAACCCCTACTTTTATATCTTTTTGTTTTGTTGGCGGGGGGGGGGGGGCACACATAGCTGTGCTCAGGGATTACTCCTGGCTTTGTGCTCAATGATCATTCCTGGCAGTACCTGGGGATAGAACTCAGGTCTGTGGCATGCAAGGCGAGTACCTTAACACCTGTACTATCTCTCCAGCCCTTTTGTATCTTTTGAAGGCAAATGCCATATTTATTTAAAGTACTTCTGATTTGGGGGCTGGAGTGATAGCACAGCGGGTAGGGCGTTTGCCTTGCACTTGGACGACCCAGGTTCAATTCCCAGCATCCCATATGGTCCCCTGAGCACCGCCAGGAGTAAATCCTGAGTGCAAAGCCAGGACTAACCCCTGAGCATCACCGGGTGTTATGGCTGAAATGTAGTCATGAAAGTTTGTAAGTCTGTGACTGTATCTCACGGTGCTTCATTAAAAGCAACAAGCAATAAATAAATAAATAAAAATAAAGTACTTCTGATTTTATAAGTACTTCTTATAGTACTTATAAAGTACTTGTAGTACTTCTGATTTTTTTAACTTGAGGTAAATACTTTATTACATTATATTTCAATATAATTTCCTTCCTTTCCTCCATATACTTTATTTATACATTAAAATTATTTAGAGGGGCTAGAGCAATAGCACAGCGGGTAGGGCATTTGCCTTGCACGCGGTTGACCCGGGTTCAATTCCCAGTATCCCATATGGTCCCCTAAGCACCGCTAGGAGTGATTCCTGAGTGCAGAGCCAGGAGTACCCCTGTGCATCGTCAGGTGTAACCCAAAAAGAAAAAAAAATAAATAAATAAAATAATTTAGAGAAGGGGTATGAGGCTTCACCTCAGAGGTACAATGGCACAAAAAATATTTAGAATATCCAAATTATACTAGGTATTTTTATTTATTTATTTAAAATTTTTTTAATGAAGCACCGTGAGATACAGTCACAGACTTACAAACTTTCATGATTACATTTCAATCACACAGTGATCGAATACCCACCCCTCCACCGGTGTGCCCCCCCCCCCGACAGGCACTTTCCCTTTTACTCTCTCTCTTTTTGGGTGTTACGATTCATGATTCAAAATACGGGTATAAGCGGCCATCATGCTCCGTCCGTAGTCTACTTTCAGCACACATCTCCCATCCCAAGCGAACCCTCCAAGCATCACTGACTTGGTGGTCCCTTCTCTATCTCAGCTGCCTTTCCCCCCTGCATGTGAGGCTGGCTTCCAAGCCATGGAGCCACCCTCCTAGCCCTTATTTCTATTATTCTTGGGTGTTAGTCTCCCATTATGTTGTAGTACTTCTGATTTTATGAGTCATTTAACGAATCTTTTTTTTTTCTTTTTGGGTCACACCTGGCGATGCACAGGGGTTAATCCTGGCTCTGCACTCAAGAATTACTCCTGGTGGTGCTCAGGGGACCATATGGGATGCTGGGAATCGAACTCAGATCAGCCGTGTGCAAGGCTGTGCTATCACTCCAGTCCCTTAATGAATCTTTTAAACTGTGCTTGAATTCAAATGAGCGGGGTCAGAGTGCTAGTACAGCGGGTCAGCACTTGCCTTGCACCTGGCCAACCCAGGTTTAATTTCTGGCATCTGGTAGGGTTTTCAAGCACTTCCAGGAGTGATCTTTGAATGCAGAGTCAGGAGTAAACCCTGAACATAGCCAAATGCGGCCCAAAAACAAAATAAAAAGAAAAGCACTTCTGCCAATTTATTTTCTTCCATGGTTAAATTAGACAGGTCAGGTCCCAATCTATTTTCCCATAAGTCCTGTCATATTTCATGCTGCATTTGCAGCTTATAGAAGTTTCTAGGCATATTTACATTAAATTATAATGAACTCTTTGAATTCACTTTCAGGGTCAGAGCAATACGGTGATATGGTGGGGAGTGATAAAGCAGGGAGGGCGTTTGCTTTGCATGCTACCGACCGGGTTTGATCGCTGGTTATCCCAAAAAGGTTCCCCAAGCACCACTAGGAATAACTCCTGAGTGCAGAGACAGGACTAATCCCTGAGCATCTCTAAGTGTGATTAAAAAAGCCATAAAAAAAAAAAACTGGGGCTGGAGCGATAGCACAGCGGGTAGGGCGTTTGCCTTGCACGTGGCTGACCCGGGTTCGAATCCCAGCATCCCATATGGTCCCCTGAGCACGGCCAGGGGTGGTTCCTGAGTGCAGAGCCAGGAGTAACCTCTGTGCATTACCAGGTGTGACCCAAAAAGCAAAAAAAAAAAAAAAACCTAATCAAACAAACAGAAAAACCCTCATTCTCTGCTGTATTTAATCGCCATAGTTGGTGCTCTGTACACAGTTATAATCCTTTCCTTACCTCCTTACCTCAGAACAAACTGTGAGGCTGTGATAACCAAGCTACAATCTGGTGCACTAAGAATGTACATTTCAGATTTTAAAATAAATGACATTAGTCCAGAACAGTGCTCAAAAGCCAGAGACATATCATTAATCTGGGTCCAATCTCCCGCATCCCATATGGTCCCTGGAGTACCGCCAGAGTGATTTCTGAGTGCAAAGTTAGGAGTAACCCCTGAGCATTGCCAGGCATGGCACCAAAATCAAACAACATTTCCTTCCCCCCAAAAAAAAACCAGAATAGGTGCTCAATAAATTAGTTTCCTAATCCAACTAGCAGTGATCAGCCTCACTGAATTTTTTTTTTTCATCCTCAAGTCTCGGGCCAAGCGCGTCCCCCTTCCTGTGTCTGTTATCAGAGAAACGGGCTCCCTCACACGCCTTTTCCTTCTGACGGGCTCTGCACGGCACCCACATTGGGCAGAGATGCCAGTAGAGGGCGCTGTTGAGGCTTTGCTGGCGCTCTCCGACCGTGGAAGCCCCTAAGTAGGACTTTCTCTCGCTTCCTCGTAGCTGAATGCACGGTCATGGGCATCCCCAGTATCTCCACCAACCTCTCCGGCTTCGGCTGCTTCATGGAGGAGCATATTGCAGATCCCTCAGCCTACGGTTAGCGTCCCAAATGAGCGCGGGGCTCTTGGATTCTAAGGGGGGATCGGCGGGCGTGGGGGACAGTCTTTGGGTCTCGGCGGGAAGAGGGACCCTGGTATTACTGAGGCCCAAGGGGAATGAAGGTCTCCCCAGTTGGTTTTCTGAGCCCTTCCTCGTTCCTCCACCCTCATCCCCGGCCCTCGCAGGTATTTACATTTTGGACCGGCGGTTCCGCAGCTTAGATGATTCCTGCTCGCAGCTCACCTCCTTCCTCTACAGCTTCTGCCAGCAGAGCCGGCGCCAGCGCATCATCCAGCGGAACCGCACGGAGCGCCTCTCCGATCTTCTGGATTGGAAATACCTAGGCCGGGTATAAACTCCCCTTCCCTAGTCTCTGCTACTGGATCTCCATCCTCTATGGCTCTGGGTCTCTGGTCGTTCGGCCTTAAAGGCTGATGTCGGAGACAAGGTTGTTGCCGTTGCTGCCCCTTTAAGATCGATTTCCGTAGAAGACCACCTCTGCATCCGCGCTGCTGGGAAAGGGGGCAACGGACAAGCACTAGTCAACAAGAAGGAAGTGGCTCCCGACTGTCCATTTACAGCCCAGTTTATCTACTTAAGGGGCGGGTCCAGAAAGGCGTCAATTTGCATAGGGCCCTAAGGATGGATGATGAGGGCCGAGCATGCGCATCTGCATAAAAGGTGTAGTTGCGTGCAGGGCTCCTGCCTAGCACGCAGATTATCTGGGTTCGATCCCGTCGTGCCCTAAATTACCCCGAGCACCGCCAGCTGGAATTCCTGAGTGCAGAGCCAGAAGTAAACCTTGTCGGTGTGCTCCCCCTCCCCCCGAAAGATAAGTGTGGCCAAGTTTGGCACCCCCCACTCCCATCGTGGTCTGCCAGGACTTAGCCAGTCCCTGACGCCCCTCCTTTTCTTCCTTCCAAACCAAGTACTATATGTCAGCACGCCGCATGGCACTGGCCAAGGCCTTTCCAGAGCACTTTACGTACCTGCCCCGTGAGGCCGATGCGGTGAGTAGACAGGGTGTCCCAGGCCAGCAGGGAACTAGAGGGGGCGCGGTGCAGCTGCGGGTTGGGGGTGGAGGGAGCGCCTTCCGGGGTGCAGGTGGTGCTGGACACCTGGGCTGGAGTCCTGGACAGGGCTTGTGGGGTCTGCGCACGGTGAGGTTTTGGGTTCACCCCTTCCCCCCCACCACCGCATACAGACTCAGGGCTACCGCTACCCACGGCCGGCGTCCGTACCCCCTTCGCCTTCGTTGTCGCGACATTCGAGCCCACACCTGAGCGAGGACGAGGAGGAGCCCCGGGACGGGCTGCCCGATGTGGACGGCGAGCGTTACGATGAGGAAGAGGAGGCTGCCAAGGACCGGCGCAACATCCGTGCCCCCGAGTGGCCCCGCCGCGCCTCCAACGCGGCAAGCAGCAAGCGCGGCTCGGTGGACACGGCGCCGTCCAGCTCGCCCAGCACCCCCAGCTCGCCCCTCAGCCCCGCCAGCTCTCTGGGTGAGGATCGCAACTAACAGCCGTTGGCCCCCACACTCCCTGCTCACCTGCCCCCTCCCCCGCCCCCACCATCTGAAGGGCGGATGCGGAGCGGGAACTGTCGCCAGCACCCCACTCCTGATCCAGAACACTCTGTGGGGTACACTGCCCCACCCCCTCTGCCATACACTCCAGCCCCTCCAACTCTACTCTTGAACTCCACCCCCCACCCCCCACACTCCAGCGCCTCACTGCTGTGCCTTTCTTGGGTGCCAGAGCCATAGTCTGGGCCCTGGACTTCCACTCAGGCCTGTTGGGGTCCTGCAAGCCAGAAAGTGCCATTACCTGCCCCTGTGGTGCCAGCCAGGCTCCAGAGGCCCTTTTGGCTTGCCAATTCTACAGCACGCCAAGCTCAGGTCTGGCAGCTCCCTGTGACCCCGCTGATGGGACAGTCATAGGGCTCTTTCAGGGACTTGGGTTCAGATGCAAAAGGTCCTACATGTCCAGTCCCGACTTGGTCATGGACAGACAGTATCCTGGAGATTACTTGGGATGAGCCTTCCCTGGGGGTGTCCAGGAGAATCTCTCCACCACTCCCCCTCTTCGGCCTTTTCTGGACCTCACCCCACGCCTTTGAGTCTGACCTATCCCTATAGTTCCAGGCTTCTCTGCTCCGGGGGACCGTCCTGCTGAGGACAAAACTACTGTCAGGCCCTCAAAATTTCCCAATGACTTGGCACCCCCCACTCCCCACAAAACCACTGGGTTCTAGGTTTCCACGGTCGAATCTAGAACCTCACCGTTATGCTGCCTCCCGGTCCCTTTTCCCTTATCCAGAGTGGAGCCCCAGGGCTCTCAGACTTCCATATGTACCTCAGTGCTCTTCCACCCCAAGCCACGCCTGCCCCCCAGCTCAGGTGAAGGAGGGGCCCTTCATGTGTGCCGTGTCCCTGTACTTGGTTTGCAGTGGGGAGGGGGCGGGGAGAAGGGGTGTGACTGAAGTGTGTCCAGAGATGAAAAAATACATCTATATTTAAGAAGTCTTAAGTCTGCTCCAACACGCTGGCTTGCTGGGCCCCTTCCCATGCCCCTCCAATTTCTCTCTCTCCTTCTGGCTTTTTTTCTGGGTTCTGTGTAAAGTTCTGCTGTGGTTTGGTTTGGGTTATTTTGTTGTTGGTTTTGGGCCACACTCGGTGGTGCTCAGGGCCTCCTCCAGGCTCTGTGTTTAGGGATTGAATCAGGCTTGGCCATGTGCAAGCTAGTGATCGGCCTGTTGTCCCAGCGCTCTGGCTTTGCAGATGGTGTTTCCTGATTTCAGACCACACCAAGCAGTGCTCCTAGAGTGCTCAGGAGATCATGTGGTGTCAGGGTTTGAAGAAGCGTGCGAGGGACGGAGAAGGATCCAATCCATAGGGTATTGAATTGCAAGGGTCATTCAAGACTCCTTAGCGTTTCAGTGAAATTTCTCCACAGTAGATGCTAGTAGGCACCGGGGCCAGAAGAGGCTAAATGCACATCGTGGGCAGTTCATCTTTTTATTTTTGTGCCATATCTAGCAGTACTTGGGGCTTACTCCTGGCTCTGCTCAAGAATCATCCCTGGTCTGGGAGCTGGAGCGATAGCACAGCAGGTAGGGCATTTGCCTTGCACACAGTCGACCTGGGTTCGATTCCCAGCATCCCACACAGTCCCCTGAGCACCGTCCAGGAGTGATTCCTAAGTGCAAAGCTAGGAGTAGCCCCTGAGCATCGCCAGGTGTGACCCAAAAAGCAAAAAAAAAAAAAAAAAAAAAATCATCCCTGGCAAGGCTTACAGGGGACCATCCCCCCTTTGCAGGAAGTTAACAAATGCATGGTGGTATCAGGACTTTGGCCAGTTATTCCTCAATGTTTCAAGAAAAATCGATTTCTTTCCAGTTTGGGTTCGATAGTATTTGTATTTCTGAACCAATCACCTTTTAGGGTGTCAGAAGCTTTGATTGGACTTGGATGTGCAATCATGACCCATAGAGGCTCTCCCTCCCACACACCCATAAGGTCACTAGTGGTCACTCAAGTGCAGTGACAGCAAACAATGCTCAGAGTGACCAAAATACCAGGTGTCCCGCAGCCACTTCCTCTTAAAAGTCTACAAAAAAACGGAAGGGGCCATGGGTCAGTTTATTTTTGTGTAGGAGTTAGGGAGCTTCGGGCATGTCCAGCAGGGCTTAGGGGCTACTCCTTGAGGTGCAGGGGGGGACAATATGTGCTAGGAACTAAGCTGGGGCCTACTGCAGGCAAAGCACTCGCCATGGCATGGACTATCTGCCAACCTGGTGGGTCAGAGTAGGCTGACTTGGGACTTGGATACAGCATTCGCTGGCTAAGGCCTTTTCATGTTTCTTCAGTTCCCATTTGGAGAATGTGGCCCCGAGTTTCACATCCTGCTTCTGTGCAGAGCCCTGCAATGTCTTTCCTGCTGCTCAGACCAACTCAGCAATTTATTGCACCTTGAATTAAGATTACAGTGAGCCGGGATCTCCAGGCCACTTCTGTTGAAACTGTTGACTAGCCCTTTGGAGCTGGTCAGAGTACCATGAATGGCGCCTGGTTACCATGAACATCTCTGACGCTCTACTCACTGTATAAAGGGGCCCAGATTGATACTTCACCTCCCAGGACTGAGCCAGAAACTGTCACTTTCACTCACTCAGCAAACGCAGACTGTTTGCTTATGCCAGAGCACTCCTAAGTGTTTGTTTGCAACCAGCAACCCACAAGTCACATGAGATCTGGGGCTCTCCCGTGTAGGAGGGGCAACACCATCACCTGGCCTCAGAGCGGAGTTAGAGGCCTGATACAGAAGCCAAGATGCCAGAGAACATCCATGTATATGGATTCCACCTCCCTTCCCACACCACACACGCATACACATAATCAGTTGCTGCAAAAGCTTTATTGGTTATTTGGTCCACTTCAGAAGCTGCCCAGGGAGCAGCAAGGACTCAGGTCAAGCCCGTGATACCAGGGGACACCATTTTGGAGACTCAAAGGCCACGGGGGGTTCGAGAGGCGCCTAGTCGTGCTTGAGGGTCAGCCTCTCGAAGAGATACTCGCCCAGCCCAGGCTGGGGGCTTGCTAGTCTGCGGAGGTTGGTCAGGTGGTCGCCCATCTTCTTGATCAGTTTCACCTCTTCGTCCAGGAAATGGCTCTCCAGGAAGTCACAGAGCTGAGAAATCGGGGGAAATTGCTTTCACTTAGATACTGTTAGGCTACAGGTGTAGCCGAGGTTCAGGAAATGTACCCCCCGCCCCCAGTGTAACAAAGCTTAGACAGTCATCTCGGCAAAGGCTTGAAGGATGGATATTCACGGGTGAAACGGGGAGGGTTTGGTGTTGACTTACATGGGGATCCGAGCGGGTAGAACCCAAGGCATGCAGATCCAACAGGGCCTGGTTGAGATTCTTCTCCAGGACCAAGGCGGCTTCCATGGCCTCCAGCGTTTTACCCCACTCATCCTGGGAAGGCTTCTAAAGAGAAAGGGGGGGAAGGGCTCACTAGTCTGGCATGCAAAGGCCTTAGAGTATTTCCCTGCGCCCCCAGCCTCTGCAGAAAATTGGAACTACATATTCTAAGAGACCGAGAGCGGTCTGACCAGATCGGATCTAAAAGCGCCTGCATATCTTCAACCTCACTGGAGGCCGAGCAGAGCCCCGGGGCAGGGCTGGCGCGCAGGACCTGCTGGGAGATGTAGTCCGCGCGCAGGGCCTGCTAGGAGTTGTAGTCCGCGGCTGAAAACTTACCTGCACGTCCTGGAAGAGGGCGCGGCCGCCACGCTGGTTTTGCATCTTCAGGAGGCGTTCGGCGCCCTCGCGCTTCTCCTCCGACAACTCGCGGAAGAAGTGGCCCACGCCCTCCAGAGCCACATCGTCGCGGCTGAAATAGAAGCCCTGCGGGAAGGGATGGCGGGAAGCGCGGTCAGCGGAAGAGAAGGCCCTGCGGGCGCGCTCCACCCTCTGCGCCGCCCGAAGGGACAAAGACGGCTCCGCGTGCGCAGAGGCCCGGGGCGCGCAGCTGGGGCGAAAGGGGATGGGGGTCGGGGTGGGGAACAGGGATCGGAAACTGCCTGGGGACCCTCACCAGAGAGAGGTAGGTGTAGGAAGCCCGCAGATGCAGGTTCACCAGGCGATTGACGGCGGCCTCCACGTCGGAGGAATAATTCTGACGAATCTGGGAGCTCATGGTTGGTCGGCAGTGAGAAGTGAAGATCCAAAAAGGATGCTAGATGGTCCCGGGGGAGAAAGGGCGGCCGAAGAGTTGGTTCCGCAGGTTGCGACTAGAAAGAAAGTTGAGATGGTCGGAGGCAGGCTGGTAGGGCGTCCCCGGGTCTGTTCCGTCCAAACACTGTTGAAGCAAGAGACAGATCCGCGGGACCACCGAGCGCGCTGCGAGAGACTGCGCAGGGGCGGCTACTTTTATTGAGCCGGGGCTCCAGGGGGCGGTGTGTCGGGGCAGGGCCGCCAGCCAATTGGCGCGCTGGGAGGCGGGGCTTGGAGGCCGCGAGTGACCAACCCGCAGCCGAACAGAGCCCCTACCCCCACCCCCACCCCAGCCCTGTGGTGGGCAAGTCACGCGCTCTGAGCGCGAGACCGTTGTGAAATGGGGATTGGGGCGTGTAAGGGATTTCGCGGGTGGCAAGGGTTCTAAGGGCTGATTATGGGAAATCGAGGCCTTGGGGGGGCCTCTCTGGTAGGTGGAAGATTCATGGGGATACAGGGAGTTCTGGATGTCCCTAGGTTGCCGTGGAAGTAAGCTGGATTCTGGGATCGACTGTCTAAGCACTTTGCCGGAGCTCTGAGGTTCCTTCACCCCCGGCGGCAGCTGGATGGCTGGGGTTTACTTTGGGCGATACAGGAGCTCGGAATTATTGAGAAATTCGGGAGACTTCATGCTGGAGACCTGTGGGGCAATCGGGAGCCCTGAGGCCACTGAAAACTGGTGAAAGTGTATTTTCTGGAACACACCCTGGAGACCGCTTTGAGCTACCTTGAGCTGAGCTACCAGCTTAGTAGGGCTGTTTTCCAAAGCCTTGGGGTTCACTGCATATCCCACCCCTAAGAGGAAGAGAGAGAACTTTATAGAAGCCTAGTTAGGGCTTCTTAGAAAGAGAACACTTGGAAAGAGATGAAATACTTGGAAAGAAACTGAAAGAAGATGGTCCACACACTGACGGAGAGGGAGCCGTTTTGGGTTTGGGGGGCAATTTCAGTGATCAGGCTTTTTAGAAGCTGAATTGGGGAGGATTAAACTATCACTGAACATTTGGGGTCTCTGAGGTTGCATCCCCAGGAGACAGACTGGTAGGCAATGACACACATCTGGTGTGTCTGGCCCTAGGCAGGCTCTCGGTCTTGCTTGACATGCACTCCTGCTAGGATACACATGGAGTGGCCTGGGGTTCTGGGGCACCCTGGACAGTGTGGGACGTGTGGACAGGCTGGCTCTCTTCAGCTGGTTAGCACTTCTAGTGTGTGTATGGGGGGGTCACACCCGGCAATGCTCAGGGGTTACTCCTGGCTCTGCACCCTGGAATTACTCCTGGCTGTGCTTCGGGGACCTTACTGGGATGCCTCAGATCGAACCCGGGTTGGGCACTTGCAAGGCAAACGTCCAACCTGCTGTCCTATCACTCTGGGCCCCGGTGAGCACTTTCAAAGTGTGCCACACCAGGCTCGGGAGAGCATGACAAGCTGACTGTAAGCTTTGCGTGGTCCCCTAGAACTGGGGATGGTTCGAACACATTGCTGTGTTTGTTGGGCCCCTAACCCAAAACAATATTAAAGTGTACCCAGTCAGGACTCACTTGCTTGGAGACTAGCTGGAAGATGCCCAGACTCAAAGGGACCCATGGGAGTGTTCTGATGAAGGCCATGGGTGGGCTGGACTCAGGGGTGTGAGGGGCTCAGGGCTGCTTTACTAAAAAACCCCTCCATCAGCCAGGCAGAATGCCCCCTCAGCGGGGGTCTGGAGTGAAGGGGCCTTGGAGCTGACAGCCAGAGCAGTTGTGCTGAGTCATGCTGAACTCAGCATCGGGAAGGGCTGGAGGGGAGGGTGGAGTGGGGCACACTGACCTCATCCCCTCGGGGCTGCCTGGCCGGTGGGTGGCCCTGACACAGTCCTGGGTAATACAGTCAGGGGGAAATAACCGCAGAGGAAGCTCCAGCTAGCTCCCTCCCCCTGGGGGGCCTTGGAGAATGTTCTTTGAGGGTCTGTCTCATGAATTCCCTAGGTGGGTTCCCTGTGGCCCTACTGTCCCCCTCTGTGGACTGGTGACTCAGTGTCCCTTTCCTTGGGCTTACGTCTGGGATACCTCTCCTTCGGTGTCTCTGGGGGAGGGATAGTTCCGATGACCTAAGTTACTCATTCACCAAGTCCTGCCTCAGCCGAAGACCTTTAGCCCCAGACAGGACCCACCTCGAGGGGCCTGTGACAGTGGCCCCAAGTTCTGGGAGGGGGGTTAGAGTGGCCTGAGGAAGGCAGAGCAGGCACCCCTGGGACCCGGGGAAAACGGGGAACACTGAGGGCCAGAAAGGGAGAAAGCACCGCAGACCTGGTGCGGGGAGGGCTCCGGAGAGACTGGAATTCTGGGTTCTCCTGATTTCTCTCCTCTAATGACTAGGTCTGGCCAGCTCAGCGGGCAGGACAGGGCCCGCTCCCCACCACTGAGCCTGCTCTTCCCCCAATCCCGTCGGTCTCCCTAGCTGCTCCCCCGCTTTTTACCCTTTTAGGGCCCACGCCCAGTGGTGCTGCTATGGCTACCGGCATACTCCCAGAGCTGCTCAGGGGTCCCTGGGGGTGCTGGGGGAGATCATGGGGTCCCAGACATTGGCTTCCACATGCCAGACACTGACTCATCACTTTGAGGTCGTTCAGGCTGGGGGGTGCCCTAGGGCCCAGCCTCCTCTCCCCTCTTCCAGCCTACCCCAGGGGGCTTCAGAGACCTCCCCAGAGCCAAGCCCCTCCCTTCCCCCAACTTTCCACTTTAGTAAACATGCACCTTTCCATGTCCCCTGATGGAAACATGGGAAGCAGCTTCTAGGCCCTGGGTCATCTCTGTACCCTGCAGGCTGGCTCCTTCCCACAGACACCCCCCCACCCTCAACCCCTGACTGCCAGACGTGACCTCAGGGCAACCCAGCAAGCACTGAACCCCCTGAGAATGCCCGCAGTCAGGTGTGTGCCCAGTGACACAAATTCAAAGAGTGGCTCAAAAGAGGTTTATTATCCTCCCCCGAGACCATCACCCCCCAAACCCCAATAATTACAAAAGTAAGAAAAATGCCCAGGACCCCCCCGCCCCAGCCCCCCCTCCCCGAAAAATGCCATAATTTATGCAGAAAAGACACAGTCCAAGGTGGCTGCTGGCCTCAGCCCATTTTCTTCCAGATGGTGAGGGAGGCGGTGAGCACGCCGGCCACGAAGATCGTCACTGTCTGCCACGTGGGGGTCCCGAAGTAGGAAAGGAGCCCGTCCTGGGGACAGAGACATTGGTCACCTGAGCACCGTGGGAGATGGGGGGATAGCTCCCGGCCAGGGCACAAAGGATAAGGGGGGTGCAGAGAGAGGTTCAAGGGTGTTGAGTGGAGGGACTTGAAGAATGATTGTCAAAAATTTTGTCAGAGTAAGGGTTACCTAGGCCCAGAGCCATGGTCCAGGCGTTACAACCTTGTGTGTAGCAGACTCCAAATTCCACTTTTAGCATCCTGTGCCCCCTCCACACCCCCCGTACTGCCTGGGGCTGCTCCATTGCAGCCCTGAGAGTCTAGAACCTTTTCCGGCCCCTCAGTGGAGTGAGCCAGGAACCAGAGGCATTCCAGAAGCAACCATGGACCCCAGGCAGGCAGAAGGCTAGCGGTGTAATGAGGTCAGAGGTCATCAGGAGGTCAAGGGGTCAGAGATGGGTCAGTGGGCAGAAGATGAAACAGGGGTGACTGGGAATGGAGATGGGGGGATGGGTTCAGGGAAAGCCGGAGGGTCAGGGTGCGGTGTCCAGGGCCTCACCCAACCACCCTGGTCCTGGATCCAGCCCAGCAGCCGCTCCCGCAGGAAGTCCAGCGTCCAGCCCATGATGGTTCTGATCAGCTCCGGCACCTTGGTGCACAGGGCCTGCAGGGAGTGGGGCAGGCCTCAGGGACAGAAGGTCAGCAAACCGGAACCCCAAGTCTTCATCCACTTTGCTTTTCCTCCTGGACTTGTGTAGGTTCTTGCCACTGGCCATCACCCCACCTGCCAACCTTCCTGACTCCCCAGATCCGCCCCTGACTCCCCAGATACTCGCCACGGACACAGGCCGAGGTGAAGGCTTGACCCACAAGCCCTTGTGAAGGTGGCCTTGACCAAAGTCCAGCTTGTTACTTCTACATGCCTCACAGGTGGGCCTGTTTCTGGACTGTCAAGCCCACCAAACCTCACTGCCCCAGGATCTTTGCATGTGCCATTCTTTGCCTGAAGAAGCCTTACAAGATCCTTCTCACGCACCCCTCAAAACTCAGGTTCTCATACCACTTCCCCAGAGTAGGTGACCCTAACTTTCAGACCTGACATCCCCATACCCCTGCCTCTACATATCCCCACACTTTTTTTGCTTTTGGTCTCTGGGCCACACCCAGAGATACTCAGGGGTGACTCCTGGATCTGTGCTCAAGAATCACTCACTAGTAGAGTCAGGAGAAAATATGGGATGCCAGGGATTGAACCCGGGTCAGTTGCATGCAAGGCAGACGCCCTCCTCTAGCCCCTCTACCCCCTTTTTATCCAGCTTCTGTCCATTTATAAGCCATCACCCTGCTTTCCTGTCCAACAGATCAATCCTGCAAACACCAGGAAATCTACCTACCTCACCTAATCCTTTACTTTCTCTAAATACCTGGAGCAGGCTGGCGGGCTTCCTTTCCCCCAGTATTTCCACTATATCCCTAAAGGTTCAAGAATTCTAGCTGAGCAGTCAAATATCTGCAATCCAAACTTCACTGTGAACTTCTTATTTATGGATTTGGTTTCAGGGCCACAGCCAGCGGTGCTCAGGGCTTACTCTTAGCTCTGCGCTCAGGAATTACAGTCAGTGGTACTTGGGAGACTGTATGGGATGCTGGGGACCAAACCCAAGTCGGTCGAATGCAAGGCCAAGTGCTCTCCCCAGAGTGCTACTACTCAGGCCACTAACTTAAAATTTATCTTTGGGTCACACCCAGAAGTACTCAGGACTTAACTTCTGAACCTAGAACACTCCAGTTTAGAAAGAGCATGGCCAGGCGGAGAGATAGGACAGCAGGAAAAGCACCTGCCTTGCATGCAGCTCACTAGGCTGGAGTCAATCCCCAGCACAACACAGGATCTGCCCCCAAATCACGCCAGGAGTAAGTCCTGAGCACAGAGCCTGGAGTAAGCCAACCACAGCCAGGTATTACCCCATCTCCCCCTGAAAAAAAATCTGGCAACTTTTTTGTTGGGGTCAGAGAGATAGTGGGCAGGGTATTTGCCTTGCACGCAGCCAACCTGGGTTCAATCCCCAACATCCTATATGGCCTCCTGAGCACTGCCAGCAATAATTCCTGAGTGCAGAGCCAAGAGTAACCCCTAAGCATCAGCAGGTGTAATATCCTCCACCACCTCCCCCCAGAAAAAAGAGTCTGGCAACTCTTCTGTTTTCTGTATTACACTTGACAGTGTTCAGGGCTTACTCCTGGCTCTGTGCTCAGAGACTGTGCTCAGGGACTGCCCCCAGCAGGTCCCTATTTAGAGACATGTGCAAGACAAGTGTTCTGTCTGCTGTCTCAGCGCTCCAGCCCCTGGCAACCTTTTTGATCTGGTAATACTGTGTCATTAATTTATATGTACACCAATTTAATGAGCATTCCCAGATCCAAAGGAACAGTCTACATTCAAATAATGTTCAGTGGCAGGTTGGGAACCTGCTAATTACCTGAAGGTGATCCTGATAACTTACAGACAAGGTCATTTCATTTTCCTATTTGACATCACTCAACCCATCCTGCCTACCTCAGATAAAAGCTGGTCCTTTTTGGGAAGGAGTCCAAAGGGCATGGGGGAGACCCAAGGGCCACTCCCAGAAATATTGGGTCAGTGGGCAGGAAAGCTATATGCCCAGGCAGGGCAATGCGGTACTGTTTCACCTGGCTGAAGTCAGGCGGCCCTGTGGTGCTGGGGTTTGAACTTGTGGCCCTGCATATACAAAGCATATGCCCCGGCCCCTGTGCTACCTCCCTGACCCCTAACAGAGTGAAGTCTTGGCTTTCTACACTAAAACTGTCCTAATGCACCCCGTTTTCTCTATCTTGCCACAGGCTCGGTCCAATCCCAGGACCTTTGTACTTGCTGCACCAGCTATCTGATGACTTTCCCTACCTGATCTTGATAAACCATTGTAAGCTCCTCTCCTCACTATGGCTTAGCATCCCCTGCTCTTTCCTGGTTTGTAGTCAATCCTATCTCCTTAGCTGATCATGCTCAGTGCTTCAAACAGAGAGACAGACAGACAGACAGACACTCAAACACACACACAAACACCAAGGCACAAAGACCTAGCCAGCTTCCTTCACTGTAGCGGTCCTGCGGGCGCCCAGACAACCTTGACCGAATGAAGAAATGAATCAAGGAGCAAACTGCCCCCGCTGTGTCTCAGTTTCTTCTATGGGTACCAGCTGCTATAGAGGTACATCTAATGGCCCCTCCATTCCAAACACACACACACACACACACACACACACACACACACACACACACACACACACACACACACACACACACACACACACACGCCCTCATGGTAACTGAGGGACCCTCCCCTAGCGTTCAGCCCTGCAGTGGCCTACCTTGAGCACCAGTTTGCAGGCAAAGTAGAAAAGGGCAACAACCCGGCCCCAGTTGAAGTTGCCATCAGAAAACATCTCTGCGGCCACCCTGAAAAAGACTTCCCGGGGGGAGTCTGTGTCCACGGCTGCAATCATCCTGTAGAAAAAAGAGTTGATGCTCAGGGGGAGGTAGAGCAGGGCCAAGTGGAATCCTAGGGGGCCGACACAAACCAAAGATTGGGGAACCGAGGGCTCAGTTATAGTGAAAAGCAAGAGGGTAAGATGGGCATTGAAGAGGCAAGACATTCAAGGGAAAGGGAGGAGGGCTTCAGGATCCCAGTGGCCTCCGGGGGAGAGGGGGCCAAGGCGGGCAGAGGGCCGAGAGCTGGGGTTTGTGGGTACGAAGGGGCCCAGGGAACGCACCTCTGTAGCTCCATGTTACTGTCCAGTTCATCGCCGATGCGTTTGAGACATTCGCTCAGTTTCTTGGTGGATGCATCTTGCGGCGTCTGCTCTAGACCCAACTCCGGCGTCTCTCCCCCCATGCGACCAGCTCGATCCTGGATGAAACTAGAGTGGACAGGGGCGGGCATGCAGAGTCAGCAGGGGGGTGTCACTCCTTAAATCTGCCCGCAACAATCACACCTCAAACTCACCCCTGAAGCAAAAGGGCCCCTGTCTTCATGATCTGCTCAGAGCTGGTGGGCCCTAGAGGAGAAAGGAGGGAAGAGGAGCCTGGACTCTGGGGGTCCTAGGGACTCAGGGGCCGGAAGACTTAAGATCACTGAGGGAGGACAACGCTAGGGGGCACTGGACTGCGGGGCTCCTGGGGGACCCCGACAACTGAGTCCCTGCTGGGAATGGGGGGAACTTAGGCCTGTATCCTACATTCTTCCAGGGGTAGGGGAGATGAGGCTGCGGGTACACTGAGGGCGTTCAGACCTCGGGTCGGCGGGGGCAGCGGGGAGACCCGCCCCTCCCACCCGGGCTAAAGGCAGGAAGTGGAGCCGGCGACAAGCCCGGGCCTGCCCGGGGGCTTGGGTTCTGGGGTCTCCAGGTTCTCGGGGGCCCGAAGGCGGCAGGCAGCGAGGGATCGGGGCGCAGAGGCCGGTAAGCCGGAGACCCCGGGGAGGAAGGGCGCTAGAGGCTGGCAGCGCCCGATCCCAGGGATCCTGCCGGGGAGTGCTTGGAGATCGCACGGCCCCAGGAGCCGGCAGGAGAGATCCGGGGGTACAGGCCGATGACCGGACTCGCCCACCTTCCGCCCATCTGCCTCCCGCCTCACCCCCTCCTCTGGGCTGCTCCCCGGACCCGTCCATCACTGCCGCTCCCGCCGCTGCCGCCTCTCGCCGGGTGCGCCCGGGCGGCCGCAGCACGCCCCTGGTCACGTGAGCAGTCCGCTGAGCGTGCGCGCACTCACGTGACTGCCCCGCAACATGGCGGCCTGCAGCCGCTGCCCCGCAGGGTCTAGAGTCACGTGACCACGATGGGCCCGCCCCGTCCTGTGACCATCCCGATTGAACTTCCCTTCAGGAACGCTGTGGGGCGCACTTTCCCCGGACACCTTTTCGCCTGTGACTCGCAGTCATTCTTCCAGGCCATATTTTCTGAAGCTGGAACGCGGAATGTATGAGGTTCTGGGTTTGATCCTGGAGCATGACTAAAGCTCGGAGGATGATTCAGTGACCAAAAAAAAAAACAAAAACAAAAACAAAAAAAAAGGCATAGCGGGCCCGACCGATAGTACAGCCGGGAGAGCGCTTGCCTTGCATACAGCGGACCCAGCTTGATTCCCCGCCAAGAAGACTCTTGAGCGCAGAGTCAGGAGTAAGCCTTGAGCACTATTAGGTGTGGTCCCCCCAAAAAATAAACAATAAAAACATAAGAAATTAAAGAAAGTTATGGGACTGTGAAGAAAGTACAGCGAGTAAGGCGCTTGCCTGGCATTGCAGCTGACCTGGGTTCTTCGTATCCATAGGCACCACCAGGAGTAATTTCTGTGTGCAGACGCAGGAATAACTCCTGAGCACTGCCGAGTGTAACTCCTAAACAAAATGAATGAAAGGAAGTAAAATCTAGTGGCCGGAGCTATAGTACAGAAGGTAGGGCGCTTGCCTTGCAGGAAGTGAGTTCAGTCCCCAGCATCTCATATGGGTCCCCTGAGCCCTGAGCACAACCAGGAGTAGTTCATGAATGCAGACCTAGGCGTAACCTCTAAGCATCGCCAGATGTGGCTCACAAAGAGAAAGAAAGAAAGAAAGAAAGAAAGAAAGAAAGAAAGAAAGAAAGAAAGAAAGAAAGAAAGAAAGAAAGAAAGAAAGAAAGAAAGAAAGAAAGAAAGAAAGAAAGAAAGAAAGAAAGAAAGAAAGGAAGGAAGGAAGAAAGGAAGGAAGAAAGGAAGGAAGAAAGGAAGGAAGAAAGGAAGGAAGAAAAATCTAGGTGGCACCATAACAGAGTGTGTAGCAGAATGAGCAACCACATTTATTTTTAAAAAATAAACATACATGCACATGCATGTATTCTTTTTTTTTAATTTTTGGGTCACACCCGGCGATACACAGGGGTTACTCCTGGTTCTGCACTCAGGAATTACTCCTGGTGGTGCTCAGGGGACCATATGGGATGCTGGGATTTGAACCCGGGTCGGCCGCATGCAAGGCAAATGCCCTACCCGCTGTGCTATCACTCCAGCCCCGATACATGTATTCTTAGAGAGGAGGGTGACTCCACAGAGAAAGATTACAAGATGTGTGTTTGTGTGAAAACTAAAGAACAATGTAGTTGAAACTTGGCAAGAACCAAAAGACAGGGGAAGAGGGTAAGGCTTGCCTTGTATATGCCCAGATGACCAAGATTTAATTCCTGGCAGGGAATGTAGTCCTCTGAGCACAAGGGCTCTATCCTGCTCATAGAGCCAGAAATATCCCCTGAGTATCTTTACTTTTGGCTCTAAATCAGAGCAAACAAGAGTTGCAAAACTTCTCTCACAGAAAATGATTAAGTGAGGCTATTTATTGTCTTAAGCTCTTACCTTGATCTGGGTGGAAGTATACTTATTATGAAATATATGAAATTTGATGCCCACTGACCTGAACATGTAAGATGCATTCGACTACGTGGTAATAATTATTTTATTTCTCTTTAGTTTTTAAGTTTTGTTTTATTTTTTGGGATTTTTGTAGTGGGGCACACCTGGCCATGATCAGGGCTTAGTCCTGGCTCTACGCTCAGGGATCACTCCTAGCGGATGCCAGGAATTGAACCAGGTTGGTCATGTGCAAAGTAAGCACCCTTCATGCTGTTCTATCCTAGGCCCCATCTCTCTAGCTTTTGAGTGTGATTTTTCAGGACTGGGTGCTGTGGAGCTACTCCCTGCAGTGCTCTGTGGACTAGGCGGGAATAGCTTGGGGCTTCTGCCTGAAAAGTTTGCCCTGCCTCCCTTTCTACCACTCTCCCCAGCCCTTTTATTTGGCGGAGAGGTGGCTTCATATCTAGCGATGCTCAGGGCTTACTCCTGGTTCTGCACTCAGGAATTACTCCTGGTGTTGCTCAGGAACCATATGGGATACCGGAGATTGGATCGAACTCAGGTTGACCGCCTGCAAGGCAAAGGCTCTACCCTCTGTACTATCGCTTCAGTCCTCCCCAGCCCTTTTGTTTCCCCTTTTAAAAGAAACAAATGAAGACTAAGCAATAGTTCAGTGGATAAGGCACTCACACAGGGCCCACCCAGGTTCCATCCCAATACCCCATATGGTCCCCCGAGCTCAGCCAGGAGTGATCCCTGAACACAGACCCTGGAGTAAATCTTGAGCACTGCAGGGTGTGGTCCCCAAACAATTTTTCTTTTGCTTTTTGGGTCACACCCGGCTATGCACAGAGGTTATTCCTGGCTCATGAACTCAGGAATTACTCCTGGCGGTGCTCAGGGGACCGTATGGGATGCTGGGAATCGAATCTGGGTCAGCTATGTGCAAGACAAACGCCCTACTCGCTGTGCTATCGCTCCAGCCCCCCAAAACAATTTTTTTAAAAAGAGAGAGAAAGAAATAACAGAGCAGACAAAATCAACTGGGTTCAAATCACTGCCATGCTCACGGCCAACCTCCACAGACTTGGGATGAGCACCTCAAGCATGAGAATGAATCTGCTGAAAAACTCAGGTATGTGGGTTTTGTGACCAAAATCTCCAGGCACGCATGGAGGTGGGAGTGGGTGACCTCCCCCCATCTCCCTGTGCCTCTGCATGCCTGGCAATCACTCCCATGAAGTGCTTCTGGAACCATGTAAACTCATTAATGGCCATGATCCAGAGACTCAAATAAATCTCAGAAGAGAGCCACAACCTTCAGAGATGCCTCTGGACCCCAAAGTCACCATCCAACTTTAATTCCAACCTTATCACCCTATTAAAAATTTTAGAATTCCTGGAGTGTGCGGCCATGACATCTCATATTCTATGCCGCTGATGCACCAAGAGTAGCACATCACAAATGACAGGATGTAAAGTAAAAGGCAACCAATCTCTGTCAGTGTCACTGTCATCCCGTTGTTCATTGATTGCTCAAACGGCACCAGTAACATTGCCATTGTGAGACTTGTTACTGTTTTTGGCATATCAAATACTTCACGGGTAGCTTGCCAGGCTCTGCTGTGTGGGCAGGATATCCTTGGTAGCTTGCCAGGCTCTCCCAGAGGGAAGGAGGCTTTTGGGGCGCCTCTAATCACCCTTATGGGTCCTTACAAGCTCCAGTAAAAAATTGCATCGCTCTCTTCCAGGAGCTTTGTTTTATAGTCTCTGGATCTATTTTAAAAATTATATATATGTATACATATATATACACACCTGAGCACTCAAGGCTAAACCTGTAACAACATGTTAGTAATCACTTATACAGGGCTTAATGGCTCCAAGGTGAGATACACCAATTTTCACATCCTTTGTTCTAAGGAAAACTTTTTGGATCATTTTTAGGGGATTATTCACAACAAGCAAGACAAAATAAATTATTTAGGATCTGCCTTTGACGCAGGCTTGGGTCGTGGTGGGAAAATTTGAAATAATGGCAATGAGAAGGTGTAATGGTGGTGGGATTGGTGTTGGAATATTGAATGTAATAAATTATTGTGAACTACTTTTAAAATATTAAAAATAATTTTTTAGAAAAATCAACTGAGTTATGTGATGAGGGCACAGCATAAAATGAAAGGATCTACTCCAGGTCACGTTCCATCCTAGCAGAGGTTTGGGGGACCTGAATTCCAGGACTGTCTGAAGCAATGGCTGTTGAAGATTGCAGGTGTTTTCAGTCACCACCCTAAAACACCAGGAGCATGGTGTGACAGGTCAGGTTTATAAGCCCATTAGGTTTTGTGTTTTTGTTTGGGACCCATACCCCGTGGTGCAATGTTGGGGAACAGTTTTCCCCGCAGTGGTGCCCGGACATGTTGCACACTGGTTCAAGGCAGACGTGGGGCGAAGGGTAACAGGCGCAAGTAGAAACACCCTTTGGGAGCAGCTGATGGCTGTTCACTTGCCAGAAACACACATATATTATAGAGGGTCTTGGCTTACAAGAAAATCCAATCACATAAAGTTCAGCATTATTGGCCTATCACCTCTCCAGCTCTGCTTTGCCCTGGTCCAATCCCCATCAAGGCTAGGTGCTGCAGTTAGGATGACTTGCTAAGCATATGTGACAGTTTCTGTGTCTAGGGCTCATGTGACTAGGAGGTCGAGTGAGGCTCAAGGCCGAGCTTGTGGTGCTGGCTGATACCCTGTTCTTGCCAACTTTGCCCGGATACTCCCTCTTACAAGGCTTCGCTTCTGGGCTGCTTTGCAAGGTTGGGTCTTATCTGCTCTAATATCTGTCACCATGCTCCACAGTGCAGGCCTGAGGGCTGGAGCGATAGCACAGTGGGTATAGGGCGTTTGCCTTGCACATGACCAACCCGGGTTCGATTCCCAGCATCCCATATGGTCCCCTGAGCACCGCCAAGAGTAATTCCTAAGTGCAGAGCCAGGAGTAACCCCTGATCATCACCAGGTTGTTACCCAAAAAGAAAAAAAAACACAGTGCAGGCCTTATTCCTGGCTTTATGCTCAAGGATCACTTCTAGCGGATTTGGCTGATTACATGGGGTCAACTGCATGCAAGGCAAACACTCAGCTGCTGTGCTATTGCTCTAGTCCCTTATAGGCCCATTGGGATGATGGGAAACCATGGCAAATCCTGACAAAGGGTGATGTGGCTTTATTAGATGGCTGGAAGGGGAGGAGGTCGGGGTTTCAGTGCTCATTAACTGAGAGCTTGCAAGAGAAGCAAGAACATTGTGTGGGGGAACTCTGGGCTTGGAATCCTCCACAATGACATGAGGAGTAGAGATGGAGGGTGGGCCCTTAAAACGCTCACTCTGACGTAGTGCTGCTGATTCCTACTCAGTAGCAAATACCTTAGGCCCCAAACTGGGAAGATACAGCAGGAGTTTGAGGTGCTTGCAAGCTTCCAGCTCTGGTTTGATCAGGGGCGCAGAGTGGAACCCCCAAGCAATGATTAATAGAAAAATGAAACTGGGAGTAGTCCCTGAAATCTGTGGGGTGTGACCCAAATTCCAAACACACAAGTGCCTGTAGTCCTGCAGGCCAGAAGATGTTTCATTTTCACTGATGGAATGTCCTAATCTCCAGAACAAATTTTCTCTGTACAAAAGCATGTCCTTAGGAGAGAGAGAGACAGAGAGACGGATTCCTCTGAACTTTGAAGCTGCTGGAATCTGTGCTTGGTATTCCACATTGTCTTTTTAGCCTGGTAACTGAGAGGGAAGGAATGTACAGTTTTCAGGAAGTAGGAGCAAATACCCAGCTGTGTTCAGAAAACTTGAGGGACTATCTGGTACTATGTTCAGATTTAGGGCCTCACACAGATGTGCTCTAATACTTGAGCCACAGAAAAGGGACTTTTGGCTTAGGGACCACGAGTAGAGGTTTAAGAAGTTTGGGCTATTCATAGCCCTGTGTGCAGGTATCATTTTCAGCAGTGTGTGGGGAACCATGCAGTGCTGGGGAGCTTAGGGATGAAGCAGTGCATGCAGGGATCACTCCTGGCAAGCTTGAAGGACTATACGGGGTGCCATGGATAGAACCCAGATTGGCCATGTGCAAGGCAAGTGCCCATTTGCTGTACTATCTCTCAAGCCTCTAAATGTGTTTCCCCCCCTATAGTTTGGTTTTGGGCCATACCCCATGGTGCCAGGGGCTATCCTGTAAGTGCCAGGAATTGCACTCTATCTGTCATCCTATTCAGCTATGTCCTACATGAGAAAGAGTTTTGGGGGTGCCGTAGCAATAGTACAGTAGGTAGGGTTTTTGCCGTGCATGTGGCTGACCCAGGTTCAATCTCCAGCATCCTATGTGGTCCCCCAAGCACTGCCAGGGGGAATTCCTGAGTACAATCTAAGAGTAACCCTTAAGTATCGCCAGGTGTGACCAAAAAAAAAAGTTTTGGGGACTGGAGAAACACAACAAGTGAATAGGACCCCAGAAAGATTACAGCAGGCAGGGTGCTTGTTTTGCATCAATTGACCAGGTTTGGTCCCCAGCACCCCATATGGACTCCTGAGCCCCACTGTGGATCAAAAATTTTTTTTAAATGGAGGGGGAAAGAAAGTGATTAATTTGTATTTTTGGCTACTCCCAGAGGTGTTCAGGGCTTACTCCTGGCCCTACACTCAGGGATCACTTCTGGCTTGCTCAGGGGACATTATGGGATGCTGCGGATCAAAACTGGGTTAGCCACATGCAAGGCAAGTGCTGTACCTGCTGTACTATCTCTCTGGCAATCCCAAATAAAATTTCGTTATGTATTTTATTTCCCCAAGCGAGTGGAGTGGGTGTGGATTGGGCTACATGACTGTGCTCAGGGCTTTTTCCCTAGTTATGTGATTAGGGGTCAGTCGTGTAAGGGTCAAGTAGGACTTTTGTGGTTTTGGAGATTGAGCCAAAACTGACCGAGTGAACACCAGCACATAAATACTGTGCTATCCTCAGCGATGGGTTTTTGTTTCATTTTATTTATTTTCAGGCCATTCCCAGGTGGTTTACACAAGCTACTCCTGGTCAGTGCTTGGGTGCCCAACCTGATGGGGCTAAGGGGTCACGTGGTGTGGAGGATCCGTGTTGGCATGAAACCAGATCCTCTGCAGAGAGTGCGACAAAGCATGTGATGAGTGTCTTGAGCTATCACTTCATACCCACAAGAAAGGGTTGTTTTTGGCTGGAGCGATAGCACAGCTGGTAGGGCGTTTGCCTGGCACGAGGCTGACCCAGGTTCGATTCCCAGCATCCCATATGGTCCCCCGAGCACTGCCAGGAGTTATACCTGAGTGCAGAGCCAGGAGTTAACTCCTGTGCATCACTGGGTGTGACCCAAAAAGCAAAAAAAAAAAAAAAGTTTTTTTATTTAGGCAACTGTAGACCTAACTTTGAAGCTATTTTGGAGAATAGGAAAAGACCAGGAGCTACTTCTGGACCGATAATTAGGATGCTGTTCTAATTTATTTGGGTCTGGGAAACAGGCCTCCAAGATAGGCTCAAGGGTGCTGGTTCCAGAATGTTCATGGCCCTTTGCAGTTCCTGCCACATTGAATCAGGGAATGGGATGGGGGCGGGGGCTGTTTGAACAATAGGATCCTGGAAAATAATAATGTGTCATTTCCAAGTTGAAACAATCAGAAACACTGGGACTTGCTCTGGAATCTCATGCAGTCCCCATTTGGAAAAACAAGCTGCTGAATAAAATAAAATTGATGTCCATGAGAGTTATACAGTTGCAGAGGCTAGGTCTTGTACCCTGTATTGTTTCAATCTAGACACCACATAGGGTTCCCTGAGAATTAAATAAAAAGAAAGTTTACCAAAAAAAAAAAAAAGGCAGACAAATTGTACCGTGTGTAAGGCACTTGGGTTCATCCCCCCCAATCACATAGGGTCCCTTGAATACCGCCAGTAGTAATCCCTGAGCACTGCCATGTGGCCTAAAACCAGCAACCAAAAGAAAGAAAAAGTTAGGCGCCGGAACGATAGTAGACCAGACTAGTATGCGACCAACCTAGGTTCTATCCAGCCTACCGGAAGTGATTCCTGAGCACAGAGCCAGGAGTAAGGAAGCTCTGGTGGGTGTGGCCAAAAGCAAACAAAAAACTCTCTTGGGCTCCTCTTAATGCTGATTGGATAGATCATTCTCGGTTCTAGGGCATGCCTCCCACAGAGGCCAATTGGTAGGCAGCTTTCCTGAAATGTCCCGCCTCCTGGGGGGCGGGTGCAATAAAGAAGCCGCTCCTTCCACAGTGCTCTCAGTCGCTCAGAGGTTCCAACGTGTGTTGGAGGGGCTGCTTGGGGCTTCCTCATGTATTCACCGCAGATCTAACTAATACCTCTTTGTGTATCTGTGTTTTTTTTCTAGCCACAACCAGCAGTTTCATCACTTCAGCCTTCCTCAACCAACCAGTATTATTTTTGGCGCTTCAACCATGATCTCTCAAATTCGTCAGAATTACCCCATAGAAACAGAGGACTTCCTCAACCACCTGGTGAACCTGTACTTGCAGGCTTTTTATACTTACCTCTCTATGGTGAGGGGCCCCAGGACAACCCTACTCTATGCCGCCAACTGTGAGCCATCTGCCCTCTGCACATTCGCTACTCTTGATTGCCCTGCAGGGTCTCCACCCCCTATCCCTGTGCCTCCAGTTCACCCTTGCTTCCCATCTCTCCCGCAGGGCTTCTGTTTCAGCTCCCAAAGAGGGACCCCGGATCCCGTGGGCCCCTTCCACCAACTGGCTAAGGAGAAGCATGAGGTCTCTGACAAGGTTCTGGTTATGCAGACCGACTCTGGGGGCCGCGCCATCTTCCACAGAGTCCAGAATCCTCCCAAAGATGAATGGGGGACAGCCCTGGAGCACATGGAAACCACCCTGGCCCTGGAAAAGAAACTCAACCGGGCCCTTTTAGAGCTTACATGCTCTGGGAAGGACCAACAAAGATCCCCATGTAAGAAAACCCCCTCCCCTCCAACCTCATCCATAAATCCCACCCCTGAGACCTTTCCTGGGGTGGCTCCTAGTTTTGGGTAAATTTTATCCTGAACCTGGTTTCCATGAGGCCCCATTGTTGTCTAAGTGAATGCCATTTCTCTCTTTGTCAGCTCTGTTTCTTCCTGAGACCCTTCCTAGACGAGGAGGTGAAGCTCATCCAGGAGATGGGGGGCTGGATGACTATCCTGTGCAGAGCAGAGATCCCCCAGGCTGCCCTGAGCAATCACCTTGTTAAAAAACTCACCTTCAAGGAGACTGGGAATGCCTCTAGCCCTGAGTGCCTTTGGGTTCCTATTGTCCCCCCAGTGTCAGGACTTAACTTTAGTGCCCTGTTTTCTCTAGAAAGGTGCTTGCCCAGAAGATCAAATAAAGTTTTTTCAGAAAAAAAAAAAACTCTTGTGTTATACTGAGAGTTTGGGTTTTATTTATTATTGCATTGTAACCTAACCTTATACTTACTATTTTTATTTATTTATTTATTTATTTATTTATTTATTTATTTATGCTTTTCGGGTCACATCCAGCGATGCACAGGGGTTACTCCTGGCTCTACACTCAGGAATTACTCCTGGCGGTGCTAGGGGACCATATGGGATGCTGGAAATCGAACCCGAGTCAGCTGAGTGCAAGGCAAACGCCCTATCCGCTGTGCTATCACTCCAGGCCCCCTGTACTTAGTATTGAAACTAAAATGATGCATATTATAGCTTTCTAAACACACTTCACCTTGGCTATCCACCTCAGATCACCCCTTAAAATGTTAGGAAATTGGCCAGGGGTGCTCTACCCCCTTTACACTACAGAACAATTGGCCATGATTTAACCCTATAACCAGAAAATGCTAGTAAAGACAAATTATTTCCTTTCTGAGAAATGTTTGTTGTGAAGGTCTGGAGCTTCAGGAGGTCCACCAGGGAAGGCCAGACCTCAGAGACATGAGCTAACATTTGTTGAGGACTTACTGTGTAGTTGGGGCTGATTATTTGTTATGGCCTTTAAACTGTTAAAGTAGGGTTTTTTTTTTTTTTTTTTTTTTTTGCTTTTTGGGTCACACCCGGCAATGCACAGGGGTCATTCCTGGCTCATGCACTCAGGAATTGCCCCTGGCGGTGCTCAGGGGACCATATGGGATGCTGGGATTCGAACCCGGGTCGACCGCATGCAAGGCAAACGCCCTACCCGCTGTGCTATCGCTCCAGCCCCTAAACTGTTAAAGTAGGTTTTAAACCTGGTCAGTGTTCTTGATGGACTGTGGCTTAAGATGATCATTTTGATCATTGGAACTCTTTTATTTTACAGCTCAACGGTTTACACCCTGACCCAAGCTGTGTAGCAACAGCAAAAACCATTCTTCCTATACAGAGAATTGATGCAATTGTATACCTTAAATATCCACACTCCTTAGTAGTTTATTTATTTCTTTTTTTTTTTTTTTTTTTTTTTTTGCTTTTTGGCTCACACCCGGCGATGCACAGGGGTTACTCCAGGCTCTGCACTCAAGAAATACTCCTAGCGGTGCACGGTGCTCGAGGACCATATGAGATGCTGGGAATCGAACCCCGGTCTGCTACGAGAAAGGTAAACGCCTTACCAGCTGTGTTATCACTCCAGCCCCTCCTAAGTAGTTTCTGCTGATTTGTTAAACCGTTCTGCTTATGTAGGCAAATGAATATGTGGTGATTTTAGGATGACCAATCAGATTATAGTTGCCCTTATAAAGGCAAGAAAGATGATCTCAACCCTCATGCAAATTAGGTCAGTTGGGCGACCAATCAAATCACATATGGAAATTTTCTTTTTTTTTGCTTTTTGGGTCACACCCAGCGATGCTCAGGGGTTACTCCTGGCTTTGCACTCAGGAATTACTCCTGGCAGTGCTTGGGGGACCATATGGGATGCTGGGGATTGAACCCGGGTCGGCCGTGTGCAAGGCAAACGCCCTACCCGCTGTGCTATCGCTCCGGCCCCTCACATATGGAAATTAAAGCATGTCATAGGCTCTATCAATGGCCTGGTCTTTCCCCCTTTTACAGTCCCTTCCTGCTTGCTTGCTCCCTAACTTAACCAGATCCTGGTGCCTCCCATCCCTGAGGAGACTAAGACTGAGGGAAGCCTGGGGAGAGAGCTCTGAAGGACGCCTATTACGTACTACTTACTCCTCGCCAAGGTGAGGTCCCAAACCATGGAACTGCTCACAGGTGTCTGCTTCAGGAAATGTAGGGGCTGGAGCAATATCACAGCGGGTAGGGCGTTTGCCTTGCACGCGGACAATCCGGGTTCGATTCCCAGCATCCCATATGGTCCCCCGAGCACCACTAGAGGTAATTCCTGAGTGCAGAGCCAGGAGTAACCCTCTGTGCATCGCCAGGTGTGACCCAAAAAGCAAAAAAAAAAAAAGGAAATGTTTTCCCTCCCTCTCATCTCATTCATCCACTAAATTTATAATCTAGTGGATCCTTTGATGCCGGGTTCTCTTGCATTTCCCTCCAAATCAGTACCACAGGATCACCATGTAAACCAAGTCTATTGATTCAGGAAATAAAATACCAGTATCTGTCTCAAGAGAAGATGACGCCAGAGGTCTTCCTGAATGCAAGAATTTCAGACAGCCTCTTACTTTCAGCCAAAAAAACCATGGACTTTCTTTTAGGCCTGGGGAGAATGCATTAGGGATTTGCCTACTCAACCCATAAGACATCAAAAACTACAGCCTCCAGAATCTCATGAGGCAAAATAATGTTTTAAACCAGGAGTAAGCCCCGAACATAGCTGGGTGTGACCCAAAAATCAAAATAGAATAAAAAGTTTGCTATTATGCTCCATGACTGTTGGAGATTATTACTGCACCGTAACAATATGTTCTACTAACAAGTTACTCATTTACATCTGACCACAGTTAATTGGTTGGTCATGCACCTACATACAATATTAGAGTAAATATTGAGGGGCAAGTTTGGGAGGAAACCTTAAGGGGGTAGCAGATTAAGATGATGCAAAGATGGAGGAGAGCCAAGGCCAGAGAGATGGTACAGCGGGTAATATGCTTGTCTTGCATATGGCCAACTTGTGTTTAATTCCCAGCACAATCTAGAGAACCCCAAGCCCTGCCAGAAGTGATCCCAGAGTTCAGAACCAGGAATAAGCCATGAACACCATTGGGTGTGGCCCCCAACTTTTGGGGGAGAGGGGCCAAGAAAGGCAAAACTGAAGGGGGGCTTTCAGTTAGTTCCTCATCCTTAATCTAAATGGTCTTTTTAAAATTAAAAAAAAATTTGCTTTTTGTGTCAGATCTGGTGGTTCTCAGGGGTTACTCCTGGTTCTGCACTCAGGAATTACTTCTGGCAGTGCTCAAGGGATGCCGGGGATAGAACCCAGGTTGGCCATGTGCAAGGCAAATTTCCTACCTGCTTTACTATAATTCCGGTCCAAATGGCCTCTCTTTTAAACTAAATAGAATTAAAGGCTGCAGATCTCAGTCCATTGTAGGGGAGAAGTGACAGTTATGGCAGTTGGGAATTTCAGTTAGTCTATGGGCAATCTGATTGACCATTGGTGGCCAGGTTTCTGGGCAGCCAATAAGATACCAGAAACTTGAGAGGGATGGGGAGATAGAATATATAAATGCAGGTAACTGTAGAATGGGTAGTGGAGGTTTGGTGATGTTTGTGTGTGTGAGAAGAGTTGCTTTCAAGAACACACAGCAACTGTTTCTGCAGTCATTCCAACTTAAATAAACAAATAAGCTATAATAATTAAGTGTTCCAGTGATTACACTATCCATAGGAACCCAGACATGATCCCAACCTGCTGTAACAATAGTACTCCTTAGAACACTGGCAAATCAGCCAGGAATGATCTATCCCTACCCACAATGAGGGATATTTAACTAGGCTTTAAGTAGTGGAGGTCTGGAGCTTCAAGAGGTCCATCAGGAAAGGACAGACCTCAGAGTGAAGGATGATGTGCTGACTTTGTTGAGAACCTACTGTGCATTAGTGGCTGTTCATTTGTAATCACATTTAACCTTCAATGTTGGGACCTGCTTTGGATTCTTGTGAATTGCCTGTAAGATTATCCCAGGACCATCAGAGACACTGTTTCAGCTCTTTTAACATCTCTGTTGATATTATCTACAGATAGGAAGACAGGCAAACAGGTAACAAAACTGAGGAAGCAACCGGTGGTCTAGTCTAGTGAGTGACCTAGGTTTATATACCTTGCTTACCCTCGTAAGCACGAATTTACCCCTCGTAGTAAATACTGTTATTTGATTGGTTACTTTGGATTAGGTCATCTGATTGGAACAACCTATGAGGTGTGTATGCAAATGATAGTGGGTGGGGTTGAGAGATAACCAATAGGATTGAACATGCCTTTATAAGGGCATAAAAAGTGATCACTTATTCCTTTAAGCAAATATGTCTGTAGGGTGACCAATAAGCCCATGCATCTAAATTAGGTGTATAAGCTGTTCCGGGACATTACAGAGTCGTATTGCCCACACTGAAGAGACACAGTCAGAGGGAGACCTGGGGAGAGGGTTGTTAAGGACATCTCCTTCCCAAGGTCACACAGATGTTACACCAAACCATGTTCTGTCCCCCGTTTTCCACCTTGGGAATTAGTGGAAAATACTCTCCTGATCCGATCTCCTGCACCCTCCACATTCTTCCATCACATTTACTCTCTAGTGAATTCCCTTGGTGGTCACGGTATCAAGTATCAAGTCAGTATCACAGGATTCCCATGCAAACAGTCTTTCTTTATCATAAAACATGAGTGTTTGGAGGAAGGCTTTCCTTGCCTCTTCAAGGTTTTGAGTCAGAAATTCACTTTCAGGCAGAGCCCCAGGACTTTTCTTCTGGTTGAGGAAAGCCCTGTAAACAATGGCGTTCTCGTGGAACTGGGAACACGCCCCCAAAACAGGCTCTGGATACCCTTGCTCCGGGATATTCATGGCTCTCTGCCGTTGCCTGAAGTGTTTGTACACTAGAGTCTGAGGAAATGATAGCATATCATTCCTAAGATGAAGTAACAAAAGTCCCTAAAGATCTCATGTGCGACTTGTTTTAGAAGACCCAGCTTCCATATTGTGTGAACACACAAGAAGTTGTGCGCAGAAGAACAAATAATGAGTTTATGCCCCACAGAAATAGAACAGAAGAGAAAAGACAAAATAAATAGAACAGGGGTTGGAGCGATAGCACAGCGGGTAGGGAGGTTGCCTTGCACGCGGCCGACCCGGGTTTGATCCCCGGCATCCCATATAGTCCCCAGGCACCGCCAGGAGTAATTCCTGAGTACAAAGCCAGGAGTAGCCCCTGAGCATCGCTGGGTGTGACCCAAAAAGCAAAAAAGAAAAAAGAAAAGAAAAGAAATAGAACAGAGTGTAAGACAGACAGTCGGCTAGCATGGCGCCAAACCTGTTCCATCCCCACACAATCTTGTAGCCCAAAAGCCTCCGTCCCATGCAATCTCTACTCTGATGCTTATTGGCTACATTAGTCTTCAGTCCCACAAAAGGTCCACCAATTAGCGGACAGCTCTCCCCAAATGTCCCGCCCCATGGCGTCGGGGGCTATAAAAGAAGCCACCTTGCTCGCCCCGTTCAGTCGGCTTGGAGGTTCAGGTCTGTCTGGACGCAACTGATGCGGGAGTGCCCCGTCTGTCTGCCTCCAATCACCTTAATCTTGTTTTCCACTCACAGGCCAGGAATCATCTTCTCATCTACTGTCTTCCCACGAGCAGCAAGCCCCGCTTTTTGAGCTTCACTCATGAACTCCTGGGTTCGTCAGAATTATTCCACTCATGCGGAGGACGACGCTGTCAACCACCTGATTAACAAGTATCTGCGGGCTTCCTATACTTACCTCTCTATGGTGAGGGACCCCAGGAAGACCCCCCCACACACACCCTGTGCCCCAATACTCTGGTTTTGATTGGTCTTCCCTCTAATCCTTGTCCCCCGTCTTTTCCACAGAGCTACTATTTCACCCCGGAAAAAGGGGCCCTGGAACCCGTGGGTCGCTACTTCCGCCAACTGTCAAAAGAGAAGTATGAGGGTGCTTGGAAGCTCATGAGTATGCAGACCGACCGTGGACACCACCTGGTCTTCCACAAAATACAGAAACCTTCCCAGGATCTGTGGGGGACAGTCCTGGAGGGTATGGAAGCCGCCCTGACCCTGGAGAAGAAACTTAACCAAGCCCTCTTGGAGCTGCATGCTCTGGGGAGGGCCACCAAAACCCCCCATGTAAGAAACCCCCACCCAACCTCACCCATGAATCCTGCTCCTGAGACCTTCCCTGGGGTGGCTGCTAGCTTTGGGTAAATTTCATAGTGAATCTGGTTTCCATGAAGCCCCGCTGTTCTCTAATTGAACATTTGTCTTTGTTTCTCAGCTCTGCTCCTTCCTGAGACCTTTACTAAACGAGGAGGTGAAGCTCATGCAGGAGATAGGGGACTGGCTGACCATCTTGCGTAGGCTTGGGGGTCTGCTAGGAGGGGTTTCGCAAGTATTTCCTTGAAAAGTTCACCCTCAGAAACAAGTTGGAGTTTGTGGGACCCCAGATTAGTGCATGTGGTTCCCCCAAGGTGTCAAGGGCCCTCATTTGTTCCTGGGCAGCTGTTTAATGATTGAATAAAACAGCTTATGCAAAAAAAAAACAAAATAAATAAAACTTGTTGTTATGCTAAACTGAGACTTGGAGGTTATTTATTACTCATTTCTGGACCATAACCTAGCCTATACTTACCACTAGAAAAAAAAATTCATGAATATTGCATTCGATAGAGTTCAGTTAATTCTTCTTCCGCAGGTGGGAGCCACACTCAGTGGAATTCAGGGTCAATTCCTGGCTCTGTACTCAGGAATCACTCCTGGCAGGGATCGAATGACTATATGGGGTACTGGGGATCAAACTCAGATTGGATGTGTGCAAGGCAGGCTTTGTGCTGTCCTAGAGCTCCAGCCCCAAGAATTCCTATAAGAAATTTGTAATGTGCCAAAGGTTGGGATTGGGAGGAAAACTGGGGATATTGGTGAAGAAAAGGTCACACTGGTGGTGTTGGAACACTAAATGCTTGAAACAACTGTAAAATGGACAACTTTGTAAATCGTGATGTTTTTAATAAAAATTAATTTTAAAATGGGGGGGGGGGGAAAGAGAACTCCTACAAGGAGCGAGGGCCCAAACCAGGAGGAAACCTTGAAGAAAGAACTAGATAAAGATGAAGCAATGATGAAAGGCAAAATAAGAAATGAGGAATGGGGACTGGAGACATAGTGGGGAGATGGGGGGGATGGGATCTGGTGGGGAACAGTCGGTGGTACCTAGGGAGGGTCCTGGGAAAAGACAGATCCTGAGCAAGAGATTCATAAACCCCCTAATATTTGCATTTCTTCCTATCACAGAAATGAGGGATGGGGCCTGGAGAGATGGTGACCTGCTCTGGGTTCTATGAATGGTTCTAAGATTAGCATGCTGACCACTGCTGTTAACAATATTTTATTTAACTGCTTAAATTGGGATATGTCAGTCAGAAAGGTGGGATGACAGACAGCAGAAGCTGGAAGTCCCTTCTATAGGGTGACTAAGGTTTATATATTTTACTAATCCCCACTCCTTGTTTCTACAGTCTGGTTATAACCTATGATGTCATCTTATTGGAATGAGGAAATTGGTTCTGTATGCAGATGTCTGTGTGGGGTGGTTGTGACTTAACAAATCAGATCAAAAATACCCTTATAAGGACATGGAATATGACCTCATAGGCTGTTAGGTTGGAGAGATGGCCAATCATGTCACATATGCAAATAGAGTTGTCTTACATCATCCACCAGTGTTCTGAGTCCTTCCTCCTCTTTCTCAGTCCTTCCTGCTCAGTTTAGCAGTTGTCTCCCATCCCTGAGGAGACAAAGGAGACTTGGGGAGTGAGCTGTCGGGTTCTTCTACCACAGAGTACTCCCTGCCCACCTATTCTACCTCAGGAGTGGAAAATGTGTTCCTGACCCCATCCTCTGCATCCTCCCCAACAACACACATGTTCATACCAGATTTACTCTCAAGTGATCCCTTTGATGCTGGGTACTCTCCAGCACCACAACCTGTAGTACAAGATCTTCAGGAAAAACACAAGTGGCAAGAAAAAAAAAAAAAACCACCTCAAATACACTGAAGTTGTTGGACTCCCATGGTGTCTCACATGAGGCAGAGAGGAGAGAGACAGTCTACCTCTGCCGTGCCTGGACCAGCTGGGAAGGCTAAGGCTGCAAAAGTCTGCAATGAGCCAGAGCAGAGGCCAGAGCCAGCCCACTACGTGACCATCAAGCCACGCCTAATATCCACTTGGTCTGCTCCACACTGGAGTTAATCTCCACCACCCAATTTCTCAGGGAACAATCGCCTCGGGCTGGAGAAAGGAATTGCTCTCTACAGGAAAAGAAAGCCAGTGTTAGGACTTATGCAGGCCTTACAGGTCCTTGTCCTTCTTTCAGGAAAGAATTTCAGGAGTAGACAAACAGTGAAACAAAAACAGATTTTATCTGAAAGATTTTTTTTTTGCTTTTTGGGTCACACCCGGCGATTCACAGGGGTTACTCCTGGTTCTACACTCAGGAATTACTCCTGGCGGTGCTCAGGGGACCATACAGGATGCTGGGATTCGAACCCGGGTCGGCCGTGTGCAAGGCAAACGCCCTACCTGCTGTGCTATCGCTCCAGCCCCTTATCTGGAAGATTTTTGAGGAAAGGGAAGGAGGGAGAGAAAGGGAGAGAGAGTAACTCACCCAGGAGAATGTAGGCTCCTCCGAAGATAGAGGGAGCCCCAGTACACATTTCAAGAGATGCAACGAACCAACTCCAGTGCCACCACGTAAGCTCTACTACCTGCTTCAGAGACCTACAAACAAATCAAAAGAGATCAAAAGCCGCAATTAATCCTGGACCCATGGTTGAACAGACTGGGGTAAATCAGAGGTGTTCGGGTTGGCCTGGTGCCTGCCCAAGCAGAGCCCCCGGCAGCCACTTGCTTCCACAATCCAAAATCACGGCCATACCCCCGGCCTGACTTGGCTATCTCAGGACGGACCTTACCAAAATTGCCAAAAATTCAGGTATGTGGGTTTTGGGACTGAAGTCGTCAGGCTTTCTTGGGGTTGGGATAAGCTGCCTCCCCCATCTCCCTGTACTTTCATAAGCCCTGGAAGTCACATCCACACCCCAAAGTGACTACCCAATTGAAAAATTACTCCAGCCTCACCATCCTGATAAAAATACCGAATGCCCTGAACAAACACCATGACCTCTTAGCATCTGTATTCCAAACTAAAATGCACAAAAGGAAAAGAAGAGAGAGAGAGACAGCCTCTCATAGAGTGAGGCTGGAGGTGGGGGAGTGTGGTGTTGGGAGATAGTGGGAGGAAAACAAGGGACATTGGTGGTGGGAAATGTGCAGTGGTAAAGGGATGGATGCTGGGTCGTTGTATGATTGAAACCCAATTACAAACAGCTTTGTAATGGTCTATCCCATGGGTATTTAATTTTAAAACATTTTAAAAAACTAATGTGGAGTTCATGCCCAATTCCATTAGCTTAATCAATGGCTGAATAAATAGCAGTACTCCTACATTAAAAAAAAAGAAGGAGGGGGGGGCCAGAGCGATAGCACAGCGGGTAGGGCGTTTGCCTTGCACGCGGCCAACCCGGGTTCGGTCCCCGGCATCCCATATGGTCCCCCGAGCACCGCCAGGAGTAATTCCTGAGTGCAGAGCCAGGAGTAACCCCTGAGCATCGCTGGGTGTGACCCAAAAAGCAAAAAAAAAAACAAAACAAAACAAAAAAGAAGGAGGGGGATGCAGACAATACATGTCCTCAGACACCTCCTATGCTTGGCTACATGGACACAAGCAGCACATGGCTCAGGCAGCATATGTGCATGCTTCCTCTGTTCAAGTCAGCTTTTATATGTTTTTTCCCCAAGCTGCCCCATATGGGGTTTTCTAGTTAGGTAAGAGCCCATTACTAGGGTGGTTGCCAAGGGCATAAAGTTGGGAGTGGTCCATGGTTCTCTTTGAAATTCCTTTCCCTGGTCTTTGTTCCTGCCGGAGTGTCTCTTGGAGGGGGATGTCCAGCCTTTTCTGGGTCTCCTGGCACCCAAGTGAAGTCTTATCAGGCTCTTGAGCTCACAAGGTGGGCGCTTTATAGACTTGGGATATTGGTTTTATTACTTCCTAGGAATTCCACTGCTATGGGGCCCTTCCCTAGCTACCTACCTACATCAAAAGCAATATGGAGGTTATAGTCTTTAGAATATCTGTCATGCGGCTGGAGAGATAGCGCAGCGGATAGGGCATTTGCCTTACACACAGCCAACTCCGGTTCGATTCTCAGCATCCCATATGGTTCCCCCAAGCACCACCAGGAAGGAGTAATTCCCGAGTGCAAAGCCAGAAATAACCCCTGTGCATCGCCAGGTGTGACCCAAAAAGAAAAAAAAAAGAATATCTGTCAGTATGCCCAAGATGAGGGGGCAGCCCTGGAGGGCATGAAAGCCACCCTGGCCTTGGAGAAGGACCTCAACCAGGTCCTCCTGGAGCTGCATGCTCTGGGGATGTCAAGAAAAGACCCCCATGTAAGAAAACACCCCCAATCAAGTATATGACTTCCCCTCCCCGCCCCAAAGGAGCCAGCCCTGGCAGCCGAAAATCTTCAGAACTCAATCACTGCCATGCTCACAGCCTATCTCCACAAGCTCTGACAAGCCTTACCCATTAATGAATCTGCAGAAAAACCCAGGCATGCAGGACTTGTGACTGAAAACTCTGGGCTCAACCGAGTCAGGAATGAGTGACCTCCCACCATGTCCCTCTGTTTCAAGTAGCTTGGCAGCCACTCCCACAAACTGCCTTTGGCGCCCTATAATCTCATCAATGGCTATGATCCAGAGACTCAACAATAAATCTCTTAGAAGAGAGAACAGAACGATATGCCATAGACATGTCTCTAGACCCCGAGCCAGGCTGTTTCATTCAGGGGAACCCAAAGTGGGGCGGTGAATTCCCCTCCCTGCCCCAACAGAGCCAGCCCCGGCAGCTGAAAACCTCCAGAACTCAGTTACCGCCATACTCATGGCCTCTCTCCACACACTCGGACAAGCCTCACCCATGAGTGAATCTATTCCTGAACATGTCATACTTTACAACGCTGATATACCAAGACTAGCACACCACATTTGATGGGGTTTAAAGTAGAAGGCATGGGGCTGGAGAGATAGCACAGCGGGTAGGGCGTTTGCCTTGCACGCGGCCGACCCGGGTTCAAATCCCAGCATCCCATATGGTCGCCTGAGCACGGCCAGGGGTAATTCCTGAGTGCAGAGCCAGGAGTAACCCCTGTGCATCGCCAGGTGTGACCCAAAAAAGCAAAAAAAAAAAAATCTGTAAAAAAAAAATAAATAAAAAATAAAGTAGAAGGCAACCAACCTTAAGGGAAGATACATTTATATATAGGTATACATATATATGGAATGGAGTAATAGCACAGTGGGTAGGGAGTTTGTCTTACACGAGACAGATCTGGGTTCAACTCCTCCGTCCCTCTTGGAGAGCCTGGCAAGCTACCGAGAGTATCCTGCCCGCACAGCAGAGCCTGGCAAGCTACCCATGGCGTATTTGATATGCCAAAAACAGTAACAACAAGTCTCACAATGGAGACATTACTGGTGCCCGATCGAGCAAATCGATGAACAATGGGAGGACAGTGCTACAGTGCTACTACAAGGATGAACGTTTAATAACATGTAACTAATCTCTTATAGAAGGGCTTAATGGCTCCTGGATGAAATACAACAATCTTCACATACTTCCTCTACTTAAACTTTTTTGGATCATTTTTAGAGGATTATTCATAACAAGCAATACAAAATAAATTACTTCAGTTCTGCTTTGGGGGGCAGGGTTTGGGGTTTGGGATGGAAACATTCGAAATATGATTGTGGGAGGATGTAATGATGGTGGGATTGAGGTTTGAATATTAAATGTAATCAATTATTGTGAATTTTTTATTTTTTTTGCTTTTTGGGTCACACCAGGCAATGCACGGGGGTTACTCCTGGCTCTGCACTCAGAAACCACCCCTGGCGGTGCTCAGGGGACCATATGGGATGCTGGGAATCGAACCCAGGTTGGCCGAGTGCAAGGCAAACGCCCTACCCGCTGTGCTATCGCTCCAGCCCTATTGTGAAAATTTTTATAAAAATAAAATAATTTTTTAAAAAAAAGAAATAAAAAAAAGGAAACACCCCCAACACCCCCTGCCTCATCCATGAATCTCGCTCCTGAGACCTTCCCTGGGGTGGCTCTTAGCTTTGGGAAAATTTTGTCCTGAACTTGGTTTCCACATGGCACTACTGTTGTCTAAGTGAAAGCCATTTCCTTCCTTTTCTCAGCTCTATTACTTCCTGAGACACTTCCTAGATGCGGAGGTGAAGCTCATCCAGGAGATACAGGACCAGCTGACTATTCTGCGCACACTCATCAAGGAGATTGGGTTCCGCAAGCATCCCTGAATGATCAAGTCTTAAAAAGCTAACTCTGGGGCTGGAGAGAAAGGACAGTGTTTTTATATATATATATATATATATATATATATATATATATATATATATATATATATATATATTGGTTTTTGGGTCACACCCAAAAACATATATATATATGTATATATATACATATATATATTTATTAGGGCATTTGTCATTGTATGAGTCTGACCATGGTTTGATGCCCAGCACCACAAAGGCTCCCAAAGCCCCACCCGGAGTGATTCCTGAACACACAACTTGGAATAAGCCTTGAGCACCGCAGCCAGGTATAAACAACTCCTCCCACCCAAGAAAAAAGAAAACCTCACGGTCAAGGAAACTGGGAGTCCCTTTTACTCCAGTGGCATTTGTTTGTTCATATCATTGCCCCAGTGTGAAGGTCTTAGCTTGAGTCCCCTTTCTGCTCTGAACTACTGGACCAAATAAAACTTTTTTTTTTTTTTGCTTTTTTTGGGTCACACCCGGCAATGCACAGGGGTCATTCCTGGCTCATGCACTCAGGAATTACCCCTGGTGGTGCTCAGGGGACCATATGGGATGCTGGGATTCGAACCCGGGTCGGCCGCGTGCAAGGCAAACGCCCTACCAGCTGTGCTATCACTCCAGCCCCCCCAAATAAAACTTTTGCAGAAAAAAAATAAAATAAAATAAAATAAGGGGTCGGAGGGATAGTACAGCAGGTAGGGCATTTGCCTTGCAGGCGGCTGACCCCAGGTTAGAGACCCAGAATCCCAGATGGCACCCAGAACCTGCTAGGAGTGATTCCTGAGTTCAGAGCCAAGAGTAATCCCTGAACATAGCTGGGTGTGGTCTCCCCACAAAATAATAATAATAATAATAATAATAATAATAATAAAAAGAAAACTTGTTATGTAAACTGAGAATTTGGATTTATTACTGTGTTGTAACCTAATCTATATTTATTAGTAAAACAAAATCTATGCATATACATTTTGCTGGGACACACTTTACCTTAATTGGCCATAGACCTCAGATAGTACCTTTTAAGGTGCTAAGAAACTGTCCAGGAATGCTCTATCCCAATTACACTTTGGGGTAATTGGTTGCAATAAAACAATAAAACCATGAAATACTAGTGAAGGTAAATTCCTTCCTTCCTAAGAAATACCTATGTAGGGGCTGGAGCGATAGCACAGCGGGTAGGGCGTTTGCCTTGCACGTGGCCGACCCGGGTTCTAATCCCAGCATCCCATATGGTCCCCTGAGCACCGCCAGGGGTAATTCCTGAGTGCAGAGCCAGGAGTAACCCCTGTGCATCGCCGGGTGTGATCCAAAAACCAAAAAAAAAAAAAAATACCTATATATGGGGACTGGAGAGATAATGCAGTGGATAAAGGGATAAAGCTCTTACCTTGCACAAATCAAGCCCTGGTTCAATCCCTGCACCCCACACGGTCTCCCAAACTCATCAGGAGTGACCCCTGAGTGTAGAGCCAGGAGTAAGCCATAAGCATTACCAGGCGTGGCACAAAAACAAAAAATAAGGTCATACTGGGTAGTCAGGGCTGTTCATTTGCCATATTCACTGATAAAGCTGGGGCTTATCGCAATTTCCTGAGGCAGGTATAAGATTATCACTTTGACCACAGGAGCTAAGTGTTTTTTAGTTTATTCAACAGCTTAATATTGAGTATCTAGATAGACTGGACCCAACAGGAAGAGATTTGACGGTTGGGGGAAGTGTATTTACACTGCACAGCAGAGCCTGGCAGGCTATCCATGGTGTATTGGATATGCCAAAAATAGTAACAAGAAGTCTCACAGTGGACACATTACTGGTGCCCATCTGAGCAAATCTATGAACAATGGGAGGGCAGTGCTACATTATCCCCTTATTCCCTACCCCTTGTTTCTGCTATTTGATTGGTTATACCAGATAAAGTCATTGATTGGAACAACCAATCCTGTTATGTGTGTGAAGGTGTTGCAATTATAAGATGACCAATCAGATCTCACATGTCTTAATAAGGCCATGGAAGATAAACTCATCAGATCTTATGCAGATTAGGTTCTTAGCAGGACCAATTAGATCACACACATAAATTAAGGTGTGTCTCCTGTTCCATCAAAGGTTAGGCCTTTTCCTAATCTTTTTGGTCCCTTCCTGTTCATTTTCCAGTATCTCCAGAGATTGCTATCTTTCATCACGGAGGAAACAAAGACAATCAGAGATCTGGGAAGAGAGCTGTCAGGACTCATTCTGTGTCACTACTCCCTGCCCATGTCACACAGTCTGTGGCAACATACTATGAATCTATCACAGGTTCCAGGAACTTGTTCCAGGAAGTTGTGGACAGAACCCCATCCTCCTCTCCCTCCCACCCCATTTCTTCTACCAGATTTATTTTCCAGCGACCGTGTTATTCTCTCCAGAGTAGACAAATCAGAACTACAATATCGCCATGCAAATCAAGTTTTTTATTGATTCAGGAATTAAAACATCAGCGTTTGTCTTGGGGGAAGGTGACTCCAATGGCCTTCCTCACCTCCTCAAGGATTTCAGCCAGGAGCTCACTTTCAGCCAGGGGAACTATGGGGCTCTCCTTCAGGCCTGGGGGAAAATGCAATTAGGGACCTGCCTGCTCACATCTTAATTACACCAAAATCTACACACCCCAGAATCCTTTGAGGCACAATAATGTTTCCGCAGGATGGATAGATGCCCTGAGGTATCCTGGGTGTTGTAGTTCCAATCTGCTGTTTGAGCAGCTTAAGAGGGGTGTCTGCCCATCACCAGGTTTATCCTAACACTCTCCCACTCCCATCCTCCACCTCCTTACCCTTGCGCAGGCACTCCCGGACATGCTTGGCCTCATAAGTCATGCCAGGTCCATTGGTAAAATTGAATTCCTTGTTTGGGGCTGGTGGCAGCGGGAACTCCTTATGCTCCCCCTTCACCACCAGCTCTGTTGGGCACCAGCAGGGGTCAAGCACCTGAGGAGAGAAGGAGGAGGCCCTGGCTATTCTCAGCGATAAGGACTGTTTTGGGGTTCCTTCCCAGCGATGCTCTTGGACCTCCCTCTCACTCCTGGTTGTGCTCTATCCTCAGAGAGGGGAACCTCCATTTTCTGGGGTTTGTTCCTTTAAAGCATATTTATCACATAATGGTGCTATTGGCCGTGCTTAGTTCTAGGAGTAGGCCATTCTAAAAACAGCATCAGGAGCTGCAGAGATAGTGCAGTAGGTAGTGCTTTGCTTATGGCCAAGCCGGGTTCCATCCCCAGAATCCTATATGGTTCCCCAAGCACTGCCAGGAGTAATTCTTAAACGCAAAGCAAGGAGTAACCCTGAGCATTGCCGGGTGTGGCCCCCAAACAAAACCAAAACCAAAAAACAATTAAGGATCAGCATAGAGGACTTCTCACGTCAATGTGAATCCCCTTGCAAGAAGATTTTTGGTTTTGCTTTTGCCACACCTAGGAGCACTCTGGGTTCCTCCCATTTCATTGTTTGGAAGCCCCCCACCCCTCCCTGTGACACCCAGGAAACTATGAGGTCTGAGTTCTAAACCCAGGCTTCCTGCCTGCACATGTACTCCAAGATTTTGCACCATCTCTAGGCTACCTGGTTTGAGTTTGATTTGTGTATTTTAGGCCCAGAACCCTGAATAACTGAATTATTCCCACACCCAAGCTCAGGCCAAAGTACAGAGATGTGGCAACACAGGGTCCAAATGCTAGAGCTCAAGTCAAGGGGAAAAGTCTAATTGTGTGCTAAGAACTGGCTTTCTTTCTTCTTTTGGCCCAAGAAGCTTAGTAAAGTCAACTTCAAGGGAATGTCATACCCCCATGGTGAGAGGACCAAGGATTGTTAATATCTAGGGGCCACATCAACAGTGCACCCCAGGGGTGTGAGGGCCTGCTTGTTCAGTGCTCAGGGTCCGATAGAGCTGGGGGCTACAAAGTCCACAGAGGGAGGTGCTGGGGGCCACCAGGGCTATACACTGGTGTTGGTGGGTTCCTGCCATACAGGGATTGCAGAGTCTCGCACATACTGGCACACACTCTACCTCTAAGCTACATCCTAGGACCCCCTCTATCTAAAATTTGTTTGGAGAATTGACAGCCAGCAGTGCTCCAACACTATTTCCAGTTCAGTCCTCATTGCTTGGGTATTGCCCCCAGCAGTACTTGGGGAAGAATATGGTGCCCAGAAGTCGAACCACCAGGGCTGCTGCATTAAAAGCATGAATTCCAGGCCATTGGTTTGTCTCTAGAGCACCAACATCCAAAAAATTTCAACTGCTCAACAGATTTATCTTCAGAAGAAGCCTGACCTGTCCCCATGATCTAGACAGAGGGGGAAGTACTAAAGCGTTCCTTAGTAACAGGGTGTACAAGTTCAAGCAAAGGACAGCCTTCTGTGATGGCCATAGCTGGCTAACTGTTGCTAAGTGCCACACCTCCCAGCTCCCCTTGGCCATGCCTTTGGTGTCACACCTCCCAGCTTTCCTGGGGCATGCTCCTGATGCCACACCTCCAGCTCACCTTGGCATTGCCTTTGGTGCCACTCACAAGGGCTGTGTTGGTGAGCTCGGCAGTGATGCTGCAAGTGAAGCTTCCGTGGACCCCTCCAGGGTACTGAAGTAACACAGTGACAGTGTCGTCCACACCTGCAGGAAGATACGGCATATAGGCAGGGCCAGCCTCAAATCCTGCCTTAGGAACTCCGACAAAGTGTCACATCTGCAGGTTCCACTTGTGTGAAATGTTCACTATTTGTTTTTTTGTTTTGTTTTGTTTTTTTGGGTCACACCCGGCGATGCACAGGGGTTAGTCCTGGTTCTACACTCAGGAATTACTCCTGGCGATGCTCAGGGGACCATATGGGATGCTGGGATTCGAACCCGGGTCGGCCGCGTGCAAGGCAAATGCCCTACCCACTGTGCTATCGCTCCAGCCCCAAATGTTCACTACTTGACAAATGCATAGAACCAGGAAAGGGAGTGGATGGTCAGGAGGTGGGGGTAGCAGTGGGCAGAAGTGGGTGCCAGGTTTAGGTTATATTTTTCTTGGGCTGTGGGTGCATAATTGAGCGTGCCCAGGAGTTATTCCTGGTTTTATGGTCAGGAATGACCCTGGCAGTCCTCGGGGGAGCATATATAGTGCTAGGGATTCTGAACCAGGATCTGTGGCATGCAAGGCAAGCACCTTACCCCCTGTACTATCACTCTGGCCTGCAAATGTTTCGTGTTTTTTTTTTTCTGGGTCTTGGGCTATACCCAGCTATGCTCAGGGATCTCTTTTGATGGGGACCATACGTAGTGTGGGGAATCAAACCCGGGTTGGCTGAGTGCCAGGCACGTGCCCTCCCTACTGGACTATGCCTCCAGTAGCCCCAGAAAAGGTCTCTTCTATGGCTGTCAAATAGATCAGGCAAGACCACACCTGTTTCATGTCGCCTTCCCACTGCAAAAATCTTCTCTGGCTTCCTCCCACCGAAGACCATGGAGATGAATTGGATACAGTAGATGCCGATGTCCAGGAGGCCCCCACCAGCCTGGGCCCAGTCGACAGCCCTGTGCACGTGGGTGAGGTCCTTCCCAAATTCTGCCCGAGCCACCCGAAGGTCCCCTAGAGCTCCCTGGGCCAGAAGGGACCTCAGAGTCTCCAGGGCAGGAAAGAAGCGGGTCCAGATAGCCTAGAGGGCAGAATGAGGGAGCAGTGGGGGAAAAATGGGATCAGAACCCAGGAGTCACCCAGTGGGTCATTTCTTTCTGACCCCCATCTGAGGATCAGCCTCTAAATAAGAACCCCTCCCCCTTTCACAACCCATGCTTCCCCAAAGTGTGTCCCTCCCAAGCTGAGGGACATGACCCCAGCCCTGGCCTTATCCTACTACTCATTTGAATCCTTCTCCATACTCTAGTTTTTTTGCTTGCTGCTTTTTTGGGGGGTACACTAGGTGGTGCTCAGGGGTTACTCCTGGCTCTGTGCTCAGGAATCACTCCGGGTGATACTCAGGGGGCAATCTGGGTTGCCCGGGATTAAACCTAGGTTAGTGGTGTCCAAGGCAAGTGCTCCAACCTCTGCACTTTTGCTCCAGCCCCCCTGTTTTTTTTAGAAGTACCCTAATTCGTGACTGGGTTTTGTGCCTATGACATTCTAGCACCATGCCCTCCACCAGTGTCTGTTTTCTTCTACCATTATTTCAGGGTCCCCTCCCAATTCCTTCCTGCCCTAGTCTCCAATGTTTAAGGGTTGAAGTATGTTCCCACTCCATTAAGATATTGAGGTGATAATCCCCCAGTACCTTCCCAGGTGAGGATATTTAGAAATGGAATCTTTATTTTACTTTTGGTTTTTGAATCACACCCAACAGAATATGTGGCTCTGCATCCAGGGATCACTCCTGGTCATGCTTGGGGGATCCTATGGGGTGCTGGGGTGCAAGGCAAGTGCCCTTTTGCTGTACTTGTGCTCTGGCTCTATTTTGTGATCATCTTAAATCATGGCAATCCTTCCCTTCAGCCTTCCCCAAATGGGTCATGGCATCCATGTTTAGTAAGGGCAAAGAGGGTTCCACTGGATGTTGGAAGGGGTCTTCCGCCCTCACCTCCATAAGGAAGAGGCCCCGGGATCGAGCCTCTGCTACCATCTCGCGCACTTCCGCAGCGTTCACGCCCATGGGTTTCTCGCACAGCACTGCCTTGCCCGCTCGCAAGAAGAGCATCACCGCTGCGTGGTGCTGGGGGTGCTGGACGGCAATGTAGGCCACCTCTAGGATGGAGGGAGATCATGAGGTCATAGGCCCACCCATAAGGGTCCAAGTCTCACCCATACTTGAAAGCCCCCCAACATCCAAGGATCCCAGATACCCCAAACTGGGCCCTGCTGCCTTGTCAGTGAAGTGTCATTGCTCAAGCTAGCTTCTCCCCTTAGGACACTAGTCATTCTCACCAGATTTCTTCCAGTAATCCCCAGCCCTCTGATACGAACATATGATAATTCACTAAAACCTCACAATTGGAACCAAAGGATACTGCTTTTTTTTTCTTTTTGGGTCACATCTGGCAATGCACAGGCGTCATTCCTGGCTCTGCACTCAGGAATACCCCTGGCGGTGCTCAGGGGATCACATGGGATGCTGGGAATCGAACCTGGGTTGGCCGTGTGCAAAGCAAATGCCCTACCCACTGTGCCATCACTCCAGCCCTGGATACTGCCCTTTTTATTTATTTTATTTTATTTTTTTGCTTTTTGGGTCACACCTGGCGATGCACAGGGGTTACTCCTGGCTCTGCACTCAGGAATTACCCCTGGCCGTGCTCAGGGGACCATATGGGATGCTGGGATTTGAACCCGGGTCAGCCGCGTGCAAGGCAAACGCCCTACCTACTGTGCTATCTCTCCAGCCCCCAGATACTGCCCTTTTTAAAAATGAAGAGTGAGCCAGCCCAGCGGAATAGGAAGATGTCATTTCAGGGGCCATGGAGCACATTTATTTATTTATTGTTTGAAGGCCATACCCACCAGTGTTCAGGGCTTACTCCTGGCTTTCTGCTCAGGGATCAGTCTTGGTGGTTCTTGGGAGTGCAAAAAACCCAGGTCTGTCGCATGCAAGGCAAATGCCCAATGCCCTCCCCACTGCACTACTTCTTTGGCCCCTCACAGAGCATATTTAAAGCCCGACTGGGCTCCCTCTGCAACTTGGACACTTTCCTATGACTGCTGCTTGGGTGGCTAAGTGCTATGTGATGCTAATCCCTCACCCAGACCTTGCTACTGTTCTGCCTTCCTGCCCAGATCCTTCCAGAATCCCAGGGACCTGGCCACTCACCCACGTTCGGGTCCTTGGCCATCTCCTCATAGGAGCCATAGGCCTTGGGAATGTCGTGTTTCCGTGCAAACTCCTTGGCTCGGTTCAGGTCGCGGGCCGCCACAGCCACCACCTGGAAAGGTGGCAGAGTCAGACGGAGAAGCTGGGGCAGGGGAGGGAGGCAGGTGGCCTGGAGGTGATGGAGGTCACCGGAGAAAGAGCGGTCACCTGCCTCCGGGTAGGGAGCGGGGTGGAGGATAGTGGTGCTGAGGGAGGGTCCTTGACAAAGACAGATCCAAGCAAGCAATTCGTAAAGCCCCTAATATTTGCATTTCTTCTCCTCACGGCAGCTCGTAGCAAAACCCTCCCAAATCTCACGAGACTTCGGGCTACGGGACAGAAGGGGTGGGAAAAAAGGGAGCAGAGAATAAGGGATTGTTTCACTGGCTGGATTCCTAACACCCTCCTCCCTCCAACGCCGGGGTCCAGGTCCCCCGGCTACCTCTCCCGGATCCCGGAGAGGAGGCGGACCTGATGCTCGGAGCGAGGCAACATCCGCAATACGGTCGTGAAGTCGCTGGCGATCAGGCCGGCTGACACGATGCCCCAACGAACCGCCATCCCTGCAACCTGGAGTCCCAAAGACAGCGACTTGCTGGTGACTCCCAGGTCGCGGCTGCGGACTCCCAGCTCCCGGCGGGAACTAAAGAACCCCACGCCCCTCCCTCTCGGAGGCGTGGTCACTATCCCCGCCCTCATTTCACTTCTATCTCTTCTTATTGGCTGCTAGGCCTTCGCGTTCCTCCAGTCACAAGCTCAGGAGGTAGTGGTTAGAATTACGTGCTTTCCCATTGGAAAAGCGCCCCGCTAGCTCCGCCTTCTGAGGCAGGTGGGACAGTAAACACTTGTTAACTTGGTGTCACTTTGAGCACGTGATCTAATAAGAGGCGTTGTTTTTTTTCCTCTGGACAATTTGACCCTTGGGCCCTATCTGCTTTTCTGCTTAGAAAGCACGCCCTGCAGTGTGCAGATTACTCAAGGATCTCTCGTGGCTCTGTAGGAGGTTCATATGAGAGGCAAGGATCAAAGCCAGGGCAGCTGTTTCCGAGGCAAGAGCCTTAACTATCACTGCACTACTTTCTGACCATGATTATTCATTATTATAAATAATAATGATGCTTCTAGAGCCCACAGATTTAAAAACCAGGCTCTACTGTTTCCAAAGACCCTTTAGAGCCAGGGCTTGCAAACCCTCCTGAGCCAGATATGAACTGAGAGTGCTCTATGTGGTCATTGAACAGTTTAGTGTCACTGTCACTGTCACTGTCATCCCGTTGCTCATCGATTTGCTCGAGCGGGCACCAGTAACATCTCCATTGTGAAACTTGTTGCTGTTTTTGTCATACTGAATATGCCACAGGTAGCTTGCCAGGCTCTGCCATGCAGGGGAGATACTCTTGGTAGCTTGCCAGGCTCTCTGAGAGGGGTGGAGGAATCGAAACCAGGATGGCTGCGAGCAAGGCAAACGCCCTACCCGCTGTGCTATCGCAACAGATATTTACATCTTTATATCTGATGAAATTTCATACAACTGTATATAAGAACTGGAGAGATACAGGTACAGTACAGGGGTTAAGGCACTTGCTTTGCATGCAACTGACTGTTCACTCTCCATCACTGCATCTGGTTCCCACACACTCAGGAATGATCGATGAAAACCAGGAATTGCCCCTGAGCAGCACCTGAGCACCACCAGATTTGACCCCAAAACCCACACCAGCCTAAACTCAACCATTCACTAGATATGTTCTGCCTCTCTCCACATATTTTTAGTTTTGTGGGCCATACCCAGTGATGCTCAGGGGATGCTTTGTGGCTCTGTGTTTGCGGTTACTCCTGGCAATGATTGAGGGACCAATCCTAGAGAGTTAATCCTGGACCTCCTGCATGCAAAGCGTGTGCTCAAACCATTGAGATATTTCTTTTTTTTAATTTTATTTTATTGAATAACCATGTGGAAATTACAATGCTTTCAGGTTTAAGTCTCAGTTATACAATGCTGAAACAACCATCCCTTCACCAGTGCCCATATTCCATCACCACCACCAAAAAAACAAAAAACAAAAAACAGTATACCTCCCAACCCGCCCCCCAACCCCCATTGAGCTATTTCTATAATCTCTCTCTCTTTCTCTCTCTCTCTCTCTCTCTCTCTCTCTCTCTCTCTCTCTCTCTCCCCCACCCCCAGTTTTGTGGATCACACCCAGCAGAACTCAGGGGCTATTTGTGACTGTGCTCAGGACTAGTGCCTGGCAGGTCACACATAATGTTAGAATCATTTGTGCTACTGAAGATTCAAAACTTTAAACCAGGTCATTGAGATGCAAGGCAAGATTCTTCACCCTTATCCAATCTCTCCAGTCCCTTCGAACTATATTTTTATGGACATAAACCTGATTATGATCTGGTGACATCTGAGTCAGATTATTCAATCATGATCAATATAATTTCTAGGTCTGTGATAACCTAAAAGATTGTCAGTGAGAGGAAGGAAGGTGGAGGGTGCAAAGGACTTCAACATACTATTCTGAAATTTAACATGACTTGAGAATTGAGAGCTATAATTAAAGGTTGTTGGCAGTGGACAGATAGGACAGAGGGCAGGGGTCTTGCCTTGGGGCTTGGTCCCCCACACCACATGTGGTCCCCCCAACCCTGCCAGAAGTTATCCCTGAGTGCAGATTCAGCATTCAGCCCTGAGCACCGCCAGGTATGGCCCTTCACTTCAAAAAAATTGCTGGCAGTGAGTTTGTGTACCTGGATGAAATAATTTTGCAATACCCGGTCAAATAGAAAATGAGTGCACCTCAATATTCAGAAACTTTTATCCTGGGTGAAAAATATGTGGTCTTGAGAAATTGCCAAGTCTGTACCCAAGAAGACGTGTGTAATAATTTATTGCATGGGGGTGGGGAGGGTACAGGGGTAAAAGTGCTTGCCGTCCTGGCGGTCAAGACTGCCAAGAGTGAGCTCGAGCACAGAGCTAGGAATAAGCCCCTGCTCGCTGCTGGTGTGGCTAAGACGGAAGACAGAGCAGGGGCTGCAGAAACAGCTCACAAGGCTTGAGTGCAGGCTGTGCAGGAGTCTCAGCAGCACCAGACCCTCCAAGAGTGACACCAGTACCTACCTTGGGTACAGCCCGTGAGCACTGGTGGATGCACACCCCCCAGAAAAAATCATAAAGGTGGTACAGGGGTTAAGGCACTTTTTTTTTTTTTTGCTTTTTGGGTCACACCCAGCAATGCTCAGGGGTTACTCCTGGCTCTGCACTCAGGAATCACTCCTGGCGGTGCTTGGGGGACCATATGGGATGTCGGGGATTGAACCCGGGTTGGCCGCATGCAAGGCAAACATCCTAACCGCTATACTATCGCTGTGGCCCCAAGGGTTAGGGCACTTCTTTTTGTTCTTGTTTTTTGTTTGATTTTGCTTTAGGGCCATACCCAGCAATGGTCAGGGTTTACTTCCGGCACTGCACTTCAAGGGCTACTCCTGGCAGGCTGAACGGACTATATGGGGTGTTGGGGATCAAACCCAGGTGAAATGCATATAAGGTTAGTGCTCTTCCCACTGTATTCTCTAACCCAAGGCTCTTGTTCTGCATGCTGCCGCTGACTCCCCAGTCTGATCTCTGCGCGGGGTGGCAGGAGGCGGGCATGATTCCTTGAGCACCACCAGGAGTAACTCCTGAATTATGGTGTGCTCCCCAACACCATAATCATATGTCAGTGTGTGAAGTTAGCAGGGGCCTGAACATTGAGGCAGAGACCGAGCCCTTTGCTTTCTTTGTTCAACATGATTAGTCCCTGGGGCCCTGCTTAGCCCAGCACCTCCACCTTGCTCCTAAAGGCCTCCTGAAGCCACCCAAAGACCCCCATATCTTGCAGAGGAAGCAGAAGTACCAAGTGATGGAGAACCTGGCCTGAAGTCACCCGTCAAGAGGCGGGTGCTGGGATCCAGACCTAACCAGTGTGGCCCAGAGACCAGGCGGGCTGTGTTGGACTCATTCATAATTAATGAGTGAAGATCACTGACCTGGCACTGGAATTTGTGGGAGGTCAGGCATCTCCTGTCCCTGGGAGGGAGCCCTCAGGGGTGAAGCTCAGAGCAGCGTGTCTGACCCCCTCCCCGGAGAGAGCCAGGATGTTCTGTGAGGTCAGAGAAGGAAAGAGAATTAGGGACGGTTGGCAGCAAAAACATGTAAGCCCGCTCTCTCTCTCCATGTCTTTCTTTCTTTCTTTCTTTCTTTTTTTTTTTGCTTTTTGGGTCTCACCCAGCGATGCACAGGGGTCACCCCTGGCTCTGCACTCAAGAATTACTCCTGGCGGTGCTTGGGGAACCATATGGGATGCTGGGAATCGAACCCGGGTTGGCCACATGCAAGGCAAATGCCCTACCTGCTATTCTATCACTCCAGCCCCTCTCCATGTCTTTCTTTTTTTCTTTTTCTTTTTGGGTCACACCCGGCAATGCACAGAAGTTACTCCTGGCTCTGCACTCAGGAATCACTCCTGGCGGTGCTCAGAGTCATATGGGATGCTGGGAATTGAACCCCCCTCGGCCACATGCAAGGCAAATGCCCTACCCACTGATTTGGAAGTTTTGAGGAAGGGAGGTGGGGAGAGAGAGAGAGAGAGAGAGAGAGAGAGAGAGAGAGAGAGAGAGAGAGAGAGAGAGAGAGAAAGCCCCGGTACACATTCTAGCATTCCATATGAAACTATGAAAGGAAGGTTGGAGTGATAGTACAGCAGACAGGGCACTTGCCTTGTATGTGGTGGACCTGGGTTCAATCCCCAGCATCCCATATGGTCCCACAAGCACCAACAGGAATAATTCCTGAGTGCAGAATCGGTAGTAACTCCTGAGCATTGCCAGGTGTGGCCCCAAAACAAACAGCACTGTATCACTGTAACACTGTCACCCTATTGCTCATCAATTTGCTTCAGCGAGCATCAGTAATGCCTCCATTGTGAGATTTGTTACTGTTTTTGACATATCGAATACACCACGGGTAGCTTGCCAGGCTCTGCTGTGCGGACGGGATACTCTCGGTAGCTTACCGGGCTCTCCGAGAGGGACGAAAGAATCTAACCAGGCTTGGCCACGTGCAAGACGAACGCCCTTCCCGCTGCGTTATTGCTCCAGCCCAAAACAAACAACAAACAAAAAAGAAAATATGTAAGGACGGGTGGCAGGAAGGAAACTGGAGACACTGGTGATGGGAAATGTCCACTGACAAAGGGACGGGTGTTGGAACATTATATGACTGAAACCCAATCATGAACAACTTCGTAACTGTGTATATCACTGTAATTCAATATAAATACATAAGAAAGTATGAAAAATACATCTCAAGGGGGGATATGTGGACAACACGTATGCTCGGGCACTACATGTGCTCAGCAGTAACACAAGGTCAAGAGCTTGGGCAGCATTTGTACCCCACTGTCTTCTTTTCAGCTTGGGGGTGGGAAGCTGAGGCCGGGGCCAGGTTTGGTGTGTCTCTGGGATTTGTGGGCTCACTCCTGGAGGCAATGTGGGTCTGTGGTATTGGGGATCCAGGGGGAGTTGGTCACACCCAGAGTAAGCACCTTAACTCTGCTGAGTAAGATTTCTTTTTATTTTTTTAGGACAAAAATTAGAATATTTCTTCATGGGGATACCCCAGGTGATGCTCAGGGATTAATCCTGACTCTGCACTCAGCAATAACTCCTGATGATGCTTAGGAAATCATACAGGGTGCTGGAGATCAAACGTGGTCAGCCAGACGCAAGGCAAGCACCTTACCTGCTGTGCTAGCTCTCTAGCCATTGGGACAATTTTTAATATCATTGCTTCCAAGACACAGAATATTCAGTAAAGATAAAATTGTCATGAATGAATATTTAAACATAATATATATACATATATTTCTCCCTTTTGGGTCACACCAAGCGATGCTCAGGGGTTACTCCTGGCCCTGCATGCAGAAATTATTCCTGGCAGTGCCCAGGGGACTATATGGGATGCTGGGAATCGAACCCAGATTGACTGCGTGCAAGGCAAATGCCCTACCCACTGTGCTATCGCTCCAGCCTCCGTGGCATATTCGATATGCCAAAAACAGTAACAACAAATCTCACAATGAAGACGTTACTTGTGCCTGCTCGAGCAAATCGATGAGCAATGGGATGACAGTGATACAGTGAAAGTATGTCACTATGACTACATATATATAGCTTTGGGCCATACCCAGTGGTGTTCAGGACTTATTCCTGGCTCTGCAATCCTGGCGGGGTTTGGGGGATTATATGGGATGCTGGGGATTGAACCTGGGTCAGCCTCATGCAAGGCAAACACACTCCCCGCTGGACTATTGCTGCAGCTCCCCCGTTTTTTTTTTTATTGTTGAGTTTTTATTTTTGTTTTGTTTGGGGGCCACACCTAGCCATTTTCAGGGGTTATTCCTGACTCTGCACACAAGAATTACTGTTGGGGCCAAAGTGATAGTACAGTGGGTAGGGCATTTGCCTTGCATGAGGCCATCCTGGGTTCTATCCCCGGCATACCGTATGATTCTCCAAGCACCATCAAGAGTGATTCCTGTCACCCAAAAAGGAAAGAGAAAGAGAGAGGATAAAAGGATAAGAGAGAGAGAGAGAGAGAGAGAGAGAGAGAGAAAGAAAGGAGAGAGAATTTCTCCTGGCAGTAACTGGGGGGCCATATGCAATGCTGAGGATTGAACCTGGGTTGACTGTGTGCAAGGCTAATGCCCTCCCCACTTTGCCCATTTTTGTCGTCGATTTCCCTTCCCTTTGCTGCAGTTGCAATGACTGAGGGGGCCGGTGATGGCAGGTGCCCTGCAGATGGCTCTCTCCTTATGGAGCTGGTGATGAAAGGGACCATGCCACCGAGCGCTTATGAGGTTCCAGGGATAAGGGCCCCCTTAACGTGCTTGCTTGTTCTTCCACTTAGCCACATCGCAGAGGAACCCATCTGGTCAGATTTCCACGGCAGTTTTGTTTTGTTTTGTTTTGCTTTTGAGGTCACACCCTGGGATACTCAGGGCTTACTCCTGGCTCCTGTGCTCAGGAATAACTCCTGGTGGTGCTCGAGGAACCCTATGGGGGGCCAGGGGTCGAAGCTGGGTCAGTTCCTTACCCAATATACTATCGCTCTGGCCCTTCAATAGAGGTTTTCACGTCCTAGAGGCAGAGCTGGTCTCGCACGGAGGAGACAGTGCACACTCGGGAAAGCAGGATCCCTTAGACAAGAGTGCCTCAGGCCAGCTCGGGAGGGGCCCCTGAGAGGGGAACGCCTGGAGAGGCCAGCGAGGCTATTTGTGATGGGCCAGAGCACTGACACTGCAGGTGGTGGAGCGTGAAGCCGGCCAGAAAGGAGGTGATGAGCAGGATCACATTTAAGCACTAGAAAAACACCTGTAATAGGAAAGATCATCTGGAGCAGGGACACGCAGCAAGGAGCCATGCAAGGGGCAAGTGGACAGCCAGGCAGGGAGATGGGATGGCCTTTATTCATTAACTCAGTCGCTTCTTCGAATTTATGGAGCGTAGATGCAGGTCAGAAAGAACATCGCACTAAGTTCAAAAATGAGGACTTTGGAGCCAGCATGTTGAAATTCCAGCCCTGCTTCTTACTTTGGGATGGGGGGCAGGGGGAACCCCAGACAAATGACTCAGTATTTCTTATTTGGTTTTTTTTTTGCGTGTGTAGGGGCCACACCTGGCAATGCTTAAGGCTCACTCCTGGCTCTGAACTTGGGGACTACTCAAGGTGAAGGATTGGGGGACCTTGTGGGGTGCTGGGACTCAAACCCGGGTCAACCGTGTGGAAGGCAAGTGACATAATCACTCCAGCCCAGATGTGGGGTTTTCTAGGGGCTGGCTCCCTCTATACAATGGGGGCAGTAGAGGGAATCACCTTTCATGGGTCTCCTAGAATGAAAATTAATCTGGGTTTTATTATAATTATATTTTTATTTGGAGCCACACCCAGAGATACTCAGGGATTACTCTTGGCTCTGCACTCAGGAATTACTCCTGACAGCGGTCTGGGGCTGTATGGGATGCTGGGGACCAAACCCAGGCTGGGGGGCTGGAGCAATAGCACATCGGGTAGGGTGTTTGCCTTGCACGCGGCCGACCCGGGTTCGATTCCCAGCATCCCATATGGTCCCGTGAGCACCGCCAGGAGTAATTCCTGAGTGCAGAGCCAGGAGTAACCCCTGTGCATCGCCAGGTGTGACCCAAAAAGAAAAAAAAAAAAAAACCCAGTCTGGCTCTGTGCAAAGCAAACTTCCTCCTCACTGTACTATCACTCTGACCTGTTTCTTTTGTTTTTTTAATTTGGCAGCACATCCGCAGCGCTGAGAGATTATATCGGCTTTCTTTGGGGATCGATCTGGGGCCCATTGCTTGCAAGGCCTTAGCCCCTGTGCTCTCTCCTGTTTTCAGCATTTAGTTGGTCAGAAGGTTGGTGCTACAGGACCCTCTCCAGCCTCCCATCAAAATCGACAAGACTCCAAAAGCCTGGGGTCCGGAGAGTATAGAGAGGTCACAGTTTGCCTTGCACTTAGCTGGTCAGTGGTTTGTTTTGGAGGTTTTTGGTATTTTGTTGTTGTTCAGACTTGGCTGTGCTCAGGGATCACTCCTAGTGGGGGTTGGGGTACCATCTGGGATGCCAGGGATCAAATCTAGCTGGCCGTTTGCAAGGGAAGCACCCGGGTCACTGTATTATCCCTCTGGTTCCTGACTACAATTTAATCCCTTGTCCCATGTGGTCCCCGTAGCGCTTCGAGGAGTGACCCTGAGCACAAAGCCTGAAAAAGACACTGAACACTGCCAGGTATGGCCCTCAAATAAAAAACTCTGGATGTCAAAATATCAGGACTCCAGCTTCATCCGTAGCACCACATTTGGTCCCCTGAACCTGTCAGGATCACTTAGTGATCCGTAAGTGTAGAGCCAGGAGTAAGCCCTGAGCGCTGCTAGATGTGGCAAAAATAAGCACGGTAGCACTTTAGCACTGTTGTCCCATTGTTCGATTTGCTCGAGCGGGCACCAGTAATGTCTCCAGTGTGAGACTTGTTGTTACTGTTTTTGGCATATTGAATATGCCACAGGTAGCTTGTCAGGCTCTGCTGTGCGGACGGGATACTCTCGGTAGCTTGCTGAGCTCTCCGAGAGGAACGGAGGAATCGAACCCGGGTCTGCCGCGTGCAAGGCAAATGCCCTACCCGATGTGCTATTGCTCCAGTCCAGGCAAAAATAAAATAAAATAAAATAAAATAAAATAAAATTCAGAACTCCCCCCCTACACAGAGATCCAGGAGAAGGGTGAAGGCCAATTTGGAATGTTGGGAGACAGACAACTAAATTCCCACCCTGACACTGTCTTCTCTCCTGCCCCAGGGCCTGTATACAGCCAGAAATGCAGCCAGAAATGCCAAGGGGAAGGCAACAGTTTCATTTATTGTAGGGGCCACACCCAACAATGCTTAGTCCACCAGGCCACACCTGGAGGTGCTGGAGATCATGCGGTATCAGGTACCGAAGCCAGGGCCTACCACATGCTGACTCGGCACTGGATCACTGGAGCCACCCCAGGGCTCAGAGCCATCATTTCACAGCGTCCGGGCACTGGCAAATCTTGGTAGCAGGCAGATCAGAGAGGAAATCATCTCAAACAGAACAAAAGGGCCAATAGAATTCCCTTGGATTATGACTAGAACTAAAGGTGAGGAGGGAGGGGGCGGGGGGTGCTTGAGACAGAGGTGACAGAGATTACTTGTGAGGTGCTGGGGGCCACACCTGGCGTTGTTCAGGGCTTACTCCTGGCTCTATGCTACTATCTCTCCACTCCTTAATCATTCTTTTTTATATTTTTTTTGCTTTTTGGGTCACACCCAGGGATGCACAGGGGTTACTCCTGGCTCTGCACTCAGGAATTACTCCTGGTGGTGCTCGGGGGACCACATGGGATGCTGGGAATCAAATCCGGGTTGGCCGCATGCAAGGCAAATGCCCTACACGCTGTGCTATTGCTCTAGCCCCTCCACCCCTTAATCATTCTTTAAATTCCCTTGATCTTCCTTCCACATCTTCCTTTGTAGATGTGCAATGGTGCGGGGGTCAGCTGGCTAGATTTAGAAATTCTGCCAGGACCAGGATTTTAGCTCCTGTTCACTCTCCAACCTTTATCACCTTCATTCAAGTCCAGCCCTGCCTACATTCTCCCAAGCATGGCCAAAGATCACTCCTGAGCCCAGAACCAGGACTGGCCACAAAGGGCTGGGGAGATATCACAGTGGGCAGGGCATTTATCTTGTGCGTGGCTGACCCAGGTTGGTCCCTCACATTCCATATGGTTCCTAGGCCCTGCCAGGAGTGAGCTTTAAGTGAAGAGCCAGGAGTAAGCGCTGAACACTACTGGGTGTGACCCTCCCCAAAACATAAAACAGAAACAAAAAAAACTCAAAAGGCCTGAGAACTCGGTAGACTGAGATAATGCTTCGCATGCAGGAGGCCTGGCTTCAAACCTTCCCACGTGGTACCTAGAGCACTGTCGGAGTGACTCCAAATGAAAAAGGAAACAAAATAAAGAGAATGTTGCAAGGTGTGCTGGGGATGGGGGGGGGGGGAATGCATCTTCAGACAAGGCATGGATTTGTTCCAGAAAGTATATTTGGGGAGAACTGGGAGAGCAGGATGGAGGGCAGCAGAGGAGGAGGCCAAAGGGCAGGGGCCCAGCCCTGAGGGTGCCCATGTGAGGTTGAGGGGCCAGAACCGCATTGGGGCAGCTCTGGGACCCTTCTGGGGTGTCAGGGAGGAGCCCCAAGGCAGAGGAGGCCGGAGAGTTGGGGAGCGTCAGTGATGTGGAAGGAGACTGGACCTTCATGGGTCTTCCAGGTGTCACTGGTATCAAGTTCCTAAGGGATCCCCAAGATCCATAAACCAGGCAAAGCAGGGTCAGGCGCAGAGGGTGGGGTTCCAGCAGCTGGGGGGCTTCCCAAGGCCCAGAAGATAAGCACAAAGCAAACCCTTTCAGGAAGGAGGGGTGACCCCCCGTTAGGTGGATCAGTGAATACCCCGCTGGACATGAGACAAGGTGGGTCCTTGAAGAGGGACAGAAAGAAGGGCCAGGCCTAGGGGAAACCGAGGCACAGAGTGGGCCTGGGCCAGGTGTCACCTGCCACCCTGTCCCCCGGCCCCAGGGGCGCCCCAGATTGCAGGCCCCCAGGATTCATCCTGACCCTTAGCACCCCAACATCAGCTGCTTCTGCAAGGACCCAGGGGGCTGTGGGATGTGAGCCATCACAGGTTCTGGGGCTCCAGCCGCGGCTGCTCGGGGGGCTGCTCTGGGACCTTCTTCTCTGACGTGTCCACGTCTTTGTGGTCACCAACTGGGGCTGGGACAGGGGCATCATCTGCAACTGGGGAGAAATGGTAGTATTAGACACCCCGGCCCCTCCTCCCTCAGTTCCTCCTCCCTCACACCCAACCCCTCCTCCTTCAGACTCAGTCTCTCCTTGCTCGGTCCTTTGCATCTTAGCCCCAGCCTGTCCTCCCTCAGAACCAAGCCCCCCAGCCCTCCTCCCTCAGATTATAGGTGCCCAATCCCTCCTCCCTCAGACCCAGGGGCCAGGTTCCCCACTGTATGGGGGCAGCACCTGTTTCAGGGTGGAACCTGAGCTTCTCCTCAGGTCTGGGCGCTGAGTCGCTGTGGCCTTGCAGCTGCTGCTTCCTCTGTTCCATGTACAGCACGGCCTAGTGGAGAGGACACAGTCAGACGGGTCCCCCCCTACCCCAGGTTTCCATGGCAACGTGTCCAGCGGCCCGGGGGCTCATCCCTTCTCTCTGCCCGTTTTCCTCTCTACAGCTGGGCCTAGTAAGATCCAATTCTCTCTCAGCTGTGATGGCCTGAATTGCGCCTTCACGTGGGCAAGCTGAAGCAAGCTAGGTCTCCCCCTCTCCTCCTTGAGCCTCCCTATCCCTTCCCACTTACCAGCCTCCTGCCCCTACCCAACATGGCGGCCACGACTGTCAGGGCTGACATCTGCCCTTAGTCAAGATGGCAGCCACTAGGGTGGCTCAGGCTGCTTGCACGAGGGCACTTCCGGAGCTTGGACAATGAACCTCGCCTCCCTTGGCCACTCACCTGCTGTAGTTCTCTCTTCTGAGCCTCCAGGCGGCCCTGGGAGCGACCCAGAGCCTCTGTCTCTTGGCTGAGGCGCTGGGCCTTAGCATTCAGCTCTGCCTCCCGCGCCGCCAGCTCCTCCTCGAACCTCTTCAGCTCTTCCTCCGTGTACGCGGGGCGCATCTCCACCGTCTGCAGAGGACCCCACCCGATACGGAGGCTTCAGAGCAGTCGGGCGAGTGTATGAAGACCCAGGGAGAGGAGCGGCGGAGGGCCGGGCGTGGGAGACAGTTACTGAGCAACCAGAGGGTCCCCAAGCTCTCACCTCCCAGCCCTCCCCAGTGTCCCCAAACTCCTTCCTCTGCGTAGATGCCAGGAACTCCTCCAGGGTCACTAGGCGGTCCTGGTTGGTGTCCACCTGGGGAGGCAGATAATGTTAAGGGCCAGGGGCCGGGACAATAGTTCAGCAGGGCAGGCGTTTGCATTGCACGTGGCTGACCCAGGTTTGATCTCCGGTACCCCATATAGTCCCCCGAACACCGCCAGGAGTGATCCCTGAGTGCAGAACCAGGAGAAAGTCCTGAGCACCGATGGGTGTGTGGCCCAAAAACCATAAACTAAATACATGAATAAAACAGTAATAGACAGCGCTGGACACCCCTCCAGCTACCACTGCCCTCAGGCGGGAACCGTGTTCTCACGTTCTTCATCACGTGTTCCCGCATGCGCAGCCGCTCCTCCTCCATCTCCCGCATGTCATCTTCTTCATTCTTTGGATCATACACTTTCTCCAGCTGCGGGGACATGCGATGGGCAGGGGCTACTGAGAAGTCCAGGGCTCCTCTTTCTCAGGCTCGCGGACCTCGCAACACGGGTGATCAGACTTCAACTCCCAGCAGCCCTCGGGGCACTCCGCCACTCCAGGCAGCTGCCCTTTGCCTCAAGGGCTGCTGGGAGTTGCAGTTCTCCCGCAATTGATCTCCAAGGGATAGTTGAGAGGCCAGAACCGGCCCAGGCATTGCACGTGCCTCTGGCTTCCAGCACTCACCTCCTTAGTGAAGAGGGCCTCCAGCTCTTGTTCATCCAGGACACCATCACTGTTGATATCTGAGGGGGACAACATAGGTATTGGGGAGCACTGTGGGGTGTCATGTTCCTCTCCACTAAGGTCTAAATTGAAATGTAATCTCTCCATAGACCAACTGTCCAAACAGAGCAGCCACCAGCCACACAGGACACCCAAATTTGTTTATTATTTTATTTTGAGGTTATACCTGGCAGTGCTCAAGGCTGATTCCAGCTTCTTTGCTCAGGGATCACACCTAGTGAGGCTACGGGGACCATATGAGGTGGCCAGGATTAAATCCAGTTTGGCCACATACAAGGTAGGTGGGCAAGTGCCCTACCTGCTGTACTTTGCTCTGGCCTCCTAAAATTTAAATGAGCAACAATTATACTTGGGCACTGTGGGCTCAGCTCTAGGCTCGTAAAATAAAGCAAAAACTGAATAAAGTGAATCACACAAACTTTTCTATTTCCGAGTGCACAAAAGTTATTTCCAACAGATTAAGCGTGCGTAGCACTGTGTTTTAAAAAGTATGTGGGGCCGGAGGAGTGATGTTAAGCGGGGAGGGCGTTTGCTTTGCACACGGCTGAGCTGACCAGGGTATAATCCCCTGCATCTCACATGGTCCCCTGAATCCACCAAGGGAGATCCCCGGTGCAGAGCCAGGAGTAAGCTCTAAGCCCAGCTGGATGTGGCCCCCTCTAAAAAGTTCCTTAGGGGCTGGAGCAATAGCATAGCGGGTAGGGTGTTTGCCTTGCACTCGGCCAACCTGGGTTCAAATCCCAGCATCCCATATGGTCCCTTGAGCATCGCCAGGAGTAATTCCTGAGTGCAAAGCCAGGAGTAACCCCTGTGCATCGCCAGGTGTGACCCAAAACGAAAAAAAAAGTTCCTTAACTTTAAAACTATTTTCCTGGGTCCTGAGAGATGATCCAGATAGTTAGGCACTTGCCTTGCACACTGCCAACACCAATTCAATCCCTGGCATGGCATAAGATTCTCCCTGAGCACTGCGGGATGTACCTCTCAGTCTCTGCCTACCCCCCTTGCCAAAATAAAATGGGCCTGGCTTTTCACTCTAGGCTGGGTGCTGGTAGGTGGGTGGGTGGGTCGTGGCTTGGGTCCCAACTGTGTCCTGGCATCTCCATGAAGCTGAGTACACAGAATGAGCTTGAGGCTGCAGAGAAAGTACAGGGGGAGGGAGCAGCCAGCTTGGATTCAATGCCCGGCATCCCGTATGGCCCGCTGAGCACCTCAAGGAATGATCCCTGGATGCAGAGCCAGGAGCAAGTCCTGGTCCCAAAACAAACAAACAAAAATATAGAGGGAGCTCAGAGAAACTTCAAGGGAATGAATGAGCTGGGCCCCAAAAACTCTGAGCACAGCAGGGTGAGCTTCCGGGTCCGGTCTTTGACACACCCATGGGGGCTGCTAAGCCCAGACAGGAGGATAAAAAGAAATGTGGCTCCAAATAATGAAGGCAGAGGTCTGGAGCAATAGCACAGCGGGTAGGGCGTTTGCCTTGCACGCAGTCGACCTGGGTTCGATTCCCAGCATCCCATAGGGTCCCCTGAACACTGCCAGGAGTAATGCCTGAGTACAGAGCAAGGAGTCAACCCCTGAGCATCGCCAGGTGTGACCCAAAAAGCAACAACAACAATAATAATAATAATGATGATGATGATGATGATGATGATGATGAAGTCCGGGAGGCCTGTTCACCAGGGACAAGACCACGCTCAGCGATAGGATCCCTAGTAGGGGACCAGATCCGAGGGGGGAAGGCACGTGAGGGGGAGTCAGGTGCTGAAAGGGGGTCCTCAGCACCGGGCCCTAGAAAGATCAGAGCCTCAGGGTGGAGCTTGGATCTAGGGGTTCCGTCCCCACCTTACCATGCAGTATGAAGAAGGTCTTGGGGTTAAACCTGTTGGGGTCCAATCCATCCAGCTCCTCCCACACCTCCTTCAGCTGCGCTTGGCTGCCCTGCAGAGGGGACAGCCGAGGCGTCTGAGCAAGCCGTCCACAGCCCATTCCATCCGCATCCCTTGTTTCTAGAAGTCCTCCCGCCTAGGCAAACTAAATCCCCCACAACCCAGGGAGAGGGTGATCATATTCAAAGGGCGCATCTGGCCCCAGTGCCTTCTGGGAGTTGTAGTTCTTTAGCTACTTCCTCGGATGGAAACGATGGGAGCTGGACCAGGAGGAGGATGGGCATGGGGGTAGCGGGTCCTTACGGGCACATTGACTTTGGGGTGTTCGCGGTGCCGGCGCTGCTGCTCTTCCAGCTTCCTCTCCGCCTCCTTCCGCTGCTCCTCACCCAGGGACTCCAGGTAGCGGCGCCGCTCGTGCTCCTTGAGCATCTCATAGCGTTTGAACTCTTCGTGATGGGCGGCGTCGTACTGGGCGAGGTCCCGGGTGGCCTGGGGAGAGGCAGCCGGTCACCCCCACCTGGCAGGACCAAGCCCCAAATTCTATCTCCAAAGGCCAGGCCAAGTGCAACCACGACAGCACGACAGCCATCCTGTCCAGGGTCTCAAGTCCTGACCTCGCAGTCACCTCAGTTTGCTCTGGAGTGATTAGGGCCGGTATTAACCTGACCCACCTTTCCCCAGCGCCTCAAGAGTTCGGCAGAGGGGCTGGAGCGACAGCACAGCGGGTAGGGCGTTTGCCTTGCACGTGGCCGACCTGGGTTAGATTCCCAGCATCCCATAGAGTTCCCTGAGCACCACCAGGAGTAATTCCTGAGTGCATGAGCCAGGAGTAACCTCTGTGCATCGCCGGGTGTGACCCAAAAAAAGAAAAGCAAAAAAATAAATAAAAAATAAAAGAACCCGGCAGAGGAAGCAAACCTCAGATAATGCCTCCTTGGGGGAAGGCCATCCTGGCTGTGCCCAGGGTTTCCTCCTGGCTCCATGCTCTGGGCTCAGCCCTGGCAGTGTCCTGGGGTGCCCTCTGCGGCACTGAGGACCATTCCAGCCTCGACAAAACATGTTCTCCATTACTGTGCTGTCTCCCTGGCCTGGTCCACTTCATGGGGCTGCAGAGAGAGCTCAATGGGCAGAGCACATGCCTCACATGAGGGCATGCAGGAAACCCAGGTTTATGCCCCAGCATGGCATCAGAGTTACCCCCTGATTAGCCCCTGGTCCCCACTAAGTATGGCCCCTCAAACAAAAACAGAATGGAGAGAGTACCTGGGATAAGGTACTGGCCACAAAAATCTGTGTTTCTGTCCCTCACATTGATACGAGAGAGGTGTGAGTCCAGGAGCCGGAGAGAATCCAGGGCATAAGGCCCTGAAGCCTTGTGTTATCTCTCCAGCTTCAAATGTGTGTGGTCCTCAGAGGGGGAAGAGACAAGCCCTCATCTGAGAAATGGAACCCTCAGTCCCTCCTTGGAGGGGCCGCAGGCATGGCCTGTCGGTGCGCCATCTAGTGGCCACACAGATAATAGCAGCTACTTGAGTAAGTTGGGTTTTTTTCTTTTTGCTTTTTGGGTCACACCCGGCGATGCACAGGGGTTACTCCTGGCTCTGTGCTCAGGAATTACTCCTGGAGGTGCACAGGGGACCAAATGGGATGTTGGGAATCGAACCCGGGTCAGCCGCGTGCAAGGCAAACGCCCTACCCGCTGTGCTACTGCTCCTGCCCTGAGTGAGTTCTTGGAGAGCCCGGCAGGACGGTTTTGTTTGTTTGGGGGCCACAGCCCCAGGTGCTCAGGAGTCACCCTAGCCAGTTGTGGTGGTGCTTGGGGGTCACTTTTGGCTGTGTGTAGTGGACCAAGCAGATGCCCAGCATGGAACCCGGGCTGCAGCCCATTGAGCAAATTCTCCAGCCCACTATGGGACGTTTGTTCCTGTCTACTTCCAGAACGTTCCAGAAACTATTTCTCCACTGCATCACCATTCTCCTGGTCTCAGCCCTCCTCATCTCTGGGGTTCCTTTGTTTCCTTTTTTTTTTTTTTTTTTTTTTTGCTTTTTGGGTCACACCTGCTGATGCACAGGGGTTACTCCTGGCTCTGCACTCAGGAATTACCCCTGGCGGTGCTCAGGGGACCATATGGGGTGCTTGGAATCGAACCTGGTTTGGCTGCATGCAAGGCAAACGCACTACCCGCTGTACTATTGCTCCAGCCCGTTTCCATTTTCTACACCTAGCAACAGGATCTCTCTACTCAGCCTTTCGGGCTCAGCATTTAGGGAGCTGCCCCAGGAAGTGCTGGAGCTGTGTATGTGTGGCTGTGACCACTTATCTTCACACACTGACCAAAGTCTCTGTGGGCCCCCAGGGACTCCTAGTGCGTACCCCTGCTATTCCATCTGTTCCCCCAACAGAAGCAATTAGCTTCTGCTGTTAATGGACAGATCATCACTATCTTACGAGCTTAAAACAACATGAATTTATCTTCTGGTAAAGGGCTTACGAAGTTCCTTCATATCTTGGCTTCCTGAATGTGTCCCATTATCCTACTGATTTATCTCCCAAGCCCAGAGTTTTGTTTTGTTTTGCTAGGCTTTAGGTTGATACCCAGCTGAGCTCAGAAGCTTCTGGTGGTACCCAGGGGACTATGCAGTGTTGGGAATGGAACCTGGGCCTCCTGCAAGTAAAGTGAGTGCTCAGAACACTGACCTTCTACAGTACTGGGAATTAGAGACCAGGTCAGCAGGACCTGCCTGTGGCCAGCCCTGGCTGAGCCCCAGGCACCACAGCATTCCCCGAGCACTGCTGGAAGTAATCCCTGAATATCACTACAAAAAAATAGCCAATGTCACAGTATTTTTTTTTCCTTTGCTAGGGGTGTTGGTTTTGGGAGGCCACATCCGTCAGTGCCCAAGGCTTACTCCTGACTCTGTACTCAGGAATCATTCCTGGCAGCGATTGAGGGACCCTATGTGGTGCATGCCTGGATCAAACCTAGGTTGGCTGTATGCGAGGCAAGAGCTCTCCCTGCGGTATGATGGTTCTGACCCCAAAAGCCACAGATCTTGAAGGTTAGGATGTGACTCTTTGGCGAGGGAAGGGGGGAGGATTGCATGGTTCCACTTCCCCCAGGACACAGAGATGACTCCTACCCACCAAATAAAGCCAGTGAAGACTGGAAACCAAGTTTGGGGCTAGAGAGACAGCTCAACTGCCTGAAAGCAGGCTTTGCATGCAAGAGACCCAAGTTCCAGGCTAGAGCAACAGTATAGTGGGGAGGGTGCTTGCCTTGCACACACAGCCAACCCAGGTTGATCCTGGCATCCCATAGCATCCCCCAAGCACCGTCAAGAATAATTCCTGAATACAAGGTCAGGTGTAAGCCCTGAGCATTGCCGGGTGTGATTCCCCCACCCAAAAAAAAAAAAAAAAAACAAACAAATAGAAAGAGGGGCTGAAGTGATAGCACAGCAGGCAGGGCGTTTCCGTTGTACGCAGCCGACCTCGGTTCGAATCCCAGCATCCTATATGGTCCCCTGAGCACCACCAGAAGTAATTCCTGAGTGCAGAGCCAGGGCTCCTGTGCATGGCCAGGTGTGACCCAAAAAGCAGAGAGAGAGAGAGAGAAAGAGAGAGAGAGAGACCCAAGTCCCATCTCCCAGCACCAGATATGGCAGTCCAGGAGTGACCACCAAGCACAGAACCAGGGCAAGCCCCTGAGCATCCTGGGGTGTGGCCCCCAATAAAAAACCACAAAAGAGGGGCTGGAGCGATAGTCCAGAAGGAAGGGCAGCAGGAAGGGTGTGCTTTGCACGCGGCTGGCCCAGGTTTGACCCCTGGCATCCCCTATGGTCCCCCTGAGCATCACCAGGAGAAATTCCTGAGTGCACAGCCAGGAGTAAACCTTGAGCTTTACTGGGTGTGACCCAAAAAGAAAAAAAAATCCACAAAGGAAATGAAATCAGTTCTGAGAGACAGGCCTGCCCTGCTGAAAACCCCTGCTTTCCCTCAGGGCTTGGAGGCGCCACCCCATACTCTGCAGCTGGCCACGCAGGGGCACAGGGGCCCTGTCCCCTGCCCAGAGGTCCCCTGGGTCAACTACCGTTTGGATCAACAGCTCCAGGTCCCGTGCCTCAAATGTGTGCTGGTTCTGGGGGTCCAGATGTTCAAACTGCTTCAGGAGGCTCAGGTGGTCCAATTGCATGTCTGCGTGAGGCAGAAGAGAAAACAGACAACAAACTCAAGGCATGTTCTTTCTTATATACTCCTATTCCAGGGCCTCAGGGATGACTCAAAGATTTGATCCTGACACCACATGAGCCCTGCAAACCACTGGGGAGGCTCCCCTGTCCTGGCTTGGCTATTTACACAGGGCACTGGGATGTCCCAGAGGACTTCATTGAGTCTAGGAGCAATCAGGGAGGTCTTCCTGGAGGAGGTGATAGCCACGACTCTGCTGTCCACTTCAAGTAAAAATAACCAGAGATATAGTATAGTCACGAGGGGGAGAACAGGTGATGTAAATGGGACCCCCAGAGCCCTCACAGCTTGGCCCCCAGGGGTCAACAGCCAGGATTCGGGGCTGGAGCGATAGCACAGCGGGTAGAGCGTTTGCCTTGCACGCGGCCGACCCGGGTTCTAATCCCAGCATCCCATATGGTCCCCTGAGCACCGCCAGGGGTAATTCCTTGAGCCAGGAGTAACCCCTGTGCATCGCCGGGTGTGACCCAAAAAAAACCAAAAAAAAAAAACCAGTCAGGATTCGAGGAACTCCAGGGACGTGACCTCTGAGATGAGCCTCACGCCCCAACAAAGAATGTGGCAGAGGGCAGCGTGGGACAAAGGTCCCCAGGTCGCAGGTTGCACCCCAGCCCGACTGCGCCATCCACAGGGGCAGCTGTCACAAATGCCCAGGGTCGGGGTCCAGACAGCAGGACGAGCTGCCAGCTGTTATTAGTGTCCACACCGCCCAGCCACGTGAGACACGCGGGGGTTATTAAGTATGATTTCATTCCCTCGTGGCGCCTGAAGAAGGCAACCTGGCCTGGACTAAGTGGAAAAGAAATCAACTGTCACTGGCTGATTTTTGGGGGGTGGGGGCCTCAACCGGTAGAATTTGGGGCACCCTCTGGCTCGGTGCTCAGAAGTGAAGCATGGGGGAGGCAGAGGTGGCGCTGGGGGGTCAGCAGATGCCTGAGCCTCTGCACACCCCTCTGGCCAGCAGAGAAAATCTCTCAGGCACATTTTACTTCCTTCCTTCAGTGTCATCCTGATGGCACTGGGGCCCCTGGACTATACCAGAAGGTATCAGCGATCGAACCTGGGGCCGCGTGTCTTGCAGCCCGGCCTATTCACATGTGTGGCCACCGCGGGGAATCCGGGGACGCCCCACCGCACCCCGCTTACTGGGCTCCTGCTCCGCGTCCATCTTGGCCTTGAGCAGCATCCTCAGCCGCGACACCTCCTGGCGCTTGAGCTCGTCCAGCTTGGTGCGAACGTGATGGCTGACGAAGTCCAGCTCCCGGCTCAGCTTCCCGCTCTGCCAGGGGCCAGGCCAGGCGGGACACAGGAGGCAGGGGTCAGGACACCGAGAGCAGTGGGCAGCTGTCCCTCTTGTAGCCCACCTGGCATCACTCAGTTCCAGAAGCCTCCTTAGCAGCAGGCCCAATGTCCTGCCCCGGGCCAGCACCTGTGTTGACCCCAAAGCCCAGGATGGACCCCCCCTTTGCTGGACACCCAGCATCCTTTAAGACGCAGAGCCAGGCCCAGCGGGGAGCAGGGCTGCCTCAGGGCACGGCCCCTCCCGGGCTGTGTGGTAGGGGGACATGGAGGGTAGACCCTGGTACAGCCATGGTACAGGGGTGCCCGTCACAGGACCAAAGAGCTGGGCACAGAGGAGGGACAAAGGTGCTGTCCAAGGCCTCTAAAATGGATATAGTCATGCGCCCCTGAGCTCCATGAGGCAGCTTTCACCATCGCCCCACTTTACAGCTTGGAAAACCGAGGCACAGAATGGGTGAGGGAGCGACAGAGGCAAGACCGGAAGCCATGCCATCGCCTCAGGTCTCAGTCGCCTCAGTCTGTACCCTCCCGCCCCATCTGTCCCTTTCCTGCAGTGCTGCCCCCAGCAGCTGTTTCTCCCCTGTTCCCTGATAAACGGGGGTGGGACTGGGGACCACCCAGTCCGGTCACACCTTGATATCCTCAGCGTTGGCCGCCTGAAGCTTCTCCCGGAAGTGCCCATCCGTTTCCAGCACATTGATGACCTCCTGGAGGTATCGGTGGTAGTACAGGCCTGTGTCCTTCAGAGACAAGGACAGACATCATGGTCCCACCCCCACTCTACTTCCTGCCCTGCTGCCGCTATACCCAAACACCCACTATTCCAAGCCCAGCTCCACACAGCCCACAGGGCAGGGGAGAGGCTTGCACAATAGCAGGGGGTCCCCCAACCCTGCCCTGTGGGTACCCTCTTCTCTGGGCGCTGCTGGAACTGAGGATCACCCACTCACTGGCTCACAGGAACAAATGCCCTCATTTTAGGTGGAGGGCGGTCACCCCTGGCAGTCAGGGTTACTCCTGACTCTGTGCTCAGGGGACCATATAGGGTTCTGGGGATCGAACCCGGGTCAGCCGCGTGGCAGGCAGATGTCCTGCCTGCTGACCTATCACTATGGTCCCTCGCTTACAACTTTCCCTGCATCATCTGTTTGCAGAGCTGAAGGCTCCGATCCTCTTTCTGGCTGTCTCAGGTAGTCCTCAGACTGAGGGGCTAATCCTGGCAATGCTTGGAAGCATGTGTGCGGTGGGAATCTCACCAGAGCCCCTCACCATAGACCTTTCACCCCTACCCTGTGAGCACTTTAGTCTCACGGCAGTGATGTCTATCCTGGTCAGTGCTCTGGGGCTGGAGAGAGGGCAAGTTAAGGTGCTTGCCTTGCCTCCCAGTTGGTCTCCAGCACCACATATGGTCCCCAAATACCAGCAGGGGTCACTCCTGAGCCGGGTACAGCCCCCCAGCCCCAATCCACAAAATCATAATTCTCTGCTTCCTGCAGGCGTTGCACAGCAGCGGCGCCGCCCTTCCCTGACTTGGCCTTCTCCCGCACACTGCACTCCTGCCGCATGGACCACCCCCCCCTCCAGACCATCCCCTGCAAGTTTCAGACTCACTCTGCTCTGCCCCCGCTGTTCCCTCTGCCCGGATTCTCCTTCTAGGAGCCCCTGATGTTTGTTGAGCCAGTGCGTTTGGCAGGTGGGTGAGAGCAAGGGGCTTCCAAGGGCCCCGTACTTGCCTTGCCACAAAATCATAATTTTGTATCAAACCCCTGACTCAAGAAATGGGGCTGGAGCGATAGCATAGCGGGCAGGGCATTTGCCTTGCATGGGGCCAACCCGGGTTCAAATCGCAGCATCCCATATGGTCCCCCGAGCACCGCCAGGAGCAATTCCTGAGTGCAGAGCCAGGAGTAACCCCTGTGCATCGCCGAGTGTGACCCAAAAAGCCAAAAAAAAGAAAGAAAGAAAGAAAGAAAGAAATGGGGTGGAATGAATGACGAGAGAAGAGACTCGGGCTGGAGAGAGAGCTCAAGAACTGAGTGCAAAATATACAGGTGAGGGGCCGGAGCAATAGCACAGTGTGGAAGGCGCTTGTCTTTCACATGGCCCACCCGGATTCGATCCCCTGCACCCCAAATGGGCCCCTGAGCTCCGCCAGGAGTGATCTCTGAGCACAGAAGTAAGCTGAGCCAACAGTAAGCTCTGAGCACCACAGAATGTGGCCCCAAATAAACAAATAAAAATTAAATAAAATATTTTTAAATTGCTTCATAATCTAAACTACAACTCCCATGAGCACCATGAACCCGGAGCTCAGCCTAGTTAGCTTAACGCCACCTGCTCGGCATACCGGGAAATGTAGTTCTTTTTTCACCCCTCCATTCATCGCCTTTCTTAAAGGAAGGTGGGTGGAAATCTTTCTTACATGGACAAGAAGAAGCTGGGGTAGAAGGGACGGGGCCACAGATATTTCACGCAAGTTCGGCCGTGCTTTCCCGCGCCTCGGCGCGCTCACCCCCGCCCCGCCCCCTCCTTCGGCCCCCCCGCCCCACGGCTTTTCCACCACGTCAAAGCATGATCGGTTGGCAGACTCCAAGCCGCATCTAGGTGTACCCAGGGGGGCAACGGCGCCCGCAGGGACTTAAGTGCCACTGCAAACCCCTGGCTGGAGAGCGGGCTCAGCCACTCACGGGGGTCTCGGTGGCGGGGTTCTCCTCCTTGGGCGTCCCGCGCTCCAAGGGTACGGCCAGAACAGCGCGCAGCAACAGCAGCGGTGGCAGGAGAAGGGCGACGCGGAGCCCAGAGCGAGGCATGGCGACGTGCTGTCTGTAGGGCGGAGAGGGGTAACAGCATCCATCCGGACCTCCCGGCCCCGAGCACCCACGGATCCAGCCTCCCGAGCCGACCCCGACTCTTCCAAGAGGCGATCAAAAGCATCTCGTCCTCGGGGACTCAGCATTTCCAGTCCTCCAGTCTTTTCTTCCCCTGAACCAGAAGTCTAGACTTTCCGGCACCCTCTTAGCTCAGACTTAGGAACCGGGTATCGCGCCCCCGCCCCTCTTTTCCAGATCCAAAAGTGAGCTGCCAGCCTCCTCTTTGACCAGGATCTAGAAGTACTGGTGCCTAGTCGGTGCTCCTTCGGGACCCAGTTCTCCGGTTCTCTGGCACCCCTCTTTCCCGGGCCCCAGAGTCCGGCCCCCCCCGAGCCCCCGCGACCCCTCACCTCTCCTTCCCGCAGAGGGCGTTTTCCCGGGTTGAGACGTCCGCGGCACGCCCGGTGGTTTCCCCCCGAGGCCACGCCCCCAAACAGTGCCCGCCTCCGGGTCTTGATAGGTCCACGCCGGCTCTGGGAGTCGGGGGCCCCGCCCCCCGTTTCTGGAAAACCCAACCACAGTCTCCTGCTCCTTAGGCCACTAGAAAGCGGAGAGTTTCAAAGAAAACTACAACGCCCAGAAGGCCAGGGAAAAGGGCAACACTTTCGGGCGCTTCTGGGTCCCTGGGCTTCATGGAAGTTGTAGTTTCCTCATTTGCACCCAGTCGGTGGCTGCGGGCTGTAGGTCGAAATCGGTGTGCTGCGGTCTCTGTTAGCTGCAGATCGGTATCGGCTAGCACAGTCTCGTATAATAAGAGATTCTCATATCCTAAGACAGATTCTCGTATAATAAGAATCTTGTATAATAAGAGGTTATAATCGGGGCCGGAGCGATAGCACAGCGGGTAGGGCGTTTGCCTTGCACGCGGCCGACCTGGGTTCAATCCCCGGCATCCCATATGGTGCCCCAAGCACTGCCAGGAGCAATTCCTGAGTGCAAAGCCAGGAGTAACCCCTGAGCATCGTTGGGTGTGACCCAAAAAGCAAAAAAAAAAAAAAAAAAAAGAGGTTATAATCACTGCGAGACTGCGGGAGGCTACTCGTGGGTCCCTTTAAGGAACATTCCTTTCTTTCCAATTCAGATCTTCCAATCGGGGTTGCCCGGTTACGAGGGAATAGGGGGTGGCGTGGGGGGGCTGGACGGGGCGATCCTCAGTTCGCTGCTTTGTTTGGAGAGCAGGGGGCCAGGAGGGAGTGGCTTAGGGCAGGTCCCAGTGGGAACCTCCTCCCTCCTTATGAGCCCCATTTCTTCCTTCCCTTTCCTACTTCCCAGAGACCCACAGATTTGGTTCCCACCTCCAAAAGAAAGTATCTGGTTTATTTAGAAATTGACCAGAGGCAACGCTGCAGATCTGAATGTGAAGACTGTTAGGTACTCCGGGAGGAGAGGGAGTCTCCAGGATTCCAGGCAAGTGAACTGCTGGCACCTGGGCCCACGGTGGTGTTTGGGACAAAGAACACTCAGCTCCCACGTTTCTTGAGTTTTCGCAGATGAAGGAGTTAGGTATTGAGGCCGGAGCGATAGTACAGTAGGCAGGGCATTTGCCTGGCACCAGGTTGATCCAGGTGTGATCCTTGTCATCCCATACGGTCCTCTGAGCACTACCAGGAGTGATCCCTGCGCAAAGAGCCGGGAGTAAGTCATGAGTGGCGCTAGATGTGGCCCCCAAACAAACAAAAACAGAAGAAGGAATTTGGGGGTGGAGATCTGAAACCCCTGGCCCCTGGTGGTAATGAAAACTGGAAACAAGGTCCCTGATAGAAATATGGGGATAATGTAGCTATTGGGTCCAGGGAGGGAAAAAATCAAAGGTTTAAGATGAGGTGTCCAGGGCATGGTCTTTGGGGTTTGGAGTCTGGGTTTTTTGTTTTACTTTGGCTTTGGGTCACACCAGCAGTGTTCAGGGCATACTTCTGGCTCTGTACTCAGGGATCATTCCTGGCTGTGCTTGGGGAACCCAGTACAGTGTCAGGGATCAAACTAGGCTTAGCTTTGTGCAAGACAAGTAACTCCCCCCTGTGCTCTCTCTCTGACCCGGTCTGTGTCTTATTCTTTTTTCTCCAGAATGTCAGAGGAGACTGAACCGTTGAGGAAAGAGTAAGTGAAGAAATGGGTAGACAGGGATGGGGATGGAGGGACAGGGGCAAGGGAGGACACATTCACCCCACCCAGCTCTGGACTCATGATAGTGTTTGGGGGGTATCATTGGACTTGCCAGAAGCCAGGGCTTTTTAATTCTAAAGCCCAAGGAGTGTGTGTGTGTGTGTGTGTGTGTGTGTGTGTGTGTGTGCGCGCAGTGGAGACAAGTGGTTTGTCCCCAAAGGGGAGGAAGCGGCCTGTGATGTGGAGGTAGGCCAGTCCTGCGAAAAATAGCATTTGAAGAGGCAGGGCTGCCTCAGCTTGGGCCCTTTCTATGAGCTCACAAAGGTTCAGAACCCTAAATTGGGCAGAGTGAGAAGGGGTGTTTGAGGAACCTGGGTATTCGCTTGTGGACCCATCAACTTGCTCCTTTTTCTTAGAATTCTGTGCGAGGAGTTCGCCACCATAAGGCTGAAGAAGCTGAAACAGCAGGTACCATGCCCAGGAGCCCTTCCACACCACCCCTGGACTCCATCCACTTCCCTCCGGGACTCTCCTGGAGCTCAAACTCTCCAGTTGGGAAATGAGAAAGGCAGCATTCAGATGCGACAGAAACTCTGAAAATGAGACTCCTAGAATGGGGCAAGGCCTTTGGAGGAAGTATTCCGGGTTTCTGTAGAAACAGGGCACTGGATACCAGTTTCTTGGCCCTCAAAAAACACTTTCCCTCTCCCACAGCGAAGGCTGTTAGAGGAGAAACAGCGACGAAAACGCCAAGAGCCCCAGATGGTTCAGGCCAACCCTGATGCTTTCCTGTTGCCCCAGGGATATGGGTGGAGGAAGGAGCGCCTCGTGGGTGACACTGGTAAGCAAAAGGTTGCTGGAATCCAGCGGAGTTTACGAGGAATGAGACCACTGTGGAGACATAGGGCGGGGCCTAGTGAGATCCCGGAAATAACCTAGGGGGAAGGGGTGGGACTTGATAGACATCGGGGCGGGGCCTGAAGAACCTAGTGTCCACTATTGGGTGTTGAATGCTCAACCTGAAAGACTTCCGGGGGTGGGATTCTGGGGCGAAGCCTGAAGCTCCGGGTACCACCAGAGACTAGGGGAGGCGGGGCTTAGGAGTCCGGGTTCTGGCGGGCCTTCTAGAGACCCTGCTAATTGGCAAAACCCGGGAGGCGGGGCCGGATTATTAGAAATTATGTCCTGGACCAAGCAAGAAAGAATGCGTACAGGGTTGTTAAGCACCTAGTCAGAACCGGTCTTTAAGCAGGACTGTGCATGCGTGAGCCATAACTTGGGGTCTGGCTTCAGACCAGGGGTGGGGCCATCAGAGGTCATTTCTGGAAGCTCAAGGAGGAGGCAAATCTTCCAGGAAGAGGAATGAAGCCTGTACATTGTATTCATGGACCTTCCTGCACAACCTTGCAGGTCTCGCGAACCCTTTCCTCCAGGAGCACAAGCCACAGACCAGTGTGTGCTCTCGAGCCCTCAGCAGTACGACTACAGTGAGCTGCGGCGGAGATGGGAGTGGCAAGCTCGCTACCCTTCTGTCACCGACAGAAGGTGACCTAAAGTCCTCTGCTCCCTAACTCCACTGCCACTAGTATCCAGGAGTCTAGACCTTCTGTCCTTGCTCTTCATTTGACCTTAGCGTGCCCCCACACCCTAGGTCTGTCATCTCCCCAAACCATCACCCAGGAACCAGACCCTCCAACCCCTTCCTCCCTCCCCAGCATTTTGAAATTCTGATTCTTCCTCATCTTCCCCTCCCCCACCGCGCCCCACTTCCATCCTGGCTACCAGACTGTTCAGATTCAGACGTGGAGGAAGTCTTTGTAGAAGACATTCCAGCCTCTCCGAGGCTTCAGCGCACTCGACGCTGGGGTTGGACAACCTGTCAACGACCTGGTAATTTCTGGGACTCTGGGACTCTCAGACCCCTTGGCCTGTAAGGTAGTTCTCCCCAATTTTTTGTGTAACAGGCTTTGCTATGTGTATTTTCTGCATTCATTCCTATTCATTCATTTCTTATTCATTCACACCTTTTACAATTCCATGGGTTTTCTAATATTTAGAAATGTGCAACCATCACTACAATCAACATAATATTTAATTGAGGGCTGGAGTGATAGCACAGCGGGTAGGGCGTTTGCCTTGCACGCGGCCAACCCGGGTTCGATTCCCAGCATCCCATATGGTCCCCTGAGTCCTGCCAGGAGTAACTCCTGAGTGCAGAGTCAGGAGTGACCCCTGTGCATTGCCAGGTATGACCGAAAAAGAAAAAAAAAAAAAAAAGAATATTTAACCTACCCCTCAAACAAATAAATAAATCTGTCCTTTTCTTTCACTTTTATTTTTTTGGGGTCACACCTGGCATTACACAGAGGTTACTCCTGGCTCATGCACTCAGGAATTACTCCTGGCAGTGTTCAGAGGACCATATGGGATGCTGGGAATAGAACCCGGGTCGGCTGTGTGCGAGGCAAACGCCCTACCCACTGTGCTATCACTCCAGCCCCTAAACCTGTGTCTTCTAGCAGGTCCCCCACTTTTTTCTCATTTGAGACCACCGCCATCCCACATGCAAAGTTCAGCCCTTGGAACAACGTGGACAGTGGCTCAGTGGGAGGATCTCAAGAGTATGTGTTGTTCTGGCCTATCAGGCCCTCGACCACCTGGACCACCCATGTGTGCTCCGGAGACCTCTGGGGCTGTACCTTGAGATCTTGAGGGACCATGTTGTACCAGAGGTTGGACAGGGTTGGCTTAACTCCTGTGCTTTTTTTTTTCTTTTTGGGTCACACCCATCGTTGCTCAGGGGTTACTCCTGGCTCTGCACTCAGGAATCACTCCTGGCGGTGCTCAGGGGACCACAGGGAATGCTGGGAATCGAACCCGGGTTGGCTGCGTGCAAGGCAAATGTCCTACCCACTGTGCTACCACTTCAGTCCAACTCCTGTGCTTTCTCCAGCTGCCTCTCATACTTTCCCATTGCCCTGTTCATGGCTTAAGATTCATCATTGTTAAAATATTAGTACCAGCAGGAGCAACCTCGAATACTGGGTCAGGAGTAGCCCCTGAGAACTGCTGGGTGTGGTTCAAACCCCAAACACAAAGCTCTCCCCTGCATACATAAATTGCTTATGGGGCTGGAGCCATAGTACAGCAGCTAGGGCAGTTGCCTTGAACTCGGCCGACCTGGGTTCTATTCCCAGCATCCCATATGGTCCCCTGAACACCGCCAGGAGTAATTCCTGAGTGCATGAGCCAGGAATAACCCCTGTGTATCGCGGGTGTGACCCAAAAAGAAAAAAAAATATTGATTATACTGCCATTGCCTTCTTTCTCCAGGAGCAGAGATGCCAATAAGAGGGCTTTTTTTATTATCAACCCAAATTCAATTCCTCCCCCACTTTTAGTCTCTGAAGCTGTCTTCTAGACAAGGGAAAGGGAAGATTCTAAATCCTCTCAATTCTCCTTTTTTTCCCTTTATTCTTTTTTTCTTTTTGGTAGGGGGGTCAACCCAGCAATCTCAGGGGTCACTACTGGCTCTGTGCTCGGGCGACCATATGGGATGCTGGGGATTGAACCCAGGCCGGCTGCGTGCAAGACAAACACCCTACCCGCTGTACTATTGCTCTGGCCCCAATTCTTCTTTTCTTTTCTGGGGCCAGGTGTGGGGGAGGGGTGAGCCACTTGTGATGCTCCGAGGCTAATCCTGAGTCAGGTGTGATCCTGGTGATCCTGGTAGTGCTGGGGGACCATATGCGGTGCCAGAGATGATGCTGGGGTCACCCATGTGCAAGGCAAGCCCCTCACCTCCTGTACTATCTCTGACCTCCTCCCCGGCAGTTACAGACTTTTTAGTCATGTCAACTTCGAGATTCTGCAACCCTTGGAGAGGCAGAACTTCAGCAAGTGAGATGATAATGGAGAGAGGCTGGACACTCAGGAATTCTGGCTTCTCCAGTAAACACTAGTGACTTTGCTCCAAGCTCCTGGGACTCAGGCATCCTGACTTTGGTTTTCCAATGTCTTTCACCCCTTAGGGCCTAGTCGACAGGATAAGAGTGATCCCCGGTATGTCAGAGGTGAATTCAGGCTGCCCGTTCCAGGACTCAAACCTAATGTGGCTGATCAGGACCGTGGAGACTCGGCTTCTAAGAAGGTGGGAGGCTACTGACTCTGGGGGTGGAACTTAAGTTCTGTGGCCTATGACCCCTCTCACTGGTGAGTGAAACCTGTTATGATTGGGCCAGCTTCTTCAGCAACTTTGAGGATTTTAGTTGATGGGGCCACAGACATTAAAATAAGGCCGCCTAAAGGCAGTACACCTTTTTAAATTTATTTTTTATTTTTAAAATTTTATTGAATCACCGTGAGATAGTTACAAGCTTTCATGTTTGGGTTACAATCTCACATCCCTCCACCAGTGCACATTCCCCACCACCAATATCCCGGGTATAACCCCTCTTTTCCCACCCTCCCCCTGCCTCTAAGGCAGACAATATTCCCCATACTCACTCTCTACTTTTGGGCATTAAGGCAGTACGCTTTGGAGAGGGATGAACACAGAGAGAGAAAGGCCTGTTGGTGTGTATGTGTGTATGGTAGAATTATACCCCAGGTGTGCTGAGACTACTAACAGCTCCATGTGCTTTTTAAAAATTTTCTTTGAGGATCACACCTGGTGATATCGGGTTACTCCTGGCTCTGCACCCAGGAATTACTCCTGGTGGGCAAGGGGGACCGTATGGGATGCCAGGGATCTAACCTGGGTTGGCCACATGCAAGACAAATGTCTTACCCACTGTACTATGGCTCTAGCCCCTCCTTGTGTGCTTTTTTTTCTTTTTTTTCTTTTTTGTTTTTTAGTCCTTTGGTCTCTCATCCTAAGGCTAGAGCGATAGCACAGTGGGTAGGGTATTTGCCTTGCACTGGGCTCGACCTGAGTTCAATTCCCGCGTCCCTCTCGGAGAGCCCAGCAAGCTACCGAGAGTATCCCGCCTGCACGGCAGAGCCTGGCAAGCTACCCATGGCGTATTCAATATGCCAAAGACAGTAACAAGTCTCACAGTGGAGATGTTACCGGTGCCCGCCCAAGCAAATCAAGCAAATCAAACAAATCGATGAACCAAGGGAAGACAGTAGCGCTGCGACAATGCAGTGTTCCAGTGGTCTCTCACCCTAGCCCTAGAAAGAACAGTGTGGGGTACCCTATGGGATTCAAGAGTTGGACCCCTGATTGGCCACGTGCAGGTCAAGTGCCTTATCCACTGCACTATATCTGCTGCCCTAACATGTTTGACTAATAGGCAGAAACCATAGTCCAGAAGGGCGGAACATTGAGCTGCTGGGATGGCCAATCAGTAATTAGCGAGTCGGGAGGAGGACTTCCTAACTGATGGCCCACCTGTATTTTGGTACTAGGGTGAAAACCAAGATGAAAAGAGTAAAGAGGAATTGGAGTTTTCAGCATCAGACTTCCCAGGACCGTTAGACTGCCCGGGACCATCATACTTCCCGGGACCATCAGAATCCCCGGGACCGTCATACTTCCCGGGACCGTCGGACTCCCCGGGACCGTCATACTTCCCGGGACCATCGGACTCCCCGGGACCGTCATACTTCCCGGGACCGTCAGACTCCCCAGGGGCACTAGTCCAAGTGTTGTCCCAAGCCCCGGAAGAAGAGGGCGATCTAGGTAGCAACGATGTGGTCTCTATCTGCCTGCTGCCCCCCGCCCCCTACCGTCTGCTGAGCAACGACTTTGAAGCCTATGTGCTACGGCCAGCGATGAAGGAGCAAATAGTGCAGTGTCGCATCTGCCGCGACAGGCGCGGCATAGATAAGGGCATATTCCCTTTCTACTACCTCTACCTGGAGGATGCCAATGGCGGTCAGGTATGGACTGGCAGCCTTGAGACTAAGTCCCACTTCCCAGGGGGGCTTTCTAAGGAGGTTTTGATGGATACAGGCTTTCCTCATTGTTTATCTCTTAGCTAGGACCTGTCCATTCCAGCACCAATTCCTGTATTTCGCAGAACCAAGCTCCTTGCCTTGTGGGACCCCGGGACAAAGTCTCTAATCTCAATGCATAACCAAGTCTGTCTGTCTCCTGAGGTTACTCAGGCCACTCCCTCTGGAGGGTCCTAGCCCCATCTATCAACGGCGACCAACTTTGTTCCTCCAATCAGTCTTCTTTGCTCTCAGGCGCCATCCAATCTGGAGTAAGCCCCACCCCCATGAGAGAAGCCACGCCCCCGTTTGATTTCCTCTCTGGAGTCAAGCCGCATCCTCTTTTGATCCTTTCCCTGGCACTAGGTCTTTCCCTGTAGGGGCTCTCTTCTAGAAAAAAACTTTTGCTTACTCAGATCCAAGTCTATTTTTCCCACTTGAAAGCCCGTCAGTTGTCCTGCAGCAAAGTTCCAAGTGAGAGGCTTCCCTAGTTTGCAAAGTCAGGCTCTGTCAGGATTCAGCCCGAGCTGCAGGCCAAATGGCTCCCTCTCCCCCAGTGAAATTAAGAGGTTAACTTGCCCCTTGAAGCACTGCTGATGGTTTCCTTCAGTGAAAACGACCAGCGCTGAGACATCTGCTGCTCCTCTCCTCTGTATCATTCATCTTTGAACCCTTAGAGGACTAGTAGTTCTAGCCAGACATCAGAAATAGTTTCTCATGGGCTGTTCCTCCCGTCCACAGCAATTCCTCATGGCAGGGCGGAAGAGGAAAGGAAGCAAAACTTCTAATTATGTAATCTCCTTGGATCCCATGGACATGTCTCGATATGGGAGCAAAGTGGTGGGAAAAGTCAGGTAGGCAGTTTGGGTGCTTGTGAGAAATAGGTGGTGGTGAAACCTGGGGTGGAAGAGGGAGTGAGAAGGGGGCACCTGAGCCATAGTTCCCAAAAGGCAGGACAAGCACACTTTCCCCTAGAAGAGAATCTTTTTTTTTTTTTTTTTTTTTACCTTTTGGGTCACACCCGGCGATGCACAGGGGTTACTCCTGGCTCTGCACTCAGGAATTACTCCTGGTGGTGCTCAGGGGACCCTATGGGGTGCTGGGAATCGAACCCGGGTCAGCAGTGTGCAAGGCAAACGCCCTACCCGCCGTGCTCCAGCCCCAGGAGGATCTCTTTTTACAAGGACTGCTGAGTTTTGTAGTAATTCCCTTGGAAGCGTCAAAGGCTTTGTAGACCTTTGACTGTTGGAGAGGCAAAGTTTGGGACCCCTGACTTGTAATGAAAAAAAAAAAGGAATGAGATTTCTTCCTTTTTTTTTTTTTGGATCACACCCAGCAATCCTCAGGGGTTACCACTGGCTCTGCACTTAGGAACTCCTAACAGTGCTAGTATAGGATGCTGGGAATCAAACCTGGGTGCTCTACTATCACTCCAGCCCACAGGAATGAGACTTTTAGTAGTCTAGAGAGATGAAAATTCCTAAAGTGATAAGGCAAAAGGAGGCTAAAAATTACAGCTCACAAGGAAGAGGCAGACTGGATCTTACAGGACAGTGGTAGGGGATCTAGGACAATTTGGTGGCAGTGGAGGGACAATAAGATGGTAGATCGAGGGGCCGGAGCGATAGTACAGCGGGTAGGGCGTTTGCCTTGCACGCGGCCGACCCGGGTTCGATCCCCGGCATCCCATATGGTCCCCCAAGCACTGCCAGGAGTAATTCCTGAGTGCAAAGCCAGGAGTAACCCCTGAGCATCGCTGGGTGTGACCCAAAAAGAAAAAAATAAAAGATGGTAGATCGAGTACATCACAGTGATTCTCTAATAAAAAATTAAAAAAAAAAGATTGTAGATCGAACCCATGAACAGAACCTGAGAGACAGTGTAAGGTTTAAGGAATTTACCTTACTTGCAGCTACCCAGGTTAGATCCTCTGCATCCCAAATGGTCCTTCATGCCTCATATGGCCCCCGAGCACTGCCAGGAGTGACCCCTGAGGACTGTCAGGTGTGTCTCAAAAAACAAACAAAATGAAAACCATAAACATTAGCACTATTATCATAATGGTACCTAATTACCATAGTTAATAAAAATAAAATAATGATAATTTTATTAATTTATACAATAAAATTAATAAAAATAAGGGCTGGATCAATAGTACAGTGGGTAGGGCATCTGCCTTGTATGAGGCCAACTTGGGTTCAATCCCCAGCACCCCATATAGTCCCTCGAGTACTGGCAGGAGTAATTCCTGAGCACAGAGCCAGGAGTAAAGCCTGAGCACTGCCAGGGGGTGAACCCAGGTAGGTTTCCTGCAAAGCAAGCACCCTGCTTGTTGCACTATGTCTCTGCCCCCCAAAAAACTTTATTTTCCTACATTATCTTTCCCTTCTTAAAGCGTTATATTTAAAAATCTTTATGATTTACAGGACTGTCGATGATTTCATGCAAGTATCACTCTAACACTATATCCACCCACCACCAGAGAACCCACTTCCCTCCACCAAGGTCCCAGTGCCCCTCAGAGTTAGGTTCGCCTTGCACGTTTGCCTTCTACAAAGCCAACACAGGTTCGCTCCCCAACACCCCAGCTGGGTCTCAAGCACCAAGAGTGATCTCCAACTGCAGAGCCAGCAATAAGCCTTGAGTACCCCCAGGTGTGACCCCAAAATGGTTTTGTTTAAAGCACCCCCTCCAAAAGATAAAACTGTTTTATGGACCAGCTCTCCAGATCTTCTGTCCTGGTTCACTTGTTTTTCACAACTCTGTGTATTTAAGTCCCACATATGAAAGAGATCATTCTGTCTCTATCTCTTTCCTTCTGACTGACCTCATTCAACATATTGCCTTCTAGTTCCATCCAGGTTGCATCAGATTGCAAACATCAAATTGTATGATTTTGTCCTTCCTTACAGTGACATAGTATTCTATTATGTATATGTGCCACTACTTTTTGATCCATTTATCTCTATCTGGGCATTTAGATTGTTTCCATATCTTGACTAGTGTACAAAGTGCTGCAATGAGCTTAGGTGTGCATATAGCCTTTTGAATCAAGTGGTTTTTTTTTTTTAATTTGGACCAGCAGAGCCTAGCAAGCTACCGTGGTGCATTTGATAGGCCAAAAACAGTAATGACAAGTCTCACAATGGAGATGTTACTGGTGCCCGCTTGAGCAAATTGATGAGCAATAGATGACAGTGACAGTGACAGTTAATTTGGATGCCAAGGAGTGTATTATGGGCTGGAGGATATAGTACATCAGGGAGGGCTCTTGCCTTGCATGTGGCCAACTTGGGTTCAATTCCCACATCCCATATGGTCTCCTGAGCACTGTCTAAAATAATTTCTGAGATTAGAGCCAGGAATTAACCCTGAGCATTGCTGGGTGTTGCCTCAAAACAAATAAAAGGAGGAAGAAAAAAAAGAAAGAAAATAAGTGATATGGCTGGGTTAATGGGAGTTCTATTCCTACTTTCTTTTGAGAGATCTCCATATTTCTTTCCTATAGGATGCTTTTTTGGGGGGAGGGGCTACACTGGTTATGATGTTCAAGGATTACTCCTAGGAATGAGTCCTAGGAATTACTCCCAGTGGTGCTCAGGGAACCATATGGGTTGCTGGGATTGAACCCAGGTCAGCTAAATGAAAGGCAATGCCCTGCCCTCTGTGCTATCACCCAATAGGTTCCCTCGCTCTCCCCACCTTGCTTCCTTAGCAAATTCTTCTTTTTAAAATATTTACTTATATTTTGGGTCACATGCTTGAAATAGTGTCTCTTACAGTTTTGATATATGTAGCTACCTTACCTCTCAATCACCAAATTATCAACACCCTTGACTGAGCTTTTTGGATCACACCTGGTGATGCTCAGGGATTACTCCTGGCTCAGCACTCAGGAATTACTCCTGGCTGGGCTCGAGGGACCATATGGAATTTGAGGGAACAATCCTAGTTGACCATATGCAAGGCAAAAGATCCTACCCATTGTACTATTGACCCAGGCACCTGAGTCTTATGAAGGGGCTTGTTGGGGGAAGAATTGATGAGATGACATTGAAAAGCACTGAATGTTCAGCGTTTCAGTAACATTTGTTTGTTTGTTTTCGTTCGGCCATGCCCCTCGGGGAGCAGATCTAATGTGTTGGGCACCAAGTTCACCATCTTCGACAATGGGGTAAACCCCGAAAGGAATTTCCACTCGGAGCCAGCTCGGATAAGGGAAGAGTTGGGAGCTGTATGTTATGTAAGTGTCGGGGAGTCGAGAGGGAATGGAGCACACAGGCTGGTAGGGCAGACAAGCAGGTCAACTGAAACCTCATGCCCCCAGGAAACCAATGTGTTGGGAATTAAAGGACCCCGGAAAATGACAGTGATCATTCCAGCAATTAATGCCGAGAACCAGAGAGTCAGCATACAGTCACAAAATGTACGTTCCCTGAGGTTGCATTATCTCTGGGTCAGGGAGCAGAGTCAAATGATGGGGGGCGGGGGGGTGTCTCATTGGACTTTTAGGCCCCGAGGGAGGAGAACGGGCCACTGAGGGGTGGCTGGGGGCAGAAGATTCCATCTGTGCAGAACTATGGAAACTTTCTCAGACTTAAGTGTCCCCAGGAGGTCCTAGGTGCTAGGGAGACTCTTAAATTCTGAGTCAACAGAACAGCTAGTTGAAGTTGGATAAACTTCTTTCTTTACCCTTCCCCATAGGGTTCTCTACTGGATCATCTCCAAATGGGGGTCTACCAGAAACTAGTCCTGATGCACAATAAAGCCCCATTTTGGAGCAAGGAGAGCGGCGCCTATATGCTCAATTTTCATGGTCGTGTTACTCGAGCTTCAGTCAAGAACTTCCAGATAGTGCATCCAGATAACCGTGAGACCTTAAGAACGGTTTTATTGAGGTGGAGTGTGGGGGGTCAGGGTGGGAAACAGACAGGAGCATATAAGAATTACTGTTGTTATAAGCACCAGAGCGTTCTCTCCACCCACCCACAACCCGCCCCGGAAGGGCGGCCGAAGCCATGCTGCTGCAAAGCCTTCTGGGAGTTGTAGTTAACTTGGCGCTCAGGCTTAGTTCGGCCTAAAGAGGGCGCCGCACAGCTTTTTGGGAATCGTAGTTCTCTAAGCCAGGGGACGGTGGCGCGGGGTGGGGGTGGTGCGGGGGGAGGGCGGGGTGGCGGAGAAGACTCAGAGGGGACTTAATTTCCGTTTTTCCTCTCCAGCCAACCGCGTGGTGCTCCAGTTTGGCCGAGTGGCCCCAGACACGTTCACCATGGACTTTGCTTTCCCACTTTGTCCGGTCCAGGCTTTTGCCATCTGCTTGTCCAGTTTCGATAGGAAACTGGCCTGTGAGTAATTCAATAAAATACGATGCTCTTATTGTACCTCTATAGCTTCTGTGTCTGCTCATTGGGAAAGAGGACCCAGCACACTATTTATTTATTTATCTATTTATTTATCCATTTATTTATTTATTTATTTATTTATCTCTTGGGGTCACACCCAGCGATGCTCAGGGCTTACTCCTGGCTCATGCACTCAGGAATTACTCCTGGCGGTGCTCGGGGGACCATATGGGATGCTGGGAATCGAACCCGGGTCAGCTGCATGCAAGGCAAACACCCTACCCGCTGTGCTATCACTCCAGTCCCACCACCAGCACACTTAAAAAAAAAAAATTAATTCACTCCTCACACACCTTCTCTTTTTCTTGCTGCTGCTATGGTGATGACTGGGGGTTGCATCCATGTCTGGTTGTGACTGACATCTCTTTTGTACCATCTGAATATCTCATGATGTTTTTACGGGGGTGGGGGGGTGTTGGACCACACCTGGTGGTGCTCAGGACTTACTCCTGCCTCTGCAGTTAGGGATCCCTCCTGGCAGAGCTTGGGGAACTGTACATGGGGTCATGAATTGAACGCTGGTCTGCTGAGCACAAGGCAATGTGCTACCCACTGACCTATTGCTCTCCCTGCCCCCCCCCCCCCACACAATTGACAAGCATTTATTGTTTTGGAGCCATGCAGCGGTGCTAGGCGGTCCTCCTGGCGGTGCTTAGGGAACCATAATGGAGTGTTGAAGAGGAACTGGGATCTGCAGCATTGAGGTAAACCTTACCTTTGTACTATCGTTAGCCCTCTGTTTTGGTTTCTGGCCACAAAGTTGGGGCTACTCCTGGCATGGTTCTCAGTGGCCGCCAACCAAGTGTAGTACTAGAGGAGCAAAGCAGGGCTTCCTACATGCAACGCCTCCATGTCACTGCATCTCCTTTCCCCCTTCACAGGCATTTTACTTTTTTTTGTTTGCTTTTTGAGCCACACTTGATAGTGCCCTGTGTTCAGGGATTACTATCGCAAAGGACTATATGCAGCGTTGGGGACCGAGCCCCATTCAGCGATATGTATGGTGAGCACCTTATGTACTTGTACTATCTTTCCAGCATTTTAAGGAAGTACATTTTATTTATTTATTTATTTTGGCTTTTTTGGTCACACCTGGTGATGCACAGAAGTTACTCATAGCTCTGCACTCAGGAATTACTCCTGGTGGTGCTTGGGAGACCATATAAGGATGCTGGGGATCTGCATCTGCATCTGCTGCATGCAAGGCAAACGCCTTACCCACTGTACTATGGCTCCAGCCCCAGGAAGTACATTTTAAGTAAGTACAAGCATTTTGCTTTAGTGAAGAAAGTTATCTTTGTTTTTTTAGGCTACACCTAGAGGTGCTGGGGGTTACTCTTGGTGGTGCTCAGGAGACCATATGCGATCTGAGGGATTGAACTTGGGTCGGCCACATGAAAGGCAAAGGCCCTCCCTACTGTACTATCACTCTGACCCAAGGAAATACATTTTTAAAAAGTACAAGCATTTTATTTTAGTGAAGCAAGATAGCTTTTTTTTTTTTTAGGCCACACCCAGAGGCTTGTTCCTGGTTCTGTGCTCAGAGATCACTGCTGGTGGGGATTGGAACCATAAGATGTGCTGGGTATTGAACCTGGGTTGGTCACATGCTAGGTAAGCACAAGACCTGTTGTACTATCTCTTGCACCTCAAGATAGTTTTTTTTTAATTATTTTTATTAATGAGTCACCGTGAGGGTACAGTTAGAGTTTCGTGCCTGTGTTACAGTTATACAATACTCGAGTACCCATCCCTCCACCAGTGCCCATTCTCCTCCATCGATGGCCCCAGGGTCCCTCATTCCCCACCTCGATAGTTTTTATTGAATAAAACTTGCTTAGAAAGACAAGAGGGAAGAGAAAGAAAGGAAATACCTGTTTGTTTTTTTTTGCTTTTTGCGTCACACCCGGCGATGCACAGGGGTTACTCCTGGCGGTGCTCAGGGGACCATATGGGATGCTGGGAATCAAACCTGGGTCGGCAAATGCCCTATCCGCTGTGCTATTGCCTCAGCCCCAGGAAATACATGTTAAAGCAGGTACGTGTTGAAGTGAGAACAAGGGCTTCTCCAGAGTGGAAGCAGCAAGCAAAAATACACAGAGATAAGCAAGTGAGATGCATGTTCAAGGGAGAGGATAACTTGAACAGTGAGCCAGTACAAGCATTTTGAAGTATTCCTCTGGGGGACCCTCTAAGCCCATGAGATATGTGCAAGTGTTAGTCAGATATTGCAGAGTAAAATCCATTCGGTGGAGAGGCTGAGAGCCACCAGGAAGGAAGCTGGGAGCCTTTCCTGGATGTGGGGCCACAGCAGATGGTCTCTGGGAGCGGCTCTGAGCAGTGTCCGTGGGGCAACAGGCAGTACTGCGGGGTGGGACCCAGCATCATCAAGCTGAGCCAGCCGAGTCGTCTCAGCCCAGGAAGTGGAAAACCTTGAGGAACTCCGTGCCCAGGCCAGTAACCCAAGTTTGGACCCCAGGAACAGAGAACCAGGCCTTCACTCTGCCAGCAGGATCCATGGACCCCACCCAGAAGATCCTTGTTCCCAGTGGACCCAGATGTAGGTGGACAAGAAGCTTAGTTTGCAAGAAGCCTCTGGATGAGAGGAGGTGAAGTTGAGGGCAGAAGGGACACGCCGCTTATCCGGCATTTCAAGCACTTGCCTTTATGCTCTGCCTTCAGTCACTACGGGGACCAGGGAGCAGCAGAGACCCCAGGTTCAGATACACACAAGCACAAAAGCTCGAGAGGGTCAAAGGTTTTTATTCTGTCTACAAAGAGCTTAAATAAAATGAAAAAATAAATAAGTAACAGGCACATCACTGAATCTCAGCCACGCCTCTCACTGAGGTCCAGGCTAGGAGAATCGGGCACGGGAAGGGGACAGGGGGAGGCCACTGCCGGGCTCAGGGGTGTGGCCGGGAGGGGGTGGGAGGAGGTGGTCACATTCGGGGTGGGATGGGAAGCTGCGAGTTTCCTGAGGCGGACCCTGGCTCTGGCTCGGGCCACGGCAGTGAGGCAGGGCCCCAGATCCTTCTGGGCCTGAGCAATGCGGCGGGCGAAGCGGCTGCGGTCCCGGGCCATCTGCTCCCACGGGCCCCGGCGGGCGGCACGCGCAGGGCCTGCCCAGACAGCTAGCAGGTGGACTGTCACCTTCTCTGAGAAGCGTACCTGCACAGACACAGACACAGGATCAGGAAACAGAGACAGAAAAAAATAAACCAACTCATCAGGCACACAGAGACGCAGGCTGGGCTAGGGGACAGCCAAGGGGCACAGCGGTCTCTCAAGGCCCTGGTTCTGTCCCTCCAGCAGTACAAAACAAAAGCGGTGCTCAGCCCCATCTGGGCCTGCCTCCTCCCACTGACTCACTGAGGTGATTCCCAGGGCACACATGTGGCTCTCCCCCTCCCCCTGCTCCCCCCTAGAGGCCCAGCTTCTTGCCGAGGATTGCATTAGTGAGCCCAGTGGAGTTCCCTGGCCAGCTAGGCAGTCCCAGGGCAGTCCCCCACCTCCCACCCCAAAGCCTCATCAAGTTAAGCCCCCAGCACCCACCTTCCTGCCCTTTCCAGGTGTTGGAGGTTCTGGAGGCGGGGCCGAAGGCTTGGTGCAGTGGAGTCGCAGCCACAGCCAGAGGGGGGGCTGAGGAGGCGCCCAGGGGGGTGGCGGCTTCTCCCCAGGTAAATAGAAGGCCACTTGGAAGGGACGAGGCTCCACAGGTTGGTCCCTGGCGGGGCTCCAGGTGGCCTGAGAGGCACCTGGTCTGGAATCAGCTGCTGCTGCTGCTGTTGCCGCCCCTTCCTCTTCCTCCTCCTCCTCTTCTTCTTCTTCCTCCTCCTCCTCCTCCTCTTCCTCCTCCTCCTCCTCCTCCTCCTCCTCCTCCCCTGGGCAGTACATCCAATTCCTCAGGAAGGTGCTTGGGCGGGAAGTGCAGTCCGCTGTGACTCCCGATTCCCCATCCTCCCTCTCTTCCACTTCATCCTTCTTGCCACCGCCATCCTCTCCTGAGTCTTTTCCTGAACAGGCCACAGGGGTACTCAAGGGGGCACCTGGGAGAGAAGAGGGACCCTCAGGTTCTCCTGTATCACTCTCTTCCTCTTCCTCCTCCTCATCCGTGTCTTCTCCTCGGAAAAACGTACAGACATTCTGGGACGCACCTGGGAGAGAAGCTGGAGCCTGAGCTGCTCCCTCTGCTGCTCCCCAATGACCCTCCTCCTCCTCCTCCTCCTCCTCCTCCTCTTCTTCGTTTTCCGTGTCCTCTCCTGGCCGGTGCACCCAGGGCCTCAGGAAGGGGGTTGGGGGGATGGAAAAGGGATCCTCCGCTTCTGCCTTCTCTCCTGCTGTTCCTGAAGCACCCCTCTTTGTGCTGTCTTCTGGGAGGTACACCCAGGGCCTCAATAATGGACTTGGGGGGATTGAAAAGGGACCCTGGCCTTCTTCCTTCTCGGCTGCTCCGGAATCCTCCTTTGCTTCCTTCTCCTCTTCCTGTCTGTCTGCTCCCAGTTGGCCCACCCAGGCCTTCTGGGACTCCTGGTCTCCGGCTCCTGCTGCGGCCTGAGCAGAATGTGGCTGCCAGCTCTCGGGCAGTGGGCTCTGAGCTACAACCACACGCGGCTGTGGGTCAACGCCTATCGTGATTGCCTCCCCATCTCCCTCCTGTGCCATCGCTGGCCCAAGGGAGGGAGGCGAGAATGTGCTTGCTGCTTTCTCCATGACAACTTCTCCTTCCTTGCATCCCTTCTCCTCGGAGGGGTCACGCAGAGCTCTTTGCTGAGGGCCAGGGCCCAGGAGAACAGGCTGGTGGACACTGGCTGTGGCTCCCCCGCAGGGCTCTCTCTCATCAGAAAGGCTTGGGATTTCTGGGCGACGACTGCTGGCTCTCGGGTCCAGGCCGGACCCACCAGATACTTCTCCTTCATTCTTCCTAGCTGTGGTGGCTGTGGTCTCCAAAGCCTTGGTAGCATGTGGATCCCCAGGAGGTCCCACCGGCCAGGGCTTCAGGGGCCCAAGGCCCTTGCAGCGGCCCCAGGCCCAACTGGGAAGGCCCATCAGTGGGGTCAGGAGGAAGAATGGCAGGTGAGCATCCCTCCAGGGAGGGGACCAATGGAGCACTTGGCCTGGAGCCATCTGTCGGACCTGGGGATAGGGGTGAAAACTAAGTTTAGAAGAGCTGAGGAAGGGGGAGGGCCCGCAGCAACCTGTGAGTCATTGTCAGGACACAAATAGCAACGTGACTCCCGGTCACACATACCTCCGGGCCGCCACGCCCACCTCTCTGTCTAGGCTCAGTCCTCAGGGATCCAGTCCCTCATCGCCGCCCTCACACGCCCCTCATGTCCAGAAGGCCTGGCCCAGGAAGCGCAGGAGCCCACCCAGCATCCCCTGGGGACAGCGTCCTGGTCTCAGGTTCTCTCCAGCCCCTTTTTCTTCAGTCTCCGCCCTGGTCTCCTCCTGTCCCACCCCGCCGGGAACCCTCCCCTCCCCCGCCCCTCAACTCACAAACTCGGGGCTCGGCGTCATCCCGGGGCTAGAAACGTCGGCTCAGGCCGCCACAAGCGATCGCGATTCCGGACAGCTCGGGAGACCGGCACGTTCATAGCTTGTCCTCCGGGCGTCGGGCTCGGGGACTCAAATGTCACCTGCGGCTGAAAGCGCGGTCGCGACCAATTCTCGTGGCGTCTTGTGGACGGACCTACATAAACACCAAACACAGTTCGCGACAGGGGTTGTTGGGCGGAGGCGCGGCGCTCGCGGCTTTTATAGTCTTACGTACGCCGACGCACCCGTGACGTCACGAAAGGCGGGGCTTCCGCAGGGCGAAAGGGAAAACGAAGCCTGCAAATCTCGCGGACATTCCGGGAACGTCAGTGGGGAAGTTCCCGACCGGGCCACGCCTCGGAGCACGTGAGCTGTCAATCAAACTCGCGACCTGAGTATCTTGGGGGGGATGCGCTCCCGCTGACCTGTTTGTTCTGAGAAAACGGATCGCGGATCTTCTCCAGTGAATTTAGTTCTTTATTTGCGTTTTGGTTTAAGCTTTTAGTTTCAGGCCGCACCCGGCAGTTCTCAGAGCTCCTTCTGGCGCCGGGTTGGTCTCCTGTGGCCGCATGTGGGCCATGCGGTGGTGGTGGGCATGAAACACCAACTTTCTGCCCTCTGCCCTTGGGTCTCTCTTTCTCAGCCCCGTTCCCCAAATTTATGTTACTGATTTCGCTTTATTATTTTGGTTTGGAGGCTACATCCAACAATGCCCCGGGCTATTCCTGGCTCTTAGCGCAGTGCTCAGAGAATTGGAATCCGGTCAGGCACGTGCAAGGCATGAGCCTTAACTCTTGGACTACGTGTCCGGCCTTCCGTGCCTTCTCTGAATTTAATCAACAGTTCCCAGCTCAGGGTCACCCACCCTCATATCCGGCTGCCTCCCCGGCGTGGGAAAGTTAGTGTCTCACTAGTTGGGAAACTGAAAATTGGGAATGAAGGTTTTTGGTCCAGTGAGTCAGAAGCCAGGCTGGACTCAGTGGAAATGAAAACGAAAGGTGGACACTACAAAGGCAGGCACTGGCTGTCTTACTGATATCTTCCTGGGGCCCCACACACGTGGGTTACTACAGAGAACAGAAACTAAACCTGAAGATCTGAATGTCTTTTGAGCTTGGCATGCGATTTCATGAGATTCCGGCAGAGCGAAAAACAGAGAACTAAACTAAAGAAAAAGAACGAAAAGTTCTGGCAAGGCACACCATCAGCACCAGAAGGGGGAAGTGGAATTCTTCCTTCTACAAGCTCCAGCCCCCAGAACACAGGACTGTTTTCCTGAATCCCTACATCCCCTACGCTGGTCCATAATCTGGCTTGTCAAAATCCAGGTCCATCCTTGAAATCTCCAGTTCCTTCTGAGGACACCTTCAGTTATTGGACACACTATTTTTGGGGTAGGAAGGGCAGGGTCCTGGACCACACCCTGAGTAAGGGCCCCTTCCTGGCTCTGAACTTCGAAGGAGCCTCTGGCAGTGCTCAGAGGACCATATACTGTGAAGCGGATAGAACCTGAGTCTATTGTGCAAACTTCACTTTAAAAAATTTTTTTTTATTTTAATGAATCATCGTGAGATAGTTACACACTTACAAATTTTTGTTATTACATTTCAGTCAAACAATGTTTGAGTACCCGTCCCTCCATCAGTGCCCATTCTCCACCACCAATGTTCCCAGTGTCCCTCCTGCCGCCCCCACACCTTACCACCCCCTGCCTTTGTGGCAGACACATTCCCTCTCACTCTGTCTCTCCTTTTGGGTGTTATGGTTTACAATATAGGCACTAAACAGCCATCATGATTGGTCCATAGCCTACTTTCAGCATGCATCTATCATCCAGAGTGATCCCTCCAACCATCATTTGCTTAGTGGTCTCTTCTCCATCCCACCTGCCTTTTCTCCTAGCACATGAGATCAGCTTCCAAGCTGTGGGGCCACCCTCCTGGCCTTTATCTCTACTACCCTTGGGTGTTACTCTCCTATTATGTTACTTTATATTCCACAAATGGGTGCAGTCATTCTGTGTCTGTCCCGCTCTTTCTGACTCATTTCGCTTAGCATGATACTCTTCATGTTGATTCACTTATATGCAAATTTCATGGTTTCATCTTTTCTAATGCTGCTGTATTGGGGCCTCTTTCAGTGTCAGGCAAAGAGACCAGCGTGGAATGCCTTCAAGAGCGTCGAAGAAGTGGTTAAGAGGATGAAGAACCTCCGGCTCCAGGCACGTCTTTTTTTTTTCTCTTTTTTTTTAGGGGGGGTGGGTCACACCTGGCGATGCACAGGGTCACTCCTGGTTCTGCACTCAGGAATCACCCCCAGCGGTGCTCAGGGAACCATACTGAATGCTGGGAATCGAACCTGGGTTGGTCACGTGCAAAGCAAACTCTCTACCTGCTGTGCTATCACTCCAGCCCCCAGGCACATCTTTTCGACTCCACCGTTATTCCTGCACTAACATATGCCTCAGTGACCTGGGCCCACGCAAACAGGATGAGAATGCTATTTGGGTTTCCCAAAGAGGACTCAAAAGAGCTATGCTAGGAGTATCACGTTTCACTCAAGTGAGAGAAGGAATCCGGAGTTCCGTCCATGGTCAAGAATCAAGGACACTGTCTCGTTTGCCAAGGCGTCAAAAATCAGATGGGCCAGACATATAACGTGATTCAGAGACGACTGCTGGACTAGAACTGTTACCGACTGGATTCCACGAGATGTCAAAAGACCTTGTGGCCGCCCACCAACGAGATGGTCAGACTTCTTCGTCAAAACCCTGAGTGAGGGGCTGGAGTGATAGCACAGCGGGCAGGGCGTTTGCCTTGCACGTGGCCGACCCGGGTTCGATTCCCAGCATCCCATATGGTCCCCTGAGCAATGCCAGAGGTGATTCCTGAGTGTAGAGCCAGGAGTAAACCCGTGCATCACAGGTGTGACCCAAAAAAGCAAAAACAAAACAAAACAAAAAAAACCCTGAGTGAACGATTTGAGGCTCTTCCTGTTCCTGGAGCGAGCAGATATCACTGGGCTACACTAGCACGTGACAGGGACAAATGCAGACATTACTGGCACCTGCTCGAGCAAATCGAAGATCAGTGGGATGACAAGTGATACAAATGATACATCTTTTCTAACAGCTGTATAGTATTCCATTGTGTAGATATACCAAAGTTCCTTGAACCAGTCATCTGTTCTCGGGCACTCAGGTTTTTTTCCAGATTTTGGCTATTGTAAATAGTGCTGCAGTAAACATGCAAGTGCAGATATCATTTCTGCTGTGCTTTTTTGCATCTCTGGGATATATTCCCAGAAGTGGTATTGCTGGGTCAAATAGGAGCTCAATTTCTAGCTTTTTGAGAAACACCCACATTGTTTTCCAAAAAGGCTGGACCAATCAGCATTCCCACCAGCAGTGAAGGAGAGTCCCATTCTCCCCACATCCACACTAACACTGGTTGTTTTTGTTTTTTGGATGAGTGCCAGTCTCTGTGGTGTGAGATAATACCTTATTGTTGTTTTGATCTGCATCTCTCTGATGATTAGTGATGAAGAGCATTTTTTCATGTGCCTTTTGGTCATTTGGATTTCTTCTTGGGAAAGTTTCTGTTCATTTCGTCACCCCATTTTCTGATGGGGTTGGATGTTTTCTTCTTGTAGAGTTCAACCAGTGCCTTCTGTATCCTTGGTATTATCCCTTTATCTGAGGGGTATTTGGTGAGCATCCTTTCCCATTCTGTAGACTGTCTTTGTATTTTGGTCATTGTTTCTCTTGAGGTGCAGAAGCTTCTTAGTTTAAGATAGTTCCATTTGTTTCATCTCTGTTTCCACTTGCTTGGTCAGTGGCATTTTGTCCTTAAAAATACCTTTAGCTTCAATGTCCTAGAGGATTTTGCCAACCTTTTCTTCAATATACCTTATGATTTTGGTCTGTTTTTGAGGTCTTTAATCCACTTTGATCTGACTTTTGTGCATGGCATGGTGTTAGGTAGAGGTCTGAGCCCAATTTTTTGCATGTAGCTGTCCAGTTTTGCCAGCACCATTTGTTAAAGAGGCTTTCCTTGCTCCACTTCACATTTCTTGCTCCCTTATCAAAGATTAGATGATCATATACTTAAGGGTGTGTGTAAGGGTATTCAACCCTATTCTGTGGATCTGCTTTTGTTCCAATACCATGATGTTTTAATTACTGCCGATTTGTAGTACAGTTTGAAGTTGGGGAAAGTGATGCCCCCCCATCTTTTTTTTCCCCAAGAATTGCTTTGGCTATTTGTAGGGACTTCAAACTTCACTTTTATCTGCTTCCCTTTACCCATTTTTAAATTTTGTTTTGTCTTGGGGCCAAAACAAAACACCCAGTGCTGTTCAGGGGTTTCTTCTGACTCTACACTCAGGAATTACTCCTAGAGGAGTTTGGGGGACCGTATAGGGTGGAAGGGATGGAACCTGGGGATCAAACCTGGGTTGGTCATTTGCAAGGCAAGCGCTGTACTATTGCTCTGGTCCCCTCTCTCTTTTTCTTTTTCCTTTTCTTTCTTTCTTTCTTTCTTTCTTTCTTTCTTTCTTTCTTTCTTTCTTTCTTTCTTTCTTTCTTTCTTTCTTTCTTTCTTTCTTTCTTTCTTTCTTTCTAGTACTCAATGCCTCACAGTGTTGTTGGTCTTTCTTTCTTCCTTTTTGGAGTAGTAGGAGTTTGGGCCACCCCTGATGGTGCTTAGGGCAGACCTTGGGGGACCATATAGGGTGCTGGGATGCTTGGGATCTGGCACAGCTTTGTCAAGACAAGACTTCGACCTGCTGTGCTCTTCTTCTAGGCCTTACACTTTCTTTTTTTTTTTTCTTTTTGCTTTTCAGGTCACTCCCAGCAATGCACAGGGGTTACTCCTGGCTCTGCACTCAGGAATTACTCCTGCCGGTGCTCGGGGGACCATATGGAATGCTGAGAACTGAACCTGGATCAGCCTCATGCAGGACAAACGTTCTACCCGCGTTGCTATTGCTCCAGCCCCCAGGCCTTACACTTTCAAGCAAGTGTTTATTCTCCCACTGAGCCACATCCCTGGCCTTGGATCCACTTTATGGTTTTGTTTGGAACCTGGTGGTGCTCAGAAGATACTGGTTTTGTGTTCAGGGATCACTCCTGGCAGGGCTCAAGGGACCATCCACGGTGCCAGGGATCGAACTGGAGCCATCTGCATGCAAAGCAAGCATTTTACTACTACACTATCTCTTCGGATCCCACTTCTTTCAAAGGAGCAGGGGTTGAAAACGCGGGTGCTTACCAGCAAGGCAAGTGCACTGTGGCTAAGCCTCATCTGGGTACTGCATCCTGCTTCTAGAAGAGAATCCTCAGTCCAGACCTCCAGATTCCTACTGTCCCCAGTGAGGGCGCAAGGGCCAGGACCCACTGGGGGTGCTCGGTCGGCACCTGTTCACCCACAGTCAGGAATCCCACCCAGTCCTCCAGCATTCTGGGCCTGGCCAGGCCTCAGCCCAACCAGGGACTGAGATTAAGGGGTGGCTCCCAGCCCCTCCCCTGGGCTGTGGGGGCAGTGAGCCAGGGGTCAGACTGGGGTGGGGGAGGCAAAAGGGGCGGGACTGGGAGGGGACACAGCAGTGTGGGCGGCCAGCAGAGAGGAAAGAGAGAAACAGGAAGAGGGAGGAAGAGGGCAAGTGAGAAGAGTCAGAAAGGAAACAGCAGACAAGAGAGGGAGAGAGAGAGAATAGAGAAGAGCAGAGAGAGGGAAAGAGACAGAGTCAGAGAAAGAGAGAGAACAGGAGGAAGAGGAGGATTTAGGACAAGAGGGAAAGAGATTCAGACAGAAACAGTTTGGGAGAGAAAGTGCTCGGGGGGGAGGGGGGAGAGAGAGAGAGAGAGAGAGAGAGAGAGAGAGAGAGAGAGAGAGAGAGAGAGAGAGAGAGAGAGAGAACAAGTGACAGAGAGACAGAGATAGACAGAGACAGAGAGAGGTCTGAGAGACATTGAGGGCAAGGGCAGGTGAGAGACCAGGCAGGAGCCCGTGGCCATTGCTGCTCCCAAAGACCCCCAAATTTGGAACCCCAAAGCTGGTGAGTGTCTCGCCCGGCCGGGTGTGTTTGCCGGTACCCCAGGGCCTTGCAGGGATGATTTGGGAAGACAGGTAGGTGGTTGGGGGAGGAAAACGGGCAGGGCTAGGAATGAAGGGGACTTGGGTCTCGAGGCACAGAGAGGGTCAAATTCCTGCTTCGAGTGCTGGGGGGGCAGGAATAAAGGCGCCCCTATTCTCTCCCCTGGGCTGCAGACAGCTGCCCCTCCCCACAGCTGCCAACGTCGCCCGCCCACCTCGCTTGGCATGACTCTCGGTATGCTGGTCCCAGCCCTGGGCCTCCCCCAGCCCCCCACTCCCCAGACAACAAGCTCTTTCTCCTCTGTCTCCTCCGACCTCAGCGCCCCTGACCCCTTCTCAGCCCGCAGCCGGGTCAGCTGCAGACGCGGGCACACAGCCCCTTTCTTCCTCTGAGCCCCCGATGGAGGAGGGACGCCCTCGGAGCAGCCTGAGCCTGGCCAGCAGCGCCTCCACCATCTCCTCGCTCAGCAGCCTGGGCACCAAGGTTTGAGCTCCGGGGTGGTTGGGGGACTGGCTCTGGGTACCCTTTCAGCCCATTTCCAGCCCTGCGGTCATTGTCACCCCTGGGTCAGGGAGATGTCTCGCAGGTTGCAGTGCCATCTTTGCACGCAGGAGGCCCATCTTCCGGCCCCCGCAAAGCAACCCTGAGCACTGAGCCAGGAGTAGCCCCTGAGCACTACTGGAGGTGCCACCCTCTCCATCCCCCTCCGAAAAATAGGATTATTTGTAGGGAGGCTTTTCAGAGCAAGGTCTCCAGTGCCCACCAGTCCCAGCTTGGAATTCAGAGGTGCCCCGGGTGTGCCACCCCTCAGAGTTTTAAAGTCAGAGTCAATCTCAGTGACAGAGCTCCTCTGCCTTGGGGGTCTCCCGGGCACTGTGCTTAGATCAGACAATGTGCTGGGCCACCTCCAAGACCCCCAGGCCACCGAGTTCTGGGTTTTTTTTCTTTTTGGGTCACACCCAGCAGTCCACAGGGATTACTCCTGGCTCATGCACTTAGGAGTTACTCCTGGCCATCCTCAGGGGACCATAGGGGATGCTGGGAATCGAACCCGGGTCGGCTGTGTGCAAGGCAAATGCCCTACCCTCTATGCTATCACTCCAGCCCCAACCACCCAGTTCTGAACTTCCACACCCAGACTGCAGGCTCCCTTCTTTTTTGTTGTTGTTTTGTTATACCTGAGATGTTCAGGGCTTACTCCTAGCTCTGTGCTCAGGGGTCATTGAACCCAGATCATTGAACAACAAGAGCCTGACCCTCTATAACATTGCTTCAGCTCCTGTGGGGGCTGAAGCTCCTGGGCAAGGTGGTCACTACCAGTTCCAGAGTCTTCTTCCCTCTTTCCTTGGAAGGGGATCCTCGATTCCTCTAAATCCCCTATAACCCCTCTAGCTGTCACATTCTCCCTTGCTCCCCAGCACCGCCATCCACCCATGGAGAGTGAGTCCCTCAGCATCCACAGCACCCACAGCACCCACAGAACTGCTTCTCTCCAGACTCTCCCCCGAACCACCCCATTTCTAAGGGCAGCTGGAGCAAGGGTCTGGGCTTGCACACGTCCCACGTTCCCCTCTGAGGGCACGTTCATGTCTGTCTTCTCCCCTCAGAAGTCCACCCGGGCTGTGAGCAAGGTGCATGCCTTTGGGAAGCGGGGCAATGCGCTCAGAAGGGACCCCAATCTCCCCGTGCACATCCGAGGCTGGCTGTATAAGCAGGTAAGAGAGTGGGTAGCGGAAGGAATGCTCATGTCCACCCTTTACATCTTCCATGTAGCCATATAGGTCTCATGGTTTGCCATGACATGCTCGTCCCTTGTTGTCATCGCCTCATTTGTTCCTTTACTTCATTCACCACTTCTTTGGTTTGGGGGCTATATCTGGAGGGGCTCAGGGGTTACTCCTAGCTGGTTTTAGGGATTCTATGGGGTGCTGGGCATCAAACATAGATTGGCTGTTCAAGACAAGAGCCCTCCCCATTGTACTATCTCTCGTTTGTTTGTTTTATTTGGGGACCACACTGGGCAGTGCCCAGGGGTTATTCTGCACTCAGGAACTTGAGGTACTACATGGGATACTGGGAATTAAACTCAGTTCTGCCATGTGCAAGGCAACCTTCCTCCCACTGTACTATCACTCTGACCCCACATTTGCCGTTTATCTGACCCCACATTTGCCATATATTAACCAGCTCTATGGTGCTGGCTCTCCCATGAAGACAAAGCACAATCCTGAGTCCCAGTGCATGGGGCTGCATAGACGCTAGGTGGGCTTTACATGCAGCCTCTGTGTATGGCAGGTCCTGCTGCGTATGCAAGTGTGTGTGTGTGTGTGTGTGTGTGTGCACGCGTGCACATGTGTGCACATGATCACACTCCAGGATGTTCGCAGAATAGTCAACTGGACTAATCAGACGTTTTGGAGAATAGATTTCATCATTCAAAGCCACACAGGCGATCGTTTATTTAAGATGGGGTATGGCAGGGATGGGTTATGATCAGCCTGGGCAGAAGTAGACTCTATGATTCCAGTTTGTGGGGAGTGCAGTGAAGCAGCGACACAGGGCGGTAGAGGGGATGTTGAAAAGTGCTTGAGGGAGTCTGTTATGCTGAGTTCTTGCATGCTCTTGGGTGAGAAGGTGATTGGAGGGACTCTCAAAGCAAAATGGTCTGAGAGCAGGCAGGAGCCAAGGATTAATTCCCACTGAGGGGAGGAGGAGATATGGGGTCAGGGTTCTGGCTCAGTGCCATCACACCAAATATTCATATTTATTTTTTCATTTTTAAATTTTTTGCTTTTTGTGTCACACCTGGCGATGCACAGGGGTTACTCCTGGCTCTGCACTCAGGAACTACCCTTGGCTGTGCTCAGGGGGCCATATGGGATTCTGGGAATCGAACCCAGTTCGGCCACGTGCGAGGCAAATGCCCTACCCGCTGTGCTATCACTTCAGCCCCCATATTTATTTTTGTGAAGGCCACATCCTGTAGTCCTTAGGGCTCACTCCTGGCTCTGCACTCAGGAATCACTCCTGACAGTGCTTGGGGGACCATATGCCGGGGATTGAACCCAGGTGTGTGCAAGACAAACATCCTACCCAATATACTATTGCTCGGCCCCCCTCCCAAATCTTCATTTACGAATCATCTTCCTGTGGGGTACTGTCTCCTTCCTGAATGTCTCAGCCTCCAATGGGCAGATGAGAGGTTCCTAGTGGGGAAATGGATTGTTCTGAGTTTGAACGTGGTGGGCCTCAGAACGTGGCTCAGATGCATCCATCTGGAACCTCTGTCAGCCCCACTGCCTACCGCTGGCCCCAGGGCTGCGTCTGAAACCAGCACGACAAATATCTCCTTCTCCTTGTTCTGGAGTTCTGTTCCAAGTGCCACTGTCTTTATTCATTCCCCACCCCCAGCCCAGCCCTCTGGTCCGACCAAACCTCCCACTTTCTTTCCCCAGGACAGCGCTGGGCTCCGGCTCTGGAAACGCCGCTGGTTTGTGCTCTCCGGCCATTGTCTCTTCTATTACAAGGGTCAGGGTCCAGATGACATGGGCTGATGGGAGGGTGGATAGGGGGTCCCATCTTGCATTCCTCTAGCTCCAGATCCCTGGGAGATCCTTGACCCCAGTCTGTCTCATGCAGATAGCCGTGAGGAGAGTGTCCTGGGCAGCGTACCGCTCCCCAGCTACAGTGTCCGACCAGATGGGCCTGGAGTTCCGCGGGGACGGCGCTTCACCTTCACGGTGAGTCAGGCCAGGTCTGGCCTGGCCGCAGCTGGCAATGGACAAGCCAGAGGCATGCTCCTTTTCATTTTTTATTTTTTCGGTACTGAGATCAAACCGCTGAGCTACATCCCAGACCCCATGGAATGTGGGTATTCTGGTATTCTGCTCTCTCTGCCCACAGGCAGAGCACCCAGGCATGAGAACCTACGTTCTGGCCGCTGACACCCTAGAGGACCTTCGCGGCTGGCTTCGGGCTCTGGGCCGGGCCTCCCGCGCGGAGGGCGATGATTGGTGAGTATCCAAGGCACACCCCTTCGGGTCACATCCAATCATTCATCCTGCCAAAGAGACTCCACCTACCAGGCCTCCCTGTCCAATCAGAAAAAAAAAACTAATTTCTAGGGCACATCCTCCCCCTGCCCCCCGCCCCCGCAATTGGGTCAGCCCTCTAATTAACATTCAGCCTTTTCTGATTGGTTTTCTTAAAAGTCTCCACCCCCTGGGGCTGGAGTATGGTACAGCTGGTAGGATGTGGGGTATTTTTTGCCTTTCACACTATTGATCCGGGTTTAAATACATGGACCCCAGCAGCGCCAGGAGTAATTCCGAAATGCAGAGCAAAGAGTAACCCTTGAGCATCGCTGGGCGTGACCCAAAAACAAATAAAAAATGTCTTCACCCTCTGAGGTTGTCAGTTACTAAAAACAAAAGCAAAAGCCAAAACCAAAAAGGCTTGGCCTAACTCAGCTCCAGTATTTAGATTTCAGCAACCCGGATGGACTTTGTGACATGGCACAGGATTCTCAAGTGCCCTGTCTGCAGGATGGAACAATGATTTAGCAGGCCACCATCTCCGCGTTTTTTCTGATTAGGTTCCTGTGTCCTGTGAAGTGAGCCAGGTCTCTTGTTAGGTTTTACTTTGTCTTCTCTCTGTCTCCAGTATTAGTGGGCGATCCAGGTCACCTGCTCATCTCCAGGGCGGAGAGGGCCCTGGTGGTCCTGGGGGCCCCCCAGAAGTGAGGCGAGAGGACAAAAGACACAGCTCAGAATCCCCCGAGGCTGTACACATTTCCAGAAATCGCAGCCAACCCCGGCTACTCACTCCCAGCCCCACTGCCGACCTTCATTTTGGATCCCCGATTCGGAGGACAAGGAGCCCAGAGTGAGTTGAAAGAGGGAGTTTGCTGGAACCAGAAGATTCTATAGGACTGAGTTTCTGATGAAAAACTATAGTGCATGGGGATGGAGAGATAGTACAGTGGGTAGGACACTTGCCTTGCCCACCACCAACCTGGGTTCAATTCCCGGGGTCCAGTATGGTCTCCTAAGCACCTCCAGCGGTGAGTCCTGGAGTAACTCCTGGAGTAACAGAGCCAGGAGTAACTCCTGAGCATTGCCAGGTGTGGCCCAAACACTAAAAGAAGAAAAGAAAGAAACTATGATGGGGGATGGAGCAATGGTATAGTGGGTAGGGCACTTGCTTTAGACATGGCTAGTGGTACACCATGCACCTCCAGGAGTGATCCCTGAGCACAAAGCTAGGAGTAAGCCCAAAGCACAACTGGGGATGGCCACGAAACAAAAAATAAAGAAAAGCTATGAGGGAGGCATAGCCTAGGGAAGGGGGATGTGAGCCTGTTGCCAGCAGGTCTTGGAGGCTGTCCAGCTGAGAGACCCCCCTGCTGGGATTCTAGTGGGGGAGAAGTGCTGAGTAGGAGATGACAGAGGGACAGTTAGTCAGAAAGCGTTGAAAGGGGACATATCTCTTGACTTGGTGGGGAGTGGAGCTGAGGGCTCTAGTTGACTCGGTTTCGGGTTCTCCTCCCCACAGCCTGTTCCCACCCCTCTCTCGCCCTCCCTCCCCACTGAATCTCCCCCGGCCCAGTTCTGCACCTGCGCGTAGACCCCCTCCCTCCTCAGGAGACACAGTTCCCCCTACCAGACCCCACACCCCTCTGAGTCGCATTGATGTCCGGCCTCCCCTGGACTGGGGTCCTCAGCGTCAGACGCTCTCCCGCCCGCCCACTCCCCGCCGAGCACCTGCCTCTGAGGCTTCAGGAGGAAGGCCACCCACAAGTCCCCAACCCCGGAGACAGGAGGCCAGAACACAGGTAAGCAGAGAGGCTATGGGGAAGGGGACTGCATCTCCCATATGGCTTTGGAACGCTCACTCTAGGTTGGTCTCTAGGCTTTTGCCCCTTGAGCATCATGGGAATTGTAGTTCAGCACAAGCAGGACGGGCTCCTTAGAATGGAGCCCAGAGAGTCCCTTACTTTCCCCAATCAGTGCTCACGACTGTTGTTGCCGTGTTACGGTAAGTGTCGCCCAGAATACTCTTGGGAAGATTCTCTTGAGAACCACACCTGCCTTGTGTCTCCAGTTCATCCTTCTAAGTTGGTCACCAGCTATTTTCTCAGAGCATCCTGGCATTGTAGCCCAGAATAGCCACAGCTAACCACAAATGTAAGAGGGAGAGTCTGCTGAAGCTTCCTCTGGCCATGGCGCTGTGTGGCCAGGCATGTCAGCTCACCATTCTGTTCTGCTTCCCCCCAGTGGCACCAGCTGGCCACAGGGAGTTGAGGAAGTTAGGTGAGCCCATTTCTGAAGCTCAGAGACTCCTCTGGCACTTTAGTATATTGGAATATGTGTTACTATCATGCCACTTTTGGAGCACTGGGACTGAGAGATCACACAAGGCTTGCCCTCCGTGAAGGTACTTGCCCTCCGTGAAGCAACCAGGTTTGATCCCTGGCATCCCATATGGTCCCCTGAGTAGTGGTAGAAGTGATCCCTGAGCGCAGAGTTAAAAGTGACCCCTGGGCACAGGCAGGGTCCCCCCAAAAACAGCAAAATAAAAGAAAACAATTTTGTTACTTGTTTTTGTTTGGGGGGGACCACTCCTGGCAGTGCTCGGCACTCACTCCTGGTTCTGTGCTCAGGGGTCACTTCTGGTGGGGCTCAGGAGATGATATATGGTGCTAGAAATTGAATGTGAGCCAGCTGCATGCAAGGCAAGTGCCCTACCCACTGTACTATTATTCTGTTTTTTTTTTCTTTTTGGGTCACACCCAGCGATGCACATGGGTTACTCCTGGCTCATGAACTCAGGAATTACTCTTGGCAGTGCTTGGGGGACCATATGAGAGGATGGGAATCGAACCCGGGTCGGCTGTGTGTAAGGCAAACGCCCTACCCACTGTGCTATCGCTCCAGTCCCTGTACTATTGTTCTGGCCCTGAAAAAAATCATGATAAGGTTTGTCTGTCTGTCTCTGGGCAGATACTTGGTGCTGGGATAGAACCTAGGGCCTCACATATGCCAGGTGTACGTCCCTCAATTGACAACCCTTGGATTTGAATATTCCTGCAGGCCCCCACTGGCACCTGCACGTACCTCCAGCTGCCCCCAAGATCTCCCGGGAGCCGCGCTTCCATGGTTTTACTGGTAGGTGTCTGAGCCTGGCCTGAATGCTGGGACGTCAGGGCAGGGCAGGGCCTGGCCAGGAGCTGCTGGCCAGCTCCTGTGCAGCATGACCCTCTTTTTATTCCCAGAGAAATCTGGTACCCTCTTCATTAACTCCTACACTGTGCATAGCTCTTCTCACACTGGAGGGGTATCTTTGGCTTTGGAGGGATGGGCCACACCCGGGGTTCTCAGAGGTCATTCCTGGCTCTGGGGCAGGAATCAAGGGCCTCTGTACAGGGTTGGGACCAGGCCAGGATAAGCTACAGGCAGGGCAAGCGTTTCACCTCCTGTTTTATCTCTCTAGCCTGGGAACTTTTTTTTCCCTTTCTCTCTCTTTAATTTTTTTTTTTGGTACCCAGCGGTACTCAGGACTTACTCCTGGATCAGTGCTCGGGGATTACTTCTGGCAGGGCAAGGGGGACCATAGAGGCTGGCAGTAGATGATCCTGGGTTGGCCTCATGCAACGCAAGCATCGTATCCACCATACTACTATTCCAGTCTCCACTATTATTGTTTTTGTTTGGTTTTCAATCAGACCTGGCAGTACTCAGGGGTTACTCCTGGGCCTGAGCTCAGGAATTACTCCTGGCAGTGCTTGGGGGACCATATGGGATGCCAGGGATCAAACCTAGGTCAGCTGCATGCTCTACCACTGTACTACGGCTCTTTTTTTTTCAAATTTAACTTGCTTCATTTTGGGGCCACACCCAACCATGTTCAAGGGTAACTCCTGACTCTGCACTCAGGAATCACTCCTGGCAGTGCTTGTGGCACCATATGTGATACTGGGGATCAAACCCAGGTCGGCTGCATGCAAGTCAAATGTTCTTCCTACTGTCCAATCACTTTTGCCACTCTTTTTATTTTATTTTATTTATTTATTTATTTATTTTTTGCTTTTTGGGTCACACCTGGCTCTGCACAGGGGTCACTCCTGGATCTGCACTCAGGAGTCATCCCTGGCGGCGCTCAGGGGACCATATGGGACACTGGGAATCGAACCCGGGTCGGCCGCGTGCAAGGCAAACGCCCCACCCGCTGTGCTATCACTCCAGCCCCCATTGCCACTCTTTTTAAATTTATTTTTGATTTTATTTTTTTCTTTTTGGGTCACACCCAGCGATGCTCAGGGGTTACTCTTGGCTCTGCACTCAGGAATGCAGAGCCTGGCCATGCTCGGTTGACCATATGTGATGCCGAGGATCGAAACCAGGTCAGCTGAGTGCAAGGCAAATGCCCTACCTGCTGTACTCTCATTCTGGCCCTGGCTACTCTTTTTTTTTTATTATTGTATTTTCTGCGTGTAGAGTTCTGCTGACCATGTTTGTAGCATCACCTTTGCACTTGGCATCTTTGCTGAATTCTTGGGTTGATTCTAATCACACTTTGACTCTGGTGGTGGTTCTGAGCCATTGAGTTCATTATCTTTTCCTTCTACCTTGACTTTCTTTGCTTTCCTCTTTCTTATCAAACACCATTGGTCTGGATCACTAATGCAGTGTTAAACTGGAACGGGGATAGTGAGTGTCCTTATTTGATTCCATATTCTAAGTGAAATGTCTGCATTTTTTTCCAAGATGTATAATATTTGCTGTAGCTATTTGGTAGCAGCCCCTGGCACATTATAAAGCATTTACTAAGAAGAGATGAAGCTCAGAAAGAGAGAGGTTTCGGGGTCAGAGAGAGAGAGTGCACAGTGGGTAGTGCATTTGCCTTGCATGCAGCCAACCTGGGTTCAGTACCCAGATCCTGTATGTCCTGTGAGCACTACCAGGAGTTATCCCTGAGTGGAGAGGCAGGAGTAACCCCTGAGCACCACCAGGTGTGCCCCCAAAACAAAACAAAAGGAAAACACAAAACCAGGGGCTGAATTTACAATAAGACCCACTTCGTCCAACTAACAGACGGGTAATGCCCTTCTCCCCAACTCTTTCCTCCTCAGCCGGGTCCCCCTCTGGACTCAACCTTCCAGCAGAGCTTGGAAACGGACGTAAGTTCTCCCCAATCCAGGTCCTGCTAAGTTCCAGAAATGAGAAGGGAATATGTAAGAGGGAGGGGCGGGGTGCAGCAACAGGGGCAAGGTGGGGCATCCATTACCCCCTTCTTCTTCCTGCAGACTCTCTTGACCAAGTTGTGTGGGCAGGACCGGCTGCTGAAGGGGCTGCAGGAGGAGATGGCCCAGAGGCTGGAGGAGAAGGTCCAGGGCCTGGAGGGGTGGGACGCTGGCCTTTGCACCTGGTCTGAGCCTCTCATGGTGCCCAGCATGCCCTGGTCTCCCCCTGGCATCACCAACAGGGGGAGATTTTTATAATCTTAGCATATAATCATTTTGTGGGGGCTGAAATAATAGTACAGTGGGTTGGGTGCTTGCCTTATATGCGGCTGACCCCAGTTCAATCCCTGACATCCCATGTGGTCCCCTGAGCACCACCAGGAGTGATTCCTGAGTGCAGAGCCAGGAGTAAGTCCTGAGCATCGCTGGGTGTGGTCACACACGAAAATCTAATGACCTTTTGTCTGGGTACAGGAGCAACTAGAGGCTGCCCTGGGGCTGACTCGCCAGCAGCTGAGCCAGACCTCCAAAGAGGCGCAGGTCCCAGGGAGGGCCTGGGGGCGCCAGCGCCTCCTGCAGGACCGACTGGTCAGTGTGCGGGCCACTCTGTGTCACCTTACCCAGGTGAGTGTCCAGGAAGAGGCCCAATGGGATGAGGGTAGGACTGTGGGGATGTTGATTGACAGGGAATCATGTCCCAAGGGATCATAGGAAGATAGTTCTTGAGAATTTTCCCTGCCCCAAATTTTCAACCCATGATCTTTTTTCTTTTTCTTTTTGGGTCACACTTGGCGGTGCTCAGGGGTTATTCCTGGCTCTGCACTCAGGAATTACTCCTGGCAGTGCTGGGGGCGGGGAGGACCAAATGGGATGCTGGGGATCGAACCCGGCTCGGCCACATGCAAGGCAAATGCCCTACCCACTGTACTATCACTCCAGCCCCACAACCCATGATCTTGAGGGGTTGTGAGGAGCTAGCAGAGAATTCAGTGTAGTGGCAGAATATGGTTTAGTTGTCCAAGAGCAGGCATTTGATATAGGGGATTCCTGACCTTGAATCTTAGCTCCTGCTCTGAAAGCTGTATGACCCAAGAGAAGTTGCTTTACACCTCTGGGACACAGATGACCGTGTTATAAACTTGGGTTGATAGAAGTGGCATTTACTGAGCTGGATAAATAGTACAGCTGATAGAACACTTCATTTGCACACAGCCAACCTGGGTTCAATCCTTGGCATCCCATTGAGTCCCCCCAGCACTGCCAGGAGTGATTCCTGAGTGCAGAGCCAGGAGAAACCCCTGAACATCACTGAGTGTGACCCCCAAATCAAAAAATATATATGTAATTCTTTAGAGGGACTAGAGATAATACAGTGAAAAGGGCTCTTGCCTTGCACATAACCAACCTGGATTCAATCCCTGGCATCACATACGGTCCCCAAATTCCATCAGGAGTGATCCCTGAGCACAGAACCAGGAGTAAGCTCTAATAACCACCAGGTATGACCCCTCACACACAGAAAAAGATCTTTTAGAGGGCCAGAGAGACAGCACAGTGAGTAAGGCACTTGCTTTGCACACGGCCAACCCTGGTTCAACCTCCAGCATCTCATATAATCCCCTGAGCCTTGCCAGAAGTGATCCCTGACCAAAGTCAGGAGAAATCCCTGAGCACTCCTGTGACTGTCACTGTCACTCTCATCCTGTTGCTCATCGATTTGCTCGAGCGGGCACCAGTAACGCATTGTGAGACTTGTTACTGTTTAGCACAGTGGGTAGGGCATTTGCCTTGCACGCGGCTGACCCGGGTTCGATTCCTCTGCCCCTCTTGGAGAACCTAGCAAGCTACCTAGAGTATCTTGCCTGTGAGGCAGAGCCTGGCAAGCTATCCGTGGCATATTCAATATGCCAAAAACAGTAATAACAAGCCACCACCTCCTACCCCAAGAAAAAATAATCTTAAAATACATAGTTTTGCCTAGGTGAATTGAGAGATTATTTATCTCTATTAGCACTTCACATTCAAATAGAAGCTTCCAGATATACTTTGGTTTCCCAGGAGTCTGAGCAAAAAAGTCCTTGGGAATTGACCCTGACAACCTTCCTTGTGTTTAGCCAGAAAAGACAGGGTGGGGGAAGGGGTAGGGGACGTGTGTGCTGACCTGGATCTTCCCTTTTCCGGCACCCAGGAGCGAGAGCGAGTGTGGGATGTGTACAGCGGCCTCGAGCAGGAGCTGGGAGCCTTGAGGGAGACCCTGGAGTATCTCCTGCACCTCGGGGCCCCACAGGTATGTTAAGGTCCAAGCCCTAAACCCTTCCCCTTCCTCCCTCCCCAAACATTCTCCTGGAATTCTCCCCATTCCCCCTTTTGGCATGTGTACCCCTTTTCTGTTGGTTTTGGGCCACACCCAGCAGTGCTCAGGGGTTACTCCAGACTCTGCAATCTGGAATCATCATTTCTGGCTATGCTTGGGGGGATCATGTGGGATGCTGGGGATTGAATCTGATCAGCCACATGCCAGGAAAACACTCTATCCACGGTACTGTTGTGCTAGCTCCTTAAGAAACGCCCACTTACTTATTTTTTATTTATTGCTTTTTGGGTCACACCCGGCGATGCACAGGGGTTACTCCTGGCTTTGCACTCAGGAATTTCTCTTGGCGGTACTCAGGGGACCATATGGGATTCTGAGAATTGAACCCAGATCGGCCACGTGCAAGGCAGACACCTTCCCCACTGTGCTAATTACTCCAGCCTCTTATTTTTTATTTTTTGACTTTTGGGGTACTCCTGGCTCTGCACTCAGAAATTATTCCTGGTGGTGCTCGGGGGACCATATGGGATGCCGCCCAGGACCAAACCTGGATGAGCAAGGGAAAGACCCTACCCACTGGACTATCACTCAAAGAACCCAGAGAACCTCCTCCTTTTTTTCCCAGCTCCCCTTGCTGTTTGGCTCTTCCATTCAAAAACACTTATTTGGGTTTGACCCGGAAAACAAACAGACAAAAAGAATACCAACTTCCTTCTTTTGATAAAGGCTCTAACACAAACAGTAATGTAATTGTAGGTGGGATGTGGAAAACCTTTCTCCTGAGGTCAGGAATTGCAACGGGCTGGAGCCGGGAGATGATTCAGAGCTGGAGCAGAGGCTTGGCAGGCCAGAGTTTCAGGCTTAATCTCTAGCACCCGTGGTCCCACAGCAGCGCCCGGTGTGGCCCCCAACCAGACAAACAAAAAAAGAAGCCGTTGTTGGGACTGTCGTGATTGTACAGAGGGAGGGCATTTGCCTTGTATGCAGCCAAGCCAGATTTGATCCCCAGCACCCTGTATGGTCCTCTGAACAAGACCAGGAGTGATTCCTGAGTGCAGAGCCAGGAGAAATCCCTGAGCATTGTGGAGTGTGACCCAAAAAAGCAAAAACAGGTGCTGCAGTGATAGCACAGTGGGTAGGGCGTTTACCTTTCACCGGCCAACCCGGGTTCGATTCCCAGCATCCCATATGGTCCCTTGAGCACCACCAGGAGTAATTCCTGAGTGTATGAGCCAGGAGTAACCTCTGTGCATCACTGGGTGTGACCCAAAAAACATAAAACAAAACAAAACAAAACAAAAAGGCAAAAACAAATAAACAAACAAAAAGAAACCAGTATCTGCTCTGAGCAGTTGTAATCTACTTTGTAGCTGGGCTCAAGCCAGAGTCTGAGGCCTGAAGTGTTCCGTGTGTGTAAGCACTGGCAGAAGAAGTGAAGTGGTTTTTATTTAAGTGGCTTTTATTTAAGCAGGCATGACTGGTGATTGTGCTTGTGGAGAAAATCCAATCACCAGATAAACGTTTGAGAGTAAGCTAGTTCAGCAAGGTCACCAATACAGAGATCGTTGTCTTCCTGCATACTAGTGCAAACCCAAACCTGGAAAATAAATATAAATAAGCAGTAGTGCATATAATGTACATAAATATGCACTGTAGCTCTGTCGTCCCCATCCCCGTTGTTCATGATTTGCTCGAGCAGGCACCAGTAACATCTCTGTTGTGAGACTTGTTACTGTTTTTTGCATGTCGAATATGCCACGGGGAGCTTGCCAGGCCGGTCCGAGTGCAATGGTGTTTACAATTAGTTGATCACAGCCAGTCACAGTACAAAAATATACAGGAAGAAATTCATTGAAAGATACCCAAGATAGTGACTTATTTTGTTTATTTTGGTGGGCTAACTCCTGGTCTGCTCTCTGGGATCACTCCTGGAGGGGCTTGGGGATTTGTATGTGGTGTCAAGAACCAATCCGGGACAGCTGTATGTAAGGCAGTAGCACCCACTGAACTATTGCTCTGGCCCCAAGGTATTTATTCTGAAAGCAAACATCACAGAAAACAATTACAAAAGGCCTGAGCCAAAGAAAAGCATACCTTGTAGGCTAAAAAGATCAGATAGTGGGAAGGCACCTGCTCTGTCATAGCCAGCCCTGGTTCATACCAGGCACCACATAAGGTACCCCACGCCCTGCCAGAAGTGATCCTTGAGTACAGAGCAGGAATAAGCCTTGAGCAGGTGTGGCCCAAATTTTTGGTTCCCTAAAAAACAGCAATAAAGTATACCAAGTGTAAGACAGGGAACATCCAATTTTGTAAGTTTCTCTTCCCATATTGGTTTTAGGGGGCTGGAGCGATGGTACAGCAGGTAGGGCTTTTGCCTTGCACGTGGCAGACCAGGGTTCAATCCCTCACATCCCCCCAAGCACCGCCAGGAGTAATTCCTGAGTGCAGAGTCAGGGGTAACCCCTGAGCATCGCTGGGTGTGACCAAAAAGAAAAAAAAAATCCCCATATTGGCTTTAGCCTGAAAAGGGGGACCTGAAATCCAGAAAGTTTGTTTTACACTTTTATTTTATGTTTGGATTCTGAGGCCACAGCAGTGGTGCTCAGGAGTTACTCCTGGCTCAGTGCTCACGAGTGCTCAGGGACTAAACTAGCTGGGCTCACTCACTGCACGTGAAGACAGCGCCTGCCCTCCTGCGCAAGAGCCCCTGATCCCCTGTACCTGGCCAAGCTAAATAATACCATGGAGCACCGCAGAAAAACAGCATTTATGACCAGTGGTGGCGGCAGTGGGATTTGCTCTTGGAATCTGATATTCACAAATACTGACTCCACATCCCACACAAGTATTGCCCAGCTGGTTGCAAGCCTTCCGCTTACATTCCCCAATTTTAGTTGGTGAGGGTGGGGGTTGGGGTCTTTGGGCCATGCCTGCTGGTGCTGACTCCTGGCCCTGCATGCAGAGATCACTCCTGTGGATGCTCAGGGGACCATATGGGGGTGCCAGGGAATGAACCCCCGGTTAGTCACGCACAAGGCAAGCACCTTAACCCTACCAGCCCTAGCCACGCCCTCATCCTTCCTCTGGGGACACAAATGTTTTCCCTCCCGCCAGGACAGAGCATCTGCTCAGCAGCAGCTGTGGATGGTAGAAGATACGCTGGCAGGGCTCAGGGGAGCCCAGAAACCACCCCCCAACGCGGAGCCTGACTCCCCGCCCTTGACTCTCCCAGGAGAAGAGAGCTCAGAGAAAGAGGTGAAACCTACTGTCTTCCCAGCCTCCAGCCGCATTTGCTCCTGGCCCACTCATAGCCCTGTGCCCCTCTGTCCCTTGGTAGCAACCCACTCCTGCACAACCCCCTCACACACACTCCTCTGGTGGTGGCTCCCGTGGTCTCAGCTAAGCACTGGGGGAACCTGAAACCAACCTGAAATTGACAAATGAATCTCAGGGTGCATTTCCAGTTCCCCCCTCCTCAATCAGGCCTGCTAATCTTTTACCTTTCATTAGTGCTCTCTCAGCCTTCAAGTCAGAGGTCTGTAAAAAGAAGTCAACACTGTGTTCAGTGCTCAGGCCCTCAGTGCTCAGGTCCTCAGGGGGCAAGAGCCTATTATTTCAGATCACATGTCCCGGAGGTCCCAACTTAGCCGTACTCGTGGCATTAATCACTGACATTCTCTCTCTCATTTTTGACTTTTTAAAAGGCCTTTTATTTACTTATTTTCGGGACTTGGGGAGGGCACACTTGGAAATGCTCAGGGGCTACTCCTGTCTCAGAAATTACTCCTGTCAATGTTTGGGCAAGACCCAGGATCGAGACTGGGCTAGCCAGGTGCAAGGCAAATCCCCTCCCTGATGTACTAGCTCTCCAGCCCCTCACTGACATTATCTGAACCTCAGTTTCCCCATGTGATAAAATAGGAATAATGATAGCTGCCTCAGAGGCTTGATTTCTTTTTTTTTTTTTTTTTTTGCTTTTGGGTCACACCCGGCGATGCACAGGGGTCACTCCTGGCTCTGCACTCAGGAATTACCCCTGGCTGAGCTCAGGAGACCATATGGGATGCTGGGACTCGAACCCGGGTCGGCCGCATGCAAGGCAAACGCCCTACCCGCTGTGCTATCGCTCCAGCCCCAGAGGCTTGATTTCTTAAGATAAATCTGGCCCAGTGGTTGGCGCAGTGTCTGAAAGAGAATCATTAAACAGCCTAGCACTTGTGTAGGAGGGGCTCAGTGGTGAAGCAGATAGAGATCTGGCATATTGCAAGACCTTGAGTCTGATCCCAGGCACCACCTGGCACCCAGCACCATCAGGTGTGGATTCTGTTAAAAAACAGAGGCTGGGGGGCCGGAGCGATAGCACAGCGGGTAGGGCATTTGCCTTGCACGCGGCCGACCCGGGTTCGATCCCCGGCATCCCATATGGTCCCCCAAGCACTGCCAGGAGCAATTCCTGAGTGCAAAGCCAGGAGTAACCCCAGAGCATCGCTGGGTGTGACCCAAAAAGCAAAAAAAAAAAAAAAAAAAAAAAACAGAGGCTGGATGGGGTTGGAACGATAGCACAGCGGGCAGGGCATTTGCCTTGCATGCAGCCGACCCAGGTTCGATTCCCAGCATCCCATGTGGTCCCCTGAGCACTGCCAGGAGTGATTCTTGAGTGTAGAGCCAGGAGTAACCCCTGAGCTTTGCCAGGTGTGACCAACAAAACAAAACACACACACACACACACACACACACACACAAAACAGGAGCGGGAGAGATAATACAGCAGGCAGAGCATTTACCTTAACGGGTTTGATCCCCAGCATCCCATATGATCCCCCAAGCATTGCCAAGAGTAATTCTTGATCACAGAACCAAGAGTAACCAATGAGTTTCACCGGGTGTGCTGCCTCAAAAAATAGAAAGAAAGAAAAAAAAAACAGCTCAGGGCATAGGAGATAACTCACCAGGCTTGCTTTGCAAGAGACCTGGGTCCAATTCCTGGCATCAGTGATTCTCCAAACCCTGCCAGGAATAACCCCTGAGCATACAGATAGGAGTAAGCCCTGAGCACCACTGGGTGTGACCCCAAACCAAAATAATTAAATTTAAAAAGAGAGAGTACACGATGAGATTGACAGAGTGGAGGCGTCCGTGAGAGGGACCTGCTGAGCACTGTCTCTGGGAGTCTTCGGGTCTCTGGGCTGCTTCGGGGGACAGTTCGGGGGACACTCCTTCTGGGAGGTGGGTGCACAGACCTATCCCCAGTTCTGGAAACTGAGTGGCAGGGCTGAGTGCCAGTGGGGCGTCTAGAATCTTCTGAGTGCCACTCAGGGTGTGGGCAGGGCCGGACTGAGCCAGGCAGGCATCTTGGGTCTGGGAGTGAAGTGAAATACCTGCTGAGGGTGTCTTCTGTTTTGACCCCTTCAACTCTCCTGATTTCCTGTTCCCAGCCCCTCCAGAGCCTGTCTGAGTCCTTGGAACTGAGCTCCCCCCAGACTCCCGAGTCTGACTGGGGGCAGTCCCCGGGGGTAGACCGAGACCCAGGTAGCCCTCGGTCCTCAGGTGAGTGTCCAGAGTCGGGAGGGACGGGGCTGGAGCGATAATCGCACAGTGGGTAGGGCGTTTGCTTGCACGCTGCCAACCCGGGTTCGATTCCCAGCATCACCCGACATGGTCCCCCGAGCACCGCCAGGAGTAATTCCTGAGTGTATGAGCCAGGAGTAACCCCTGTGCATCGCCGGGTATGACCCAAAAAAGCAAATAAATAATAATAAAAAAAACAACCAGAGTGGGGAAGGACTTACATGGCGGTCCCCAGCCTCACCAAGTCCGACTTTGCTCTTCCAGGTAATGGGGCTCCAGGGGTCCCCCCAGCTGCCAGCCCAGAGGGCCACCACCCCCCGTCCCCACAGGCAGGAGGCAAGGTAGGCAGCCCACCTATCCTGACATGAGACCACACCTCTCCCTGACTCCAGGGGAAACAGCTGGAGGTGGGGAGTCTTGAAGCCCCCCCACATGTGAGATCCATGAGGTTGGTCCCTACTGGTCAAAGATGTGAGCTGTGGGCTAAACGCGCAAAGCTCTATGCTCCCCCTTTCTCCTGCGTGTACCCTGAGTGGTGGAAAACGGTATCTGAACCGGGTACCCACTGGAACCCCAGCACTGCCGGACATGACTCCCCGGGGCCTGCTGGGTGTGGCCCCAAACCTACAAAACAAAGCAGACGATAACACTTGGGGGCCCGCTTTTCTCTGAAGGCCCAGAGACAGCCTCATGACAGTCTCTGGGATAGAGGAAATCTCAGCCCCCGGCCCTCAGGCGTCAGTGGGGAGTGGGGCGCAGGAGGGGTTCAGCTGTGATGAGAGACTCTGGGGGTGGGGGGTATTTTGTGGACCACTGCTTCTTCTCAAAGCTTCTTCCCTCAGCCGTGTCCCCTCCCCTCTAAGTCACATTAGAACATCTTGGTCACTGATAAACAGGACAGGTCAGCCAAGAACTCGTGACCCAGGGTGGGGAGTGTCATCTTTGGTACTCAGGAGACCTGGGGTTCCTCTAAGTGACTGTTCTGGGCAGATAGCAGTGCCAGGGATTGCCCGAGCCAGGCCCGGGGTGCTCGGGTCAAAGAGGGGTCAACTAACATGCAAGGCCAGAGCCTTCCTTGCTGTATCATTTTGTCATTTTGTCCCTGGGGCACTTTCTCCCTGTGTCACCATGTCCTCGCCCTCACGGCTGGAATCTTCTCCAGTGCTGTCGTCTCTAAGTTTCTTTATCTGCCCACATTTGTGGGTGGGCGGTGGGAGGTTCGCCTGTAACGAATCCAGGGGACCCAATTGCCTTTGTGCTTTGTCCTGTTCTTGCTGGCACCATTTCCGGCTGCCTGAGGAGGACTCAGGGGATAGAAGGTCCTTCAGCTGTCACCCATAGGTCACCTGCCTCCCCTGTATATTTGCTCTTTTTAATTTTTTTTTTTTTGTTTGGGGACCACCCAGCAATGCTCAGGAGTCACTGCAGGCTCTACACACAGGGATCACTCCTGGTGGTGCTTGGGAACCATATGGGATACCAGGATCAAAGCCAGGTTGGCCGCATGCAAGGCAAGTGGCCTCCCCGCTTTGTTTAGGGTCATCCTCTTCTCAGTCTGGGAAGTCTTGGCTGTCTGTGACTTCCCTAAAATGTCTCTGTCCTAATGGTCCCCCAGCACAGCCAGGAGTGATCCCAGAGCTCAGAGCCAGGAGTAGCCCCTAAGCAACGCTGGGTGTGGTCCAAAAACAAAACAAAAAGGCCAGAGCGATAGTACAGCAGGTTGGCACTTGCCTTGCACGCAACCGACCAGGGTTCCATCTCTGGCATCCCATATAGTCCCCCAAGCACTGCCAGGAGTAATTTTCTGAGTGCAGAGCCAGGAGTAACCCCTGACCATCACTGGGTGTGATCCAAAAAAAAAAAAAAAACCCTAAAAAGAAAAATCCGAAAATCCTAAAAGTCTCCAAAAAGTCCCCAGCCTGGGCCTGAACCTTAGCACAGGGAGTAAAGCACTAGTCCTGCTTTACATGTGGCATCTGCCACAAACCTGTTTTTGATTTCTGTTTGTTTGTTTTGGGGCCACACCCGGCTGTACTCAGGGCTGTCCCTTTGCCCCTTGCCCAGGGATCACCCCTATCAGGGCTCTGGATGCCATATGGGGTGCTGGGGATCGAACCCACATCAGTCATGTGCAGGACAAACACCTTTCCCACCGTATTATTGCTCCAGCCTCATCTGCCACAACTCCAGTTCCAAAACCTGGCACGGCCAGGGGTCGATCCTGAGCACAAAGCCAGTAATAGGGGGCTAGAGCAATAGCACAGCGGGGAGGGCGTTTGCCTTGCACGCGGCTGACCCTGGTTCCATTCTCAGCATCTCACATGGTCCCCCAGCACCGCCGGGGGTAATTCCTGAGTGCAGAGCCAGGAGCAATTCCTGTGCATCGCCGGGTGTGATCCAAAAAGCAAAAAAAAAAAAAAAAAAAAGGCCAGGAATAGCACCTTGAGCACTGTTGGGTGTGGTCCAAAAACCAAAACAACAAAAAAGATTTTTACAAGTTTGCACAATAAGGCCACAGGGAAAGTGGACAAAACATGGCAGGTGCTGGCTCTGCCTCGCCAGGCAACTGCCAACTGCCTCTTACCTGTGGCCATAGTTTAGAGCTGGGTCTGGTGTCCTTCAGTCTTTTTTTTTTTTTCTTTTTTGGTCACACCTGGCAATGTACAGGGATCACTCCTGGCTCATGCACTCAGGAATTACTCCTGGTGGTGCTCAAGGGACCCTATGGGATGCTGGGATTCAAACCCGGGTTGGCGCGTGCAAGGCAAATACCCTACCAGCTGTGCTATTGCTCCAGCCCCTGTCCTTCAGTCTTGACACCTTTCTGTCTCTTTGCTGTTGGAATCATTTTCCTAGGAGCCCAGTGTGGCTACAGAGCTGTTTTCTCTCCCGGATCAGTAATAGTTTTCAGAACTTACTTATTATCAGGGGCCGGAGCCATAGTACAGCGGGGAGAGTGTTTGCCTTGCCCACAGCTCTCCTGGGTTCCATCCAGGCATCCCATCTGGTCCCCCAGGCACTGCCAGGAGTGACTCCTGAGCATAGAGCCAGGAGTCGGCCCTGAGAAACCCTGGGTGTGACCCAAACATCTAAAAAAAAAAAAGAAAAGAAAAGAACTTTCTTATCATCAGATCAGAATTGAGAGGCGTGGCCTCTGATGACAGATTTCAGATGATTTGCTTCCTCAGCCTGACCTAACTCACCTGACAGTGGTCTCAGCAGGTTCCTAACCTGTCTCACGACCAAAAACCACTCAGGACTTCCTGTCCTCCCTCCCCATGCAGCCTCCCCCTCCAGACCTTTGCTTTGTTTTTGTTTTTCAGTCACACCCAGCAGTGGTCACGGCTTACTCCTGACTGCTCAGGGATCACTCCTGGCAGTGATTAGGGCCCCTCACCGGTGCCACATTCAAGGCACAGCGCTTTACTCCTGTGTCTCTACAGCTCTAGAGTTTCTGGTCAGTTATAGTCTGTCACTGCCCCTTGTAAACTTCCCCAGTAGGGGCCAGAGAGATTGTACGGGAGGACTAGTGGGGAACTGCATGGTCCTTGATCACCACCAGGGGTCACTGCTGAGCACAGAACCAAAAGTAGCCCAATACTCCAAATCCAACACCCCCCTTCCCCCCCTGGCCCTCCTCCCCCCTCCCCCCACCCTCCCCCCCGCAAAGATAAAAATGGTAACAAACATTTTAACCCTTCTGCTTGACTTACACACAAAGTGTGTTCCGATGTGGCCTTTTTCATGGAGCTGCAGTTTGCTGGCCTCACCACCCTATCCCTGAAGTCATTTTACTTTTTCTTTTTCAATTTTGTTTTGTTTTGTTTAGGGGGGGTCACACCTGACAGTGCTCAGGGCTTACTCCAGGACCCCCTGGGCCTCCAATGCCATTTTTTTAGGGAGTCTTAGGGGGATGTGAGCCCTGGTCAGCTCTGGGTGTCCAAAAGCTCTGAGCTGGGTGGGGAACCCCCTTGTGACTGGTTCAGGGATCCGGTTCTGCTCCCCCAGCGCCCCCTGGGCCGGCCCCGCATGAGCGCTCAGGAGCAGCTGGAGAGAATGCGCAGGAATCAGGAGCGGGGCAGGTCGCTTCCAGCCTCACCGGGACTCCTCACCCTGGAGAGGACGCGGTCCCCAGCCCTGCGCCAGCCAAATGGGGAACAAAGGGTAAGAACAGCAGAGCTCCGGGCAGGGGGGGATACGCCACAGCCCCCAGGTTGAGCCTCACTTTCTCTCTCTGACCAATGAGTGTACCCAAAACTAGCCTTCCAGCTTCACCCCAAATTATTCCTGCACTGCTGTCAGCCTCCCCTGGGGGTTGAGTGGGTTCCCTACCCCCCAGCGTGGGCCCTGCTGCCTTATAAACACAGCATTCTGCCTTTTTGGTTGTTCAAGGTTTCAAAGGAAGTTTAAAAGCCACCCGGGGAATGAGGAAGGAATTGCTTTTAGTCACGCTATTGCAGTTGCAATTGCAGATGGGAAAACCCTGCTTACACTTTTCATTTTTTTCCCAGGAAGTTAAACAGGCGTGAGGCGGGGGGATGGACGTGATGTGAAGGTTGGGCTTCCTTTATCAACTTGTTTATTTTGGTTTGGGGGCCACATCTAGTGGTGCTACTTCCCAGCTACTCCCCACCCCCGTGCTCAGGGTTCACTCCCAAGTGCTAGCAGACCCTCAGTATGAGGGTTCAATCTGGGCCTTGGACCTTTCTCTAATCCATAGGTCAGGATTATTTTATATTTTTTAGGCTTTTTGTGTCACACTCAGATATGCTCAGGGGTAACTCCTGGCTCTGCGCTAGGGAATTATCCCTGATGATGCTCAGGGCACCATATGGGATATGGGATGCCAGGGATCGAACCCAGGTCAGCTGCATGCAAGGCAAATGCCCTACCTGCTGTACTATCGCTCTGGCCTATCCATCAGTCAGGATTCTTCTCTGCCAGAGGAATGGCTAATCATTAACCTTTATTTCTGTGTCTTCGTGGTTTGGGGGCCACACCTCCAAGGTGTGAACCAAACAGTCCAGTGAATCATTTCTGAGACAAAAAGTATGAATTTTGGGTCAAGAGATATTAAGGGGGTAAAAGCCCTTGCCTTGCATGTGCCAATCCCAGTTCGATCCGTGGCACCACAGATGGTCTCCCAGTACTATCAGAGGTCTCCCCTGAACACACACCGGGAGTAGGCCTGAGAAAACTCTGGTCTGCGTCTGGGGGGCCCAATCTCCTCCAAAATGTGAATTTGGAGGGTCTTTTTTGTGTTGCCAGGGTAAATTATGGGGATCCACTGATAATCTTGCTTAGGTCCTATGAGGAAGAGGGGTTCTTTGCAATAAGCATTTCTCAGAAAACCAAAATATTGTACTTGGACAAGAGGATTGGGTAGAGCTTTTTTGGTGCTGGGGATCAAAACCCAGGGCCTCACACAGGTGAGGGGTGTGTTCTGCTATTGAGCCACATCCCTGATATATACTGGTCCTTGAGTACAACTAGGCGTAATTCCAGAGTGCAGAGCCAGGAGTAATCCCTGAGCATTGCTGGGTGTGACCTCAAAAAGCAAAATCTTTTCTTCTCTTCTTCTTCTCCTCCTCCTCCTCCTCCTCACCTCCCCCCTCCTCCTTCTCCTCCCCCTCCTTCTCCTCCTCCCTCTTCCCCTCCTCCCCCTCCTCCTCCTCCTTCTCCTCCTCCCCCTCTCCCTCTTCCTCCTCCCCTTCCTCCTTCTCCTCCCTCTCCCTCTCCTCCTCCTTCCCCTCCTCCCCCTCCTTCTCCTCCTCCCCCTCTCCCTCCTCCTCTTCCCCCTCCTCCTTCTCCTCCCTCCTCCCCCTCCTTCTCCTCCTCCCTCTTCCCCCCCTCTCCCTCCTCCTCCTCCCCCTCCTCCTTCTCCTCCCTCCTCCCCCTCCTTCTCCTCCTCCCTCTTCCCCTCCTCCCCCTCCTTCTCCTCCTCCTTCTCCTCCCCCTCTCCCTCCTCCTCCTCCCCCTCCTCCTTCTCCTCCCTCCTCCCCCTCCCCCTCCCTCTCCTCCTCCTTCCCCTCCTCCCCCTCCTTCTCCTCCTCCTTCTCCTCCTCCCCCTCTCCCTCCTCCTCTTCCCCCTCCTCCTTCTCCTCCCTCTCCCCCTCCCCCTCCTTCTCCTCCTCCTTCTCCTCCTCCTCCCCCTCTCCCTCCTCCTCCTCCCCCTCCTCCTTCTCCTCCCTCCCCCCTCCTCCTCCTCCCCTCCTTCTCCTTCTCCTCCCTCTCCTCCTTGTCCTCCTCCCCTCTTCCTCTTCCCTCCTTCTCCTCCCTCTCCTCCTCCTCCTCCTCCTCCTCCTCCCCTCCTCCTCCTCCTCTCTCCTTCTCCCTCCTTCTTCCTTATTACTGTGAGATATACAGCTACAAAGGTGTTCATGGTTGGTCAGGTTTCAGTCTTACAATGTTCCAACACCTATTCCTCCACATTCCTCTGGCGTGCACATTTCCTACCACAAGTGTTTCCTCCTGCCACCCCCTTCCCCTCTGGCAAATTCTTGACTTCCCAATTCCTTTGCAGCCCATCCCAGGACATTCAGGAGTTCAGAAATGGCTCAGAAGTTCAGGGTCCTGGAGCAGGTAAGGAACTGCAAGACTGGCGCAGTGCAGTAGTATTTACTTATTTACTTTTTAAAAATTATTTTTGGGGCCACACCCTGGCGATGCTCAGCGGTTACTGCAACCGGGGGTCACTCCTAGTGGTGCTCAGGTAACCGTAGAGGATACTAGAACCGCATGCCAGGCAAATGCCGACCTCAGCCCCACTAGCATCATCATCATTATCAGTTATTATTAAGTGTTTCCTGAGTGGTGAAGACCTAATCGCAGAACCTTAGAGATGCTTAAGTTCTGGCGTACGACCACTTGCAAACAGTGCATCTGCCCAATCTTCCCTTGGTCCAGAAGCAGAGAAGCCCACTAGCGATTCGAATATAAAGCCCATAATGCACCAGACATTTTTCATTTAAACATTTTATTTTACTTATTTATTTTTTTTGCTTTTTGGGTCACACCTGGCAATGCACAGGGGTTACTCCTGGCTCTGCACTCAGGAATTACTCCTGGCAGTGCACAGGGGATCATATGGGATGCTGGGAATCGAATCCGGGTTGGCCACGTGCAAGGCAAACGACTTAGACACTGTGCTATCGCTCCATCCCCCCTAAACATTTTATTTAAATATTAAACTTTTCATTTAAACAAGGCCACGCCTTGTTTAAAATCTTACTGGGGCACGTGTTAGGACTACAACTCCCAGAAGGCCACGAGGGGCATCGCTGCAACCTCCTCTTTTTTCTAGTTCTAAGAACTGCACCCCCTATTTGCCGACATCCGAAGGTCACCGTGAGAGGGTGCTTAGCCTCTCTCATGCCCTGGCCACGGAGGCGTCGCAGTGGCACCGAATGATGACAGGTGAGCAGGGGCTAGGAACCTTCCTCGGGATTCTGGGTTTTAGGGACGAGGGAGTCCTAGACCCTTTAGGAAATCCTTGTGGGCCTCCTTCCCTCCTTCCCTCCCCGCTCAGGAATTACTTCTGGCGATTCTCAGGAGACAATAGGGGATGCCGGAGATCGAGCCGGGATCTGCCTTGTGCAAGGCAAACGCCCTACCTTTGTACTGTCCCTCCAGACCCAGGAATCCTTTGAGGAGGAAAAAAATCCCGACCGGGATTTGGGGATTCTCGATCTCAGGCAGGATATCGGAGTCGAGGACTCCTGGATCCAGAGGAGGAGCAGATGGGCTGTTCGACTCTAAGAATAACGACCCGAGGTGCCAATTCCCTGGTCCCTAAGGGTGCGTCCTCGTTCACCCCAGGTGGAAATACGGACTCCCGAGGTGACCCTCTCCCACCTGCGCCGCCGCCGCCATCGGACCAAACAACCCAGGTGACGTCGCCCCCAAGATCACCTGCTGTGGCCAGTTCCCGCACTGGCTTCGCCCGTCGGGGGAGTGGGCGTGGCTCGGGCCCTGCTTCCTGGGAGCCCACGTGGGACTCGGTGTCCGCCCCCGCCGCGCGGACCCAGGGCGAGGGGGCGTGGCCTTTACGTGTCACTCTGCTACAGTCCAGCTTCTGAGCAGCCAATAGGAACCCGAGGCGTCCAGGGGGCGTGGTCTGGCGGTGCCCCTAGCTGGTTCGCCTCCCGCGCGGTACCAGGGGGGTCCCAACTCACAGCCCCTACTCACCTCCTGGAAGGGCCGGGTTTCTGTGACCAAAGCTTGCCTTGCCCTACGCGACAGGTCCAAATTTGGATTAAAACTGAACTTTTTAGCCCATCACTGTCTTTGTCTCTGGGATGATGACGGGAGAGTGGGTACTAGGAGGGCCAGCGCTGATTTTAGGATGACGTGCTTGGGGGCCCTCGGGAGGAAGGACGGGATCCCCAGGAGGAGGTGGCTGAGGGCCTGGATTCCTGGGTCTGAGGGAGGTGGCTTCTGGGGTCCTGGATCTGGATCCGATGGTTCCGATGGAGGAAGACTTAAGGATTCGAGGGGAGTGGGGCTGGGCCAAACTGGTAACGCCTCCTAGGCGGGCTTTCGGGGTCCAGCCCCTATTTGTGGCGCTCCATAAGGGGGGGCCCCTGTTTATGGTTACACGTTCCCGCGGATTCTGGAGGTGGCGGCGTTGGGGCAGTGGGCAACAAGGGCAGGCGGCTCGATGGCCACGGGCGCTGGGACGGGGGCGGTGGTGGGGAGGGGCTTGCCATCGGGGCCGGCATCAGGAGCTGCTTCGGTAGACGGGGACCCCGGGCGGGTGGGAACTCGGCCTCCGGGGACACGAGGCTCAGCGGACATAAGGAGGTGCGCTGCGGTCGCGGGGGGCCTCCCAGCTTCGGCGGGTGCCCCCCAGGGTCTTATTAAAGCTTCCTCAGGAGTGGTGTGGGAATGGCACACGGTGGGGGTTACCCTGAGCCACGGGCTGCGTCCTGGGCAGCCTCGGAGAACAGGCGTCAGTGTCTCTTGCCCTTTGTCTTGGGGGACCAGCATGAGACTTTGGGTCGCGAGGGGCAGGAGAGGACCTTGAGACCGTGCTCCAGGTGGCCACAAGAGGGCAGCGGAGCCCTCGTGAGAACCCGTAACCTCTCCCTGGAAAACGGAGCCTCGTGGTGACCTGGAGCAAGAACGGTGAGCGATGGCCCTTCAGACGCCCTGACCCTCCCCCCGTAGACCAGAGTCCAGACCCCAAACCCCCCCTTCCTCAGGCCTCCTCCTCTCCTCCCTCAGACTAACAGACCCTCCCTCCTCCCTCAGACCTCCTCCCCCTCCTCCCTCAGATCTCCTACTCTTCCTCACAGACCTTCTAACCCATTGTCCTCAGACCCTCTGCCCCTCCCTCAGACCTAGCAGCCCAGACCCCAGCCCATCTCTCCTGCAGAGTCCCCTGTGGGGCACTGGAGAAAAACTTCCCAGAACCATCTTTCTGCGTTATGATGTCACTCAGGAGGAAGACGTGAAGGTGAGGGAGCTTCTGTCTTGCTCTGTGGTGCTCCCCTCTGGTGCTCCCCTCTGTCTGCTCCAGATTTCTCATCCTCTTGATTTTTGCACACACTGTCCCCACCCTTCCCTCTTCTCTAGTGACACTGGTTCCCAAGGTGTCACTGAATCACTCTGCCAGACTTCCCTGGTTCTGCTGGCCCCTCTGGTACCCAGAACATTCTCTCCCCTTCTGGGATAGCGTAGAGGCGGGGGTTAGGGCCTGGCTTTGTGTGAGGCCCAGTTGCTTTGATCCCCAGCGCCACATGGCCCCCAAGTGTTGCTGGGCACAGCTGCCGGCCCCCAGCACCCCAGGCTGGGCCAGAACCACATCCTCAGGCTTTGCATGCAACCGCTGCCTCAGTTGGCCCGGCACTGCTGGGAGAAGCCCTGGGCACCACTTGGAATGAAAGGGGGCCAGGGCATACTCTTTGCTTGCCAAAGGCTGGGTTCTGTCCCTGGCTCTGATGACCCCCTGAACACTAGAGGAACCACCCTCAGGCACAGAGCCAGGAGTAACCCTGAGTGAGAACCAAACCCCAAATATTCATCAATAACAATCGGTTCCTGGCTGGAGCGATAGTACAGAGAGGAGGGTGCTTGCCTTGCATGTGGCCAGCCCTGGTTCAATTCTTGGCATCCCATGTCCCAAGCCCTGCCAGGAGTGATCCCTGAGCACAGAGCCAGGGGTCAGGACTGAGCACCTCTGGATGTGGCAAAAACAAAACAACAAAACCCAAAACATCAGTTCCTCAAAGTGGGTCCCTTTCATGAGCTACACCTTCCCATGCTGGGACCCTCCCTCGATTTAGTTTGTCTGCCCTGACCCCCTTTCGTGTCTGCCCCCTCCCCAGGCCCTGTACCTGTCACTCGAACCACCCCCCAGGCGTCCTCATTGCTCTTCCCTGCGCCCCTGCTCACCCCACTGCTGCTACCTCTTGTCTTCTCCTTGGGAGATGAGCCTCATTTTCAGGAGCTTTGACCCCTCCCAGCCTCAGGGGTTGTCTTTGTCCCCAGACCCTCCTTCTGGAGACTGTCCGCCCATTCAGCTACCTGGCCTGTGTGATCAATAATGCTGGCTGCCGTGAGTGGGCACCCCCTGCCCCGCTCCCCCCTCCTGTGGGGTGCCCCAATCCCTCCCCCACTCTTTATTTTTTAATTAATTTTTTTTTTTTTTGCTTTTTGGGTCACACCCGGCGATGTACAGGGGTTACTCCTGGCTCTGCACTCAGGAATTACCCTTGGCGGTGCTCAGGGGACCATATGGGATGCTGGGAATCGAACCCGGGTCAGCCGCGTGCAAGGCAAACGCCCTACCCGCTGTGCTATTGCTCCAGCCCCATAATTAATTTTTTTTTTGCTTTTTTGGGTCACACCCAGCAATACTCAGGGGTTACTTCTGGCTTTACACTCAGGAATTACTCCTGGCAGTGCTTGGGGGACCATATGGGATGCCGGGGATCGAACCCGGGTTGGCTGCGTGCAAGGCAAATGCCCTACCCACTGTGCTATCGCTCCAGCCCCATAATTAATATTTTTATTGAATCACCATGTGGAAAATTACAAAGCTTTCAGGCTTAAGTCTCAGTTTTACAATGCTCAAACAACCATCCCTTCACCAGTGCACATATTCCACCACCAAAAAAAACCCAGTATACCTCCCACCCCCTCAGCACCCACCCCCGCCTGTGTAACTGATAAATTTCACTTTACTTTCTCTTTACTTTGGTCACATTCAATATTTCAACAAAAAACTCACTATTATTGTTTGGAGTTTCCCCCCCTAGAATCAGACCTGAAGAGATATGAGGTCTGATAGCGATAGCGGCCGCGTGGTTTTGGATTTTTGTATTTTAGTAACTGAGTCCAGGGAAATTTCTGGCAGAAATTGGATCATTGCAAGCTCATACCTCTCATTAATGGTCCTTATAAGCTGGCGGTCGCCATGCCCTTTCCCCCCTCTCCTCTCCCCTGCCCCCAGCAAGGAAAAGGTGAGAGAAAAACCTTTCCCCTCCTGGGCAGACATGGGGCTTCGGCTTAGTTCACAGTCTAGAGACATTTCTGCAAGAAACTGCCGGTACCAAAAGTAGTTTAGCTGGCCTCTGGAATCATGTTTGTGCAGCTGCGGAGAGCCCTCCCCCACTCTTCAGGGGTTTGGGATACCTGTGGACTCTCTCAGGCTGAGATTCTGCCATGGGATCCCCACTGGAACCCCTTTATTTCTAATTTGCGGATGACCATCACCTGCACGGTTGTGACTCGAAAGAATGGGATGGCCAGCCATCAGCTTCTGCCTGTGGGTCTCGATGTGTTGATGGGAGCAGTAAGTTAGGGGGAGTGGGGGCAGGCGGGGGTTTCCCTTTGCCCCAAGCTATTCTCTCAGTGAGAACTGTCAGATCTGGTGCAGTGACTTGGAAGGGTTTTGCCAACGGTCTGACTCATTTTATAAAGTAAGGCTCAGAGAGGGAAAACGACTGGACTGGGGTCACACAGTACACAGCGAGGCTTGGTAGGAAAATGCCTCCTATGTCAGCTGGGAAACTTTGGGCAAGAGGCTCCCCTCTCTGGGCTGCATTTCTCTGCATTTCTTTTTCTTTTTTTTTTTTTTTGCTTTTTGGGTCACACCCAGCAATGCTCAGGGGTTACTCCTGGCTTTGCACTCAGGAATTACTCCTGGCAGTGCTTAGGGGACCATATGGGATGCCGGGGATCGAACCCTGGTCGGCCGCATGCAAGGCAAACGCCCTACCCGCTGTGCTATCGCTCCGGCCCCTGCATTTCTCATAATATAATAAATAAAGATTTATTAAATCTTCCTCTTGGGGCTGGAGAGATGGCTCGTGGCTCAGCCAGCTGGGGGAGGCCCAGGTCCAGCTGGCCAGACAGAGTCGGCCCAGCCCAAACACAGAGTTGGGCGCTGCCCCTGAGTGCCACCAGGTGAGGCTCAAAAACAGAAAGAGAGGGGCTGGAGCGATAGCACAGTGGGTAGGACGTTTGCCTTGCACGCTGCTGCTGACCCGGGTTTGATTCCCAGCATCCCATATGGTCCCCCGAGCACCGCTAGGAGTGATTCCTGAGTGCAGAGCCAGGAGTAACCCCTGAGCATCGCTGGTTGTGCTGAGCATCGCTGGGTTTTCTTACCCAAAAGGAGAAAAAAAAAAAAAACAGAAAGAGAAAAGAAAGGAAGAAACAGACATAATCACTTCTCCTTCTCCTTCTCTTCCTTCTTTCTTCTTCTTCTTCCAGTAGTGCTCAAGGATACTCAAGGCATCACTCCTGGCAAGTTTGGGGGACCGTATGGGGTGCCAGGAATCAAACCCAAGTCACTAGGTCAGTCATATGCAAGGCAAGCGCTCTACCATCATTATTAAGGACTGGAGCAATAGCACAGTGGGTAGGGTGTTTGCCTTGCACACGGCCGACCTGGATTCGATTCCTCCATCCCTCTCAGAGAGCCTGGCAAGCTACCGAGTATCCCGTCTGCACGGCAGAGCCTGGCAAGCTACCCGTGGCGTATTTGATGTGCCAAAAACAGTAACAAAGAATCTCACGATGGAGACGTTACTGGTGCCCACTCGAGCAAATCAATGAACAACAGAACAACATCAACAACATGAACATGAACAACATGAACGACAGTGCTACAGTGCTATTAATAGCTCTGTGCCCCCAGTCTGTTCGCTGCTAACCATCCCCTAGGCCTCCCCCATTTCCCTCCCCATTTCTTTTCTTTCATTTCCTTCCCTCCCTTCCTCTCTCCCTTTCTCCTTCTTTTCCTTCCTCCCTTCCTCCCTCCCTCCGTTCCTTCCTTTTGTTTTCTTTTATTTCATTTGTGGGTCATACTCAGTGATGCTCAGGGCTTCCTCCTAGCTCAGCACTCAGGGATCACCCCGGTGGTGCTCAGGGGACCATATGGGGTGCCGGGGATGGAACCCAACTCAGTCGCATGTTAGGCAAAGCCCTACCTGCTCAGGCCCACATCTGTTTCCCTTCTTTCTCCCACCCCACTGCAGACCCCCCTCCAGTGAGCCCCGAGGAAGCTTCTGCCCAGGGCAGCTGCTGGAGCTGAACCTGCTTGTTACTCTCCCGGGGACCAAGGTGAGGCTCGGCACAGAGGCCACCCACAGCAACCCTGTTTCCTCTGAGCACAGAGCGTTTCCTGGACTCGGGTTCTAATTCCAAAAGGTAGAAAAGAAACCAGTGTAAATCTCTCCATGGAGCAGAAGCTGCTGGTACAGTCCAGTTCCTGCTTCCAGAACTTTCCAAACTAGTGCGGCAAGGTAGTGGGGTTTATCAAGAATCGGGGGAAGGACTGAGCCAGGGGTCAGTAAGGGGGACAGCATTGCTCCCTCAGTCCCTTGGTCACCTCCTTTGAGAGCTGGGTGGGGGTTTATCTGGGATTGGGGGGGAACCTTGAAGGGGGTCCCTGTAGTGACCTCTGAGGACAGAGACCCTGGAAACTGTACTGGGGCCCCCAGGTTCTATCTTACCTCATCCTTGGCACAGCTCTGGACCTGGAGGCAGGGTGCCAGAGAGGGAGCTGCTCCTCAGGATTGGGCCCTTCGGGGGCGGGTAGGGCGTTTGCCTTGCACACGGCCAATCTGGGTTCGAATCCCGGCATCCCATGTGGTCCCCCGAGCACCGCCAGGAGTAATTCCTGAGTGCAGAGCCAGGAGTAACCCCTGTGCATCGCCGGGTGTGACCCAAAAAGAAAAAAAAAAAAAAGGATTGGGCCCTTGGCAACCCTGTACCTGGAATCTCCTCATAATTCTCTTCAGATTTTTCTTTCCTTTGTGGTATTTTTTATTTATTTTATTTTATTTGGTTTGGGGCCACACATGGCAGTGTTCAGGGTTACTCCCAGCTGTGTCCAGTGGTGCCAGGGGGGTCAAACCTGGGCTCCCACATGCACTCTGCCCTTTGACATATGTCTACCCCCACTCTGAACTCTCTTTTAGATTGTGTGCTCCTTTATTTGATTTGATTTTAATTTATTTGGCATTTGGGCCACATTAGGTAGTGTTCAGGGGTCACTCCCTGAGGGACTTGGGATTAAACCCAGGTCGCCACATGCAAGGCAAATGCCCTACCAGTTGTTTTATTGCTCCGATTCCATCTTTTATTTTATTTTTCTTTTTGGGTCAAAACACGGTGGTGCTCAGGACAAACTCCTGGTATTGCACATTATATGGGTGCTGGGATTGAACTCCGGCAGCCTGCATTTAAGGCCAGCACCTTCTCAGGTGTTCTGTCTCTCCAGCACCATGGTAACTATTTTAGATACATTCTGGGGGGGAGGGGAGGAGAGTTGGCAGAGTCATAGTACAGCGGAGAGAGTGTTTACCTTGGACGTGGCAAAACCAGGTTAGATCCTGAGCATCCCATATATTCCCAAGCACCACCAGGAGTGATTCCTGAGTGCAGGGCCAGCAGTAAGCCCCGAGTTGGGTGTGATCCAAAAACAAAGGCTAAACTTAGATGCATGGGGGTGATCACCAGAGGTAGAGGGACTCTTGTGGGCAGCAGCTGTCTGCAAAAGGGCAAACAAAGGGCAGGCATGCCCAGGGCCCAGGTCGGGACAGCGAGACACCCCAGGAGGAAGGAGGAGCTAGTGCAGTGAAGTGGAGAGGGCGGGCGGGGAGGGCAGGAAAGGCCAGAGGCGCCTGCTGGCCAGGGCTGCGGACGGTAGGGCTTTGTCTGACCTTGAGTGGGAGAGTGGCTGCCACGCCTGGCGCGAGCCTTCGGCTGGGGAGCGGCGCCCTCTAGCGGCGGCGGCAGGAACAGACAGTTAGGAAGAGGGCGGAGCTGGGCCCTGGGGGCGGGGGCGGGGGTGCTACCCCAGGGTCGCTGCGGAGGTTTGATTCGGGTGCCCATTTTGCAGGGAGAATCAAAGACATGGGCCCGGGGGGCGGGGGTGGAGAAATAAAACAAAAGCGTGAATATTTGGGATCGGTTTCTCCCTCTGCTCCCCACCACCTGATAGGGGAGGCATTGGTGCCAGGGGGCAGGTGAGGGCATCTGTGTGTTCCCGCCACGGGCGAGGCCTTCCCCGCTTGGCCGCTGGGAAGCTCAGAAAAAAGTTCACACGGAGTGAACATCATGTCACCAGTGGAGCCTGGAAGGTTCTGCCCCAGAGCCAGGTGCCATGTCCCCAGGGAGTGGGGTAATCCAGGGCCCAACTGGTCAACCCGGGCGCCTGTCCCCAGTGAGCTGGCCTTCAGACGCCTCCATAGCAGAAAATACGAAAGTACCAGAGCTCAGAAAGCTCTAGTGAGGAGCTGGAGAGATAGCACAGTGGGTAGGGTGTTTGCCTTGCTCGCAGCCAACCAGGGTTCGATCCCATGTGGTGCCCTGAGCACCAGCAGGAGTAATTCCTGAACACAGAGGCAGGAGTCAGTCCTGAGTATCGCCAACAGTGGCCCCTAAATCCAAAAATAAATAAGGTCTAAGCCATCTGCTCAACTCTGAAATTCTCCTAAACCACAATTCCAATTGCCCGAGGCCAAGAGATTGTCAAAGGACCTTCAGCTTTTTGTTTATTCATTTGTGTGTGTGGAGGAGGGGAGGGACGGGGAGTTGTGTTGGGCCACGTCAGGTGGTGTTCAGTGCTCAGGAATAACACCTACAGGTACACGTCAGGGTTGGCCACCTGCAAGGCAAGCCCTACCTGCTCAGGCCCACATCTGTTTCCCTTCTTTCTCCCACCCCACTGCAGACCCCCCTCCAGTGAGCCCCGAGGAAGCTTCTGCCCAGGGCAGAAGCTTAAAAGTGCCTTAATCCCTGTACCATCCTCCAGTCCGGGATTGCAGGTTAGATTCTCAGGGTTTTTTTTTTTTTTTTTTTTTTGCTTTTTGGGTAACACCCGGTGATACACAGGGCTTACTCCTGGCTCATGCACTCAGGAATCACTCCTGGCGGTGCTCAGGGGACCGTATGGATGCTGGGAATCGAACTCGGGTTGGCCTCGTGCAAAGCAAACACCCTACCCATTGTGCTATCGCTCCAGTCCCGTGACCCCACTTCTTGGTGTCAGTTCTTCATCTGTGAAGTGGGCTCCCTTTTCCATCTCAGTGAGCTGCCAGAGCCCAGGCCCTTAAGCCTACAGGCCTGGCCCTGGACCGAGGTGACGCCCATCGATCTGACAAGACCCAGCTGTTCAGACTGGCTTCTCGTGAACCTTGCCCTGTTCTGATTGGGTAAATGGAGCGTGGGGCACCAGAATGCAGGGAGGCTGGAGTAGAGCCCTGAGGGCTGAGAAGAGTAGGGCACAGGGTTCTTCCCCCATGTGGAAGAAAGTGTGCAAAGGTCCTGGGGTAGAAACCAGCCCAGAGAAGCATGGTTCCAGCTCCAGCAGTTGAAACAGTTTGATAAATTTATCTCTGTCCCTGTGGTTTCAAAGTTTTATTTGGCTTTTCAGTTTCTGGGTTTTTGGTTTATTTGTTTCATTCTGGGGGCCATACCCGGTGGTATGTTCAGGGCTGACTCCTGGCTCTGCTCTCAGGGATTGCTCCTGGTGAGACTCAGGATGCTAGCAATCATATGCAGGTTGGCCAAGTACAAGGCAAGTGCCCTCCCGGCTGTACGGTGCAGTGACAGCAGGTCTCTTGTCAGTCCCCAGGTTCAATACTTTCAAGAATGAAAATGAGGGCCTGGAGCGATAGCACAGTGGGTAGGGCGTTCGCCTTGCACATGGCCAACCCCGGTTCTATTCCTGGCATCCCATATGGTTCCCCCAGCACCTCCCGGAATAATTCCTGAGTGCAGAGCCAGGAGTAACCCCTGAGCATCGCTGGGTACAACCCAGAAAGAAAAAGAATGAAAATGATTAAATAATAAACATGCTCAGAGTTAGAAAATAGAAGAAAGGGGCTGGAGCAATAGCACAGCTGGTAGGGCTTTTGCCTTGCGCACAGCCGACCTGGGTTCGATTCCCAGCATCCCATATGGTCCCCTGAGCACCCTCAGGAGTAATTCCTGAGTGCAGAGCCAGGAGTAACCCCTGTGTGGCCCCCTCCCCCAAAAAACAGAAGAAAAAGAAACTCCCTAGCTGGGGAGAAACAGTATAGAATTAAGAGAAAGGCTCTCGTGTGCATGTGTGTGTGTGTTTAAGAGGAAAACTGGGTCTTCATGTTCTTGTTCAGGGACAAGCATGTGACAAGGAATGTGGGGACTTTATAATGTGGTCTGCCTCACTCAGGGCCTTCTTGGTTATCTCTCTGACCATTTGCCTAGGTGTTGCCCATGATCTCTTATGTCTGGGCAGAATTGATGGTCTTAGGAAATTGCTAATTCTCATTCTCAGGAAATAGCCCAGAAATTGGCAGGAATGTTTAAAATGTGGAATGGAGACAGTTAACATAAGGCAAGGGGAAACTGAGGCTTGCATCCCTTTTTTCATTGCCCCCCAGGAGAATTTGGGCTCTCGAGCTGGGGCAGAGCCCTCTGACTCTTTTCCTGTGGTTTTCAGAGCAGCCCCTGTGAAGTTTCTATTTGTTTGGTTTTTATTTTCTTTTTTTTGCTTTTTGGGTCACACCCGGCGATGCACAGGAGTTACTCCTGGCTCTGCACTCAGGAATTACCCCTGGTGGTGCTCAGGGGACCATATGGGATGCTGGGAATTGAACCCGGGTCAGGTGCATGCAAGGCAAATGCCCTACCTGCTGTGCTAACGCTCCAGCCCCATTGGTTTCTTTTGGTTTTGTTTTCTCTCTTTTTGGATCACACTTGGAGATGCTTAGAGATTACTCCTGGCTCTGCACTCAGGAATAACTCCTGGCAGGGCTCAAGGAACAATACTGGATTCCAGAGATTGAACCTGAGTCAGCTGCATGCTGACCTCCCCGCCGTACTACTGCTCTGGCCCCAAGTTCCTGCTTGTGACTGGAATAAACGAGTGGGGAGAACTGTGTAGATTCAGGGTCCGTGCACAGAGCGTCGTCGCAGAAGAGAGAGAGGTCCTGGGTTCCACACGTTTTAGATTCAGGAGCCCTTCAGGGTACCATGAAGGGGAGCTGGGGAGGCTCAGGGCTTGGTGACAGCCATGAAGAATTGGGGGCAAGCCAGGGGACCCCCTGCCACCCATAAGAGGGAGGCAGGCTTTATGGGGGAAACGGGTGAGTTCTGGGCTAAAACTGCAGGCTGGTGGCAGGTAGGGGCTCCAAAAGGGGGCTCTCCCGGCAGAGCTCAGCCTATAGGCAGCAGCTTGGGTCACCCCAACATTTGAGGAAGGTTGGCCAGGCAGGCCAGAGCAGGCCATTGCTGATGTCCAGAGCCAGAGTCCGGATCAGGTGTCCGCCAGGGGGGTGGGACCGGAGCCAATTGGAGCCCAGCGGGTCCTTGATGTAGGCCAGCCTGCCTCGGGGAGGTGCCGGGTGACCTTGTGGGGGCAGGGGGGATAAGGAATGCGGGGGAGGTCAGGAGGGGGTGGTAGTACTGATCACAGGCCTGCTGCCACCATGCTGAGGGGGGCCAGTGAGCTGTTTTCAGGCCTGGCACGCAGGGTCCGGGGCCGGGGTGGGGGTGGCCCGCAGTGGGATAGGGACAAGGAAAACAGTTCCCAGTGATAGAATTAAGGAGGGGGAAAAGTGTGGTCCAAGCAGTCCCAGGGCTACGGAGGGGTGGGGGGGTAGGGGGGGCTTCTCAGGCTGAGGGAAGGTAAAAGTGGGTAGGGGTTCCCCATGAAGGGGGTACAGCAGGAGAGCTGCAAGGTTGGAACCCCTCATCCTTTCCTTTCTTTTTCTTTTGGTTTTTTGGCCACATCCTGTGGTATTCAGCACTCCTGACTCCGCACTCAGGGATCCCTCCTGGTGGGGCTGGGGGACTGTACGGGGTTCTGGAGATCAAGCCTCCCGCTGTGCTCTCCCTGGCTCTCTCTTCCCGTGCCTGAGACAGGGATATGACCAGAACCCCAGTGGTGTCCCCGAGTCTGGGACACCCCCGAGCTCTCTGAGTATATTTCCTGCTTATGGTTTTTGGGGTTCACACCTGAAGGTGCTCTAGGGACTTCTTCTGGCTCTGTGCTTGGGGGAAGCTCCTGGTGATCTTGCCAGGGAAGGAACTGGGGGTCAGTCTGCGCTCAGACTACTGTGCTCCTATAGACCCCCCCACTTTACATTCGATCACAGGCTCCCTGGTCACAGACATTGGTGTTGTATTTTTTGGGGGGGCACTCCTGGGGTGCTCCAGGGATTATATGGGGTGCTAGGGATTGAACCCAAGCTGGCTGCATGCAAGGCAAGTGCCTTACACTCTGTACTATCTCTCTGACTTCAGTCTCCTCACTTGTGAAATGGGGCTGCATCCAGGACCACCATTCGGTCCCAGGAAGATGGAAGGAGCCAGTCAGGGCTGGGAGCAGTTGGGTCCTCTGGAAATTCATTAATTCTAAAGATATTTACTGAGCAGCGTCAGGTCACTGGACACTGATACAGAGTCGGAGGATTCCCAACCAATCCTTGGGAATTGATTTCTCTCTTTCACCCTATGAGGCAGTGCTCAGGGCTTACCCTGGCTCTGGGCTCGCGGATCACTCCTGGCAGGACTCAGGGGACCATATGGGATGCTGGAGATTGAGCCTGAGTCAGCCACATGCAAGGCAAGTGCCCTCACCGCTGTTCTATCGCTTGGGGCCCTGGTACCCAAAGTGATTTAGAAGCTGGGACATCTTAATGCCAGGCCCCTGGGGTTGGGACATTGGTCATGGGCAGTGTTTGCCTTTTTTTTTTCTTTTTGGGATGCACAGGGGTTACTCCTGGCTCTGCACTCAGAAATTACTCTTGGTGGTGCTCAAGGGACCATATGGGATGCTGGGATTTGAACCCGGGTCGGCCGCATGCAAGGCAAACGCCCTGCCCGCTGTGCTATTGCTCCAGCCTCCTGTTTGCCCATTTTGAGGAAGCAGAAAGAGCAGGGTGGGGATGGGTGCGGAGCTCGGGCCCTGTGGGGAGCGGGTTACTGCTCATTAATCTTCAAGTTGGGAACAGGCTTTGCTTGGGCAGCTCAGCGGCCCAAGGCCAGCACGGAGAGGAGAGAATTTGAGTTTACTCAAGGTCATGTGAAGCAAAAGAACAGAGAGACCCGGAAGAAGGAGTGAGGAAGGGGAGAGGGAACTGGGGGGAAGGTGAGTCAGGTAGACGCATGGAGAGCAGACTCGGGGTGCATTTCCCATGGGCCTTTTTCACCACAGCCCGACCTCAGCTCTCCTCCGGGCCTCCTCCCCTCCGTGCATAAAGGGCTGTCTCTCCTTCTAGGCGAAACCTGCAGCCATCTTTGAGTTAAGGCACTTGACCTATAGCCCCACAGGCCTGGCTTAAATGCCTGGTGGCTCCTGCAGGGGTCCCCCTGTACCATCAGGGTCACTCGTGAGCACAGAACCTAGTTTAACTCCTGAGCACCGCAGGGTGGGGTCCAGCCCTCAGCCCCCCACACAGTTGTCTTGAGTTCATGCCTTGTCTTTTTCTTTTTTCTAGGTTTGGTTTTGTTTGGGGGCTTATTCCTGGCTTCTCTGCTTAGGGATTATAGGCCGACAGGGCTTGGGGGACCAAAGGAGTAGGGGGGCTGGAGCTGGAGCGATAGCACAGTGGGTAGGGCATTTGCCTTCATGCGGCTGACCCGGGTTCGATTCCCAGCATCCCACACGGTCCCCCAGCACCACCAGGAGTAATTCCTGAGTGCAGAGCCAGGAGTTAACTCCTGTGCATTACAGGGTGTGACCCAAAATGCAAAAACAAACAAACAAAAAATAAGGGTAGGGTGAGGGGCAAGTGCCCTACCCACTGTACTATGGCCCCAGCCCTCCTGCACTGCCTTATTTTTTTGCTTTTTGGGTCACACCCGGCGATGCTCAGGGGTTACTCCTGGCTCTGCACTCAGGAATTACCCCTGGCAGTGCTCAGGGGACCATATGGGATGCTGGGAATCAAACTCGGTCAGCCGTGTGCAAGGCAAACGCCCTACCCGCTGTGCTATCGCTCCAGGCCATGCACTGCCTTATCTTGAGAGAGATAGATGAGTAAGGGAGGGGTAGGGAAAGCAGAAGAGCAAGACACTGTCAATGGTCCTGGGGTCCTAGCTTGCTCGCCCCCACCTGTGCAGGAGCCGGGGCAATATCTCAATATCCCCAGCCTGGTGGGGGGCCATCGGCCAGTTAACCCGTCCCCTATGTGGCCACCAAGGTAAAGCATCCTCAGTCCCTTACCCCACAACCAGCCAAGACCATAGTGGGAAGCAGGCCTCTGCCGCAGGGCACGGTAACCGTCATGACTGAAGCCTTGGCCTTGGATGAGAGTCAGTATGGCATCTGGGTGAACTGGTGAGCTCCCCAAGAAGGTCAGAATGGGTGGAGGGGCAGGAAGAAAGGAGCATGGCCTTCCTTGACTTTTTCCATCCCCCCTTCTCCTCCCCCCCTTCTCTAAGCCGCCCTCCCCCCAATCTCTCCAGGAAACATCCAGACGCCCCTGTCAGAAGGGCTGGTCACTGGATCCCACAACCCCAGGGTCACAGTCTCGTAAGGTACCCTAGCCCGGTGGTAACGGGGTTGCTTGCTCTGGGGGGCGGTGGTCACGCATGGGTACCCCTTAACCTGGCATCTGTGTCTCTAGCCTCTAGGTGGCATGGGCCAGCCTGCCCACGTGGGGGCCACTGCTGTATTACTGGCCACTGATGCCAACTTGTGCACGGAACTGAGATCTTTGTGCCAGGGCTGCAGAGCCAGGGCAGCCCCGCCCCTCTACCCAGCGCTTCCTGATTTCTCTTTTTTTTTGGGGGGCCCACACCCGGCGATGCACAGGGGTTACTCCTGGCTCTGCACTCAGGAATTACTCCTGGCGGTGCTCGGGGGATCCTATGGGATGCTGGGAATGGAACCCCGGTCGGCCTCGTGCAAGGCAAATACCCTACCCGCTGTGCTATCGCTCCAGCCCCAACTGATTTCTTACTTTTGTACTGGGGTCTCCCCCTGGTTTCTACCTGCACCTGTCGGGTGGGCCCCAAAGAGCGGTGCGGTGTGGATACATGCAGTGTGCCAGCGGAAGGCCGGCGCCCAGGCCCTCCTCCGGTCTTTTTGGAGCCCCGCTAGCCCCGCGGGACTACAGCTCCCCGAAGGCCTTGCGGCGGCGCCTGCGATTCCCTGGCCTGTCGCCTGGGGGCGGCGGGGCCCGGGCCCGCATGGTGGGTCTAGCCCGCGCCAAAGGAAAGGCCCGCAGGGAGTAAATTAATCGCTAATTAGGAAATAATGGAGCGCGAGGAGCAGTCTGGCCTCCAGTCCCTTCCCGGCCCTAGGGGAGAGGCAGAGTGTTCCGGGTCCCCGAGGCTCGGGGAGGGGGGGTGGCAGCCACCCAGAGTCCCGCGGGAGGAGGGAAGCCCGGGTCGAGCCTCCTGGGTCGTGGATGGGGGAGACGCAGGCCGGACTTCTAGGGATCTGGTGGGGCGGGAAAGGCCACGGGGCGAGGCCGATCCCAGGGGCTCCCGGGTGGGGCTGGGGTCCAGTCGGGGCCGAGCCCCAGGTGAGGGAGGTGGAGCCCGCAGCCACCGCGGATTGGTCGGGCCGGGGGGTGTGCGGCGGCCGCCGATAGGCCGACGCGGGGGCGGGTCTGTGGGCGCCGCACCCCAAGCCGGGGCTGGGCGGGGGAAGGGGCAGGGCGGGGAAGGAGGGAAAAACACCCAAACCAAACGGGGCGACGCCCTCCGCGTGTGGGAGGAATTTGGAAGCCGGGCCCGTGACGCTCAGGGTTGAGGGACAGAATGTGGGGGCGAAGTGACCCTGGGTGGAATCCGGAAGGCCCAGGGGACCGCAGGACGCGGCCAGGACCTGGGATGAGTTCCCGGACCCAGGATGTGTCCGAGGATGGAAGGGCGCGGGGGCCCAGGGCCACGACGCGGGCTCTGAGCCAGGCCCGAACTGCTCGGGATTAGAGCGGTCCCCGGAGGCTGTGATGAGCGGAGTGGGGTCCTAAGGTTGGTTCAGGGAGGGATGTAATCAGAAAACCCTATTCTAGGGGTTGGTTGCCCACAGATGAAATCTGAGGAGGTAAGCGGAGCTCTAAAGCATCTCCTCACACTGGCTGGGAAGAACAGCATTCCAGCGGGTTTGGAGGGAAGCCCCGCATCCCCTGGCCGCCTGGATCCTTCCTCACTCAGGTTCCCGTCCATGACGATGCTCCCTCAACGCTTCTCACTGAGCATCCAGCTTTGCCCTCTCTTCCCTGGGCTGCGTCTCCTCCCGAGGCTCGGTGACCACCGTCCCTAGGAAAATAAAAAATGCAGAAATAAAATGCCCGGGGCAGGCTGCAAGCCCTCGCACGGTACGAGCCCTTCCCAGCCCTAAAGCGCATTCTGTGGGTTTGGGGGCCACACCCGGCGCGGTGCTCAGGGCTTAACTCCTGGCTCTGTGCTCCGGGATCACTCCTGGCGGGGCTCGGGGGACTCTATGGGGTGCTGGAGATCGAATCTGCCTCGGCTGCGTGCCAGGCAAGTGCCCTCGCCGTGGTGCTATCTCTGAAGCCTCCAAAGCGCCTTTTTGAATAGCGCCGCCTTGCGCGCCCCGGCAGAGGGTGTCGGGGAGGCCCGGGATGGGGGCTGGGGGGGGCACCCCCGCGGGGGCGCGCATGCGCGGCGCGCGCCCGGTAGCGGAGGGGGGGCTGGGCTCCCGCGGGAGGGGGCGTGAGCGGGCGGGGCCGGAACGTCTTTCTCTGGCAGCGGGCGGGAGGCGCCACTTCCCCGCCGCACCGGTCATGGCTGCAGCTGCTCGGGGCCAGGTGGGTTCGCCGCTCGGGGCCGCCGGCTCGGGAGTGCCCAGGGGAGGAGCATTTCCGGGAAGGCCACCCCCTCGGGGCGCCGCTGCTGCGGGGGCCTGCGGCGGGGCCCCACCAGCAGGACTGAGGTGGGGGGCCTGCGCGCCCGTGTGTGTTGGTGGGGAGGGGGGAGTCCCTCCTCGGAACCGAACCGGAGGTTTAACTGCCAGGGAGAAGAGAATAACGTATGGAGAGAGGATCGGTCGGGAGATGTGCCGGGAAACTGGTTGGCGGAGGAGACGGGGATGGGCGCAGCCCGGGGTGAGGCGTGGAGGATAAAGGGGGGGCACAGGCAGCTTTGTGGGGGATTCCCCGGGACGGAGGGGGCGGGGACGGGGCATCCGGAACCGTTGGAGATGAAGGTATAGAGTTCATATCTGGGGCCACTGGTCCTGTGTTTTGGGCGCTCAAGGTTAAGTGGATGTGAAACGTGTCTCCCCAGAGCCCCTGCTCGGAGGCTGTGAGCCCTCCCACCCCGTGCCGGGTGCTCACCGGCACCAGGCTAGATGCTCGGCCGAGAACCTCTTCCTGGTGCCGTGTGGAAGCCGAGTTCCTATAGAAGAGGGTTTTTCAGGGGTCCAGCTCCCCGGGGGCTTCATGCCACCCATCGCGGCTGCAGCCGCCCCTCCCCCCAATGGAGGGGGTTGGAAAGTCAGAGTTTGATGCTTTTGGGGTCTCAGGAACTGCTGGCCCCTGCCCCAGGCAATCTGGGCCTGGTGGTGACACTCAGGCCATGAGGGGACAGCCTGGGATTCTGGTGGGGAAGGCCTTGGGCACTGCCAGGGCAGTCCTTTTCTGGGTTGGAAAATCTTGGCACTTATGGGATGGGATGAGCCCTGAGCCCTCAGAGCTGGGTTTGGGGGGCTGAGCCTGGGCGGCATTTCTCTCCCTGGGGATTTTCTGAGCCAGGCCGTGTGGGTTTGTTTCTGATAGGAAGGACAGTACTCGACTGGGACAGAAACTCTGCTGGCTTTGGACAGTTGGCAGCCACAGGCCGTGTGGGAAGGCAGGTCTGGAAGGCGGTGGGGACAGTCCTGGGCTAGGATGAGCCCCAGGGGACACAGCCTCACGGGATGGGGGCGCAGCCCTGCCCTGATGACCTCCCTCCAATGCATAGTCTTCCTAACTGCTGCATCCCACCTCTTTGTGCCGTACCCCCCTCTACGCACCCCCACACCTCCCCACCCCAGCTCAACCGGTCACATTGTAGGAAGTTCCCTTTGGCAGGTGGGAGTCTGGGCATGGGGTGGGGTGGAGGGGAGACTTGGCCGAGGGCATTTTCCCTAGAGGGCAGACTGGGTTGCCCACATCTGCTGCCCAACACTTTCTCTGCCAGGGGGGCGTGGTCTTCTGCCTTCCCTGAGCCCTGGCGGGTGTCCCCCTGCGTCCTGGAGACGTTTCCTCTAGGTGCGAGCTGGCAGTGCCCCATGGCTCAGCCTCTCGAGTGCCACTGCGACTCCCTCTCAGCCCGTCTGCTTCCTTCCCCCCCCCCCGCCCGCCCGTCCCCTCTCTCCTCACACTTGGCCTCCTCTCTATCTTGTTTTTTCCTCTCTGTGTTTGTTTTGGGGCCACACCTGGCAATGCTCGGGGATCATTCCTGGTGGGACTTGGGAGACCCTCTGGGATGCTGGGGATCGAACTTGGGTCAGCTGCAGGCAAGGCAAGCACCTGGCCCGCTGTCCTGTTGTTCTGGTCTCATCTCTCTCTGGGGTTTTTCCAGGTTTCACTTTGACTAAGTTGGTCTCCCGCCCCCCCTCCCATTTTTCCTTTTAAATAGATCTTTATCTATTTTGGCCTTGACTTCACTTCTGTTTCCAAGTCTTTGTTCTTTAGTTTGTTTTTGGGGCCATGCCTGGTAGTGCCGGGGTGGGGTACTTCTGGGGGTGCTTCTCCCTACCCAGTGCTGATAGCTGTAGTGCTGGGGGCCAGGGCTTCCACAGCCAAGTACTCACAGCAGCACTTTGAACTCTTTCCCTGGGCCCTAGTTTTACTTTTGGTTTTATTTGAGGGTCACACCTGGCTGTGTCAGGGGGGACTCCCCACTTGGTGTTTCTGGTAGAACTCAAGGGACTGTGAGGGTGAGATGGTACAGATAGTCCAGTAAGGCGCTTGCCTCGCATGTGGCCAACCCAGGTTTGATTCCCGGCGCCCTGCCAGGGGTGATCCCAGAACTTAGAACAAGAGCGAGCCTCCCCTCCCCCACCCCATTTTTGGGTCCCACCAGCCCAGCACTCTGGAATTACTCCTGGTGGACCATATGGGATGCCGGGGATCCATCCTGGGTTTGCTGTGTGCAAGGCAAACGCCCTCCCGGCTGTACTGCCTGTCCGTCTCCCAAGAGTAAGCCCTGAGCATGGCCAGGTTACCCCCCAAAAAAAACAAAGGTGCTGGGCATTGAAGCTTGCGCTCAGCCCTTCGGCAGTCTCCCCAGTGAAGTATCTCATTCTTGCCCATTCTTGTGTTACTCATTGTTTTTTCATTCTGGCTTCCTCTCGGGGCCTTCTCCTGCCAGCTGCTGACTGTCGGCGTCCTGTGTTCTACCCCACTGTGGCTGTCCCATACTACCCTCCTGGCCAGAGGGTGGCGGCGGGCGCATGCTGGTCACACACCGCCACCTAGAGGCCATGTCCTAGAATCACACCGTGGATCTGCGCCACCCAGAGCCAGCCCAGACTCTGTCCCCTGCGGCCCCCTCCACCAGTGACTCACCTTCTAAGCCGTGCGGGAGGCCTTCTGCACTCTCGAGGCTGATAGCAGCACACAGGGGGCCCTGGATGCCTGGGGCCGCCACCCTCGGCGCCGAGAACCCGGCCAGCTGCTGCGGGTTCAGCAGTGGGGAGCCTGGGCCGTGAAGTTGCCCCTGGGAAGTGAAGGGAACTGTAATTTCTGCTGCCCGAGTGGGGCTGAAAGAACTCGAACTTGATTTCCTGGGTCTGAGGGAGGAGGGGCTGGGGGTCTGGATCCTGGGTCTGAGGGAGGAGGGGCTGGGGCCTGGAACCCCCGGGGTCTGAAGGAGGGACAGGGGGCCTAGACCCCAAGTCTGAGGGAGGAGGGGGAAGCAGGTCTTTCCTCTTGTTGGGATCTGGGTCGCGGGCCTCCCCTTACCTACCTGCACCACTGCACCGTCCACACCGTCCTCTGCTTTCTGAGCTCAGGCGTGGAGACCAAAGTTCCCTGGGGGCGGGCGCCTGCATCTGCCGGTGCCTGCCGGGAGGAGGGGCGGGAGCTACTCCACCTCCCTCCCCAAGGCCTCTGCTTCTGCTCCTGACTGGCTGGTGCCCACCCCCACCCCCATCCCTAGGGAGCGAGGCCAGAGGGTGGGGGCCGGGTTCTCCCCTCCTCACTGCTTTTCTCGCCTCTGTCCCTACCTTCAGATTTGGGCCCAGAAACTTCTCCCGGTCCCTTGGCTTCTGCGCAGCCCCAGAAGATATGCCTCCTCCAACTTCAAGGTGAAGGGAGGTCAGAGGGTTCCAGAGCAGGGAGGGTCTGAGGGAGGAGGCCTCTGGGCCTGGGACTCCGTCTGGGAGGGGAGGTGAAAGTAGGTGGCCTGGTAGGGGGCGGGAGGCCATGGAAAGAGATGGCTCTCGGCGCCGGGGTTCCCGGGAGTTGTAGTTTTCCCCTCGGGAGCTCCTGGCCTGATCCCGAGACACCAGCATCCCTTGTGTTTCCCAGGCTGCGGACCTGCAGCTGGAACTGACCAAGACCCCCCAGCAGAAGCCGACAACAAGCGAGGGCCTGGTCTTTGGGAAGACGTTCACCGACCACATGCTGATGGTGGAATGGAATGCAGAGAAGGGCTGGACCCGGCCCCGCATCCAGCCCTTCCAGAACCTCTCACTGCACCCAGCCTGCTCTGCGCTCCACTATTCCCTGCAGGTGCCCCCTCTGCCCCCCGGCCCTGGCTGGGCCCCCTACCTGCTTCCTTTCACCTGCCCTGTCTGTGTTTGCTCTTGCCCCAGCCTACACAATCAACCTCTGGCGGGTGCCGTATCCCGGATCCTGTGGGGACGCCCTTTCTCTTGAAGGCCTTCCTCCATGGGGCTGGGGCACAGCTGCATGTCCGGTCGCTGGGCTCGATCTCTGCCCATCTGCTCCCCCAAAAGTCACTGGAAAAGTGAGGGCCAGAGCAATAGTACAGCAGGAAGGGCATTTGCCTTGCACATGGCAGACCCAGTTCGATCCCTAGCACCCCATATGGTCCCCGAGCCTCACCAGGAGTGATCCCTGAATGCAGAGCCACCTGAGCACAGCCTGCTGTGACCTCAAAACAGAACTAAAAAGACAACTATTCTGGAGAAACTGGGAATTATATATATATATATATATATATATATATATATATATATATATATGTATGTGTGTGTGTATATATATATGTATATATATATATATATATATATTTTTTTTTTGCTTTTTGGCTCACACCCGGTGATGCTCAGGGGTTACTCCTGGTTCATGCAGTCAGGAATGAACTCCTGGAGGTGCTCAGGGGACCATATGGGATGCTGGGAATTGAACCCGGGTCAGCCGCATGCAAGGCAAATGCCCCACCTACTGTGCTATCGCTCCAGCCCCATATATATATATACAAATATTTTTTTTTCTGCTTTTTGGGTCACACCCTGTGATGCACAGGGGTTACTCCTGGCTCTGCGCTAAGGAATTACTCCTGGCGGTGCTCGGGGGACCCTATGGAATGCTGGGAATCGAACCCAGGTCAGCTGTGTGGAAGGCAAATGCCCTTCCTGCTGTGATAGAGCTCCAGCCTCTGATATTCTAAATATGACAAACCACAGGTGCCAGAAAAGGCAACATCATTTTCGAGCATGAAACTAAAATGTGCAAGGATGAGGATTTCCATCCCAGTCACCTCTGGCTTTTCTAGAACAATTGATTTCCACGAATGCTCAGCCCAAGCCAGCAGGACCTGTAGCATAAGAGTCAAGTTGGTGGGGCCGGAGCAATAGCACAGCGGGTAGGGCGTTTGCCTTGCACGCGGCCGACCCGGGTTCGATCCTCGGCATCCCATATGGTCCCCCAAACACCGCCAGGAGTAATTCCTGAGTGCAAAGCCAGGAGTAACCCCTGAGCATCGCTGGGTGTGACCCAAAAAGCAAAAAGAAAAAAAAAAGAGTCAACTTGGGTTTTTTTTTTTTTTTTTTGCCTTTTTGGGTTACACCTGGAGATGCAGAGCAGGGGTTACTCCTGTACTCCTGGTTCTGCACTCAGGAATTACTCCTGGCAGTGCTCAGGGGACCATATGGGATGCTGGGAATCGAACCCAGTTGGCTGTGTGCGAGGCAAACTCCCTACCCGCTGTGCTGTTGCTCCAACCCAAGAGTCAAGTTGTTTGCCTGCACTGGCTGACCAGAGTTTGATCCTCTGCACTGCCAACGGTCACCCAGCACCACCAGGTGTGGGACCCAAAAACAGAAATCAGCCTAGCAAAGGGACAGTTCACAGAGAAGGAAGCACAGCTGGCCGCATGCAGATCAGGGGACGGGCGCTTCCTTCAGAACCTGAGCAATGCAAACTAGAATTACTTGTCAGGGTCCTGAGCATTAACAGTGGGGAGGGTGTCTGCCTTGCAGGCCAACCCAGGTTCGATTCCCAGCACCCCAGATGGTCTCCTTGAGCACCGCCAGGAGGGATTCCTGAGTTCAGAGCCAGGAGTCAGCCCTGAGTATTGCTGGGCATGGCCGCCCCCCTCCCCCCAAAAAAAAATCACCTCTTAGAAAACTAGCAGATAAAAACCTTTGACAAGGGCAGCCGAGTCCAGAAATCAAGCCTGGTGCACCCATGAGCAGACTGACCGAGCCTGCGCAGGGACGCTGTGGCAATCCCCGACACCGGATGATGGCATCCCTGCGCCCACACTGCACCATCACACCCGCGTGGGGGGGGTCTGCCCCTACCCCCTGGGCTGCTCCTTGGGTGGGGCCCACTCGCCTACGCACTCTCCACCACTGACGCCACCTTGACGCATGGCGATAGGCACTCGGCTCTCTGACCTAGCTGTTGCAGAACCGGTGTAGGAGACTCCTGGCCCGGAGGGGGCATGTGTTAGGAGGCTGGCACTCACACCGGGGTGTGGCAGCCCAGCTGGGAGCAGCCTAAGTGTCCCGCTCCAGGGGTCACTGGCTGCCCGAGGCTGTGCAGGTGCACGCCCTGAGCACAGCTGAGAGCTCAGTGGGTCAGAGGCTGAGTCGGTCGGTCTGTCTGTCTCCCCCTTCCCCCTCCCTCCCGCCCCTGTCCAATCTGTCCAATCTCTTTCTCTGTCCAATATCTCTCTCTCTCTCTCTCTCTCTCTCTCTCTCTCTCTCTCTCTCTCTCTCTCTCTCTCTCTCTCACTCACCCGCTGTCCAATCTCTCTGGCTTGAACCACACCCGTTGGTGCCCAGGGCATACTCTTGGCTTGGTGCTCAGGGGTCACTCCTAGTGATGCTCAGGGGACCATATATATGGGTTGCTGGGGTTCAACTTCAGCGGCACTGAGAGGTTAGGCCCTGTTCCATTTCTCTGGCCTTTGTAGCTATATCATTTCAAGCTGTTTTCAGCGTTTTACAAAAACACTTTTAGCTTTTTGTTCATTTGCTAGGGGCCACACCTGATAGTACTGGGGTGGTTCCCTGCCCAGCGCTCTGCAGGTGTGAGGCCAGTTTTGATCCCAGACCTTGCACTGTCCCCCGAGCACCACTGGGAGCCCCGCTAGGTGTGCCCTATGACGCCCAAAAGAGCGAAAAACCAAAATAAAGCTTTCACCCCCACACTCCAGCCTGTTCCTGGGTTGCAGATCTAGTAGCCTGGAAAAGCCCAGCTGGGCGCCTCCCCAGCCTCTCCACCTGTTCCCACAACCCCGCTTCTGTGCACCCGTCTCACCCTCCCTGGCCCCCCCACTCCCCGCTGTCTGTGCGGGGGCTCAGGTGGTCTCTATCCCGGCAGCTCTTCGAGGGCATGAAGGCCTACAAGGGCCCAGACGGGAAGGTGCGCCTCTTCCGCCCCTGGCTCAACATGGACCGGATGCTGCGCTCCGCCCTGCGCCTGTGCCTGCCGGTGAGGGGTGAGGGAGTGAGGGCCGTGGGGGTGGGGCGGGGCCTCTGGACCCTGGGATCCCCTGACTCCGGGCGACCTTGCAGAGCTTCGACAAGGCCCAGCTGTTGGAGTGCATCCGGAGACTGGTGGAGGTGGACAAGGACTGGGTGCCAGACAGCGCGGGCACCAGCCTCTACGTGCGCCCTGTCCTGATCGGCAACGAGGTGGGCTAGGGGATGCGATGGGACCCCTACAAGGGGGAGTGGACCCTGATTCCCAGTCTCTGACACCCCCTGTGCCCTCGGCAGCCTTCGCTCGGTGTGAGCCACGCCTCCAGAGCCCTCCTGTACGTCATTCTCTGCCCGGTGGGCGCCTACTTCCCCGGAGACGCCTTGACTCCCGTGTCGCTCTTGGCGGACCCCACCTTCATCCGGGCCTGGGTGGGTGGGGTCGGCGACTGCAAACTGGGGGGGTAAGTGGCCCCGCCCATGGGCTTGAGCACGTGTCTGCATGCCAGCTGCCCATCCCAGTCATTTCACATGTTGGGGGACAGTGTGCTGCCAGAGACAGTTCAGGGAGGGTGGAGGTCAGTGGAAAAGCAGGTGGGCACACGGGAACCCCCAGAAATGAAGCTTCCACTGGGCTCTTTTGCACTTGCCTCATCCTAGAAGCTTCCCGAAGCCCAAGCTGGGCTGGTGCTCCCCGCCCCCCACCCATGTCTGCCATAGTCCCTGGCCAGGAAATATGACACTAGGGGCATGAGCACAGCAAGAGGGCAGGGGCTGGTACTGACTGGGAATAGGGGGGCTGTATGGGCCTTCTGGGGCTTCACTCCCATCGTTTGAGTGCACACAGTAAAGTCTGGAAGACAAGACCCTTCTCAGTAAAGGTAGGGACACAGAGCAGGGGGTTTGGGCCTTGTACCCCAGGGGTCCTGAACCATGGGAGTCCCAACATCAGGGTGCTCTTTTTTTTTTTTTTTTTTTTTGGTTTTTGGGTCACACCCGGCAATGCACAGGGGTTACTCCTGGCTCTTCACTCAGGAATTACCCCTGGTGGTGCTCAGGGGACCATATGGGATGCTGGGATTTGAACCAGGGTCGGCCGCGTGCAAGGCAAACGCCCTACGCGCTGTGCTATCGCTCCAGCCCCCAGGGTGGTCATTAACGAATGCAAACAGACTGTTTATGGGAGTGGGTCACACCCTGTCTGAGTCTGTAGGGAAGAAGACATTTCCCGGTGTAAGATTTCTCAGCCTCAGAAATATATACATTTAGGGGCCATAGTGATAGTGTTTGTCCTGCACACAGCCAACCCGAGTTCAACCCCTAGCATCCCATATGGTCCTGAGTCTAGCAGGAGTGATCCCCAAGTGCAGAGCAAGCATCCCTGCATGTGGCCCAGAAACAAAAACATTTATTTGAGGGTGGTGGAACCTCACACATGAGTTATTTCTTATCTTGTCGGGGGGCTGGGAGGGGGGCAGAGTCGGGGATTTTTCATAGAAGGACATTTGTCGGGGTTCACAAGTCACAGGCCAGTCTGATCCCAGCCTGAGGGTGAGGGGGTGCTGGAAGGCTGGAGTGCCCTTGAGTGGGGGGACGAAATCAGCTCTGGGTGGGAAAGTGTTGGGGACTGGAGTGACTAGGTGGGGCTCTTACCTTGCATATGGCTGACCAGGTCCAGTCCCCACAGTCCCCAGCACCCCACATGGTCCCCCCCAAGCCCCACCAGGATTGATGCCTGAGCACAGAGCCAGAAATAAGCCCCGAGCACTGCAGGGTGGTTCCCAGAAACCAACAACAACAAAAAGAACAGGGTTGGGGGCTGGAGCAATAGCACAGTGGGTAGGGCGTTTGCCTTGCACGCAGCTGACCCGGGTTCGATCCCCAGCATCCCACATGGTCCCCCGAGCACTGCCAGGAGTAATTCTGAGTGTAGAGCCAGGAGTAACCCCTGCGCATCGCCACGTGTGACCCAAAAAGCAGAAAGAAAAAAAAAAAGGGTTGGGGGCATCCAGAAATCAGGGAGGCATTCCACTTCCGGTGGGGATGGCTGGAACCCAGGCTGAGAGGGGAAAGGGTTCCTGCAAAGGTGACCTCAACTGTGGGGGTGTGGTCAGGGGTGCTGGGTGAGGAAAGGGGTGCCCTTCTGACCTGGGGAGAGGTTGGGAAGGGCCCATGGCCCACCCGAGAAAGGCCCAGCTTCTAGCTAGGGATTTGCTGGGGGTGGGGGGGCGCACAGGTGGGAGCCAGAGGAGGGACTGGCCCGGTGACCAGGTGGCCGCTGTCCCTCAGGAACTACGGGCCCACGGTATTCGTGCAGCATGAAGCCAAGAGGAAGGGCTGCGAGCAGGTCCTGTGGCTGTTTGGGCCTGACCACGAGCTCACCGAGGTGGGCACCATGAACATCTTTGTCTACTGGACCTACGAGGATGGGGGTAAGCCCCCCAGCCCAGCCTGGCGCAGGGGGTGGGAAGCATAAGAGGACGGGAGGTAACCACTATCCCCTATCCCTCTAGTTCTGGAATTGGTGACGCCCCCGCTGGACGGCGTCATACTTCCCGGAGTCGTCAGGCAGAGTCTGCTGGACCTGGCGCAGTCCTGGGTGAGGCCCCTGTCCCCGTGCACAGCCCTTCCCTCGGGGCGTCGCAGCGGGGGACCCCCCCTCACGGGTGCCTGAAATCCCCCGGGCTGCAGGGAGATTTCCGGGTGGCCGAGCGGAAGATCACCATGAAGGAGCTGACGCGGGCGCTGAAAGAGGGTCGGGTGCGGGAAGTCTTCGGTTCAGGCACCGCCTGCCAGGTCTGCCCGGTGCACCAAATCCTGTACCAAGGCCAGGTGAGGAGGCGGCGCGGAGGGAGATGGGGAGCAGGGAGGGGGCGGCCCTCATGGCGCGCCTTCTTCCTCAGAACCTGCACATTCCCACCATGGAAAACGGCCCCGAGCTCATCCACCGCTTCCTGAAGGAGCTGAAGGCCATCCAGGTGGGCGTCCTGGCCGGGGCACGGGGCTGAGGGGCGTTCACTCTAGTGAGGGGGCTAGTGGTGAGATCCCTAAGACTCAGCCCTGTGGCTCCTCCCATTCACGGCACCGCCCCTTCCGCCTTTTCCTCCCAATCATAGACTGCACTATTCCATAGGCTCCTCCCACTCGTAGGTCCCACCCATTCCCGTAGGCCCCGCCCTTAGACTCCGCCCCGGGCCCAGCGAACCCTCCTTGAATCTCTGCCCCTCGTGCGTCTCCTTCCTGGGGAAACTCAGTGAAGAACTTGTGTTTTTGTGAGGCCCCAGGTCCGCTCAGCCCCCTACACAAATCTAAGCGCCTGTTCTCTGCGCTGATTGCTTGGCTTGAGGAGTCCCCTTCTCCTGAGGACTTTTAAGAACCCCTCTGGCCATAGTAAGACGCCCCATGGATCTGCTGGAGTCCGGGCCGCATCTCTCAGGTCTGAGAAATTCTGCCAGTCTCATCCAGGCCACTCTTCTCCCGCACCCCATGGTCGTGCACAGGCTTCCGGGAAGAGGACTACATTTCCCATAGGAGCTTGAGGCACGATGCCTAAAGCACTCATCTGGGGGCACCGCGGGGCTTGCTGGGAGTTGCAGTCTAGATTCCCGCTCAGCCTCTGCCTCTCGTCCCCAGAACGGAACCAAAGCACAAGAGTGGATGTTGCAAGTGTGATGCTGCAGTCTGTGCCCCGACCAGCCGTCGGACCCATCAGCCCGTAGCCCTAGTCCCTGCTGGACCCTCGTCTTCATACCAAGGACTCACCCCAAGTGCAATAAGACTGAAGGCCTGGGGCCGGGGCGCCCGGGTCTCTGGGCCCCACGGGGTCACTTATACTCCCAAAGCCATAAGGGCCAGACCCAGGCGTCTTGGCCCCAAGCCCCATCTCTCAGGCCTGGGGATCTGGATCCCCGAAGCTCCGTTTGGGGGGTCAAGAATGCACTTTGACCCCGAACTCCACCTCCGTTTCCAGGCTGGATCTGCCAGCAGTGCCATTGATAGATTTTTTTTTTTCTCTCTTCTTGCTGCGGTTTTGAAATAAAATGCCAAAGAACAAGACATTCGCTGCCATCTCAGGGGCACCCCTCGGGACGCCCAGGCATCACCATCCTTGGCCTATTTCTTTTCCCAAACCAGCAGAGCCAGCCCCCAGCGTCCTGGTTTATCCTGGATATTCTGGCGATATCCTCGCCACTCACGTGCTGAGCGTAGCTTCTCCTGGCACCCCCAGACATCTCCCCCCTTCCCTGCCTAGGGGACACCTACCTTCCGTCAGTCACTGAACCTCACTTCTGTCCCCCAAATCCACGGAAGCCCCCGGAGCCCTGCCCTGGTCCTCACTCTGGCTGATCTCCCTGTCCTGTAACCCTCCAGGGAAGGCCCCCAAGGGGTCAGTGGTCATCCTCAGCTTTACCTGTCCAGAGTTTTCCAGCCCACACAGCTGGAGCAACAGAGAGGGCCCTGGCGGAGTCCCTGAGGGGTGAAGAGCAAGTGTAAGACTTGGCCCTGTTGGTCTCTGACCCCGGCTTGTACTTCAGTGCCAGTAGGAGGCGGTGCTGCTCAGGCCTGCTGTGCCAGGAGCCTCACCCAGGGTTCTCCAGAGCCGGTGCCAGGGGCTGAACTGGGGTCCGCAGCAGGAAAGCACCTTATCTGGTTATCTGGTGTCAGACCAACAGGTGCAGCTTTTTTTTTCTGACCCTGTGGGACTGTGGGGCTCGTAGGGGGCCCGTCCTGTGGTCAGGGCTCAGCATTCTGGTTTGTTGGGGCAACAGCTGACCCTTGCCACATCTTCTCCTTCTCAGTTTCCTTTTGTCAGTGATTGCTCAAGGGACAGTCTTGGGCCAAGGGGATGCAAGGGGAAAGTGCCTGGAGGCCTCTGGGGAATCTCTTGATGAAGGAACTCAGGTAAAGCGGCGTGTGGCTCAGTGGTATCTATGTATGAGGTCCTGGGTCCAGCTTAATCCCTGGCACTAGTACCATTTACATACAGAGGGGCTGCCATTTTTTTGTCATCTGTCTTTGGTAGTGATGAGCCAGATGAGTGATGGGCGGAGCAGCTGCAGTCATTTCGTGCCCATGAGGAGTGCCCACATGCAGCATAGCTCTCTGCATTCTCCATTCAGGAAACATATTTAATTATTTTTCCAGATTCTGTACTTAGAAGTTACTCCTGGCAGTGCTCGGGGAATCATATGGGGTGCCAGGGATCAAACCCAGGTGCAAGGCAAATGCCTTACCTACTGTACTATTGCTCCAACACTGAAGTCACTTAAAAAAAATTGTCACTTCGATTCTAAGATTACAGTATATTTTATGGTTTTGATATGCAATATTGTATCTTCATCACATGGAAATGCCCTTATGCCCTCTACCACTGTCCTTTGTCACTTCTAGTCCTCTTCCACCTCATCTCCCACAACTTGGTAATCTCAATTCCGCAACCAAAGTCCAACAAAGGGTTTGTCATTAAATTGTATCTATTTCCTTGGTTTGTCTCTGTTTCACTAGTAAGTGCAATCATAAGTCTGATTTTCTTTCTTTTTTTTTTTTTTGCGGTGGGGGGGTCCCACCTGGTGATGCACAGGGATTACTCCTTACTCTGCACTCAGGAATTACATCTGGTGGTGCTCAGGGCACCATATGGTATGCCGGGAATCAAACCCAGGTAGGCTGCGTGCAAGGCAAACGCCCTACCCGCTGTGCTATTGCTCCAGCCCCTGCAATCATAAGTCTGAATTTGTTCTCTCACTGACTCATCTGGGGCTTAACATGGTCTCCAATTCTATTCAAGTTGTAGCAAACTGTACGATTTTTATTTTCGCTTAGAGCTGAGTAATCCTGTGTGTATGTTTTTGTTTGGGTCACACTGGCGGTGCTCAGGGCTCAGTGATCACTCCTGGTGGTGCTTGGGGGACCATCTAGGGTGCTGGGGATTGGCCACATGCAAGGCAACTCCCTACCTGTTGCACTATCACTCTGGCCCTCCTTTGTGTCTGCTTAAAGCCAGCTTTGTGTTTGATTTCCATTATTTTTTAGTTGAATTTTGAATTTTTCTTGACTGACAGGCAGCCAAAGGCTTCTTTGCTACGTGGTTCATGCCCAGGGCAGTGCTGATTGAACTAGGGTGAGGCCTTGAATGTAGGATAGCATTGGGTTTGTCCTTTCAGCCTTGCCACAGGGAACTTAGTTTACCTTCGAGCAATGGCCTTTCTGTAAGGACACAGGAAGACAGTTATATTATGCTTTATAACTTGGGAGCCGATTGACTCCAATAATATTTACTCCCGGGCATCTGCTTTCTTGACTCAGTTGCCCTTAGTTCCTAGTACCCCAAAAGCAGGGTCCCGACGAGGGACAGAAGGGACCCAGGGCAAGCTGTGAGCTACCCTGGCATCGAAATGGGCCAGGCCAAAGTGCCACAATACTCAACTATAAGTTGAGAGCATGGTCATAGACAAATGCTGTCATGATCCAAAAGTAATGACGAGACTAGGACCCTGCTGGGGTTAGGAAGACTAAACTGGCCTGAGGACTGTGGTCTGGAATATATAGTGAATGTCTTCAGGAAGAACTAAACTTTAAGTTTAATATATCTCTTACTGTGCTCATACAGAATGACATTGCTAGAAATATTAGAAATAAATTTACTATATTTAAGTGGATTACTAGCTGAGGAAGAAGGAAAGCGACACACCCGTGTTTGGATCCCATCCTTGAGCTGATCTAGTAATCTGGAGTAATCTCCTTAGATGAGATTTTGTTAATCTCCTGGAGGAGTGGTCTTACCCCTCTTTGTTGATTTATTAATGTTCAACCCACCTTTGTGTTACTGCCCTATGTGATTGCTATATAAACCAAGACTGTAACAGAAGTAGGAAGAAGACACAGAAGTGAGGGAGAAGGCAAGACAGGAAGGCAAGCAGAGACAGAGAGAGGTCGGAAGAGACCAGAGGAGAGACTACAGAGACAGAGACAGAGATAGAGAGACAGAAGAGAGCACAGTGGCACACACACAGCAGAGCACAAGGAGGAGCCATCCCGATCCAGTCCATACACAGTGGCTTGAGAGCACCGAACTCGAGCAGTGAGAGGGAGAGAGAGAGAGAGAGAGAGAGAGAGAGAGTGCCGCCCCCAGACCCGTCAAACAACAACACACCAACAACACACATCACATCTCCCTCTCCCTTGCGCGCATCTTTGTAATTTTTTACAGGAACCAGTTGAGTTGCTGGACAAAACTGAGCTCTAAAGTACTCGAGGCTCGGGTTTGAATCCTGAGGGGAATGATCAGAGAAGAGGAAGTAACCTGATTATGAGATTAAAAACCAGCCTGAGGCCTTCCGAGAGGCTGAGATAAGCCCACCTCTCAAAGATCCGAGTGAACAGTATCTGAGATGAAACAGATAAATGTGGTTTTGCACAATGAAGTGACCCTTGGCGACTTGGTTTGCACTCAGCTGGGCTCTGAAGTCAAGGGTTGTTTCCGTCCAAGGCCTCCCCATTCAGAGATTTGCCAATTCAGAGATTCCCCATGAGAGGTAGGGCCAAAGAGATAGTACAGGGGCCCAGGTGCTTGCCATGCACATGACCAACCCTGATTAGATCGTGGCACCCCGAGCCCCACCAGGAGAGATCCTTGAGTGCAGAGCCAGGACTAAGCCCTGAGCACCACTGGGTATGGCCCGAAAGACAAATAGGTGAAAAACAAAATGAGTTATTTGAAAAGAAGCCTGGGGTGGGGCTCAACGGTGATACTTTTTTATTTTCTTTTTGGGTCACACCCAGTGATGCTTAGGGTTCAGGGGCTACTCCTGGCTCTGCACTCAGGAATTACTCCTGGCGGTGCTCGGGGGACCATGTGGGATGCTAGAAATCGAACCCGGGTCGGCCGAGTGCAAGGCAAACGCCCTACCCGCTGTGCTATTGCTCCAGCCCCTCAATGGTGGTACATCTGCAGCTCTAGTGGGAGGTCAGGAGTTTGATCCCCTGCACCATTCCACATGCCCCAGTTCAGCCCTGTGGCACTCCTCACAACCATTCCAGTGACGACAAAGGGAAGGGGGGGATGAAAAAGCAATGAAGAACAAGACAAAATTGAGCAAAAGGAGTCAGAGAGAGAGTACAGCAGGAGGGCACTTGCCTAGCATGCAGTCTACCCAGGTTCAATCCCTGGTTTCCTCTGAGCACTGCCAGGAGTGATTCCTGAGTGCTGAACCAGGAGTGACCCCCGAGCATCAGCTGGGTGTGGCCCCCCAAAAAACAAACAAGAGATATAGAGAGAAGGAAAACATAGTATTTGAGATGATAAAATTAAAACCAAAAAAAAAAACCTTAACTAAATAATCTGAGAGACAGGCAGAGAAACAGAGAAACAGAGACAGAGAAATGCTCACTGCGCCGGCGCAAGCTTTGCATGCAGGAGGCTGGGGTCCTCCAGTACCTGATCACCACCTGGAGCGACCCTGCCCTGACTGGTGTGGCCCGCAAAAAAAAATAAAGAAAAATTCAACGGAACAGCTCTAGTCCCCGTCTCTCCTGCCTAAAGCCGCAGCACCATCTAGTGGCTAGAGTTGGGATAAAGCCTTAAAAGCTGAAAAAGCAGGGAAATTGGTTTATGTTGAGTGAGAACTAGCACAACTTGGAGGGTCTCCAACGCGTGATTGGATAAGAATGATCACCATGAGAATTACAAACACCTTTGGAATAAGGCCAGAAAGTGCAGCGGGGAAAGAGCTTGTCTTGCACATGGCTGCCTCCAGTTTGAATCAGGTACCGCATATAATCCTCAGCACAGGTAGGCATGATCCCTGAGCACAGAGGCAGGAGTACTCCCTGAGTGCCGCTGTGTGTGGTCACAAAAAAAAAAAAAAGAAAGAAAGAGAAGAAAAACAAAACATCTGGAGGATACCTAACTGGTAAGTCGCACAGCTCTGTTTTCACTGATTGGATTTTCACTTCCCTCCTCCTCCTTCCCCTTCCTCCTCCTCCTTCTTCCTCCTCCCCCTCCTCCTCCTTCCCCTTCCTCCCCCTCCTTCCTTCCTCCCCCTCCTCCTCCTTCCCCTTCCTCCCCCTCCTTCCTTCCTCCCCCTCCCCCTCCCCATCCCCCTCCCCCTCCTCCTCCTCCTCCTCCTCCTCCTCCTCCTCCTCCTCCTCCTCCTTCTTCTTCTTCTTCTTCTTCTTCTTCTTCTTCTTCTTCTTCTTCTTCTTCTTCTTCTTCTTCTTCTTCTTCTTCTTCTTCTACTACTACTCCTTCTCCTTCTCCTCCCCTCCTTCTCCTTCTCCTTCTCCTTCTCCTTCTCCTTCTCCTTCTCCTCCTCCTCCTCTTCCTCCTCCTCCTCCTCCTCCTCCTCCTCCTCTTTCTTCTTCTTCTTCTTCTTCTCAGTAAGTGCAAGGAAAACCCTCTACCACTAAACTATATCCCAGATATTTTATTTTATTTTATTGCTATTTTTTTTCGCTTTTTGGGTCACACCTGGTGATGCACAGGGGTTACTCCTGGCTCTGCACTCAGGAATTACTCCTGGCGGTGCTCAGGGGACCATATGGGATGCTGAGAATCGAACCCGGGTTTCAAGCAAGGCAAACACCCTACCCGCTGTGCTATCGCTCCAGCCCTATCCCAGATATTTTATTTTTAGTTGTATTTATTACTTTTTCTTAGGGGAAGAGGCTTCAGGGAGCCACACACAGATGTGCTCAGGAGTGACCCGTGGTGGTCTTTAGGAATCAAACCAGTCAGTGAGGAAAGTTCCTTCTCATCCACATTTCCAACACTTGTTGGCCAACCCGGGTTTGATTCCCAGCATCCCATATGGTCCCCTGAGCACTGCCAAGAGTAATTCCTGAGTGCATGAGCAGGGTGTGACCCAAAAAGATAAAAAAAGAAAAAGAAAAAGAAAGTAGGGAGGTTGGGCTGGAGCAAGAATATAGTGGGTAGAGTGCTTGCCTTGCACGCAGTCAATCTGGGTTCGTTTTTCCAGTACTCCGTATGTTCTCCCCAGCATTGCCAGAAGTGACTCCTGAGCATAGATCCAGGAGTAAGCCATGAGCACCGCTGGATGTGACCCTCCCGCCAAAAGTGAGGGTACTTGGAAGTAGAGAAGGGCCAAAAAAGAAAGCGGGGTCCAGAGAAATAGCAAAGATCTTGGCATGTCTGCCCTGCCTTGCAAGTGTGGGGCCAGAGCCTACAGTGGGGAAGGCCGTTTCCTTGCACTCTGTTCAATCTCCGGCATCCCATAAGGTCCCTCGAGCACCGCCAGGAGTAATTCCTGCATGCAGACAGGACTAACTCCTGAGCATCGCCAGGTGTGATCCCTCCCCAACAACAACAACAAAATTCCAGGTGTGGGACAGAGGGATAGCACCACAAGGAGGGCATTTGCCTTGCACGTGACTGACCCGGCTTCGATCTCCGGCATGTCACAGAGTCCTCCAGAACCACCTCCAGTGGGAATTTGAACCATCTGGTTGCCTGGGGAAGAGTTTTCCAAGCAAAAGGACTGTCAGAGGGGCTGGAGCAATAGCACAGCGGGTAGGGCGTTTGCCTTGCACGCGGCCGACCCGGGTTCGATTCCCAGCATCCCATATGGTCCCCTGAGCACCGCCAGGGGTAATTCCTGAGTGCAGAGCCAGGAGTAACCCCTGTGTATTGTCGGGTGTGATCCAAAAAGAAAAAAAAAGAAGAAGAAACAAAAGGACTGTCAGAGGGCCTAAGGCTAGAAGTTGCCAAATGCATTAAAAATAACCCAGAAAGAAAAGAAAAGGAAAAAAATAACCCAGAAAGATTTTGCTGGAAGTGTGTGTCCGAGAGCACCTGGATGTTCTTTTTGTGTGGGGGGGGGGGAATTTTTTTTTTAATTGAATCACCATGAGATACAGTTACAAAGCTTTCATGTTTGAGTTTCAGTCATACAATGATACAACACCCATCCCTCCACCAGTGCACATTCTCCATCACCAATATCCCCAATATTACTGCCCCCCCCTTCCACGCTCCCCCTGTGTCTATGGTAGACAATTTCCCCCACACTCTCTCTCTACTTTTGGGCATTGTCACACTGTATCACTGTCACCTGGATGTTCTTGAAGCTCAGCTTTTGGTGGTTCACTGCCTGGAAGCCAGCAACAGTGCGCTTCTCTGATTCAGATCCTTTACTTACCGTAATAACCTTTTACTTACTTGTGTGGCATCTTCCTGAGCAACATGTTCACTAGTGCACAATATGCTTCATTTCATTCAGAGGTTTTCTCCGGCATCTTCAAAGATGCTGAAGTTTCCTTTCACAGTCAGAAGATGCTCCAGCACAAGAACAGATATTTGTCTCAAGATATGTCTCCAGAACTCGAGAATTATTTTCCCCCTTTGTTTTCAAGGCATTGGTTTCTCTCATCATGTGTATGAACAGGATTCAGTACTATCATACTTCCCCTGGCAGGTTTTTTTGTTTTTGTTTTTTTGTTTTTTGCTTTTGGATCACACCCGGCGATGCACAGGGGTTACTCCTGGTTCTGCACTCAGGAATAACTCCTGGCCGTGCTCAGGGGACCATGTGGGATGCTGGGAATTGAACCTGGGTTGGCCGAGTTCAAGGCAAACGCCCTACCCGCTGTGCTATTGCTCCAGCCCCACCCCACTCCCCACCCTTGCAGTTTTAAGAAGCAAAAGCAACCCATACTTCCAGCCAGGCAACCAAGCAGCATCACTTACCTCCCTGACACCCAAAGCCAGCATCATATTTAATTCTGACAGGACTAAACCCTTTTGTTGCTCCACCACTGGTCATGGTGGCAACAGTCTTACATCCCTAATTTAACATTCCTATTCTAGCTTTTGTTCAAACGGCTTATGGAGGGGCTGGAGCGATAGATAGCACAGTGGGTAGGGTGTTTGCCTTGTACGCGGCCAACCCGGGTTCGATTCCCAGCATCCCATATGGTCCCCTGAGCACCGCCAGGAGTAATTCCTGAGTGAAAGAGCCAGGAGTAACCCCTGTGCATCGCCGGGTGTGACCCAGAAAGAACAAAAATGGCTTATGGAGCTAGTTTCCTATTTTTCTTGGGAGGTTATGATAACATTGGGTTTTGCTCTAACAGAAGGTAGTCCTGCCAAACCAGATTACCTTGATTTAGCTAATAGCACAGCTTCTCTTTTGTTTTCATGGTTTGCTTTTCTTTTTTCAGAAAGACTCAGTGAAGCTATAGTAATATAGTAATAGTAGGCTTAGGGATAGCATTACACATTGAGCATTTTTTTTTCTTTTTGGGTCATACCCGGCGATGCACAGGGGTTACTCCTGGCTCATGCACTAAGGAATTACTCCTGGCGGTGCTCAGGGGAACATATGGGATGCTGGGAATCGAACCCAGGTTGGTCGCATGCAAGGCAAACGCCCTACCCGCTGTGCTATCACTCCAGCCCCATACATTGAGCATTTTCTTTTGCCACATTATCCCAGTTGGTTCAAACCCCTGAAGATAATAATCACTTTGGTAGCCTTTTTGTCATTTGTAATCACTTTACTGCTGAAAGATATTAATCCAGAGAAAGGACCTAAGAGACCCAGTCCTGGGGGCTGGAGTGATAGCACAGCGGGTAGGGCGTTTGCCTTGCACTCGGCCGACCCGGGTTCGAATCCCAGCATCCCATATGGTCCCCCGAGCACCGCCAGGAGTAATTCCTGAGTGCATGAGCCAGGAGTGACCCCTGTGCATCGCTGGGTGTGACCCAAAAAAAGAAAAAAAAAAAGAGACCCAGTCCTGTAGGATAAATATAAACTACACTGTAGATGGTACTAGCTTGTGACATCACCTTTTCCTGCTTCTCTTTGACATTTTTTACCCCCACCAATGATAATCTATTCATTGTAATTCTTGTGAAGAGAGGAAGAGTGTATACTGTGGTTTAAAAGTAAACCTTATCCTCATTTTACTTTAGGCAAATAAACATTTTACTTTAGACAAAAATAAACAGTTTATTTGAGAAAAACAACAACAGAAAGTGTTGAAGAGAAAACTGACCTGCGCTCCCTGGCGGCTCTGCGCGGAACTGCTTGCGTCAGACGCGGGCGGTGGGACCCCCGGTTCACGGTGGGCACCTTAAGAAGTGCGGGAATTCCCGAGTCTTCGATTCGCTGTAGACTGAACTGACAGAAAATTTTTGCAAGCGATTCTGACAACCACCCTATTGTGCTTTGTCCGAGACCATCAAGCACTTCTCCAGCACCTCCTGGGTGTCGTACAATTTCGATATTTTAGTCCCTTCTACCGGGAGAATGAGAAAATGGCAGCAAAACCCACAGGTTAACTGGCTCTGCAAGTAGCCGTCGGAGCCCCTCTCTCACTTGGGTTCAATTAATTTGCTCGCGTGGTGCTGGAGAACTGGGACAGGTAGGTCTAGGGCGCCGGCTTCGCACTGCAGCGCGTAGGTCCGCGGAGCACCACCAGAGGTCGCTCCTGAGCACAGAGCTAAAAATAGCCCCTGAGTTTTCTGCTGGGTGTCAACCTCCCCCTACGCATTATTATTATTATTATTATTATTACTACTACTACTACTATACTGGAGCGATAGCACAGCGGGTAGGGTGTTTCCCTTGCCAACCCGGGTTCGAGTTTTCCTTCCCTCTCGGAGAGCCCAGCAAGCTACCGAGAGTATACCACCCGCACGGCAGAGCCTGGCAAGCTTCCCGTGGTGTATTCGATATGCCAAAAACAGTAACAACAAGTCTCACAATGGAGACGTTACTGGTGCCTGCTCGAGCAAATAGATGAGCAACGAGATTATTATTATTATTTCCTAGAATGGCTCACAACACTCAGAGAACTATTTGCTTATGAGACCGCCCATTTATTATGCAAGAACAACTCAAGTAAAACCTCCACGGCTGGCGAGAGGTTCAAAGGTTGATTGTTCATGCTTTGCCTGCAGAAGGTCGGGGTTGATTCCCCAGCACCTCGAAATTCCTAATCCCCGATGGGAGTGACCTGAGAAAAGCGCCCGTGGGGAGCAGTGGGCATCATCCCTGAGCCCTGAGACTGATGGCAGGGAAGCTTGACAGCAGGGGTGTGGGGGGAGAGACAGGGACTCTGAGCAGGTGTTAGCATGCTCTCTGGTACTCTAGCAAGCTCTCTGGACCTCCCCTTTGGGGTTTGGATGGCATTCCAAGCACAAGCATGGCTAACTAACCTCTCGTGCTATGCTTCCTCCATATGGGGTAAGGAGAAAGTTTCGTGGTTGGTTGTCAGGGCACCCAACAATATTTATTTATTTTTGTTTTGGAGGGGCCACCCCTGGCAGTGCTTAACTGTCACTCCTTTGGGCAGTTAAGGTCACTCTAATGGGGCTCAGGAGGGTATATGTGGTTCTAGGAATCAAACCCAGGTGTGCAGTGTGCAAGGCCAGTGCCCTCACTTCTGTCCTACCCCTCAGTGTGGGGCTGTTTCTTAGCCCGGCCTTGGCTCCGGTCTAGTGTTTTTGCCGATTCTAGTTGGGGACAGACTTCTTCTGAGTCTGCTACAAAAGTGGCATTGTCCTCGTGGCTGATCAGAAGGCATGTGATGTCACCAGGGTCATCACAAATGATGTCGACTTTGACCACTTGGGGAAAGTGGGATGAGAGTTTCCTGTGTCACGCTGGTGATCAGGTCAAATATTAATCAGAACATAATTGAGATGACAATCAGGAAGCTTTGTTTACTTTTATTTTTATTGAGATCACTCCCTTTGGCGCTGGTGAAGCAGGAAATTTGGAGGCGGAAACAGAAACAGAACCTCTGAATGACCTGTTCTTGGGCTGGGCTAAGATAATAGGTGGTAGCCCACAAAGGCACAGCACAAGCCAAGCGTGCTCAGAAAGTGGGGAGCATGTGAGTTAGACTCGGGTAAAGAGTACTTCTGGGGGCTGGAGCAATAGGACAACAGGTAGGGCGTTTGCCTTGCACACGATCAACCTGGGTTCAATTCCCAGCATCCCATATGGTTCCCTGCACACTGCCAGGAGTAATTCCTGAGTGAAGAGCCAGGAGTAACCCCTGAGCATTGCCAGGTGTGACTCCCCTCCAAAAAAAATGAGTACTTCCACCTTTTTGTTTCACCACCTTGGCCACCAGCATGGGCCAGGACTGGTAACAGCTCTGAGCCCCTACAAGGGACAGATTCACATCCCACCAGCCCCTGGGGGCAGCCTCAAGCTGCACCTGAGTCCACTTGTCCTACATGGCATGAAGGGGTCATCGCCACCACCCAATTTCCCTGGGGAGCCATGGGCTCAGGCTGGGGTGGGGAACTGCTCTTTGCAGGAAAGTTAGCTCTCACCTTGACACTGGCATTCTGGATCTGTCGCCTGGTCGCCTGGCTTCACAGAAAAGAATTTCAAGAAGATGTGGAAAGGTGAAGCAAGATAGTTTTTTTTGTGGTTTTTTTTTTTTTAACCGAAACTGACTTAGATATGAGAGGCGAGAGAGAGGAGCAGTGCATGTTCAAGAGAGAACTCGAGCTTCTCTAGAGTGGAAAAGGCAAAGAAACATGGGTACAAGCCACTAGGGACAAGGGGCAACTTTCTGGGTGGGGGCTAGGATTTCTGCATGGGGTGTTTCTCCTTTCCAAGGAGTTTATAATTTGAATGTCAAAAGGGTGTGGTCTTCACACCTTTGGGCTAGGAAATCTCTTCTTTTTTCTTTGCTTTTAGGGTCACACCTGGCGATGCACAGGGGTTACTCCTGGCTCTACACTCAGGAATTACCCCTGGTGGTGCTCAGGGAACCATACGGGATGCTGGGAATTGAACCCGGGTTGGCCGCATTCAAGGCAAACGCCCTAGCCGCTGTGCTATTGTTCCAGCCCCAAGGAAATCTCTTCTTAAGTTTCATTATTATTTCCCCAAAGTACATAACTGTCCCCCCGCCCCTCTATATTTAATGTCTCGGTCAACTTAAACAGTGGCTAATGTGTTGAAGCCCAGGCATGGCAGACTGTATTGAATCAATGACAAACGACTGGCTTGTGAGCTCAGTGGGGGCTGCTCAGGTGACCCTAAAGTGTGGACAGGTGTGTGGGGGGGTGGTCTCATTCTCTGTGACCAACCTTGCAGTCAGGGGCTGTAGAACCATTTGGGTGACCGATCAGTGAACAGAAAGCAAACATCGGAAACAGAAAGTGAACAAGGCAGAGAAATGACTCATAAAACCTTCCAAAAGGGTGAAGCTTGGGGCAGGAAGGACAGTGCAGCCAGTAGGGCATTGGCCTGGTATGCACCTGACCTGGATTCTATCCCTGGTATCCCACACTGCCTGAGTGCAGAGCCAGGAGTAAGCCCTGCGCACCTTCGGGTGTGTCTCAACCCCCCTGCCCCCCAAAGAAAGCTCCTAGAAATCAAACAGGTGTACATGTACCTTCACCAAACAGTGCCCTCCGAGACTAGTGTGAAACCTGGCAAATCTGTGGACCCCATAACCAAGAGTCTGTACAGCACCCCCCACACACACACTAGTCATCATGAAAATGGCAGTAGCAGAAGGAAGAGACAATTATGGGGAAAAATAAAGGTGCTTCAAGGAAGCAGGACAATTGCATCCAAGTCTTGATAAGAGACACAGTTGTTTTTGCTTGTTTTTGGGTCACACCCAGCAGTGCTCCAAACTTATTCCTGGCATTGTGCTCAGAGATCACTTCAGGGAATCATATGTGGTATTGGGAGTTACACCCAAGTTAGCTGATTGCAAGGCAAATAGCACAGCGGCTAGGGCATTTGCCTTGAATGCGGCCATGAGTTTGCCCCACCCAAACTCCAGGAAACACACTACTTTTTTTTTTTTTTCTTTTTGGGTCACACCCAGCGATGCACAGGGGTTACTCCTGGCTTTTCACTCAGGAATTACTCCTGGCGGTGCTCAGGGGACCATATGGGATGCCGGGGATCGAACCCGGGTCAGCCGCGTGCAAGGCAAACGCCCTACCTGCTGTGCTATCGCTCTGGCCCAGGAAACACACTATTATACCTATGATGGCAGCTAGCACTTCCTTCCTTCCTTTTGCTGTGCTTTTTCTAGCAGTCCTTGGGTGATACTCCTGACTCTTTTTTTTTTTTTTTTGCTTTTTGGGTCACACCCGGCGATGCACAGGGGTTACTCCTGGCTCTGCACTCAGGAATTACCCCTGGCAGTGCTCAAGGGACCATATGGGATGCTGGAATCGAACCTGAGTTGGCCGCGTGCAAGGCAAACGCCCTGCCTGCTGTGTTATCACTCCAGCCCATACTCCTGACTCTTTTACTCAGGAGTGACCCCTGAGGGGCTTGGGGTACCACATATTTGGTAGGGATTGAAGTGGGGACAGCAACATGCAAGGCAAGCTCCTCCACCCCTATAAAAGCTATCCAGCACCCTTGAAGATTTTTTGACGGGGCATACATTCACCTGTGCTCAGGGAGTACTCCTGGCTCTGTGCTCAGGGATCTCTCCTGGGGGTGGTGGGTTTAGGGGGTCATTTGGTTGACAGGGAGTGAACCCAGGTCAGCTATGTGCAAGGTAGTGCATTATCCACTGGACTATCTCTTCAGCTCCCATATTTAAAACGTTTATCTGAATCAGGTCTACCAGATTTGCAAAGGTATTGGATCAAAATGGCATTGCCGCTTTTTTTTTTTTTCTTTTTGGGTCACACTTGGCGATGCACAGGGGTTACTCCTGGCTCTGCACTCAGGAACTACCCCTGGCCGTGCTCAGGGGACCATATGGGATGCTGGGATTTGAACCCGGGTCGGCCGCGTGCAAGGCAAACGCCCTACCCGCTGTGCTTTCTCTCCAGCCCCTGCTGCTTTTTCTTATATTAAAGGCTTTGAAGAGAGCCTCAGACCCCTGAACAATTTATTGATTAAATTTGTGATAAATGGGCGCATATGCTGCCTGAGCCCATGTGTTTCTTGTGCTCACGTGGCCAAGCACATGTGTCGCCTGCATCTCCCCTATTGAGATGTGTACTTTCATACTTTTGTGTCTAAAGCTCGGATATGTGTAGAGGCTCTCTCTACCCTTGGAGAAGCCCGTGTTCTCTCTTGAGTGCGTTACTCTTACTCTTCTCTCTCCCTCTTACCCCTTCCTCCTTCCCTCAAAAACCCCTAAATAAAATCTGTTTACTTAAAAAAAAAATTGTGATAAATGTTCCAATGTTTAGGGAATTTGAAAGTTGTGACATTCCCAGCATACTATTTTTAGCTGTGGAAATAGTCCATGAGTGGTTAGGGGAGAACTCAGTTAAAAATTAATTATTACCCAAACCAAATAGTGTGACTATTTCAGTCCAGTGCAAAAAAATCCCCCCAGAATCTGATCTGTTCAACAAATGGCCAAGCTGCTTTTGGACCTTATACCTAAATGACAGTGAACTCAAATCTTACCTCAGATCTAAAGGGAAGGACGAAAATGTTCAAAGAGGGGCTGGAATGATAATACAGCAGCAAGGCTATTTGCCTTGCATGCAGCTGACCCGGGTTCAATCCCTGGCATCCCATATGGTCCCCCGAGCACCACCAGGAGTAATTCCTGAGTGCAGAGCCAGGAGTAACCCCTGAGCATTACCATGTATGACCCAAAAATCTCTCTCCCCAAACAAATAAATAAATTGTCCATAGATACACCTGCCTTGCACACGGATTTCCCCAGAATCCTATATGATTCCCTAAGCCCCACCAGGAATGAGGGCTGAGCACAGAGCCAGGAGGAAGCCCTGAGCCTAGTCAAGTGTGGTCCAAAACACGACAACAACTACAACAACAACGGGGGCTGGAGTGATAGTACAGTGGGGAGGGTGTTTGCCTTGCACACGGCCAGCCTGGGTTCGATTTCTCAGCTTCCTGCATGTCACACTGGCAGGAGTAATTTTTTTGAGTGCAGAGCCACGAGTAGCCCTTAAGCATTGCTGGGTTTGGCCCCCAAACCAAATACACACACACACACACACACACACACTCACAAAACAAACTTCTGTACTTTTGTGCATCAGAGAGAACAAGCAACATTGTGCCTGTCCAGGATGCACTGCAATAGGTCAGCAGTTGGGATTGTGCCATGAATGGGCCAAAAGTTCCAGTAGGGTCAGAACTGACTTTCCTTTCCTCAAAGAGCAATTTTTTTCCCCTTCTGGGTCACACCCAGTGATATTCAGAGGTTACTCCTTGCTCTGTACTCAGGAATTACTTCCGGAAATGCTTGGGGGACCATTTGGGATGCCAGGAATTGAAACCATGTCAACCGTGCAAGGCAAACGCCCGACCCACTTACTGTCACTCCAGACTGAGTCCACGGCTGCCTGAGAAATCAGGTGACAGGGATCCTCCCCCACACTGGGCAGCCTCCGGGTGTCTGGGGCTCAGCTTGAAGGCTACCTCGTGGGGCTGGGGGACTTGAGGGTCTGTGCCCTGTAGGTGCTCAGAGCAGACTTTTTTTGTTTGTTTTGTTTGGGGACCACACCTGGTAGTGCTCAGGGCTCTGTGCTCAGGGAATCACTTCTAAGTAGGACTCAGGGAACTACATGGATTGCCAGGGATCGAACCCGCGTCAGACACACCCCAGGCAAGCACCCTCCACATTGCACTCTGGCCCCTCATAAGGAGACGTACTTTAGTCCTGAGTTTCCCAGGCACTTCCCTGAGTGATAGAGATGAGTAGAAAGAACAGAAATAGATTTCCAGGGCTGAAAGTGATAGTTAAGTGGGCAGGGCATTTGCCTGGATGTGGCTGACCCAGGTTCAATCCCCGGCATCCCGTATAGTCCCCCAAGCACTCCTAGGAGTGATCCCTGGGTGCAAAGTGCAAAGCCAGGAGTAACCCCTAAGCATCACTGGGTGTGACCCCCCTAAAACAAAAACAAACAGAAAAAAATATTTCTCTGTCCCAGAAATAGATTTTCTTCTTAAGCTTTCCCAAGCCAGCCAGAGAACTACACCGGCAACACAATTGTAGATCTGGTGAGGGCTTAATAGTCAGAAAATAGAAGGAAATTTTACAGTTCAGCAACAGAACAGTGGTGTGACTCCCCCGGAAGTACAAAGGATCTGAAAAGATTACAGGTGGCAGGCAGGGCGCTTTCCTTTCATGAGACAGATCCTGGTTCCATCCTTGGCATCCATTCAAATCCCCTAATAACTGCCGGGAGTGATAAGGCATTTGCCTCCACAGGGTTGACGGGTTCAATCCCCAGCACCCAAGGGCCCCACCAGGAAGGATCCCTGAATGCTGAGCTAGGAGTAAGCCTTGAGCACGGCCAGATGTGATCCCCCCAAAAGAAAAAGAAAAAGAAAAAAATGAGTAAGGACATTCAGAGGTTACTCGTTGTTTTCATTCTCTGTGATCGTGATTGTCAGCAGCAAAGAGCCTGGGTAAGTGATCTGGCCACTGGCAGCGCTTGATCCTTGGCCATCGACTATCACTTACCCACCTGCCCACAGCGCCCAAGGAAGAGCATTTGGTGGTGCCAGTGGCTCCGGGCTTTATGGGCTAATGAGGTGCAGATTCCTCTGCTTCCTCCTACTTCTCCTTCTTCTTCTTTTTCTTTTTTTTTTTTTTTTGTTTTGGGTGGGACCACACCTGGTGATAATCCTAGCACTGCACTCAGAAATTACTCCTGGCAGGGGCTGGAGGAATAGCACAGCGGGTAGGGTGTTTGCCTTGCACGTGGCCAACCCAGGTTCGAATCCCAGCATCCCATATGGTCCCCTGAGGGCCACCAGGGGGTGATTCCTGAGTGCAGAGCCAGGAGTAACCCCTGTGCATAGCTGGATGTGACCCAAAAAGCAAAAAAAAAAAAAAGAAAGAAAGAAAGAAAGAAATCACTCCTGGCAGTGTTCAGGGGACCATATGGGATGCAGAGATAGAACCTGGATCGATCAGCCACGGGCCAGGCAACTGCCCTATGAGCTTTTCTATTACTCCAGCCTCTCCGCCTTCTTGACGTGTCCAGAGTTGAGGCTAGCTGAGAGCAAAAGGCCCCTTCCTCAGAGCTCATTAGCATTTCCGGGTGGTTAGACATACATTTGGCAGTAGCTTCTTCCCATTTTTTTTTAAGAATTTTTTTATTGAATCACAGTGAGGGGCTGGAGCGATAGTACAGCAGGTAGGGCGTTTACCTTGCAAGCAACCAACCCGGATTCGATTCCCAGCATCCCATATGGTCCCCTGAGCACCGCCAGGGGTGATTCCTGAGTGCTGAGCCAGGAGTAACCCCTGTGCATCGCCAGGTGTGACCCAAAAAGAAAAAAAAAATTATTGAATCACTGTGAGGGACTGGAGCAATAGCACAGCGGGTAGGGCGTTTACCTTGCACGCAGCCAACCCGGATTCAATTCCCAGCATCCCATATGGTCCCCCAAGCACTGCCAGGGGTAATCCCTGAGTGCATGAGCCAGGAATGACCCTTGTGCATCGCCAGGTGTGACCCAAAAAGGAATTACTGTGAATAGACCTTTACAGTTCGGGGGCTGGAGTGATAGCACAGCGGGTAGGGCGTTTGCCTTGCACGCAGCCGACTCGGGTTCGATTCCCAGCATCCCATATGGTCCCCTGAGCACCGCCAGGGGTAATTCCTGAGTGCAAGAGCCAGGAGTAACCCCTGTGCATCGCCGGGTGTGACCCAAAAAGCAAAAAAAAAAACAAAACAAAATACAGTTGGCAGTAGTTTCTTTTCTCTATCTCTTTCTTTTTCGTGTGTGTGTGGGAGGGTCATACCTGTTAATGCTGGTGCTCAGGGCTAACTTCTGGTTCTGTGCTCAGTGAGGATCTCTTCCTGCAGTTCTCAGAGGACACTATGGGAGCTGAAGATTGCACCTGGGTTGGGTGCACGAAAGGCAAATACTCTACCACTGTATCATCTCTCTGACCTTAGCATCTTCTATTATTTATTTATTTATTTATTTATTTTTGCCTTTTGGGTCACACCTGGTGAGCACAGGGGTTATTCCTGGCTCTGCACTCAGGAATTACTCCTGGCGGTGCTCAGGGGACCACATGGGATGCTGGGAATCGAACCCGGGTTGGCCGCGTGCAAGGCAAACACCCTACCCACTGTGCTATTGCTCCAGCCCCGCTCCAGCCCCTTTAGCAGCTTCTTTTTCTCCTTTTTTCCTTTTTAGTGGTAGCAGGGATCAAACCAACTGCCTCATATCTATTTTACCACCAAGCCACCTCATAGGCACCCACAGAGTGCTCTCTCTCTCTTCCCCCCATCTTTCCCTCCCTCTCTCTGTCTCATTCTCTCACTCTCTGCACTAGTACCAGTGATCAAACCTGAGGTTTCACTCATGAAAGGCATAGCAAAGCAATCCTTTTTGTTTAGACTTGAAAATCTGGGGAGGGGGATCCCAAATAGTGCTCAGGAGGCCTGAGGGGCGCTGCCAGTGATTTCCTACTTACTAGGAAATAGGTTCAAGGCCAGATCCTGAGGTGCTGGGGGCCCCTGGGTCATCCTGGCAGTACTGGGCGTCTCCAGAGCTGCATCTAATTAATGCTCAGGGGACCATGTGATGTCAGGGAATAAATCCTGCTCAGGTGGTTTTTTTTTTTTGGGGGGGGGTCACACCTGGCGATGCACAGGGGTTACTCCTGGCTCTTCACTCAGGAATCACTCCTGGCGGTGCTCAGGGGACCTTATGGGATGGTGGGAATCGAACCTGGATTGGCCGAGTGCAAGGCAAACTCCCTACCCGCTGGGCTATCGCTCCAGCCCCCGCTCAGGTTTTGTACTATAAAAGAAAAATGTAATTATTTTTGTTTGTTTTCAGGCCACATCCGGAGATGCTCAGGGATCATGCCTGGCTGTGTTTGGGGAACCCAGTGGGATGCTGGGGATTGAACCTGGGTTGGCCATGTGCCCAGCACACACCCTCCCCCTGTACTGTCACTCCAGCCCCAGACTTTCAATTTATTAACTGTGTTTCTTTCTTTCCCTTCCTGAGGCTGTTGCAGTTGGGGTGTGTTTGGGGGGGTTCATGCCCACTTGATCACCAAGCACTGGAGATTGTAGAACTCAGTGCTGGGATTGAACTTGCACATTCACACCTGTTTCACTGAGCACTCTGCCCCCAAAGTAGTTAATTTTATTGAATTTTACTTTTTTGGGGGGCCATTCCTGGCAATGCCCAGGGGACCATGTGCTGCCAGAGATAGAAACCAGGGCCTCTTGCTCGAAAAGCCCGCTGTGCCTGAAAAGCTGGGGCCACCTGTTTCCTCCCCTGTAAGTGTCTGCACCTCCCAAAATCCTCTGACCCCTGAAATAACACCCAGGTAGAGCCACTCAGAAAGTAAAGAATGCTACCAATCCTGCTTGGAGCTGGAGTGGGAGGACGGGGCAGGGGGTGCACAAATCCAACTCTGTTTCAATCTCCCAGATCCTGAGTCTCACCAGGAGTAATTCCTGAGCACTGAGCCAGGAGTCAGCCCTGAGCACTGCTGGGTGTGATCCCCTCCCCCCCAAACAAGGCAAAAGCAAGGCTGCTAGCCCCCTTGCCCTCCACTTCTCCCCTGACATCATTCGGGGAACATTCAGGACATGATCATGAGTTTGCAAGTCACCCAGGAGACAGCTGTCAAAATGAACAGTTCATGGCCATGAGAAAATGCTAAGGGTGCTTGCCTTGCACACAGTCAACTGGGGTTTGATCCCCAGCACCCCATCTGGTTCCCCACACGCTGCCAGGAGCGATTTCTGAATACAGAGCCAGAAGAAAGCTCTGAGCACTGTTGGGTGCAGCACAAAAACCCGAAAGGGTTCAAAACGCAACCCAGGTGCTCAGAATCAGCAGGCACACCCTCGGCCCAGTGAGGGCTGACCTGTCATCGCCACAGAGGTGTAGGCTAAGCAGTCATTGGGCTGTTCTGGGGACAGGGAGATGATACAGGAGTTAAGGCTCTTGCCTTGCATGTAGCTGACCCTGGTTTCCTGATACCACATAGGTCGCCTGAGTACTGCCAGGCTGACTCCTGAGCACAGAGGCAGGAGTAATCCCTGAGGACCGTTTGACAGGCTCAAGGGACCAGATGGAACGGTGGGACTGACCCTGAGTGGCCACATGCGAGGCAGGTGCCCTCCCCACTGTCCTGTCGCTCACTCCAGCCCTGTGTGTCATCTTTTTAAATGTATGTCCCCATGCACTGGGGTACCTCTGGGAAAGGGGTTCCACACCACTAACATGAGGTGGCAGAGCGGGAAACAAGAAACCAAGTCCTGTCACAGGATAGCCAAAGTCCCTGGATCCAATCAGTGAGCAGGAAAGTGAGGCTGAGGGGACAGGTTCTCAGTGATGGGGGACAGGGGGACTTGGGCTATGGGGTTGATGGGAGAAGAGAAAGATGCTGCCTCCTCCCTTAGACACTCACACCAATCTGTTGCTCAACACTTTATTATCCCAAGTAAGAAAAATAATAAAATAAATAAGATAAATAACGCAATAAATAAAGAGCAGACCCACGCCTGACGGTCCATGGCTCAGGACGTGTAGCTGGGGCTGTGGCGCTCTGGGGGCCCCACCATGCTCAGGGGGTCTGAGGAACCCACGTCTGGAGGCACCGGGGCGGGGGGCCTAGGGGGCTCCAGGGAGGCAGGTGGCAGTCCTGGCAGTGGCAGGAAGCGGACGGCGCCCCGTGAGGCTGGTTCCCGGGACACTGGGGCACTGGGCGGGTGTAGGTAGAGCGGGAGACCCAGGGCCTCAGACTGGTAAACGTTATATCCATCCTGGAGAAGAAGTTCCCGGAAACTGCAGGCCTCTGGGTCAAAGCGAAGCTGAGGGGACAAGAGGGGAGATCAGAGATGTGGAATTCCACTGGTTGTGGACACAGACCCTGGGGGTCCAGGCCCCAGCCTCCCCCCCCTCAGACCTGGCATCCAGGCTCCAGTCTCCCCCTTTAGACCTGGGATCCAGGCCCCAGCCTCCTCCCTCAGACCTGGGATCCAGGCCCCAGCCTCCTCCCTCAGACCTGGGATCCAGGCCCCAGCCTCCTCCCTCAGACCTGGGGTCCAGGCCCCAGCCTCCTCCCTCAGACCTGGGGTCCAGGCCCCAGCCTCCTCCCTCAGACCTGGGGTCCAGGCCCCAGCCTCCTCCCTCAGACCTGGGGTCCAGGCCCCAGCCTCCTCCCTCAGACCTAGTCCAGGGTGCAGACCTCGAACAGACTTATCCTTTCCACCAGGGCACTTCTGCAAGGCTGACTATCCTGTATCCACTTCCCAGAAAGGAACATTCTAGCCCAGGAGAAGTCTCAGGTCTCTAAGGCCCGGCCAAGTTGTCTAGCTTCTACTCAAGGTCTTGCTCACTCCCCAGGCAGTGTTGGGGGGGAGGGACCTGCACCAAGCATGAAGCAGGCGAGGTCAGCAGGATGGGTCCGAGCAATAGCAAGGCAGGATGCACTGATCTTGCACATGACTAACCCAGGTTCCATCCCCAGCACCCCATAGAGCATAGGGTCCCCTGAATCCTTCCAGGAGTGACCCCTGAGCACAGAACTGGGGGTAAACCCTGAGCGCTGCCAGCTGTGGTCCCCAGACAGACAAATCAACACTCTACAGCCATGTCCAGGCCTCAGGATCTGTCCCTGAGCCCAGTTTCCTCTTCCTGCAAATGCTCCGAGCAGCAGCTCCCAGGCCCCGCCGTGAGCCTGAGGTCTGAGCGAGCAGGGAGCGTGTCCGGGTTGGGCCTTGGAGGCCAGGCATGGGCCCCAGGAGCCAAGCCCAAACTCACCGATCCATACAGGACCCCATCGGGCCGCTGGCACAGGAATCTGGATGTGCTGACCCCGAGGATTTGAATTACGCCTGGCTTCAAGGCTTTCAGCTCCAGGAGACCTGCGAGAGTGGCTGATCAGGGACCATGACACCTTTTCCAGAGTCCTGTCCCATGACCCCAAAATCTAGTCCACCCAGCCTTCAGGGGGTCAGAATGACAGCACAGAGAGAAAGGTGTTTGCCTTCCACACAGCAGTCTGGCTTTACTCCCCAGCATCCCATATTATCCCCCGAGCACCGCCAGGAGTAACTCCTGATTGCAGAGCCAGGAGTGACCCTTGAGCATTGCCAAGTATGACCCCAAAAGACAAAAAGAAAACAGAAAAAAAAAAAGAAAGCAAACAAGAACCAGCCTCCAATCTCAGCCTCTACCTTCAGACCCAGTATCCAGCTCCCCCCACCCCCCACCAGCCTCCTCTCTCAGACCTGGCTTCCATGCCTCCAGCCTCCTTTAGAAGAAGGATCAGCCAGTGAGCTCCTCCCTCAGACACAGAATCCAATGCTCCAGCTTCCTCCCTCAGATCTAGGGATTCAGACCCCCAGCCTCCTCCCTCAGATCCAGGACCCCAGTATCTTAGCCTCCTCCCTCAGACTCAGAATCCAATCTCCCTTAGTGTCTTCCCTCACATTCAGGATCCAGCTTCCCTGCCTCCTCCCTCATTCGGACCCAGCATCCTCAGCCTCCTCCCTCAGACCAGGCCCTGCCTGCACACTTACATTCTGGGGTCCTGTGGGCCGCACCCTGCACTGTGCCGTCGGCCCTGATCTCCAGGTGCGCCCCTGTCCTCTGGGCATCGTCGGTGTACAGGAACCTCAGCCGGACTTGGCCCCCAAATTGGAGGAGGGGGCTGGAGTCAGGGAGGGGGTGTGCCTGGCAGGCGCCCAGCAGCAAGCCCAGCAGCATGGGGGCCCACAGTCCCAACTGCTGCCCCCTGGCCTTGTCCCAGACCATGAAGAGCTCGGCACGCGGGGTGTGTGAGGGGGAGAAGCTTGGGGTCCTTCCGGGGAGCTCAGACGTCCGGTCAGGGCGTGCAGATCGGGTGCTCCCAAGCCTGGCACCTGACAAGTGACGTCCCGGCTGACAGATCCCAGCGGTCTCCTGGGATGGATGCGCAGCCTGGACTTATATCTACGTGGACCCGCCCAGTCACCTTCCTCGCCTGACCTGTGCTATCTGACCCACTTGGCAGGAGCCACGATTCCACCGTGGCCGGGTCAGCTGGACGGGTGATGCAACTGGGGGTCCTGTGCGCCCGGGACTGGACTCCAGACTGCTGCTGAGGGTGGGGGATGGGACCTGATTGTCGGGGGCAAGAGGCTGGGAGGCTGGGGGTCTGGATGCCTGGCTTGAGGGGCGGAGGAAGGATTGGGGACCTGGATCCTGGGTCTGAAGGTGGAGAGTGTGGACCCTTGGATCTGAGGGAGAGAGCAGGACCCTTGGTCAGAGGCAGAGGGTCTGGGGGGTTCAAGAATCCCCTTCCAGCTCTCTCCATCCTCGGAGAAGCCCGCGTTCTCTCTTGAGAGCGTTACTCCTACTGTTTTTCTTTTCCACTTATCCTTTCCTCCTTCCCTCAAAACCCTCTAAATAAAATTTGCTACTTAAAAAAAAAAAAAAGAATCCCCTTCCAGACTGACTGAATAGATTTTTTGGTCTTTTGAGCCACACACAATGGTGCTCAGGGCTTACTCCTGGCTCTGTGCTCAGGAATCGCTCCTGCTAAGTTCAGGGAGATCATATGCCAGGGATCAAAACCAGGTCAGATGTATACAAGGCAAGCGCCCGGCCCACTGTACTATCTCTCCAGCCATGGACAAATCATTTCTTTTTCTTTTTCTTTCTTTCTTTCTTTCTTTCTTTCTTTCTTTCTTTCTTTCTTTCTTTCTTTCTTTCTTTCTTTCTTTCTTTCTTTCTTTCTTTCTTTCTTTCTTTCTTTCTTTCTTTCGTATTTTGGGTCACACCCAGCGATGCTCAGGGTTTACTCCTGGCTTTTGCACTCAGGAATTACTCCTGGTGCTCAGGGGACCATATGGGATGCTGGGAATCGAACCCGTATCGGCCACGTGCAAGGCAAACGCCCTACCCGCTGTACTATCGCTCCAGCCCCAGACAAGTCATTTCTGAATCCTCTCTAAATTTTAGGTTTGGGGAGTCTTGTCACCAATTCCTATTGTAAGGATCAAAATCCTTGCTTAGCCCAGGAGGTTGGAGCATCCAAGGACTGCAGTCCAGACTAGATGCTACATGGGGCCAGAGCTGTTCAGGTATGACACCTGAGCACTGGGCTTGGAGTAGCACCTGAGCAGTTCAGGCTGGGATCTGAAAATCAGAAGGAGGGGCTGGAGTGATCGTACACTGGGAGGGTGCTTGCCTTGTATACTGCAGGCCCAGGTTTGGTCTCTGGCACCCCACATGTAACCCCACATCTGCTAAGAGTGATCCCTGAGGGGCTGGAGCGATAGCATAGCGGGTAGGGCGTTTGCCTTGCACACGGCCGACCCAGGTTCGATTCCCAGCATCCCATATGGTCCCCTGAGCACTGCTAGGGGTGATTCCTGAGTGCAGAGCCAGGAGTAACCCCTGTGCATCACTGAATGTGACCCAAAAAGCAAAAAAAAAAAAAAAAGAGTGATCCCTGAGCATAGAGCCAATAGTCAGCTCTGAGCACTGCCAGATGTGCTCCCCCAAAAACAAAAAAAAAAGTTTAGGGACAAACCCCAAGGTTGCCCAGGGTCCCTGGCGTGTCTCCTATGAACTATAGCAGCACCCCCAAGTTCAAGGCAGAGTCAGGTTCTAGAGGAATTAGCTGAGGGAACAAAGGGTTGGACCACGCCTTGGCTGGCCCTGGACACCAAGTCCCAAGCAGGGCGGGGTTACTCCAGCGTCTGACTGGGTGGCAGGGGAGGGACACTTTGGGGGCCTGCATCCTGGGTCTGAAGGAGGGTCTGGACCCCCAGGTCTGAGGGAGGAGAGCTGAAGGCTGAACTGAGTCTTAGACCAGGAGGAGGAATGGGGGTCTGAACCCCTGGGTCTGAGAGAGAGGGGCTGGTGGCTGGAAAAACTTTTTGGGGGGTGGGGATGGGAGTTGGGCCACACCTTGTGGTGCTCAGGAATGCTCCTGCTAGGGCAGGGGACCGCATGCCAAGCCAGGTGGAACCAGAATCATCCTGTGCAAGTCAAGCATTATTTTCACTATACAAACACTCTTGTCTCCTACGGGGGCGGTGGGGGGTGGGGAGAGTAGGGAAGCGGCAGGTGCGGGGCAGACGGGCAGGGGTTGGGGTACAAGAGGGGGCAGGTTCCCCGGGAAAGTGCAGAAAGCTGCCTGGGAAGCAAAGGAACCGGCGTCAGAACTCTAGAATTACTCTACGAGGAGGGGAGAGGGAGAGGTGGGCGACTTTCGGGGTGGGGGCTTGGAACTGGGGTGCACAACCAGATCCCCTGGCGGGCTGGGGACCCCTGCTTAGGATGGAGGTGGTTCTACCTGCCGCAACCAGCAGGGGGCACTTCTGGGTGGGGAGGGAGGCCGGGGCCGCGGTACCGGCAAACTGGTTTTCACCGGGGCTGAGCTCGGACCCGGCTGGCACTCGAGATGCAGGTGGGGTTCGAGGGTGTCGGTAAATCAAGCCACGAGGTGGGGGCGAACCGGGCGTGCCTTCTAACCTCCGGTGCAGACGCAGGCGCCCAAGAAGGATGCACCAGCCCCGAAGCCGGCAGGTGGCTGGGGCAGAGCCCCGAAGAGCGAGTTGGAGGCGCGGGGGCGGGGTTGGAGGGCGGAGAAGGAACGAGGTGCCGTCGGGTCGGGACTGGTGGAGGTGGGGCGGTGGGAGTCCCCGGGAGCCGCCCCCTTACCTTTTCTCCCCTCCCCTAACCCAGGCCGGACAGGTTGCAGGCTGGGCATCCTTCTGGCCGTTCTCCCTTGCGCAGGACACCGCCAGCCTCAGGGAGCGCCTGTGAGTGGACTCTCGACATTCCAGGGGGGACTAGGGGATCCAGACTTTATGCACCCTCCACCCCCAGGGGTCTCCCTCACCCCCACCGCCTACTCTGCCTCTGTTGAGAATCCTGATCAGCTCCCACACGACGAGTCCTGCACGCCTCTGGGCATTCCTCTTTTGGCATCTCCACTGCACCCAGACGCCCAGACGCACCGAGGGAGGTAAGGAAAGAGATTCCAGGGGTACAGACACCCGGGGTCTTGGAATCTTTCCAGTTTCCTGGCTCCCAGTTTACCTCTACAGACCCGGGAGTCACGCCCCCTTTCTCTCCGACCCTCAGCTCCAACTCTCACTTTTCTTGGGAGCTTGTGTTAATCTCTGGTCCCCTCTTCCTCCCCTCTAGCCATGTGGGTCGCCAGCTTCCGGAGCCTGAGTCTGGCCTTTGGCCTCCTCTGCCTTTTCACCTTCCTCTTCTTCCTCCAACTGCACCAAGAACTCTTAAGCTGGGGCCACCAGCAGCTGACCACGTGTCCCACGTGCCCAGAAGCTCCACCGGGCATCAACTGCTCGCACTCCAACTCTGTCATTGTCAGGGATGTGCCCCGTGCCGCCCCGACCGGCATCTGGACCATCGTTCCCAGCGGCCGCCTTGGGAACCAAATGGGTCAGTACGCCACGCTGCTGGCGCTGGCCCAGCTCAACGGGCGCCAGGCCTTCATCCTGCCCTCCATGCACAACGCGCTGGCGCCCGTGTTCCGCACCAGCCTGCCTGTGCTGGCGCCAGAGGTGGACAGCCAGACCCCGTGGCAGGGGCTGCAGCTGCATGACTGGATGTCGGGGGAGTACGAGCACCTGTCGCAGCCGTTTCTCAAGCTGTCGGGCTACCCTTGCTCCTGGACCTTCTTCCACCACCTCCGGGAGCAGATTCGCCGCGAGTTCACCCTACATATACATGTCCGGGACCAGGCGCAGGCCCTGCTGCGGGATATCCGCTTGGGCCCCCCTGGCCACCGCCCCAGCACTTTCGTGGGGGTCCATGTGCGCCGCGGGGATTACGTGAAGGTGATGCCGGACATTTGGAAAGGGGTGGTGGGTGACCGTGCCTACCTCCAGAAAGCCCTGGACTGGTTTCGCGCCCGCCACCCTGCGCCCGTCTTTGTGGTGGTCAGCAACGACATGGCCTGGTGTCGGGAGAACATCAACGCCTCCCGGGGCGATGTGATGTTCGCGGGCAACGGGAAAGAGGGCACGCCCAGCCGGGACTTCGCGCTGCTCACACAGTGTAACCACACTGTCATGACCATCGGCACCTTCGGCTTCTGGGCTGCTTACCTTGCGGGCGGGGACACCGTCTACCTAGCTAATTTCACACTCCCTGACTCGCCCTTCCTGAAAGTCTTTAAGCCAGAGGCAGCCTTCCTGCCACAGTGGGTGGGGATCCCCGCTGACCTGACCCCACTCCTTTAAGGATATTTTCACCTTTGAAAGGTGGTTTCTCCCCACCAGGGTCCCTAGGATGGATGGAACTGTGGGTGACTTCGAGGTAGTATGCCCTGAAGCCCTGTGTGTGTTTCTGGAGTGATTCTAGGGTGGGGGGAGGGGTGCCGGCTCAGAGAGGGCCAGTTCTGTACTGGCCACAGTTCCACCCTTCTGCCCCGGTCCTTCCTGGAATGTCAGATCGCTTCAGTGAAGAACTTAATGAACCCATGAGTTGTATGTGCATGTGTGCATGCATGTGTATGCATATGTGTGTGTGTGTGTGTGTGTGTGTGTGTGCGGGCAAGCACATGTGTCCTTTGCCGTTGCCTTAATGAGTTAGCTAATCCAGCTAGCTTACTCATTGTTTTGCCACCATTAGAAAGATTGAGGGAAATGGGGCCAGAGCGATAGCACAGCGGGTAGGGCGTTCGCCTTGCATGCGGCCGACCCGGGTTCGATCCCCAGCATCCCATATGGTCCCCCAAGCACCGCCAGGAGTAATTCCTGAGTGCAGAGCCAGGAGTAACCCCTGAGCATCGCTGGGTGTGACCCAAAAAGAAAAAAAAAAAGAAAGAAAGATTGAGGGGAAAAGTGATGAAACAAACAGTCACAGGGCAGAACAAAAAGTGATAAGACAAATACTACAGGGCAGAACAAGGAAGCATAGGGGTTAAGGCATTTGCTTTTTAGGTCACACCTCGAGATGCCCAGGAGTTACCCCTGGCTCTGCACTGAGGAATTACTCCTGGTGGTGCTCGGGGACTATATGGGATGCTGGGAATTGAACTCGGGTCGGCCGCGTGCAAGGCAAACGCCCTACCCACTGTGCTATCGCTCTAGCTCCAAGGCATTTGTTTTTGCATGTGGCTGCAGTTTAATCCCCCAGCACCCTCACAGGGTCCCTCAAGCATCTTTAGGAGTGACCTCTGAGCAAAGAGCCAGAAGTAAGCTTTGAGCACCACCAGGTATGGTCCCCAAACCCTAAAACAAAACAAAACCCTTGTATGTGGGTGCAGTTTGTAAGCAGAGCAGAATACTGCCAAGTCCTCAGTCCCTGGAAAGACAAAGGACACATGTGCTTGCACACACACACATAAGCATACACATACATGCACACATAAGCACATACATGCACAGGCTCGCACACACATGCACACACAGGCATATGCACACAATGCATACACAGAGCACAAGTTTAGGTTTCTTTGCAGGGAGTCTGAGGTCTGGACAATGAAATGCTGCCTATTTGGATTGAGGATGGGAAAAAGAGATGTATATATATATATAAATATAAAATCATATATATTGCAGTTTGTAAGCAGAACAGAAAAGTACCAAGTCCTCAGTCCATGGGAAGGAAATGGAGAGGTGTGTGCGCGCACATGTACATGCACATACACACATGCATGCACACAAACACACATGCATGTACACACTCATATACAAGCACACACATGCACATGCACGTACATATATATGTTTGGGGGCCACAGCCAGCAGTGCTCAGAGCTTACTCCTGGTTCTGTGCTCAGGGCATATGATCCCAGGGATTGAGCTGTGGTCAGCTATGTGAAAGGCAAGCACTTTACCTCCTATACTATCTCTCTAGTCCTCTGGAAGAAATCTTTCCAGAAATCCAGGGATTTTTTTGTTTGTTTTGTTTTGGGGCCACACCATGCTCTGTCTTAAGGACCACTCCCAGTGGTGCTGGGAGGTGGTGGCGCCAGGGATTGGGCCACATGCAAGGCAAAAGCCCTATCCTCTGTGCTATTGCTCTGGCCCCAGGAAATTCATTTTCTACTAGTCAGCACCAGGTCTCTGGGCTCCCCAAAGCCACAGGTTTTGTGCCCTTTGGGCAGAATTGTCTGACTTAGGGCAAGGAGCAGGAAAGGGAATGAAAGCATACAGCTATCCCACCCCCAGGATACCTTCATGCTTTCCAAACCAGGCCTAAGCAATCAAGCTGAGGGTCTTTCCAGTCCAGGAGAAAGGGATTCTTAGCCCTGATTTTCACTATTCCTGGGTTGAAGCATGGTAGTGACTGCTTTTATTCCAGTCAGCCCTGTTCACCTCAAAGAATCAAAATTCCTTTTCTAGTCTTCTCAGGGAGTCTGGGGTCTGTTCCTTTTGCAACTCCCAGAGGTGGAAGGAATTAAATGTCTACATCAGGGGCTGGAGCGATAGCACAGAGGGTATGGCGTTTGCCTTGCACTTGGCCAACCCAGGTTCGATTCCTAGCATCCCATATGGTCCCCCGAGCACCGCCAGGAGTAATACCTGAGTAACCCCTGAGCATCGCCGGGTGTGACTCAAAAAGAAAAAAAAAAGTCCACATCATCAACCAGCCTTTTCAGAGTAATGTGTTTGTGTGCGAGAGGAGGGAGAACGTGAAGAAATTCCATCATCCTATTATTCAAGTCTTGCAGTATAATCACTCTCAGCTCTGACAGCTTCATATTTTTTTGATGGGGGGGGCACACCTGGCATGTTCAGGGTTTACTCCTGGCTCTGGGTTCAATGATCACTCTTTGGAGGGCTCAAGGGCCCATACGTGGTGGTAGGAATTGAACGTGGGTTGTGCATTTGCAAAGCAAGAGCCTCACCTGTCTGGCCCTCTGGTAGCTTCTTGCTGGGCTGACTTATATAGTTCTTGATTTTTCAAAAAAATGACTTCTTTCAATCATGCAGAAAAGATCAGGAGAGAGATCTTATAGGAATTAAGACTCCAAATCCAAATTTCTTTTTCCAGGGCCCCTAGTATTGCTCCCCCTCTCTCTTTCCTCTCTCTCTCTCCCCTCCCCCCTCTCTCTCACATCTCCCTTTCCTGATAGAATCTTGGAACTCAGCCCCATAAACACAGAAGGTGGAAGAAAAGGTGCAAAGTAAACTTAAGTGTTGGGGGCCGGGATATCTCAGCAGCTACCAAAGGAAACCCTTGTAAATTGGAGAATCTGAGTTATTTTCCTAGCACCACCATGTGTGCTGAGTTGGGGTGTGGGGTAGAGCGGGGAGTCCCTCCATGCACTGAGCCCTGAGTATGAGCACAGCAACCAGATATGCCACCCTCAACATTGCAACATCAACGAAATGGGGGGGAGGTGGGGGGAGGTGTAGAATAATTTTGAACTACATTTCCCATAAAGCTATGGGGTTGGTCGCTGTAATCTGGTCTGATTGTTCTAGGACGAGACCCCAGAGCCTTCTGGAAAATGTAGTTCTAGGAAGACCCAATTGACTCCAGTCCCCCCAGATTTGTGGGTATCTAGCCATGAGCCGGGGTTCCCGGGGAAGGGAGGAAGTTGAGGGTCAAAAACCAGTTTCTTGCTCTGGAAATCAGAGAAAACAAAGGACATCCCATTGGATGATAGGAGAGTTCCAATCGGAAAAGGCACACGCCTCTGTGACGTCAAGGAGGAGGGCGGGACCCCTCTTTGTTTAAGTCCAATCAGACTCAGAGATGGGCTTTTGGGCGGGGTCAAGAAAACCGAGAGATTATTTTTTGGGAATAAGGGTGCCTCACGTAGGGAATTGGGATGGAGGTCGTGGGAGTGCCTTTGTAGACAAAGGCGATCTGTGACTCTGACCGCAGTCAGAAATTCTCGAAAGCTCGCCACTAACCTCGCTCTCGCTCCAACAAACCCCTAACTGTAGTCGCGGGCAGTGGAAGAAGGACGCGCCGCGGGTCAGATCTCGCAGGTTCTGAGACGCGGGATTCGGCTCTTCAGCGACCCCTAGTGTTGGAGTTGGGAATCAAGGTCCTGTAATCACAATTGAGCGCGTGCGCTGCGACTTCCTAACGAGAAGGGGTGCGCCCTGAAAATCGGAGTCATCTGGTTTGGGGGGAGGTTTGTCTTCTCTCCGTTGAGTCTTCACTTCCTCTCGGATTGCGGGGAGAGGACGGACCGTCCTCAAACCTTTTCGGACGGCGCGCGCTGGCCATAATGGCACCGTGGCTGCCCCTCCTGGTCGCAGTCCTGGCCATCTGCCTGCTTCCTGCCGGCGGCTGTGTCTTATGTGATCCAAAGGTGAAGAAAGAGCTGGACAATTTAAGGACAGCTTACCTGCCTGATCACCTGGACTCGCAGCATCACGAAAACTTTATGTTAAGGGTAAAGCAGGCTCTGAAGGAATTCAACGATCTGGAGATTGACGAGAATTCCTTTATGGGGGTCATTGGTGAGGGCAGCACCAACTCCTGGGTCCCGGGGCTTTCGGGAGGATATTGAGTGCAGGGAAGACACTACTGGAAGTCTCCTGGATCCTGCAATAGAGAAAGTTAGGATGCAGATTCAAGGGTTTCCCATGTTCCCCAATTCCTTAGTAATTTTATCTTTTATTTTTTTTGCGGGGGGGTGGAATACCCAGCGGTGATCGGGCTATTTCTGGCTCGGAATTTAGTAATTACTCAAACCCGGATCGGCCAGGATGCATAACGAACACCCTACCACTCTGGTCACAGCCCATAATTTTTTTTTTCTTTTTGGGTCACACCCGGCAATGCACAGGAGTTACTCCTAGCTCTGCACTCAGGAATTACCCCTGGCGGTGCTTGGGGGACCATATGGGATGCTGGGGATCGAACCCGGGTCGGCCACGTGCAAGGCAAACGCCCTCCCCGCTGTGCTATTACTCCAGCCCACAGCCCATAATTTTAATGCGATAAAACTACAACTCCCAGAAGGCAATAGGCAGAAAATCCCTTAACCAGACCTAGCCTTGCCCAGTGGCCCAATGGGTATTGTAGTTTCTAAGACTAGGCCAGTCGGTGAAGTCGGTACACTGGAATCTGGGTTTTCATCTCCCTCCACAGACCAACATACATTGGAAAAGGTGTCCTGGAGTTTGATCAAGGATATTAAACGCATGACGGAAAGTGCAGTAAAAGGTACAAATGCACGGAGGAGTCCAGTATCCCCCAGGGAAGTTATGATGACTGTCACTGGTGCTGTGCTGATGGCAGCTGCCTCACCCCTAGACTCTAATTCCATTTTTGCTATTCAGTCCCCATTAGTGTGATTCCGCAGCTTTCTTGTGAAAGCTCTAGAGAAGCATCTTATCAGTGGCTGCGATGTGCTGAGTGGTCACTCCATTTCCCTGCCCTTCCCTCAGAAGGCACAAAAGGCAATACCAGCAGACTTTCCCTATTCGCTTTCCTGGTCAGCTGGGGTGGGGGTTGGTCACCCCACTCCACCCCCGCAACATCCTGCTTCTCCCCAGGTGAACTATTTGTGAAAGAGTTCTTCTGGATGTTGAAGATACAGAAAGATATCTTTGCACGACACATGGCTCGGTTCCAAAATGAGGGTAAGGGGAGATGAGAGTCCCTTATGCCAGACCCCTCTTTCCAGCTGTCTGACCATCTGACTTGGTCAGATGGTCCCCAGTTCCTTGTTGCTGTGCCTGGTCTGGTTCCTCCATCTCTTCCACCCCTCCTCCCTCAGACCCACAGACATACAGATTCTTCCCCTCTCAGACCCCAGAACCTCTTTTTTTATCCGCCCACCGCCCCCTCCAACCCCCCACTTCTTTTGCCTCCTTTGTCTTAGAGATCTGATGCTCAGATTCTTATTTCTTTCTCCCGAGGCAGTTTTTTGTCCCAACAAATGTGGTGAGTCGGGATTTCGGAAGCTGGCCTTCGGTCCCTCATCCCTGTCCCACGGATGCCCCGTCTTTCTTCTCCCCCGTTGGGGTCTCGGTATCTTCATTCGCGGCGTCTGAGGGGCTCCTCGACTCCAAATGTCCTTCCGCACCGGGGACTTGCAGGGGAGCGGGTAACCTTTCCCGAGGTTGGGAGATTTAGCCACCTGCCAGGCTGCGCTCTAACCACGCCCCTATATATGGACACGCCCCACCCGGGCTCCGCCCTTTGCCGGCAGCCCCTTCTCTTGAGGAGCTAATACACAGGCTGGACTCTGCCCCTTCAGGTACCATGCTGCAGACTCTGATCTGGTGTCAAACATGCGAGAAGCAGGTTCACTCTTGTCATAAGTCCGTCTTCTGCGGGGGTGAGAGAGAGAGCCGGGCGCCAGAGGGCGGAACCAGACGGAGACAGTGCTTAGGAAAAGGCGGGCGGGGGGCGGGGCGGCGCTGGGGGAGGCGGCGCTAGGGGAATGGGAGCGGGGACTGGGGTGTGTGTGGGGGGGGGAGAGGGAGGATTAGGAGGCGGAGGGAAGACTCCTGCAAGGCCCCGGAAGAAGCGTCTCAGTTATTCCCCATCCCCAGAACGCCTCATCAAGGTCCATCGTTTGGAAGACCTGGTCCTCAATTGCGAGCTCAGTTGGCATCAAGCCGCTGAAGGCCTGACCACGTACCGCTTTTATAGGGTGGGGACCTTCAGCAATTCTAACCCCTGAACTCCAAGTGAAGTAGGCCTGCGTGAGCCCCCTGGCCCCTGTGTGCAGAGACTGCCCCTATAATCCCGCATCACCTACCAGGCAGGGCTGCTACCGACCCCCCTTTCTGGGACCTCCTTCCCTGACCACCCTGGACTCCTAGTCTCCCGCTCCTGAGGTCCCTTGATTTTCTCATCCCTGTACTCCCCCGCCCCCTGAATTCCCCAGGCCTCTGTCACCTCTTGAGCTTGGATCTAGGTTTGGAAGAACAATACTGAGAAGTTGGTGTCCGAGGGAAAAGAGCCCACCCTTTCCAAGCCCAGGGTGGGTCCAGAAGATGAAGGGAAATACCGCTGCGAGCTCGGCACCGTGCAAAAAACCCCAGCCACGATCCTCAGTTTCAATGTCAAAGGTCAGTGCAGGGCAGCGGGGATTCCAGATTCTGGGAACTCTGAGGACTGGGACTGGCGATTAGCCCTGGGGCGTGGCTTGTGGGCGTGGCTCTCGGCCGGGGTGTGGCCACGCGCTCGGGGTGGGGCCTCACGGTCCTGCATCCAAGCGGAGGGAGGGCGGGGAAGTCCCTTCTGGATGTATTTCAGCTTCTCCCCACTGGAAGCCTGATTCTCTCCTGGGGGGGTCTTAGATCCCCCCAGGGTAGACTGGGGTGCAGAGAGGGAGCTTGGCGCCCTCTCAGGACGGCTCTCTGCCCCCATCAGTGTTGCCCGAAAGGCTTGAAGAGGAAACATTGCCAACCAGCGCAGATAATCTCACTATCCCCCACTTCCACAATGCCACCGAGACAAAACACCCACCTAACACTATTGATCCCTCCGTGGCGGAAACCAAAGAGACCGACCCAAAACTCTCGGAGCCGGTGCGGGAGAAGCTGCGGAGGCAATTGATATTGACGCTGATCTGGGCCTCCGTGCTGCTGATCCTCGGCCTTGCCACCGCGTGAGCCGCCCGCTGAAGAAGGCAGGGCTGGGAGAGAAGGGGCTATCTGCCACAGAAGTGGAGGGGTGTGGGAGCTGCGCTTCCTTGGGGGGTGCGGCTTAGAAAAAAGGGGGACGGAGCAGCTCTCACTTAAGTCTAGTTTGAATGATTGCTAGATCAAATAGAAGGGAGGCCGGGAAGGGATGCCCTTCACTCCCCGTCACCTCATCTAGTCCCTTCTTTGCATCCACTCCTCCAGGGTACTTTGCTCTCGCTCTACGGAGTTGTTTGAGGGCATAAAGTCCAACTACAAAGATGGAACTACTCAGCAGGACAACGTTCCGATGAAAGAGACCCAGGGAGACCAGGAGCTGACAGATGGATCAGAGGACAGGGAAGAAGACCAGGCAGAGGCTGAGGACAAGGCCAGGAACACTGACACCGGAAGTGAGAAAACAGCCAAAGAGTAAAGGAGGATAAAAGATCCAGGAATAAAGAGATATCTGATCATGACTGCTACACTGATCCTCATTTGGTTCCCCAGAGAAGTCTGGAGGTGGGGTCTGGCCTGCCGCCCCCCCCCATCTGGAAAGAAGGACCCCACTGACCTCTGTGTAATTCCAGAACCCAGGCGGCGCAGGGCAGGGCCAGGACTCCCCAGGTCTCCACCCCTAGGCCTGCTCCCCGCACAGGACGCCCCCTCCCCGCTCTTCCTGCCCGATTTCCTCTCGCCTTTTCCTGTCCCCCACCCAGTGCTGGGAGCTGGGGCACAGGCACAAGCTGAACTGGAGCAGAGGGGCCAGGAATCAAGCCAGGCCCACGGAGCCAGGCCCCCCGGGAGCTGCCGGCACCCCAAGCAGGGTAAGAAGGGAGCCCAGCCCCCTTCACCCTCAAGCCTGGCCCATCACCTCCCAGCACTCCCCGGGGTCTAGGCTCCCATCCTCGCCTCCACCCTGAAGGCTGAAGGCCGGAGCCTGAATCCTAACCTCCCGTTCCCCAGGACTCAGGGTTCCGAGTCCCCTTGGCCCCCAGCCCCACCACTCAGGATTTCAAGACTGGGGGCCTTCCCCACCCATCCTTAGGGCCATGCTATCTGGTGAGCGGAAGGAGGGCGGGAGCCCCCGCTTCGGGAAGCTTCATCTCCCCGTGGGCCTGTGGATCAATTCTCCCAGGAAGCAGCTGGCCAAGTTGGGGCGGCGCTGGCCCAGCGCTGCCTCTGTCAAGTGAGTACTTACCCACCCACCCACCCGTACCCCCTCCCAAGGGGGCAGTGTTCCCCCATCCCTGTTCTGGGGAGCGCCAGAGATCCCAGAAACCTTGTCCTGTCTTAAAAGCTCAAAGAAGCTGGCAGGCAGGCAAGGGGGAACACTGGCTCCGGGAATCCAGCGCCCTGTGGGGGAAATGGCCAGCCGGATGGACACAGGGCTGGAGACATAGATGGAGCAGGCTTTGATTCACTTTCCTTCCTCCTCTCCCTGACCACCTCTCTGGATTTCCTTATGTGGGCTTTGCCTTGATAGTTACTTAAGCACGGATGCGTTTGATTCGTGGTACTTATCAGACCCCTCTTTTTCTCTTTCTTTGCCTGGGCCTCTGCCCACTCCTTTGTCTTCACTCACCCCACTTCTCGGGCCCTTGTTCCCTCTTTTTCCCTCTCTGGGTCTCTCTGGCCCTCGGGGTCTTTGCCCGACCTCCTCCATATCTCCCTCCCTCCCCCCCCACTTTGTCTTTCCTGTATCCCTCTCCGGGGTCTCTGCGCCCCGCGGCCTCCCAGGTCTTCATCTTCCGACACGGGGAGCCGCAGCAGCGAGCCGCTGCCCCCGCCGCCGCCGCACGTGGAGCTGCGGCGAGTGGGCGCGGTCAAGGCGGCCGGGGGAGCGTCGGGAAGCCGGGCCAAGCGCATCTCGCAGCTTTTTCGGGGCTCAGGCACCGGCACCGCGGGGTCTGGCGGCGCGGGGGGCCCAGGGACCCCGGGAGGCGCGCAGCGCTGGGCCAGCGAGAAGAAACTGCCGGAGCTGGCGGCAGGCGTGGCCCCCGAGCCCCCCATAGCCTCCCGAGCCACGGCACCCCCGGGGGTCCTCAAGATCTTCGGGGCCGGCCTGGCGTCGGGTGCCAACTATAAGAGCGTGTTGGCCACGGCGCGCTCCACAGCGCGTGAGCTGGTGGCCGAGGCGCTGGAACGCTACGGGCTAGCCGGCAGCCCCGGCGGCGGTCCGGGCGAGAGCAGCTGCGTGGACGCCTTCGCGCTGTGCGACGCGCTGGGCCGCCCCGCGGCGGGCGGCATGGGCAGCGGCGAGTGGCGGGCGGAGCACCTGCGCGTGCTGGGCGACTTGGAGCGCCCACTGCTGGTGCAGGAGCTGTGGCGGGCGCGGCCCGGCTGGGCGCGGCGTTTCGAGTTGCGCGGCCGCGAGGAGGCGCGGCGCCTGGAGCAGGAAGCCTTTGGGGCGGCGGACAGCGACGGTGAGTAAAGTTCGGGGCATCTGGCGGGTGGGAGGAGAACCCGGCGCGGAAGGGGCATGGCCAGCGGGCGGGCGTGGCCGTGACTTGAGGGTGGGCCAATAAAACGAACACTGTGGGCGGGGTAAATGGGCGGGGCTGCAGCGTGTGGATGGGGATAGTGAAACGAATACCCGTGGGGCGGGGCCAGTGGGTGGGCAAGTGTGGGCGTGGCTAGAGCTTGGGCGGAGTTAGCGAAGGACAGGCTGATACTTGGGCTGGACCAATGGGAGGGAAGGAATTGGGGTGAGGTGAGGGCAGAGGCAGGCCAGTGGGCTGAGCGGGTTAGACACGGGGCCCTAAGGAGGAGACTGGTCAGGACCACCCGGACACCTGGGAGAAGCCCGATGGGCGGGGTCTGTGATGCTAGGACGGGACCTGCGGAAGAGTATACCCTACTTGGAAGTGGTGGCTAGTCTGAGGCTTGATGGAGGAGCTGGCGGATGCTGTGGTTGGAGCCTCTGAAGGAATGATCCGTGGGAATAAGGTCATGGGTTGCTGGATCAGAGCTTAAGAATGAGCGGAGCCTCATTTAGGGGAACTGTGAAGGGGGAGAGGGGCTTGAGGGTGGTGCCTGGGATCAAGGTCCAGGCGACCAGGGTTCTTTATTTCTTTTTTTTTTTGAGGGGGTCACACCCGGCGATGCACAGGGGTTACTCCTGGCTCTTCACTCAGGAATTACCCCTGGCGGTGCTCAGGGGATCCAAATGGGATGCTGGGATTCGAACCCGGGTCGGCCACGTGCAAGGCAAATGCCCTACCCGCTGTGCTATCGCTCCAGCCCCCAGGGTTCTTTATTTCTTTTGCTTTTGGGGGTCATCCGGCGATGCTCAGGGGTTACACGTGGTTCTGCACTCAGGAATTACTCCTGGTGGTCTTCGGGGGGCCATATGGATGCCAGCGATTGAACCCCGGGTCATCCTCCTGCAAGGCAAACGCCCTCCCTGCTGTACTATCGCCCCAGCCCCCCTGTCAGGGCTCTTTGAGAAGCTCTCCATCCTCCCCAATGCTTCAGAACAGCAGCTGGCTGTAATGGTGAAATAGGAATGGGACAAGCTTAGGAGAGGGTGGGTTGAAGAGGGGAGCCCCTGAATCATTGAGGACAAAGGACGCCTCAGGGGGTCTCCAGCTAATTTTCTTTTCTTTCTTTTTTTTTTTTGCTTTTTGGGTCACACCCAGCGATGCTCAGGGGTTACTCCTGGCTCTGCACTCAGGAATTACTCCTGGCGGTGCTTGGGGGACCATATGGGATGCCGGGGATCGAACTCGGGTCGGCCGCGTGCAAGGCGAACGCCCTACCCGCTGTGCTATCGCTCCGGCCCTCCAGCTAATTTTCTATGACTGAGTCTTGTGGGCTCTGAACTCAGGCCTGGATTCTGATCCTCCTAGGTGAAGATTCCGTAAAATGTTGTACATATAGGAGGTTAGCACAAGACTCAGCACATCATAGTAACGATAAAAAACTGCAATTATAAGCATCGTTGGGTGCATTTTTTTTCCTCTTCAAGAAAAGCATTCATTTGGGTGCCAACTTTGGGCATCATATTATGTAGGACGGTGGGGCGGTGTACATCGAGGACATTGGCAGATAAAGTTCCCTTCCTCCTGGATTTCACAGTCGAGATCATTCATCATCCCACTCACTAGGCACAAACTACTACATCCCAGGGCTTTGCTGGGTCCAGGCAAGGTCAGGATGCCCCATAATGGTGCAGTCACGGAAGGTGGAGGTGGTTTCTGTCTGCCTAAGGGCAGGTTCTTCTCTGTAGACTGAAAAACCCCCTAGAACATCTTCTGATACATACGGTGCTCCAAAAATAGCTCAAAGAATAAATGAGGTTCTTGGGACCAGTGATTTAGTACAGTAGGGTATGCTTGCCTTGCACGTGGCCAGCCAGGATTCAGTCCCCAGCACTACATATAGTCTGACGAGCCGACCAGGAGTGATCCCTGAACAGCAGTGAACCCTGAACGTGGAGCCAGGAGTAACCCCTGAGCACACCGCTGGGTGTGGCTCAAAAACAGAAATAACTAAATCAATAAGTAAATCAGTCTCCAATCAGCCAGGCTTCTCGCCTCTCTCCCCATAGGCACGGGCGCCCCCTCGTGGCGGCCACAGAAGAATCGCTCCCGGGCGGCGTCTGGTGGGGCTGCCCTGGCCAGTCCTGGCCAGGGTTCAGGATCCGGGGCCCCGTCCGGGTCTGGAGGCAAGGAGCGCTCGGAAAATTTATCCCTGAGGCGTAGCGTCTCGGAGCTCAGCTTGCAGGGCCGGAGACGGCGACAGCAGGAGCGCAGACAGCAGGCTCTTAGCATGGCCCCCGGGGCAGCCGACACCCAAATAGTCCCGGTGGACCCCAACGACTTTGACCAGTTGACCCAGTGCCTCATCCAGGCGCCCAACAACCGCCCATACTTCCTGCTGCTCCAGGGTTACCAGGATGCCCAGGTAAGTGGAGGCGCTGTTCCCTTCCACGGGTGGGGAGTACCAAAATATTCTCCCAGAATCCTGAAGGCAAACGTGTGAGAAAGGGCTTGGAGAGCTAGCGCAGCGGGGAGGGCCCTTGCCTTGTCCACGGCTGGCCCGGGTTCGATCCCTGGCACCCTAGGTGGCCCCTTAGCACTGCCAGCAGTAACTCCTGAGTGCAGAACCAGGTGTTAAGCTTGGGTGTGGCCCCCCTAAAAAAAGGTATGAGAAAGGCTGAGAACACATGGTGGCAATGGCAGGCAGGAAAGGAGACATGATGGGAGAAGTTTGATTTGCACCTGGAATCTTGTTCCAGGTCAGCCTAAATTCTCTTGGAATATCTTTGAGTGGATCCTGTCGCTCATCAATTTGCTCGAGCGGGCACCAGTAACGTCTCCATTGTGAGACTTGTTATTACTGTTTTTAGCCACGTGTAGCTTGCCAGGTTCTGCCATGCGGGCAAGATACTCTTGGTAGCTTGTTGGGCTCTCCGAGAGGGGTGGAGAAATCGAACCTGGGTTGACCACATGCAAGGCAAACGCCCTACCGCTGTGGTATCGATCCAGCCTCTCTTGGAATATGCAGTACATATCTTATTTAATTTTTGATATTTTGAATTTGATTTTGGGACTTGGGGGCCACACCTGGCGGTGCTCAGGATCATACCTAGTGTGGCTCAGGGAACCATACAGGGTGCCAGGAACAAAGCTCAGGTCACTCCCCTGAAAGGCACGTGTCCTATCTGCTGTATTACCACTCCGATCCAGCATTGGAATGGGCTAATCCATTTTAAAAATACAAACCAGTGTTTATTTCATTTTAGGGCCCATTTCTGTGCAGTGCTTGGCAGACCACACACATCTGAGGTGCTGAGCCTGAAACCTGGGTCTCTGCTCTTCGATCTATAATTTTGGTTCTACTCAATCCATTTTGAAAGCTATTCCTTAATCCATTATTTAAGTTTGATTTGAGGGGCAGGGAAGGACTACATCTGGCTATGTTCAGGGTTTAGTCAGGGATCACTCTTTTTTTTTTTCTTTTCGGGTCACACCCAGTGATGCTCATGGGTTACTCCTGTCTCTGCAATCAGGAATTATTCTTGGCGGTGCTGGGGGACCATATGGGATGCCAGGGGTTGAACCCGGGTCAGCTGCATGCAAGGCAAATGCCCTACCCATTGTACTATCTATCGCTCTGGCCCAGGGATCACTCTTGGTGCGGCTCTGGGGACCAAACCCACTTTGGCTGCATACAAGGCAAGTGTCCCAATCTTTTTCCCTTTTTCCCTTTTTGGACCACACCCAGTCATGCTCTGAGGTTACTCCTGGCTCTGCGCTCAGGTACTGCTCCTGGCAGTGCTCAGGGAATCATATGGAATGCCAGGCATCAAACTCTGGTTGGCCACATGCAAGGCAAACATCCTCTGTAATCTCCGAGCGATGAGGGGAGGCCCTGATGACTCTCCCCCTTGCCACCGGGTTCAGGTGGTCCTCGGGCCGCTTGTCCACACTGTCCCTCATTCCTGTCTCCTCTAGTCTCTCCCTCTCATCTCTCTGCACTCCCTCTTGCTCCCTGCTCTGTCTCCCAGCTCCAACTCTCTCTCTCTCCACACCTCATCTCTCCACCCTAGCACTCCGGGCCAAGCTACACCCAGTTCCGTAGCAAATCAACATAAGAAAGCCCTTCCTGACTGCCCATCAGGCTCAAGGGCAGAAAAACCACCTAGGAGTATTCCTCTTCTCCTAACATCTTAATTAACATCTAACTATTAGTTATTTTTATATGGACACAGTAAGAGATAGTAGAGGCTTGTAGGGCAGCTCTTCTGGGAACATCTTGCCACAGACTCAGACTACAGTGCTCAGGCCAGATTAATCATTTCTAACCTAAGCAGGGTCTGAATCTAGTTATTGCTTTTTGGATCGTGACAGCATTTGTCCAGGACCAAGCTCATAACTTACAGTTAAGCATTATGGCACTTTGGCCAGGCCCATTTTGATGCCAGGGTAGCACATAACTCACCATTTGCCCTGGGTCTATCCAGTCCCTCGTCAGGACCCTGCTTTTGGGGTACTAGGAAGTAAAAGCAATGAGGCTTAAGTCGAGAGAACAAAGATGCCCTGGAGGTAAATATCAGTGAGAGTCAATTAACTCCCATGTTACAAAAGCATAGCATTAACTGTCTTCTTGTGCCTGTACAAAAAGGACATTGCTCTGAATGAACTATGCAAAGGACTTGAGGAGAAGAGAAAAACAATATTTACAAGTCAACAGAGCACAAAGAAAGAGGTTACAAATAAACACAGAGGGATGGGAGCACTGTGATGGGAGTAACCCAGTAAACCTAAGCTTCCTGTGGCAAAAAAGAATTTTTTGCTTTTTGGGTCACACCCAGAGATGCATAGAGGTTACTCCTTGCTCCTGCACTCAGGAATTACTCCTGGTGGTACTCGGGGGACCCTATGGGATGCTGGGAATCGAACCCAGGTTGGCTGAGTGCAGGGCAAACGCTCTACCTGCTGTGCTATTGCTCCAGCCCCTTCAGGGCTACGCTTGACTCTGTGTTTAGGAGTCTCTCCTGGGGATCAAATCCAGGTTGGGTTGCATGCAACACAAGCACTTTAACTCCTGTTACAATCTCTGTAGCCCGAAACTACTGTTTTGTTTGTGGTTGCCTTGACGGTGCCAGTCCAGCAGGCATAAGCCAGAATCCATGGGGAAGTAGGAGAGGGTGGATCCGGGGGCAGCATCATATGACTGTTAGAGCTGGAGCCGATCTGGGGTGGTTACTCCCTGGCTGCAGACAGGGGTAAGAGGTGAAGACTACTCAACGAAGGGGCGACAGAGAGGCGACAGAGAGTACACAGCTTCAACCGCTACCTCCTGGTTTGATCCTCAGTACAGCATAGGGCCGTGCTGCCAGGAGTGACTTCTGAGCACAGAGCCAGGACTAAGTCCCAAGCATTGCCAGGTATGGCTCAAAAACCCAACCCTCCCTAACCATTCCACCCCCCTTCCCTTTGGGGCAAGGGATGGGGTGAATTCATTGTAAGAAGTGGTTTGAGGGGCTGGAGTGATAGCACAGCGGGTAGGGCGTTTGTCTTGCACGTGGCCGACCCAGATTCGATTGCCAGCATTCGTATGGTCCCCCAGCACCGCCAGGGGTAATTCCTGAGTGCAGAGCCAAGGAAAAAAAAAGAAGTGGTTTGAATGTAACAGCTCATTCACTCAGCCAAGTAGCAAACAGGAATGTCTGTCTGGTCTTGTATGAAGGATCTATTCTGGAAGAGGAGAGTCCAACAGAAGTGGGCTCAAGCGAAAATCCTTAAGAAAGCGGCTGCATTAGGAACCAGAGCAATAGCACAGTGGGTAGGGTGCTTGCATTGCATACGCCATACCAGGTTTGATCTCTAGCAGACCACATGGTCCCCAAAGCACCACCGGGTATGATCCCTGAGCACATATCCAGGAGTAAAGCCCTGCACACTGCGGGGTGGTGTGGTTCAATCAGAACAAAACAAAACAAAACAAAAAATGGTTGTATTGGCAGTGCCCGTTCCTAAGGAACACGGAGGAAGGGAGTTAGTGGTGGAAAGGAACTTTCTTGCATTTATGTCTTCATGGGGGCCTGTAGCCTGAAAGTTAATTGTAGGTATTTAGAGTTCATCGTCAGTGCATCCCTTATTGGGTTAGGACAGAGGGACACTCACTGTCAAAAGATGCTTCTTGGGTCTGGGACCGTCCCATTATTTCAAAGAGGGACAGAGAACCGGAGGTGCCACTTCTAGGGGTTGCCAGACTGGAAAAGTCCATGGACCAAATCCATGGCAGGAAGGGATTAAAAAGGGCCATTCAGGGAGCTGCTGGAAAGATAGTACAGCAGGCAGGGCACTTGTCAGTCTCCAGCACCCACTGTGGTCCCCCAATCCTCCAGGAGTGATCCCTGAATGCAGAGCCAGGAGGAAGCCCCGAGCATCGCTGGATGTGACCCAAACCTCAGAAATAAAGAAAAAGAGAAAGGAGGGCAAGGAGGGACTGGAGCAGTAGTACAGGAAGTAGCCTGCTTCAGCCCTTCAGGGCTGCTCTCAACTTTTTGCAGAGTTAAGTACTTAGGAGAATTAAGTACTTAGGAGTCTCTCCCGGGAATCAAATTAAGGTTGGCTGTATGCAAGATAAGAAACTTTGCCTTGCAAGAGTCTGACCTGAGTTCAATCCCTGGCATTCCATAGGGTCCCTTGAGAGGAGTAACCCATGAGCATCACCAGGTGTGATCCCAAAAACACCAAAAGAGAGAGGGGGGGGGTGAGAGGGAGGGAGGGAGGGAGGGAGGGAGGGTCCTTTCATGAAATAATGGGAGGGGCTGGGGTATGGCTCAGACACAAAGAACTTGCCTTGCATGCATGAGACCTGGGTTCAAATTCTGGCTCCACCACCATCCCCACAAATTATGAGAGTTGAGTATAGTAAAAGATTTATAGATATTAGGAATACTGCTAGTAAGAGGGGCAAACTAAGTTCTTCCTTTTCTGTTTTTATTTATTTATTTGTTTGTTTATTTATTTGTTTATGGGACGCTGGGGATGGAACCCCAGTCGCCTCCCCGCTGTACTATCACTTTAGTCCCCTTTTCTCTTTTTTTGCTCTATGGTATGGAGGTGGAACTCAGGGCCTCATGCAAGGCAGGGGTGAGCTTTATCACTGAACCACATGTCCCTGCTGCTATTTCCATTTGTATGTGTATGGGGAAGGCCATTGGGTCACACCCAATGCTTTTCAGGGGCTATTCCTGGCTCTGTGCTCAGCAGGGACCCCTGGTGGTGCTCAAGGGAAACGCACACATGTGGCTCTGAGGACTCAAATTGGGTTTGGTGAGAAGCCTTTACAAGGCAGTTTTGTACTATCTCTCCGGCCCTTACTTTTTTTTTTTTTTTTTTTTGCTTTTTGGGTCACACCCGGCAATGCACAGGGGTCATTCCTGGCTCATGAACTCAGGAATTACCCCTGGCGGTGCTCAGGGGACCATATGGGATGCTGGGATTTGAACCCGGGTCGCCCACGTGCAAGGCAAACGCCCTACCCGCTGTGCTATCACTCCAGCCCCACTTTTTTTTTTTTTTTTGCTTTTTGGGTCACAACCGGCGATGCTCAGGGGTTACTCCTTGCTGTGCACTCAGGAATTACTCCTGGCAGTGCTTGAGGGACCCTATGAGATACCAGGGATCCGACCTGTATTGGCCTTACACAAATGCTTCCTCCTGTGCTATTGCTCTGGGCCCTGCTTTTCCATTTTTAAACAAACAGAACAGACCGGGTATGGGAGAATCCTTTCAGGAAGGGGGTGGTTGGTGTATGAGGCGGGATATCACTTTAGAAGTGGGTGTCCAGGGCTAGAGCAGTAGTACAGCGGGTAGGGCATTTACCTTGCACACAGCCGCCCAGGGTTCAATTCCCAGCACCCCATATGGTTCCCTGAGCACCGACAGGAGTAATCCCTAGTGCAGAGCCAGGTGTAACCCCTGTACATTGCCAAGTGTGACCCACAAAGTAAAAAAATAATCCAAGTGGGTGTCCTTGAGAACAGTGACAGGGGTTCCTGGAAGAGCTCTCCCCACTCCAAGGAATCTCCTTGGAGATACTTTTTTTTCGGGGGAGAGGGGCTATGGTGTTCTCCCTAGCAGTGTTGGAAGCCACCAGGGCAAAACCAAGTGGTGCACAAGAGACTGTGCAATGCCGGGGATTGAACCTCGGCCTTTGCAGACATTCCTGCCCTGCCCACTACTCTCCCCAGCCTGGGGGTGAGAGTATTGAGAGTGTCCATTAGTGTAAGGGAAGATTTCTTTGGAATCCTCCATCCTCGGGTTAGGCTTGTCAAATTGGGTCTCCTGGGAACTGTGTTCCTCACAGGATGGGGAAATGGAAGAACATTTGGTATAAGGGAGGGAGGAATCTCTTTCACATGGTTGCTTCCTTGCTTTGGGATTATAAAGAGTCTGGAGTAGAGAAGATGGGATCTTCTATTGGAAAAAGATTTCCTGGAAAGCGTTCTTACATTGAAGGAGGGAACTGGCCTCTCTAAAAAAAAACTGGCCTTGGGGCTGGAGCGATAGTATAGCGGGTAGGGCGTTTGCCTTGCACGTGGTCGACCTAGGTTCAATTCCCAGGATCCCATATGGTCCCCGGAGCACCACCAGGAGTGATTCCTGAGTGCAGAGCCAGAAGTCAGCCCTGAGCATTGCCCGGTGTGACCCCCCAAAAAAAAAACAAAAAAAACCCTGGTCTTCTATGCCCCCAAAAAAAGGGGGTTGTCCTTGGGTCAGGAGAGATAGTATAGCAGGTGCCCACGGAGACAGTACACTTACTTGCCTTGCAAGCTGTTGACCCTGGGTTCCATTCCCTTCACCTCATATGGTTTTCCAATACCCATCAGGAGTGATCCCTGAGCGCAGAGCCTTGAGCACCACCAGCCTCAATAAATTAAATTAAATAAATAAATAAATAAATAAATAACAAAAAAAGGAAAAGGAAAGAAAATAAAAACATAAAAGGGTGTCCTTATCAGAATACTGTCTTCAAGCGGGTGTTATGGGACGGTCCGGCCGCGGAAGTGAGTGGCGCTTCGGGTATTCGGAGAGTCCTGCGGGACACCACGAGATGTCCTCGGAAGAGCCCATTCTGGGAGTCCTGAACTGGTGGGAGCGTTCTGAGGGCGGGCCCCGGAGCTACAGCCGGACTCTCCTCCTCCCTCCCCCGCTCCCCCCCCTCCCGTCCCTTCACTGCAGGACTTCGTGGTGTACGTGATGACCAGGGAGCAGCACGTGTTCGGACGCGGAGGGAACCCCTCGGCCCGGGGTGGGTCCCCGGCCCCGTATGTGGACACCTTTCTCAGCGCCCCCGACATCCTGCCCCGCCACTGCACCGTGCGGGCGGGGCCCGAGCCCCCGGCCCTGGTGCGCCCGTCCCGGGGCGCGCCGGTCACGCACAACGGGTGCCTCCTGCTGCGGGAGGCCGAGCTGCACCCCGGCGACCTCCTGGGGCTGGGCGAGCACTTCCTCTTCATGTACAAGGACCCCCGCGCTGGGGGTTCTGGGCCCGCGCGGCCTCCCTGGCTGCCGGCTCGTCCTGGGGCCGCGCCCCCGGGGCCCGGCTGGGCCTTCTCCTGCCGCCTGTGCGGCCGCGGCCTGCAGGAGCGCGGGGAGGCGCTGGCCGCCTACCTGGACGGCCGCGAGCCGGTGCTGCGCTTCCGACCGCGGGAGGAGGAGGCGCTGCTGGGCGAGATCGTGCGCGCAGCGGCCGCCGGAGCCGGGGACCTGCCGCCGCTGGGGCCCGCCACGCTGCTGGCACTGTGCGTGCAGCACTCGGCCCGGGAGCTGGAGCTGGGCCACCTGCCGCGCCTGCTGGGCCGCCTGGCCCGTCTCATCAAAGAGGCCGTATGGGTGAGATGCCCCAGTGCCATCCAGCGCCCCCTCTCCGTCCCAGGACTCCCCCCCACCTCCCCAACCCCAGCTTCTCCTGGGCCCCTTTCTGTCCCCAACCCAGCTTGGGAGGAAACTGCATTTCCCAAGGTACCTCGGGAGGATGTTAGGGGCCCCAAAGAGTGTTGGGAGGGGAGAGTTTCTGCCAAGTGCAAGGGAAGTTTGTACCCATCCGTGGGGTCTGTATCAATGATGAAATCATTTGGGGAGATGGGGGCAGGTCCCTGAGGCAGGAGGAGCCGGTGAAGATTTGTGAGAGGTGAGAGGGCCTGCAGCTCGGAGGTGGAGTGGGTGAGAGGGTTCCTAGAGGTGAAGGAGAACAATGCCATCCCACCTACAGGCGGAGGCACAGTGGAAGAGGCAGGGGAGAGAGGAAGAGGTTTCCTTCTGTTGGTTTAAGACATGGTGCAGTTGGGGCCAGAGCAATAGCACAGCGGGTAGGGCGGCCAACGGGGGTTCAATCCTCGACATCCTGTCAGGTCCCCAAACACCATCATGAGTAATTTCTGAGTGAAGAGCCAGGAGTAACCCCTGAGCATCACCGGGTCTGACCCAAAATGACAAAGGTGGGGGTGGAGGAAGACAGTACAGAGGTTGAGGATGTAGTTCTAGGGAGTTAGAAGGAGCTCCGCTTGAACCCGGAAGCGATTCGAAGGGAGGTGGGCCACTCCACAGCACAGGGTTGTGTGTTTTAAAAGCTCAGGAGAGGGGCTGGAGGGATAGCACAGCAGGTAGGGCATTTACCCGGCAGACCCGGGTTTAATTCCCAGCATCCCATAGGGTCCCCCCCGAGCACCACCAGGAGTAATTCATGAGTGCATGAGCCAGGAGTAACCCCTGAGCATTGCTGGGGGTGACCCAAAAAGAAAAAAAGAGTGAAGCCCGAGGGTTAGAGTCCATTTGTAAAGTGATTTGTAAACTGGTGAGAGATGGTCAGGTGTGAGGAGAAAAACCAGTATGTGGGCCCAAGCCACTGCTCTGTGGGTAGGACACTTGCTCTGCATGCAACCCACCCGCTAAGGCCAGGTATGCGCCTCCCCCACACAAAAAAAATCAGTGTGTTCCTTTATAGCTCTTTCTTCCCAACTCTCCTCACCCTGATTCTGACCTTACTGTCCCACAGGAAAAGATTAAGGAAATCGGAGACCGTCAGCCAGAAAAGTAAGAGCAGTGATGGGGAGAAGGGAGGGCTTCGCGCTCCGTGGCTGCCGGCTCCGCCTTCCCCGCGTGGGTGACTCGGTGCAAGCTTCTCATTCCTGTGAAATGGTCCCCAGTGAGACCCAGCACTTAGGGTCTGATGCGGGGGCTGAGCAGGGATCAGGGTCTCTTTCTCGTTCCTTAGCCACCCCGAGGGGGTCCCGGAGGTGCCCTTGACCCCTGAGGCTGTGTCGGTGGAGCTTCGGCCGCTCATGCTGTGGATGGCCAACACCACGGAGCTGCTGAGCTTCGTGCAAGAGAAGGTGCTAGAGATGGAAAAGGAGGCTGACCAGGAGGGTGAGCACCAGCCCATCCGTGTTCCTAGCACTTGCCCCCTCCCCTCCCCCAACCTGAGGACCAGGCATCGGCCCCTCCAGCCTCATGTGTCTCCCTCTCACCCCCAGGCCTGTCCTCAGATCCACAGCTCTGCAATGACTTGGAATTATGCGATGAGGCCATGGCCCTCCTGGATGAGGTCATCATGTGTACCTTCCAGCAGTCTGTCTACTACCTCACCAAGGTGGGTTCTTGCACGCCCTCACTTCCGGTTTGCTGTGCTGCCACTTCCTGTTCCAAGAGCCGGCTCCTTCCCTGCTGTCACTTCCGGCTTGCTGCTCTGATGTCCTTTCCCATTTCGGGCCAGTCCCGTGCTATTCTGACACCGCTTCGGGTGTGCAGGAGCATCACTTCCTGCGTGTCTGGCCTCTCTTCCTGTCCCAGAACCTCTGGCCCGGGGGCAGGATGAGCTCACTGTTTATTGGGTCGTTCTCACTTTCTCCAGCTCATGTTTTCTAAGTCCCCCTTTCATTCCCTGATCGATAGATATCCAAGTAGTAAAGTAGCTCTTGGTGGAGCGAGTACCGTGTGGGGGTCAGGCAGCCACGCTCACCTTTTATCTGGCCTCACTTCCTGTGGCGCCAAGTTCCTTCCCTTTTCCGATCCACAAACCCTATTCCATGGCCAATCTTGCAGATTCCCTCCACTGCCCTTTGACATTGTGTTTTTGTTTGCTTTGGGGACCACACCTGGTGGTGCTCAAGGCTTCCTCCTGGCTCTGTGCTCAGGGATCACTTCTGGTGAAGCTGGGCGTTGCACTGGACTATCGTTTGGGCCCTTCGTATTGTCTCCTGGAATCCGCTGGCTTTTCTGGCTTTGCGTGAGCCCTGCTCCACATGGTTTCACGTTCCTTAAGCAACGTTAATTTGTGACACTCTTTCCTCAAGGCTTCCCTTGCTGTACATCTCAGCCAAATGAGATTTTCTTTCTTCTCTGTCTGTGACCTCATTTCCTGTCCCGGTCTGATCTCACTTTCCACTGGCTCAGAGCCACACCACGCCCACTTCCTCACTCTCCATTATTCTTCTTTCCTTTGGGAATTCTGGATAAATAATTCTTGATCAAAGTGGGTCTGTTCAGTATCCTTTGTCCTCCTTAAGTGGAGAACTACACGTTCCATAAGGCACCAGAGGTAGGTCTGAAAATATTCAAGAGACTTCCGGAAACTTTTTTTTTTTTTGCAAGGAGGCAGAGTTAGGGGGACCCAGCAGAGCTGATCATTGAACTTGAGGCCCCACACGAAGAGTATGTGTTTGAGTTCTTTGTGTCATCTTCCTGGTTTGGAAAAGGCTTCATTTAAATTTTTTGGGGGGGCATGGCTGGAGCAGTAGCACAGTGGGTAGGGCGTTTGCCTTGCAAGCGGACGACCGGGTTCGATTCCCAGCATCCCATATGGTCCTCTGAGCACCACCAGGAGTAATTCCTGAGTTCAAAGCCAGGAGGTAACCCCTGTGCATTGCCGGGTATGACGCAAAAATAAATAAATAAATACTTTTTTTTTTTTTTCTTTTTGGGTCACACCCAGTGATGCACAGGGGTTACTCCTGGCTCTGCACTCAGGAATTACCCCTGGCAGTGCTCAGGGGACCATATAGAATGCTGGGAATCGAACCCGGGTTGGCCGTGTGCAAAGCAAACGCCCTACCGGCTGTGCTATTGCTCCAGCCCCCTGGAAAAGGCTTCTTAAGAACTTAAATAGATGGCTAGAACAGTAGTACAATGGGGAGGGTATTTGCCTGGCATGTGACCAATCCAGGTTCGATCCCTGGCATCCCATATGGTTCCCAGAGCACCACCAGGAGTAATTCTTGAGTGCAGAGCCTGGAATAATCCTTGAGCGTCACTGGATATGGCCCCCAAACCAAAACAAAGAACTTGAAGTGACCCAGGTCTGTTGAATGCTAGAAACACATCCAGCAGGTAGATATTTCTAGAGGGACACTTAGGACTGATGACCCTGAACTACAACTCCCAGGAGGTTTTGGTGACATCCCCACTTTCGTTTGTGCTCGACCACCCTGCAGCTTCCAAGGAGTTTGTTTCCCGTCTTTATCTCCTCAGACTCTGTATTCCACGCTGCCTGCTCTCCTGGATAGTAACCCGTTCACCGCTGGGGCCGAGCTGCCCGGGCCTGGGGCCGAGCTGGGGGCCATGCCCCCGGGGCTGAGACCCACCCTGGGCGTGTTCCAGGCCGCTCTGGAACTGACCAGTCAGTGTGAGCTGCACCCCGACCTCGTGTCTCAGACTTTCGGCTACCTGTTCTTCTTCTCCAACGCCTCCCTTCTCAACTCGCTGATGGAGCGAGGTGAGGAGCAGATGGGGAAGGGAGCGGGAGGCTGCCTGAGACCCCCCTCCTCCCAGGCTCTGGGCTCACCTTCAGGGGAATCCTGGAGAGTCATGCTCCAGCCCCCCACCTGAGGGGGAGCCGCCACCTAATCTAGCACGTTTCCTTCCCCCGTAGGTCAAGGCCGGCCTTTCTATCAGTGGTCCCGAGCCGTCCAGATCCGAACCAACCTGGACCTAGTGTTGGATTGGCTCCAGGGGGCAGGGCTGGGCGACATTGCCACCGAGTTCTTCCGGAAACTCTCCATGGCTGTGAACCTGCTGTGTGTGCCTCGAACTTCCCTGCTCAAGGTGAACTCAGCGCCACCTCGCCAGCCTCTGGCTCGGCTTGCCTTTGCCACGACAGCATGGCTATCCCCTGCCCTCCCTTCCGCCCCCATCCCAGGTTACAGTGCCATCAGAGGGAGGGGGGAGCTTCAAAGAAACTGGCAAGTACAGTGGGACTTATTGATCAGAGTTCCAGAACCCCCTTCCAGGGCCCCCTTCCTCACACACCATCATTCAGGAAGTCTGGGATAGGCCAAGGATTGTGATCATTGAGGAGAGAGTGCAGAGGGTGGGGGCTGGAGCGATAGCACATCCAGTAGGGCATTTGCCTTGCACACAGCTGACTCAGGTTCAATTCCCAGCATTCCATATGGTCCCCCAAACATCACCAGGAGTAATTCCTGAGTGCATGAGCCAGGAGTAACCCCTGTGCAATGCTGGGTGTGACCCTCCCCCGCAAAATAAAAAAAGAAAAAAGAGAGACAGAGAGAGAGAGCAGTGGGTAAGGTACTTGCCTTGCCTGGGAATGACCTGGGTTTAATGGGGCCCCATAAGCTCAACCTGGAATGATCCCTGAGCACAGAGCCAGGAGTAAGTCCTGAGCATACCTGGATGTTGTCCCCAAACAAAACAAAATATCCACAGAGGGGCCAGATAGTACAGTGGGTAGGGCACTTGCCTTGCATATGGGCAATTGGGGTTTGTTCCCCAGATCCCCACATGATCCCCTGTGCCTCACTAGGAATGATTCACAGAGCTCGTTGTGAAAATCCTGTCTACCACCACCAAGTCCAAAACCACATCGCAGGTCCTCAAACAGAAATTGCGTGCCCATCATGGAATGCTGATTAAGTTGGTTAGGAATTTGGCCCCTTTATTCATGCCAGGAAGCTGACAGTCAAGTTGGATGGATCAACTTTTACAAAAGATGGATAAACACCTGGCAGTATTCCATGGATTTTAAATCTTGATGTTTTTTGAATCGTCATAACCGTGGTACTAGGTAGTTACTGTTCACCGAGGAAATTAGGGTACAGAGACTGCCCAGAATGTAGACAGTTGCTGACTTGGTTCTGCTTGGTGCCAGGGCAGAAACGCAGAAATGCAGAGTCAGATATATGCCCTCCAATGAGTTGCGTGCCTGGTGAGTGAGATGTGTGTGTAGGGCCTATTTGACCATACTCAGGAGTCACTCCTAGCAATGCTCAGGGGACCACACAGTGTTCTCCCACATACAAACGGTATGCTCTGGCCCTTTGAGTCAATCCCTCCCTCAAATCTCAGTGTTTGAATTCAGGCTATCTGGATCCAGAGCTTCTGTCTTCACCACAGTGATGATTCCACTGGCAGCTAGATTTGATGTATTCCTTTTATTTGTTTTGGGAATTTGGGGCCACGCCCAGCAGTGCTCAGAGGCTATTCTGGGCTCTGTGCTCAGGAGTGACCCCTGGCTGGTGTTCTGGGGACCATGTCTGTGTTGCAGAAAACCAATCCAGGAATCCAGGACTCCCACATAAAAAGCATGGCTCCCCCTCTTTGCATTACTTCTCCAGCCCTGGGGCTTGAGACGAAGAACATGCCCTTCCCGACAATCATTTAAATGATAACCAGAGGGGCTGGAGTGATAGCACAGCGGGTAGGGCGTTTGCCATGCACGCAGCCGACCCAGGTTCGAATCCCAGCATCCCATATGGTCCCCTGAGCACCGCCAGGGGTGATTCCTGAGTGCATGAGCCAGGAGTGACCCCTGTGCATTGTCGGGTGTGACCCAAAAAGCAAAAAAAAAAAAAAAAAAAAAAAGATAACCAGAGGGCCTGAGAGATAGTACAGCCTGGAGGGCGTTTGCCTTGCACGCCACCCACCCAGTTAGATCCTTGGCACCCCAGCACCAGCAGGAGTAATCCCTGACTGCAGTGCCAGGAGTATCCCCTAAGCATGCCCAGATGTGACCAAACAAAAAGAGAAAAATGACAACCAGAGCATTAAGACAAACTCCAGTGTCTTCCCACTGACCAGCCCCCATAACAGGTCTTCCATTTAGGATTGTTCTGCTGAGCTAAACTTCTCAACAACTCTCGCCACCAGGCTTCATGGAGCAGTCTACGAACTGACCACCCAACACTGACCCCTGCTCAGCTCCACCATATCCTCAGCCACTACCAGCTGGGGCCTGGCCGTGGGCCACCCCCAGCCTGGGACCCTCCAACTGCGGAGCGAGACGCTGTGGACACAGGTGAGGAGAATGGTGACAGGGTGTCTGGTGTGTCAGCCTGCACTGACTTTAGAACCTTAAAAAGAAGGGGGGGGGTGAGAGCGCGGCGGGGGGTGTCATAATTTGGACTACAACTCCCATGATGACCCGGGGATGCCAAGAGTCGCGTAAAACTCTTGCCCTAGAGGTTGCTGGGAGTTGAAGTTTTTTTCCTTTGGGCGTGCCGCAGCCTCGGCTTTCCCCGACGCTGCCGCCTCACACCCATTTTCAGAACTTAATTCCGGCTTCTTCGGTTCCATAGGGGATATCTTCGAAAGCTTCTCCTCCCACCCACCCCTCATCCTGCCCCTGGGCAGCTCGCGCCTGCGTCTAACGGGTCCGGTAACGGACGACGCTTTGCACCGAGAACTGCGCAGGCTCCGCCGCCTGCTCTGGGATCTTGAGCAGCAGGAACTGCCGGCCAATCACCGCCACGGACCTCCCGTGGCCACGCCTTCTTAAGAGCCTATAGCAAGTGAACGCGCCAACCTTCAAGTCGTCGCTTGCTCCCCGGGGCTCGCGGGAGCGCTGAGCTTCTTGGGAGTTGTAGTTCTCTCCAGCGTGGACTGCTGGGAGTTTGAGTTTTTGGGTAGCAGAGCTGGGATGGTGGGATGCTGGGTTTGGGATTTGAGTGGCGGGAGCAATAAAGGTATCTGGTATTGGCAACGCCTTATTTGTGAAGCTCTAGTGATTTGCTTTTCCAAGGAATAGAGTAGCACAGCCTTTGCCTGGGGCTTTGGGCTCTTGCCCAGTCGGAGAAGGTATTTATAGCTATGGCCTCGGCTTGCCCTCATGCCTGTAATCCAATCCAGGAGCATTGGGCCCCCCACGCATCCCAGGACAGCTCTGAGCGTGCTTGATGTGCCAAATCTCAGGTCCTCCCTTCTGCCAAGGGGAACCAGTCATCTCTCCCGCTGACCACAGCGTCTATGCTCTAATCTTTCCCCTATCAGGCACAGGAAATCGGTTCCCAGCCCCCATCAAAACCGTTCTGTTTGTCAGGCACACCCCCAATTCTAAGGAGCACCCTTCGCCGGCCTCCCTCAGCTCTGGAAGTCCAGACCCTTTCTCCTTTCCAACACCCGGATCTCAGTTCCCACCCCCCAGAACCCCCAGCCTCAGACCCGAGTCAGGACTCCAGTTTGAACTTGAATTCAATTTCCCTGAATTCGACTCCCGCTGCTGCGTCAGGGAAAAAGTCAGCGACAGGTGGCACCTGCCGCCAGAGCCGGGACGTGACCACCTGCCGTGGCGGCTCCCCGGGAGCCCCTCTCCCCGCACCTGCTGCAGTCAGTCCGCGGGCTGCTCCCCCGCCGACCCAGCCGCCCCGGGACTCGGAGGAGGAGCGAGCCGGGGAGCCCCGATGTCCGCCCCGCCCAGACCCTCCCAGTCCCAGTCCCGAGCTCCCGCCCCTTCTCAGGGTCCCAGGCGCGGCTCGGTCTCCCCGCCCCGGTTCCGCGGCCTCCCAGCACGTCCCAGAAAGGGGGGTCCGAGGCGGGTCCAGGCTGGAAGGGCGGGGCGCGACCTCCAACCTAGATTCCCGGGCTTGATTAGCCCAGAGCACAGCTATGCTGGGCCCACCATGGTAAGAAGCTCCTGGGAGGGAGGGGTTGGGGGACACCCGCCAGGACTCTTGGCACCTCTCTGGTCACTCCCTTCTGCACAGAGCCTGGTGGCTGACACCTCCCCCCAAACTCTTGTGCTCCCCAGGGCCTGCCAGCTCCCCTTTGCCCTGATGGACGCTGGCTCCTCTGCTTTCAGGAGTGACGTCTTCCAGCCCCACCGTCCAGCGCCTTCCAGACCCCAGATCCTTCCTCTTCCAGCCTTCGAGGTGCTCAGCCAGCCTCTGCCAGGGTCAGGAATCAGACCCCGGCCTCCGCCCTGAGTCCCTGGAGTCCAGGCCCCCAGCTCCTCCTCCCACGTGCCCAAGTCTGGGCTCCCAGCTCCTCCTCTTGCCCAGAACCCAGCCCTGCAACCCCCTGCCTCTCCCCTTCCATAGTGCCTCAGGCTCTCTCCCTGTCGTGTCTACAGGCCGGAGGGCCTCGCGACCTCCACTCTGACCCTGTCTCCTGGGGGCCCTTCCTTCTCCCAGTCCAGGTCTCCATCCCACCCTCAGCAATGACCCTGGCAGCTTCTTCTCAGCGCTCCCAAATCATTCGCTCCAAGTTTCGATCCGGTGAGAGGCTTCTCTCTGGGCCCGTGGGAAGGGGTGCTGGGGGGATCCTGGGAATCTGCTAACTCTGGGAGTGTGTGTGTGTGTGTGTGTGTGTGTGTGTGTGTGTGTGTGTGTGTGTGTGGCAGGGCGGAGGCGGCGCGGAACCCCCGGGCCTGAGTGCTGCTTGTTCTTTGCACAAGATCCCTTGGGCATGGGGGTGGCTGTGCTGATGGGTGGTGCACGGGGGCAGGGTAACTATGCAGAGGGCTGGGTGCGGTGAGGAATAGGCTGAAATGTGCGTGCAGGCAAAGCCCAGGGGACATGCAGAGTGGGGGTGTCAGGGTGGCCCATGAAAGGTCGGTAAACTGTCAAGTCTTCAAAGAGTGAGAGAGCCCAGTGGGGAGAGCCTCGCCTTGCACAGAGCTGACCCAGGTTCCGTCCCCAGCACCACTGAGGGTCCGTTGAGCCCTGCCAGTCATGATCCCTGAACACAGTCGGCTGTGGCCTACAACCTAAAAACAAAATAAAGCCAACAAAGTGTCCAGGGTGGCGTTATAGGTCCCAAGGCAGTGAAGAGGGAGCAAGCAAGAACTAGGGGACCCGTTTCTACGTCGGTAGTGGGGGGGCGATGATAATGTGGGTCTGAGCGTGCAGACATGGTTGGGTGGGTGCTGATACACAAACGGGGCGGGGAGGGGGCAGGAGGGGAGAAAGGGAAACCAGGTGAGGTCCTTGCTTTGAAACGGGAGGCCAGATCCTAAGTGTAAAAATGAGTGTGTTTGTGAGTCGGGCTGGGTGCCAGCCAGGATGACGGAAGGACGCCAAGGACCTGGAGCACAGACGTGAGTCGGGACACAGCTGAGCGCTGGGAAGAGCAGGTTGGGGGGCAGCAGGGAGGTCCGGGAGGTAGCAGGCATGTGCAAAGGAGGGTGCACAGAGGAGACGTGCAAAGCAACCCAAGGGGCCAAAATGGCGATGGGGCAGGGGGTGGGGTGGGCATGGCCAGGGAAGGGGGCAGGTGGAACTGGGGGCAGGGCTGTGTCCTGGCTGCCTCCTAGCCCCGGAGCTCTCTGGCCCTCAGCTCCGCGCTGGCAGGGAGCAGGCGGGAGGCCCAGGAAAGGGAACCGCGAGCCGCCCGCCCACCGCCTGCCTGCACGGGTGTGTAAGGGGGCTGGGCACGCGTCGTGGCCGCCAACAACTGCAGCTCCCAGAGCCTGCCAGGCCCAGCTCCTGGACACTCCCTTCCTTTCTCCTCCTGCCTCCCTCCACAGTCCTCCAGCTTCGGATCCACCGCCGGTATCAGGACCCAAGTAAGTGGGGGTGACATGCAGGGGAGGGAATCGTGGTCCCACTGTCCAGGGGTACCCCAGAGAGCTACCAGAAATCCTGGCTTGATTTCCCAGCCTCAGGCCTCAGGCTAATCCAGGTACTGTAATTCCCGCTCCTGAGGGGCCTTTCCCACTGTCCAGCCCCGCAGGACACCCCACCAGCACCTAGAGGAAACGCAGGATGTGACTTTCCGCTTCTCTCTCTCCCCATTGCCTCAGCTGCCACCCCTCTTGCTGACAAAATTTTGATTTATCTAGAGAATTGTCCAAGTCTGGGTGCCTGGGCTGGAGAGATCACACAGAGTTAAGGCGCTCGGTCTGCATGTGACCCTCTCTGGTTTGGATTCATGTGGCACTGTGTAGAGTCCCCTGAGCACTGTCAGGAGTGATCCCTGGGCAGAGCCAGGAATAGTCCCTGAGCACTGCCAGATGTGACCCCAAACCCATTCTTTCTTTCCTCAAAAAGTCTGGGTCCTGGACTGGAACGAAAGTACAGTGGGCAGGGTGTTTGCCTTGCAGGCAGCCAACCTGGGTTCCATCCCCGTATCCCATATAGTTCCTGGCAATCTCTACACTGCCAGGAATGTAAAACCAGGAGTAAACCCTGAGCACCATTGGATGTGGTCCCCTCCCTAGATCGAATGATCTAGATCTCCAGTTCCACTTTTGGGCTTTTGTTCCAGGGGTGTCAGCCTCCAGCAGCTCAGGGGCTGGGCCCTCTGGGGTTCTGGTTACACATAGTCCTTGATCCTCCCTGCTTGGGGGGTGCTGCTTGCAGAGCTCTCAGTTCCAGACTCGGACCCCTGGATCTCTGCTTCCCGGCCCACTCTGGCCCAGGCCCCAGCTGTGCCCTCCGGCCCTGCTCCTTTCCTCTTCAGACCTGGGGCCCAGGGCCCTGAGCCAGAACACTGCCCGTGGAGGTCGCTGAAGAAGGTGAGTCTCAGATCCACTAGGAGTCCAGCCTGGGTTCTCCTGGCAGCAGCCCCTGAGGGTGCCCTGCTCACCCCAACTCTGTAGAATAGCTGACATGGATGATGTCACCTGCCTTTTCAGGAGCCTTCCAAGATCTCGACACACTGGCGGGAGCCAGAGCAACAAGGGAACCTGACGTACCATCAGTACATGCCCCCCGAGTCCAGAGAGGGATCCAGGGCGAATCCCCAGGCTGAAAGATCAGCCCAGGGTCCCCGTGGGCCACCTCTATGGGAAGGGGCAAATTCACAGCAGTCAGCTTCCAGGTATGAACCCTATTTCCGTTCCCCAGGAAACTCAAGACTTCTGTCCTGCCTTAACCTCTCTCCCTCAAATCCTGAGTCCAAGGCCAGGGACATAACCCCCACTCCCAAGCTCCAATTGTCCAGGCATATGGTGCCTCATCCTTATGTACTCAGGGTTCAGTCCCAGGTCCCCCTTTCCTGGGAACAGATGCTCGTCTCCTGCCCCAGTGGGGACCAAGAACTCTGGGCTCTGAAGCTCCTGCCTCCTCTTCTTTTGCTTTTTGGGTCACATCCAGCGATGCTCAGGGTTTACTCTTGGCTCTGCACTCAGGAATTACACCTGGCAGTGCTTGGGGGACCATATGGGATGCCGGGGATCGAACCCAGGTCCGCCGCGTGCAAGGCAAACGTCCTACCCGCTGTGCTATCGCTGCCTCTTGAGCCCAGTCTTGGAAGATAGCATTGCTACCTGGACAGAATTTCTCTCTGATGCTTCTAACATATTTTTCCGCTGCTGTGTCCTGTCAGAATGACGCCCACTCCTCTTAATCCCTCTGCACCCGGAGTCCCCAGCCCCTTGCCCCCAGCACACAAGCTGGAACTTCAGACTCTGAAGTTGGAGGAGCTGACGGTGAGTTTGCAGCGGCTGGCCCGTCTCAGCATTCGAACCTTTAGCTTCTGTCCCCTCCCTGGGAGATCCAGGACCCTGTTGGTGGGTGATTGTGGGGATGCCCCGCGTCCCTCCTCTCTCGATTTCCAAACTCCCTACTCCTCCGGGCTCCCCCTGAGCTGGGGAGTCTGTCCAGCACGGCCTCTCCCCGCCCCGCTCCAACCCAGGTCTCAGAGCTCCGGCAGCAGCTGCGCCTGCGGGGCCTCCCGGTGTCAGGAACCAAGGCGATGCTCCTGGAGCGCATGCGCGGCGGCACCCCGTCCCGCGAGCGGCCGAAGTCGCGGCGCGAGGACAGTCCTGCGGGTGGTCCTTGGCCGCGATTCAGGCCCAAGGCTCCGGGAGCCTCCCGGCGGCCGGGCTCGGTGAGGGCGGGGTTATGCACGTGTGGACAAATGAGGAGACGAGAAAGCGGGACGGGTTGGAGAGTCAAAAAGAGAATAACCAACGAAGGGACGGGGCGTGGCCAGGCCCGTCGGAGGAAGAGCTTAAGGGAAGAGAAGCCAATGAAAGAATAGGAGGCGGGGCCGGGGGCGGGATCAAGCGCCTGGGCCAGAAGGGGACCCTCGGGTGCAGCTGCGAGTGGGTGGGGTTGCACCTGGGGGTGCGGTTTGTAAATCGTCGCCCGGCTCACGCTTCTAGTGCAAGTCCAGAGCCTCGTCTCAGCCGCCACCTCTTCCACGTGCCACGGAAAACTCAGTGACAACTCCGGTTCTGACCCCAGCGCGGGCTCCAACTCCGCCGCCCGAGCCGACGCTTCCCTCGGGGCCGGCTCCGACTGCCCTCACTCTGGAGGAGGAGCTGCAGGAGGCGATCCGTAGGGCGCAGGTGAGCGAGAGCGGGCAGGGGCGGGCCAGGGTCCCGGCCCGAGTGCCCTGCTCATGCCGTTTCTGCTCGTCCGCAGTTGCTGCCAAACCGGGGCATCGATGATATACTGGAGGATCAGTTGGAACCGGAGGGTAAGAGCCCCAGACCCCAGTCCTAGGTCTGGGGACTGGGGGGCTGGAGGGGTGAAGGGTTAGGTCTGGGTTACCGCGTCCTGGGGAGGAGTGGGCTGGGGGACCTGGATCCTTTGAATGAGGAAGAAGGGGTTGGGGTTGGGACCTCCGCCTCCCTGAGCTAACAGTCCTTTCCTTCCCCCGCAGACCCGCAGCCCCCCATCCCGCTAGACTTCCCTGGCTCTTTTGATGTGCTGTCCCCGTCCCCGGACTCTGAAGGCTTGTCATCTGTCTTCTCTTCCTCGATCCCGTCCCCAGTGAACTCCCCACCCAACTCTCCCAGGCCCCCCACAGACTCCTTGGACTGGCTGGAAGTTCTGAGTGGGGGACCCCCGCTGGGCTGCGGCCCGCCAGCCCCCAGTATCTTCTCGGCTGACTTGTCTGACTCTAGCAGCACCCGGCTGTGGGACCTGCTGGAGGACCCATGGTGATGGATTTCTGGCGTTTCCAGGGACTGAAAGCTGAGGGCGGGGTGTGTGTGTGTGTGGAAAGATCAGCAGAGCTCCCCCCAGTCCCCAAAGACACAGAGGTCCTCACCTGACCTCTGAGCTGCTGCTGACCAGCCAACTGACTGACTTCTGCCTGGGGAACTTCCTGTGCACCCATCCAAGGCTTGAGGGAAGGGGGGCTGGCAGACAGGTTTCTAATGCTGCTGCCCAGGACAAACAAGTTGCTTGCTGCTTCCTTTTTGCCTCGTGGATGTCTTTGCTCCCCTACCTTCTGTCCCCCAAACTACCTGTTGTAGGCAGGGAGGGGCTATGGGGATGTAGGAAAGTGTGGAGGGGGTGAAGGGGAATAGGGACTAGGGAGTCACACCCTTCACTTCCCATGGGGTGAGAAAATTGTCAGTCTCTTTTCTTACTCTTTCTTTTTCTTTTTCTCTCTTTCTTTCCTTTCTTTTTCTCCTTTCTTTCTTTCTTTCCTTGTTTCTTTCTTTCTTTCTCTCTTTCTTTCTTTCTCTCTCTTTTCTTTCTTTCTTTCTTTCTCTCTTTCTTTCTTTCTTTCTTTCTTTCTTTCTTTCTTTCTTTCTTTCTTTCTTTCTTTCTTTCTTTCTTTCTTTCTTTCGGTCACACCCTGAGATGCTCAGGGGTTCGTCCTGGCTCTGTACTCAGGGATTACTCCTGGCGGTGCTTGGGGGACCCTATGGGATGTCCCAGATTGAACCCAGGTTGGCCAAATGCAAGGCAAACTGAGTGAGAAATCAAAACGCAGGATACAGTGACTATATGATCACCTGTAGGTTCACTAGGCCCAACAGGCTCCCCTGAAACTGACTAAGGATGCTGACATCGTGGAGGTACTGAGACATCAAGTATTTGCACTCAGCTGTACGTGACACAGGTGGCTGGGCAGCTGTTTTTGTTTCTTCCGGCTACATATGGCAGTGCTCAGGTCTTATTCCTGGTTCTGCACTCAAGATCACTTCTGGTGGAGCTTGGAGACCATCAGTAATGCTGGGGATCAAACCTGGATCAGCTGAGTGCAAGGCAAGCGCCCTATCTGCTGAACTATTGCTCTGGCCACAGGCATCTACACTTCCTTTCATCTCCATAGAGTCTCAGTGTTCCTTACATGGCAGCTTAGGGCTTCCCAAAGTATAGATCTCCAGGGGAGGAAGCAGGATCATCATCCTCTGCATGCAACTAACCTTGGTTCAATTCTCAGCACTGTACATGATCCCCTGAGCACCTCCAGGAGGGACCTGGATCCCAGAGCTGGGAGTGGAGTCTGAATGCAGAAAGATGAGGCCTGGGGCGGCACCATGTCACTTCCACATATTCTATTGGTTAATGGCAATAAGACCCTCCTAGCTAAAAGTGGGAGGGGCATATGCAAATATAGGAACCTGCACTGGGGAATCTTACCGGTAGATTTCTGTTGTGCCCTATAGTCAATCATGGGCCAAGTCACCTTTGAAGCGTGGGACACAAACTTCCAGACACTTCTAGTCAAAGCTGACAAGAAGGCCTCAGGGTATCAAAAATTAGGAAAGTGTTTTTGTTTGTTTGTTTTTATTGTTTGGGGTCACACCCCATGGTGCTCAAGGGTTACTCCTGGCTCTGCATTCAGGAATCACACTCTTGGGCTATATGGGGTACTGGGGATTGAACACTGGGCCGGTTGTATGCAAGGCAAGCACTCTACCTGCTGTACTACCACTCCCACCCTGTTTTGTTGTTTTTGGGTCACTCCCAGCATTGCTCAAGGCTTACTCCTGGTTCCACACTCAGGAATTACTCCTGGAAGTGATCGGGGAACCATATGGGATGCTGGGGATTGAACTGAGGTTGGCCACGTGCAGGGCAAGTGCTCTATCCGCTGTACTATCTCTCCAGGCCCCTCTGTTTTCTTTTTATTACTTAAAAAGAATTTTTTTTTGTTTGATGGTCACACCCAGAAGTGCTAGGAACTTCTCTGGGTTTGAGGGTCGCTCTGCCATCAGGGTACTGCATAACGGGGATCAAACCCAGGCTTCCCACATACAAAACCTGTGCTTGTCTCATTGAGCTCTCTCTGTGACCCCAAAGTGCTTTTGCAATGCAGGTTTGGCTGGGGATGTGGCCCAGGGAAGCAGCACACACATGTATCAAAGTAAGTTTGTGGCCTGGAGCTGATGTTCTGCATTCAGGAGCCTCAGTGTGGGACCTGGAATTATATGGTCCTTGAGACTGCTGGGAGTAAGTTCCCAGCACCACCAGGTGCGGTGCCCAAAATCACAAAAAAGTGAGTTTGATTATTATTCAGGTATGCTGAGGCCCATAGATCAGAAGCTGATTGCCATTTAAAATACAAGTGGTGGGGCTGGAGTGATAACACAGCAGGTAGGGCGTTTGCCTTGCACCCAGCCAACCCGGGTTCTATTCCCAGCATCCCATATGGTCACCTGAGCACTGCCAGGGGTAATTCCTGAGTTCAGAGTCAGGAGTAACCCCTATGCATCGCCTGGTGTGACCCAAAAAGCAATAATAATAATAATAATAATAATAATAATAATAATACAAGTGGTGGGGCCAGAGTAATAGTAAGGCTCTTGCCTTGCATGATGTCAACCTAGGTTCAGTCCCCAGCAGCCCACATAGTTCACTAAGCCTGCCAGGAATAATCCCTGAATGCAGAACTAGGAGTAAGCCCTGAGCATCACCAGGTGTGCCCAACCCTCTCCTGGCCAAAAAAGAAAAGAAAGAAAATATAATTTAATAGGCTCATTAACCTTCTAATAAAAAAGCATGTCAAGCCACACCAGGGCCACATGAGGGAAGCATCAGGTTTGTTGTGGTTTCTGTAGGCTTAGATCTGTCCCATGTGAATGATTCAGCAGCTGCTCAGGCACTGCTCAGGGGTTACTCCTGCCTCTGTACTCAGGAATTACTCCTGGCAGGCTCCGGGGACCATATGGGGTACTGAGAACCCAACCTGGGTGGGCTGTATGCAAGGCCTTACCTGCTGAACTATCTTTTCGGCCCACAACTGCCTTTTCATGTACTTTTCATTGTTTGGGGATCGCATCGGCAATGCTCAGGGCTTGCTCTCTGCTCAGGTGTCACTCCTGGTGGTGTTGCAGGGGAATCCTACATTGGTGACCATGAATGAGCCGGGTTTGCTGAGTGCACAGCAAGCCCCTTATCTGCTGCCCCCGCTATCCTGCCCAGAGAGATGGACTTGGGTTACTTGCAGCCTAGCCATTGTTGGCACCTGAAAACTGGTTCTGGGTTCATCTGGGGGAACAGCGGGGTCGAGGTCGCCCCAGAACACCACGTCGCCCCGGGAGGCGTCGATGTTCTCCTGACACCAGGCCATGTCCATTGCTGACCACCACGAAGACGGGCGCGGGATGGCGGGCGCGGAACCAGCCCAGGGCCCATGCCAGGTAGTTGAGGCCGGCCACCATGCCCTGCCTTCACCTCCACATAGTCCCCGAGCGACACACGTGGATGCCCACGAAGGACGAAGGTGCGGGGCCGCCAGTCGCCACGCCCAGGCATGCGCCCAGTGGCTCCTGCAGGCGTAACTCGTGCTGCACATCCCCGCACAGGTACTGGAGGAAGGTTCAGGAGCAGGAGGTGCCGGTGAAGCGGGTGAGAGGCACGTAGGCCCCCTGGGATGTGGGGGTAGCGTTCCTCCATTCCGTGGTGCAGGACATAGCTGCGCCAGGGCAGAGTGCGGGTCTCTGGGCCCCGCCGATGGGGGAGGTTGGGGGGCTCAGGCTGGAGGCCTGGCGCTAGCTAGTTGTCCACAGCGCCCAGGAGGACTCCAGCCTGGCAATGCACTGCTGGAGGTGGACGAGGGTGGAGGCCATGAAAATGAAGAGGATGAGGTGAAAGGTGGTGCAGTGGACAGCTGACTGCGGGGCATGGCTTCGAGTGGAGGGAGAGGTGATGGGGGTACCTATCTGGGGTCCTCACTTTGCTGATGGGGCTGCGTGTGCCCAGTGGGAGTGTCTGTGTCCTTGGGGTGGACGATGTGTGTAGAGAGATGTGTTGGGCCTGGGAGCGAGCCAGACCGGCCCATGCAAACGGGGCGTGGTTAGTCCCTGGGGTGCATGCCGTGTGCTCAAGTGGGGTGGACATGCAGAGGTGTGTGCAGAGGGGAGTAAGTGGCGCATGTGTGTGTGGGTCTGACGTGAGGACTTGGCTGGCACCTGTGTTGGGTGAGTAAACGAGGTGCTGACCACTAGGGGTCACTGCTGAGCAGCCAGGAAGAGTGGCGTTGGGGGGTTGGGGGAAGGGGGACCTCGGGAGAGGGATGTGAACCCCAATCCAGCAAAATGAACGTGGGTGCTTATAAGTGACCACAGAACTGGATATAGGGCTCGAATACACTGGGGGCCCGGCTTCTAGAAAAGTCCATCTTGGCCCACTTTGTCTAGCCCTGTTCCAGCTTCGACCCCTCCTCACTGGGTAATGGGGCAGGTGGTGTATCAGCGGGATGATTGAAGGTCCCCTTTCTCACCAGAACTGGTACCAAAGATCCCACAACGGGTGGGGGTGGGAGGGTTCTGGTTCTCTCCCAACACCAACTGGATGTCCCAAGACTTCGTTTCCTTTAGAGCTGTCTCCCCTGGAACTAGTGTGGATCCTCTCAGACTCACCCCCATCCTGAACCCCCAGCTCCATCAGGGCTCCCCATGTCTCCCACCTGGGGTTCACTCATTCACTTGGCCAACTCACAATGAAGGGCTGGAAGCAGAGCGAGAGGCGTGGTCTCAACCTCCTAAAAATTAAAATAAAAAATCACTGGGCTGGAGCAATAGTACAGCGGGTAGGGCACTCGCCGGGCCCATGGCTAACCGGGGCTTGATCCCCACTACCCAATATGGTCCCGGAGATTGTTAGGAATGAATCCTGAGAGAAGAGCTAGGAGTAAGCCCAGAGCACAGCCAAGGAGGTCCCCCAAAACAAAACAAACTGAAAGAAGAAAAAGAGGCCAGAGCAATAGTACCTGGATAGGGTGCTGGTATCACAGCCACCTGAGTTGGATCCCTGGAACTTTACAGAGTCTCTGAGAACAGATCCAGGAGTGAGCCCTGCGGAGAGTGGCCAAAAAACAAATTTTAAAATATCCTGAGATTTGGGGCTGGAGCAATAGCACAGCAGGTAGGGTTTGCTTTGCATGTGGCCAACCCAGGTTGGATTTCCAGCATCCCCCCTAAGCACCGCCAGGAGTAATTCCTGAGTGCAGAACCAGGAGTAATCCCTGTGCATCACTGGGTATCACTTGTAGTCCCATTGATCTTCGATTTGCTCTAGTGGGCGCCAGTAATGTCTCCATTCGTCCCTGTCTCGAGCTAGAGCAGCCCAATGATATCTGCTTGCTCTAGGGACAGGAAGAGCCTCAAATCGTTCATTCAGGGATTTGACGAAGAAATCTGACCATCTAGTTAGTGGGCGGCCACGAGGTCTTCTGATGTCCCGTGGAATCCAGTCGGTAACAGCTCTAGTCCAGCGGTCGTCTCTGAATCGCATTACATGACTGGCCCATCTGATTTTTGATGCCTTGGCAAACGAGACAGCATCCCTGATTTTTGACCGTCGACGGAGGTCAGAACTCCGGATTCCTTCTCTCACTTGAGTGAGACATGATATTCCTAGCATAGCTCTTTCAATTCCTCTTTGGGATACCCTAATAGCGTTCTCATCCTGTTTACGAAGGGCCCAGGTCTCTGAGGCATATATTAGTGCAGGAAGAACGGTGGAATCAAAAAGATGTGCCTGGAGTTGGAGGTTCTTCGTCCTTTTAACCACTTCTTCAACGTTCTTGAATGCATTCCACGCTGCTCTCTTCCTCCTGCGCAGTTCTGGCACCAAGTCGTTCCTCATGTTGATTTCTCGACCCAGGTACACATAGCTGCTGCATTCGGAGATGGTAGTTCCATTGAGAGCTAATAGAGCTTCAGGGACCAGTTCATTTTTCATGAACATCTTCTTGTTGAGATTCAGCTGCAATCCGACCTTTCCACACTCGTGGTCAAAGTCGGTCAGCATTTGTGCCGCTTGGTTAATGTTTGGTGTTATGAGAACGATGTCATCAGCTAAGCGGATGTGGTGTAATTGCCGACCATCTATCTTCACTCCCATTCCGTCCCATTCCAGTAGTTGCATGATGTTCTCAAGGGCAGCACAGATGAGTTTTGGTGAAATGGTATCACCCTGCCGCAACCCTCTCTTTACATCAATGATCACTTCCTTGTAGAATGGTGAGATCCTGGTGGTGAATCCACAATACAGCTCGAGGAGGATTTTGATATACTGAGTTTGAACGCCCTGTTTGGCTAGGGCTTCAATGATCGCCTAAGTCTCAACAGAATCAAAGGCCTTCTTTAAGTCTATGAACGTTAGACAGAGCGGCATCTTGAACTCTCATGAAACGTAAATGAGTTTGGTCATTGTGTGGATATGGTCTATCATGCTGAATCCCCTTCAGAACCCGGTTTGCTCGCATGGTTGTCCTTCGTCTAGTGTTCTGCCTATTCTATTCAGGATGACACGAGTGAACAACTTGTAGATGACAGTCAAACCCAAGCAGTCAGATTGGGCGATAGTTGCCGATGTCGTGGATGTCTCCCTTCTTGTACAACAGAACGGTCCTGCTGTTTTTCCACTGAGATGGAATCTTGCATTCAGACAGGTAGCGTGTGAAGAGTTGAGCCAGTGTATTGATGAGTACTGGCGGCAGATTCTTCAGGTGTTCCAGTCTGACCTTGTCCGGACCAGGTGCTGTACTCGTCTTTACCAACGAAATGGCGTGTCGGATTTCAGAAGGGAGAACCTTGGGAACGACATATCCATTCTGTGGAATTTGGTATGAGGGCAGGTGGACATGGCTGTCAAAGAGATCTGAGTAGAAGTCGTGAATAATCCTCTCCATTGCCTTTCTGGAAGATGTGATAGATCCATCGGGACGTCGGACATCCACTACCCAGCCACCGCCACACTCCAGGCCGCTCTCCGGACACTTGGGCCAAAGCTCACGCACGAGTGAAGCCCCGCAAAACCAGGTAAGCAGAACTTTGCGACCTTGAATCTAGGTTCAACAGAGACCTGGAAACAAGATCCTTTGTCTGCCTCTCCAATCTCCGGCACCTGAGGGAGGGGTCAAACCCAGACGCCCCACCTTACCCAAGCCAGATAAATACCTCATTGGCCGACCCCCACTACATCCACTACCCAGCCACCGCCACGCTCCAGGCTGCTCTCCGGACTGCGTGGCTGCTTTGCGGCTGCGCGACACACCATAAAACATTTAATACCCATTATTCCCGCACCATATTTGATAGGGTTCAAAATTGGTGTAAACCATGGTAACACCTCTAAGGGCAATTGGAGGCTGCCCTAAAAGCCTACGTCCCTCTCGGAGAGCCTGGCAAGCTACCAAGAGTATCCCGCCCGCACGGCAGAGCCTAGGAAGCTACCCGTGGCATATTTGATATGCCAACAACAGTAACAACAATTGGCCTCATTCACCTGCATCGCTGGGTGTGACCCAAAAAGAAAAAAAAATCCTGAGACTTAAAATCTGGTTCTTGGGGGGTAGGGCAGGAGGGTGCTTGCCTTGCATGCAGCCAAGTCCCGCTGGATCCCTGGCATCCTGTATGGTCCCCTGAGCACTGCCAGGTGTGATTCCTGAGTGAAGAGGCAGGAGGAGCCCCTGAGCACTGCTGGTGTGGCCTCCAAACAAAACACAACAAACAAATAAACAAAATGAGACTTTTTTTTAGTGTGTAGGGGGGTGGGATTTGGACCAGCCGGCTGTGCTCAGGCCTTACTTCATTAAGGGACTAAACCTGGCCTGGCCATGGGCAAGGCAGGCGCCCTCCCCCCTGGGCTGTCTGTGCAGCCCATCCAGATCCTTCCCTTCTCTCTCTCCCCAGGCACCCCCTCCTCCACTCGCCTCACACTTAGGTCCCCCTCAGTCCTTCCCAGCTCTCCAGGCCTCACAGCCCCTCAGGCCTTGCTTCCCTAAACCCAGACTGCATCCAAAATCGCTCCCAGCCCCACCCCAGCCCCTGGCCCCTTTGAGCGCTCCTCCCCGCCCTTCCTCCTCTGGGCACTGGCTTCTTCACCCCCTTCTTCCCTGTCTCCATCATCTTCCCCAATTGGTTCAGACAAAATGAACCAGGTGGGGGAGAACTTGCAGCTTCCCCTCTGAAGCCTTCTATTTGGCTCTCAGAGTAGCAACCCAAGGTGGGACCAAGTCACCCCCACCCCTTCCCTGCGGAGACCCCAGAGGGTACAGGAAAGGCTGGTTCCAAAGGGTCAGCAGGGTTCCAGGAACCCAGGGAGGCAAGAAGGAGGAGGCTGGTGGAGAGGAGGTGGGAAACCTGTGGGGGGTGGGGGGGCGGTCAGGGGTGCTAAGGCAACACCCGAAGGAGGGACAGGAGGGTCCTGGGGGGTGGACAGTGGAGGTGGGTGCCCCATCCTTGAGTCTCTGCTCCCTCCACCCCTGGTTCCTGCCCTGCAGATGTGTGTATTTGTGCATGTGTATGTTTGTCCGTGTGTGTGTGTGTGTGTGTGTGTGTGTGTGTGTGTGTGTGTGTGCACTGAGTCTCACCTGCTTCTAACTGCCAGGATGTGGTGTGGGCACCGGGAGGCCCTGCTGCTTGAAATCTCATTCCGCACTCACCCCGAAAGCTCCAGAGCCTGGCTGGCCCTGGGCGCTCGAACACTCTAGCAGGATCTACCTGGCTACCAAGAATCAGTGGAAGGCCAGTAGTTCCTCCCCTCTACCCAGTTTCCTGCTGGATGCAAGCCAGGAAAGCTGCCTGGAAGAGGGTGTACGGCATCCAGTTGGGCCTGGCCCTTGCCAACTCTGAGCTTTGCATTTATTTATTTAGATTAGCAAATGGTGAGAATTCACCTAGTTGACCCCACCTTGACCCATCTCCACAGTTCCGTGAGGTAGACATTTTCAAAAGCCCTGTTGTACAGAGAGGGAAACTGAGGCATAGAGTGGGTGTGGTCAACGCGAAATAAAACATAACCTGAATCTTTTGTATGTGTCACACCTGGTGATACTCAGTGTGACTCCTGGCTCTGCATTTAGGAATCACTACCGGCAGTGCTTGCCGGACCATATGGGATGCTTGGAATCAAACCCATGCAAGGAAAACACCCTACCCACTAGGCTAACTCTCCAGCCCCAAACCTAACCTGAATCTGATCAAACCTCTCACACCAACTCTGATTTTTTTTTTCTTTCTAGAAAACAGGAGAATAAAATGGCCAGTGAGTGGCATTGGGAGGCTGCAGTTCAGAATGTAGAATGATCTAGAAGGCAAGGAACACTGCCTCCTCATGATGGTCGTGGAGAAGACAGGTGGGCCTCAAGCACCATCAGGTCAGTGCCCTGCACATGCAGCAGCTGGTGGTGCAAGAAAGAGGGTGCTGCTCTGCATTGCACATCTCTCAGTCACCCTGGCTGAATAACAGCATGAGGCGGGGCAGCAACTTGTGACAACCAAAGTGGCTCCTGGGGTCCCCCGGCCCCAGCTGCAGTGCACCTGTTTTCAGAACACAGATGTGCTGTGAATTAACATCAGCTCTACTATAACAGGCTCAGAGCCACAGTACAGCGGGCTAGGGACTCCCCTGCACATGCTCACCCCAGTCCCAGTCCCTGGCACTGCATAAAAGCACCGAGCACAGAGCCAGGAGTCATCCCTGCATACCGCCAGGTATGGGCCCAAACCAAAAAGAAAAGGTAGAGTTGTTTTTTTTTTTTTTTTTTGCTTTTTGGGTCACACCCGGCAATGCACAGGGGTTAGGGGTTACTCCTGGCTCTGCACTCAGGAATTACTCCTGGTGGTACTCAGGGGACCATACGGGATGCTGGAAATCGAACCCAGTTTGGCCGCGTGCAAGGCAAACGCCCTACCCGCCTGTGCTATTGCTCTAGCCCCAAAAAAAGGTAGAGTTTTAAAAATAAATTAAAATGGAAAATTTGGGAGTGGAGAGGGGGTGAGACAGATTTGCATGTAGGAGGCCCGGGTCAGAACCAGAGGGCCCCTGAGCACCCACAGGAGTTACCCTCAGGGATTGAGCAGGGCATGGCCCCAAAACCAAAAATGAAATGAAACAAGCTAACTTGTTTGTTTTGTTTTGTTTTGTGTGTTTTGGGTCATACCTGGCAATGCTCAGGGCTTATTTATTCCTGGCAGGCCCGGGGGCACCTTAAGGGATGCCAGAGATCAAACCTGGCTCAGCCACTTGCTAGGTACTTGCCAGGCCCTGCCTGCTGTCCTATCTCTCTGGTCCCTGTGTTTTTGTTTTATTTTGGTTTTGTTTGTTTGCTTTTGTGTCAAACCTGGCAATGCTCCAGGATTACTCCTGGCTCTACATTCAGTAATGACTCCTGGTGGTTCAGGGGACCATATGCCAGGGATTAAAATCAGGCCGACTTCGTGCAAGACAAATGCCCTACCTGCTGTACTATTGCTCTCACCACCCCCCCTACTTTTGTTTTGTTTGGGGGCCACACCTGGAGATGCTCCGTGCTTACTACTGTCTCTGCAATTAGGAATTACTCCTGGTAGAGCTCAGAGGACCATATGAAGTGCCAAGTATAAAACCCAGGTCAGCTGCATACAAGGCAAGTACCCTACCTGCTCTAACACTCCTCTGGCTCCTCTCTCATCTTTACATCAACATTTTCTGTTTGTTCAGGTTTTTCTTTCTTTTTTTTTTTTTTTCTTTTTGGGTCACACCTGGCGATGCACAGGGGTTACTCCTGGCTCTGCACTCAGGAATTACCCCTGGCCATGCTCAGGGGACCATATGGGATGCTGGGATTTGAACCCGGGTCGGCCGCGTGCAAGGCAAACGCCCTACCCGCTGTGCTATCTCTCCAGCCCCAGGTTTTTCATTTTTTTTAAAAAAATTATCATTATTATTTTTTTTGCTTTTTGGGTCACACCTGGCGATGCACAGGGGTTACTCCTGGCTCTGCACTCAGGAATTACCCCTGGTGGTGCTCAGGGGACCACATGGGATGCTGGGAATTGAACCCAGGTCGGCTGTGTGCAAGGCAAACGCCCCACCCACTGTGCTATCACTCCAGCCCCTTCTTTCTTTCTTTTTTTTTTTTTTTTGGTCACATCTAGCCATGCTCAGGGCTTACTCATCACTCTGTACTCAGGGAATCACTCCTGACAGGCTCAGGGAGGGATGCTATGCTGGGGATTAAACCTGGGTCAGCCGCACGCAAGGTAAGCATCCTCCCCGCTGTCCTGTCTCTCCGGCCCTCACTCATCATTCAAATGTATACTTCTGTAGAGCACTCTGACCTTGTCACCCTACCCCAAGTGCCCCATGGATGCACCCTCCAGTGCACACAGAGCCAGAACCACAGATGTTCTTGGCTCTGCCTCCCACTCCTCGCCACCCCACCGCCCCCCCCCCCCGCCCCAGTGAGGCAGGCACTTCAATGGCACCAATCCCTAAATCCCTCTTCAGACCGGAAGACCCACAGGAAAACCTGCAATCCAGCCACCCCACAAACTCATCCCATAAATGTGACATGATGCAGCAGCTGTTTCCTTTAGGAATGGGAAGACAGGCCAATGACCCAATGAGAAGGGGCACACTGTGAATGGGCCTAGTAGGGAACTCAGACAAAATCCCCATGAGAAAAAAGTGGGAGTCCAACCTCGGGGGTGGGAATCAGGGAGGCCCTCCTGGAGGAGGTGGCATTGGGGCTGCAACCTGCTGGATGCCAACAAGTCTAGAGGCAGCTCAAGCTGGGTCCTGCTTTGACTTCTGCGCTGCTTCCCTAAGATGCCCAGTGCTTAGAAGACCCAGAAAGTTCCAGGATCACCTAAAGAAGGGCCCCTCCCACTCCTGCGTCCCTCCTCTGCCATTTGTGGGAAGAATTTACCCAGCCCTCAGAGTCACCAAGAACCTGTATAATCCCGTGTTCACAGACAACCTTGAGAACAGTTTCTTATTGGTGCCGCACCTTGAAGGACCGTAAATGGGCACTCACATCTGCTGTACTGACCGTGGCCTGGTGACAGAACCCCTCAGGTGTTATGACTCATTTTTCAGTGCCTGGGCCGCACCTGGTGGTGTTTGGGGGTCACTTTTCCAGCGATCTTTGATCTCAGCATCCTGGTCCTGTAAATAATAAACCTCTGTTCATTTATTTATTTATTTGTTTTTGGTAGGGGCATTTCCTGTGGTGCTCAGGGCTGATTCCTGACTCTGTGCTCAGGGATTACTCCGCGGGCCCTATGTGGTACTGAGGATCAAATCCTTGTTGGCCTCGTGGAAGGCAAGTGCTTTGTCTGCTGTACCAGCTCTCTAGTTCTAAACCTTGATTTTTTTTTTTTTCAGTTTCCTGTTGAATGTCGCTAAAGGGCCTTTGACAGTCACCCTAAACCCCTAAGGGTGAAAAAAACCCCAAAACCCTGAGGGTGATGAGTGGCCGGTACTGGCCTAGTGGAAGGCTTCGAGACGGAGACTGGGGGCGGAGTGGGGCGGCGGCGGCGGCGGCGACGTGAGCCCCTGGCGTTTCTGTCCTTCCAGTCCCTGGGCTGAGGCCTGCCTGGAGATCTGTTGGTTTGCTTGTCTGCACATCCCAAACATCCCCAGGGAGATGAGCACTGCCAGCTGATCGAATAAGGAAGGACACCTGACCGCAGGTCCTGGGCCACGCGTCCTAAATCTGGCAACACCAGTAACCACACATGGACTATGCTTGTGTTTATAGTGTAGTTTGGGTATGTATGAGCCTGGGAGTGTGTGTGTGAGTGTCGGTGTGTGTGTGAGCATGTGTATGAATGTGGGTGAGTGTGAGTGCGTGTGCATATGTGTAGGTATGTATGCATGTGACTGCGTGTGTGTGACTATGAGTGTGTGAACATGTGTGTATGTGTGAGCATGTGGGTGTATATGTGTGTGAACATGTAGGGGATATGTGTAGAGTATGTGAGTGAATGTATGTGAGCATGTTAGATGTGTGTGGAGAGCCTCCACAGGACCGTGCTCCGTAAACAACACCTGTTTCTTGTTAATTTCACCGTGCTTCGAAAATAACTCCTAATAAGAAAACAGGATGTCCTGTCACGCCCACAAGGTGTAACTAGCCTATCAGCTGCAGACACTTGGGCGTAAACAAGCAGCGAGAGGTATATATGGAGAGAAGCTGCGTAGCTAGTGGATTCCCCCCTGGTTCCTCTTCCTTCGTCCATCCTTCGTTCGTCCTCTTTTCCGTTTGTATGAGAAGGTCTCTTAATAAATCGCTGCAAGAAGAATCTCCGGGTTGCGTGTTATTTTACAGATGTGCGTGTGTGTGTGTATGTGTGAGATTTCACCCTCCAACCTCACAGCACGCTCAGGGATAAACATGGGTGAGTTCTAGAACAATCTGTCCCTCCTCCCCTTCACTTGGAAACATGTCAGCAGCCAAGCAAGTCAAGGAGATGCTAACTTCCTTGCGCCTATGTTTTGTTTTAGAGTTGTGGGGTTAGAGAAGCTTTTTGTGGGTGTGGTGTCTGGTGTTGTCGAGCTGAGGGGGACCTTGTAGAGGCTCCAGAGGCCTTCAAGGCTTCTGTGATTAGGGGCCTCAGAGGCCCCTCAAATCTAGACCAGTGGCTGAAAAGCTGGGTCCACCACCCTCGGAGGCTTCTTCACCCCACTTGGCCCTTCCTCTGCAAAGCACAATCCCCAATACCACCAGCGCTGGTCCTCCTGTCCCTCTTCAGTAATTCTGTATGGTTTTTGTTTGTGGCCACACGTGTGGTGCTCAGGATGGCCTCCAGGCAGGGCTCAGCAGTCCCAAGTCATTCCTGAAGTGAAGAGAGGGTTCAGGCTTTGCCTGTGCTGACCTTAGCAAAACCTCCAAATAAATAAATTAATTAAAACATTAAAAAAAATTAATCCAGGGGCTGGAGTGATAGCACAGCGGGTAGGGCGTTTGCCTTGCATGCGGCCGACCTGGGTTCGATTCCCAGCATCCCATGTGGTCCCCTGAGCACCGCCAGAAGTAATTCCTGAGTGCAGAGCCAGGAGTGACCCTTGTGCATCCCCGGGTGCGACCCCCCAAAAAAAAGAAAAAAAGAAAAAGTTAAAAATTAATCCAGTGCGGGGCTGGAGCGATAGCACAGCGGGTAAGGCGTTTGCCTTGCACGCAGCCGACCCGGGTTCGATTCCCAGCATCCCATATGGTCCTCTGAGCACTGCCAGGGGTGATTCCTGAGTGCAGAGCCAGGAGTAACCCCTGTGCATTGCCAGGTGTGACCCAAAAAGCAAAAAAAAAAAAAAATTAATCCAGCGGACCAGAGCTATAGTACAGCTGGTAGGGTGCTTACCTTGTGCACGACCAAACCAGCTTCAATCCCCCACATCCCATATAGTCCCTGAGCACTGCCTGAGCACTGCCAGAGATATTCCTGAGTGCAGAGCCAGGAATAGGCCCTCAGCATCTCCAGGTGTGGCCCAACTCCCTGCCCTCCAATAAAAAGAGTGATCAAGGGGCTGGAGTGATAGCACAGTGGGTAGGGCGTTTGCCTTGCACGCAGCCAACCTGGGTTCAAATCCCAGCATCCCATATGGTCCCCTGAGCACCGCCAGGAGTAATTCCTGAGTGCAGAGCCAGGAGTAACCCCTGTGCATTGCCAGGTGTGACCCAAAAAACCAAAAAAAACAAAAAAAAAAAATAAAAGAGTGATCAAGAGGCCAGAGTGAAGCCAGAACAATAGCACAGCGGGTAGGGCACTTGCCTTGCATACAGCCGACACAGGTTTGATCCCCAGCATCCCATATGGTCCCCTGAGCACACTAGGAGTGATTTTTGAGTGCAGAGCTAGGAGTAACCCTGAGCACTGCCAGATGTGACCCCAAAATAAAAACAAACAAGAGGACCAGAGTGATAGTACAGCAGGTAAGGCATTTACTTTGCATGAAGCCAGTCCGGTTGGCTCCCCAGCACCCTGTACAGTCTCCTGAGCTCAGCTATTAGTAATGAAGAAGGAGGAAAAAGAAAGGAAGATGAAGACAAAGAAGATGAGGAGGAGGAGGAGGAGGAAGAGGAGGAAAAGGGAGAGGAAAAAGAAGGAGAAGAAGAAAAATCACAAGATCACAAAACCGGGCCAGAGAGATGGGGTGGCAGGGACAAAACCTGGGTCCCCTGACCTCAAGCTGGCCGGAGTCCTTGCTACTTTCTCTTTCACTGCAACAATAAAAAAGCTCCAGTTCTTTAAGCCAGTCACAGGCAAGCTCCACCTGATCTCCACACAGTGGTGTTTGGGGACTGTTGGTCAGAGGAAGGGATGTTTGGAGGTGTTCTTCCTGCACTACACCTGCAGAGCTTCTAGAAGTGTCCCTCGCTCTCTGACTCACCCAGTTCTTTAGGGCCCCTCACTCTGCCAGGATCTCAGACTTGTGCCAAGGGACCCAGAAGTGCATGGCCATTAATCTGCCCAAGTATTAAACCAGCAGCTTTGCTGGCTCAGAGATTCTTGTGTTTTTTTTTTTTTTGCTTTTTGGGTCACACTCGGCGATGCACAGGGGTCACTCCTGGCTCTGCACTCAGGAATTATCCCTGGCGGTGCTCAGGGAGCCATATGGGATGCTGGGATTTGAAGCCGGGTCGGCTGCGTGCAAGGCAAATGCCCTACCCGCTGTGCTATAGGTCCAACCCCAGACTCAGAGATTTTTTTTTTTTTTGCTTTTTGGGTCACACCCGGCAATGCACAGGGGTCACTCCTGGCTCTGCACTCAGAAATTACCCCTGGCAGTGCTCAGGGGACCATATGGGATGCTGGGAATTGAACCCCAGTAGGCCGCGTGCAAGGCAAACGGTGTGCTAGCGCTCCAGCCCCAAGGCTCAGAGATTCTTAATCCTCTCAACGGAGGCCACTACAGGCTCTGACAACTGGGATCAATGAGGTGGGGGTGGGGGAGTCACATCCAGCGGCGCTCAGGGCTTCCTCCTCCCTCTGTGCTCAAGGGTTACTCCTGATGGTGCTCAGAGAATCTTAGGTGGTCCAGGGCATTGAACTCTGGGGTCTCGGGTGCCTGTAGGACGAGCCTGGAGCTCTGTACAATCTCTCTGGTCCCAGATATGGACTCAAATCATTCCCTTGGAACCCCCAGATCCGACCCAGGCAGCCCTCTCTCAAGGAACGGGACCAGACCGACCCTACACAAAGGTCCCCTTCGCTCCCACTTCCACCCCGAAGTACCTTCCTCTTTGCACCGCGCTTTGAGCGCCCCCTATCGGCTGTCCTGGTAGCGGCCTCCTTCTAGTCTGGACAAAGCTAGGAGGGCCTTTGGGGGCCCAGTGGGGGGTCCATGTGGAGAGCCTTTGGGGGCCCAGTGGGGGGTCCATGTATAGCAGCTCCCGCCTCCCAGAGACTAGTCCACGCCTGCGACCACAGTCACAGGGGACCCAACCCTCTGCTCCAGCTCCCTTCCTCTCCACTGGTGGAAACACCCCTAGATCCTGGACAAGACTGGTCCCTGGCTGCTCAGGCACTGCCCAAAGAACCTACCCACTGCAGCCACTAGCCCTTCAAACCCTGGGGCTCCCTCTCCTGGCCTCGAACAGCTAAAACGACCCCCACCCTTCCCAGAAATGTGCATCCAGGGGCTGAGCGATAGCACAGCAGATAGGGCGTTTGCCTTGCATGTGGCTGACCTGGGTTCGATTCCCAGCATCCCATATGGTCTCCTGAGCACCGCCAGGGGTAATTCCTAAGTGCAGGGCCAGGAGTAACCCCTGAGCATTACCGGGTGTGACCCAAAAAAGAAAAAAAAATTTAAAAAAAAAAAGAAATGTGCATCCAGGCTGAGGAGACACCTGGGGTACTGGTCACTGTCCTGGCTCCCGGGGATTCCTACCTGGACATTTCCTTCAAAGCAGGGGGCAACCCCCCACGTCAATTTGCAGACCTGCCATTTGGTTTGCTTAGGGGCCACACCAGGCAGTGCTCAGGAGTTAATCCTAGCCCTGTGCTCAGGAAATTACTCAGAGTGGTGCTCAGGGGACCATATGGGATGCTAGGGATCAAACTTGGGTGGCCGAGTGCAAGACAGAGACACCCTCCCCGCTCTGCTATGGCTCCAGCCCCTTCAGACCTGTCTTATCTGGGGCCATGTGGCAGGGGCAGTTACCCCACCGGGGGGCTGGGTATGTCTCTGCATCCCATAGCGGGGGACACAGTCTGGAACATGTCTGGTTCTCAGAATTTGACATACAGGCTTCTCACAATCTACCTTTTTGGCAGTGCTCAGGGCTTACTCCTACCTCTGTGCTCAAGGATCAATCCTGGTAGGCTTTGGTTTGTTGGTCTGTTTGGTTTGCTTTTTTTTGGGGGGGGTCACACCCAGTCACACCCAGCGATGCACACGGGTTACTCCTGGCTCTGCACTCAGGAATCACCCCTGGCAGTGCTCAGAGGACCATATAGGATGCTGGGAATCGAACCCGGACTGGCTGCGTGCAAGACAAAAGCCCTACTCGCTGTGCTATTGCTCCAGCCCCACTCCTGGCAGGCTTTGGTGTGTGTGTGGGGGGGGGGTTCAGCAGCATGCAAGGCTGTGCCTTCCTCGCTGTCCTACCTCTGCTGCCTGGAAGGAGCATTTCCGTGCTATGAAACAGACGAGGACAGAGAGAAGCAGACTCTGACCTTAGGTCACACAGCAGCCAACAGGGGCGCCTGGATTGGAGGCTGGACACGGGGCACAGCAGTAACCTGCTTTAAGATGACCGCAAGAGAGCACTGAGACCACATTCCCGTTACAGGAGTGGGGAGGTCCATGATTCTTTCTAGAAATTGTTTCTTTTTTTTTTTTTTCTTTTTGGGTCACACCCAGCGATGCACAGGGGTCACTCCTGGCTCATGCACTCAGGAACCACCCCTGGCGGTGCTCAGGGGACCATATGGGATGCTGGGATTCGAATCAGGGTCGGCCGCTTGCAAGGTGAAAAATTGTTTCTTTCTTTTTTTTTTTCCTTTTTGCTTTTTGGGTCACACCCAGCAATGCACATGGGTTACCTCCTGGCTTTGCACTCAGGAATCATTCCTGGCAGTGCTCAGGAGACCATATGGGATGCTGGGAATCGAACCCAGTCTGTCGCGTGCAAGGCAAAAGCCCTACCTGCTGTGCTGTGCTATTACTCCAGCCCCCTAGAAATTGTTTCTTTTCTACTTTAGCAGTATCTCCTCCCACCCACTCCCCCCACCCCCACAAGTCTTCAGGAGTTTCATCTCCTCAGGCTGCTGGCCTTGAGGAGCAAAGGGCCCTTTAGTTTAAGAAACTTCTAGTCCCAGGTAAGGTAGGAAGAAAGTTGGGGGGGCGCCAGGGGGCTACTGAACTGCCCGGCATTTTTCCTTCCACAGCAAAATACCTGAGTCTTAGGCAGCTCCTGCCAGGATGGACCCCACAGGCCTTTTTTTGGGGGGGGGGTCACACCCGGCGATGCACAGTGGTTACTCCTGGCTTTGCACTCAGAAATTACTTATTCCTAGTGGTGCTCAGGAGACCATATGAGATGCTGGGACTCGAATCCGGGTCAGCCGCATGCAAGGCAAACGCCCTACCTGCTGTACTATCGATCCAGCCCCTGGACCCATGGGTCTTGTCCTTGTGACCACCCCCCACAATCCACAATCCACAATCCACAATCCACTGGTCACTTTCTACCAATCTCCAGAACAGAATCCAGGCACTGTAGCCATAAGAGAGTGGGCAGGGCGCTAGCCTTGCACAGAGCCAACAGGGGTTCAATTCCTGGAACCCTGTATGCTCTCTGGAGCCCTAGTGAGAGTGATCCCGGAGCACAGAGCCTGAGCACCCCCCCCCCAAGACAAAAAACAAACATAAAAACAGAAGGAAATTCATTTTCCATCTCCCTCATCTTGTGGGGGCCTGAATTTAGAGGTCCAGTACTCTCCTTCTCTGCTCAGGCTGTCTCTCTTTCTTCAAGTCTTTTTGTTTTGCATCACACCTGGCTGTGCTCGGGCCTTACTTCTGGCTCTGTGCTCAGGGACCACTCCCGTGATGCTGGGGGGACCATAGGGGAAGCCGGGGATTGAACTCAGGTTGGCTGCGTGCAAGGCAGCGCTGAGGGGCTGGAGCAATAGCACAGCGGGTAGGGCATTTGCCTTGCACGTGGCCAACCCGGGTTCGATTCCCAGCATCCCATATGGTCTCCTGAGCACCACCAGGGGTAATTCCTGAGTGCAGAGCCAGGAGTAACTCCTGTGCATCACCGGGTGTGACCCAAAAAGCAAAAAAAAAAAAAAAAAAAAAAAGGCAGCGTTGACCCCGCTGTGCTACTGCTCCAGTCCCAGTCTCTAGGCCCAGTCTCCCACCAAGTCGGCTCCGGCCTCTGATTCCTGATTCCTCCTCTCAGCTCAGTTCCTGCTCATGATTGGGGGTGGGGCAGCCCCCCGTTTCATGTGGAGGAGCTGAGGCTGTGGTCGCCCAGCAAGCAGGTTCTGGACAGAGCGTCTGAGAGAATCAGCGCCCCCCCCCCCGCACCCCCAGGAGTTGCCATGGTCTCAGCTCCTGGGAAGGTGATTTTTCTAGTAAATTTGTTCAGGGGCCACGTTCTTGGGACCATGGACGCATGAGCTCTGGTCCTGGGTGGGTGGGTAGGGGGGGCGTGTCTGCTTCCTCTCTGTATCCCCAGAGCTTCTGGGATTCAGAGACCCCTCTCACTGCCTCCCTGCAAAGCGATCAGAACTAAAGTTTTCCCAGGGTGTCCGGCTCCCCCAGGAACCCTCAACCCTCAGTGAGCCCCTGCTGCCAGGATATCCCAGAGGGGAGGGCCTGACACAGGGTCCCCAAGAGAGCCCAGTCCTGCTCAGGCCAGTCCCTCCCCCACCCGGTCGCCATGTGCTGGGCTGAGCCGCCCCTACCCTGGGCTGGGAGTTAGTGGGAAGCTGCAGGGTAAGTCTGAGCTGAGTGGGGACCCCCAGACACTGGCCGTCCTACCTGGTGAGTCTCCTAGGTCAGCCTGCTCAGGGTTGTGGGCCCAACAGGTGCTGTCTGTCCCCATAGGCTGGGAGGGCCCAGTAGTGGGCAGGGTCCCTTCGGGGTGGGGTGAGGGGACTGGGCGGGGAGTGTGTGTGGGGGATGGATTCAGCCGGGGCCTGCGGGTGGCCACTCCCCCTGCCTGGCGTCCAGGCCACCAGCTCCTGCCGAGGAGGGACGCAGACAGCCCAGACGCTCTTCTCCCGCTCTGTGGGTGCAGGTCCAGTCAATGTGGGGTGCAGGGTGGCTGCATGCAAAGAATGGGAACGAGGACTGGTGCTGGGGAGCCCTGTCCCATGGCACCAGCCTGCTCCTTGGGGCAGGGAACCTGGGGCCTCCTAACACTGTGTGACTAACGGCAGGTGCTCAGGGTTCGAGGAGCAGGATGTGGGTCCCCTGGACACCACTCCTGGACACCAGGTCCTGGGCCTGGCTGGGCTGAGGCTCGGGGCAGATGCTTGTCAGGCAAAATGGCGCCCTGGCTCTGGGGGGCAGTGCCTGCCTGGGGGTGGGGGTGTCTGCATGTGGTCAGGGCAGTGGGGAGACTGGGGCGGTGGGCTGAAATTGAGTGGGAGGCTATATGAACCCACTCTCTTCCCCTAAAGAGTCTCATGACCCCCGGTTCCAGCTCCAGCCAGAGTTCAAGTTTGAGCCAGGGGTCTGAGAAGAAAGGGGGCCCAGAGAAGCCGTGGAGGGGGGGAGGGGGAGCTTCTTAACTCCCACCATCCCGGGCGCTGGCCTGCTGGCCCTCTCATCCCCAGTCCCTGCTCTGGCACTTCTGGTTCTTTCTCAGCACCCGCTCTCCCCCAAACTGCCTGGGGGCTGCAGGACAGGGACATCATGGGGGTTCTGGTCCCTGGGGACTAGGACAGGTGTGTGGGGAGAGTACCAGAAAGTCCCCAGAAACACCAGTACAGGTTTCCTCCCACCCTTAGCCCTTGGGAACCCCAGCTCCTTGACCCCCTACATTTTGCTCCCTACCCCACCACAGGGCTCATCTGTGCTGGGGCTCTGCAGCAGGGCGGGAAAGGGTTAAGTGGGGGGTGGGGGGGAGAGGAGGCTGGGGTGGGGGCCTGTGCCGTTTGGCCATAATCCCCTCCTCTGGGTGTGGAGAACAAGGTTAGTCCCCATATGGGAAAGAGCTGTGCCAGATCCCTAGATCCCTGCCCTCTCTAGCTTTTGATCCCCGGTGGGGACCCCCACTTCCCTCGCTGGGGGAGGGGGCTTCAGACTCTCAGGTGTCCTGCTCCCTGGGGCATCTCTGAACACACCCCCACTCCCCATGAACTCGGGGTGCCCTGCTTCCTTCCCCAGCTCCTAACCCAGGATATGGGCCCTTCTGCATCTCTGCGCTTCCTGTCTGGCTCCTCCCCCATGCCTGGCCCTGATGCCCCTGCCTGTGCCCCCACCCCTCGCCCCACACTGACAGACAGCCCTGGGGTGTTAAGCTCCGGCTTAGCGGGGGCAGAATTCTCGATTTGGTTTGCGTTCTTTCCCTTTCAGCTTATGTCAACAGTAACGCTCCCCAGATGGGACTATTTTCCTCGCTTCCAAACAGTTGGGAGGGGTCTGGGGTGGCGGGTGGACTACAGGGGTCCCTCACAGAGCCCTGCGAGGGCGGGGGCGGGGTGGTCACTCCCGTCCTGTCCCCCAGGTTCTCATCCGCTGGGATCATGCCCCGGATCTTGGTGCTCTTGCCGCTGCTTCTGGGCTGGGCCATCGCTGACCCCTGCTACCATCCAGGGGGTCGTCCCCGCTTCTGCCTCCCACCGGTGACCCAGCTGGCTGGCCTGGTGGTGTCCTGCGCCCAGGCCTGCTCCCTTTCTGCAGAGGGCCGCTTTGGCCCCCAGAACCCCTGTAATAGCAGTCTGACACTGCAGCTGGGGGGCACCTTTCTTCTGAACTCCGTCAGCCTGCGCTTCTGCTCCCCAGGACCCCCCAGCCTGGTGCTGTCTGCAGCCTGGGCCCCGGGAGGCCCCTGGAGGGCTCTGTGGCGCAGACCCCCGTGGTCCGGAGCTCTGGGAGGCCCAGAGCGAGTGACCTTCCGAGCCGCTTCCAGCTTGAAAGCCCGCGTGGTGGCCAGTGATCTCCGCCTGGAGCTGGGGGCCCCAGGGGGGCTGCTGGCAGCGAGAGTGAGGGGTCGCTGCCAGTGTCACGGCCACGCAGCCCGCTGTGCTGCCCGCACCCGGCCACCCCGCTGCCGCTGTCGCCACCACACCACGGGCCCCGGGTGCGAGAGCTGCCGTCCGTCTCATCGCGACCGGCCCTGGCGGCCTGCCACGCCCCAGCACCCCCATCCATGCCTGCGTGAGTCTGGGACCCCACTTCATGCCTCTCCCCAACACAGCGGCCCAGATAGGAGCTGCCCCTTTCTCCAGGAAGTCTGCCTGGGACCAGGACTTAGAGAAGGGCTGTCACGTCTGCTGCTGCCTGAGAGGCAAATCCGTGCACACAAAGACACACATATGCACAGAGACACATACTTGCACACAGAGACACCACCAGATCGATGACCCGAGTCTCCACAGCAAAGACTGAGCTGTGGACACATCTTGTGGCTCAGGGGCTCTGTCAAGTGATGCCCATGGAGTTCAGCTGCAGGCCCCTGTCCAGTGACCCCAGTGCACCCCAGCCCCATTGTAAAGGTGCCGGAGGAGGCTTTGGAGGAGGCTAGAGTGTGTGTGTGTGTGTGGGGGTGCATTGGGCTGACTTGCGCCCTGCCTTGCCCCTCCCAGCCTGCTCCTGCAACCAGCATGCCCGACGCTGCAGGTTCAACTCAGAGCTCTTCCGGCTGTCGGGGGGCCAGAGCGGGGGTGTCTGCGAGCGCTGTCGCCACCACACAGCAGGGCGCCACTGCCACTACTGCCAGCCTGGCTTCTGGAGGGACCCCGGGCAGCCACTCACCAGCCGCAAGGCCTGTCGGGGTGAGTAAGGCCTGAGGCCCAACGTGGGTGCCCAGAGGAGGAGCTGGGGGTCTGGACGCCCACATCTGGGGGAGGGGGCCACTGAGGCCCAGGCACCCCTACCCCCAACTTGTTCCCCACCCATAGCCTGCCAGTGCCATCCAATCGGGGCCACGGGCAGCACCTGCAACCAGACAAGTGGGCAGTGCGCCTGCAAAATCGGGGTCACCGGTGCCACCTGTAGCCGCTGCGCCCCTGGCTTCCAGCAGAGCCGTTCCCCGATGATGCCCTGCCAAAGTGAGTACAGGGTCACACAGTCCTGGGGTCACATAGTCTTGGGGTTACAATCTTGGGGTCACACAGTCCTGGGGTCATAAGTCCTAGGAAGGGGGTCACACAATCCTGGGGGCACACAGTTCTGGGGGCTAACACAGGCCCTGGGTCACATAATTCTAGGCGGGTTCACACAGTCCTGGGGTCACACAGTCTCAAGGGATCATAGAGTCCCAAAGGGATCATACAGTCCCAAGGGGTCACACTGTCCTAGGGGTCAGATAGTCCTAGGGGTCACACAGTCCTGGGGGTCACATTCCCAGGGGCTGGAAGGAGCCCCCCACATCCCACGTGCCTGGATCCCTAATTGCTCATGGCCAGTGGCTGGGGCCAAGGGAAACTCCTTTGTTTTTAGGAGAAGGGCGTCCTGGCGCCCTGGGCCTGAACAGCAAAGCCACTCATTTTGTTGTTGTTTTTCTTCAGTCACTCAGGCTTCAGGTGCAGGGTTCATGGGCAAGGAGCTAGCACGGGGGCTAAGGCACTGGCTTTGCATGTGGCCAACCCCAGTTCAAAGCCCAACACCCCACAGGGTCCCTGCCCACCAGGATGATCCCTGAGAAGAGAGCCAGGAGTCAGCCCTCAGCACCCCTGGGTGTGTCCCAAATGATTCCTCTGGAGAGTCGGTGGGGGGTGGAGGAGGGGGCCATGTGGGGCGGGGCCGTAGGAGTCACTGTGACCCTGGATCTCTGGCAGGAATCCCAGAGGCCGGGACCACCACTGCCACCCCACTGGGTGCTTACAGCTCTGGTAAGATGGCTGGAGTGGAGCGGTCCTAGGAGCTGGGGGACTGGGACGGGGTGACTGGGACTCAGGTGTCGATCTGGTGTGGGGGGGTCCTGGACACCTTGGCTGTCAATCAAGAAAATGTAGGGGGTGGGCAGGCACAGAACACCAAGGTGCAAGCCTCCCCCGACCCTCCCCAGACCCTCAGTGCCAGCTGCACTGCAGCCGCCCAGCCAGCGCCGTGCACATGAGCCTTGGGCGGTTCTGCCAGCAGGACTACGGTGAGTGCCCATGGGCTGGGGCTGGGGCTGGGATTTGCACAGGGGACAAAAGCATCAGTGACCAAGCTTTAAGGCACACTCCGTCCTGGAGACAGGATCCCAGCTTGGAGGCAGTTCTTGGCCACTGCTGTCTCTGGCTCCCTCTCCCCTTCCCATTGCCTTGCCCATGTATTTGTTTGTTTTGGAACCACACCCAACAGTGCTCAGGGATCACTCCTGGAGGGCTCAGGGTGCTGGGAGTTGTCCCTGGTCAGCCATGCACCCTCCCCGCTGTATCATCTTCCCAGGTCCTCTCACATTTGCTAAACAAAATGATTGACTCGAGGGGTCGGAGAGAGGGTGGCAGGCAAGGCTGACCCCCAGCTAATGACTGCAGGCTACTCAGCTCTCTCAGTTTCCACCAGCCAGCCCAGCCTGTTCCCCACCAAGGTGAGGCCCCAGAAACCCCTCACCTTGTCAGTATTTTGGTTCTCTGCAGGCCCAAGGATTTTCTGCCCTACAACTCCAGTTTACCAGCCAGAGTCCTCCCCCAAAAGGTCTCCCCTCAATCCCCTAGAAAGTACATTTGCCTAGGGCCGGAGCCATAATGCAGGGGGTAGGGCGTGTGCTTTGCTTTCAGCCACCACATGTTTGATCCCCAGCATCCCAATGGTCCCCTGAGCACCGCCAGGAGTAATTCCTGAGTGCAAAGCCCTGAGTGCAAAGTAAGCCCTGAGCAACACCAGGTGTGACCGCCCCAAAAGAAAAGAAAGTACATTTTCCTTAATCAGGTTCCAGGGACTGGCATCCGTCTGCCTGATTTCCCGCCCACCCCCATTCATCCCAGAGCCTTACTTCCACTATACCCCTCTTTTTCAAGGACTCTGTTCCAAATGCCTTTTTTTTTGCCTTTTTTTTTTCCTCTTTGGGTCACACCTGGCGATGCACAGGGGGTTCTCCTAGCTCTGCACTCAGGAATTACTCCTGGCGGTGCTCAGAAGAACATATGGGATGCTGGGAATCGAACCCGGGTCGGCCGCGTGAGAGGCAAACGCCCTACGCGCTGGGCTATCACTCCAGCGCCTCCAATATCTTCTTTTTTTTTTTTCTTTTTTGGGTCACACCTGGCGATGCACAGGGGTTACTCCTGGCTCTGCACTCAGGAATTACCCCTGGCCGTGCTCAGGGGACCATATGGGATGCTGGGATTTGAACCCGGGTCGACCGCGTGCAAGGCAAACGCCCTACCCGCTGTGCTATCTCTCCAGCCCCTCCAAATATCTTCTAACCCACCTCTTCTGCCTTGTTCCCAGCCCTCACCCATAGGGTCGTCCTAACTTTAAGTAATCCTGCCCTCACTGCTTTTGTGATCCCCATAAGCCCCGCCTATACCTCCCAGGCACCTGGCTCCCTCTCCTCTAGTGTTACCAACGCTATTTGACAGATTTCCCCTTCTTCTCCTCCATAGCCCCGCCCACACATGGCCCCACCTTCCGATGCAAACCCCGCCCACATACAGACCTACCCGCTCCCATAAACTGCAAACCCCACCCTCCTATCACAGCCCCACCCCCTCCACACCTCCAAAGAGTCAAGGTATCAAGGGGAGATGGCTCAAGTGGCTGAGCTTTACATGTGGGAACCTGGGAGCCCAGGGTCCAGCCCCTGAGCACCACCTGGAGAGACTACCCCAGTGCTGTTGGGAAGAAGCACTGTCAGCACCGCTAAAAAAAGCTCAAGATCCCACTCCATCCTGTCATGATCCCGGGCCCTCCCCAGGATTCCAGAGGTCCCCTACAGCCCCCGTGGCCCACACCTGACTTATCCCCTCCCTGCAGTTCTCCGCGCACAGGTGCTGGGGTCTGTTGTGGCGGCAGGCCCCGCGTGGCGGCGGCTGGCAGTGCGTGTACTGACCGTGTACAAGCAGCGCGCCCAGGCCGTGCGCCGCGGCACCCAGGACGCCTGGGTGCCCCGGACCGATCTGACCTGCGGCTGCTTGAGCCTCCGGCCTGGCACTGACTACCTGCTGCTGGGCAGTGCAGCTGGCGGCCCCGACCTGGCGCGCCTTGTCTTGGACCACCACAGCCTCGCGCTGCCCTGGAGGCCACACTGGGCCCGGCCGCTTCGGCGGCTGCAGCAGGAGGAGCGCGCGGGGGGCTGCCGCAGACTGCGGGCTCCCACGGCCGAACCCCTGGCCTGACTACTTGAACCGGACCCAGGGGACCTCGACGTGAGATGAAGAGACTCGGCAGTGAGCGAGGCAAAGCCTGGACACGCGGTTTGCTACCAGCCAATCAGACGCGGAGAAGCCCCTGAAGTTATGTTGCATGTGCAGACGCGACACAGCCCGAGGGACACTTAACAGATAACATGTGGCCAGGGCTTTGAGCCTCTGGGCACTTTTCTTGCCTGACCCCACAATAAAGTTTTAAGGCTTGGGGAATCTTTCTCCAACACCTAATTGTTGCTTGGCAGGGGACAGGCAGCCTGAGAGGCACATAAAGAAGGCCTCGAGGAAATCTATGGAGCCCTCATATGGCAATGTATGCTACCTCAGTGGCCAATCCGATGAAAGGGCTGGAGTGACGTCACTATGTTTCCTTCCAGCTGATTGGCTGAAAGTCTAGCAGCCAGAAAAGGCGGGAGACAGAGCAAAAGAAAGCAGCTCAGTGCCAGTTTGCAGAAGGTTCCCATTTTTAGTGCATTTGGTTCCCTGTGGATCTTATGATGTATCTGAGAAAGGAATTAAGGGGTTTTCAGTGACATCTTTATATGGGTCTGGGGTCCACCTGGTCTCGAAGCATAGCCTAAACCTTAAACCCTTTCCTGGGAGAACAGCCAATTGTGAAGTGCCAAGCGGAATTCAATTCCCATACAACAGTTGGTACTGCTCAAAGGACCATGTGGTGCTGGGTATGGAACCCTGCCTTCCACAAACAAAGCATGGGCTCCGGCCCTTGGGGGTATCTCTCCAGGCCCTACAGTAAATGCTAATCTTGTGTTAGCTGTTTCTCTGTCTCTTCCACCAGAAAATGAGCCCCATGGGAACAGGGATCTCATTCTGTTCATGGCTGTACTCCTTCATCTAGAAAGATGCACGACAGATGACTCAAAGAATGGAAGGTCAGTAAGACTCCTGGTTTTCAATCCCCAGCACTGTACTAGTCCTCCTAGCGACTCTCCCCACTCTCCTCCCCCCAAATTTAAAGGGCCAGGAACTGAAGCAATTGAGGGTAGGGCATCTGTCTTGTATGCAGTCAGCCCAGGTCCTATCCCCAGCATCCCATAAAGTCCCAGAGGTCTGCCAGGAATAATTCCTGAGTGCAGAGCCAGGAGCATCTCTAGGTGTGGCCCCTCCCCCAGCCCCCAAATAAAAGGGCCAGACAAATAGGACAGGGATTAAGGCACTTCCTTGCACATATTCAACCCAGTTCAATTCCCAGCACCGCACATGGTTTTCTAGGTACCACTAGGAGTAAGCCCTGGCTGGTTGTGACCCTAAACTAAAAACAATAAAAAATCCATAAAATCCCCCCTTCCCCACAAAAAAAAAAGAAAGCAGGATGACGCATAGTACATGCTCAGGAAAATCTTGTTGAGGCTGGAGATATGGCAAAGTACTTGTACTTGCATGTATGGCCCTGGGTTTGATGCCCAGGCCCCCATGTTTCCCTAAGGGTTACCAGGAGTGATCCCTGAGCTCAATCAGTGGCTCCTGATTTCAGTGTAGCTCCCAAACCAACCCCTAAACATGCTTGCTTGGCCCTTTACTTTCTCATCTCTAAGCCAGGGGTGCCGCTAACAATTCAGGGTGTAGTTGGAGAATGAAATGAATTAACTGGAGCAAGGAGCAGACATAAAAGAAGTGCCTGACACAGAAGCAGGGCCTTTAGGTTTGTTTTTATTTAAATGTGGGCGGAAGAGTGAGCAGAGAGCAAGGAGGAGGGCAACAAAGACCCTCAGGGGGGGCTCCAGGGCACAGGAGTTGAGGGCCTGAGGGGTGAGGAGGCCAGGGGGGCTGTGGGAATCATGCAGGCCTGGATCACTGGGGCTCTCCTGCCTCCCACCCACGACCAGGAGGTGGGAGATGAAAGTCTGCAGTGGGCCAGCTCCATCTGTTTCTGGCGACCCACACTTTGTTCCCAGCAACCAAGACGAATGGGCGTGAAATTCACATCTGGGACCCACCTCCGGCCTCCACCCCCGCCTCTGGGCTCAAAGCCAGCGGGGGCCTGTGCACTTGGGCAGGCCGCCCAGGTGGCCCCAGAGCTGGGCAAGTTCCCTGCCCTCCACCAACTCCCTGGGGGCCAGCTGTGCTCGTGGATGCCTCAAGGATGGAGTAGGGGAATTGAGGAAGAATTTGTTGCTGCTGGTGAGGGCCTAGGATCTCCAGTTAGAGGAACAGTCCCTACCAGGAGCCCAGAGGTGACAGTCGAGAGAGGAGGACCCTAAGCTTGATCCCCCAGACTTCTGCACAGCGGAGGGTCAGCCCTGGGTGAGAACCCAGTGGACATCGGCCCCATCAGTACAGTGGTTTTTAGTTTTAGGTGTTGGGGTCACCCTCGACGGTTCTCAGGACTTACTCCTGACTCTGTGTTCAGGGATCACCCCTGCAGGGGTGCCAGGAATCACACCCAGGTATTGCTCAGGCCCCTCCATCAGGCAAGTGGCTCAGCTCATCGGAAGAGCACACAGGAGGTCTGAACCCAGCCTGGAACCCAGAAACTTCTCTCAGAGGAAGTGACATCAGGTCTGGAAAGACAGAAGAGAGGACTAGCAACCTCACAACAAGGAAGGGGAAGGGGAAGGACTCTCTGTCCAGGGGTGCTGATGAGGTTATGCACGGCAGTGACTAGGGGAGGGGCAGGCAGAACCTGGGGTGCTGGGAGTACCTTTAAAAAGGGGGGGAGGGATGAGCACCGCCAGGAGTAATTCCTGAGAGCAGAGCCAGGAGTAACCCCTGAGCATCACTGGGTGTGACCCAAAAATCCAAAAAACAATAAAAGTAAAAATAAATAAATAAAAAGGGGGGATAGAGAAAAAGTACAGAGGGGAGGGTGTTTGCCTTTCATGTGGCCAACACAGGTTTGATGATCCCCCCACCCCGCCCCTTATGGTCCTTAAGCACCACCCAGAGTGATCCCTGAGTGCAGAGCCAGGAGTAACCCCTGAGCACTGCTGGATGTGGTCCAAATACAAAAAAAGAAAAAAGAGGTTTCGGGGCTGGAGCGAGAGCACTGCGGATAGGGTGTTTGCTTTGCACGCGGCTGACCCGGGTTCAATTCCCAACATCCCATATGGTCCCTTGAGCACTGCCAAGAGTAATTCCTGAGTGCAGAGCCAGGAATGACCCCTGTGCATCGCCGGGTGTGACCCCCCAAAAAAAAAAAAAGAAAAAAGAGGTTTTTGTGTGCCTGTGGCTAGGCCCTTTGAAAACGAAATAAAGAGGAGGGGGCAGTGAGTGACTTTAAAGACCAAGTTCTGGAATATCTGTGGCCCCAGCGGCCCTATTAGTGATGGCAGAGGGCTGAAGGGCCTCTGGGGAAAGAGCCTGGGACAGCTCTGAAACCCTCAACCCCCAACCCCCAAGCCCTCAGAAGCACAGGACCGCACACAACGGTTCTGATCCTCTCTGTCCCCGGGATGGGTCAGGGACCACCAACGGACTTTTACTTTCCCTGGATTTTCTCGTTCTTTCCACGTGTCGTTCCGTGTGCCTCCCTGGGCTGTCGGTCCCCCCATCCCTTGGCCCCTTTCTCTCCACTCGTGCAAGTGTCCGGGCCTCTGTGTCACTCTTTCCATCTCTGTGCCTGGATCCGCCTCGCCGCGCCGCTGTGTGGCTGTACCCGGCGCCTCCCCGTCAGCCCCTCTCGCCCTCGGGGTGTCGCGGGGCCCCGCGCCCTGCCGCGCGGGCTCTAGGGGCAGGGGTGGAGGGTGGGGGAGGGCGGCCTTCCCGGCCGGGGATCCGCAGTTCCCCGCGCCCCGCCCCGCCTCCGCCCTTCGCTCCCTCGCCAGCTCTCTGCCTCCCTCTCCTGGCCAGCTGCAAGCACCGCGCCCCGGTCTCCCAGGGGATCCCCCAACAGCGTTAAGGCAGCCCCTCTAGCTGCGAGCGAGTGGAGCACCGGGCGGGGGGCTGCGAGCACGGCTGCAGGTTTCCCCCTTGGGCCCCGGCGAGCTGGGAGCACCCCCATCATCCGACGCCAGCGCCCCGGAACGTGGAGACGGCCGCGGACTCGCCCAGCTCCACCTTAAGCGCCCTCCCTTCCCCCTTCTGCGGAGGATGAGAACTGCCAGCTCCCGGGGCCCCAGGTGTCCCGGCCACCCCCTAGACCAGAGTCCCAGCTCCTCCTCCTCCGCCGCCACCCTTCCACCCTGCCCCTTGGGTATTCACACCCCCACGCATACTACCCGTCGGCCAGCACTATCCCCCACTCCCGGAATCGGGCACCTGCCCCCTACCCCTCAACACACACACCAGGAAAAAATTAAATAAACCAAGAAGAGAGGGAGGGGGGAGGGAGGAAGCGACGGGAGAGAAGAGAGAGACGGAGAAAGAGAGAGAAGGGGAAGGAGGGGGAGAGAGGGGGGAGAGAGAGAGAGAAGCTGGAGAGGGAGAGAGGGAGGAGGAGGTGAAGAAGGGGAGAAGGGAAAAGAGGCAGGAAAGGAGGAGGTGGGAGAAGCAGGAGAGGAGGTGAGAGGAGCAGGATGGAGACATGGAGTTAGGAGGCTGGGGGAGCTGGGTGCAGACGAAGCCAAGAGGGGGGTGTGGGCTGGGAAGAGAGAGGTAACCCGGGGGAAGAGGCAGAAGCAGAGAGGTGGAGAATCGGAGGCAGAGGGAGGCGGAAAGGTTGGGGGAAGAGGAAAAGTAGGAGAGGCAGAGAGAGGGGAGAAGAGAGGGGAGTGGGCTTCACGGTCCCCGCTGTCTGGGTATCTGGTGGGGGGACCCAGACTCCCTGTGGGGAGGTGAGGCTGGTCGTCCTGGAGGGAGAGTCCCAGAAGGAGGAGAGGGAGGAGCGGAGGGGGGCAGGGCTTTGGCAAGGGGGATGCTCCGAGGCCTCCAGGGAATGGGGCCAGCAGCAGGGCTGGGCGCCCCTCGAGCGCTGATACTCTGGGCCGCACTGGGGGCAGCAGGTAAGGTCCCCGGAGCCCCTGCGGGAGGGTGGGGGTGGGAGGGCCCAGGAGATGGGTTCAGTCTGCTCTCTCCCCAGCGCACATCGGACCTGCACCTGACCCGGAGGACTGGTGGAGCTACAAGGAGAATCTCCAGGGAAACTTCGTGCCAGGTGCAGCGGCTGCAGCGGGTCGCTGATTGCCTCCTTTTGGCAGCCCCTCAGCCCTCTCCTCCCCCCATCCCCGCTCTGGAGCGAGGTGTCCCAGCCCCTCTCTCCCTGCCTCCCTCCAGAGCCCGCCGAACCCCAGCGACTCACCATGGGACATTATACATGCGCATTTCAAGTAGTGAGTGGGAGTGAGGAGAGTGGGGAATGGAGGGAATGGAAGAGTGTATGTGAGTGTGTGTGTGTGTGTGTGTGTGTGTGTGTGTGTGTGTGTGTCGCGAGCGGCAGGTAGATCCTGGTTCCTGCTGAGAACCACAGGATGGGTGGCCCCGTATTCCCTACCCCCTAACCCTGCTGTCTCCACTTCTCTTGCAACTCCTCACCCCGCTACATTCATTATCCAGCTGTGGGACAAGGAGCAGGAAAGAACTACAATTCCCATGGGCTCTGGCGCGGGCAGGCGACCAGTGGGAAGGCTGGTGGCCCCGAGGCCTGCTGGGAGTTGTAGTTTCTCCTCCAGTGACTTTTAGCCACTTCTGGTCCGAGACTGGTTGGTGGGCTGGTGTTAGGGGATTTCAGAAAGCTCCTCTCAGGATCTCAGGCCCCTACTCTCTCAGACCCCCAAAGTCCAGGTTCCCTGGTCCAGATCATAGCTTAGAGACACAGCTCCTCGTTCTGAGTCCCTTTCCTCCCTGCCTCGTGCCTGCCCTCAGGGCCCCCCTTCTGGGGCCTGGTGAACGCAGCCTGGAGTCTCTGCGCCGTGGGGAAGCGGCAGAGCCCCGTGGATGTGGAACTCAAGAGGGTCCTCTTTGACCCCTTTCTGCCCCCGCTGAGGCTCAGCACGGGTGGAGAGAAGGTAAGAGTCTTGGGGGGTGGGGGCTAAGAGTGACTGCATGCATGGGAGGAGCACCAGCAGAGGGAGGGTGGGGAGAGGGGTGCTGAGGAACAAGGGCAGTCACAGGAAGAGAGGAATGCTCAGTGGTTAGAGAGCAGGGTCCATATACTCTGCAGCAGACGCCTGCTCCTCCCCTCCCCAAAGATGGCCCATCTCCTTTCCGGTCACTGCAGCAGCAAATCTGGCCAGACACTGTTGGGAATGCTTAAGCCACTCTCTCACCCTCACCTCAATTCCGATAATGGCTGCTATTATTATCCTTATCTTACGGATAGAGAGATGGAGGCACAGAGAGGTTAAGCTCCTTGCCCGGGATCACACAGCTAAAGAGCACCAGTGCTGTGATTCTAACCTGGGCAGTGGGTTATTGTTCACTTGGTAATACAAATTTGGTATTTTTTTTTGTTGTCTGGGGAATACATGGGGGGTGCTCTGGGGCTCCTTCTGGCTCAGGGTTGCTCGGGGGGGGATGTGTGATGTGGGAGATCAAACCTGGGCCTCCTGCATGTAAAGCCTGTGCTCAGCCCTCTGAGCACAATAATAGCAATTTTTTTTGTTTTCTCTTATTTGGGGGCCACACCCAGTGAAGCTCAGGGCTTACTCCTGGCTCTGTGCTCAGGAATTACTTCTGGCAATGCTTAGAGAGACACTAAGGGATGCCACGTGCAAGGCAAGCGCCCTGCCCGCTGTGCTATCTCGCCTCAAGCTTTGATAAGACTGCCGCCATCCTTCACTCAGCTGCTCAGCCTAAGGCCAAGGAGCGTGTCTCTCTCCCAGTCCATGTCTCTAAGCCGCAGCTTTTTTAGTCTCCCAGACAAATGCTATTTAAATCTTTTCACTCCTTATCCCCACCATCACCATTGTCTGGCACCTGCCTCTGCTGCCTGCATCCATTTGCCACGCCAGGGAGATATTTCAAGCCGCAAAGCAGGGGCCAGTGTGATCTTATAGCAGGCAAGGCACTTGCCTTGCACACAGCCGACCTGGGTTCAATCGCTGACATCCCATAGGGTCCCCTGAGCACTGCCAGGAGTAACCCCTGAGCATCGCTGGGTGTGATCCTCAAAATCAAAACAAACAAATAAAAAACCCACAAACCGGGGCCAGGGAGAGGGCCGTGTGTGTGCTCTTCATGCCAGCGGCCTGGGTTTGATCCCTGCCTCTTCCCAATTCTGCTAGTTGCACTCCACAACACCCCTACCCCAAATAAAAACCCAAAACCAAAAAAATCAGTTTCCTAACCCAGAGAGTACATGAGCCAAGTGTGTAACAGATGTGAGTTACTGAAAAAAAAAATTGAAATGCTCATTCTTGCCCTTAGAGTCAGACTGTGACCATTCCCTCCTTTCACTGAGTTCTGCTCCCATTTAGCCTCTTTGCTGTGAGAAAGGCTGCCCCTGGACCTTTGCACGTGTTCTTCCTTGTCTAACCCCTGCTGAATTAGAGATGCTCACAAACCGATGTGTGTGCTGGATAGTAGCTCTCTCAATGGTCTCCTGATGGCCTCCACCTCTCCCACAGCTCCGGGGAACCCTGTACAACACTGGCCGCCACGTTTCCTTTCTGCCTGCACCCCGGCCTGTGGTCAACGTGTCTGGGGGACCCCTCCTTTATAGCCACCGACTCAGTGAACTGCGGCTGCTATTTGGAGCACGTGATGGAGCTGGCTCTGAACACCAGATCAACCACCAGGGCTTCTCTGCTGAGGTAGTGGCCACTGACCTTTCACTCTCAAACTTCCCTCTAAATCAGCCCAATCCCTCCCGCCTCATGCTCCTATTATTTTTTTGGTTTGGGGTCACACCAGGTGGTGCTCAGGGCTTAGTCCTGGCTCTTTGCTCAGGGATCACTCCCGGAGGGCTCAGGGACATATCAGGTGCTGGGGATTGAACCTGCCTTGGCTTTATGTAAGGCAAATGCCCTACCTGCTGTACTATCATTTCAGCCCTTCATGCTCCTTTTTAGGACTGGAGTGATAGCACAGCGGGTAGGGCGTTTGCCTTGCACGCGGCTGACCCGTGTTTGATTCCTCCATCTCTCTCAGAGAGACGGGCCAGCTACCGAGAGTATCCCACCCGCACCGCAGAGCCTGGCAAGCTACCCATGGCTTATTCAATATGCCAAAAACAGTAACAAGTCTCACAATGGTTACTGGTGCCCGCTCGAGCAAATCGATGAACAACGGGAGGAGAGTGCAGTGCTATGCTCCTTTTAATGCCTCATCTCAACTTCCTTCATAGAACTGGTCACTCTCCCCTAACCTGCACTGCTAATTCTATTTTTTTTGGTCGGGGGGGGGGGTGGTTGGCCACACCCCATGGTGCTCAGGGACTACTCCAGGCTCTATACTTAGGATCATTCCTGGTGACCATATGATGCACAGGAACAAACCAGCCTCCTGCATGCAAAGCCTGTGCTGTAGTCCGTGGTGCTATCTCTGGCCCTCTGAGAGCTACCCCTTCACCGGACTCAGCATGCATCTCCTCTCCCCTTGCCCTGGGGAACCCCATTCACTGTGCTTCCCGCCCAGGTGCAGCTCATCCATTTCAATCAGGAACTCTATGGGAACCTCAGCGCTGCCTCCCGGGGCCCCAATGGCCTGGCTATTCTCAGCCTGTTTGTCAACGTAAGCCCAGGCAGGACCAGGAGGGGTGGGAGACTGGGGTCCTGGGATCTGGGTCTGGAGCTGGCAGTTCAGACTCCTGAACTCCAAGGAGAAAGGGATTGGGGACTTAGATGGGACTTAGGCTTCTGGGTTCCTGCTCCCACCCCCCCCATACAGGTGGCTGGCACCTCCAACTCCTTCCTCAGCCGCCTCCTTAACCGTGACACCATCACCCGCATCTCCTACAAAAGTAAGTCCCAGCCAGGTTGGAGGTGGGAGGTACAAAAGGGGCCTTCAGGAGAGGCACCTGGGGCTGGAGCGATAGCACAGTGGGTAGGGCATTTGCTTTGCACATGGCCTATCCATGTTCTATTCCCAGTATCCCATATGGTCCCCCGAGCACTGCCAGGAGTGATTCCTGAATGCAGAGCCAGGAGTAACCCCTGAGCATCACTGGATGTGAGCCAAAAAGAAAAATTAAAAAAAAAAGAGAGGCACCTTTCACTCTGGTGTGGTACTCATGCAGATGATGCCTTTTTTTTTTTTTTTTGGGTGTTTGGGTCATGCCCTGTTTGGGTCATACCTCAGGGGTTACTCCTGGCTCTGCACGCAGGACTCACTCCTAGTGGTGCTCTGGGGGACCATATGGGATTCCAGGAATCGAACCTAGGTGGGCCGCATGCAAGGCCAGCGCCTTACCTACTGCTCTCTCTCTGGCCCAGATGATGCCTATTTTCTTCAAGACCTGAGCCTGGAGCTTCTGTTCCCCGAATCCTTCGGTTTCATCACCTATCAGGGCTCTCTCAGCACCCCGCCCTGCTCAGAGACTGTCACCTGGATCCTCATTGACCGGGCCCTCAATATCACCTCCCTCCAGGTGACCTTCTGTCTGCCTGCCGTCACTGGCCTGGCAATTCATGTCCAGTCCTGGTACCTCTTAAATCTCTAACCATCCTTTGAGGGCGTGAAGGGGCGGGGCGGGGACCCTCTAAACCACGCCCACCAGCCTACAGGGGCGGGGCTTCCCTCGTGACATCCCCAGAACTATTCATGGTTCACTCCCGGTTTCCCACCCACTTCATGGCAGATGCACTCCCTGAGGCTCCTGAGCCAGAATCCTCCGTCCCAGATCTTCCAGAGCCTCAGCGGTAACGGCCGGCCCCTGCAGCCCTTGGTCCACAGGGCCTTGAGGGGCAACAGGGACCCCCGGCACCCCGAGAGGCGCTGCCGAGGCCCCAACTACCGCCTGCATGGTATGGTCCAGCCCGCACCCTGCCACGTCTTGCTCTGACCCGCCTGTGTGTCTCCCCACGGTGTCTTAAACGTGATACAGCCCGGTCCCCCTCCTCCCCTCTGCAGCGTCTGTTCGGTCTAGCCTCCTGGGCTGTCACTTGCTTTCTCCCTTCTCCCTATGTGTCAGCGTGGTACGGTCCACCTCCCTGCCTTCCAACCGTGGCGGGGCCATGATTTGTCTTCCCTCTTCACCGCTTGCAACTTGCCAGTTGGTCTGTGACTCGACCCCCTTGGCTTCCTGGTGGTACGGTTAATTATTGGCCTCCCGATATTTCCTATGACTCTGGCTCTCCAAAATGGTACAGGCCAGCCCTTTCCCCGTGTCCACGTGGTACCACCCTGTGCTGCTCCCCCATCAGGTGTCATCCCCCCCTCCCCCGACAGAATTAACCTGGATCCCCTCCTATCCTATCTAACTGCTTCCCGGTGGTTCAGGCCAGTGAGCTGAAAACACCTCTCAGGCTTCGTTGCGTGGTACAGCCCAGACACCCCCCGTGGATATCTTCGCGTGGTTCCACCCAAAGCTGGGACTCTGCGTCCCCTCCTGCTGCCTCCCAGTGGTTCAGCCCAGTGCCGATCCCAAATCTGCATTCCGCCCCCCCTGCCCCGCCCCAGCTTCTGCACCTGGCGGGTTGCACTCTGCAGCTTTGCGCCCGGCCCACGCCCCCCCTCCGGCATGCCCCCATATTCTGTCCCTTTTCGCATGTTCCAGACTAATGCCCCCTCCCCGATGGTGTGATCTGCCTTACAGTGGATGGTGCCCCCCAAGGTCGCTGAGACTCCCTCCTGAAGACTGCGCCTGCCTTCCCAAGCCTTTCATCAGGGAAGGGGAATTACCCCCAAAACACAACTATTAAAGGGACAGAATACTTCCTGTTTCTCTGGTCTGATTCTAGACGCGGCGGGGAAACACTTGGGTTATGAAAGAAAACTTCGAGAAGATAATCCCTCACTTCGTAATGCCACTATTCGGTTGTTTTTTTTTTTACATTGACTTGACTTCCTGCTTAGCAAAACAATCATTTAGATGCGCGGCTCCTTTAAGAGGCGCTGCTTTTCACTCTCTTTTCCCCCCCCTTCGTCAGGCAGCACGCGCCGAGCCATGTGCTTCCCCCTCTCGTCTGCCTCATTGGTCCGATCTGGGTCACTGTCCCGCCCCCAGCACCGTTTCCCATTGGACAAATGTAGGTCAGGGTCCCGCCTCTCCAAAAAGCTAGACAACTTCGTGCACTGAACCGCTCACGCGCCCTCCCGAGTCTGGACCGATCTGGGGGTCCCATTGGCTGTGGGTCTCCAAGGTGCGCACTCGATTGGCCTGTGCTTGCAGCCGGAGGGAGGCACGCGGCCCGGGTGCATGGCCCCGCGGGCGGGCGGGGCCCAAAAGGAGGGGTGCGCTCGGTGGCGTCGCGTGTTTTGGTTTGGCTTTTTTTTTCCGCGAAAGAAGTTTGCTTTGGCCACGCCCCGACGCGGCCGCCTCCTCCTGCCCCCTCTCCCGCCCCTTCGCGCACACCTCTTGGTGCGGATTGCAAAGAGCCTCTGCTGGAGAGAGCTGCAGATTTTGCAAGAGTCAAGCTCGCCCACCTTGTAGCAGGAGCGCCTGGGGACCCCTTGAACCCTCGTTGCAAAGAGCCGACGGCCTAATTTGATCACCCCCGCTCCCTTACCCAGCCTGCATGGTCTCCGGGGACCCTCCAGAGTTTCACGTCTCTGCGCGGAGGTCGGCAGATCCCCTAGAATTTACCGTGTCCTGGAGGATCCTGGAGGCTTGCAGGAGCGTCTCGCTCACCACTGGGCAGCCACTCGCCCGAGCCACAGGAGTGCGCCAAGGACGGCCAAGCTGGGTTTTCGTTTCTCCATGAGCCCGTGAGCCTGTGGGCAAGTGCCCGGCAATGGCGCGGCCCGTGAGCGACAGGCCCCCGGCCCCACTGCTGCTGGGCGGCCCGGCCGGGGCCCCCTCTGGAGGGGGTGCGCTGCTTGGACTGAGGAGCCTTCTGCAGGGAACCAACAAGCCCAAAGAGCCAGCTAGCTGTGAGTTCTAACCCCCACACCCCCTCGCCCATCTCACACACTCTTCTCCCCTAGGGATTCAGGTGCTTGCATGGGGGTTGGGTTAGGGGGCAGGCGGTGGGGGGGGGGTGGGGGTGGCGCACAGCTGCCTCCTGAGTGTGGAGTGCATCCCCCCACCTCCCTCCACCCAAGTGCCGGGTGTCTAGGCCCCAGCGCTCTGGCTGGGCTCCCGGCGCCCTGCGTCCGGAGGACCCAGAGTCCAGGCCCTTCTTTCCTTTGGTTCTGCAGGTCTGGACCCCTGAGGTCCTGGGCGGAGGGAGGGGGCGTGTCCGATGGCCGCATCGGGTTGACCCGGCCTTGGGCGGGGCCTCCTGGGGTCCCTTGGAGTCTGGGGATGAGGAATGTGCCCCAGGCAGAGTGCCCCTTCCTGAGAGTGGGGGCGGGGAGAAGAGGGCACCGGGGGCAGCGGTAGGTTTCAGAGGAATTACAGAGCTGTCATTTTTTTCTCTCACCTGCCCAACCCTCCACCTCCTCTGTGTGTACCCCGCTCCATCTCAATTTCCTTCCCCTTCCTTCTGTGCCAATTCCTCACTGCATCTCTCTCTGAGCCTCTGTTCCTTTCCCCATCACTGTCCCTCACCTCTTTCTCGGGGTCCTTGCTCTGTCTATCCCCTCTTTTTGTTCATCTCCGCCGTGGGGGGTCTCTCTCCCTCCGGGCCTTTACTCGCGTGTCGGACTCTGGGTTCCCCTGTTCCATCTTCCTTTCCCTTCCCACTCTGCCCGATCTTTCCCTCCCGGCCCCGCAGGTCTCCTGAAGGAAAAGGAGCGCAAGGCGGCTCCGCCGGCATCCACGGTCTCCGGGCCGGGCCTGGAGACGGCGGGCCCGGCGGATGCCCCGGCCGGGGCAGTGGTGGGCGGCGGGTCCCCTCGGGGGCGCCCAGGGGCCGTGCCGGGCCCGGGTCTGTTGGCGCCGCTGCTGTGGGAGCGAACGCTGCCGTTCGGCGACGTGGAGTACGTGGACCTGGACGCCTTCCTGCTGGAGCACGGGCTCCCGCCCAGCCCGCCGCCCCCCGGCGGCCAGTCACCGGCGCCCTCGCCCGTTCGCACGCCCGCGCCCTCGCCCGGGCCCGGCTCCTGCAGCTCGGCGTCCCCTCGCTCCTCACCCGGGCACGCCCCGGCTCGGGCTGCCCTCGGGGCCGCAGGTGGCCACCGCGCAGGTGCGGCGGCAGGGATGGCTCGGGGCTCGGGGCTCGGAGCCCCAAGGGCAGGGCGGTGGGACCCGGGCCGCGCGCCTGGTTCTGGGGCTCCTGGTCAAGGAGTGGGGACTCTTGTCTCCTCACGGATCAGAGACTAGGACGTGTCAATCCACAGGAGAGGAGGGACTTAGGGCCCTAAATTCCAGTGGGGAGGTAGCGTCGTGGATCTTGCAGTGGGGACGTGGCGACCGGGGATCCGGATACTTGTGGGTTACGCAGGGCTGTTGGCTAGGGAGTGCGTTGGGCCCCCGGAATCTGGGCTGGAAATCGGAACTGGGCTGCTAGGGGCTTCACCGGGGCCCACCGCAGGGGAGAAGGCCGAGGTTGGTTAGGTCTCCATGGGTCGGAAAAGCTGGCATCGCAGGTGGCCGGGCTCCCAGGTGCCCGGGGGGCGGGGGCGCTCCAGAGGGAGTAGCTGCCAGATCTTTCTTCTGAATCTTCTTTATATTCCTGGCAGAAGAGGGGGCCGGAACTCTAACTGGCAGGCCACGGTGAGACGATCAGGGGCCCCGGTTCTTCTGTATTCACCCTCCAAGGTGCTGGGTGCCCCGATCCGTGGAGGTTGAACGAGGTTCGAGCGAGGGAACAGAGCCTTGGGGGTCTCCGGGGGTCCCTGTATCAGGTCGGGGACCCCCAGGCCGGGTCAGACCTCCGGGCAGAACCGGGGCCCTCCACTCCCCGCTGCACATTCCCACTCCACGTGAGTCCTCGCCTCCTCCGTGGTTCGCGCACGCGCGGTCACGCGGGGTGGGGCGGGGTCTGGGGAGCGCGCGGGCTCCCGGACGGGTTGGGGGCGGAGCGGGAAAAGCAGGCGCCCGCACGTGACTCGGCCCTGAACCTGTGTCCTCAACTGGCCCCGGCTGGCTCGCTCTTAAAGGCACAGGCTGCCACAACTCTGGCACTGTTCCCTCTTCCCCCCACCCCCTCTCCCCCGCGAAGCTAGTTTGCAACCCTTCAGAGCTAGTAGGTCTTAAGAATCTCACTGGAGGGACTGGAACGATAGTACAGCAGGGAGGGTGTTTGCCTTGCATGCGGCAGGTTCGATTCCCAGCATCCTATACCGTCCCCCGATTTGCACTGCCAGGAGTAATTCCTGAGTGCAAAGCCAGGCGTAATCCCCGTGCATCGCCAAGTGTGACCCAAAAAGAAAAAAAAAAAACTCTCACACTGGAAGTTTTTGCAGGGCATTGCATTCTTTTCCTCTGAACAGCCCAGACCGGGCACTCTGCTTTTGGCTGAGGATTCCCTGAGGTTGCAGAAGCAGTCTTTCTGAGCCCTATTTATGTTATTTAGGGCGAGCCAGGCATGGTTGGGCCTCAGTTTCCCTGTTTCTAAAGGATGTGTTGGTTCCAGCACGTCGGAGCATCTTTGTGACTTAGAGGCCTTCCGCATTTATATTTGCCAGGCTGTTATGCCATCTGTTCCATGCCATCACTGCTCTCCTGGGGTGAATAGGTTCCTGTGAGCAAGGGGTTGCCTCTGAGCACCTTCTCCTTGAAATGCACACTCCAGGTGACACGTTTTATTTCTCCCAAGGTCTGACCTCTCGGGACACTCCCAGCCCGGTGGACCCGGACACCGTGGAGGTGTTGATGACCTTTGAACCCGACCCTGCTGATCTAGCCCTGTCCAGCATTCCTGGCCATGAGACCTTTGACCCTCGGAGACATCGATTCTCAGAGGAGGAATTAAAGCCCCAACCCATCATGAAGAAGGCCCGGAAGATCCAGGTGCCAGAGGAGCAGAAGGTGAGGGCACCGAGGTGGCAGTGGGCGTGGCCTGCATCACCCTTCCCTTCTGCTCGTCTGGGCTTTGCCCTGGGCTGCACTAGCAGGGTCTCCTGGCCTACAGCTAGGGTTGAGGGTGGGGTCGTAGAGGGGTGTGCTGGAGATTCCTGGAGATGGAGTACAGACTCAGTCTGTCCTGCTTTTCTGGGGTGTCTCTAGCACTTGCGGTGGCTGAGGACAGATACCTTTAGCTCTCATTTCTGAGCTCTTCTATGGCACCTACCATGCTCTAATTGAATTGGCCTAGGGGGTATGTTGCCAGCCTCTCCAGGCTCTTTCCTGGGCCCAGACTGCTTGTGGATAAGAGGCCTTAGGTGCCCCTGCACAGCCAGGTTCACATTTGAATTTGGGGGTGCTTCCAGCAGCAACTGCATCTTTTTCAGGAGGTCCATACCCAGTGGTGCTGGGGGACGGGGGTGGGGGGGCTGGAGGTGCTGGCAGTGGAACCGAGAGCTTCTACATGCAGTACACATACTCCAGTGCTGTCACACCCAAGCTGCTGGCATCAGCCCATCAAACAATTCTATTTTTTTGGTTTTTAGGCCACCCCAGTGATGCTCAGTGGTTACTCCTAGTTCTGCACTCAGGGATCACTCCTGGCAGGAGTATGGCATGCCCGGGATCAAATCTGGGTTGGCTGTGAGCAAAGCAAGCACCCTCCTTGCTGTCCTGTTGTTCTGACCCCCATCAACCAGTTTTAGGGCAGTGGTTTCTCCAGCCCTAGGCTGCAGGTGCCAGGCTCTGATTAAATGTGGGTGTGGAGGGGCTTCTTGCAACCCCCTGGGCTTTGTTGTGGAGCAGATCCCCTCAGCACCCTGATTCCAGGTCTGGGCAGTTCCAGGCCTGATGGACTGAGTGGGAAGTAGGTGAGAGACACCTCAGCTGAAATCCCTTTGCTGGGGGAAGGTAGCCCGTAGCCTCTAATTGAAGCCTGTGGGTTGGTGACTGTGATAGGTCACTGGGACTAGTTAGCTCCTCCCCCTCCCCCTGCGAGAGGTTGCCTTGGCAACCAGGTCATAGGAGCCAGGCTCTGGGAAGGCTTTATGGGACACTGCATCCCACCAGTTTGCGCTCTCCTTAGCAACCAGGCACTGGGAGGCTGATGGATTTCTCTCCCAGCTCCCACACCTTGTTGCTAGGGTATGTGCATCCTTAGCAACAGGGAGCTAAAATACAGGCCCTTTGTGGAAGGAGGGTCAGGGGTCTGTGGCCCGAAGCTCAGTTGCAGGGGATGGAGGAATATCCGGTGCTTTCGCTGTGGCCAGTCACCTACTCTCTTTGGCAACTTGGGCCCTAAGAGGGCAAACCCTTGGGTCTGAACCCTGCAGGAGACTTAATATCCTTTGGGTCTGGCTGTCGGGCCAGAAGCAACCCCAGAGGGCCCGTTATCCACTGCTCTTTTTAGTGCTTCTGGGCCTCAGCGGCTCCTTCCTTTCCTCCCCCAGGACGAGAAGTACTGGAGCCGGCGGTACAAGAATAATGAGGCAGCCAAGCGGTCCCGAGATGCGCGTCGGCTCAAGGAGAACCAGATATCCGTGCGGGCGGCCTTCCTGGAGAAGGAGAATGCCCTGCTGCGGCAAGAGGTGGTGGCTGTACGCCAGGAGCTGTCACACTACCGCGCCGTGCTATCACGCTACCAGGCCCAGCATGGGGCCCTGTGAGATGGCCCTGTCTGACAGTCAGGGGGCCCCAGGGGCGTGGGACAATGCAGATCAAATACATTTATATTTTTAAGAAAAAGCGAGCCTCCCGCCTCCGGCGTGGGGGCATCCGTGCCCTCCGGCCGGGCACGGTGGGGTCCCCACCCTCCCATTGCCTCCGTGGCCACGATCCTGAATAAAACTTGCGAACCCCAGAGCCAGCTGTTGTGGGGTAGACAGCAGCTTCCTGGGCCAGCTTTGGGTCGGCAGGTCACCTGGGCCGCAATCCGTTGCGCTGCGACCCACGCTTGGAGGCGGGGGGGGGGGGGGGGGCGGTCGCGCCTTCCCCGCGGCTGCAGGATGGAGTAAGGGGCAAGGGACTGAGAGAGGAGGAGCGATGGCCTTTATTGCATAGGACCTTTCAATTGAAGACTGGGCAGACTGCGCTGGAGGCAGGCAGGGGGCCTGGGCGTCCCCGCCCCCGCGGCTGTAAGGGCATTAGTGCAAATCGACGGGCCGGCGCCGGGCACCGGGGAACCTGCCCCTCTGGGTTTTTTGGCCAGCTGAGTGGAGGCACCTGGGTGGACAGGGCGAGACCCAGCCCTGACTGGCCAATGAACTAAGGCCTCCTGCAGCCGGCACACCCTAGACCCTGTCATTGGACGACAGTTAAGGCAGGCCCCGCCCTCAGCCAACCGGGCTTCTGCTGCCGGTCCAGCTGAACTCCACGCCCCCTCCGTCAGGCACTACCCTCACACATCTGTAACCATAGGTACCCCCTGTCCCTAAAATCCAGACCGCCTGCCAGAATCACCCCTGGTTTCCAGGGAGCCAGCCTGGTCCTGAGACGGGGCCGGGCCCTCAGCAGTGAGGTCCCTACCCTCTCTCGGCCTGGAATCCTGCCACATAGAGCATCGGCCCCGCCCACAGCGGACTCGGGTCTGACTCAAGGCTCCCGCCCTGGCGGCCCAGTGAGAAGGGTGCCTAGGCCCGGGTGCACCTGGGCCTGCAGGGGTCCGTACTCCACCTGCTCGCCGTCCACCGTGAGCACACCTCGGGGCGTGAGCGGCTCCAGGCGGAAGGCGCGGGCCGCTGCATAGCCCAGTTGTGGGCAGCCCAGGCGGAAGTGGTTGCCCCGCTCCATGGCCAGGAACAGGCGCAGCAGTGCTGCGCGGGAGATGCCGCTTCGCACCCAGAAAAGGTGCACCAGGCCATCGTCGAAGCGCGCATGGGGTGCGGCCACCAGGTCGGCTCCCAGGTGGCTGGGCGAGATGGCCAGCATGAGCACAAAGTCTCCCTCCAGCGTCACCCAGCCCGGGGGCAGTGGGCTGCCCAGAGGAGGGAGCAGGTGGTCTGGTGGGCCCCCAGCTGAACTGGCCACTGGGGAGTCAGGGGTGGGCGCGGGCTGCCCAATAGGCAGGGGCACTTCTGGGACACCCTCTGTGATGGGCGAGAGCAGAGTCACCTTCGGGGTGCCAGGGGGTGAGTGCAGCAGGGGGTCCGGGGACAGAGGCGCATCCCCGGCTCCACCCCAGTCCCCAGCCAGCTCTGGGGCCCCACCATTGAGGGCCAGACTGGGCATGGCTTCTGGGGAGCCTGGGGAGGTGAGGGCCGTCTGGGGCTGGGGAAGGGGGAGGGGGAGATCAGACACTGAACGGTGTAGGGGTGAATGGGCCATGGGTGGCGCTGGGGCCGGGACCAAGGTCAGCTCAGATTTGGCACGGGGCAGGCCATGGCCGGTGGGAGACGACGCTGGCTCCACGGTGGCAGGGAGGTAGGAGAGGCGTCCTCGGTAAGTGTGCAGCGCGGCCAGGCCCAGAACCGTGCCCAGTGTGAAGCGGGCGCTTCCCAGGGCCCGGAAGCGCTCACTCTGGATGTCCACATCTGACACAAAGCCCCAGGCCACAGACAAGAAGGAGAAACAGCGGGCGCCCGAGGCCAGGGTGACGGAGAGTAGGTCCAGTGGGCAGTCCCCGCCCCGGCAGAGCAGCAGCGAGCAGTTGATGAGCAGGTCGAGGCCCAGGGCCTGCTGGAACCTGCAGCCAGGCACAGTGGGGAGGAAGAAAGTGCTGAGCTGGAGAGAAATGGCCTGTGTGTGTGCGTTGGGGTGCAAGAAGATTGCAAACCTTGGGGGCCGGAGTGATAGCACAGTGGGAAGGGTGTTTGCCTTGCACGTGGCCGACCTGGGTTCAATCCCCGGCATCCCATATGGTCCCCCAAGCACCACCAGGAGTAATTTCTGAGTACAGAGCCAGGAGTAACCCCTGAGCAATGCTGGGTGCGACCCAAAAAGCAAAAAAAAAAAAAAAAAAAAAAAAAAAAATGCAAACCGGGCCCGGATACAGCCCTGGCACAAGGCTGGCAGGAATGTCCAGGGGGTGGGCACACTACCAGGAGGTGTGGGCACCGAGGTTCTGGGTTCCCCTGGCCCCAATGAGGTTCACCCCAGGCACTAGTGTCCACCTACCCCCCATGTTGGTTCACAGCTCCTGCCAGCGCGTTTCCAGAGCCGCAGGGAAGGACACCCACAGGCGTCTTCACAGCCTCCTCCCAGTCAGGCCGATCCAGAAGACCATTGAGTACCTACAGGGAGGGAGGGCAGAGGAGTAGGGGCCGGCTCGGGCCCGCAACCCCCAGAGCTCAGGCCTGGGCGCTGGGTACTCCTGCCCTACCTCGTACAGCAGCCCGTCCCCAGAGACTGTGATGATCCCATCCCACTCGCTCAGGCTCAAACCCTGGACCAGCTCCCGGGCGTGGTTCTGTCGTTCTGATACAGGGGAGTCAGAAGGTGAGGTGGACTTTCCCCTCGCAGGCACACATTTCCCCCCCCAACACACACACACTGCCTTACCTGTCTGGATAAGGTTGAAGGACAGGCCCGCCTCAGCGATCATGGGCAGCACGTGGTTCTTGCACCACTGCCAGGCCAGGCCCCGCCCCCCGTAGGGATTGACCAATAGGAGCAGCCGGGGTGCACGCGGCAGAAGCTCCAGGTTGATTTCTGCGGAGAGAGGGGAAAGCGTCTCCTGAGGCCAGAGGGGTCCCGTGGGAGATGAAAAGCCGCCAAGGGGGCATTGGGGCACTGCATGGTACCCGGTGTGCCCCAAGCACTGTCAGGCAGGAAAAACCAAAGGATGAGTGTCCCAGGTCCCTCCACCAAAAGCCAGGAACTGCTGATGGCAAACGGGATGAGTCAGGGCGAGGACAGAGCCTCACCTGCCAGCTCAGGGGTGTACCCTGCCCCACCTCCCCCAAGTCGAGGACAAAGCAGGGCTTGAGTATCTAATCCCGGTGCCCTTTGGACCTGCCGAGGGGGAGGAGGTGAACTGTGGTTTCCACTCACCCCTAACACCCGGACCCCAGGATTAGGTTTCTCACTCTACCAGGAGGCTCCCTCAGCACTGCTCTCCCAGGGCAGGTCCACAGAGGGGGACCCTTAAACCTTTGCCTCCCTGATGAGCCTGCCTTTAAGCCCTCCGCGACCCCACCCCCACCCCCAGGCTGGGCTCCAAGGATGCTCTAGGGGGCCTCCGTGAGCATCCGCCAACCTGGACTGGGCCTTTGGTCTCTCAGTCAGGAGCCTTGGGCTGGGCCCTGAAGAAATGGGGCACCCGAGTGGGAAATCCAGCTGGAGCGCAGCACCCAGGGCAACAGAGACCAAGGTGCCCGCGGGGCCCAGTGCCTCACCCCCATCCCCTGGCAGTGGCAGTCCCCGCAGCAGGCAGGTCAGCGTGGCAGCCCAGCGCTGGGCCTCGGCCCGGTTCTCCTCATAGGTGGCGCCCCCGTCCACCTGGAAGGTGCGGGCATCTCTGCGGCGGCCCCCACGCCGGCCCCGGGGGTAGGTGTAGACACAGAAGTAGGCGGCCGAGTCCGAGGGGCTGCGGCTCCGCAGGGTGCTGCAGCCGGAGACCTCAGCCAGCGAGACCAGGCCTCCCCGGGGCCGGGCTTCGGGCTTGGGGCGCAGCCGCTGTATGTGCAGGGCCTGTGGTGTGAGAGTGAGGGCGAAGCGTGAGCCCCGGGCCGGGTAGGAGCCAAACTCGCCATGCAGGAGCGGGGTGCTGGCAGCCAGCGGTGGCAGTGGTGGCGGGGCCATGGCCTCTGCTGGGCGCAGGGCGCTCCGAGGCCCGTGGCCCCAGCTCCAAGTCAGCTCCCGGTCCGGCTTCTGTGGGGAGGGAGGAGGGCAGGAATCAGAGGCCAGGACTCCCATGGCAGGTGGAGGGTGGAAGGGTCGCAGGAGACAGTGAGGGGTAGTGACAGGTGACACAGTGGCAACGGGGGCAAACTGATATTAAGGAGAGAGATGGGGGGCGCTGGGGAGCAGGTGCTCCCCAGATATGCACAGGCCCTCGTGGGTGACCCAGTTCTAATCCGGCTCTCAGCCCTCACTGTACCAACTGGCTGGAACTAACAGACAAATACAGAATCAAGAGGAAAAAGCCAGTGTGCTGGTGATGGAGGACTCTGTGGGGAGACAGAGGGGCAGGGAACGGGGATGGTGGCACGCCAAGCAGAAAGGAGCATCCAATGACCGAGAAAAAACAGGCCAATAGGGAATCCCCTCTGGCTACAGTCAAAGCCCCTGCAGAGAGAGGAGGGGTGAGGTCTGAGGCGCAGAGAAAAGGGGAGGAGGAAACGGCTTTGAGACAGACCTGAGGATGCTAACAGCATTTAAATCCTGAGGCCTAACAGCTAGAAAATGAAGTTAAGATTTTTTTGTTTTTTTTAAAAAGCTACCGTTGAGACTTAGGAGCGATGGAGGGTGCCAGGAGGGCGGGCAGACAGGGAAGGTGGGAGACAGCAAGAGAGATGAGAAAGGGACACACATGACAAGAAGGACATAAAAGAGCCCGAGGGCCAGCGGTGCCACATGCAGGAGCCTGCAGGGGCCAGGGCTGGGCCCCGGCACTGACCTTGCTGCTGGCCGCCTGCTCTCCAGGGGGCGATGGGAGCTGACTGTGGTCCCCTTCCCCAGCCCTCCCCTTCTGCCCTCTGCCCCGGTTCTGTCTTCTTCTCACCTTTGTTCTCCACAGCCCCGCCCACCCGTCAGCCCGGCCCCTCACCTGCCTCAGAGCAACCCCTTCCGTGCCTGCCTCAAGGGCCTCCCCAAACCCCTGCCCAGGACAGCCCAGTTGGGTCCCACCCTAACTTGATTCACCCCCTTACCTTAAACCAGGAACAGTGCCGTAGAGGCCCCTGCTCCCCCACTCTACCCCCACTCACTGGGTCCCAACCTTTCAGTCTGGGTAGCCCCCATGCCCCACCCTCTTACCAAGCCTCCAAACCCGTCCACCCCATTTCCAAAGCCCGGTCTGAGGTCTCGGTTTCCGTTGTTCCTGCATCTCTCTGACGCTGTTCTGGTTCTCCCATCACCATCCCCCCCCAGTTCCTGGTACCCCAGTCCTGCGCCTGGCCTGCGCTTCCGATCCTCTTGCCCTCTCCTTCCCCCACACTCGGGGCCCTGCCACGATTCCCCCCCACACCCTCTCACTCGCTGCAGGGTGCTCTGCCTGGTAGCCCTCAAGTCAGGGCCAACTGCCCCCTTTCACGGCTCCGGGAGGTGGTGGGGGGAGGGTGTGCATGCTCTCTGCCAATGGTCACAGGCCGGTTTCAGCTGCACCAATGGGGACGCGGGGGCGGGACCAACTGACTGGCTAGCCAGGCGCTGGGACTGGCCGCAGGAGAGCCAAAGAGTGGGCGGGGCACCGCTCGCGCCAGCGCCAGCGCCGCCGCCATCGCCGATGAGGGCACACGCACAGCCGGGGCGGCGTCATGGCCCATGTCCAACACCTGCACCGCCATCTTGGCTGAGGGCACGGGGGTCCAGTCACATATACTGATTTTTCAGAGGGAAAGGGTTGGAAAGAGCAAAGCGGGGGGGAGGGGTTCACATTGATAAAGCAAGGGGAGTTAGTACAAGAGCTTCAGAGAAGTAGTGTCAGAGGGAAAAAAACTAGATTGTAGGGTTTGTTGTCTCTTTTTCAGTACAGGGAAGCAGACACAGAAAATAGAGAAAAAGACAGTAGAAAAGTGACTAATGAAGGTAAAGGGGAAAGAAAACCCTGAGAAGGACAGGCCAAGACACTTTAGGAATGAAAACCACAGAGCAAATTCATGCATACATTATTTACCTTATACCACCGCAAGGAACCAGCATAACAGGCATCTGACCAGCCAATGACCCAAGAGAAGCACTAGGAGCGACATGGGAAAGAGGAGCTACGAGATTCCTTTGCGTCTCTTTCAGGGGTGAAGCACGGGGAGAATGTCAAGGCCCAGAGGCTGAAAACAAGAGCCAGAGAAATGCAAAGCCAAGAAGAAATTGAAAGAAACCGAGGTAAGACTGATACTATTAGGAGGACTCAAAATGGACATGAATTATAGGGAGAGAGATATATGTGGATAGAGGAAGAGAACTTGCTAGAAATAGAGTTGTGTCAGAAGAAGCTCACATATAGCTAAACAATGTGCCCTGCATTCAACCCAGAGTAGCAATGACACCAGAGTATGTGCCAAAGAATGACTCAAAGACATGGGAGCCGAGAAATCCTGCAATATGAAGAGATGGGGTCACCAAAGACGAGAGCTCGGAGCCTGGGAAGAAAAGTTGACAGATCCAAGAAGTCAGGACTCAAAGCCAGGGAGGTACCATGTCACAGAGACAAAGGGGGAGGGAGAGAGCACTGAATCTCTCAGGATGGTGGTCCAGGCTTTCTGACCCTTACCTGGTCCTGCTTCTCTGTTGCTCTGAGGGGTCCATTCATCCACTGGCATCAGCCGGGCCCTGGCCCTGGCCCTGGGTCAGAGCCCATGGGCAGGGGGGATGAACAAAAGGTTCTCACGATCCACGCGTGGCCTTGGCCTCTGTGGAGAAGTAAGTCAGTAAGTGGGAACATCAGGGGTCAAATGGAGGTCAGAATGAATGAGCCGGAGCCCCCAAATGCAGAGCCTCCCTGAAGAAGTCAACAGGAGCGGGGTCAGCTTCTTCCCTGTCCGTTCATCTTCTCTCACTTGGAAAGGGCTAAGAAGGGGAGTGGAGGGAATTTTTAATGGAGCACTAATGTGAAAAGCACCATCCTAAGCACTTTTATTAATTTACATAATAATGGGTAACACCTTCTGGGGCAGACCTGTTACCATGCCCTTCTGAAGGGGATAAGAAAGGTGTCATGGCTTGCCCGAGCCCCATTGTTAGCACACCCCGGATTAGAAGTTACCGAATCAGCGGCAAGGCCCCTGCTCCACTTTTGCTTCTGCTTTCCTCTACCCCTTGGATCGTATCTTCATTTTCCTCCCTCCTCTCTCTAGTCTCCCGGTCTGGATCACCTCACCCTACTTCTCCTGAAAACCTCTTGAACTCTGTCCTCGGCACCCTTACTGAAGCTTCTTAAGCCAGCCCCTCTTCACCACCCCATGCCACCCACCCAACCCGGGCCTTGGCGCCCTCCTTTGCGCTCCAGTACCGTGAGCATCCCTCACTCCGAGAACTGGAATCTCTCTGGCAGAGAAAAAGCAGCCTCCCCACCCCCCAGCGGCAAAGGCGGCGGAGGTATTAGGGAAGGTCTATCTAGAGGCGCGGGGGAGAAGCAGGACTGACATGGGGCGTTACAGGATGTTCTATGCAACGCTGCAGCAAGAAGATCTGACGTTAGACCGCACGGAGAACTTCCGGAGCTGCAGCCCCGCCAGGGATGCGCAGCACCAGATACGGCGGAGGTGAGCCTGCAAAGGAAACGCCCGGATCGAGGGGTCAGAGGTTACCCGAGTTCCCGACACAGCCCCGCCAGCCCCGCCTCCTCACCGCCAACACTCCCGCCGGGTCCTCCGGGAGCCACAGAGAGGTCGTCGGCGTTGGACCAGAGCGTCACCTCGCGCCGCGTCCTCCTAGCTCCGTGCATCTCTCGTTCCCAAAGCCCTTTTTTTCCCGGAAGACCATCGAGAAGAGAGCCCGGGTAGGGCCAGAGAGGCCTCCGATGTGCCGGCCTTGACGTAACGAATAAGGTGGTTATTTATCCACCTTATTCCGGAACCTCCCATCTAGCTCGTGCTCCGATTCACCACCGAGAGACCCGCGTCGTGGTAGAGCGCCGCGTCGCGCGCCAGTGACGGCATGCAAGCGCCATTCGCTCAGTGGTTTCCCCGCCCATCCGGCCCTGTTCTCTCTTTCCGGACCTGGCCGAACTGAAGGCGCCATCATGGTGAGCTCCTTTTGGGGCATTTAGCGCTACACAATCCACTGCCATCCTTCACAGTGTTAGACTGGGAACATGGCAGAGAGAGACAGGGAGTTCGGGGTGTCTGATAGAGGCGATTTGTTCGTTGGGGAGACTTTCAGTGGTGCCCGAAGACCAGGGATGGGTCGTTCTCATCCTCCCGCAGCCTGGCTGGAGCGCCCATTCAATAGATGGTCAGGTGGAGGTCCAAGGAGGTTCAGGGAAGGGTTCGGGGCCACGATGCCGAAAAGTCACGGGATCAGGATTCGGACCCGTGCCCATCTCTTCGCTTTCTTCGCGAGTTGGCTTCACAGGTCCCGCGGGTTTGCGTTCGAGAAGAAACGAGTCAGAAGCGCTTGCTTTTCTTGCCCAGGTTTTTTGCAAGCTCGGATGGACCCGGAAGCCATTAAAATTTAAACAAGCGATTCCTGAGTCTCAGCATTTCACCCTCGGTTTTTTCCGATGCAAAGTGTCGGAGTCTTGCCGGGGTTGGAGGCGCGGGCTCAGGATGCGGGGTGAACGGGGTTGGGGGCTAGTTCTCTGCCGAATGTTCCAAGTGAAAGACTGGTCAGTGTCAGTGGATTGGGATCTGCTCCATATTGGAGCAAGTTTTGCCCACTGAGGCTCTTTTTATTGCGGGATGGGGGGGGTGTTGGGGAGCAGAAAACCCTGGCGGTTACTTTTCCTGGAGCTGCCACCAGTGGCCTGCTTGTCACACTTCCCCAGACGGGGCTGCCACCCTGGCTCCACAAGGTGCCCGGCGATCAGCTGGGCCCAAGCTCCTTCATTCACCCCCACAGGGAGTCGATATCCGCCACAACAAAGACCGGAAGGTGCGGCGCAAAGAGCCCAAGAGTCAGGACATCTACCTGAGGCTGCTGGTCAAGGTGAGGTGGGGCCTGAGTCCCCTTGGGCAGGCCCCTGCCGGGCCTGTCCTGCTTGACCACCCTAGTCCCATCCATGCCTAGAAGGACGTTCTGTCTGCAACCTTTTGACTGGAACACTGGGGCCCGGGACTCCAGAGATTGGGAGACACAGAACAATACTGGCTTGACTGTCCTGAGGGTAGGGCCGTGGACAGCCCCTGTGGTCACTCCCTTGTCCCTTCTGCAGCTGTACCGGTTTCTGGCCAGACGCACCAACTCCACGTTCAATCAGGTTGTGCTGAAGAGACTGTTCATGAGCCGAACCAACCGGCCACCTCTGTCCCTGTCCCGTATGGTAAGCGACTGCGGGTGCTGGGCTGGCTGTCGTGCTTGGCCTGATTGGGTGGGGGGAGCTTGAGTGGCTCTCTTGAATGCAGGTCCTAGAATGCAAATGTTAATTCTCCTTTTTTGGTTGTCTTGGGGGAACTTTGGTTTGGGGGCCACCCCTGCAGTCCTCAGGGCTAACTGGCGGCTCTGTGCTCGCTTCACTCCTTGCTGGCTCAGGGGACTCTCTTGAGGTGCCGGGGGTTGAACCCAGGTTGTCTGTGCAAGGCAACACCCCTTCCACCTGCGCGGATGAGGGTTGTGGGGAGTCTTGCGTGGTCTGCAGAGGCTCTCCGCTCCTCAGAACCTCTCCTCCCCTTCCCCCCCAAGATCCGCAAGATGAAGCTTCCTGGTCGGGAAGGCAAGACAGCTGTGGTGGTGGGAACAATCACAGATGATGTGCGCATTCAGGAGGTGCCCAAACTGAAGGTGAGTGGGGTGGGTGGCCTGCAGGCCTCACTCTGCTTGCTTTGCTGTCGCACCGCTCCGGCTGTTGTGCGTCTGCCCAGAGGTAAGGTGGTAGGCACATCTTACCCAGGTGGCTTTCAGGGGTGATGGGGAATCTGATTAAGTGAGGTGGAGGTTGGGCCATGCCCCAGTGGTGCTTGGGGGTTGCTCTGAGGACATGGGAACCATATGTGGTGCCAGGGGTCAGTGCAGCGTCAGCTGTGTGCAAGGAAAGTACCATAAGCCTGTCCTATACCTACACCCAGCCCCGGATCTCTCTCTTGGTTTTTGGCAATGCTCAGGGGTTACTCCTGGCTCTGCATGTAGGAGTGTTCCCAGGGCCCTGTTGGGTGTCAGGGATGGGACCCAGGTAGACTGTGTGTAAGATAAGTGCCCTCCCTGCAGTATTAGCACTCTGGCTTGGCCCCAGTTCACTTTAAGTAAGCCGCCACCTCTACATGAGAACCCCACTGTGTAACTGCCTGCAAAAATTCAGCCCCAGATGAATCCGTGGTACAGCGTCTGGTTCCCTGCTGGGTACCAGTACCCAGGGTAGCCCCAACTCCACGGGGTGTCCAGGAGAACTGTGGCCAGCACAGGAAGCCCTTCCCTGCCAGTGGTGCAGCAGCAGGGCTCCTGGGCCAGAGTAGCAGCTTTTTGGGGGGTAGGGGGTCACACCTGGCGATGCTCAGGGGACCATATGAGATGCTGGGAATCGAACCCCAGTCGCCCGAGTGCAAGGCGAACACCCTACCTGCTGTGCTATTGCTCAGCGGGTAGAGCAGCTTCTGAGGTGGCTTTGACACACACCCCCCTCCTCAGGTGTGTGCCCTGCGTGTGACTGGCCGCGCCCGAACTCGAATCCTCAAGGCTGGAGGCAAAATCCTAACCTTTGACCAGTTAGCCCTGGACTCCCCCAAAGGCTGTGGAACTGTCCTGCTCTCCGGTGAGTGCAAGGCCAGGGCCCCCAGCCAGCTCCCTAAGGCCACGCGCCTGATAGCCCTGCCTAATGAGCCACTTTTATCGTTGACCTAGGACCCCGCAAAGGCCGGGAAGTGTATAGGCATTTTGGCAAGGCTCCCGGGACCCCACACAGCCACACTAAGTGAGTATAGACCTCCGGTCCCCCATTCCTGCACCCTCAGGGAGGCCTCTGGCTTCATTATAACCTGAACTTCTTCCCTCTCCTTGCAGACCCTATGTGCGTTCCAAGGGCCGCAAGTTCGAGCGTGCCAGAGGCAGAAGGGCCAGCCGCGGCTATAAGAATTGACCTGACTCTGCTTTACTATTAAAAGATTTTGGTTGCTGATTTGGTTGGCCTGTTTGTTGGGGGGGGGGGGGGCGGGACGTGACATGCCAGTGTTTGAGGGCGGGGAATTGGATTAACCCTGTCCAGCCAGTCTGCCAGTGCCCTCTAGTGGACATGCTGTACCCGCAGCTTTTTTTTTTGGGGGGGGGTCACACCCAGCGATGCTCAGGGGTTACTCCTGGCTCTGCACTCAGGAATTGCTCCTGGCAGTGCTTGGGGGACCATATGGGATGCCGGGGATCGAACCCGGGTCGGCTTCGTGCAAGGCAAACGCCCTACCCACTGTGCTATGGATCCGCCCCCCCCCCCCCCCGCAGCTTTTTGTTCCTAAATTGCCCCCCTTTCCTGGGCTAGAGCAATAGCACAGCTGGTAGGGTGTTGGCCTTGCAAAGGCCAACCCAGGTTCAATTCCTCCATCCCTCAGAGCCCGGCAAGTTACTGAGAGTATCCCGCGTGCAGGGCAGAGCCTGGCAAGCTCCCCGTGGCGTATTAGATATGCCAAAAACAGTAATAAGTCTCACAATGGAGACTAGTGCCCGCTTGAGCAAATCAATGAACAGCCGGAGGACGGTGCTACCTGGACCTGTCAACACACCTGTTAATCACACCAGCCCAGCCTTCTCTGTTGGCCACTCCCTGTCCCAGTGGACCCGGAAGTGGGGCGGGGCAGTGGGGAGGCGGTCGCGTGGGAACCGGCCCCGCGGGTGCTAGACTAGACTTCCCTGGAACCAAGAGGCCCATTCTGCCTGGTGCACTGGCCCTCAGGAACGGCTGGTCAAGTGGTGGGTTGGGCCCTCCTGAGGGGCTTCTTCTGGGCTCTGGGGCAGGGCCTGGTCTGTGTTTGCACAAAGGACTGGAGCTATATTGAAACCTGATGAATGAGGCCAAGCCTGGCAGAAGAATCCCCAGAATAAAGGCGGGTCTGCAGCACCCCCCTGCTGTTGGCACCAACCCTCTGAAAAGGCAAGCACTGGGGACACGGTGGGGAGAAGGTGGGCCTTGCTCTATTTTCTGCAGGGGCACTCACTGACTGGAGGACTGGAGTCGAGGGTGTGCAGGGATTGGGCACAGAATCCAAGAGGGGCACCTTGGGGGTAGGCTGGGGCTGGACTGAGAAAGTTCTGGAACAGTATTGAGTCAGCTGCTGGTGCACAGGAGGTGGGCTTTCCCCAGAATTCAGGAACTGGAGCCACTCAGCCCAGGGGCTGGTTCGAGGGTGGTCTGGAACCTCTTGGCTGGAGCTGGGACTTCCACCCAGGCGCTTCTCTGCAGCAACCCCCCTCCACGGCCTGGACAGGGCCCTCTGGAGATAGACTGGCCAAGGGGCCCCCTGTCCTGGGCGGGGCAGGGCGCCGCCAGCACTCCCTGGAGTGCATTCCTCCACTGTTGAGTGGGTGCCCGGCTGCCGGGGTGCCGCGGCGAGCTCGGGCTCTGCCCGGTGGGCCTTGGGAAGTGCCCTTATTTCCACAGCAGCCGACCCTGGCTGAGTCTCCAACCACGAGGAGCTTTGGGGACATAGAGGCCACAGCTGACCCAGGGACCTCCCTGCAGGCTCTGGTGCCTGTCCTGGCCTGCCCAGGTCTGAAGTATCTGTTGGGGGCTGGGTGGCCTGGGGGCTGTGAGTCGTGGGGTCTCAGATGGGTGGCGACTGAGCCAGGTTGCAGGGAGGAAAGGTTGGGGTTCTGCTGGACCGCCAGAGACAACTGGCAAGAAAGCGGGGGGCCGTGGGTGGTGGCAGGGGTCAGCGTCTGTTCAGGGCTGCCCTGGCTTTGCCTCAGTTGTTCTGGGGGAGGTACAGGGGACCCTGAGACTCGGCGCTAGCCTGCAGACCTAGTCTGGCTGCACAGAATCTGCTGTGGACCCCTAAGGGTCCACCCTCTGGATCCCCTCAACTCTCCTCCCGGGTGGCCCAATGGCGGCCTCTCAGCTGGCAGCGCTGGAAGGAGCCGAGCTGGATTCTGGGGCTGAGCCCGCAGCCGAGGCCTTGCCTGCCTACCTGTACTCCGAGGGCCAGCGGCTGGCACTTGAGGCCCTGCTGAGTAGCGGCACCGAAGCCTTCCAGGCCTGTGTGCAGCGCGAGGGACTTCGGCCCTTCCTCAGCGGGGACGAGCTCCAGGGCCTGGCCGCCGCCGCCGAGGACTGGAACTCGGGCAGGCCCGAGCCGAGCAACACAGCTGAGGGCGCCACGGTGGACGGAGACCCGGGCAGCCTCACCTACTGGCCGGGACAGTCGGAGGAGCCGCTGCCTATGCTGCGGCTGGGCTGGCCGGAAGATGGAGCGTGGAAAGGCTTCACCCGGGCACAGCTGTACACGCAGCCCCCTGACCCGGGCCAGCCCCCACTCAAGGAGGTGGTGCGCCGGGAAATCCGCGCCGCGCAAAAGGTGGGCACTGGGTCCCTGGCTCCCCACACCTGGAGGTCCCCTGGCCCTAGGCAGGCTGCCTCCCGCCCTTTGCCCCTAGATACAGCCTGCCCTTGAGATAGCAGGGTGTCTTCCTTCTCGGCACTTGGTGCCTGTAGGCGTCTGTGTTTCCAGAACTTATCACTCCCAGATTGTCCTCATTGCTCCTCCTCTGTACCCTCAGTCCAGCCCGTTGTTCAGCGAACTTCCTGGTGTCTGCCATCTGTTTGCTCCCCGGCAGGCCCCTCATAAGTGCTGGAAAGGGCCCATTGAGGAGATGGGGAAACGGAGGTCTGGGCAGTCCATCTGAATAGTGATTTTTTTTTTAAATTAGCTTTTGGGCCATGTCTGGCAATGCTAAGGGCTCACTCCTGCTCTACACTGACGGATCACTCCTGGTGATACTAGGGGACCCTACGGGATGCTGGGGATCAGACCTGGGTTAGCCTCGTGCAAGGCCAGCGCCCTTCCCTCTCCCCCCTGAATAGTGATTTGAACCATCTGGCCAATGAGTCGGGGCTCACATCTCCCCCCACTTCACCTAAAAGCCAAGGTCCTTGGCACCCCCATCCCCCCGGGCCCCTCCCCCGGAGAGGGGTGACAGATAACAGTTTGGGAGTGCAGGGGGTAGTGCAGCTTGGGGAGAGGCTCCATGAGCCACCAGGTGTCTGGGGTCCCTCTTCAGTCCCCCTAAATATCCATGGAGGCCCTTCAAATTTCCATCTCCAGAACCCCTCACTCAGGGGTGCCCATCCTATGGGTGTCCTGGGGTCTCCAGCTTCACCCGCAGCTCCCCATCCCTGCAGCCCCCCCATTCCCCTCAGCAGCCCCCCATCCCAAGACAGCCCTGGCCTCAGGCCCCCTTTGCCCCATAGCTCTTCCCCTAAAATCCCAGCTTCACCAGAAAACCCCCCAGAACCCCCAGCAGCCCCTCCCCCCTTACCACAGCCCTGGCCTCAAGCGCTGTCCCTCACCCCTGCAGTTGGTGGCCTTGGTCATGGATGTCTTCACCGACCCAGACCTGCTGTCCGACCTCGTGAACACAGCCACGTGCCGCTGGGTGCCTGTCTACGTGCTCCTGGACTGCCAGCAGCTGCCCGCCTTCCTGGAGCTGGCCCAGCATCTGGGGGTGAACCCCTGGGCCACAGAGGTTGGGCCCAGCCCCAGCTGAACTTCCCCCGGAGTCTCTCTGCAATTCCCCCCACCCATGTCCCTGAGGGTGCAAGGCGCTGGGCTGCCCCGGGCGGGGAGGTGCTTCTCCACAGGTCCTGGTGGTTTGACAGCGGGGGACTCCTGGAGGGAGGCTGTGAAGCCTGAGCAGGCTGCCTCTCGGCCCCCAGAACCTGGACATCCGCGTGGTGCTCGGCTGCAGCTTCCAGAGCCGCCAGCGCCGGCAGGTGAAGGGCAGCGTGAGGGAGAAGTTCATGCTGCTGGATGGAGAGAGAGTGGTCACCGGCTCCTACAGGTGCGCCCGCCCGGGTGACCGCCGGCCCCATGAGACAGGGCTCCCGGTGAGCCGGCGTGATTGCCGGCCTGGCCCCGGGCGTGTGGCTCAGTCATTCAAATGCCCTTCCCAGAAGAGGTGGCAATGCAGGGTGGGCTTGGGGCTGGGGACGGAGCCTGTCAGTGCTCAGGGCTGACTCCTGGCGGTGCTCAAGGCTGACTCCTAGCTCTGTGCTCAGGGATGACTCCTGCCTCTGCTCAGAGCTCACTCCTGCTGGGGCCTGGGGGACCCTCTGATGGAAATAGAACTGGGGTCGGCTTGGGCAAGGTCAGTGCTGTCCCCGTTTGGTCACTCCAGACCGAAGCTGCTCTTTCTGGGCAAAGCCTAGTCTACAAGGTTTGCTCACTCGTTGTGTCTTATTTTGGGGTGGGGGGGAATCAGTGTTTGGGGGCCACACCCGGCGATGCTTAGACTCTGACTTCTGACTCTGCACTCAAGGATCACTCCTGGTGGTGCTCAAGGGACTATATGAGGTGTTCGGGATTTGATCTGGGTTGGCTGCATGCAAGGCAAGCGCCCTCCCCACTGTCCTATTGCTCTGACCCCATTGCCTGGTCTGTTTCGGGTGTAATCCACCTCCCAGGTATCTGTAAATGTATCCGCTGGTCACATCAGGCGGGCTCTCAAATGGGCTCAAGTCCCTCTTCCTCCCTCTCCTCGGGGTCCTGCCCAGCCTCTGTCCTGGTTCAGACACTTTTGGAGGGACTCACCCAGTGGTGCTCAGGGCTTGTTCCTGGTTCTGCGCCAGCTGCCCGAGATGGGACCTGGCCTGCCAGTCCCCTATGCTGTCACATTAGTATGACCTTGTGGTTCTTCCAGCTTGATTTGCATCAGGATTGCTGGGACGATTCTGGGGGTGCTGAGGCCTGGACTCTGGTCTTGCTAGCACACTCCTGGCCGGCCACATTCAGGGTCCAGTTTGCTTGGGGGGACCGGCCTTCCAGATTTTATAGGAACACGGGGTACATGGCAGGGAGCAGGCGCCGGGTGGCTGGCATGGGGGGGTATGAGAAATGCTCTTAAGATATCAGTGCTTGAAGGGGCTAGAGCAATAGCACAGAGGGTAGGGTGTTTGCCTTGTATGCGGCCGACCCGGGTTCGATTCCCAGCATCCCATATGGTCCCCTGAGCACAGCCAGGGGTGATTCCTGAGTGCATGAGCCAGGAGTAACCCCTGTTTATCGCCGGGTGTTACCCAAAAAGCAGGAAAAAAAAAAGATATCAGTGCTTGTTTATTAGTCATCTTCAGTGGGAAAAAAAATGACCAAAGAATCACCAAAACCATGTGTCATCGACTTTAAGGGACCACCAGTGGCTGGCAGCAGCCACCAGCATCTTAGCGACCAATGAGAGAGAAACGCGCAGCCAAACCATGGCCAGCGCGGGCCTGGTTCCGGGTGGGCCGGCCGCCCCTCGATCGATGAGGCCGGGGCCACACAAGGTTGTCCAGGGCCTCTGGCCATTTAATGAGGGAAAGGGGTGGAGGCAGGGGGGCACGGCGGGGGCCGTGTGCAGCCGGGAGACCCGTCCCGGGCCCGGCCTTCCTGTGCTTAGAACCAAAAAAGCAGTGAGAGTAGCACCAAGTCCAGCCACGGTGGCCAGTCGAGGGGGCCGCGAGGGGGGTGGGGGGCCCGGTTACAAAGATAGCCATAGCAGCAGCTGCTGGTGAGGCTGTAGGTGACGCCCATGTAGCTGACGGGTTCCACGTGGCCGCACTTGGTGGACAGCATGCAGCCTTTGTTGATGATGGGGCCCATGCCCGGGGCCACCCCGGTGCCCGTGAAACAGTCCTCGTCGTCGCCACAGTGCAAGTGGACGCCCGGACAGACAGTCGAGTCAGTCAGCTCACAGTACACGCATTCCTTGGAGGCCCGGGCGCCCGGGCACATGGCTATGAGTAGCAGTAACCAGCCGGGGACCATCGTGGCCTGGTGGCGGTGACAGGCAGTGACAGGTGCCCAGCCAGACCTCGGGCTTCCCCGGGCCTCCGGGCTCAGCGGCAGGAGGTGTCCAGCAGGGCCAGTGCTCACGTGTTCTGGGGGGTCCCCCCCCCCGCCCCGATCCAGCACACGTCCTTCTCGCAGTTGTCCTAAGTCCAGCTCAAGGGTGTCCAAATTCCCTGTGGACAGGAAGCAGCCCAGGCCGCCGCCCAACCAGGGTGTCTGTGATGTAGAATGGGGTGACCTCACAGACCCCTCAGGGCTTCCCACTGGCCACCCCGGGGGTGAGGTCACAGGTGGGGGTGGGGCTTCACAATCAGAGGGACAGGACTGGTGGGGAGACATGTGGATGCTGTTGGTCACATGCAGGTCGGCCACCTGCGAGGCAAGAGCCCTTCCTGCTGGGCCACAGCTCCAGGCTGTAATCCAAAGGTCTTTTATTTTATTTTTGTTTTGGTGGGGGAGGCACACCTGGTGATGCTCAGGTAGCACTTCTGGCGGTGCTGCGTCCCGCGCAGCCAACTTGAACTTCGGTCAGAGAGAGGGAATGAGAGCTAGAGACGGGGTAGGGAGGACGGTATGAAACATACAGCCGCTTTATTCCCAAGCTTGTTTTTTTTTTTTTTTTCTTTTTGGGTCACACCTGGCGATGCACAGGGGTTATTCCTGGCTCTGCACTCAGGAACTTCCCCTGGCGGTGCTCAGGGGACCATATGGGATGCTGGGATTCGAACCTGGGTTGGCCACGTGCAAGGCAGACGCCCTACCTGCTGTGCTATCGATCCAGCCCCGCTTGTTTTCTTTTATAGTATGCAGTGAACATTTCCTGAGAAAGCCGAGGGTTACAAGGTTACAAATGACATTATCTGTCATTCTGCTTTGCAGCTGCAAGTGCGGGCTGATCCTTGAACTCTCAGGAATGAGAATGTGGCTCCTGGCCTGGCCAAGATGCAGCCTTCCCTTCGGCCCCCCTTTACAGGGTCAGCTGCCAGGGCATGCATGGCGCTCCCACATGCCCAGTTTTCCCCCTGCTCATTCCCTTCTTTTTGGGTCACACCTGGCGATTCCTTTCCAAGAATGGAAAGCAAGCAGGGGCTATCAAGGCCAGTCCCCAACATGTTGGCGCTTGGAGTCCATAGGGCATGCTGGGGATCGAAACTGGGTCGGCCTCATGCAAGAAAAGAGCCTTTCCCACTGTACTATCTCTCCTGCTCTATAACTTTGCCTGTATTTTTTATGGGGGCCACACCCAGCAGTGCTCAGGGGGAACCCCTGGCTCTGCACTCGGGAATCGCTCCTGGCAGGGGTCAGGGACCATATCGGGTGCCAGGGATTGAACCTTGGGGTTCAAGGCAAGCCTCTCCCACTGTCCTGTAGTTCAGGTCCTTACGATCCAAGGGTCTTTTCTTTTTTTTTTTGGCTTTTTGGGTCACACCCAGTGATTGCACAGAGGTTACACCTGGCTCATGCACTCAGGAATTACTCCTGGTGGTGCTTGGGGGACCATATGGGATGCTGGGAATTGAAACCGGGTCGGTCGCGTGCAAGGCAAACGCCCCACCTGCTGTGCTATCACTCCAGCTCCTCAATCCAAGGGTCTTAATGCAGGTGTCAGGTGCTCCTAAGACAGAGACCTGGGAGTGTGGGGGCAGGGCAGGAAGCTGGGGCTGAGTCTGCCTGTGTCCCCAGCTTCACCTGGAGTGACTCCCGCTTGAACCGCGGCCTGCTGACCCTGCTTACGGGCGAGATCGCCGGCGCCTTCAGCCGAGAGTTTCGGACCCTGTATGCCACCTCCCGGCCACTCCCGCCAGCGCCCACCCTGGTGCACGCATCCAGTTCTCCTGGGGCTCAGCCGCCTCCCCCCAGCCCCCACCGCGTGGTCCATCGCTATTCTGTGTCACCACCGGCCTTGCCGGAAACCTCTCTGGCCACACGCCTGGCCGCCTGCCGGGCCCTGAGGGATGGACACTACCCTCCCAGACCCCCAATGCCGGCACTCAGTGACATCCTGAGGACCGTGCAGCGCGCCGGAACACCCAGCAGAACCCCAGCCCGGCCTAGCCGCTCTCTGTGGGATCTGAGCCACCTGTCCCAGCTGTCCGGCTCCAGTGACAGTGACACCAACAGTAGTGAGGTGAGTGGGGTTCAAGGGAGCAGGAGGAAGAAGGGGAGGGCTAGCATAGTGGGAAGGGCGTTTGCTTTGCACACAGCCAACCCGGGTTTGATCCCTGGCATTCCACAGGCTCCCCGAGCCTGGTCAGGAGTGATCCCCTGGATGCAGAGCCAGGAGTGACCCCTGAGCATCGCCAGGTGTGTCCCAAAAACAGAGAAGAAGAAGCCAGAGACAGGATGGCTTGCACATGGCTGAGCCTGGTTCGATCCCCAGCATTGCCGAGGGTCCCCCAAACATTGCCACATGCAACTCTGGGGGCCCCAAGCACCTCTGAGGTGATCCCAGGTTCCCCAGCACTGGGGGATGAGACTCCCACGATAGTTGCTGAAAATCACCAGGAGGAACCCCAGGTGTCCCAAATTAAACAAATAGCCACAGACTCAAGCCCCACTACTCAGGGTACCTGGCCCCCACACATTCACTGCCTGGAACCCCAACCCCAAAGGCCCCCCAGAGCCCATGCACGGAGGGTCCCTCTCCACCGGGCACCCAGACAGGGAGTAATGGAGACCCTCTGCTGTGTGTGCATGTGCGTGCACCCCACTTCCTGACCAAGGAGCATTTGGGTCCAGTCAGAATTAGGGGTTCAGGGGCCGGAGCGATAGCACAGCGGGTAGGGCATTTGCCTTGCACGCGGCCGACCCAGGTTCAATCCCCGGCATCCCATATGGTCCCCCAAGCACTGCCAGGAGTAATTCCTCAGTGCAAAGCCAGGAGTAACCCCTGAGCATCGCTGGGTGTGACCCAAAAAGCAAAAAAGAAAAAGAATTAGGGGTTCACAGGTGGGGGCAGGGCTGAGTCCCTATGGGGGAAATTATCCTTCTCACCCTGGAAGCTGAACTGTATCACTGTAGCACTGTCATACTGTTGCTCATCGATTTGCTGAGCGGGCACCAATAATGTCTTCATTGTGAGACTTGTTATTGTTTTTGGCATATCGAATATGCCACAGATAGCTTGCCAGGCTCTGCCATGCCGGTGGGATATTCTTGGTAGTTTGCCAGGTTTTCCAAGAGGGACGGAGGAATCAAACCAGGCCGGCTGCATGCAAGGCAAACGCCCTACCCACTGTGCTATCGCTCCAGCCCTGGAAGCTGAATATGAGCTTTAAATCCTCCTACCGGGACACACATGCTACCCAAGCCGTGTGCTGCTTGTGCCCAAGTGGCCAAGCACAGGTGGTGCCTAAGCCCATGGGTCGCCTACCTGTCCCCTCCTGAAATGTAGATTGGGGTGCTCTGCCTTTGGAGAAGCCTGTGTTCTCAAGCACGTTACTCTCCTTTCTTCTCTTCCTCAAAAAGCCCCCAAATAAAATATGTTTTTATTTTAAAACATTTTCCTGGGGGCTGAAGCGATAGCATAGCGGGTAGGGCGTTTACCTTGCACACGGCTGATCCAGGTCTGATTCCCAGCATCCCATATGGTCCCCCAAGCACTGCCAGGAGTAATTCCTGAGTGCAGAGCCAGAAGGAACCCCTTTGCATCGCCAGCTGTGGCCCAAAAAGAAAAGTAAAAATCTTCCTGTCAGGCTGGAGAGACAGGATGGGGTTGGAGGTGCTTACCTTGAACAGGGCTGACCTGGGTTCAGAATGAGTACCCAGGGGCTGGAGTGATAGCACAGTGGGTAGGGTGTTTACCTTGCATGGGGCTGACCTGGGTTCGATTCTCAGCATCCCGGGTGGTCCCCTGAGCAGGGGTGATTCCTGAGTGCAGAACCAGGAGTAACCCCTGTGCCACCAGGTGTGACCCAAAAAGCAAAAAAAAAAAAAAAAACCCAGACTGGGTACCCATAGGTCCCTCAGTCCCCACCAGGATGAGCACAGCACACAACCAGGAATGAGCACTGAGCACTGCAGGTGAAAATAGCCTGAACAGGGCATCAGAGAAAGAAGCAAGATTGGAAGAGGTCAGAGTGGGGGAAAGGTTGGGAGATGCTGGTGCAAATCTCATTCTCTGGAAAATAGGCTGGCCTTGGGCCCCCCCTCCAAAGGTGTGGGGATGATTACCATGACAATGGGGGGTGTTTTCCTCTCTCTCTCTCTCTCTCTCTCTCTCTCTCTCTCTCTCTCTCTTGTTTTATTTTGATTTGGGGCCAAATCCAGTAATGCTCAGGGGTTACTCCTGGCTCTGCATTCAGGAATTACTCTTGGCAGTTCTCAGAGGATTCTATGGGATGCCAGGGATTAAACCTGGGTTGGCTGCGTGCAAGGCAAGGGCCCTCCGCACTGTACTCTCACTCTGGATCCCTTCTCTTCTTTCTTGGCTCAGACCCGGGGGTGACCTCGTGGTGTGGGGTGCGAGCACCAGGGCCCTCACACGGAGAGCATCACTGCAGCTCTTTGAGAAGCTCCTGGCTCCCCACTGTACTAACTCTCCAGCCTTGCACCCCAATTAGCCTCAGTTTCCCCTCCTGCCTCTGCCCAGGGAGATTCCCCAGGAGCGGCCTCAGGGAAGGGAAAAGGGGCAAAGTCCTTCCCTCCACCCTAACCCTCCTTTGGCAAATATTTGCTTCCCACTGACTTCCTGCTCCTCCCCAGTTCTGAAGAAGAAGCTGTAAGGGGGACATGGCCCCTCCCAGCACTGCAGGGCTGGGGCCCCTCTTTCCAGTTTGGGGGTGCTCACCTGCTCTCAACCCCCCACCCCCACCCTACTTGGCAGTTTCCCCACCTATTTATTTTCCTTCTACAGCTCAGAAGGTCCTGGGATGCCAAAGACACCCCGGCCAAGGCCCTGATGAGACATCGGGGTGCTGGTGGGGGCCCCCGCGCCGAGGTAGACTCCCGTCTGCCATCCCTGTCACCTGGCCGCCACCTTCACTACCTGTCCACATCCCCACGGCGGTGGTTTGGGGACGACACAGCCAACAGGCTCTTGGACCACAGGAGCACCCAGCCGCCAGACTGGAACCCCGTGACTGGATTTGGGGCACGGCCCTGATGGAAGCAGATAGTGGGAACTCCATGGTCACCCCCCACCCCCCGGGCCACGCAGCCTTGGACATGGCAGCCTGACTCCTATGCTGTGGTGCCGGGAGGGTCTTTCTCCCTTGTTCTAGAATGGGGGCAAGTTCCTTCACAACTCCAGGGCTGCGTTGGGGAAATGGGCAGAAAGTCTCTGGCTCGGGGTGGGGCCTGGCCGGGGCTGGTTTATGGGAGATGGAGGGTGGGAGGGTCCCTGAAGCAAAACAGGGAAATTTTCTGTCCTCATACTTGGGAGCAGTGAGTGAACTGAGTTCAGCCAGGTAAAGGCAGACCCCCTCTGGCAGCAGAAAGTGGGGTTCATGGAGGTCGGGGCAGAGGTGGACAGGTGGCCCATGGCCTCCCGGGTCCAGTTAGTTCACAATAAAGGTGCTTTCTGCTGGACGTGCGTGGACACAGGCCTGAGCTGAGCTCTGGGGTTTCATGTGTTTGTTCATTTGTTTGTAGTGCCAGAAATCGAATCCAGGCCCCCCACCTGCAAGCCCCTACCGTTTGCCACCACCCAGGCCCAGGTTCCCACATTGACTTTCCCTCTTTGAAGGAAAAATTTTGCTTTGCATGTACACACACACACACACACACACACACACACACACACACACACACACACACACCCCCTTTCCTCTGCCCCACATCCCCAGAAATCTACCTTATTAATTAATTTTTTTATTATTTATTGTTGGTTTTTGGGCCACATCCAGCTGTGTTCGGGACTTACTCTGGGCTCTGTGCTTAGGGAGCCGCTGTGCAGCGGGCCGGGAAACCAGGAGTGAGGAGTGCATGCACCGACCAGCAGCACCATCTCTCCCCCATCATCTTGTTTTTTAAAAAACTTAAAAAGGGCTGGAGCGATAGCACAGTGGGTAGGGCGTTTGCCTTGCACGTGGCTGACCCGGGTTCAATTCCCAGCATCCCATATGGTTCCCTGAGCACCGCCAGGGGTAATTCCTGAGTGAAGAGCCAGGAGTAACCCCTGTGCATCGCTGGGTGTGACCCCCCCAAAAAAAAACCTTAAAAAATTTTTTTCAGACTATTACAAAGCTGTTCATGATTGGATTTCAGTCATACAGTATTCCAACACCCATCCCTCCCCAGTGTACATTTCCCAGCGCTTCCCCCTGTTTAAATCAACAGCCACCCCCATCACCTTCTTCCCCATCCCTGCCTCCTCCAAACTACCCAACAGCCGCCCACTTTGGGTTTGGGTTTTCATTATTGTTCAGGACTCAGGGCTTACTCCTGGCTCTGCTCACTCCTGGAGGGGCTGCGGAGGGACCCTATATGGTGGTGGGGATTGTCCTGCCACGGGCAAGGCAAGCGCCTGCCTGCTGTGGGGCCTGTCCCTCAATCTCTCCCTCTGGGGAGCACAGCCCAAGTCCGAGCCCCAGGCCGTCCTCCCTCAGACCCAGCCTCAGCCCCGCCTCCCGCAGACCCAGAATCCCCAGTCCCCCCTCCCGCAGACCTAGGCCCCCAGACCCTGACGCCCAGCGCCCCCCCCTCCCTCAGACCTGGGAATCCCCAGGGATCCAGGAGTTAGGGCCTAAGCTCCATTCCCTACCCCCGCCCACTTGCCCAGGACCCCGGAGCCCCACTGGCTCCGGAGAGCGGGGCTCAGCCGGCACCTGTGCCTCGGGCGGGGTTCTGAGTCACGCGCGTCCTGGGATCCCTCGGGGCGGAGCATCGCGCTCTCCTGGGCCCCCGGCGCGGGCCACCCCACCCCCACCCGCGCCCGGCCACTGCCCTCGCGCGCCCCCTGCCGGCCGCCCGCCGCCCTGCTCGGGAAAGCCGCGGAGAAGCCGGGCCGGAGCGATGTGTTTATTGACGGGGTCACAGGTGTGGGGGCTCGGGATCTTGGCCCGGGCTGGGGTCGGAGCTGGGGTCGGGGTCTGGGCTGCCGTCGTCGGGGGCTCCGTCCCAGGGGAAGCGGGGCAGCCCCCGCATCTGCTCGCGGTAGATGCGGTCGAAAGCTTCGCTCTGAGCCACGGTGAAGTGGTTCTTCCAGTCGCCGCAGACTCCTGCAGGGAGGGCGGTAGCGGTGAGGCGGGAGGAGCCCACGCCCCTCGCCCCGCACCCCGGTGCCACTGCACCCCGCGCCCCATCCCCTCTACCTCGCACCCCCGCACCCCGCATCCCGGTCCCGCCTCCAGCCTGTGCCCGGGTTGTGCACGCCGCCCTGCCCCACCCCGTCAGTTCCCCTAACTTTCCAAGCTGGAATTTCCTCCGCACCCCTCCTGGCCCTGGGGCCGTGACAGCAGCTGGAAGGGGTATCCTGAACTCCGAGACCCCAATATAATCACAACGGCCCGACGATAAGAGGGATCAGCGCGAGGAGGGAGCAGGGCCGGCAGCACTGAAAAGGGAGCGAGGGGACGCAGCCAGCAGGAGGGAGCCGCCCCACTACGAGGCTAGAGCTATAGCACAGCGGGTAGGGTAGAGCGTTTGCCTCGCATGTGGCCAACCCGGGTTCAATTTGCAACATCCCATATGGTACCCCCAGCACCGCCAGGAGTAATTCATGTACATCACCAGGTGTGACCCAAAAAGCCAGAAGAAACAGTGAGCTGTTTTCTTGGGGGGGGGGGGGGTGGGGGGCACACCCAATATGCTCAGGGCTTACTCAGTTTACTCCTGGCTCTACACTCAAGAATTACTCCTGGCAGTGCTGGGGGAACTATATGGGTTGGTTCTCTCTGGCGCTGTTAACTATTTTATTTGGGGAACAGCATCGGGTCACACCCGCTGTGCTCAGGGATCATTCCTGTTGGGATTGAACAGGCAGGTGCCTTTCCTGCTGTACAATGGCTCCAGCCCCTTCTTTAGTTAATTTTATTTCTTGGGCTCCATCTGGTGCTGCCTGGGGCTTACTCCCTGACTCTGCTCAGCGATCATTCCTGGCGGGCCTTGGGGGACGTTATGTGGTGCCAGGAATCAAAGCCAGGTCAGAGATGTCCAAGCCAGCACCTTCCCCACTGTACTCTTTCTGGCTGGAGAACTATTTTAAGCCACTGAGTTGCTGAGGCTGGGGGGGAGGGAAGGAACAGGCTCTTCACCCAGTGCTGGGGTAACTGCAGGTGGATGCTGAGGCTCTGAGGGACCCCCTGAACCCCAGATAGCCCTGTTTGGAGCTGCTGGAACAATGCAGATGGGATCTGGGGTACCAGGGCCACTGGGACCCCTGGCAGGCAGATCTCTGGAGCCCCCCATGTTGCAACTGGGGACGTAGGCCAGTGCCCTTCGCCCCGTCCAGGCGCCCCACCTTTCCGCAGGAAGTTCCCGTGCGTCTGGTCCAGCAGGCTGGGGGGCAGTAGGGAGTAGTTGGACATTCTGTTGGCCTTCATGGCCCCGAAGGCCGAGTGTGTCACCACGGAGTTCAGCACCTCCTCACTCAGCGGCCGCTCCAGGAATTGGCAGATGCGCCGCACCGAGCCGTGGAGGTCCTGCGGGGATGGGCACAGGTCAGCAGAGGGAGTGGCTCCGAGCTGCCGCTGCGTCTGTACCTCAGTTTCCTCAACTGCCAAGCTGAGGACTTGGGTCAGTGTTTTTTATTTTCTATTTTATTTATTTATTTTTGCGTTTGGCGTCCCTCCCGGCTCTGCGCTCAGGAATTACTCCTGGCAGTGTTTGACCATATGAGATGCGGGGGATTGAATCCAGGGTGGCCGTATGCAAGGCAAATGCCCTCCCCACTGAACTACTGCGCCGGCCCCGGGGGTCCATGTTTTTTTTAAAATTGTATTTGTGTTTATTTGGGGGCTACACCAGCGATGCTCAGGAACCACTCCTGTCTCTGCACTCAGGAACCACTCCTGGTGCTCGGGGACCCTATGGAGTGTGGGGGATTGAAACAGGGTGGGCCATGTGGGAGGCAAGTGCCCTTCCCACTGACTATTGCTCCAGTCCAGTGTTGGGGATTTATTTTTTTGAGGGGGGGCCTAAATGGTGCGTAGGAGGTCTGGGGGCCCCGAGCTCAGGACCAGGAGCTGCAGGGTGCACGGGTGCTTGGATGTGTGAGGAGATGCCTCCAGTATTGTGTCAAGTGGTGCTGGGGCGAGGGTGGGGGGCGTGGGAGGCCGGGAATGGGACCCAGGTAGGGTGCCAGCCAGGCATATGCTCTAACTACTGGCCTATCTCCTGGCTCCAAGGTTTTGGGGCTCTACATGGCAGTGCTCAGGAGTGACTCTTGGTGGTGCCCAGGGGTCCCTACAGGTTGCCAGGATCACACCTGGGTCACCACAGACAAGGCGAAGACCTTCACCCCTGAACTTTCTTTCTAACCCTGAGTCAAGGTTTGGCCAGTTTGGGAATTTGGTGAGGTCAGAGGCAAGCGGAGGCAGAGGTCAGCAATATCGGATGACTTCCTAGGTTAGAAAGAGCCGGTTTGCCCTTCGGTCAGTCTCTGTGGCCACCCTGCCCCCACCCTGTCATCACACCCCCCCTCTCCTTCCCCACTTCATCCCCCAGGCCCCGCCTCTGGTCTGGCCGGTCCCTCCCCGCCCATACCCGCCTTCCAGGCTCACTGCCTCCCATCACACACCTGGCCCCGACCCACTCGGCCCTGTAGTGAACGCCCCCACGTCCTGGGCTGAGACAGGGTGGACACCTCTCCTTTTTACCCTGGCCTACCCTCCCTGAGATAGCACAGTGGTAGGGCGTTCGCCTTTCATACAGCCGACCCGTGTTCGATTCCTCCGCCCCTCTCGGAGAGCCCAGCAAGCTACCGAGAGTATTGCGCCCGCACAGCAGAGCCTGGCAAGCTACCTGTGGTGTATTGGATATGCCAAAAACAGTAACAATAAGTCTCACATTGAGAGATGTTACTGGTGCCCGCTCGAACAAATCGATGATACAACGGGATGACAGTGACAGTGACAGTGACCCTCTCTGCCCGCCCTATGTGTCTCACACCCCTTCCACCTCCCTTCCCTGCCACCAGAGGCAGCTCAAATGTGGCGTCCCTCGAGATAGCACTTGCTCCTGTCACAGTGCTCCTGCCCCATGGGTCCAGTGGCCCCAATTTGTCCGCAGCCTCGGGGAGAAGCACTGTTCTGTCAGCAGAGTCCGAGAGATGGAAAGACACACCTCCGAAGTCCAACATCTCTCCCTCTGCCGCGTCCTGCCAGCCCCTTGGCCCCAATTTCCAGGTTATTCTTGGTTTCATAACTCCCGGGCCCTCATCCTCTCAAACCACTGCCATGTCCCAGAAATGCGAGTGCACTGGTGCCTGCTCTCACCCAGGGGCAGCCCAGAGGCGCCGCCAGGCCGCCTGGCCCAGTTTTGGGGTTTGGAGAATAAAGCCGGATGGGAAAGCAGCGGGGGATGGGTGAGGCTAAGTAAGACCTTTGCTGGATCTTTCTGTCCAAAGAGAATTTCCTGGGTGGGTTGTCCTGGGGAACTTAAAACAGCCACTCTACAAGGTTCCAGCTACAAGGACCATGTCTTCCTCCTCTTCCCCCTCAAAACCTTTTGCCCCTTCTTCCAGGGAGCCCCCAGTGACTGCTCAGACAAGGAAGGCTGCCCCCACTCTCCCGAGCCACATATCCTCTCTCCTTCCTGGTGGGGTCCAGATCTGGACTGTTTGCTTTCTTTGTTTCTTTCCTTTTTTTGTGGGAATCACACACGGCAATGCTCAGGAGTTATTATTCCTGGCTCCGCACTCAGGAATTACTCCTGGTGATGCTCGGGAGTCCCTATGGGATGCCGGGGTTTGAACCTGGGTTTGCCACATGCAAGACAAATGCTATCCTCTCTGGACTACCGCTGGCTGTTTGCTCTCACCCTCCCTGGCCTGCCGAAACCTCCCTCCTCCAGGGACTGCCTCATCCTTAGGGCTTCTCTGCTCTGAGCTCCCTTTGGCTCCTGCCTGCCCAGGGAAAAGCCAGCAAAAACCCAGAGAAAAACCCAGGGGTACCCCTTTTCCTGACTCCCAGCACCTCTGCCCGACTGGTTGGTAGAGTTGGCCTTGGACCCACCTCCCATGGGCTTAACTCAGGCCGGGGCCTTTGTCCTGCTGTGGCAGAGGGCCTGTGGGGGGATGCCACACTGGGCCCAAGCGAGTGGGAGGTCCTCACCTGTTTCAGCTCCTCATAGGTGATGAACAGGAAGTTCTCTTTGCCCCGCATCCGAATCCAGCCTTTAATGTGGTCGAACCAGGAGCCGAACTGCACTGCGGGCAGAAGACAGGCGAGGTGAGGGCCAGCAGGGGGTGCAGAGGGGCTGTGCACCCCCACACTCCCAGGCCTGACCTCTCAGTGTCCCCCACTGTATTTCTGGCTTCGTCTCTGTCTCTATCTGTCCCGCCACCCCCACCTGGCCCTGTGTCTCCTTGTCTCTCTCTTTAAGAAAAAAAAATGTTTTTAGGGGGCTGGAGTGATAGCACAGCAGGTAGGGCGTTTGCCTTGCAAGTGATTGACCTGGGTTCGATTCCCAGCATCCCATATGGTCCCCCAGCACCGCCAGGAGTAATTCCTGAGTGCAGATCCAGAAATGACCCCTGTGCATCGCTGGGTGTGACCCGAAAAGCAAAAAAAAAAAATTTTTTTTTAATTGAGGGGGCTGGAGCGATAGCACAGCGGGTAGGGCGTTTGCCCTGCACGCGGCCGACCTAGGTTTGATTCCCAGCATCCCATATGGTCCCCTGAGCACCACCAGGAGTAATTCCTGAGTGCTGAGCCAGGAGTAACCCCTGTGCATCACCAGGTGTGACCCCAAAAAGCAAAAATTAGAAAAAAAATTTTTTTAATTGATCACCAGGAGATACATAGTTACAAAGCTTTCATGATCAGGTTTTGTTATACAATGTTCCAACCAACACCCATCCTCTACCTTTGGTGTACATTTTCCACCACCAGTGTCCCTGTATCCCTCCAGCCACCCCTACCCCTCACCCACACACCTGCCTCTATGGCAAGCACTTTTCTTCTTCCTCTCTCTATCTCCCCACCTCTGTCGTTTTGTCTCTGTGTCTCTCTTGTGGCCTACTTCCTCTCCACCTCGTCCCATTGCTCAAGTACTTCCTGGACCCACAGAGATGCACATGCTCCCACCCCATCTCTTCCTACCATCTTTGCCTGGTTTATAGGTATTTTGCTTTGTTTTTCTTTTTTTTCCTCCTTTTTGGATCACACCCGACAATGCACAGGGGTTACTCCTGGCTCTGCACTCAGGAATTACTCCTGGCGGTGTTTGGGGGACCATATGGGATGCTGGGAATCGAACCCAGGTTGGCCGCGTGCAAGGCAAATGCCCTACCCACTGTGCTATTGTTTTTATTATTTATTTATTTACTTACTTATTGGTGTGTTTGTTTTTCTTTTTGGGTCACATCTGGTGATGCACAGGGGTTACTCCTGGCTCATGCACTCAGGAATCTCTCCTGGCAGTGCTTAGGGGACCAAATGGGATGCTGGGAATAGAACCCGGGTCGGCCACGTGCAAGGCAAACGCCCTACCTGCTGTGCTATCGCTCCAGCCCTTTTGCTCTGTTTTGTGGACACACTTAGTGATGCTCAGGACTCCCTCCTGGCAGTGTTCGGTGGGTTGTATGGGATGCCAGGGATTGAACCCTGGTAGGCCATGCAAGGCAAGTGCCCTCCCTGCTGTCCTGTCCTTCCAGCCCTCTCACCTCTTTGGGCCTTTCTTTGTCTGTCCCCATGTCTCTGCCGTCTCTCACTGTCCTTTAGCTTCTCTCTGCCCCTGCCTACCCGCACCACAGCTCTCTAAGACCCTCCAACTCTGCCTCTCTCTCTCCTCCGGCCCCCTCCTCAGTCTCTCTTCCTGGAGTGGAGGTACAGGAGCAGCGCCCCCCACCCCCGCAAGATGCTTTGCCCGGGCCCTCACCTTCGCCTTTGAGGAAGTTCTGCAGAAACTGGTCCGGGCTGCCTGGGTCCTTCAAGTGCCCAGCAATCTTGTAGTAATGGTAGAGAGAAACCAGCACGTCCCGGGGGTTCCTGCCCACGTAGATTGCCTAGGGGGGTGGGAGAAGGTGTGAGGGTGTCATCCTCCAACACAGCATCCACCTCCTGGGACACATGCCCTGGAGGCCCTCTCTCTTGGCCCTGCAGTTGGGAGGATTTAGGGGGTCCACCACATCCCCAGCGGGGGCAGCTCAGATCTGTCCCTTAATCCAACCACGTTCTAGGAAGAAGGAAGGAACGTTTCTGGAGCAGGGCTATTTTGGCTTTGAGAGATAAAGAGCAGAGGAGGAAGATGTGGGGTTCAGGCTAGAGCTTATCAAGGCCAGAGCTATAGACTTAGAAAGAATAGAAGCCGGCTCTGCCTCCCCATTCTCACCACCTCCATCCCAGCCTCCTTCCCGGTCTCTACAGCCACGTGGCCTCCAAGGGTCCTTCTAAAACCCCCAGCCTTGAGGCCCCTTTCCTTAGCTTCAATTTGGTCAGCGGTGTTACAGTCCATAACCACTCCCACCCTGTGCATCGGAGATGTTCTGATCTGGCCACAGGCACTGTCCCCCACACCCCCCATCAGGCCAGTCACGGGGACACTCAGCCTTGCAAGTGGGGTCCACCTGGGTGATTTCCCACCTGGATAGTATTTGGAGGGGTCCCTGCTGCACCCTGGGGCTCTGTCCCACCTCGCCACCAGAGGGCGCCAGTGAGCTCACAGCCACGCTTGCCTCTCAGCTCCCAGCAGCGCTGGGCACCTCAGAGAATAAAACGCGTGTCCACAGCAGTGCGTGCAGCCTTCGGACCCTATTACTTTTCCGCCCTTGTCTCCACTCCTCTTGCTCTTGTTCACTTGGTTCCGGCCAGTTAGGCCTCCTTGTGGGTCGCCTCAGGCTCTGGCCTCAGGACCTTTTCACCTGCTCTTCCAGATGTGTATCTTCCCACCCCTGGGTCCTTCTTCACCACCCAGGTCTTGTAACTCCCCAACCATTCGGCAACTCTTTCCCAGCCCTTCCTGATGTGCATTTTTCACTCTGGACACATGAAATATTTGTCTAATTATCTTGTCTGTTCCCCTTGAGAACCTGAGTACACAAACAGGCATTTCTATTTCTTTTTTTTCTTTTCTCTTTTTGGTGTGTGGGGGGCACAACCGGTAGGTAGTGCTCAGGGTTGATTCCTCCTGGCTCTGTGCTCAGGAATCATTCCTGGAATTACTGAGGGGACCATATGGGAAGCCAGGGATGGAACCCAGGGGCAAGGTAAGCCCCTACCCACTTTCCATTGCTTTGACAGAGGACAGGCATTTTCATGCGTTGGCTGAGTCATGAGTTTAGAGCCAGGCCAGGTTTAGTAGGTGCTTAGTAAACGTGAACTGAAACTTTCCTTCCTTTCTTCCTTCCTACATTCCTTCCTCCCTCCCTCTCTCCCTCTCTCCCTCCCTCCCTCCCTCCCTCCCTCCCTCCCTCCCTCCCTTCCCTTCCCTTCCTTCCTTCCTTCCTTCCTTCCTTCCTTCCTTCCTTCCTTCCTTCCTTCCTTCCTTCCTTCCTTCCTTCCTTCCTTCCTTCCTTCCTTCCTTCCTTCCTTCCTTCCTCCCTCCCCTTCTTTCCGTCCCTCCTTCCTACCATCCTTTCCCCTTTCCCCCTTTATTTCCCCCGTTTCCTCCTCCTTTCTTCCCTCTTTCCTTCCTTCCTTCCTTCCTTCCTTCCTTCCTTCCTTCCTTCCTTCCTTCCTTCCTTCCTTCCTTCCTTTCTTCCCTTCTTCCTCTCATGATGCATCCACCATCCACCCACCCACCCATCCATACTCATCTGCCCATCCACCCCCAGCCCACCTGTCTATCCCTCTGTCCACGCGGGTCACCCCACTCCTCCCTGCCTGCCCAGCGGTACCTTAGCCTTGGACTTGAAGAAGGCCTTTGTGAAGAGCTGGATGGGGAGGTGGGAGCTCAGGAGGCGTGGGGAGGGGAGGTTGTGGCACTTGGACATCATCTGGATAACCTCACACCAGGGGGCCCGATCCCAGATGGGCACAGAGCGGATCCAGGAAGGGTCCCCATCTTTCAGGATCAAGCTGAGGATCTCGATCATCCAGTGGGTGCCTGTGTGTGTTGGGGGGACGGGGAATTGGGGCTGGTCAGTGCTCACGGAGCCCAGCTGAGGGGCGCCTGGCAGGGGAAGAGACTGTCGATTGTCCGCATATTGTCAGAATAGGAAGCTCGGTCACAAAGAGAAACGGAGGGGCCTGAGTGATATTACAGCGGGCCTCCCGGTACCATCTTCCTGCATGCAGCTGACCTGGGTTCAAACCCCAGAGTTCAATAGGGTCCCCTGAGCACTGCCGGGAGTAACCCCTGATCATTGCCAGGTGTGACTACAAAACTTCAAAACAAAACAAAACAAAATCCCAAGTTGCTCATCAGAATGCCAAGCTGGGAAGTGGGCTATGGGGGAGACTGGCCCGGGGTCCCACCCACTCATCATGAGCAAATGCAGGGGAGCCCCCCTCCTATGGCCAAGACTGTTGGTGTGCGCTCCCCGAGGCCAGGATGCTACTTTCCTCCCATCCCTCCAACGATGATGCTCCGTGTGGGCCCCTGCCAGGAGGCCTGGCACTTCCCAGCTGCCCTCCCCTCCCCCCCTCACTCTTAGGAGTTGACTGGAGAAAAAGAATAAAAAATTTAAAAAAAGTAATTGACTGGAATCAGAAATAAACTGTGGGTCCAGCCCCTGGGATGCCGCCATGTCGGAATGACCAGATGGAGTACTGGGGGCCCAGGAGTGGACTCGAGGCCGAGTGTATCTCTGCATGCCCAGCGCACTCAAAAAAATACACGCATTGGGGCTAGAGCAATAGCACAGCGGGTAGGGCGTTTGCCTTGCACGTGGCCGACCCGGGTTTGATTCCCAGCATCCTATATGGTCCCTGAACACTGCCAGGAGTAATTCCTGAGTGCAGAGCCAGGAGTAACCCCTGTGCACTGCCAGGTGTGACCCGAAAAGCAAAAAAAAAAAAGAAAAAATGCATGCATGAAAGATCACAGTTCTCGTCTTTGGCCCGCTTTCAGGGCTAAGGTATAATTTGTATGAAGAGCCGCTCTGTGTGTGTGTGTGTGTGTGTGTGTGTGTGTGTGTGTGTGTGTGTTGGGGGGACTGTTGGATCTGTATCAGTGACTCATTCATGCTTTGAAGGCTTGTAGATGGTTGATTGATTTGAGGTCATACTTGGCAGTGCTCAGGGCTCTGTGCTCAGGGATCACGCCAGTCAGCTGCTTGCAAAGCAAGTATGCTCCCCACTGTACTATCGCTTCACCCTATGTCTCTATAAACACAGCACACACATACACACTTTCACACACACATGCACACACTCCACACGCACACATACATACTCACTCCACACTCTCACTACACACACATGCTACACACTCTACACACAACACGGTATGCACACACTACACACTCACGCTACACACACATGCATGCACACACAACACACATAACTCACTATGCATATACACAAGCATACACTCTTTTTTTTTTTGGGTCACACCCGGCAATGCACAGGGGTTACTCCTGGCTCTGCACTCAGGAATCACTCCTGGCGGTGCTCAGGGGACCATATGGGATGCTGGGAATCGAACCCGGGTCAGCCATTTGCAAGGCAAATGCCCTACCTGCTGTGCTATCACTCCAGCCCCCACACAAGCATACACTCACACACATGCACAAACGCAACACTACACAATGCACACACTCTACACATGCACACTCACGCACACTCACACACATGCACACATGCACGCAAGCTCTCTACACCCATGGACATGCGCACATGTGTGCACGTATGCCCGGCCCTCCCACGGTACCTGACTTGGGGTAGGTGAGGATGAAGATATCATCGTCCCGCACGTCCAGCTCATTCTCGACAAAGTTGATGCTCTCGGGTGAGTACAAACCCATGGGGAAGAGGACCCCCTTGTACCGGAAATACTCGCCAGACAGCTGCTGCCTGTGGATGGAGGAGGAGTCACAATGAGCCAAGCTGGGGGAGGGAAGGACAGAGGCCCTGGCGGCCTGCGGCTGCATCTGAGCACCTCCCCAAGTGCCTAGACACATGGAGGCAAGTGGCCGCAGAGGGTCCCCACTGGCGGGCCTAGAAGGAACTTCCTCTCCACTGCTGCAGACCCTCATCATTCGAGAGGCAATGAGGGAGAGCATCCGCATGCACAGAGAGGTTGAGTAACTTGCTTCAAGACACACAGCAACCAACAATGGGAGTGTCACAGCTGCCAAAGGAGCATTTTCCATAGTCAGTCTTCACCATGCCCCCACCCAAGGAAGGATGCTGACCAACACTCCCATTTTACAAATGGGGGCCGGGGTGCAGAGAGAGCCCAAGCACACGCCTTGCAAGGCCAAAGAACCCATTTTGATCTGAGTGCTCCCCATAGCACTGAGACCCCAAATAAAGGAACAAATGAACTGACCCATCCCTCACTCACCCTGGGGCAGGGACCAGCTACCTGACCTAGACTGGTGCTGGGGAGGTGGGAATGGTCAAGGTTTTCTTTTTCCTTTATTTTTTATATTTTTTGGGGGGGTTACTTTGCTTTGCGTGTGGCTGACTCTGGCTTGATTCTCAGCCACTGCGTGCAAGGCAAGAGCCCATTCTTGGTTAAAAAGAAATTGGGGATGGGGGCTGGAGCAATAGCACAATGGGTAGGGCATTTGCCTTGCATGCGGCCGACGGGTTCGATTCCCAGCATCCCATGTGGTCCCCTGAGCACCGCCAGGGGTGATTCCTGAGTGCAGAGCCAGGAGTAACCCCTGTGCATTGCCAGGTATGACCCAAAAAGCAAAAAAAAAAAAAAGAAAGAAATTGGGGGGGGCAGAGAGAGGGTACAGTGGGTAGGGCATTTGCTTTGCACTCAGCCAACCGGGTTTCATCCCTGACATCCCATATGGTTTCCCGAGCCCCACCAGGTGTAAACCCTGAGCACCGCTGGGTGTGGCCCCAAAACAAAATAAAATGGAGGGGTCTCGGGGGCTGGAGCAATAGCACAGCAGGTAGGGCGTTTGCCTTGCATGCGGCCGACCTGGGTTCGATTCCCAGCATCCCATATGGTCCCCTGAGCACCGCCAGGAGTAATTCCTGAGTGCAGAGCCAGGAGTAACCCCTGTGCATCGCCAGGTGTGGCCCAAAAAGAAAAAAAGAAAAAAAAAGGAGGGGTCTCCTAAGCAGTGCTCAAGAGGCCTGGGGGTCCTTCTGGCGGTTAAGTGCAAACAATGGGGATTAGCTGGCCCACTTGGCAGTGAAGTGGGGTCTTCAGGGCTGTCCCTGGTGATGGTTGGGGACCTTGCTGTGCCAGGGATGAAACCAGGGTTGGCTGCATCCAAGGCACATGCCTTAACTCATGTACTATCTCTCTGGCCCTGTGCCTTAGTTTACCACATGCCTTAACTCATGTACTATCTCTCTGGCCCTGTGTCTTAGTTTACCACCCATAAAATAGAGCTGATAATAATTGTTATCTCTGGGGACTGATTTGAAACCATAAAACTATTCTCTCTCTCTTTCTCTTTCTTTCTCTCTCTCTCTTTCTCTCTCTCTTTCTCTCTCTCTCTCTTTCTCTCTTTCTCTCTCTCTCTCTCTCTCTCTCTCTCTCTCTCTCGGCTTTTTTGGGTCATACCTGACGATGCCCAAGGGACTGTATGGGATGCCAGGGATCGAACCCGGGTTGGCCATGTGCAAGGCAAATGCCCTTCCTTCTGCACTATTGCTCTGGCTCCCCATAAAACATTCTTAGGACTGTGTGCCTGGAGGGGGGCCAGAGCAACAGTACAGCTGGGAGGGTGTTTGCCTTGCGTGGCCAGCCTGGGTTTGAGCCCCCCAATCTTACTCTCCGGAGCACACCAGAATTGATCCCTGAGCACAGAGCTAGCAGTACTGAGTATTGCCAGGTGTGACCCCAAAACTAAAAGAAAAAGAACTGTGTGCTTGGCAAGGAGTGAGCAATATATACGGAAATACATGCTTGAATCTTAGCACCGTGAGAGATGGGTGCCATGCACGCCGCTGTTCCAGCCCTGATACTGCCTGGGCTCCGCTGAGCGTGACCCCACCAAAAACCAAGCCAACCCCCAAACAGGGAAAGCTGGGCTGGAGGGGAGGCTCAGAGGGCTGAGAGTGGATTTTTTTTAAATTGTTTGTTTTGGGGTCACACCTGGCGATGCTCAGGGTTTTCTCCTGGCTCTACACTCAGAGATAACTCCTGGCGGTGCACAGGGGACCCTATGGGGTGCCAGGGATCAATAACCCTCGTTACCGCATGCAAAGCCAGCGCCTTCCTCGCTGTGCTACGCTGAAGGCCTGGCTCAGCCCCAGGCACCGCCTGCAATGCAGCACGTCTCAGCCCCCCAAATCAACAGCAGCAATCAGGGGGAACGGGAATCGAGGAAAAGTCGATTACGATAGAGACTGGCGCATATTCGCATGAAGTAAATCTGAACTGAAACCACCACTGTTACTTGCGCAGGGACAGCCGCGGAGCTGCAGGGGCTAGCCGGCTCGCCGCGCTGTCAACCTCCCCGGATCCCCGCAGCTCCGCTCCGGGAGAGCTGTCCCCTCATTGGTCGAACGCGGGTCTGTGACGTCACCAATTGCCGGGCAGAGTTAGCCCAGTGGGCGGGAGCTCGGGGGGTGTTACCAGGCTGATTGACATCTCAGGGACCTGGTTCCTCCTCTAGCACTTGCAGATCGCTTATGCCCTTCCCTAAATAGCCAGCCGGCTAATAAATATGAAGCGTCCTGTCCTCCCATCCCCTGGGTGCTAAGGACCTCTCAGTAAGAGGTCATGGCCAGTCCCTCGCGCCGGGACGCTGGAGAATCGCCGAGTACAACCATCATGCCGAAAGTGGATAATAGAACAAACATGATGACTTCTCAGTGTCTGAGTTGCAAGCCATAATGCCCCAAAGTAGAGAGAGAATATGGGGAATATTGTCTGCCATGGGGGCAGGGGGAGGGTGGGGAAGGGGGGTATACCCGGGATATCGTTGGTGGGGAATATGCACTGGTGGAGGGATGGGTGTTTGATCATTGTGAGAATAAAACCCAAACATGAAAGCTTGTAACTATCTCACGGTGATTCAATAAAATAAAAAATAAATTAATTAAAAAAATTAAAATACAACCATCATTTGATGGAATGTATGAGTGAAGGAATAATGAATGAAGGTGGGAATGAGGTAGGGTGTGAGTGAAGGTGTCGATAAATGAATGAAGGTGGGGATGCATTAGTGAATATATGAATTAGTGAAGGCGTGGATCAATGAAGGCGGGAATGAAGGTGTGAATGAAGGTGTGAATGAATGGGGGTATGAATGAATGAAGGTGAGGATCAATGAAGGTGTGTATAAATGAAGGTGTGAATGAATGAGGGTGTGAACGAATGAAGGTATGAATGAAGGTGTGGATGAATGAAGGAGTGAATAAATGAAGGTGTGGATGAATGAAGGTTTAGATGAGGGTGTGGATGCATGAAGGTGTGGATGAATGAAGTACAAATGAATGAACGAAGTTCTGAACGAGCAGAGGTGTGGACGAATGAATCAAAGTGGATGAGTGAGTGGCAGCTTGTGGGGTGAGTGAAAGATGAAAGTTCAAGGGCTCCTTGTCCCCGCTGGCCTCGGAGCTTCTTGGCTCTGGGCGCCTTAGAACCCCCCACCTGGCCTTGAATGTTTCCCCAGCCCCAAGCCCCAAGAGAGGATCCCCGACCATGATGTCGCGTGTCATCACAGGCCAGTCTGCGGGGCTCAGTGCTGGGCTGTTGTGGCCTCTGCTGAGACAAACCAGTTACGAAGGCTACACGCAGGGCTGGCATCTGGCCTCGCCCTGCCCCCCACTCCCGCCATTGTCCCAGAGGGCACTGGCGCTAGTACCACCTCTGGCTCAATGTCGGCTTTTCCTCAATCACCCCCAAAAGCCGGTGCCACGTGGGCACCTTCAGGCCGGGCAGGTCCCTGTGTCCCCCGCTTTGCTGCTTGGCTGGCTTCCCATGCTTCATATTAGAAGGTGCTAGCACCTTCTCTCCCCACCTGGCCAATCCAGTTTGCCCCTGGGTGACATCCGGAGTTCTCTGCATCACATTCTTTCTGTGCCCACGCCACCCCGGAGCCTGGCAGCCACTGGACTGGGGCACCCAGGAAGGCAGGTGACAGTGGAGCTGATTAAAAACCCCCGGCAGAGAAACTCAATGAAGAGTTGCAGCTGGGAGGAAGTCCCAAGACCTACCTCACCTTCTACAAGGTTCTGTGCTTGGCCTGGAGACCCCAGGACTGCACCCCAGTCTTCTGCCCCTGGACTTTCACCCCCACTTCCTCCTCAATCCGACTCTCCTGACCCCTCACGCCAGAACTCAGGGCACTGCCCCACCAGGGGCATCCACTCCTCAGCCCTCCTCAGATTTCAAAGACTGAGCCTGACCTGCTCCAGTAACCCCAGGAAAAGTGGGGGAATGGCTCCCCTTCTGACATTCCAAATGCAGGAGACGTCTGACCCAGCTTCTCCCAAGAGCCTGAGGACTCAAGAGAAGACTTGAAGTGTCAGAGCGACAGTACAGCAGGGAGGGTGCTAGTCTTGCATGCAGCCAGCCCAGGTTTGGTCCCTGGCACCAGAGAGGGTCCCCTGAGCCCGCCAGGATTGACCCATGAGCAACAGAGCCAGGAGTCAGTCCTGAGCACCACTGGGTACGGATCCCAAACAAAACAAAGCAAAAGGAAGAAAATAAAAATGACTGGTTGTCGCAGGCAATGCCACAGACACACTCCTTGGAGCCTCTGTCTCCACCTGCCGTGCCTCAGTTGCCTGGATATTTAACTCCTCCAAACATAGGACATTTTCACCATTAGACACCCTGTCCATTATCTGAGGGGTGGCACAGAAATTTTTGCTTGTTTGATTTTGATTTGGAGTCACACTCTGTGGTGCGCAGGGGCTACTCCTGGATTAGTGCTCAGGGATACACCAGGCTCAGTGCTCACAAGCTACTCCTGGCCTAATGCTCATAAGCTACTCTTTTTTTTTTTTTGCTTTTTGGGTCATACCTGGCGATGCACAGGGGTTACTCCTGGCTCTGCACTCAGGAATTACTCCCTGGCGGTGCTCAGGGGACCATATAGGATGCTGGGAATCGAACCTGGGTCAGCCATGTGCAAGCCCTACCTGCTATGCTATCATTCCAGTCCCTCATAAGCTACTCTTGGCTGAGTACTCAGGATACTCCTAGATCAGTCTCGGGGCTACTCCTGGATCCGTGCTCAGGGATATTCCTGATTCAGTGCTCAGGGGGTATCCCACAGTAGTGCTTTGGAACCAAATGGATCCTGGGGGTAGACCACAGGCCTCCTGCATGCAGACCCAGGCACAGGTTTTAGAGCTGTGTCTTTCTGCCCGTGGGCTAATCGTCCATGGAAATAAAAAATTTAGCTCCACACAATTGTCTCGTGTTTGCAGTTTAGCGCTTGCTTGCATCTCACTCTTTTGGGAGGGAGGGGGCACCTCCAGCAGTGCTCGGGGCTGACTCTGGGCTCTGTGCTCAGGAGACCCTGTGTGGTGTGGTGTGGAGACTGACCCAGCTGGGCCATGTGCAAGGCAAATGCACTCTCTTGCCCTCTGCTCTGGCCTTGAGACGCCTGCAAAGGGACAGGGCCTTCTGGCCAGGGGCCGGGCCTCGGGCTGAGCCGCTGAGACAGCCCGTCCATCTTTCGGACTCAAGTTCTCCGGGGTCCACTGCCAGTGCTACCCCCGCCTGCCCCGTTCCCCTCAACCACAGCACAGGATGCTGTCTGGAACCCAGAACCCCTTGCAGGCCTGTCCAGGACATAGTGTCCCGTGGCCTGGGGCCTAGTGACTCCTCAGGGTCCAAATAGTGTCTTCAGCAGCAAAGTGATGGCTGTGGCCTGGTGGCCACATGCTAGTTGTGCGACCGCTACCTCCAACACAGGGACACCCTCTCCAGACCCACGAATCCTGCGCAGCACTGCTCACAGGCGCAGCTCTCTTTCCTGGCACCAGCGTCTACTTTTAATCCTTTTTTATCTATAAAGAAATATTCTTTCTTTCTTTTCTTCCTTTTTTTTTTTTTTTGGCATTTTGGGTCACACTGGCGATGCACAGGGGTTACTCCCGGCTTGGCTTTGCACTCAGGAATTACTCCTGGCGGTGCTTGGGGGACCACATGGGATGCTGGGAATCGAACCCGGGTCAGCCGAGTGCAAGGTAAATACCCTACCCGCTGTGCTATCGCTCCAGCCTCAGAATACTCTTTCTTAGCTACTGAAGAATACGGCTCTAGTGGCAATAGGACAGTGGGAGGACGCTGATCTTGCACGAGGCCGACACAGGTTCTATCCTGGGCATCCCATACGGTCCCCTGCGCCTTGTCAGGAGTGGCCCCTCAGCAGAGAGCCAGGAGTTGTCCAGAGTACTGCCAGAGTGCCCTCCCCCACCACATACACTTTCTTATCTATTAATACATTTAAACAATTAAAACAGTTTTTTGTTGGTTTGGGGGCCACACTTGGAGGTGCTCAGGGGTTACTGCTGGATTTGCAATCAGGATTCACTCCTGGCAGTGCTCAGGGGACCAGCTGGAATACCGGGATTGATATAGGTCATCCATGTGCAAGGCAAACACCCTCCCCACTGTACTATTGCTCCGGTCCCATTAATAGAAATTTTAATACAGAGCAATTTTGTCTATTAACTGCATGTGATACTTTGTAATGGTCCCTTTGTCTATTGTACTTAATAGTAATTATTTCCTTGAGTTTTTAATTTACTCCTCACTATCACCACCTTTATTTTATTTGTTTATTTATTTTTGCTTTTTGGATCACACCCGGTGATGCACAGGGGTTACTCCTGGCTCTGCACTCAGGAATTAGCCCTGGCAGTGCTCAGAGGACCATATGGGATGCTGGGAATCAAACCAGGGTCGGCAGCATGCAAGGCAAATGCCCTATCCGCTGTGCTATCACTCCAGCCCCACTATCACCACCTTTAGTACTTACCATTTCCTTTGCCGATTTCTGCACTTAATACAACTTGTCCCTTTATCCACTCCGTGCCTGGTCCCCCGCTAGTTGTAGGGGGAGCACCCCCTTAGCCTGTCTCTCCTCTGAGAGCTGGGGTCTGACCCGCAGGCACCATTCCATCCCATTTGTGGGGTGACCCAGAAATGTATGGAGATGGCATGGGGGCAGGGAGGGGAAAGAGAACTCAGGCTGTCCACTGCACGGTGAGCCTGGGCTGAAGAAATAGGGAAGGGCCGGAGCCAGAGCAATCGTCCAGCAGGGAGGGTGCTTGTCTTGCAAGCAGCCGATCCGGAATCGATCCCCGACACCCCACAGGGCCCCCTGAGTACTTTCAGGAGTAATTCCTGAGCGCAGAACCAGGAGCAATCCCTGAGCACCGCTGGGTGTGGCCCCCAAAACAAACAAAAGAAGAAATACAGAAGAACAACTTTCCCACCCGTCCCCCCCCCAATCCAGTATGGCCAGGGTTGTTTTGTTCTCGCTGCCTGGTTCAATCTGTGCCCGGTGTACCCCACGCTCTACCACACAGCGTGCCATGGGCAGCTTGGCAGATGCTGAGCCTTTAGCACCCCAGTGCTTCTCTTTTTATCTCCCTCTGCTGCTCACGCCTCTGCGAGGCTCGGCTGTGTGTGGTCCTGCCCTCAGTCATTCCCCATCTGGAGATTTCCGCCCAATAGAGCCATCCCCCACCCATGCCATCTTTGGGTGGCGACGCAGTCTTGGACCCTGGGGCACCTACATTTGTATTTTATCCAGTTGCTTCTGATTTGAAGGGAAGCCCTGGTTCAGGACTTGGAAGTTTTTTCTCTTTGAATTCTTTTCTTTTTTTTTAACTTCCTTTTTGTACTTTATATAAACACTGTGGTTTATAAAGTTGTTCATGATGATTCGTTACAGACATTCAATATTCCAACACCAGTCCCACCACCATTACACCTTCCTTCACCATTGTCTCTACTTTTCCCAGCCAGACCTAAGTCTGTCCTCATAGCAGGCCCTCAATAACTTATATTATATAGTTACATTGCCTACTATCAATAATTTGCTAACAGAATCATCAAAAAACATTTCCGTAGAAGAAGGTTAGTGTAAATTATTGCATCTCACCAAGGAGCCATTAAGTCCTTGTATAAAAGATTACTAAGTGTGGAGTGTTTGCCTGCTTCAGTCAACTTAGTCAGTGACTGAATAAATAGCATCAGTCCTACATTAAAAAATAATTTAAAAAATAATTTAGGGGCTGGAGCAGCAGCACAGCAGGTAGGGCATTTGCCTTGCACGCGGCTGACCTGGGTTCGATTCCCAGCATCCCATATGATCCCCCGAGCACTGTCAGGAGTAATTCCTGAGTGTAGGAGCCAGGAGTAATAACTCCTGTGCATTGCCAGGTGTGACCCAAAAAGAAAAAAAAATTTAAAAGAAGAAGGAAAAGAGATTACTAAGGTATTGTTACAGGTTAAGCCTTCTGTGTTTATATTTTGTTAACTGAGATTGGTTGCCCTCTTGGAAATTTTTTCTTTTTCTTCTTTTGGGGGGACGCACCCTACAGTTCTCCCGGCTTACTTCTCCTGTTTCTGTGGTCAGGGATCACTCCTGGTGGGGCTCAGGGGGACCCTATAAGGGCTCACAAGGCAAAGACCTAACCTGCCATGTCACCTCGCTGGCCACCTGCCTTGGCAGGTTTTGCTGGCTGGGGCCACTTGGCCAAGGGGTGGCAGGAGGTGGGGGGAGCTTGTTTGCTCATCTGAGCGAGCAGAACCCAGGCGAACGTGTACTTTGGGAAAATGCACCCCCGTTTCTAAAGCTTCCGTGTGAAAGGAAGCATGTAGACTCTTCCACTCGTAACTGTTTGGGCTGCATGTTGAAACTGTGCTACTGCAGATACAGCATTTTTCATTTTGGGGGAAATGGGAAAATTATGCTACTGCAGCATGAGGGAAAAACAAGCACGAAACGTTTAAATCTGTAACTGTACCCTCACTGTGACTCACTAATTAAAAAATTTTAAAAAATAAGAAAAAATAAAATAAAAAATAATAAAATTTAAAAAATTATGCTACTGCAGATACAGATAGTGGCAGGGTGAGAGCAGAGAGATCCACAGACTGGGGTGCAGGCGGGAACCCTGGGTTTCATTCCTGGTAGCAGAGGGTCCACTGGCACCACTGAGATCCCTGAACAATGCACTGGGAGTGACCCAAAATCAAATCAAACAAAAGAGGTGAGCTGCCAGACAGATGGTCCAGTGGGGAGGGCGTTTGCCTTGCACTCGACTAACCCAGGTTAGACCCCTGGCATCTCTTATGGTCAGGAGAGCCTGAAAACCAACCAAATAAATTAATTAATTAAATGCTTTTTTAAAATTGCATGGTTCTATGTGTTTATTCCCTGGCACAGCAAAAGAAAAAAAAAGGCACAGGGGCGGGGGCAGAAATAATACAGTTGATCCTTAGCTCATGGGTACCAAAGAGGGAAATTGATTGACAGCACCCAGCTCCATCCCCAAGCTTGTGTCCACAGATAGCTAGCTAGCTGCTTCTTCCTCCACCTTCAGGTGCTTTTGGATGTTGCTGGGGGGTCACTCCCAGTCGTACTTGGGAGTCCACAAGCAGTGCTCGGAGTGTGTGTGGGGGGTGTGGCTGAAGGTTCTCCTGGCCTGGACAGGCAGAGCTCAGGCATTTACCATGACTCCATGGCTAACCGGGTTCAAATCCCAGCGCCATGTATGATCTCTGAGCACCACCAGAAGTCACTCCCAAGTACAGAGGATAGAGTGGCCTCTGAACACCGCCCAGAGTGACCTCCAGCCCCCCCAAAAGCAGGATCTCCTGTGTAACACCCCCCCACACACACACACATCTCTCACATAAGAAGGTCGCCAGAACCAGCTGGGCTGTACTGGACGGCACTAATCCTCTTTCAGCCCTGGGTCTGGCATGCAGTGGTGGAAGCTGCAATTACTGTCATTCTTCACCCTGTATCCCCTCCCTTCCCCACACCCCAGAGGACTTGGGCTCGGGCTCGGTAAAGGAGGAAGGGAAAGCCTTGCACGCCCTGACTCAGCCTTGCGTGAGGCTGGCCTCACCACCCTCACCCACACACACACACCCGCCTGACGGATGAGCCACAAAGTGGGATATGGACTGGGGTCGGTGGCTGCATTCACAGCACCGCACCCCCCTGAGTCAAATCTTCCTAGACCTGGTTCTCTGGGTCCTGAAGCCCACCTGGGGTTTTCCCGATCTCTCCTGGGCTGCCTGGGTTCCTGGGGAGCAGTTTTCATGTGGGGGGAAATGGGGACCACGCCTGGCAGTGCTCGGGGGCCCCTCCCAGCTTTGTGCTTGGGGCTTATTCGTGGCGCTGCTCAGGGATCCAACCCGGGCCTCCTGCGTGCGAAGCCAGAGCACCAGCCGGTCCAGCCGTCTCAGCCTTTTGTGATCGTTTAGTCCGAGACGCTTTGGCCCACCCTCCTCTCCCCTCCCTCTCCTCCTGCCTCCAAATCGAGCGTCTCATTGTTTAAAAAAAAACACGTCAGTAATCTTTTACTGGCCGGGAAGATGACTCAAAAGGCAAGTGTGAATGTTTTGCTGCACCAGGGGCCCAGATTCACTCCCTGGGCACCACCAAGTGCTACCCCCGCCCCCCACAGCTGGGAGTGACCCCCAGCAGCATACGGGAGCAGCCACCTCAAAAGAAAAAAAACTCCTTTTTTTTTGCTGGGGGGGTAGTTGCATCCAGAGGTGTTTAGGGGTTACTCCTGGCTCTGCACTCAGGAATTACTGCTGGCAGGGGTGCCGGGGATGGAACTTGGCCAAGTGTGCAAGGCAAATTCCCTCCCACTGGACTATGAATCCTGACCCAAACCCAAGAGCTCCTTTGTATTAGCTCTCTCCAACCTTCCCTTGGCAGGAGCGGGTCGGGGGACCAGCGAGCATTCCAAGGTGAGGCTGGGCAGGCTGTTCATGTCTGGGTTAAGATCCAGGCTGTGGACCTTGACCACCAATAGGTTCAGAAATGACCCACCTCAGCACTCAGGGTGGGGCAGCGCACTCCTGGGAGAAGGTGTGGGTGAGGTGCCCAGCGGGACAAGATAGCGGGGAGGGCGCTTACCTTGTATGTGCCCAACCCAGGTTTGATCCCTACACCCCGTATGACACCAAATCCCTCCAGGATGATCCCTGAGCTCGGCTGGGTGTGCCTCCCCGCAAGCTGCGTCCTCAGATTCTATCTTCCGGAAACTGAGATTAAACTCTTTCCTATCCACCTGCAGCTTCTAACCTTGACCTTGGCCCAAACTCTTATTTTCTGGGTGCACGGAGGATGAGAGGGGGCTTGGCAAATGCTTTGCATGTGGGAAGCCTGTACTCCATCCCCCCAATTCATGGGTGACCCCCACACTGTGCCTGCACCCACCGGGGTGGTCCCTCAAACAACCACCACAAAACGTTATGTCCCTTCAGAATTCCCCTTCCTTCAGCCCCGGCCAGCCCCGGGGCCTAGAACGTTCCAAGTTTGTCCTTCATGTCCCCTGCCTCCTCCTCGGGATTTAATCCTGTCTCATCACTTGCTGTTTTAAGATTGTTGTCTCGGGGCTGGAGCGACAGGACAGAGGAGACGGTGTTTTTGCCTTGCATGTGACCAAGTCCCCGGCACCTCAGGAGGGTCCCTAGAGCGCCGCCAGGAGTGATTTCTGAGCACAGAGCTATCAGGAAGCCCTGATCATCATTGGGTGTGGCTCACAAAACAAAAAACCCAAACCACCACGGGCTGTTCTTTATTCTGATTTGTGGGGAGTGGGGCACTGGACGAGGGTTTCGTGCGCTTCCCTTCTTCACTCTGGGGTGTGCTTGGGCACTCAGCAGTAGGTCCCAGGTTGGGTGACCCCAGTGTTGGATATTTGGGCAATCAATTAATTGCACCACGGTGGAAATTTCCCGTCTTTTGTCCCCTGTAACCCAGCTCTTCACCTGTCCTTTTGCCCTCGGGATTCCAGCTCGTTCCCGCCTCTTCCTTAACCCTTCACTGACTCACAGCCGGGTCAGTGCCCTGCTCAGCCTACGAGGGCCCACCCCTCCATTCAGAAACTTCCTGAGCTGCAGAGGGGGCCTGCCTAAGAACTGGGGGCAGCAACAGCACCCAGCGGAGGTAGCCCGGAGTCCTCATGGCCAAAGAGAGGGGGGCAGAGGGAATGGGGTGCATGAGAGCAGGATCCCAGATCTCCCCTGTTTTATTACTTTTTGCCCCACCCCACCCCGAAGGGCTCAGGAATCCCGTTTTATTTATTTAATTTATCTCGTGGAGGGGGGAAGGTGATGTTCAGGGTTGACTCCTGGGTCTGTGCTCAGGGTTCACTCCTGGCAGGGCTCAGAGGACCCTTTGAGATGCCAAGAATCGAACCCAGGTCAGCTGCATGCCAGGCAAACGCCCTCCCTGCTGTGCTAGAGCTCTAGACCTGCTCCCAGCTCGAAGCCAAGCTGCTGTCTTTATTGCTATTAAGTGTTTCTGGGGGAGTAAGAGTCTGTCTGGCTGAATGTGAGGCCCCAGGCACTGAATAGCCACAGAAGGGGCAGGCGCTGGGGTTGAGCCAGGAGACTGTCCATGTGGAAGCGGGAAAAGCTTTCTCTGGGACTTCCTGGGGAGGAATGGCATGTGCAAAGGCCTGGGGCCTGTGCAAGGGCCTAGGACCCATGCCCCAGGAGCAAAAAGGTGGAATGAAGTTAAGGATGGAGACACAGAGGGCAGGAAAGGGCCAGGGGCAGGGTCCAGAGGAATGGGGGTGCCTAGCTGAGTAGGGAAGCAGAGGACGATATAAACAGCGGCGGGGGACAAGAGATGGAGGGTGGAAACTGGAGGAGCTGAGGTCAGTGAGGAACCTTGTGTGGCTGAGGAGCCTGGAGGTGGGGGATTCTGGGAAGAAACAACCATCTCTGGAGCACCCAGAGGGCCACAGATGTCCCCAGGAGGATCTGGGGTGCCTCGTGTCTGTGCCCATCTCTCAGATGAAAGGAACTGAAGCCAGGAGAGAGCCAGGGCGTGGATCAGATCTCGAACTGAGCAAGGGCCAGGCTCCATGGTCAGCGGCTACGAGCAGGGAGTGGGGAGGAGGGAGGACCCGAGGGAGGTGGGCGGAGCAAGTCTTCCCAAGGGTGGCAACCCAGGAGGGCAGCCTGGAGGGAGAGGATGCCGAGCCCAAGAGACTGGAGAGAGAACGTAGGGCCAGACTCTCTCCTCCCCCGCCAAGCTGAGACCAGCCTGGACGTTTTCCATCGCCCTGAACCAGCCATCAGCTCTCAGCAGCTCTGCATGCCTGGCTCCTGGGTGAAGAAAAGAAGTCCCCGGATGGTACTAACCAGGGCAGTTCAGGGTGCATGGTGGAGGCGGTGGTGGGGTGCCTGGGAATGGGGTAGAGACTCTTTTGGCAGAGTGCAAAATAGCCCAGGTTGTGCAGCATCTAAGCAGTTTGCTGTGTGGCCTCAGGCAGACTGCACCCCTCTCTGAGCCTCTGTAGGCTCCTCTCTGTCCAAGGGCGCACGGTAGCAAGCTGCATGACTGGGGGTGCCCAAAACAAGTGTCACCACACACTCTGGAGGCTCAAATATGATGGAGGTCATGGCACCGTCTCTCAGCCTCAGTTTGCCCTTCTAGAAAGCGAGTTCCCTTGGATTCACTCCCGAGCACAGAGCAGGTGAGCCCTGCCCTCCCCCACGAGCCTGGGGGAACCCTCCCCGGAACCCTGGTCTCTCCTCTGAGACCCGGCAGTTGAGAGAAAGCCTCACCCCACTGGGCTGCATCAGGGGGTGCCCAGAGAGGAGGGGGCACAAGGTCCCTGAGGCTCTGGCACATCAGCTGCTCTCACCCCACAAGAAGACAGCATGAGGACCCCGCTGCTGGGCTGGGGGACCGTCATACCCCCCCACAAGCATTCCTGGAGGACTCAGCCTGCTGACCTCCTCCCCCAGGCAAGAGGCCCCTGCCGGGCAGTGGCCAGCACAGGCTCCTGGCAGGGACACCCAGGGCTGGCACTCACCTGACTTCCGACTTCCCGAAGGTCTCCCATACGTCCTTGGTCAGGTTCTCCATGGTGGCGCCGGGAGGCCAGGTGTGTGCCCGCGCTGAGCCTCGAAGCTCTGCCACCCGGGGCCCAGCCGTGCCTACCTCCGCCAAGGGGAGGGGCAGCAGCCGGTTCTCCCGGCCTGGCCCACGCCTCCCTCGGGAGAGGCCCAGGGCACCGCCCAGTGGGGCAGGGCCACGTGCGGGGAACAGAGTCAAGCCGCCTGGAACCTTCCAGCCGGTGGCTCCCAGCCATGTCCTGCCCGACAGGCTGCTCTGGGCTCACTGGGGCATTCACGCGGGTTCCTGCAGTCACCGGGAAAGAATGTACAGAGCCAGCTGGGGCCCAGGGCAAGCAAGTGAGCGGAACAGCAGAGATGGAGGGAGAGAGTGGGAGAGAGAGAGGAGTGGGGGGAGAGAAAAGGAGAGAGAAAGAGGGAGAGAGAAGAGAGAAAGAGAGAGGAGAGAGAGAAAGAGAGGAAGAGAGAGAAGGAGAGAGAGAAAGAGGGAGAGAGAAAAAGGGAGAGAGAGGAGAGGGGAAAGTGAGACAGAGGGAGAAAGAAAGAGGAAGAGAGAGAAGGAAAGAGGAGAGAGAGAGGGAAAGGAGAGAGGAGAGAGAGAGGGGAGAGAGAAGAGGGACAGAGGAGAGAGGGACACAGAGAGAGACAGATAAGAAGGTCCCAGGCCCCACTGAACAGCTGCCCCCAGCCCCTCCGGCTCACACGGAAGCCCCCAGCATGCTCGGCTGAGGATCACTGGCTTTCGGAGTCTGTTTGGGGACCTACTCTCACCTGAAGAAGAATATCTACATTGGTTTGAAAAAAATAGCCAAGCAAGTCAAGCCCAAAAAGAAAATAAGGTTCTGGGGTTGGAGGAGTGATAGCATAGTGGGTAGGGTGTTTGCCTTGCATGCAGCCGACCCAAGTTCGATTCCCAGCATCCCATATGGTCCCCTGAGCACCGCCAGGAGTAATCCCTGAGCGCAGAGCCAAGAGTAACCCCTGTGCATTGCCGGGTGTGACCCAAAAAGCAAAAAAAAAAAAAAAAAAGTTCCCCAGGATACTTCATGGTGGTGAGCACTAACAGTGGAGAGGAGCAGGGGTCCTTCTAGAATATTCCCTCAGGATTCTAGACTGTGTTGGAGAAAGTTGGGTTGGATGAAAAATGACCAACCCAGGAAACTGTCGCTCTCCGGAACCCGGGAGATGCGTGACAGAAGCAAGGGTTTGGGTTTGATCCCCGGCACCATAACGTCCCCTTAGTAGAACAGCCGCCAGCACCACTGCAGAAACAAATGGACAAAAGCACCACGTGAGCCCCCCTTAGCTGACTCAGGTGGGGACAGGGACAGTGGCTCAGGGGAACACCAGCTGAACGCGGAGGGAGCCTGCCTGGTTTCAAGGCCGGCCAGCAGCGGGTGTCTGGCCTGAAGCCGCCTCCTTCTGAGCCCTTCCTCCATTGCCGACTTCGAACCAGCCTCGGGGACCGTGAGAGTGAGCCCCGACCTTCCCACGGGGCTGTGGAGCCCGAAGATCCCCCAGGGGAATGAATGGACTTCAGACATGACGGTGTCCACGGAGCCAGACAGATGGCCTGGCCCACCCCAGGCTGGCTGCTTCCTTCATTTTTTGTCATCTTCAATGACCTTTTGTTCTTGCCTCTGAGGAGGTGACAACAGGTCCCTGTCCTTCCCACGGCCACCATGGGGATGTGCCGGGACAGTCTCCAGGTCTCACCATGCCTTGTGCTTAGAAACTCATGGGGAAGGGGATGTGTGGGTGTTGGAAGGAGAACCTGGGTTCCAGAGATGCGCAGGAGAAGGAAAGTTTGGGAGGCAGCCCTGTGACAGGAGAACCTGAAAAGGACAAGGAAGGCCCAGAGGCTGAGCTGAACCTTGGCAAAGAATCAGCCAGGCCAGGAGGCTTAGTGGCTCCAGAAATGCGCTGACCCCAGGGCCTTTGCACCTACCACTCCATGTTTGACATAGTATGTGTCAGTCCCCCCCCCCCCCTGTACACACACCTAGAGTTTCCTCCAAATTGGCCTGGCCCCCATCCCCTATTGCTCCCACCACCATCTCCATCTAACTTGCTCAGTTTCACTTCTGCTGGTGTTTGGTACCTCATCACTTTCCTCTGGGCCTCGTTGGTTGCTTCTGCGCTTTTGAGATACAACCTGGAGTCGCCTTCTGTCTCTAAGTGGCATTCTTAAAACTCAGGGCTGTTCAATAAATATGACTGGTGGGAAAGGAGCTTTGTCCTGGTGTGAGGGAAGCTGGAGGGCACGCCCTAGGATGTAGAAAGAAGGAGTTGATTGAATTCCCCCCAAAAAATGGGGAAATTCAATCATCTTGGGGTGAGAGCACTGACTTAGCATGTAGCCAATGCTGGTTTGATCCCTGGTCCTGAACACCACTTTTGAGCACAGAGCCTGGAGTAACCCCTGAGCTCTACTGGGTGTGCTCCCACCCAAGAAAAAAAAAAGAGAAAGGAAGAAAGGTGGAGCAATGCCGGGGTGCAGCACTCAAGGTTCCAGCTCCTCAGTGCTGGGGTTTGTTGGAGCAACTCCTCAGCCACCTGGGCCGAGGAACCCTTGGGAGTGCCTCAGGGTTTCTGAGAGGCAACAGGGCTTTGGGACCTGAGTCCAGACAAAGGCCTAAGGCTGTTGCCAGGGGCCTGATGATTTCCGGAGAACAGAAGAGAATGATCATAGATTAATAATTTGCCAGGGACCAGAGTGGACAGAAGCCAATAAGGAAGTAAGTTTTGTTTCTGTATAGAGTAGTTTAGACTCCAACTTTGTGGCGCATGAAGCTGCACGTAGCCATGCGACCATTGATCTTCCCTTCTGCCTTCCTCTAGACAATCACCGTTGCCCAGAATAAACTTGTCTAATGTTTATTGACCATGCCATTAACCATCTGTAGTTAGTCAGTCTCGGGCTGTGTTGAGCTGGTCGCCCCCAGGTCTCATGCTGTTGGACAGAATATGAGGAAGGGCATAGGTGATCCAGAAGACACCAGAGAAGCCACACTGTGGGAAGGCCACCTCAGGACAGGAGTTGGTGACCTGGTACAGGAGAGACACAGAAGGGAGAGGGGAAAGTGGGAAACCCAGTGACAGCTGGAGTTGATCTGGCCACTCATCCAGCCAGCCATCATCCATTCATCATCTGTCCATTCTTTCACTCCTCCATCACCTATCCACCCATCCACCCATTCCTTTACCCATCCATCCACCCACCCACCCATCCATCCACCCATCCATCCCTCCATCCATCCACCCATCCATCCATCCCTCCATCCATCCATTCATCCACTCATCCATCCATTCATCCATCTACCATCAATCCACCCACCTATCCACCCCTCATTAATTCATCCATCCACCATTCATCACCCATTCACTACTCATCCATCCACTCATCTATCCATCATCCACCCAGTCAGCCAACCAGTCAGCTATTCACCACTCATACACCTGTCTATCCACTATCAACATACCCATCTGTCCGTCCATCCGTCTGTCCATCCATCCATCCATCCACCCATCCATCCGTCCATTCGTCTGTCCATCCGTCCCTTCGTCCGTCCATCCATCCATCCATTCATCCTTCCATTCATCCATCCATCCACCTACCAATTCATCCATCCCCTTATCTATCCATCCAATTGTTCATTTATCCATCCATCCATGCATCCATTCATCTGACTAACATCTGGAGAATCTTCTAATCTAGATCCTGGCACTGAACCCACAAACAACACTGGTAACTCAGCTCCAAACGGGCTGCCAAGCACTGGAAGTGTGCTGCACATGGCACAGTGTGGGCATGTTCAACTCTGGGGGATCTTACTGAGTCAGACTTTAATTCCACTATTTTATTTTCTTTTGCTGGGATCAAACCCAGTGCCTCATAGAGGCTGACCAGGCCAGGGTGCTACAAGGACATGAATTCCAGTGCTTCTTTTGAACTGGACAAACAGAAACACAGGCACTGGGGAGTGCTCAGAGGGTGAGAGCACACACAGGCTTTTCACTGAAGGAAGCCTGGTTCTGTCACCAGCGCCAGCATTGCCAAACGGGGCCTCCAAAACCAACACCAAGCCTCCATCCCCCAAGAAACCTGAAAAAAACAGTTCTTTTAAAGGCAGGGGTGATGCTTGGGTAAGATGTTTATTTCAGGGATAGGAGCAATAATAGTACAGCGGGGAGGGTGTTTCCCTTGCAACAACCAACCTGGGTTCAGCTCCCAGCATCCCATATAGTCCTCTGGATTCACAAGGTGTAATTCCTTTTTTTAAAAAATTTTTAATTTTACTTTTATAAAGTTGTTCTCATGGGCTGGAGCAATAGCACAGTGGGTAGGGCATTCACCTTGCACTCGGCCAACCTGGGTTCGATTCCTCCGTTCCTCTCAGAGAGCCCAGCAAGCTACCGGGAGTATCTCGCCCCCACAGCAGAGCCTGGCAAGCTAACCGTGGTGTATTCGATATGCCAAAAAAACAGTAACAACAAGTCTCACGATGGAGACTTTACTGGTGCCCACTTGAGCAAATCGAGCAACGGAGTGACAGTGACAAAGCTGTTCACAATAATTTGTTACATTTAATATTCCAACACCAATACCACTACCATTACACCTATCCACCACCATATTTCAAATGTTTCCACCCTGACCACCAAACCCTGCCCCCAAAGTTGTACTGACAATTTATTTTGTATTGCTTGTTATGAATAATCCGCTAAAAATGATCCAATATAGTTTCCTTAGAGGAAAATGTGTGGAGACTGTTGTATCTCATTCTGGAGCCAATAGGCACTAATAGGAAAGATTACCAACATACAAAATGTCACGCAGCCACAAATGCACCCATACACTTCAGGGATTCCAAAATTTTAAATAAGATTTTCAGCTGCGGTTAATTTCATTTTTTTAACTGGACAGTGACTTCGGGGTCCAGAGTCATCTCTTCAGGGTATTCTGTGTTGCTCTTTTGAGAGATTTTGCCAGAGAAGTAATTCCTGAGTGCAGAGCCAGGAGTAACCCCTGAGCACTGTTGGGTAAGACCCCCAAGCAAACAAACAACAAAAAAGATGCTTCTTTCAATGTAACCCTTGAAAACTGAGCATCCAAACTTGATAAGGTCTTTCCAAAAATCTCATATTGGGGTCGGAGCAATAGGACAGTGTGTGTGTGTGGGGGGGTGTTTGCCTTACATGGGGCCAACCCAGCTTCGATCCCTGCAGTCCTATAGGCTCCCCCAACACTGCGGGGACTAATTCCTGAGTGCCGAGCCAGAAGTGGACACTAAACACTGCAATGTGTGGCCCCAAAACCAAACCAAAGCAAAACAAAAATCTCACATTGTTTTTTTTTTTTTTTTTTTTTTGCTTTTTGGGTCACACCCAGCGATGCTCAGGGGTTACTCCTGGCTTTGCACTCAGGAATTACTCCTGGCGGTGCTTGGGGGACCATATGGGATGCCGGGGATCGAACCCGGGTTGGCCGAGTGCAAGGCAAACACCCTACCCACTGTGCTATCGCTCCGGCCCCAAAGAAAGGTTTTTTGTTTTGGGTTGCTTGCTTTGTTTTATGTGGTACTGGGAGGTGACTCCTAGCTCTGTGCTCCGCGGGCCATGCAGAAACAAGGATCAAATTCTGGATTCTTTTTTTTTTTTTTTTTTGCTTTTTGGGTCACACCTGGCGATGCACAGGGGTTACTCCTGGCTCTGCCTCAGGAATTACCCCTGGCCGTGCTCAGGGGACCATATGGGATGCTGGGATTTGAACCCGGGTCGGCCGCGTGCAAGGCAAACGCCCTACCCGCTGTGCTATCTCTCCAGCCCCCTCACATTGTTTCTAAGTCAAAATGCTGGCATTCAAAAATAGATAATGGACCAAACATGATGACCTCTCAGTGTCTGTGTTGCAAGCCATAATGCCCAAAAGTAGAGAAACAGTGTGGGGAATATTGTCTGCCATGGAGGCAGGGGGAGGGTGGGAAAGGGGGGGTATACCCCGGATATTGGTGATGGGGAATGTGCACTGGTGGAGGCATGGGTATTTGATCATTGTGTGATTGTAACCCAAACATGAAAGCTTGTAACTATCTCACGGTGATTCAATAAAATTAAAAATAAAATAAAATAAAATGCTGGCATTTCAGATAACTTGGATAAAAAAAAAGTATTCCCCCAGCAAATCAGATGTTTTTGCTTAAAGCCACGGCAGCCAGTCTGAAGAGCGCTCCGTGGGCTGTATGGAGCGGAGCCTTGCACAGTGGAGGCCAGGTTCCATCCTGGGACCCCTGGGGTCTCTCCAGCACGGCCAGGAGGGATCAACACTAGAAAGTGGCAAGACAAGGTCTGAAAGGGCCCAGAGCTAAGGTGCCATGAGTTGGTCTATGCGTTCAGGGTGCCCTGTGAATTCGGGGCCTTTCTGGGGTCCATTGGTTATCCTGGGAAGGAAACAGGGCAGAGACCACCCAAGGGAGGGTCTAGTTGCTGGAGGTGTTTGTTTGGGTGAGTCCAAAATGCAAGCCTTGGGGAGGGGCCATCCCTGGCCCTTGGGGCACTGCCCTGTTGTATATCATTGGTTCGTCCTTTCTCCCCTTTCCACTAGGAGCTTAGGTATATCGGCCACGCCCATCAAAGTTATGTTCATACAGACAAAAGAGAAGAAATAAGCCTGGAATGGCAATTTAAAGATAATCAGTGTATGGATGCAATAGATTTTTTCTTACTGCTTCATTTTAATTTGGATTTTTAACCTGATGTATTTTAACAGAAATTTAACTCTTCCTGTTTTAGCTTGTGCACCCTTTTGATTTCCTGTAGATTGGAATAATGCTTTATTTTGTATAACACTTATGCTGTAAAATTTGACTGAATTTTCATGGGATAATGTTAAAAATAATTTGTTAGCATATAATATATATATGAACAGTTAGAATAATGGATTTGTAAATTCATAGTACCTGTAATAACTATCCTTCTGGTATTGGGTTTTCAGTTATATGGCAAAGTATTTTTGATGAGTTAAATCTATGATTTTATATGTATGAGTGAGATATTGTCTTTCTCCTCTCTTCCTGTCTTTTGAATAGTTTAGTTTATAGCCATTTCTTTTTGTATGGACAGAGGAAGGCATTTAATATTATGCCTTTGCAATTGGGATTTAATTGGCTTTGAATATTATTAATTCCCGGGCATCTGCTTTCTTAACTGTAGCCTTGGTTGCCCTCAGTTCCTAGCCCTCTAAAATGCAGGGTCCCAACGTGGGACGAAGAAGGACCCAGGGCAAGCGGTAAGTTGTGTGCTACCCTGGCATCGAGATGGGCCTGGCCAAGGTGCCTCATGCTTAACTATATGTTAAGAGCTTGGTCATGGGGTGGAAAGTGTATAGAGGTGGAAAGTGTATAGAGGCAGGAAAGTGTATAGAGGGCGGAAAGGTGTAGAGAGGTCGGGGAGAGTGTATAGAGAGAAGACTGGAATAAACTGCAAGTGAGACCAACCATCATGGCTCCGTTCCTTCCTTCGCCTGCCACATCTTCGCCATCAACCTCCCCGGGGTGGGGGAAGTGCCCGGAGACTACCGAACTCGGGTGGCGGGAGAGACGGCTGCTGCCTTAGGCCCTGTGCCTGGCACGGTGCGGTGAGGCGTCCCTTCCCTCGCCCATGCCCTTTCTTTTTATTTTTATACACTGCCCTCTGCATACCTGGGTCCTAGGAGCTGAGGGTTTAGTGTTAGGGAGGGTGAGGGGCCTGGGCAGACGCCCCCAGGAGGACATCCCCCTTATGTGTCCCTGCAAAGGCCCTGCCCAGACAGAGCGGGAAGAAGTGGAAGCTCCCTGTGTCGTCCCTGTGTCTGGGGGGGGCCCTTCAGGAACCCCAGGCTGTGTTGATTGGCCCTTGAGACATGACTCTGACGGTATCCAGATCATGTTGCCTCCGAATCAGAGCCACGGTGACCTCTGGATCAACCTTTGCCTCCAAAGGCTGAGAGCAGAAGCCGAACTGAGGCTTGCTCCCAGGGCAGGTGAGGCCTCAGCAGGACCTAAAAAGACATTTGGGGCGGGGGGGGGGAGTAGCACGTGTGCTGGGCTGGAGACCTGAGGGAGGAGGGGGCTTGTGTCTGGACCCCAGGTCTGAGGGAGGAGGGATGAGTCTGAGAGGGGAGAAGCTGAGGGTCTAGACTCCAGGTATAAAGGTCTGAGACAGCAGGAATTCCTGGTTTGAGGGGAAAAAAGGGCTAGGGTCAGAGGGAGGAGGGTCTGAGGAACTGAGGGAGGAGGCTATGAAGGTCTGAGGAAGGAGGCTGTGAGGGTCTGACAGAGGAAGACCTGGGGGTCTGAGGGAAGAGGGTCTGATGGCCTTAGGGAGGAGAGTGTGAGGGTCTGAGAGAGGAAGACCCAGGGGTCTGAGGGAGGAGGGTGTGAGGGTCTGAGGGAGGAAGACCCAGGGGTCTGAGGGAGGAGGGTGTGAAGGTCTGAGGGAGGAAGACCCAGGGGTCTGAGGGAGGAGGGTGTGAGGGTCTGAGGGAGGAAGACCCAGGGGTCTGAGGGAGGAGGGTCTGAGGGTTTGGACTCTAAGTCTGAAGAAGGAGGAGCTGGGAGTCTGAGGGGGAGGGGCTGCAGTCTGAGTCTGGACTCCTGTGATGACGCCAGAGGTGAAACTGGGTGTCTGAGGGCCCTGAGGGGGGTGGAGAGGGGGCTGGGTTGGATGGGAAAGAGTGGGTGATGGGTGCGGGGGGCTGCCTGGTCCCCAAGGCTCTCACAGATACTTCAAGAAGGACAAGGAAGACAGCAGCTGGGTGGGGTGGGGTGAGGGCGCTGCCCCCTGGCCCCCCTAATCAGCGGGCACATCTCGGGCGTGCAGCGTTGCAGAAACCTTCAAGGCTCTCCACCCCGATTACTCCATCCCCGGGGTGAGCCAGCCCCGGCCCGATACCGGGGACCGCCCCACCCCACACACGCACTAACCGCAGCCACCTGCCCAGCCGAGCTGCGGGGATGGCACCTGGGGGCGGGGGGTGGCAGGGGGTGCTCTTGGACCCCCAGCTCCAGGTCCTGGTGTGGGAGCAGATGGCGGTGGGGCGGAGGCTCAGGGTTCAGGTGCCTGGGGGGGCAACAGGGAGCCTGGTTCCTTCCGAGCTGCCTTGTCTCTGAAGGAGAAACGGTGCATGGGTGGGGGTCCAGGGGGGCATAGCAAGGACCCGAGACGCCAGGCTCAGTGGTGACGGTGTGTAAAGGCACTCAAGAGTGGGGGCTGGGGCCCCTGGGTGTGAGGGAGGGGAGGGGGCGCTGGGGGTACAGCAGAAGCTGGAAGTTTCTGGCGTGGGGTGCTGAATCCTGCTCCCTGGAGGGCACAGGGGTGGACCTCGAAAAGAAAGGGACCATGCCACCCCCGTACATGCGGTCCCCCGCCCCAGGCGCTCCCAGGAACAGCCTCACCTGGGCCAAGCGCTCCTCTGCCAAGATGCCAGGACCAGCCAAACCGGCTGCGCCAGTCGGGCATCCCCATGACCCCCCAACTCTCTGGGCCTTCCCCGCACAGACTCCAGCTAAGGCCCGGGGGGAAGAGGAGGTGGAGGAAGGCAGAACACAGCGTTCAGCTGCTGTTTCACCTTCCACCTCCTACCGGCCTGTCCCACGTGCTCAGTCCCATCCTGTCACCCTCCCGCCCTTGGCATGGGTGCTGTCCCTACTTCCTGCTTTGGACTGGGCTTCCTCCTTGGCCCAGAGTTCCCCCAAACCTGCTCCACCAAACCTCCATCTTGTCCTTCCGGTTCCTTTGTTTCATCTACCCATCTACCTATCCATATATCTATCCATCTACCTATCTATCCTTCCATCCATCTCCCATCCATCCATCTGTCCACCCCATCCATTTGCCCACCCCTCCTCCCACTCCTCCATCCACCTATCCACCCCTCCATCTACCCATCCCCTATCCGTTCATCTACCCACCCACCCATCCATTCACTCACCTATCCATCCACCCACCAACCCATTGATTCATCCATCTACCCACCCACCTATTCACCCATCCATTCATCCATCTTCATCCACCCACCCATTCACCCACCCATCTATCCACCCATCTACCCATCTATCCACCAAACCATCCATCTATCCATTCACCTACCCACCACCCATTCACCCATCCATCCACCCACCTATCCACCCACCCATCTACTCACGCATTCATCCATCCATCCACCCGTCACCCACCCATTCACCACCATCCACCTGTCACCCATTCATCCATCCAAAACCCATTGATCTATTCAATGTCCACCACCATCCATCCATGCATCCATCCACCATCCATCTAAAATCCACCCACTTATCCACCCATCCACCTGCCATTCATCCACCTGTCTGTCCATCCACTACCACCTATCCTCACCTCCCTCCATCCAAAACTCTTACTCAGGTGTTTATTCAATGTCAAGCACCCTTCCAGGCTCGGGGAGACCGGAGCAAACAAAACATGTTGTATTTGTGGGCTGGATACTGCGCCCCAACGATGTCCCATCACAGAATCTATTATTCTGGGACCGCAGGGTCCCCCAGGAATTTGCCGATGTGATTCAACACAGCCCCCGAGATAGGATGAGACTGTGGTGGTTGATGGGGGCGGGCATGGTCCAGGGGGTTTGGGTGCTCTCAAGGTTTGAGAGGAAGGAGGGTTAGAGCAGGACAGAGGAAAGGGGGTGCTCCGCTCTGGTGGTTTTAGAGACAGAAGAGGGGGTGGACCATGGTCCAGGGGACATGACAGGGACTGATATTCAGGGAATTTTTTTTTTTTGCTTTTTGGGTTACACCAGTGATGCTCAGGGGTTACTCCTCGTTCTACACTCAGGAATTACTCCTGGCAGGGCTCCGGGGACCATATGGGATGCCAGGGATCGAACTCAGGTCCCCACGTGCAGGGCAAACACCCTCCCTGCTGTACTATTGCTCTAGCCCCTCAAACTAATTGCTTGGGCAGTGCTTAGGGGAACTTATCCCTGGCTCTGTGCTCAGCGGTCATGCCTGTAGTGCTCAGGAGACCATATGTGGTGCTGGGCATGGAACCTGGGTCGGCTACATGCAAGGCCAGTGCCCTCCCTGCTGTTCCTAGCTTTCTGACCCTCAAGTGCCTAAGGAGGTTTGTTCAATGAACACATTTGCTCCATGGCTCCAGGGCCACGGCGGGAAGGAAAGCTGTGGGGAATCAGGCTTTCGCAGATTGGATAGTTCTGACGGCTTTTGTCGGGGCGTGCTGGGGATTGAGCCTACAGCCTCCCTCCCTCCACTGGACCACCCTGTCAATCTCCACAGTTGTAATCTTCTTTGGGGGAGGGGGAGGGGGCAGGGGGCTGGGTTCAATGAATTCAATGGACTCAATTCTCTTCCCAGAATGTCTCTCTCTGAATCGACTTCAAGCAGAGGTGGCTGTAGCCAGGCAAGACCTTGAGGAAGTTGAGGGGCAGGAAGGCAGAGGGAGGGGCAGCCCCAACTGCAAACCAGCCAGAAAGGGAGGGGGCGCACCTCCTGCCCACCCCACCCCTCCCTCTGACCGCCTGCGCCCCTCAGGGAACTGGCAGGGCTTGCCGGGGACACCTCTGTCATTCATTCCAAGACACCCAGTCACTGCTTTATTGGCTCCGTCCAGTCCTGACGTGGGCCTGACTCAGAGTATGGCCTCTCCCCCTCGCTGACATCTCGCGCTGCCTTTCTGGCTGCCCTGATGCCCATTTCACAGATGGGAAAGTGAAATCCACGAGGCCCCGCTGCTTCCCATCGGGTAGCGCCAGGTCAGTCCCATTCCGTTGCTGGAGGTATATCCTGAAGCGGGGGCAGGGCAGACACTTTGTCCCTTTGCCCGTTCATACTTCTGCCCTATTGGGTAATATCCCTCCCTGACCCAGCTCAGTCGGGTTGAGTTTTTGTCAATTCAACTCAGCCTTCAGGGGTGTATATTTCAAAGGCGTTCAAACTTCTTGCTGGTTTGGGATCCAGATAGTTTTTCCCCATGGGGGCTGGAGCGATAGCACAGTGGGTAGGGCATTCACCTGGCACGCAACCAACCTGGGTTCGATTCCTAGCATCCCATAGGGTCCCCCGAGCACCGCCAGGGCTAATTCCTGAGTGCAGAGCCAGGAATAACCCCTGAGCATTGCTGGGTGTGACCCCCGCCCCCAAAAAAAACATTCTGGAATTTCTCCAGGAGCCAGGAAACCACCAGAGCTGACCAACACACTGTGGAAGCTTCATTGTGGCAGCCAAACTCTGGAGTCCACCCCAAGCCCTCTGCAGGTGAAAGGGTTAGCAGGAGTGACCCAGGAGGACCTGGGCTACCCCCTTCAGCAAGGCAAAAGGATGAACCTCTAATGGAGCAACATTGAGAAGAAAATACAGAATCATTCTATGGCACCAAAGAAGGCAGAGGGAAGCAGAGAGATGGCACAGGGGTGGGACACTGGCCTGTGTGTGACTGAGACTGGTCCAATACCCTGCACGGTGTACGGTCCCCCAAATAGCACTAGGAAGCCCTGAGTGCTCCCGGTGTGGCCCCCAAACCAAATAAATATAATAATAAAAATCATAAAGGGCTTAAGGCCTTTGCCTTTGCCTTAGGCCTTTGCCTAAGCCAAGTTTGTAGGCCCCCAGCACCACATAGGGTCCCCCGAGACCCTCTGAGAGTGATCCTCGAGCAAAGAGGCAGAAGAAAGCCCTGAGCACTGCCGGATATGGCCCAAACCAACCTTTTTTTTTTTCTTTTTGGGTCACACCGGGTGATGCTCAGGGGTTACTCCTGGCTCATGCACTCAGGAATCACTCTTGGTGATGCTCAGGGGACCATATGGGATGCTGGGAATTGAACCCGGGTCAGCCACGTACAAGGCAAATGCCCTAACCCGTCGTATTATTGCTCCAGCCCCCTAAACCAACCTTTTTGGTTTTGTTTTGTTTTGCTTTTTGGGTCACACCTGGTGATGCTCAGGAGTTACAGGGGTTACTCTGGCTCTGCACTCAAGAATTACTCCTGATGGGCCAGAGAGATAGCACAGTGGGTACGGCATTTGCCTTGCACATGGCTGACCTGGGTTCGATCCCCAGCATCTCATATAGTCCCCTGAGCACTGCCAGGAATAATTCCTCAGTGCAGAACCAGGAGTAACCCCTGAGCATCACTGGGTGTGGCCCAAAACAAAACAAAACAAAACAAAAACAAAAAGAATTATTACTCCTGGTAGTGCACAGGGGACACTGTGGGGTGCCGAGGATGGAACCTGGGTTGGCCACGTGCAAGGCAGGCACCTTCCCTGCTGTGCTATTGCTCCAGCCAATGGCATCATTTCTTTAGAGTTTTATGAGTGAAAGCCGAATCCTGTTCTCAGGTGCCAGATGGTTCATTGCTGACAGACCTGGTTGCCGTCCCCTGCTCCCTCGTGAACTCCATCTTTTCCTCAGCCAGCTTTGCCCAGGAAGTATTAGCACATTTCCCTGTGTCGCAGAAAGGCTGAGTCACTGGCCCAAAGCAAATAACTTGGGAGAAAACCGTGTGAATTCCACAGCAACCACCCAGGCTCCTAACCATCAGACAAATCCCCTTTCTTCTTTTTCTTTTTTTTTTTTTTTTGTCTTTTTGGGCCACACCTGACAATGCTCAGGGCTTCCTCCTGGCTCTGCGCTCAGGAATCACACCTGGCAGTGTTTGGGGAATCACTCAGAATACCAGGAATCGAACCTGAGTAGGCCGAGGGCAAAGCAAGTGCCCTACTTCCTGGACTATCACTCCGGCCCCACAATTCCGTTTCGAACTCACCTGAGAATTTAATGAATCTCGTTGGATCATTTGCCTCCCTGGCAATAACGTAACTTGCTTTAAACTGTTTATTGGACAACAAACAACATGGATGTTTAAGAGAACACATTTCAGAAGTGTGCAGCCGGCTGGGATCATTCAAAGCTAACTCGCCCATTAGCCAGCACCCCAAATTAAAATCAAACAAAAGAAGCTCATCCTTGGTACCCATTTTGTTTCCCTCCCCCCCACCTCCGCAACCCTAACCTGAGCTTCTATCCAGCAATCATTGTAACTGCTGGCTCGGCAACCCTAAAAGGCCTGGTCACCAGAGGCCTTTGTCAGGTCTCAGAGCCTCAATAATCACACACCTCTACACCCTTTCTACTGAAGGGATAATAAAACCCACACTCCTCTATCCCTGCATTCAAAGAGTGAAAACAGACGCGCAAACACACTGACTCAAAAAGCCAGAAGGTGACATGGGGACAAAGGCACGACAGGGTACAGGATATAGAGAATGAACGCCCAGGAACATTCCAGACACCAGTGGGAAGGCTTAGCCAGGGGCTGAAGGTGGTGCACGGACATAGCCAGGAACTTTCATCCTCCAAAAGCTAAATATGGGCCAGAGCAATAGCACAACAGGTTAGACGTTTGCCTTGCACGAGACTGACCTGGGTTCAATTTCCAGCATTCCCTATGGTCCCCTGAGCACCGCCAGAAGTGATCCCTGAGTGCAGAGCCAGGAATAACCCATGACCATTGCCAGGTGTGACCCCCCAAAAAAAAACACCAAAAAAAATACAAATATATGTTTCCTCACACTCATGGAATGTTCACCAGGGTAGATCCCAGTCAGGAATCCACTCACAAATCCAATTCACAGATCACTCCAAGGATCCACTCAGACCAAAACGGGAAAAATTAACCCTAACAAGAAGCTGGAAAGAGCTGGAATGAGAGCACAGAAGGGAGTTGGGGAAGGCGCTTGCCTTATAGGCAGACGGTCTGGGTTTGATCCCTGCACAGAGCAGGGAGTGATCCCTGAGCACTGCCGGGTGTGGCTCAAAAACAAACAAAAAAGAAGCCAGGGAAAAACTCTGATGCCTGGAAACTGAACAAAATGTGGCTATTAAGAACTGGATCACAGGGCTGGAGTGATAGCACAGCGGGTAGGGCATTTGCTTTGCATGTGGCCGACCCGGGTTCAATTCCCAGCATCCCATATGGTCCCCTGAGCACCACCAGGAGTAATTTCTGAGTGCATGAGCCAGGAGTAACCCCTGTGCATTGCCGGGTGTGACCCAAAAGCAAAAAAATAAAAAACAAATAAATAAAAATAAAGGCCTAGTCCAGACATTATTTTAAAAAAAGAAATAAATTTAAAAAATTTTTTAAAAAAAGAACTGGATCAATTAAGTCAGAAGGAGAGTGACAGATATAGAATGACTGCATTCATTTGTGGCATATATATATATATATATATGTATGTAGGCTAATATGTATGTAGACTAATATCCACACAACCAGGGAAAATTGGGGCTAGGACTGGTCAATAGTTGGAATCAACCATAAGTGGGTAAGGGGCTGAGGATAGGTTAGATAGAGAAGGGGAGTATGTCAAGTATGTCAAGAATAGCTGGAAAGGATCACACTGGACAAGAACTGAATGCTAAAAGTAGGTGAAGGAAAGGAGAGAGAGAACAAAAGGGAATGCCCTGCCACAAAAGGGGGTGGTGGAGTGGGGGAGGGTGGGACGGATACTGGGATCATCGCTGGTGGAGAATGGGCACTGATGGAGGGATGGGTACTCGAGCATTGTATGACTGAAAGACAAGCACGAAAATATGTAAATCTGCAACTGTACCCTCACGGTGATTCACTAATAAAAAAATAATAAATTTTAAAAAATAAAAAATAAATAAATAAATGTAGGTGAAGGGATACTTCTGATAACCTTTCAGTATCTGTATTGCAAACAATGCCCAAGAGAGAGAGAGAGAGAGAGAGAGATGATGGAGGGATGAGTGTTGGAACACTGTATGACTAAACTTAATCATGAACTCAGATATTGCATATCTCACAGTGATTTGATTTAAAAATTTTTAATTAAAATAAAATAAAAAGATATAAATGTTTTGATAATAGATTGCTGGTGATTTGAGGCACATGAACTGGACAAAATTAGAAGAGTTATATAATATTACAATACATTTTTATCTCAAGAATTAAAACTTTTTTATTTACTTACTTTTAAAAAAAATTAAAGGAGGGGCCGGAGTGATAGCACAGCGGGTAAGGCGTTTGCGTTGCACGCGGCCGACCCGGGTTCGATCCCCGGCATCCCATATGGTCCTCCGAGCACCGCCAGGAGTAATTCCTGAGTGCAAAGCCAGGAGTAACTCCTGAGCATCGCTGGGTGTGACCCAAAAAGAAAAAGAAAATTAAAGGGGAATGGAAAAAGATTTCTCAAAATGAATGAGAAGGAAAAATCAACCATCTGCATTTCAAGGACACAGGGGGAGATTCATAGCAATAACAGGCCTCTTTCAGGCAAGAGAAAAAGTTCAAATCAATTCGAAGAGGAACAACAAATAAATCCTGGGGCAGGAGGGCACTTGCCTGGCAGGTGGTGGATTTGATCTCCATTGCCCCGTAGGGTCTATGAGCCCTGCCAGGAGTGGTCTCTGAGCACTGATCCAGGAGTCAGCCCTGAGCACCGCCAGGTGTGATCCTCTAAAACAAAACAAAATAGAGTAAATTACTAGTAGAAGGCAGGAAATGATTCAAACTAGAACATTCTGTTGCTCGAGGCCCTGCTGCTTTTGGAGGCCACCCTGGCCACATCTCGGGGTCCTCTTCTCCCCCATGAATCAGAATTAGCTGTGGGAGCTGAAAAACATGGCAGAAATGATGAGGGGCACCATCGAGGGAGGCCCCAGGAGATGACAGTCTCGTGTAAAGAGGGTGGGACGACACGTCCCTGGGGTGAGGACCCCAAAGGAGAGAGACAGGGGCGTGTCTACAGAGCCCGGACCAGCCACAAGCGCCTGTGCAAAACTTCAGCCCAATCTGTGCCATCGAGCTGCCCCCCTCCCCCGCGTGGAGCCGACTCCTGTCTCGAGACAATACAGGGGTGACTGTGAGAACTTTGGGGGTGATTCCTTGCGCAGCCCGGGGTGACTAATGCACAGAGTTTTCCTGCTCTAGGGCAGCCACCCACTCCGGTGATGATGACGTGACGACGGGTTTCCTGGGGGAAAGGAGGAAGGACGGGCCCAGCGAGGGCTCTGAGGGGGCCGGTTTCCAGCCGAGGTTTCCAGAGCCTGAGCAGGGCACGAGCAGGGGGTCGAGGAGAGATTCCAAGTGCCCGGAGAGGCTGAGAGGGGTGCAGAGAAGAACCAGTGGCACTGAGACCTGGGGGCCCTCAGAGGGGACAGGTCATCGCACAGCCTCCCCCCCATGAGGGGAGCCGGTGGGTGCCCGGGGCAGCAAGCGTGGGAAGCTCCACCCCCACCATGCCCAGCCTCAGCTGTCGGAGTCCCAGACATTACCTAGGTCCAGATGCTATGCTTGCTCCCGGGCACGTGGGTGGCCCACGGGGAGAGGGTCATTCATGCCGCAGACGGAACCATGCTCATTCTCTTTCTCTCTTTTTTTTTTCTTTTTGCTTTTTGGGTCACACCCGATGATGCACAGGGTTCACTCCTGGTTCTGGACTCAGGAATTACCCCTGGAGGTGCTCAGGGGACCATATGGGATGCTGGGAATCGAACCCAGGTCGGCCGTGTGCAAGGCAAATGCCCTCCCCGCTGTGCTATCGCTCCAGCCCCTCATTCTCTTTTCAGATATGGGGCCACACCCAGCAGTGCCTGGGACTTCCTCCTGGCTCTGTGCTCAGGGAATCACTCCTAACTGACGGGGCTTGAGGGACCCCAGGCCATGCCCGGGGTTTGATCCAGGGTCGGCCATATGCAAGGTGAGCTCGTCAACTGCTGGACCCTGTGGGGCAGCAGATGGAGACTCAGTGCGGAGGTCTCTCTCTTCCTGGCACAGTGGACCCCATGGTTGGATCACTGAGTCACACCTCCAGGTGTTCACTCTAGAACCAACACCCTCCATGGGCTCGTGGGACTTAGCCGAAAGGGTGAGCTTTGTTTGATCACATGTTCTCAAGTAGGAGCAAAGAACAGACTGAAAAAGTGCTGAGAGGCTGGAGGTATTTGCTTGGGCCACTCCTCTAAGTATCCTAGCAAGAGAGACCTTTGTCAGATCGAGGCCACCCCCTCTCCCCCCCACCCCTGTCATCAATGGCAGGTCCAAGAGATGGTTCAAAGAGCAAGTGCAGGCTTGGCAGACCTGAGGCCTGGGTTCAATCTGCAGCACCGCCTGCTCCTGCCCTCCCCACCCCCACCCAAGCGCCACTGGGAGTGACTCTGGAGCACCAACAGGTGTGGCCCCAACTCAAACCAAGGAAACAAAAGACTCCAGAGACAAGTAAAGTCATCTTGCTCTTGTTTTTTTTTTTTGGCCAGACCCGGTGCTGCTCGGGGATGACTCCCGGCTCTGCACTCAGGAATTACTCCTGGCAGGGCTCAGGGGCCCCTTATAGGGTGCTGGGTCAACCACATGCAAGGCAGGCACCCTCCCGCTGTACTATCACTCCAGCTCCAAGTAAAGTCATCTTGGACATTCCAGCACCAGTGCTCTGGCTGAGACTGGAAACATGAGACTATATATGGAATCCAGCCCACAGGGTTGATGAACATCTGTTGGTGGTTACATGGGTCCATGAGAACGCCTCACCTCTGTCACTGCAGTTCAAAAGGAGCCACAGAGAGCACTAACAGAATGGGCATGGACCGCATTCCAATAAAACTTGATTGACAAAAACAGGGCAATGGGCCAGATTTGACCAGTGGGGAGTAATGTGGCAACTCTGCCACATGGGAATGTTCGACTTGCCATTTTATACTTTATTAAGGGGTCCCACTCTCTAAAGTCAGACATGGACTTGTTTAAAATCAAGGGTGAGGGGGCTGGAGCAATAGCACAGCGGGGAGGGTGTTTGCCTTGCTTGTGGCCGACCCGGGTTCGACTCCCAGCATCCCATATGGTCCCCTGGCTGGAGCTTCGGAAACAGTGAATGAGAGAAGCAGGAGAGTGACAGACACATTCAAGAGGCACATGAGAAATGTCTGGGAACCGGGGAAGTACTGCAGACATCCCAGAGGGGCCCTGGAGCATCACCAGGAGGGGCTGGAGCAATAGCACAGCGGGGAGGGTGTTTGCCTTGCATGCGGTCAACCTGGGTTCGATTCCCAGCATCCCATATGGTCCCCTGAGCACCGCCAGGAGTAATTCCTGAGTGCATGAGCCAGGAGTAAGCCCTGTGCATCGCCAGGTGTGACCCAAAAAGCAAAAAAATAAAAATAAAATCAAGGGTGAGATACTTGCCTAGCCGGAGGTTATGGTGGGGATCTGGGATCAAATCCCAGCACTGCAGAAGGTCCCCTGAGCATTGGCAGTTGTGACCCCTGAGCACAGAGCCAGGAGTAATCCCTGAGCATCACCAGGAGGGGCTGAGCACAGAGCCAGGAGTAATCCCTGAGCATCACCCCTTGGGACGCTCCCCTCAAAATAAACAAGTCACTAAAACAAAAAGTAAAATCAGACATTTAAAATGATTGTTTTCAAAGAAAAAAATGGTCCCAGAGATAAACTATGTTTGTCTCTAACACCATCATCTCATTTGGGATCCTCTTCACTGACTAATCTCTCTCTCTCTCTCTCTCTCTCTCTCTCTCTCTCTCTCTCTCTCTCTCTCTCTCTCTCTCTCTCTCTCTCTCTCTCTCTCTCTCCCCTCTTTTGCTTTCAGGGAGACACCCAGCAATGCTCAAGGCTTCCTCCTGGCTCTGTGCTCAGGGATCACTTCTGGTAATGCTCTGTTTCTCTGTTTCTTTCTTTTTTTTTTTTTCGCTTTTTGGGTCATACCTGGCGATGCACAGGGCTTACTCCTGGCTCATGCACTCAGGAATTACTCCTGGCGGTGCTCAGGGGACCATATGGGATGCTGGGAATCGCATGCAAGGCAAACACCCTCCCCGCTGTGCTATTGCTCCAGCCCCTCCTGGTGATGCTCCGGGGCCCCTCTGGGATGTCTGCAGTACTTCCCCGGTTCCCAGACATTTCTCATGTGCCTCTTGAATGTGTCTGTCACTCTCCTGCTTCTCTCATTCACTGTTTCTGAAGCCCTGCCTTTGACCTGTGCACACCCTGCTTTCCACTGATTTGACAATCCCTTCAATATACTATTCAAATTCATGAGGACTGGAGCAATAGTACAGCAGTAGGGTGTTTGCCTTGCATGCAGCCCACCGGGTTTGATCACCAGCATCCCATAGGGTACACTAAGCATGCCAGGAGTGATTTCTGAGTGCAGAGCCAGGAGTAACCCCTGAGTGTGGCCTAAAAAAATAAACAAACAAACAAAAAAAGAAAACATGAAAGAAGATTTGTAAAATGAACCAAAAAATAGCAATGGAAATGCAGTTATCAAATATTTCTAAGAGGGATGGGCACCAGGCTTCTTAGAAGAGCATGAGTGAAGCCTTACACGGGTTCCATCATGCACACCATCCCACCTTCAAGTGCCATTCTGGCACTCAGCAGTGCCTGACAGGTGAGAAAACACCAAACACCCCCCAAACACCAAATGTGGAAGCCCTAACATCACAATTAGAATAGCCACAGGGGCAGATAACAAAGGTACATATATAATGCATTTTGGATACAATATGTCCTGGACTGGAGCGATAGCACAGCGGGTATGGCATTTGCGTTGCACACGGCCAACCCGGGCTCGATTCCTCCGCCCCTCTCGGAGAGCCCGGCAAGCTACCAAGAGTATCCCGCCCGCACGGGATCAAATCCCAGCACTGCAGAAGGTCCCCTGAGCATAGTACCTGGCAAGCTAACCGTGGCGTATTCGATATGCCAAAAACAGTAACAAGTCTCACAATGGAAATGTTACTGGTGCCCGCTCGAGCAAATCGATGAGCAACGGGACGACAGTGCTACAGTACTACTCATTGTTTTGTTTCAGGATCATACCCAGTGGTTCTCAGGGCTTACTCCTGGCTCTGTGCTCAGGGATCCCTCTTGGTAGGGCTCAGGGGGGTCATATGGAATGCTGGGGATCAAACCTGGGTCAGCCGCATGCAAGGCAAGTGCTCTGCCTATTGTACTATGGCTCTGGTCCTACTAATGCATTGTTAATTGTCGGTAGGCCAGGATCAGCAGAGGTGAGGGGTTATTCCTGGCTCTGTGCTCAGGAGTGACCCCTGGTGGTGCTCTCAGGACCCTACACCAGGGATCAAACGGGGTTGGCAAGCGCTGTAACCAGCTGTGCTCTCTCGCACCCCGGGGGCCTGTGAACACATTAAACCATGAGCAGCAGGTCTGGTGGCAACTGTGACTTCAGAGAGGCCAGGAGGAAGAACATGGTTTCAAATATCTGCCACCACGGTATCTGTGATTTGGAAATACCTGTGATTTCTATCACAAACCAGTGAAGATTCCAGAATAAACAAAGCCGCAGCTCTTGCGCTCAGAGTATGCTAACAGGGCTCCCGACTCGTAGGAGTCTCCTGTGCTGCGTCATGAACCACCTCGAGAAAGAATGTAGCAGGCGCCTCAGACAACAGCCGCAGTTGACTCTTGAACCGGCCTTTCGGGTGAGGTGGGTGGGGACAGCTGGTCTTGGTCGGGGATGTGGCTTCTAGGGACATCTCCTCCAAAGTAGGGTGCATGCACTGGTGCTGGCTGTGGGGTGGGGCTGGACACTGATGTCTGTTTTTCTGTCTCCTGTTTTTCGGAGGGGTGGGAGGCACATCTGGTGATGCTCAGGACTTGCTCCTGGCTCTGCGCTCAGGGATCACTCCTGGTGGGGCTCCGGGCATGTTATGGGGTACCAGGAACTGAATCCATGTCAGATACAGGCAAGCACTCTCCCCGCTGCGCTGTCTCTCCTGCTCCTGTGTTGCTTTTTCTTCCCTAAGGTCCTGGACTCCTTGAACCTATGCATGCAAGAGTCACTGGAAGCCAGACTGAAAACCAGCATTGGAGCCACAGCGAGAGCCTTGGCCAACCCAGGTTTGATCTCCAGCATCCCTTGTGGTCCCCAGAGCATCACCAGATGTAATTCAGGATGCGCAGCAAAGAGTAACCCTTGAGCATTGTCGGGTCCAAAAATAAAATAATAACCAGCATAAGATGGGTCCAGGCCTGGGGCTGGAGCAATAGCACAGCGGGTAGGGCGTTTGCCTTTTATGCGGCCGACCCAGGTTCGATTTCCAGCATCCCCTGAGCACCACCAGGAGTAATTCCTGAGTGCATGAGCCAAGAGTAACCCCTGTGCAAAGCCGGATGTGACCCAAAAAAAGAAAAAAAAAAGATGGGTCCACGCCAGGAACTTGAAGGAGGATGAAGAAGAGGGGTGGGCTAGAATGGCAGTATAGCAGGTAGGGTGTTTGTCTTGCACTTGGCCAACCTGAGTTTGATCCCCTGCATCACATATGGTTCCGGAACATCACCAGCAGTGATCCCTGAGCATGCAAGTAAGCCCTGAGCACAGCTGGGTGTGGCCCAAAAACCAAAAAGGAAAAAGATTAAAATAAAATAAATAGAGGCATGGGAGATGGTCCAGTGGGCAGAGCGTGCGATTGACCTGGATTCGATCCCCAGCATTGCCTAGGGCACTCAGCACTCCCTCCAGGAGTGACCCCTGGGCGAACAGGGGTGCCAGGAATGAGCCAGAGCCACACGCCAGGAGTAGCCCCTGAGCATTGCCGGGCGTGGCCCTGATGCCAAAAACAGCAACAACCATGTGTCTTGGGGTGAGCACAGGCCTCATGAGCGGGATTTTCTGGGTTCAATCCCTGGAACCACCAAAGCCAAGGTTGGAGGAGGAGGAAAGAGACTTTGGAGGGACTGGTTAGCCCTGAAAGAGGTGTGGGTAGGGCAGGGCAGAGCCATGCCAGGAAGGGAGGTTTCGGCATGTGTGATTCAGCTGGGAGGGGGTGTTGGCTAGGGTCCCCTGGACCTAGTGAGACGAAAGTGTGGGGGTTTGGGAGGGGATGCCGGAAAGATCTTACAGGAGGAAGACATTTGCTTTGCATGCAGCCAGTTCAATCCCCACCACCACATACGTTCCCCCAGGACCACCAGATGTGATTCCTGCAGAGCCAGAAATAAGCCCTGAGCACCACTGGGTGTGACCCAGAAACAAACGAACAAACCAAAAGAAGGATCCCCAAACACAGTCAGAAACAGCTGGGAGAAGCCCTAACCTGCTCCCCCAAAAGAGAGAAGTTGGGGGCCTGGAGTGATAGCACAGCAGGTAAGGCGTTTGCCTTGCACGTGGCCGACCTGGGTTCAATTCCCAGCATCTCATATGGTCCCCTGAGCACCACCAGGAGTGATTCCTGAGTACAGAGCCAGGAGGAACCCCTGAGCTTTGCCAGGTGTGACCCAAAAAGCAAAAAAACAAAACCAAAAAAAAGGGGGGGCTGGAGCGATAGCACAGTGGGTAGGGCATTTGCCTTGCATGCGGCCTACCCGGGTTCAAATCCTAGCATCCCATATGGTCCCCTGAGCACCGCCAGGGGTGATTCCTGAGTGCATGAGCCAGGAGTGACCCCTGTGCATTGCTGGGTGTGACCCGAAAAGCAAAAAAAAAAAAAAAAAAAAGAAGAAGAAAGAAAGAAACCAAAGAGAGAAGCTGGGTCCTGGAGGATCCCCTCAGGGTTTTGCAGGCTTGCCCTGAGGCACCCCTTCAGGCCTGAGATCAAGGCCCGACAGAGGAACTTCCCAAGTCAGTGCTGCCTCCGTGTTGTCCAGAGAATGGGCTGATGACAAGGTCTGCCTCTGAGGGGGGCAATGACAAAGGTCTGGCGGGGTTGGACAGAGTGGTGACTGCACAGGGCTCCAGATGGTCCAAACCCACCAGCCTAAGATCATAGATGTGTCTGTCTGTTACGTCGTTACACAGCCAAGGAAAACAGCTTTACTGGTTCCGCTGGCCAGAGGCTAAGATCTTCGGCACGACATGGTCCTGTGAACATCGCCAGGAGCAACCCCTGGGCACTGAGAAGCCCAGAGCATCAGCATGGGTAGCCCCAAATCCAAAGCAAAAGGAAAAAAAGGAGACCCTCCTTGCTACTTCATTTTTTTGTTTGTTTCATTCTTCTTCTTTTTTGGGGAGGGCTGGGGGGTACCACACCCAGCAATGCTCAGGGATTACTCCTGGCTCTATGCTCAGGAATCATTCCTGGCAGTGCTCAGGGGACCATATGGGATGCCGATGATCGAACTCGAGTCAGCCACATGCAAGACAAGTGCCCTTGCTTGTCCAAGACTTGAGTTCAAGTCCCATTGCTGCTTCCCACATTCCTGATGACTCCCAGCACTAACAACCCTGAACTGCCACCCAGAAACTCAGCGGTAAGGAACTTGCAGCCCAGGGCCAAGGATTGCTTACGTGGACCCCAAGAAAGAAAGAAAGAAAGAAAGAAAGAAAGAAAGAAGAAAGAAAGAAAGAAAGAAAGAAAGAAAGAAAGAAAGAAAGAAAGAAAGAAAGAAAGAAAGAAAGAAAGAAAGAAAGAAAGAAAGAAAGAAAGAAAGAAAGAAAGAAAGAAAGAAAGAAAGAAAGAAAGAAAGAAAGAGAGAGAGAGAGAAAGAAAGAAAGAAAGAAAGAAAGAAAGAAAGAAAGAAAGAAAGAGAGAGAGAGAGAGAGAGAGAAAGAAAGAAAGAAAGAAAGAAAGAAAGAAAGAAAGAAAGAAAGAAAGAAAGAAAGAAAGAAAGAAAGAAAGAAAGGAAGGGAGAGAGAGAGAGAAAGAAAGAAAGAAAGAAAGAAAGAAAGAAAGAAAGAAAGAAAGAAAGAAAGAAAGAAGGAAGGAAGGAAAGAAAGAAAGGAAGGGAGAGAGAGAAAGAAAGAAAGAAAGAAAGAAAGAGAGAGAGAAAGAAAGAAAGAAAGAAAGAAATAAAGAGAGAAAGAGAGAAAGAAAGAAAGAAAGGAAGAAAAAGAAAGAAAGAAAGAAAGAAAGAAAGAAAGAAAGAAAGAAAGAAAGAAAGAAAGAAAGAAAGAAAGAAAGAAAGAAAGAAAGAAAGAAAGAAAGAAAGAAAGAAAGAAAGAGGGGCCGGAGCGATAGCACAGCGGGTAGGGCGTTTGCCTGGCACTCGGCCGACCCGGGTTTGATCCCCGGCATCCCATATGGTCCCCTGAGCACTGCCAGGAGCAATTCCTGAGTGCAAAGCCAGGAGTAACCCCTGAGCATCGCTGGGTGTGACCCAAAAAGCAAAAAAAAAAAAAAAAGAAAGAAAGAGAGATAAAGAAAAAAGAGAGAAAGAGAGAAAGAGAAAGAGAGAGAGAAAGAGAGAAAGAGAAAGAAGGAAGGAAGGATGGAAGGAAGGAAGGAAGGAAGGAAGGAAGGAAGGAAGGAAGGAAGGAAGGAAGGAAGGGAAGAAAGAGAGAGAGAAAGAGAGAAAGAGAGGAAGAGAGGATGAAAGGAAGATTTATTTAAGAAACAGAGTGATAGTACAGCAGGGAGGTGAGCCTGGATTCAGTCCTCAGCATCCCATATGATGGTCCCCTGAGCCCTGCAAGGAATAATTTCTGGGGCTGGAGTGATAGCACAGCGGGTAGAGTGTTTGCCTTGCACGCGGCCAATCCGGGTTCGATCCCCAGCATCCCATATGGTCCCCCAGCACCTCCAGGAGTAATTCCTGAGTGCATGAGCCAGGAGTAACCCCTGTGCATCACCAGGTGTGACCCCCCCCAAAAAAGGAATAATTCCTGAACAGAGAACCAGGAGTAAGCCCCAGGAGCCACCAGATGTGACTCAAAAACTGCCCCCCAATATTATAAAGATTAGGGGTCAGAGTGATAGTACAGAAGGTAGAGTGTTTGCCTTGTAAGCAGCCGACCATGATTTAATCACCGGCATCCCATATGGTTTCCCAAGGCCTGCCAGGAGTGATCCCTGAGTGCAGAGCCAGAAGTAAGCCCTGAGCACTGCCAGATGAGACAACCCTCCCAAGCCTCCCTCCCCCCCCAAAAAAAAAACACACACACACACACACACACACACACACACACACACACACACACACACACACACACACACACACCAAAGGCTGGAAAAATGCAAGCTGCATGATGGAACGGCCAAGTTAAGCAGCAGGAAGAGAAAGGCACTTGCTTGCCGCTGGGGGGAGGATGGGGGTGCTCAGAAGGGCCCCCAGGGGATTTTCTGGGGAACGGAAATGTTCTATATCTTAATTGGGATGGCGCTGACACGGGTGCATGGATTTGCCAGAACTCGTCAGGCTGCACTCGTAAAATGTGTGCACGTGGCTGTATGTAAATTATACCCCAATTAAAAGCCGAGTGAAGCTGGGTCTTCCGGCCTGTGCCAACCCCGCCCGCAGCCGCAGGAGGCCTGTCTGCTGAACGAATGCATGCATGCAAGCAGGAAGCAATGGATGGATGACTCGGCGAGGAGAAGCGATCTAAGGGGGCATGCAATAGCCCTCCCTGAATCCCTCTGAGACGCGTGGCTCCTCCGTCTAGGGAGAGAGGGTGGCACCGCGCCCAGCCAAGCTCAGGGGCGATTCCTGGCTCCGTGCTCAGGAGCGACCCCTGGTGGTGCTCGGGAACGGTAGGCAGTGCCGAGGGTTAATCCGGGCAGCTGTGAGCAAAGGCAATGTTTTCCCCTCAGTCCTCTCGCTCACAGTCCCGCGATTTGATACAGGAGGAGACTGAGCATGCCCCTTGCCCAGGAAGATTGAGAGCACCCTGCCCCTCACCCCACTATGTCCGCTCAATAAAAACTCAGCGCCTTGGTTCTGCAGACAGAGCCCCTAACAGCTGCTCCCTGTCCTCTGTCCCCTTCTCAACTACTTTGACAGAACAGTCTTGGGGCTGGAGTGATAGCACAATGGGTAGGGCGTTTGCCTTGCACGCAGCAGACCGGGTTGGATTCCCAGCATCCCATAGGGTCCCCCGAGTGCATTCAGGAATGCACCAGGAGTAATTTCTGAATGCAGAGCCAGGAGTAACCCCTGAGCATTGCTGGCTGTGACCCAAAAAGAAAAAAAAAAAGAAGAAGAAGAAGAAGAAGGGCCCAGAGCAATAATACAGTGTGTAAGGCATTTGCCATGGCTGTGGCTAACCTGGGTTTGATCCCTGTTAACCCATGTGGTCCCCTGAACACTAGCAGGAGTAATTTCTGGGTGCAGAGCCAGGAGTAACCCCTGAGCATTGTGGGATGTCCCGAAAGGCCAAAAAAGAAAAAAAAAAAAAGAAACACCAAAAAAGGCCTGGGAGAGGGGGTCTTGTGGGGGGATCTTGTGGGAGGAACCACAAGGGAGGAGTGGAGTGAGGGGTAGGGGGGAATGGAACCTGCTGAGGATGGGATGGGGGGTAGTGAGAAAAGAAAGGCATCAGATATGACTGGTTTGGGCCTGTACCATAGGGCCAGGAGGAAACTGTCTGAATGGTTCAAGCTATTTTGCACCCCAGGGCCTCAGCACTCTTCCAGAGGCCTGGAATGCCCTCACCCCGCCCCACCCTGCCTCACCCCTGCCCTCACCCTGCCTCACCCCTGCCCTCACCCAGCCTCACCCCTGCTCCCAGCACAGCTACCACTCTGACCCATTCCCTGCTTTTCAGGGCCTGGGATTGAACCCAGGCACGCCCCACCCTGCCCCATTCAGCCCTTTTTATGCCTGAATAGTCCCTGGTTCAGGAGCCCCAAGTGACCTCTGAGGTCCTAGTAGCTGGCCTGTGCGGGTGACTTAGAAAGTTGCTGTGGCCGTGGGGTGCGGAGAAAAGCCTTCGCTTCTCTTAGGAAGTACATCGCAGTGGAATTGTTGGGCATTAGGAGCTACAGCTATATATAATGATCATATGTCATTATATTTATACATGTGTTGCATTTCTCAAGTTTCTACACTTTTTCTTTGTATGTTGAGATTGGGCCACACCTAGCAATTCTTTTTTTTTTTTTTCTTTTTGGGTCACACCCGGCAATGCACAGGGTTTACTCCTGGCTCTGCACTCAGGAATTACCCCTGGTGGTGCTCAGGGGACCACATGGGATGCTGGGAATCAAACCCGGGTCGGCCGCGTGCAAGGCAAACGCCCTACCTGCTGTGCTATCACTCCAGCCCCAACACCTAGCAATTCTTGGGGGTCCAGGAGCATTGGGGTTCAAACCAGGGTTGTTTGCATTCAGACAAGCACCTCTTTACACTCTTCAAAATTGGGTACATGAGATAGAACAGCGGGGAGGGCGTACATGTGGCTGACTGTAAAAAACTTCGCACGCTGTGTGTTCACGGGCTCTCTGGGCGGCTCTATCTCACCGCTTGTGTTCGGTGCTCTCAAGCCACTGTATATGGGCTGGATCGAAATGGCTGTTAGCCAAGGAGAGCAAAGGAAGAACAAGGACCAAGCTGGTTGCTGATTAGTTACTGTTTATTCAATCTTTCGTCTCTCTCATCTCACACACTCTTCCTTCCTAGCTCCTCACTCCTCCATCCTCACTTCTATGGATTCTGCCCCCTCTTCACTAGTCTCCCCCCTACTTGTCTCTCTGCCACCTTGCCCTCTAGGCTATACACAGTCTGGTAACAAAATCAACATAAGAAAGCCCTTCCTGACTACCCGATGGCAAAATACTTCTTAAGGTGTTTTTCTCTTTTCCTCAGTCCAAAAACTCCATCAACATCTTAATACTAGTTATTTTTGTATGGACACAGTAAGAGATACATTGAGGCTTATAGGGCAGCTCTCCTGGCAACATCTTGCCATAGACTCAGACTACAGCGCTCAGGCCAGATTAATCATTCCTAACCCTAGCAGGGTCCAAATCTAGTTATTCTTTTTGGATCATGACAGCATTTGTCCATAACCAACCTCTTAACTTATAGTTAAGCATTAGGCACTTTGGCCAGGCCCATCTTGATGCCAGGGTAGCACATACCTCATCGCCTGCCCTGGTTCTGTCCCGTCCCCTCGTTGGGACCCTGCCTTTGGGGGTGATAGGAAGTAAGGGCAACTGAGGCTTAGGTCGAGAGAACAGATGCCCAAGAGGAAAATATCATGTAGAGTCAAATGACTCCCAGGTTACAAAAGCATAGGATTTGCTACTGTCTTCCTGTGCCCATACAAAAGGACATGACTCGGGCTGGAGCGATAGCACAGTGGGTAGGGCGTTTGCCTTGCACGCGGCCGACCCGGGTTCGATTCCCAGCATCCTGTATGAGCACTGCCAGGGGTAATTCCTGAGTGCAGAGCCAGCAGTGACCCCTGTGCATCGCCAGGTGTGACCCAAAAAGAAAAAAAAAAGGACATGGCTCTGAATATGCAAAGGACTCAAGGAGAAGAGAAAAACAATATTTACAAGTCAATAGAACACAAAGAAAAAAGTTATAAATAAACACAGAGGAATGGGAGCACTGTGATGGGAGTAACCCAGTAAACCCAAACTACCTGAGGCTATGTTATCCTACAGCTGACCTGGGTTTGATCCCCAACATCCCATATATTCCCTTGAGCCTCACCAGGAATAAGCCCTGAACAATCAAGAGTAAGCCATGAGCTCCATCAGTAGCCCAAAAGCAACACACACACACATACACACACAAACACACACATATTCATTACTGGGAAAGATAGTACAGGAGATAAGGTACCTGCCTTGCACGGGCTGCTTTCCTTCATCAGGTTCAGTCCCCCGCACCATCCGTGATCCCAAATCACCAATATGGGTCAAGAGAGCCAAGAATAGGCCCCAGCCCCCCTATATGCTTCCTGGTTTTGAGGTTACCCTATGGTTCTCATAAACCACGGGTGCCAGAGCAGGAACATAGGACCCCTCAGGTAACTCATGAGCCCTCTCCCAGGCCTTCTGGTTTTTTGGATTAGGGGGGAGGTGCTAGGGGGTCACACTTGGTGATGTGATGCTTAGGTCTCACTCCTGGCTGTGCACTCAGGAATCACTCCTGGTGGGACTCGGGGGACCCTCTGTGGCGCTGGGGTCAGCTGTGTGAAAGGCAGCAGCTCTGATCCTAAAAGTATGTCTTTATAGAGGTCAGAGAGACCGCACAGGAGCTAAGCTGCTTACCTTGTATGCGACTGAATAGTGTCTTGAACGGGACTAGAAGCACAGAGCTGGCAATACTCCCTGCACCCCCGGCTTGGTCCTCACCCCGTTTTCCAAATTTTGTTCGTAAGATTCTCTCTCTCGGGGCTGGAGCAATAGCACAGCGGGTAGGGCATTGCCTACCATGCGGCCAACCCGGGTTCGATTCCCACCATCCCAAATGGTCCCCTGAGCATTGCCAGGAGTAATTCCTGAGTGCATGAGCCAGGAGTAAGCCCTGTGCATAGCCAGGTGTGACCTAAAAAGCAACAACAACAAAAAAATTCTCTCTCTCTCTTTTTCCTTTTATTCTTTCCACATCTGACAATACTCAGGGGTTACTCCTGACTCTGCACTCAGGAATAATTTCTGGAGGATTTGGGGGACCCTATGGGATGCCGGGGATCAAATCTGGGTTGGCAATGTGCAAGGCAAGCGCCTGGTCCACATGTTATCTCTTTGGCCACCACCTACAGAAATACTAAATGGTGGAATGCCAGCCCCTGGCCTCAGACCATACCAGGGCTTTTCAGATGGGCAGTATATGAGCCGATGAACTTATTAAAATTAGAAAATTCCCAAGTCTAACTCCCAGGGGGTCTGACACGGGTCATGTAGAAACAGTTTTAGGAGCCTGAACAATAGTACAGTGGGTAGGGTGTGTGCTTTGCATGCAGCTGCCCCAGGTTTGATCCCCAGCACCCCAGATGGTCCAGTAAGCACCGCCAGGAGTAAGTCCTGAGTGCAGAGCCAGGAGTGACCCCTGAGCATTGCCAGGTGTGACCCAAATAAATAAAAAATAATAAACACCAAAAATAAATCAATCATAGGAAGGAGGACGGAAGGAAGGAAGGAAGGAAGGAAGGAAGGAAGGAAGGAAGGAAGGAAGGAAGGAAGGAAGGAAATACTTTTTTTTTATTTTTTAAAATTGTATTGAATCACCGTGAGATTCAAACAAGCTTTCATGTTTGGGTTACAATCTCACAATGATCCAACACCCATTCTTCCACCAGTGCACATTCCCCACCACCAATATCCCGGGTATACCCCCCCTTTCCCACCCTCCCCCTGCCTCTAAGACAGACAATATTCCCTATACTTTCTCTCTACTTTTGGGCATTATAACTTGCAACACAGACACTGAGAGGTCATCATGTTTGGTCCATTATCTACTTTTGGCATGCATCTCCCATCCCAACTGGTTCCTCTAGCCATCATTTTCTTAGTGATCCCTTCTCTATCCCATCTGCCTTCTCCCCTCTGTTCATGAAGCAGGCTTCCAGCTATGGGGCAGTCCCCCTGGCGAAGGAAATACTTTTAGGCAGGTGCGTCTCTCAGGCATAGATCACTTGCCTTGCACACCCAAAGCCCTAGGTTCCATGCCTGGCAAAGCAAAACACAGCAAGAAATAAGAACGTTTCAAACCCTAAAGGAAAAGGGGAATGCGCCTACCACTGAGGTGGTGGGGGAGGATGGGAGGGGGTGGTAGGAGGATACTGGGAACATTGGTGGTAGAGATTGGGCATTGGTGGAGGGATGGGTACTGGATCATAGTATGACTCAGTTTCTCCATTGGGGAAACGTAAGCACGAAAGTTTGTAAGTCTGTAACTGTACCTCACGGTGATTCATTGAAAAAAATAACAATTAAAAAAAAAAAAAGAATGTTTCATGACGGACAATTCCTCTACAGAAAACAAGTTCTGTGTGCTCGGTTATTCTAGCTCATCTTCCCAAGCCTGTGGTCCACGCCCACTATCTTGACGTCAGACACGGTTAAGAATTTGCAAACACTCCCTCCCCTACGGAACCGGTTTGATCAGCTGCGTCTTTCACGTTTTTTGGGTCACACCCGGCGGTGCTCAGAATTTTCTCCTGGCTCTGCGGTTAGGGCCCACTCCTGGAGGGCTCAGTAGACCGCAGGGGTTGCTGAGGATCGAACCCGGTTGGACTGCGTGCAAGGCAAACGCTCAGCCCGCTCCCCGGCCCCCTGCACCTCTAGCTTCTGGCATGGGGCGTGTCTAAACATCAAAGGTAGGCGGTTAGTGTGAATAATTAGCAAGGCCGGGACAGATTAGGCTAGCAAACGCACCTGTACCGCTCCACAGGACTCTAGAATTTTGCTGCCGAAATTATTCAGGTTCTCCGGCCCCTAGTATTTTCTTCCACCCACTGCCTGCTTTCAGGATGGGTCGGAACTACAGTTCCCACAAACCCCGGGACGGGAACTACATTTCCCAGAATGCTCTGCTCTCACCAGGTTCTGTGCCCTTCAACCACCCAGGCCGCCAAATTGCGTCTTTACGCAGCCCCCACCCAGCCCATGCCTGCCTAAAGGTTAATCCGCCCTGCAACGGCTGGTCCACCACCCCCTCTCAAGTCTCCCCCTCGTGCGACGAACGTGCCTCAGTTTCTCCATTGGGGTCCCAAAGGAACAATGCTCTTCCGCCCTGGGGCCCCAATCCGGAGGGCTGTGCGCTGCGGGCTCGCAAGCCTCGGGGTCCGGATGCGCGCTTTCTATCCCTGGGTGGAGGTGGGGGACCCCGGCAGGGGCGGGAGTGTCTGGGTCCCGCCGCGCGGGGGCGGAGAGGCTGCGTGAGGGATAGGGACGCGGCATGCGGGGGAAGGGGAGGAAAGGGTCGGTGCAGTTTCGGGGCGCCGCGGCTTGAACGGGACCCCCGAGACGCTGCTGTGTCTGTCCCCGGGTGCGCCCGAGGTCTAGACCCCGCTCTGCCGCTTCCTGCCGGGATGCGCCCTTGGCTGTGCCTCAGTTTCCTCAGCGATACCCGAGGGACAGGCGTCAGAGGGCTGCCGGGAAGGCTCGCAGGGGATGTGCGTGAAGCGTTGCTACAGTGCCTGGCGCGGAGCCAGGGCCCCTGAAAATAGGAAATAAACACCTGCACAGCTTTGTCTGAGTCCATGGGCTGCGTCCTGGTTGTGTGGCCCCAGGGGCTTGTGGGCATCTGTGGTGCGTGTGTCTCCTTGCCGGTGTGGTGTATGCCTGAGCTGCTATGTTCTATGTGTTGTGTGTGTGCTCCTACTTCCGGCTGGCCAGTGCGTCTTTGTAACCAACTTTGTATATGTGTGTGTGCATGTGTGTGTGTGTGTAACGCGCGTGTTTAGGTATGTGTAGGTCTTTGTGTCTGTGTGATTCTATACTGTGTGTGACTGTAAGTGACAGAGCTAGTGCTCTGGCTGGATCCACTCCAGATGGATTTGTGTTGTTTTGGACATGGTTTGTGCAATTTTGTATTGTGTGAGTCTCTGTATGCATCGTCCAGGTGTGATGTAGTATGTGTCTGGGTAAGGAAGTGGAACATGTACATTGCTCTTGAATGTACCATACACCTATCTGTGTCCCTAATGCATGAACTGTGTGTGTGAGTTCATGTCTGAGTTTCTATGTAATGTGTGACTCTGTGTCCATGCCTGATGTGTCTGTATCCGATGTGAGATATGTCTCAGTCTGGTGTGACTGTGTATCTGAGTGTGATGTCTGTGTCTGTGTGATTGCACGTCCGTGGGTCTCTGAGTGTATGTCTGAGTGTGTATGTTAGTATCTATGTGATGTGTGTGTCTGAGTACGATATATCTTCAATTGTGTGTCTGTGAGCGTATCTCTGTGTGTGACGTGTACATCTGGGTATCCATGTGATGTCTGTGTTTTGTGTGATGTTTGTGTGATGTGATTGTGCATCTCTGTGTGTGATGTGTATGTCAGAGTGTGAGTGTGATGTGATTGTGTATCTGTGTGTCTCTGTGTATGATGTGTCTGCATGTCCATGTGGTATGTGTCTGTGTGTGATGTGTATGAGTGCATTTATTTATTTATTTATTTTTATTTTTTGGTTTTTGGGTCACACCCGGCGATGCACAGGGGTTACTCCTGGCTCTTCACTCAGGAATTACCCCTGGCGGTGCTCAGGGGACCATATGGGATGCTGGGATTAGAACCGGGGTCTGCCGCGTGCAAGGCAAACGCCCTACCCGCTGTGCTATCGCTCGAGCCCCAATTTTTTTTTTTGGTATGAGTGCATTTATATGATGTGTGCATGTCTGAGTGTGAGCCTGTGATTGTGTGTCTGTGTGATACATGTCTATGTGTCTTTGTGATGTGTGCACCTGTATGTCTTATGTGTCTATGTGATGTGATTGTGTGTCTGTATATGATGTGTATGTCTGTGTCTATGTGATGTGTGCATTTGTGTGTCTAAGTATTGATGTATCTGTGGTTGTGCATTTGTATGTCTGTGTATGATGTATATATCTGAGTGTGTGTCTATGGTGTCTATGAGCCTATGTGATTGTGTCTGTGTGTGATGTGTATGTCTATGTGTCTGTGTGATGTTTGCATCTGGGATGTCATTGTGCATCAATGTGTCTGCATGTGTGATGTGTCTGTGTGATGTTTGTGTCTGGGATGTCACTGTGCATCTATGTGTCTCCATATGTGATGTGTATGTCTGAATGTGTATGTAATGTGTCTGTGTGTACATCTGTGTGTTACATGTCTAATTGTCTGAGTGTGTATGTTTATGTGATGTTTGTGTCTGTACAATTGTTTGTCTGGGTGTGTGTCTATGTGATGTGTATCTGTGTAGTTGTGCATCTGTGTGACTGTGCAATGTGTATGTCTGAGTCTGTGATGTGTGTCTATGTGTGCAGACGTGGACATGCACACTATGCCCCCATCGTCTTTGTTCCCATGTGTCCGTGGGTTGTGCGTGTGCCTGGCATGTTGTGGTGCTGTCTGGCATCTGTGTCTGTTACGTGTGGGTCTTTGTGGTGTATTGACATGCCTGCGTGGCCGGGCGCATCTGTGCCGGGGGCCGGCCTGCCTGTGTGTTCCCTGCGTCTTTGTGTGTGACGTGGCCATGTCCCCGTCTGCCGATGGCTGTCCACCTTTGTAGAGAATGTGTTTGTCTTAAAAGGTCCCTGCGATGTGTGCCAGCCTTGTGTGGGCTGCGGACGGCGCCTGACAGCCGCATCTTGGCGTGGGGCACACGTGTCCATGCCAGTGGCACAGCACAGCGGTGTCTGGTCCAGGCTCAGGGAGCCCTGCGCTATCCTCCCCCCAACCCAGGGTCTCCTGGTCCCTGTCTGTTCCACCCCCTCCCCTCCCTCCTGGCAGCCAATGCTACAGGGGAACCAGTTGCCATGACAACGCTCCATCCTCCCTCCATCCTCCCTCCTCCCACCCTTCCTCTGACAGGCTCTCTGCTCCCCCAATCCCTGCTGCCCTCGGGGGCGGGGCCGCATTCTCCCCCCCACCCCAGCCTACCCTCACCCCCCCACCCCAGCAACCCCGGCACCCCAGCTCCTCTCCTGTCCGCCTCTCCATCCCTTCATCTGTCTATCCCTTCAAGGAGGGGGAGGGGGGTCCCTGAGGCAGCCAGCAGCCCCTCCCTCCCCCTGTCCTGCGCCTCCTGCCCCTCTCCTGGGCCCGGGGGAGGCCAGGGTCGCGCCGGTCCCCATGGCTGGGGGCTGAGGGCCCGCCCCCCCTCCTCCCCAGCCGCCACCACCTCCATCTCCCTCCTCCCTCGACAAGATGCCTGCCCCGGGCGCCCTCACCCTCCTCGCGGCCGTCTCCGCCTCCGGCTGCCTGGCGTCCCCGGCCCACCCTGGTGAGTGTCCATCCGCCCATCCACCCGTCTGTCTGGCCATCGGCGGCCCGTGGCCGCTACCTCGACCCCCGGGCCGACCGCGGGGCTTTGGCGGGGTCGCGATTGCTGTGCGCGCTGGTTCCTGCCGCCGGGGGCCCCACAGCGATGCGGACGGGGCCTGTGGGAGGCAGCTTGGGGGCTGTGAGGAGGGGGTTTATCAGGGCGACATGTGTGTGCACGCGCATGTGTGTGCAGGCAGGGCTGGGGGGAAACTGGGGGCTCAGAGGGGAGGGAACCCAGCTCCGGAGGCTGCCTCTGGCTTTGGGGGAGATGGACCCAAGGCTTGCGGAGTCCCCTTCTCTGCGGCCTGGGCGCGAGTAGAGGACATGTGTGTGCTCCAGACAGGTAGCAGCCCCTCCCCAAATCGAGGGGCGCAGCACAGGGTAGGAAGCCTCTCCCAGCTTGCAATTGTGGGGTGCATCCTCTTACCCAAATATGGGGTGATGAGGCTGTCCGTGGGAGCGTATTTCAAATTCTCAGTGCTTCTGACTCCAGTGTGTCTCTTCTTTCCCTCGATCTTCTTTGGAATTCATTCAAGCCAGGGGTGAGGTGATGGGGGTGTGGGGTCCCCCAGTTTGGGGGGTAGAGAAGGGACCCCACCCCCAACCCAACCACCTGAGAAGCTTCAAACTACAACTCCCATAACACCCTGGGCCATCCGGCTCCCTGGTCAAAGGGACCCTTGGGCACAGAGCATTATGGGAGTTGCAGTCCGAGACTGGCCAAAAAGGAGGGGCGTGGAGTCCGGGCGCCGGGGCGAGGGGGCAGGGGTGAGGGTGGGACTCCAGCCCAGCCCTGTGCCTGCAGATGGATTCACCCTAGGCCAGGCCCCGCTGGCTCCCCCCTATGCCGTGGTTCTCATTTCCTGCTCTGGCCTGCTGGCCTTCGTCTTCCTCCTCCTCACCTGTCTGTGTTGCAAACGAGGCGATGTGGGCTTCAAGGTGAGGTTCGGGGTGCTGGGGGCGGGTAGCACTGATGGGGATGAAGGTTTCTTTCCTTTACCCCAGGCGGGGCAGTCACTTGAGAGTCCCAGGGAACCTGAATTTAAGGCTAGAGTGTAGGGGGCGTGGGACGGAGGGAGGGTCTTAGGATGGAAAACTGCAAACTACGCTGGGCTTGGGGGGTCAGGAGCCAGAGAGGCGAGTTTCAGCCTCGTCTGTTGTCCCGCCCCGTCCTCCTGCCGGTAACAGGAGTTTGAGAACCCCGAAGGTGAGGATTGCTCCGGGGAGTACACACCCCCGGCGGAGGAGACCTCCTCCTCACAGTCGCTGCCTGATGTCTACATCCTCCCGCTGGCTGAAGTCTCCCTGCCTATGCCCGCCCCGCAGCCGGCACACTCAGGTACCGCCCCCCCACCCCCCACCACGGGGCTCCCTGGGACCTCATCTTTGGGTGGTCTCGGAGAACCGGGCCAAGGGGAGCGGCAGGGCAGGGAGCCTCTGAGCTTACAAGAAAATTGTAGATGCTCCAAGAGCCTCTCTACTCTAAATCCTGGATTGGGGTGGGGGTGGGGGATCTTGTGGGGCAGTGAATTGGGAGATCCGCCTGCATCTACATCAGGGAGGCAGCCAATAGTAGGCTGAAGTCATGTTATAGGCTCCTGAGACACCCAAGGGAAGCACGGATTGGACGCCTCTATCTCGCACGCGGCCAATGAGGAGGCTGTGATCCCATTATGGAATGTCAGGGCAGCCAATGAGGAGGCTGCAATTCTTTTATGGACTGTCAGGGCAGCCAATGAGAAGGCTGAGATCTTATTATGTACTGTACCGGTCAACCAATGCTATCTGCTTTGACCCTAATCCCAATCCCCACTGAAGTTGGGGGCTGTCCGGGGCACTTGGGAGGGAAGAGAGGCTCAGGGGGTCTTCCTCTTCCCCCTACCCCCAGACATGACCACCCCCCTGGGCCTTAGCCGCCAGCATCTCAGCTACCTACAAGAGATAGGGAGTGGCTGGTTTGGGAAGGTGAGTGGGGCTGGGGGTGGGCGGGAGAGGCGGTGGGCCCGCTTCATTCTGGCTGTGCTCCTGTTCTGTGTTCATCCACATCACATCTGAGCCCGTCACCACCCCCTGTCCCCTCAGCCCAGCCATTGCCCTCACATCTGTTCACCTCTCACTTGCTCCCACCCCTCATGCCCCCCAACATCTGTCGGTCAGCGCCTCCCTCCTCACTCCATTGACCACTCCGCCTGGCCACCCGGCTCTCCACGCGTGCGTCTGTCCATACTTCCATCCTTCCCTGCGTCCGTCGGACTCTGGGCCCGTGAGTCTTGCTCCCCCACAGCTGATGGGGAACCAGGGTAGGTGGGAGATGCAGGGGCCAGCGGGGTGGGGTGCAGATGGTATCAGGGGAGAGGCTGGGGACCCCGTATATGACTTCTGGTCTTCCCTGCTGACCAGGTGATCCTGGGAGAGATTTTCTCCGACTATACCCCAGCCCAGGTGGTGGTGAAGGAGCTCAGAGCCAGCGCCGGGCCCCTGGAACAGCGCAAGTTCATCGCAGAAGCCCAGCCCTACAGGTACTAGAACCTAATGACGTTTGTGGGCTCAGAACCAAACGGCCAGGTCCTGGTCTCCTGGAGTAGCGAGGGGTCAAACCTGGCTCTGAGTCCACTGGTTGTCTGTTCCTGGCCTGTCACTCAGTGGAGATACTTTTCTGCTGGGAGCCCCAAGTAAAGTCAGAGGCTGAGTGGCTTGGAACCTCTCCATTCAGAACCTCAGTCTCTTCTGGAAGCGGAGTGCAGCCTCATGGAGGGGGTCCGGGAGAACCTGAGCCACCCTGGCAGTGTCCCAGCAGGTCCTTAAAGAGACCACTGAGGAACTGAGTCTCCTCCCGCCATAGCCCCCGGTCCTCCCCCTGCTTGTCTCTCCCGCAAGGACTTCAGAGCCCAGGGCCAGAGAAGCATTTGTTCTCAGAATGCCCATGGTGGGCTGTGTGTGCAAACACCCCTGTCTCAGGAAGTTGTTGACTGATGGGCTGGAGGGAGCACGGGGCAGGGGAGCAGCGGTGGATGCCTATCCAGGTTTGACGCCCCCAGCACCGCTGTGGTGATCTGGGTGACCCCCCAGCACTGCAGGCCCTGAGCAGCATCGCACCCTCAAACCCTCTCATTGACCCATCAGCCGGGCTGGCCAAGATCACCAGGGGGGCCCCCAGGCCTCCTGAGCACCACACTAATGGACCCCCTAAAGCCCCCCACAAATAAGCACTGTTGAGGGGCTCCAGATGTGGCTCAACAGCTAAGCTCAGGCCTTCCGTGCAGGAGACCCAGATCCCACCCCGGGGTGGATTCCCCCGAGCCCTGCTAGTATTGACGCCTGAGCACTGAGTCTGGAGTCGCTCTCCTGCAAGGTGTGGCCCAAAAAAAACAAACCAATAAGGTGCTGTTCGGGGAAGGTCACTGTGCGTGGTCAGGTCCCAGCACCCAAATGGCTCCCTGCCCCTCTGCCCCTGACACAGCCTCCCGCAGCTCTAAAGAGGGGTGCCAGGCCAGAGTGATAGTACATTGAGAAGGGTGTCACCCTTGCACCCTAGTTCAGTCCCTGGCGCCCCAAATGGTCCCCGAGCCTTTCCAGGAGTGATCCCTGAGCAAATTGAATTGTGCCTCCTCCCCCAAAATGGAATGCGCCCAGGATTCTCCACCACACTCACTCTTGGTGGCCTCTTTTGTCACCATGTCCTGTAGCCACTTGCTCTTGGCCTCCCAGGGCCCACTCAGCACCCACTACCCACCCTGGGCAGTGGCAGACAGCACTGGGTCCCCAATGAGCTCGGATCTCCAACATTTCCACCCTTACAGCTTTTCTAGACAGTTCTGACAGAAGTGCAGCAGCGGCTAGGGGTCCCACCCTTTAGCCCACAAAGTGTGGGGAGCACCGTTTGCTGAGTGAGCCAGGCACTCTGAGGTCAAGTCCACTAACTGGGGGTGGCCCTGGGCACATCTGGGGGGGGGGTGGGGATGATTAAATGGTTAAATGGGCACCAGGGTGTTGGGGAACAGAAGTGGCCTTTGATAGAAGTGCAGTGACACCCAGCTTCCCTCTTCTTGGTGGGGGGAGGTTTGTGGGCCACACCTGGCGGTGCTCAGGAGTCACTTCCAGTAATGCTGAGAGACTATTATACGGTGTTGGGGGTTGAACCCAGGGCCAGTCTCATGCAAGGCCAGTGCTTTACCCACTGTCCTGTCCCTTGGCCCCGACCAGCTTTAAGTCCCGCCACATGGGAACCTCTTGCTCCCTCTTGAGCCTGGAGATACTGCTGTCCCGGCAGTCTTAGGCACCCCCAACAGCCACTCTGGACTTCCAGAGTGACTGTTTCTCTCCACACCTCCCCAGGTGCTCCGGGTAAAAACCTTCCTTCCTACTGAACCCCTCTAGTCTAGCCCCCAACAGGGAAGACTCGGGGCAGGGCTAGTGCCCTGAGGCAGAAGGGTCCTAAGAGGGCTCAGTGTGTGGTGGGGGGAGGCCCAGCTGCTGGAGGGGAGGGTTGTGCAGAGCAGGGTGGGGTCTGTGCTCCAGGCACTGGGGACCTCGAGCACACAGGCCAGGAGGCAGGGAACTGCAGTCGCCATGCAGGGGGATAGCAAACAGGCCAGGCTGTGCTGGGAGGTTCAAATCTAGGTCCCAGTCCCGCGGGGAGGAGCGTCTGTGTAGTTCCCTCCCTGACATTAGGGGATGCGGCGCCCGCTGTCCCCATTTTATAGTGGAGGAACAGGAGGCCAGGAGAAGCCAGGAGGTAACGCACCTAGGAAGGGCCCATTCTGAGCTTAAGCCTCCTGACTCGGCACCCCTGGTATTTGGGGGAGAGGATGTGGATGCTGAGGCAAGGGCCGGGGAACCTAAGCAGGCGTTAATGTTTATAGGCCCCTGTGGGGTGAGAGGAATGGAGGGGCATGAGGAGTGAGCCAGGCTCTGTCCTGGGATGTTGGGAAGCCCTGTGGAGCTGTGAGCTGGGCGGCACAGAGCAAGACAGACAAAAAGGGAGAGGCTAGAGGCAGGGAGGCCAGGAGGAGGCTGGGGAGCACCTAGAAGGTGAGGAGTGGGGCAGGAAGTCCAGCTCTGGAAGGGGGTAGGACAGGGAGGGCCAATGGGTGAGCAGCATCCAGAATGGGGACCTGGGGCAGGGTGTTGCAGGGAGGGGACCCCAGGTGAGGAAAGCGGGAGGGACTGTCTCTTGACTGTCATTACCCCTCCCCGCAGGAGCCTGCAGCACCCCAACGTCCTCCAGTGCCTGGGTGTCTGTGTGGAGACTCTGCCCTTCCTGCTGATTATGGAGTTCTGCCAACTGGTGAGGGCCCAACTGGAGGGCAGTGGGGTGAGAGACGGCAAGGCATTCTTGGCCCATCTCTTCACCAGGTGCCCCAGAGATAGTCACTAGCATTTCTGATGAATTTCCTGGGGATGGGCACCCAGGGAAACTGAGGCTCTAGGGGGCTGCCACTGAGGGCAGAAGCTGCCACTGTCCTCACCTCTGGGTGTTTGGGTGCTGAGTCTTCCTCCCGGTCCCTCCCAGGGGGACCTGAAGCGTTACCTACGAGCCCAGCGGCCCCCTGAGGGCCTGTCCCCTGAGCTGCCCCCTCGAGACATGAGGACACTGCAGAGGATGGGCCTGGAGATCGCCCGCGGCCTGGCACACCTCCACGCCCACAATTACGTGCACAGGTGATACCTGGGGAGGAGCCCAGGGGGAGACGGACACAGCCCAGGGAGGAGGCAGGGGAGGGGGACAGGAGGGATCAGAGAGGGGAGCCCAGGCCCCTCAAGGTTCCCACCTTGTACCCCAGTGACCTGGCCCTGCGCAACTGCCTGCTCACCTCTGACCTCACTGTGCGCATCGGAGACTATGGGCTGGCCCACAGCAACTACAAGGTGGGGTCCCCCCTCCCTCGGTGGGGGGTGGGGAGTCCCGGCCCGCCTGACCACGCCGCCCACCCACGGCCCGCAGGAAGACTACTACCTGACCCCTGAGCGCCTGTGGATCCCGCTGCGCTGGGCAGCGCCCGAGCTCCTAGGGGAGCTGCATGGCACCTTCATGGTGGTGGACCAGAGCCGGGAGAGTAACATCTGGTGAGGGGCGGGGGCAGTGGGCCTGCTGGGGGTCTGATGGGCAGGGCTGACGGGCATGTGGGGGGGCGGGGCCAGGACTGGGCGGGGGCCCTGGGGCTGGGCATCTCTGCTGTCACTGGTTGGGCACCAAGACTGTGACCTGGCTGTGAGGCCCCGGAGTCACCAGGAGGGGGCTCTACTCTCTCTGTTCCCCACAGGTCCCTAGGAGTGACCCTGTGGGAACTTTTTGAGTTTGGGGCGCAGCCCTACCGCCACCTGTCAGACGAAGAGGTCCTGGCCTTCGTGGTCCGGCAGCAGCACGTGAAGCTGGCCAGGCCTCGGCTCAAGCTGCCCTATGCTGACTACTGGTGAGGGCGGGCACCCGGCCCCTACCTTCTCTCCCTGCTCGCCCACTGCCACCAGGAGGGGACACCCGCATCCCTTCTGCCAGCTTCTGCCACTTGGAGAGGGAGAGCAGGCAAAAGGCACAGCCGCTCTGGGAGGCCCCCGCCCCTCTCCCCAAGTCCCCAGGCACTGCTGCCTGGTTTCCCTGACAGCCTCAGTGTCCTGTCCCTCTCTCTGGGTCCCCTCTCCCTGGGCCCCATACCCCCTTGAGGCCCCAGCCCCTCACTCTCCCCTCCCCCCAGGTACGACATTCTGCAGTCCTGCTGGCGGCCCCCCGCCCAGCGCCCCTCGGCCTCTGACCTCCAGCTGCAGCTCACCTACCTGCTGTCCGAGCGGCCCCCTCGTCCCCCCCCACCACCTCCCCCACCCCGTGATGGGCCCTTCCCCTGGCCCTGGCCGGCACAGCACAGTGCCCCCCGCCCGGGCACCCTGTCCTCGCCGTTCCCCCTCCTGGACGGCTTCCCGGGCGCTGACCCCGACGACGTGCTCACGGTCACCGAGAGCAGCCGCGGCCTGAACCTCGAGTGCCTGTGGGAGAAGGCGCGGCGGGGGGCCGGCCGCGGTGGGGGTGCCCCTCCCTGGCAGCCTGCCTCGGCACCCCCCGCGCCCCACGCCAACCCCTCCAACCCCTTCTATGAGGCGCTGTCCACGCCCAGTGTGCTGCCCGTAATCAGTGCCCGCAGCCCCTCGGTCAGCAGCGAGTACTACATCCGCCTGGAGGAGCATGGCTCCCCGCCCGAACCCCTCTTCCCCAATGACTGGGACCCCCTGGACCCCGGAGTGCCTGCCCCCCAGGCCCCCCAGGCCCCCACCGAGGTCCCCCAGTTGGTGTCCGAGACCTGGGCCTCCCCGCTCTTCCCGGCGCCACGGCCCTTCCCAGCCCAGTCCTCGGCGGCCGGCAGCTTCCTCTTGAGCGGCTGGGACCCCGAGGGCCGCGGTGCTGGGGAGACACTGGCTGGAGACCCCGCCGAGGTGCTGGGGGAGAGAGGGGCCGCGCCCTGGGCCGAGGAGGAAGAGGAGGAAGAGGAGGAGGAGGAGGGCAGCTCCCCCGGGGGGGACAGCAGCAGCCTGGGGGGTGCGCCCAGCCGCCGGGGCCCCCTCCACTGTCCCCTGTGCAGCCGTGAGGGTGCCTGCTCTTGCCTGCCCCTGGAGCGGGGGGAAGCCGTGGCTGGCTGGGGGGGCCACCCCGCTCTTGGCTGCCCCCACCCCCCAGAGGACGACTCGTCCCTGAGGGCAGAGCGGGGCTCCCTGGCCGACCTGCCCCTGGCCCCCCCCTCTTCGGCCCCCCCCGAGTTTCTGGACCCCCTCATGGGGGCGGCGGCGCCCCAGTACCCCGGGCGGGGGCCACCTCCCGCTCCCCCCCCCCCGCCGCCACCTCCCCGGGTCCCCGCGGACCCCGCCGTGTCCCCCGAACCCCTCTCAGCCGTGGCCAGTCCCGGCTCAGGCCTATCGTCTCCGGGCCCCAAGCCGGGGGACAGTGGCTACGAGACCGAGACCCCTTTTTCCCCCGAGGGAGCCTTCCCCGGTGGGGGGGCAGCCGAGGAGGAAGGGGTCCCTCGGCCGCGGGCTCCCCCCGAGCCCCCCGACCCGGGAGCGCCCCGGCCACCCCCAGACCCGGGTCCCCGCCCAGCACCGGGGGTCCGGGAGAAGCCCGCCTTCATGGTGCAGGTGAGCACGGAGCAGCTGCTGGTGTCACTACGGGAGGACGTGACCCGGAACCTCCTCGGGGACAAGAGGCCAAATTCCCGCGAGACGGGGCCCTGGAAGGCGAGCAGAGCCCCGGAGGCCAGCAGGGACCCCTCAGTCCCGGGCAGTGGGAAGAGAGCCCCCAGCCTGAGCCAGGACCTGAGCCCCCACGTGAACGGGCTGACAGTGTCGGAGAACGGGGGGCAGAGAGCCCTGGGCCTCGAGGAGAAGGTGGTGGAGAATGGGGGCTTGGGGTCCCCCGAGAGAGAAGAGAAAGTGCTGGAGAATGGGGAGCTGACACCCCCAAGGAAGGAGAAACCGCTGGCGAATGGGGAGCTGAGGTCCCCCGAGAGAGACGAGAAAGTGCTGGTGAATGGGGAGCTGACACCCCCAAAGATCGAGGAGACGGTCTCCGAGAATGGGGGCCTGAGACTCATCCGGAACACGGAGAGGCCACCAGAGACTGGGCCCTGGAGAGCCCCAGGGCCCTGGGAGGAGACAACGGAGAATGGGGGACCAGCCCCCGAGACCACACTGCAGAGAGCCCCCACACCCGGCACAGCGGCCTTGGCCCGGAACAGCGGGGAGACAGCCCCTGGCCTGCCTGGCCCAGCTCCCAGGAGCGGGGTGCTGGAACCCGGGACCGAGGGGAGAGCCCCCGAGACTGGGGGGGCACCGAAAGCCCCGGGGGCTGGGAGGCTGGACCTCGGGAGTGGGGGCCGAGCCCTAGTGGGCATGGGGACGGCCCCCGGCGGCGGCCTCGGAAGCGGCGTGGACGCAAAGGCCGGATGGGCAGACAGCACGAGGCCGCTGCCGCCGCCGCCGCTGCCGGAGGGGCCCCCGAGGAGGCCGGAGCCAGCGCCCCCGAAAGCCAGGCCGGAGGGGCCGCCCGAGGGAGAACCCGGGTTTCCCGACAGCAGGGCCGGCGGAGACACGGCACCCAGCGGAGACGGGGCCCCACGGCCGCCCGAGAGGAAGGGTCCCGAGATGCCACGGCTCTTCTTAGACTTGGGACCCCCCCAGGGGAACAGCGAGCAGATCAAAGGTGAGGAGGTGGCTATGGGCAGGATGGGGGGGAGGGCGAGAATTGGGAGCCTGGGGTGGGGTGGAATGATGTCTTCAGTCAGGCCTGCGGCCCCAAGTCCCTGCTTCTAGGGACCAATGACCTTTTGTGTCCTGGCCTTAGAGAATTGCCCCAGAGAGCTTGTTTGCTGGGGCTCAGGGTCAGGGTCCACAAAAGCCCCGGCCCAGGGTCTGGCCCTAGTTCAACAGGGGTTGCCCAGCCTCCAGACGCCCAGGTGGTACATGGGAATGAAGGAAGCAGGTGGGCTGCACTCCCCAGCTCCAGTCAGGAATTCTTTCGTAGTGCCAGATGGGCTGGTTGGTCCTGTCCCGCCAGGGAAAGGCTCCCCACGATTTCCTGGGGGACATCACAGCATCAGCAGCTGGAGATGGCACGGCAGGGCGGGCACTGGCCTTGCATGTGGCCCACACAGGTTCGATCCCCGGCCTCTAAGAGTGATCCCTAAGAGCAGAGCTAGGACTAAACCCAGAGTACCACTGGGTGTGACCCCAAAACAAGAGTCTGTAGCTGGGGTTCAAGGTTCTAAGAAGCAGGGCTGGGCCCTTTCTCAAAGCCTTTGGTGTTAGAACAGCCACCACTCAGGGCTGGTGTGAGGACTTTTTGGGTGTTATTGCAGGAAAGCGGAGCAATAGGAAACGGTTTGATGACCTAGAGGGCTGAGGCTGAGAAAAGGCTGGAATGGGCCTGTGGTTCCTATTCTGGGTTTTTTGTTTGTTTTTTTAACCCAGAAAACTCCTATTCATCCTTCAAGACCCCACAGCCTGGGGAAGACTTCATGATTTCTTTTTTGGCTTTTTGAGTCACACCTGACAATACTCAGGGGTTACTCCTGCCTCTGCACTCAGGAATTACTCCTGGAGGTGCTCAGGGGACCATATAGAATGTTGGGGATCAAACGTGGGTCAGCCGCATGCAAGGCAAATAGCCTATCTGCTGTATATTGCTCCAGCCCCAAAACCTTGAATCAGGATCTCTAATATCTGTCCCCCTCCCTTCTCCTGGAGACCACAACTCTTGACAGCTCCCTCTGTCCAGCCCCTACCCCGACCTCAGCACCCAGAGATGGGTAGACAGAGAAGGCCCCAAAGAGGAAGTGACTTTTGAGCAGATAAGGAGTGAAACAGAGCACAGTGGGTTGGACACTTGTCTTGTATGTGGCCGACCCAGGCTCCATCCCTGCTTCCCATAGGGTCCCCTGAGCACTGCCAGGAGTGATTCCTGAGTGCAGAGCAAAGAGCCACGAACACCGCTTAACCTGCCCCAACTCCCCCTCCCCCAAAGACAGTGAGCTGTGAGGAGATTTGAGGGGACCATGCTGGGTGGGCAGTAGCCTGGCATGTTCAGGAGAGTTGCAAGAGGCCAAAGCAGCTGGCTTGGAGTGGACGAGAGCAGGAGAGTGACCCTCCTCAGCCACCTTTCTGCCAGCGGTGCTTGGACACCCAGTTCACTTATGCACCAGGAGGAATGAGTGTGGCCTCTGTGCACTTACCAATGAGCAAACAGGCACAGAGAGGTAGTTCTGCTTGCCCAGGGGCACACAGCAAGCAAACAGGGCTGGCTTCGTTTGTCCTCCAGAGAACTGCCATCCTCCTTGGCCAGCAGGCTGAGATCTGGGGGTGCTAAGAAAAGGCCTTTTCCTTTTAGGACTCAATCCTGTCTGGTGACACAGGCCAGAGAGGAAATGTGCCAGGGTCAGTAGCATACCACAGGGAACAATTCTTCATGAACTCCCAAACAGTGCCAGAGTCCTCCGTTTGCTTGGGATTTGGGGGTGCCACCCAGGGAGGGGGGCTCTCTGTTCTGTGGCAAGGCAAACAGGAATGACATTGCCATATAAGTAGAATTGGAGACAGGCACACACCACCTACCCACGCCTGGGTTAGATCCGGGGACTCTGCCCTTGTGGCCCTGGGCTGACCAAACCTCCCCCATGAAGCTGGGGGGAGAGGCAGGACTGAAAGTGGAAAAGCAAGTTTCCAGCACAGGGAAGGACACAGGCAAAGGCTCAGAGGTGGGAGGTCAAGTGGGGGCCCCAGCGGACTTGCCCACGTGGCTGGGTGGAAATTCCACATGAATTAGGCAGGAGGGGCCAGAGCCATAAGGAGCCCCGGGAGGGCACTTGCCATGCAGGTGGCCCACCTGAGCTTAATCCCTAAGACCACATATGGTTCCCCAAACCGTACCAGGAGAGACCCCTGAGCACAGAGCCAGGAGTCAGCCCTGGGCATCACCACCAGCATCCCCCCAAAAGGAATGAAGAGGAACAGAAGATGGAGGGGCCCTAGGGCCAGGGCACTGGGGCTGCTGGGTCATGGGGCAAAGTTGGGTCCTTAATTGACCTGTGGGAAAGTATGGGGAAGCGGGAGTCGGGGATCGGGGTGGGGGGGTGGAGGGGGATGTCAGGCCTATAGAAGCGGGGAAAGGCCCCAGTAGTGCATGAGGACAGCGCTGGGCCTTACACACAGTTCTGCGGGCGGGCGGGCCTCAGTTTCCCCGGGACAGGCTCTCACCGCGTCTCTTACCTACCTCGCAGCCAAACTCTCCCGGCTGTCGCTGGCGCTGCCGCCGCTCACGCTCACGCCGTTCCCGGGCCCGGGCCCGCGGCGGCCTCCGTGGGAGGGCGCGGACGCCGGGGCGGCTGGCGGGGAGGCCGGCGGGGCGGGAGCGTCGGGGCCGGCGGAGGAGGACGGGGAGGACGAGGACGAGGACGAGGAGGAGGACGAGGAGGCAGCGGCGGCGGGCGCGGCGGCGGGGCCGCGGGGCCCCGGGAGGGCGCGGGCAGCCCCGGTGCCCGTCGTGGTGAGCAGTGCCGACGCGGACGCGGCCCGCCCGCTGCGGGGGCTGCTCAAGTCTCCGCGCGGGGCCGACGAGTCCGAGGACAGCGAGCTGGAGAGGAAGCGCAAGATGGTCTCCTTCCACGGGGACGTGACCGTCTACCTCTTCGACCAGGTGAGCCGCCCAGAGGGGACGCCCTGGGGGCGGGGCGGGGCGGGAGGGGCCGGATGTGGGCGTGGCCCCGAGGAGAGGGCATGGAGGGGCGGGGCCTGGTATGGTGGGACCTTGTGGGGATGGGTCCCTAGGTGGGCGGATCTGGGGCTTCGTCTGAGCGCTGCCCGGGGCGGAGCCTTGGGAGCAGGGCCTTAGAGGGGCAGGCCTGGGGGCATTGTCTTGGATATTGCTTGGCGCTGGACCTTGCGGGATGGAGCTTTTAGAGGGCGGGCCTTGGACATTGCCCGGGGCGGGGTCCTAGAGGAGCGGGTCTGGCGGCGTAGGCTGGGAAGAGTCCCTGCGGCGGGGTCCTAGAGGGGCGGGTCTGGGGGCGTGGTCTGGGAAGATTCCCTGGGGCAGGGCTAGCAGGATGGGGCCTGGGGCGTGGTCCAGAGCAGGTCCTGGGAGGAGAGGGAGAGGCCTGTGCGGGAGGTAGTGGTGGAGGGTGATGGAGAGACTGCGTCCAGAGCAGGTATTTGGCTCAAGAGCAGAGTCTACAGATACAAGTGAGGCAATGTTGAGGTCTTGGAGAGGTGGGTCTGGTATTAGGTGCTGGTAAAGGGACTGGACCCAGGTCCAACAGAAGTTACCTACGAGGTTTCAGCCACCGGAGAGGCTGCTGATGGTGCTTAAGAGACTTGTGTTAAGTTTGAGTGGGGTTAGGTATAATGAAGTTGGTTGGGGGCGAGAGTTTAGCGAGACGGGTTGAGGATTGTGTTCAGAGGAACCGAATCGGAAGAAATCGTACTGAACTGAGTAAAGGGGGGTAGGGGACGTGTCTAGATGAACCTGGGGCCCCTTGTGAAGTCTTGAGTGAGAACAGGGTGAAGATTTGGAGAGTTTGAAAGGAGACACGTCAAGGTGGACGCTTAGGAGACAGGGCAGCGGGCCGGCGGGCACAGGACGGAGTAAGGATTTTGCAGGGCCATAGGAGCAAACAGGTAGCTCTGGTTCTGGACTTGTACAGCCTGCCGAGCTGTAGGAGGTAAGCAGGGATCCTGGAGAGGAGAGTATTAGTTTCGCTGTGAGGGAGGGAGAGCCTTCAGGAGCCCGGAGAAACTCCTGCCGCGGAGGGCCGCGCTGCAGGAAGCGGTGCTTAGATGTGGGTGAGGCTCCGCAATCGCAATCGCAATCGGAGAATTTGCTCGGTGGGCTGTGATGGCTCATTCCCTCTCGCTGCTCCTGATCTGCCTTCCCAGGAGACGCCAACCAACGAGCTGAGCGTCCAGGGCCCTCCCGAGGGGGACACGGACCCATCAACACCCCCAGCGCCCCCAACGCCTCCCCATCCCGCCACCCCCGGAGATGGGTTTCCCAGCAACGACAGCGGCTTTGGTGAGGGAGGGGTGGTACCTGGTGGGCGGGTGTGTGAAAGGGGCGGTGACTTGTGGGCGGGGTTTACAGGAGGGCGGGGCTAAGAGCGGTTCCAGCGGGCTGGCTCAGGGCAGAGTCTGAACATCTCACCGCCCCCCCCCATTCCCGAACCCATCCTCTCTTCCCTCTCTCTAGGAGGCAGTTTCGAGTGGGCGGAGGATTTCCCCCTCCTGCCCCCGCCAGGCGCCCCCCTGTGCTTCTCCCGCTTCTCCGTCTCGCCTGCGCTGGAGACCCCGGGGCCCCCCGCCCGGGCTCCCGACGCCCGACCCGCAGGTATTCACTTCTCCCCACCTCCGCCAGTCTCTCCTCCCCCTCTGTCTCTGTCTCTGTCTGTCTGTTTCTCTCTCTCCCCCCCCCACTTGTTTCTCTCCCTTTTCCACCCCTCTGAATTCCCATGCCTCCCTCAGCCCACTCACCGCTAAACTCCCAAGTCCGGCAGTGGATCCAACCAGGTGGTGCCCACTAGATGGGCTGTAACAATTACACGACCTGCCTGGGCCTCAGTTTCCCCTGCTGGATCTTCTTGGAGTCTTGCCTGTCTTTGCTGCAGTATGTAGACGAGGAGCAGACAAGGAGAGGGAGCCCAGAGCAGAGAGATGCAGTCAGGATGGATGCCCCGTGTAGGAATCAGTTACCACTGCTGAATATCAAGCATGCACATACTAGGCCCTGCCATGTCTGGGCTCCATCACTGACTGCTCAGGGCCATGCCAGGGGGTGGATCATAGTCTCATGCACAGTCTCATGCATAGTCTCAGAAGAAGAAACTGAGACATGGAAAGCCTGAGGATACAGGGTTGACAACAGCTGACTGGCCTCAGGCACCATGAGTCGGTTCCTTCCGGTGGTGGTTCATAAGGCATGGCTTCTCATCACCAGCCCAGACATGATCACCTCACCTCTGGTTTCGGAGGCCAGTGTGGGTTTGGGGCTATAGGAGTCAGAAGACCGCCCAGCCGAGGGGGGGCGGGGGGCGGGAGGGGGGGGGGGGCTGCAGGGGAACTCTGCTCTCTGCTGCCTCCTGCTGTACATCCAGAGAACAGCAGGTTCTTCCCTGCTGTGCTGGCCTCAGGGAGGGCAGTGGCGGGTAGGGAGGAGTCCTGACCCAAATTCTAAAGGAAGGCTCGGGCTGGAGCAATAGTATATAGCTCGGGCAGGTAGGGCGTTTGCCTTGCACAGGGCTACGTTCAATCTCTGGAATCCCATATGGTCCCCCCGAGCACAGCCAGGAGTAATTCCTGAACGCAGAGCTAGGAGTAACCCTGGATGTGTGACCCAAAAAGAAAAGAAAATAAAGGGAGGCTCCATTTCTGCCCTCCCTCCTCCTGCCTGGGACTTGGAATGACCCCTGTTAGGACAGGGTGGTCAGTGGGCAGGCCGCTTTCCATCTCTGTGCCGCTGAGTGTCCTCGGTAGAACAAGCATCTAGTCAGGGTGGCTGAACCTGTAATTGGGCCACAGGAAGGAAATGGGATCGAAGGATCTGGTCCTCCTCACCCAGGTTACAGGCCATTCTCTCGGGACGTGCATCAGTGCAGGGCTGTGTGCAGAGCCACTGAGGCTGCTTACCACGGAGGATTCCATGCGAGGCCTGAATGCGGGGCCCCACCCAGCAGCTTCCTCCAGACTCTGCCCTCACAATCCTGCAGTGCTGTAAGAGCCCCCAAGCCAGGGCCTTGCAGAGCCTATGGCCGCAGGGACAATGCTGCGGGTCCCAGGATCCTTTAAGCAGTGACCTAAGTGTTGAGCATTGCAGGGAAGGGACAGTGGAGGGACGGGCAGCTTGGAACATAGGCCCAGGCAGGAGGTGCTTGACCAATTTCCAGCACAGAAAGGAGTTTCTTAGTTCACATCTGGGACTTTTTAATTTTTTTATTTTTATGTTTTTTTTTGCTTTTTGGGTCACACCCGGCAATGCTCAGGGCTGACTCCTGGCTCTGCACTCAGGAATTACTCCTGGCGGTACTCGGGGGACCATATGGGATGCTGGGAATCAAACCCGGGTCGGCCGCGTGCAAGGCAAACGCCCTACCTGCTGTACTATCGCTCCAGCCCCTGGGACTTTTTTAGAGAGTGGGGTGCAGGCAGAGAGAAGGGGTGTGATTAGAGAAGGGGTGTGATAAAGAACTGGGTGGGGAGGCAGCACCAGTCCTGGGTGCAGGAGGAAGACACCTCCGGGGTCCCCTGGCAGCTGATGGACTAGTAGCCAGGGAGGATGCCCAGGTGAGGGTTGATGAGGGAGAGGACGCAGGCAAGGATGGGGTGTGTCCAGGGTGCAGGGACAGTGGCCAGGGGATGGGTGAGGTCCCAGGCAGCAGTGCCAGCCACCAAAGTGATATTGGGGGAGCCAGGGCAGAGAATGTACAGCTCTGAATCCCAGAACCCCACATTTGCTCAGTGTTTCACGAGTTGCATCAACAGGACTGTCAAGGGCCCTCCTCCCTCAGACTCTGTGCTCAGACGGGCTCATCCACTCGGCAGCTGGCTATGGGCCCAGAGGGCAACTGGGGCCAGGGCCGGGACACCGGATTGATGGTGTGACTGTGACCATAGCTCAAAGGTGGTGGATGGGGCCGGAGTGACAGCACAGGGGGTAGGACATTTGCCTTGCATGCAACCCACCAGTTTTGAACCCTGGCACCCCATAGGGTCCCCCAAGTATTACCAGGAGTGATCCCCGAGTGCAGAGCCAGGACTAAACCCTAAGCACCACTGAGTGTGGCCCCCCAAAAAGCAAACAAAAGAAAGTAGTTGGACCCAGAGGGCTCGCCCGTGGTCCTGGGGGAGACTGTCTCCCTTGAACTCGGGTTTCAGGGTCTGGGGGATGGGCAGTCCACTCTCCTGTTGGGAGGGGCCCTGGGCAAGGCTGGGGGGAGGGAAGCATATAGGCAGGAGCTTTACTCCATCGGTGACTGGGTGCTTGGTGCTGGGCCTGGGACTGGGTGGGGGATTGAGCCCTGGGCTCGGTGCTGCGGGGGTCTGTGTACTGGGGGGCAGAGGGGGCCAGAAGCAGGTGGACAGGAAGACTGCAGCAAAGATGGGGTTTGTGAAGAAGAGATGTGGGGAGCCCAGGAGGCCCAGAGACTGGACATCTCCCCTCACCTGGGGCTTTGGGATTTGTCACTCAAGCTGAGCCCTGAGGCTGATTGCCTTTTTCTTTGCTTTCTCTCCCTCCTCAGGCCCCGTGGAGAACTGACTCCCCGAAGCCTCTACCCCCCCGCACCCCCAGAAGAGGGCTTGAGGGTAGAATCCTCTGTGGACGATGGACCCACTGTCACCACCACAGACGCCGCCTCCAGGGAGGCCCCTGAGGTTGAGGCCTCCCCCTCCCCCACCATGTGCCAAACGGGAGGCCCTGGCCCCCCACCCCCCAGCTCCCCAGACGGCTCCCCGGACCCCTCTGACTCCCTTGGTGCCAAATGAGGCTGGAAGCCCCTCTCAAACCCATCCCCACCCTAGAGAACCACCTTTCTTGGAACTGAACTGAACTGAACTTTCGGGCCTGGAGCCCCTGGGGTCCAGCGGGGGCCCTTCCTTCCTCCCTCCTGGCAACAGGTAGGGGCTGCAGCTTTGGGGGGCTTGGACCTCCCTAACTTGGCGATCCCCTTTTCCCCCTCCCCAGCCCGGCCCCCCAGAGAGGGCCCCTGGTTCAAACCTTCGCGTGGCATTTTCACATTATTTAAAAAAGAAAAAAATGACTTTTTGGAGGAATGCGGGGGCCTGTGTGTGTTTGGGGGTGTGGGGGACTGTGCCAAGGGGAGAGATGTGGGGACTGAGGCTGCCGGGAGCCACTGCCACTACCTGCGCCTGTTTCCCAGCAGGGAACACAGAAATGCCTGGGCCAGCTCCTGTCCTTGATGAATTGTTCTGCCCATAGCATGGCAGGGGGCCTGGATGATGATGGGAGAACTCAGAAATGACCTATGGTGATAGCACTACTGGGGTGATAGTATAGCGGGGAGGATATTGGCCTTGCACTTGGCCAACCTGGCTTCAATCCCCAATCCCTGGCACCCCATATGGTCCCCGAAGCACCACCAGAAGTCTCCTGAGTGCAGAGCCAGGAGGAACCCCTGAGGATCACTGAGTGACCCAAAAAGCAAAAAAAAAAAAAAAAAAAAATTCTGAGTACAGAGCCAGGTGGAATACCCGAGCACCATTGGGTGTGGCCCTAAAACAGAAGTGACCTGCCCTGGGCCACACCCTTCAAATGACACCACCTGGCCCCAGAGCTTATTCACCCAGGAACCCCGCTCCCCATGGCTCAATTTATCTGCCTTTCACAGGATCACCCACCTCCCACCACCTTCAACTCTGGCCTTTGCCCATTTCTTGGCTTCTGTCCCTCGGGTGCCTGCCCCCCACTCCTGACCCAGTTCTGGCTCTGCCTGGCCTGTTTTCCTGCTCACCCTGCGCATGTGCAGTCTCCCTTCAGCCTCCGCCTTCTTCCCCGTTTCTATTTCTATTTTTTGTCTCCACATTCTACTCTGTGCTGCTGCCTTCTTGCCTAGCTCCTTGTCTTCTGTGTATTTCCCCCCCTTTCCCAAGTTTTTCCTAACTGTGGACCAGATGACTCCTCCCCCCATAATGATGTCCCTGATCTTGGCTTCAGTCAACACCTTGGTTCTGGTCAGTGATGGATCTGAGCTGTGTGCAATGGGAAAGGACGGGACGGGCACCCTCCAGTGGCCACTTGGACCAGGGCCTTAGAAATTCTGTGGTAAGGGTTTTAAGGTCACATGCAAGTCTGGAGGCAGAAGAGTGGGAGGATTCACCTGTTTTGAGGTGCTCAGAGATGACTTTATGCTCAGTGCACTGAGGCCACGCCTGGCACTGACGAGGGACCATGTGATGCTGGGGATGGAACCGAGGTACCAACCTGCATAGCCTGAACCCAGCCCGCTGACTTCTCTCTTTCCCACCTCATCTTTCCCCTCTTCCTGTCGCTGGCCAGGACACCAAGGAGGCGGCCTGCAGGGAATCCAGTGTGGCGAGGGCCCCATTCTGGTTGGAGAATTCCCTTGGATTCACAAAGTGCCATTGATTTTTTTTTTTTCCCAATTTTTTGGCCACACCTAACAGTACTCAGGGGTTACTCCTGGAGCTACGAGTGCCCCCTGGTGGAAGTCAGGAAACCATGCAGTGCCAGTGTTGGAATTGGGCTCATCTGCAAAGCTAATGCCTTCCTCTCTCTCCCACTGTCTCTGGCCTCCAAATGAGGCGCTGAAAGCAGGTATTGCTGTCTGCAGAGGCTGAAGTGCAGGACCCGGAGGCGAGCAGGACCAGCCTCTGGGAGGCAGTGAGGAAACCTTCCTGCCTCACCGCCTGTTTCTGGCTTCTGTTGGCTCCTTGGCCAGCCCTGGCAGGTCCAATCAGCCTGTCTTCATCTTCTTGTGTCTGCCACCTCCGCAGGGTGTGCCCAGGACCGTCTTGCCCACAGTTCCCTTGGCAGAGGACCCGTCATAATGGCTAAAGGCCCAGATTAATGGCCTCAGGGAGACTGGTTTTATCTGCACTGCTGTTTCTGGGAGACCCCCTTTCAGAGGTGCTGGGGGTTGGGACTCAACATGCAGGCCTTGGGATGGGGACCAGATCCCATCACAGGGGGAGACGGGCCCTAAGAGGGAGCAGGTGGCCCAAATCTCAGCTGTGGGGAAAGAGATTGGGGAGCCAACTAGAAGGGCAATTTCTAGGAAGAGTGGCCCAAACAGAGCAGTTCCAGCTCTGCGTCGGCCACAACAGAACCACTGACGTCCATCCCATGATTCCTCTTGCGCTTCCTCAGTCACTGGATCTAGAAACCCCAGTCTGGCTGGCCCCAGAAACCCCAGTCTGGCTGGCCCCAGGTCCATCCTTCCAAAACTCCCAGGAAGCTTTGTTGTCTGCCCCGTCCCAGAGACGATTGCGCAGTCTGACCCAACTGGCTTCCCAGCCCCGCCTGCACCCCGTATGGCCCAAGCACAATCAGAAATGAGTCCTGAGCACCACCAGGTGTATCACCAAAAAAAAAAAAAAAAAAAAAAGGAAAATGTGCCCTGCCACTGGGTCCCAAGGTCTGCCCCCACACCCCCCTGGACCCACCCCACTTCCTGACACAGGGCTCACAGCAATGGCACAGGCACACGCCATCCTTCTACTCTCACTGTCCCCTATGCACATGGCTTTGTCCTTCCTTCTCCTCCACTAACCTGTCCACAACCCTTTGCCTCCCCTAAGTCTCCACTGCCGCCCCCCCGCCCCCATCCCACCATCAGGCATTTGTGGAGCCCATAAGAGCCAGTGGGGACAAGCATCTTTTTGGATGTGGACTATCATGCAACTTGAGATTGAGAACCCCCAACCTTCAACCCTACACCACCTACATGCACCCAAGGGGCTTTGCCCCACCCTTGTCTGGAATGCCTTTAGCCAGGACTGAACCTCTGAGCACTAATGAATAAAGGAATGTGAGCCAGTGAGGCCCTTAGCCGAGTGCTGGGGCTCAGTAACCAAGCATGGGGCCCCCTCAGACCATCAACAGCAATGGGGGAAGGGCGAGTGTCAGAACTCATGCAGGGGGCTGGAGCAATAGCACAGCGGGTAGGGCGTTTGCCTTGCTGGGTTCAATTCCCAGCATCCCATATGGTCCCCCGAGCACCACCAGGAGTGATTTCTGAGTGCATGAGCCAGGAGTAACCCCTGTGCATCGCCGGGTGTGACCCAAAAAGAAAGAAAAAAAAAACCTCACGCAGGATGCCTGCAGCCTTTCAATAGAGGCCCAGGCTTCATCCCTGGCAGGGCAGTCCTGCAGCACCGCTGGGAACAACCCCTGAGCACTGCCAGGTGTGACCCCAAAGCAATAGAAAGCAAAGGAATAAATATGGGATGACTCACTGCACACACCCGGGCTCCAGCTGCAGGCCCAGGTTTGGGGGGGAAGGCAGCCCAGACTCCACACACTTTGGGCTGAAAGCCCTCACTGAGACGTGGAGTGGGCCCCATTTCTGGGGCTGATCCTGGAGGGGGGCTGAGAGGACCATACCACCAAGCACCTGAGCACTGGCCAGCCCCCTGAGAAATGAGGGGGTACACAGACGACCAGTGGTTCAGTAATTAATAAGATACCAACAGCGTGTTAATTACAAAGATGAGAGAGGAGCTCAGGTGGTGAATTTTCCAAATGGGGAAAACAGGGTGTAGCCCCAAGCCCGGGGGTCCGGCCACCCGGGGGGGTGGGGGGGCAGCTCCATAATAAATAACGAAGTCAGGGGTGGGGTCAGGGCTGCTCCTGCTTCTTCTTGACAGAAATTCGCTTCTTCCGGGCCGCCAGCATCTCATAGAAGGGGTCCACACTCACGGCGGCTCTGCAGGCAGGAGTGGGAAGGTCAGGTGAGGGGCACGTTAGAAGCACAGGTGAGGGTGGGGGTCCAGGTGAAGGTGAGGTGCAGGTGAAGTTTGAGTGGGATCGGTGAGGGTTGGGGAGGGTGGGGGAACAGGTGAGGGTTGGATGGGGGCAGATGAGGGTGGGGTTCTGGTAGGGATGTAGTGACGGGTGAGGGGTGCAGGTGAGGATGGGGGAATGCAGGGGAGAGTGCAGATGCAAGTGGGGGGCAGATGGAGTTGGCGGTGCCAGCTGTGGAGTGCAGGTGAGGGTACAGGGCAGGTGAGGGTACAGGGCAAGTGAGGGTGGGGTGCAGGTGAGGGTACAGGGCAGGTGAGCATGGGGTGCAGGTGAGGGTACAGGGCAGGTGAGGGTGAGGTGCAGGTGAGGGTACAGGGCAGGTGAGGGTACAGGGCAGGTGAGGGTGGGGTGCAGGTGAGGGTGAGGTGCAGGTGAGGGTAGAGGGCAGGTGAGGGTACAGGGCAGGTGAGGGTGGGGTGCAGGTGAGGGTAGGGATGCAGGTGAGGGTACAGGGCAGGTGAGGGTGAGGTACAGGTGAGGGTGGGGTGCAGGTGAGGGTACAGGGCAGGTGAGGGTGAGGTGCAGGTGAGGGTACAGGGCAGGTAAGGGTACAGGGCAGGTGAGGGTGGGGTGCAGGTGAGGGTGGGGTGCAGGTGAGGGTAGGGGTGCAGGTGAGGGTACAGGGCAGGTGAGGGTGAGGTACAGGTGAGGATGGGGTGCAGGTGAGGGTACAGGGCAGGTGAGGGTGAGGTGCAGGTGAGGGTACAGGGCAGGTGAGGGTACAGGGCAGGTGAGGGTGGGGTGCAGGTGAGGGTAGGGGTGCAGGTGAGGGTACAGGGCAGGTGAGGGTGAGGTACAGGTGAGGATAGGGTGCAGGTGAGGGTACAGGGCAGGTGAGGGTGAGGTGCAGGTGAGGGTAGGGGTGCAGGTGAGGGTACAGGGCAGGTGAGGGTGGGGTGCAGGTGTGGGGTGCAGACGAGGTAGGGGTGCATATGTGCGATGCAGGTGAAGGGCAGGTGTGTGTGGGGGGGGCGCGCGCGCAGGATGCCGAGCTCACTGGATGGATTTGATCCACTCGTCCTTCTCCCCCTGCGTGGGCGCTGAGATGCGGTAGACCATGTGGTTCCCCTCCACCACACGGCCGTCGGCCTCGGTTTTGCAGGCTTTGATGAGCTGTCCCTTGTTGTTGGGGATGTACAGCTCAAAGCAGTTCTGGGGAGACGCGGCGAGGAGGGAGGGCAGGTGAGGAGGCGGCCCTGGGAGGGGCCGTCCCCGGGGCTGGGGGGCAGAGCTGCTCACCGGTTTCCGGGGGTCATCCACCTCTCGGATGCTCAGATTCTCCAGGGGGATGATCCCTCGGGGCTCCTTGTCCTGGAGGGGCATAGGAGAGGCTCAACCTCCGCCCTTCCTCCCTCAGACTCCAGACCTCCTCCCTCGGATCCCCACTACGCCCTCACCGTCGTGTACTCGAAATAGTAGAGGCAGTTGTCAGTGAGGATGAACCAGCGCCGCTTCCACGTCTTCACCCGGCCCCCTGAAAGGGAAGGGGGGGAGGGGGCCGGGCTCAACAGGGGGGCAGGGCCTCTGGGGGGGCGCAGCACAGCATGGGGTGCAGGGGCTCGGGCCAGGAGACAGCACGCATGGGAGAAAGACAAGCAGAGCCGGGTGTGGGGACTGGGGGGCTCCACTCGCTAAGCCTGTCTGCTGGCAGCCCACAGCCCCCTGCGGGTCCCAGGCTGGGGCACCCTCTGGTGCGGGGAACGGGGCGAGAACAGCCGTGCACCTACCTCCTGGGGCGGACAGCGAGAAAGCAGGCAGATCAGGCAGGAAGGGAAGGCGGAAGAACGGGCCCCCCAAGAGCCGCAGGCGACAGAACAGGGTGGGTGAAGGAGGGATGTGCAGGGGGTGGGGGAGAGAGAGAGGGAGGGAGAGAAGCAGAGCGACACGCGGGGAGGGGGAGAGAAGGGAGAAAACCAGTTACATCAGGAGGGAACGGCCAGCCCCGCCCACCCGGAGCCCCACCAGGCTGCCAGAGGGGCGCCCACTCCACCCAGTCATCCCCCAGGCCGGCCCCTCAGCCCTGGGCAGCTCCTTGGCTGTGACCACAGGCCCACTCCTGCCCTCGCTGGGCCCTTATCCACACCTCCCAGGCCCCCGGTGCCGCCAGAGGGCTGAGAACAGGGAGTGCCTCTGTGGGGGCGTCTCTGCACCCTGTTTCCCTGCTCCCCGCCACCACCCTGCCTTCCCCGGGGTGCTCGTGTGGGAGGCGAAGGCGCCTCCTGGAGGGGCGGAGATCTCCGAGCGAGGTCACATCTGCCCTTGCGGTGGGGCGGGACTGCTACTGTCCTCACAGCCCAGGTCACCCCAGCCAGGGGCCACTGTCTGGCCTCAATTTCCAGGAGCTGGAGCAATACAACAGTTGGGCATGTGGCCGCCTGGGGTTCAACCCCTGGCACTCCACAGGGTCCCCTGCGCCCCGCCAGGAGTGATCTCTCAGCAGCGCCAGGAGTGAGCCCTGAACTCTATCAGGTGTGCCCCAAGACCAAGAAAATGCCTCAATTTCCTGAGACGGAACCTTCCAGCTGAGCTCAAACCCCCCCGCGCCCCCCCTTATGCATGGGATTTCTCAAGTGACTCACAGATTCCCTACCAGGCGCCCCCTGGCGAACACGCACCCCTCTCCTCTTTGACAGGGCAACTCAGCCCCGGGGGTGGGGAGCTCAAGCGAACAGAGCCCCGAGCCTGTTCTGGATGGAAACCCCCGCCCCCACTGCCCCAGGCTGCCCCTGCCAAGTTCCATGAGGGCTGGGAATCTCCCATATCTCCGCCTCAGTCCACACCCACTACTCCCCCGAAAGCCAACACCCCACCAGGCAGCACGCCAGAACGCCCCACTGCTCTGCCCCAGAGGCCAGGCTGGGGTTTTCCCTGCCATGGACCAAAGGTCCCAACGGGCCCAGCCCCGGGGGGCTGCAGTGTCACGTGGACTCTCCCCAGTCGTCCAGGAGGGGGCCATGCCTCAGGGGACCCCCAAGGGGTGCCTGTGTAGGCTCTGCTAAGGGACCCTGAACCAGCCAGGTCAGCTGCTGGGCCCAGCCCAGAGGGACCCCCCCCCCCCCAGGGACTGAGGCCCAGCGTGGACCAGCATCCAGTTCCCCAACCCCAGCTCTGCACCCCACAAGCTCTCGAGAGCTCTGTCTACACCAGGCCTCCACTCGGGTCTCACACACAGGCCGGCTGACATGCTCAGCCCTACTCGGTCAGCATGGACATAGGCCCAGAGAGGTGGGGGCCACCGGCCTAAGAACACACAGCAGGCGGAGTCCCCGCCTGGGCTCAGGGGGCACTCACCCAGTTTCAGGAGCCAGCCCTCCCGGTCCGGGTTGAAGAAGGTGTGTGTCAGGTCGTTGCCGTCGTCCTCCGGGATCTTGAAGGGTTCGTTGCGGATGCTGTCGTACAGGTTCTGGGGTGGGGGTGGGGCCCCGTCAGCCACTGCAGGGCCGTGGGACCCTTCCAAGTAGGGGGCTGGGGAGGTGGGGGAGCAGGAGGGGAATGGGGGAGTCCCAGGAGAAAAGAGGGAGGAAAGGAGGCGGCAGGGGAGGCAGGAGGGGCTGCCCACAGTGACAGCCAGAGCGGCACGTGACATGCAGGCTCCAGGGCCGCCCCTTACCCGCACAAGCCACACAGGCCACCCAGCACCCACGCAGGCCACAGGGGCCACCCAGCACCCGCAGAGACCGCGCACGGGGCTGACCCGGAGCAGTTCCTCAGGCAGGTCCCCGCCCTCATTGATGCCCCTGTTCATGGCCACGAAGCGCTCTAGGCCCGGCTTGTCGCGGACGTTGGGGTTGTGGAGGCTGGTGTTGAGCATGATCACAGCAAAGGACAGCACGTAGCAGGTGTCTGCAGTGGACGGGCGCATGGATGGACAGTCAGGAGGGGAGGCTCTGACCCCGCACCCCACCGGCCCACGCCAGCCCTGCCTGCCCCCGGGCCACACCTGTGGACTGGAAGACCCCGGGGTTGCACAGACAGTAGCGCTGGGCGAAGGCCTCCATCATGCGGTCAATCTTCTGGGCCTCCCCTGGCAGCCGGAAGCTCCACAGGAACTGCCTGGGGACCATGGGACAGGGTGGGGGACTGTGGGACAGGGGGCCAACGGGGGGCACCTGGCAGGCTTCCCAGGGACGGCAGCTCACCTCAGCGCCTGCACCAGGTTGAGGTCGGTGAACTCGTGCAGATCCACAAAGGCATGGAGCACGGCCAGGTTCAGCTCCTCCCTGCGGGCAGTCACACACTCAGACAGTGCCACCCCAGGGCTGGTGCCTGGGGGCTTGGTAGGACCCCTCCCAGTACATGCTTGGGGGGCAACCACCAACTTGTCTGAACGCACATGGGCTTCGCCTCCCTCCTCCTAGCTCAGTGCCAGAGGGAGGTCCGAGGAGGCCGACGGGCAGGCCCCCAGGCACCCCAGCTAGTCGGAGGGTTAGCCAGACTTCTGCAGAGGCCCCACATCCCCAGCGAAGAGCCCAGACCCCCCAGATGCCCATCTAACCCCACCAGCCCGCCTCACCTCTCCCCCAGATAGTCCCCGATGGCAGTCTTGTTCAGGCCCTCCCCCTTGTACAGGAAGCGGGCGATCTCCTCGGGTGTGTTCTGCAGAAGCTCATTCTCCACCAAGAACTGGATGCCCTGGGGGAGGGGGAGGGGCGTCAGAGGGCTCAAGCAGTGAGGCCCTCCACTCTCTCTCAAGGTCATTTCAGGGAGCAGAGACCTCAGGCTGCGGAGAGGCAAGGCAGGGCAGACTGTCCTCGGGGTGCCCAGGACTGGGGCAGGCCCGAGGAAGGCCTCTGGAAATGGGCTCCAGGTAAGCGTCTCCATGAACCTTCCTCAGTGCACGAGTGAACCAACCTGGTGCACTCGGTCGCCTCCTCCCAGCCAAACCTGTGGCTGCCTCCTCAAGGAAGCTGCCCTGATTGCACCAGGGCCCTCCCTACCGTGGCACTGCTAGGTCAGCCTTTGTACGTTACTGTCCGTGTACTTAGCACACTCCTCTGGCAACTTCAGGTGACACCGAGAGGGAATCCAGAAACTGGTGCAGAAGGGAGACAAGGAAACTCCCCTTGGGCAGGGAACCCAGTACAAGCAATAGTCGGGAGGCTGGTGTACCTGGCCCCAGCTCATGAAACAGAAGGCCAACAATATCGGCACCCAGGGTGAGAACCAAGGCCGGCCCCCTACAGGAGTTCTCGGGGGGAGGCAGGGACTTGGGCCCCACCTAGCAGTGCTCAGGGCTGACTCCTGGCTCTGTGCTCAGGGCTGCCTCCCCACAGGGCCCTAGGTTGACTGTGTGCAAGGCCAGAGCCCTACCCCAGTGCTCTCTCTCCAGAACCTGTGCCACTTCTAGAACCCAGAGGTACCAGGATTCCCCTCTGTGCGTTTCTCTGGCTCTGCCCTGGGGCGCAAGTGATACCTTCTTGGGGTCCATGTTGAACTTCTTCCTGCCCATCGCCATCTTCCGGTTCCGTTGCAAAGTCTTACTGTGGTGGGGGGGGGGTTGTGGGTGAGATCCATGCCTGAGCACCCGTGGCCGGGCGGTACCTGGCCCCCTCCCCGAATCCCGCCTCTGCCCTCACCTGCCCTCATTGGCCTCCAGACCCTCCACCTCGCTCATGGCCTCGCTGAGCTCCTCTCGCAGGCGCTGGATCTCCACCAGCAGCTCCTGCTTCCGCCGCCGGATGTTCTCCAGCTCCATCCGCTCCTCGGGAGTGAGGTCCGGGGGCTCTGGGAGGCCGGGCCAGGGTGGTGCGGATGAGGTCTGGGACCCAGGAGGCCGGGTCCCTGCGATCTAAGGGGGCCCAGACCTCCGGGAAAGTTGGGGCAGGGCTCCGAGATGGGGGACTGGGGGGAGACTAAGCGTCGGGCAACATGGATCAGCACAGATGCTCTGGGGGTCCGGACGCCTCCTCGTGGGGAGGAAGAGCCGAGAACTGAGACCCCGGAGCCCCCGTGGAAGGGAAAAAGACCCTGCCTGGGGGCGCCTGAACTCTCGGGTCTGGGTAGGCGAGCGAAGGACGCCGGAACTTCTGGGTCCATTACTTGGGAGAGGGCCGAGGCCTTGATGTTCCGCCTCCATGCCCGGCGCAGTGGCTGGGGGCTGCGCTCTCAGTGTTGAAGGGGGCCGGGCCCGGCCGCCCGGGTCCAGGAAAAGTCACCGCGGCCCCGGGAGCGGGTGACAAGGGGGCGGGGCGTCCAGGGCCGGGCCCCGCCCGCGCGCGGCTCGCTGCGGCCGCCCAGGTTTCTCCGCACCCCGCCGGGCCCCGCCAGCCCCGCTCCCCGCTCGCGGCCGCCACCGGGCTCGCCCGGCCCCGCCAGCGCCAACGCTTCGGTCCCGGGCGAGCCTCCGCCGCTCCATTCCGCCCCCTCCCGCCGCCACCGGAAGCGGGCTCGGCTCAAACAATGGCCTGGAACGCCCCGCGCCGGAAGCCGGTGCCGCTCCGCACAAAAGCCGGGCGAGCGAGGGGGCCCGAGCGGCCCGGAGCGATCCGACGCGGGCGGCGACACCCGCGGCCGAACGTTCCGGCCGGGCAGGCGGCTGCGGCGCGCCCGGTCAGCCCCACCCCTGCCCCGACCTACCATAGACTCCGTCCTCCATGGCGGCTAGGAAGGCCCGCGGGGAGTCCGGGGCTGTGCCGCCCGTCGGGCCTGGGTCCGCGTCGGCCCGCGGGCTCGGGTGAGCCCGCTCAAACGCCCCGGGAGCCACCGCCGCCTCCTCAGCGCCAGTCCTCAGCGCTGAAAAGACTCTCCCTGCGCCTCCCAACCGCCCCGCCACTAAGGACCGCCCCTCGTCTTGACATCGTCCAATCCATGGCGGACACTCTCGCTTGCTCCGCCCCCGTGGCCGAAGGATCGTCCTCCGGGGCCAATGGGCATCCGAAGAACAAACGCAGCCCGGTGCGGCTGGAGGTTGATGTTCCGTACAGCCAATCGGGGCGCGGAAACGGCGTGGGGCCCCGCCTCCGAAACAAAAGAAGACACTGAGACGGCTCTCCGGCCAGTGGGAAGCTTCGGAGAGGAGCTGTGACGACTACGCCTGCGCCGGACTCTGGGCACTTAGTGTTTCACGCGCGTCCCGCCTCCCACACTTCGTTGCTAGGGGGCGGTACTTGGTCTCGTTTCTGGGGGGCGGTACTTGGTATCGTTGTTAGGGGGTGAGGCTGTAAAAATCCATCTCCCTGCCCTCCCCGCCGGCTTTGGACGGCAGGTTGCCAGGCAACCAGGAGCTGCTGAGGCGCAACTTTCTTCTGCCCCCCATCCTTGGCATTGGCTCCTTCGAGGTCCAGACCCCCGCTGTGACCCCCCCCCACCCCCACCCCGATCCACCTCGGCCTCTTCAGAGTCGAGGGGTGGTGCAGCAAGTGGTTCATTCCTTCTTATGGATGCGTCGCTCTTTGGCAGCTGTCACGGAAAAGAAGACAAAGGGAGGAAACCAAATATAGTGAAAGCGCCTGCGCCGCCTTCAGGTTCCACCCGCGTTCCCTGACAGTCCTCCCCCTAGGACGGAGCCCCTTGCTTCAGCCGTCTGGCCTCTCCTGCCCCTTCCCAATGGCCTTTTCTTCTTGGTCTGGACTCAACTCGGTCCCTCACGTGTCCCCAGCTCTGAGACCCTCCCCTCCCCCGTCTCTCTTTCCAACCCTCGCAGGAAAAAGCTGGTGAAGGGACCTGGATGAGCTGGAGAACTCGGGCGCCCCTGTCATGGGTCTGAGCCAAGTCAGGCCCTTGTCCTTAGTGGCCTGCCCCTGTTCTAGGCAGTGGTGACATATTCGAGGCCTGGACCTGTTTAAACTGACACCTGTTTAAACTGACAGATCAGACAGATTAGGCACCAGAGCTTCCTAATCCCAGCACTGACCTTTATGAGCCCCCCACCCCACCTGCCCCGCCGTCCCTCCCAGAAGAACCCCAGGATGGGCCAGCCTTGTCCACTCACCCTACACCCCTGCCAGACAACCCCCATTCCTGACCCCTCTGATCCTAAACTGCCCTCTGGTCTGTCTCTATTGCTCCCTCACCCCCGAGCCCACCCCACACTGGAGAGGAGCAGGGATTTCACCCCGAGATTAGGTGGGGATTAATTGATCCCATCCGGAGATTAGGCGGGGATTCTGTCTGCGATGATGATGCAGCACGTGGGCAGGCTGAGGGACAGTGACAAGGCCTGTCTTCAGTCCCAAGACACAGGAACGCGTCCTTCTCCCTGGCACTGGCTTCCTCTGCGGCTGGCTCCCAGCCTGTTGGACACTTAGGTAAACTAGTGGAATAGGAAGAGTTGGAAGGAGGGGGGGACAGGCTCAAGGCCACCCCACCCCCACACCCCAGAAACACTCAGAGGCATAGCATCAGGGCTCCGGGAGATTTAATCTGGGGGACACACTTTCACTTTCCCCTGGGGCATTCTGAGTCCCCCTTCTCCCTTTTCACCCTCGGATGTCCCAGGGAAAAGATTCTGGCCCTGCCCTGCCCTGTAGGCCCACTACCCCTTCCCCACCCTGAGATCAGACACCAGGTTCAGAGCTGGCCCCTGAAGGCCAGGTATCCCAGCACCAGGAAGAACCCCAGGGTACTGCCCCCCCAGATCCCTGCCAAGCCATCCTCTGTGAGGGGAGGTATCACCCTGGTGAAGGAGCCCAGAGAATTGCAAGTTCTGATGCGCATGTTTAAAAGATGGGGAAATAGTGATGTGGATGGAGTGGTTGGGTGCAGAGCACAGCTTCCTGAATCCCAGCAAAGTGCTCCCTGACAATTAGCTCAGGCTTAAAAACCTAAACCCTCCTAAAGGAACCAGGGGAAAAATAGATATCTGTATTTATACATCGCATATATAATACATGTATGTATAACATCTTTCAGAAACGGACACACATCTCTGGCCATAGGGTTCCAAGCACTGACTTGGGCCTCTCTCCTTGTCCATAAAGTAGCCTAGTGACCCACAAGATCAGCCTTGAACCCTCAGCTTCTAGATCAGCCCCTACTGAGCCTGAGTCCAGCTCCAGAGTCTGCCTGTGGCTCTTTGGTACCTCAATTCCTTTTGGCATTGTGGAACCACAAAGTCATCTAGAATCTTCAAGATTCTCCACTCTGTGGGGCAAGGTGGAAGCAACCCCAAGACATTTAAAATTGCCATTCTTGGCTTACTACGAAGCTCAATCGAGTCACGCAATCTCCGTTTCTTTGGACATTCTAGAATGGCACTTAAAACTCTTGGATTATTTGGAAGTAGCAGTTAGCTTCTTGGTGGAATGTTCTACCACCGTGGTCTGGGAATGACCTAACACCAAGAAGCCCTAACCTCTCCGTCCTTCAAGACTCATTGTGCATTCGTAGATTTCTGAGGCAGTTCAACTGAGGTCCAAGATACCAGTTCTAGAATCAACTGTGCTCACCAATGAGATTAATCTAGAATCACAGAATCTTGAGTTGGGCTTTCAGGAACTTCAAGGTCTTTTCATGATGTGTTGTCCACAATCATCCTTGAAATCAAGAGAGTCTGGAATACTGGAGATGTCTCATTTTAAGAAGTTGAGAGAGAACAAACATTAACTTCTTAATTAGGCGCATCCAGAAGCAACATTGGGGCCAGAGGAGAGCAGAGTGGGGAGTGCACTTGACTTGCATGCAGCTAACGGGTTCCATTGCAAGCATCCCATATGGTCCCCAAAACCAAACCACCACCAACAACAAAACAAACAAACAGATAACAGAAGCAACATCCCTCAGAATCTCAGATCAAGGATGACAAACATTTGGTTCCCCTGCTGCCCCAGAAGTTCCAGCTTCCTTCCCCAGAGGAAGGCTGACACCTGGCCCCAGGTCACAACTCAAGCCAGTCTCATAGAAGAATATGAAGAATATAGAAGCGCCAGTCTTCGTCTCTTAAATGGTCCAGATTGCTAGATCCCTGAGCCTGCTGGGATTCAGGAATCAAGACTGATAAGTTATGTCGGGGTGGGGGATTCTCAGGAGGGATCTCAGAATGTGGAGAAATTAAGGTTCAGTATGTCCCTGGAGATTTTCCTAGGCATGGCAGAGCCTCATGTGCTGAAATGGGCCCCACCATTGTTTTGTCTGTGTGTGGTAGTACCTAGCCTGGCCCCAGAAAGAACCCCCATCCTTCCAGCTTGCAGTTTCTGGGAAGGACCTTGTGGGGGTGGAGGAAGGAGCTCATATCATGGAGGTAGGCTGAGTGCAAGGGTGGGTGTGAGCACTCGGGGGCTCGCAGCCGCGTCTTCCGCCTCGGCCCCACCCTCCTCATCCTCCTCATCCTCCTCTTCCTCCTGGCAGCAGCTCAGAGCAAGTTCATTCTCATAACAAAACGCAGCCAACGAGCCTGGAAAGCTGGACTTGGGGCTGGGGGATGCCTGCTCTGCCCGTTCATCCAGCTCCTTGGCGCTGCACACCGGCGTCCCCGGGACCTCGTATGTGCGATGGAAGTGCCGGTAGTCAACTTCGTATTGGGAGCCACGCTGGAACAGGACTGGCTCAAAGCGGTGGCCCCACAGCAGCTCACCCGGGAGGTAGGAGGAGCGACACTGGGTGGTCATGGCCGTGGCCTCCACCATCCCCTCCAGAATCACCACCAGCTCGAAGTCAGCCCGGGCCAGCTCAGCGCGGCCCAGTTCATAGAGTGGACTGGCTGAGTCGATCTCGTGCACAATGGTGATAGGCGACACGAGGAAGATGCGATCGGTGCCCCCGTCGAAGCCCACATCTACGTCCTGGTGGTCCAGGGGGATGTACTCGCCCTCTGGGGTCACCCGAGGCTGCAGTGAAAGGGGACAAATGGGAGAGACAGCAGGGGACAATGACATGAATGAAGAGATGGAGCTGCTGAGAGAAGAGAACAGAGATGAGGACCAAGAGGAGGGAGAGTGGGGCAGAGTGCCAGAGAGAGGCCTGAGAGAGACTGAGAGAGAATGATGCACACAGAGAGAGAGAGTCTCAGACAAGGGGTGCAGGTGCAGGAAAGAAAACAGAGGGTATCAGGGTTGAAGCAACAGAACAGCAGGTTGGGTGTTTGCCTTGCATGAGGCTGACCCTGGCTTGATCCCTGCCTCCCTATGGTTCCCTGAGCCTGCTAGAAATGACCCCTGAGGACTGTCAGGTGTGGTGCCCCCACACCCTCCCCCCCAAAAAAAAAGGAATCCTACAGGGAAGAAGATGGGAAAGCAGGAGAAAGAATAATGACAGAGGGGCTGAAGCGATAGCATAGCAGGTAGGGCGTTTGCCTTGAATGCGGCCAACCCAGGTTCGATTCCCAGCATCCCATATGGTCCCCTGAGCACCACCAGGGGTAATTCCTGAGTGCAGAGCCAGGAGTAACCCCTGTGCATTGCTGGGTGTGACCCAAAAAAAAAAATGAAGAATGACAGAACCACAGAAACTAGGCCCAAGACCACAGTAAGGGGCTGGAGCAATAGTACAGCAGAGAGGGTGTTTGCCTTGCACTCAGCCGGCCCACGTTTGATCTCCGGCATCCCATAATGTCCCTCAAGCACCACCAGGAATAATTCCTGAGAGCAGAGCCAGGATAAACCCCGGAGTATTGCCGTTGTGACCCAGAAAGCCAAAATAACCCCAAACCAACCCACAGGGGGCCCATCCTCAAGCTTCCTGTCTCCTAGTGGGTCTCACTCAAGTCAGAGCTGCAGGGAACGCTGGTCCCCAAACTCTCTCCCAGGTTCATATCTCTAGGGCACTCTCTCTGGGTTCACATCTCTGCAGCTGCACTGGGTACCAACTAGCCTCAGTCCATGGGGTGGTGCCATGCTGTGTGTGCGCTGGAGCTTGCTGGGGACTGTCACTAGGGTGAGAGAACGTGGTGGTGGAAGTGTTTTCTCATGGGCCCTGTGAGATAGCACAGTGGGGAGGACACTTGACTTGCACACACATCTGACATCCCTGAGCCCCACCAGGAGTGATTCCTGAGTGCAGAGCCAGGAGTAGCCCTGAGCATCTTTGGGTGTGGCCCCCAAAACAAAACAAAAGCTCCATCATGGAGCAGAGCTATAGTCCAGTGGATAGGGCATTCAAACCCAAGCACCCTGTATGGACCCCTGAACACTATCAGGAATGACCCTTAAGTACAGAGCCCAGAGTCAGCCCTGAGCACTGCTGAGTGTGGCCATTAACCAAACAAAACCCAAGTTCATCATCGCCTTAGACCCTTTCCATCCGGGGAAATTTTCCTAGTCTCCACGACTTCCGGGAATTCTGCAAATAGTTTGGGAGGGGACCATTTCCGGGGCGGAGCAGCAGATTTCCTGCTATTCCACAGAGGGCCCATCCTCAAGCTTCCTGTCTCCTGGTGGGTCTTGGGTTCAGAGCTGCAGGGAGCACTGGTCCCCAAACTCTCTCGGGTTCACATCTACGGGGACACTAGCTCTGGGTTCGCATCTCTGCAGCTGCTCTGGGTACCAACCAGCCTCAGTCCACGGGGCGGTGCGGTGCTGCATGCCCCAGAGCCTACTAGGGACTGTCACCCTGTCCAGCGCCCCCCACCCCCAGCCGCCTACTCCCAGCGCCCCGGCCCCCCACCTGTAGCAGCTGGGCCCGCACGTGGGCCTCCACCAGGTGGCTGCGCCGCAGGTTGCCCACGCGCCACATGAGGCAGAGGCGGCGGTCGCGCAGCGCCACCACGGCGTTCTCGCTAAACACCAGCGTCTCGTTGCGCTTCTTGGGCTTGGCCATCTTGGCCATGACGGCTCCCACGACGAAGGCGTCCAGCACGCAGCCGGCGATGCACTGCAGCACCACGGCGGCCACGGCGGCCGGGCACTCCTCGGTGACGCTGCGCACGCCGTAGCCGATGGACGTCTGCGTCTCCAGCGCGAAGAGGAAGGCGGCCAGGAAGCTGGCCACCTGCGAGAAGCAGGGCGCGGGCGGCGGCGGCGCGGCCAGGTCGCCGTGCAGCGACGCGATGAGCCAGAAGGCCAGGCCGAAGAGCAGCCAGGAGGCCAGGAAGGAGCAGGAGAAGAGCAGGCACATCCAGCGCCAGCGCACGTCCACGCACGTGGTGAACAGGTCGCTGAGGTAGCGCGCGCCCTGGCCGCCCAGGTTGACGAAGCGCACGTTGCAGTGGCCGTCCTTCTTGACGAAGCGCCCGCGCCGCCGCCCCGCGGCCGCCCCCGGGCCCGGAGCCCACCCGTTGCCGCACAGACCCGGCCCGGCCGCCTCCTCGTCGCCTGCCCGGCCCTCACCGGACTCCAGGGCGCCGCTCAAGCGGCGTAAGGCTCTGGCCAAGCCCATTGGGCGGGGGCGCCCCCTCCACGCGGCCTAGTAGGGGGCGGCCGCCGCCCCGGACCTGCAGGAACAAGAAGCAGGACAGCCCTGTTAGGGGCGGCAGGCGTGCCCCGTGGCTCCCCGGCAAGCTCCTCTAGGAAGTGGGTTGGAAACATTTTTTTTTTCTTTTTGCTTTTTGGGTCACACCCCGCGATGCACAGGGTTTACTCCTGGCTCATGCACTCAGGAATTACTCCTGGCAGTGCTCAGGGGACCATATGGGATGCTGGGACTCGAACCCAGGTCAGACGCGTGCAAAGCAAACGCCTTAACTGCTGCGCTATTGCTGCAGCCTCTGGAAGCTCTCTTGAGAGGCGATATAGTGGAGTGCGAACTGGCCTTGCACAAGGGAGACCTGGATTCCCCGGCACCCCATATTGTTCAAGAGGTGGTGTTCAGGGCTCCAGGATCACTCCTGGCGGTGCTTGGTGAACCATTATGTACTGCAGGAGCGAACCCTAGTTGTTCTGCATACAAGGCAGGTTCCCTACCCTGTACTCTCTTTGGCCCAGGAGAAACAGGCCAGAGAGATAATGCAGGGTCAGAGTACTGTCTTACATAGAGCCAACCCTGATTCTATCCCCAGCATCCCATATGGTCCCTTGAACACTGCCAAGGGGACATGGCTAGGGTTGGGGGGCCATTGGGATGCTGGAGATCAAACACAGGTCCACCTCGTGCAAGACATGTACCCTACCCATGTACTACTGCTCTGGCCCAAGGGTAAATTATTTGTTGCTGTTTCAGGGCACCACTCCTGGCTCTGCACTCAGGAATCACCCGAGGGAGTGCTTGCTTATTATGGATGCTGAGGATTGAATCTGGGTTGGCTGTGTGGCAGGCAAGTAAGCGCTTTACCCACAGTATCCTGAGCCTGAGTAAATTCTGTTTTTCTTTTGCTTTTTTTTTGGCAATGCACAGGGGTTACTCCTGGCTCTGCACTCAGGAATTACCCCTGGAGGTGCTCAGGGGACCATATGGGATGCTGGGAATCAAACCCGGGTTGGCCACATGCAAGGCAAACACCTTACCCGCTATGCTATTGTTCCAGTCCCCCCCCCCCCCCGCCCCGAGTAAATTGTTTTTAAACCAAAAAGCTGGGTTAGGAAAGCACAAGCAATAATAGGGGGGGAAAAGATATATAAACTTCAGAGTTCAAACATTGGGTGCTTCCAAGACCCTATTAAGTGGAAAGATAACCACAACAAAATATCTGCAATCCATGTACTGAAGAAATGTATACCGGGGGAGAGAGAACACAGGGGGCATGCATGCTTGCCTTGCATGTGGTCAGTGTGGGTGTGAACCCCACCAGGAGTGATCCCTGAGCACCCCAGCATGCAGAGTCAGGAACAAGCCCTAAGCACCAAAGTGTGTGCCTCCCTCCAAAATATATATAACTAAGTTAGAATGGGCTTTTACAACAGTAAGATAACCTATTACCAATCAGGATGTGAGCTGACATTTCTTTGAGCTGGCAAGAAAACAAACTCAATGGATTGAACAAGTTTTGCCTGAGTTTGTCCCCAAGCACCCCTAAAAATCTTGTTTTGGTTGTGGAGGGCCATATCCAGCATGTTCAGGGGCTGCTCCTGGGATCATGTAGTGCAGGGGCTTGAATCTAGGGTTCCCATATGGGGGAAATGTAGAAGTAGCTAGTGTCCAGTGAACACAAGAAAAGACACTCAGACTCATTTCCCATGAGGACCTTCAAACCACTTTGGATGACAGCAACAGTACAAGGATTTCATTAATGACTAAGTGATAGAGCAGTGCAGCTGCCAGGCAAACCCTGTGGCATCCCCTTCCACAGGACACACAGTTCCCACACAGGCCCATGGGTCCGAGAGAAATGCAAGGCAGAAGATGGAAAGTACTGAAGTGTCAGGTGATTCCCTGGGAGACAGGACAGGACACACACCAAACATAGACGCCTCCCCTCCCCCCCAACACACACAGAGAAATAGGCCAACCCAGAGACGCAACAGGTAGAAAGAGGGGCCTAAGCCTAGGAAGCCAGGGTACCCGAAGTCTCTGCGGGTATGAAGATATCCTCAAATCTGACCCAGGTGAAGGAGTCTCTGAAGGCCCTAGGAACTATGGAACCTCAGCACTGATATGCAGATTTAGTGTGTGAGCTAGCTCCGGGAAGGTCAGAAACACACACAGCTGATAACCAGAATGACTGTACAGCAGGGACAGCACTTGTCCTGCACGCATCCAACCCAAGTTCAATCCCTGGCATCCCATATGGTCCCCCAAGCTCTACCTGGTGTGCCCCCTAAACAAGAACAAAAAAGAAACAGTCCTGAATCCAGTCTTAGGGTGGGGGCCATTTCCTGGGTTCCGTCCCTGCACTACACACTGAGCCCTGAGTGGGGTGTGGCTCCCAGCTGAAACCTGGCTACTCCAGCCTGACCCTCAGATCTAGGACAATTCTGAGCTGGGCACTAACTTCTCCGGGAGTGGAGTTTGTCTACCTGGGACTTGACCCCACAGCCAGGTGAAGCTGAATCTGGCCCGTCCTCTCTCCAGGCTTCCTCCTCCAGGGTGCGGAGGGGTCACTTGCCTGCGCGCTGGCCAGGCTGGGCCCCAGCAGGTTCAGGGTTCTCATCTGCCTGACCTGCTGATGCTCAAGAATCTCCGACCTAGTAGCATGCCAGGCTCTGAGCATCCTGCCAGGATCGGCAGGGACGGGCACTCAAGGACGGGGCACCTAGTGACGTCAGGTGCAGCACAGGATCCCTACCCCCAGCTTTGTCCCTGCTCTCTGGGACCATTCTGCCCACCTGCAGACCTGACACATGGAGGGGGGTCTCCCAGGACAAAAAACTTAAGTGCCCATCAGAGAAGTGAATCCATGCAGAGACCCCAACTTGGCCCCCTTCTTTGTTCTCAAGCCCTACCCTGGGTGTTTGAAGTATTTGTCCAAAAAGGAGAAACGAGGGAGCTGGAGTGATAGTTACGGGGGGCGGGGGCGCTTGCCTTGTACATGGCCGGCCAGGGTTCTGATCCCCAGTACTCCATATGGTCCCCCGAGGTCACCGTGAGTGCTCCCTGAGTGCAGAGCCAGGAGTCACCCTGAGCACGATTAGGGATGGCCACCCACCAAAAAAGGAGAAACTGAGGATGGAGCCAGAGGGCTGCTGCTTCTGCGCCCATGGTCCCTTGGGAGCAGAGGAGGGCGGGAAAGGGAGCCCCACCCGGGTCGAGAGGCCCTGGGGTCCTGCTGGCTTATCAGTAATAGGCACGGGAACTGGCCAACCCTGCAAAGCTAGAGCACCCCCACCCCCGGCGCTCCTGAAAGGCCGGTTGGGCAAGGTCAGCAGCACCCCTGACCCCAGGCTCACCTTGACTGTTCAGAAGGGCAGGTGGTCATTGCCCCGAGTTGTACGGGGGAGAAAGGTCAGAGACGCAGCCCCCTACCGCACCTCATTCTGCAGGCCCGGGGCTCCCCCTCCAGGGGCCCTGTGCCCCTTTCAGCACTGGCCCAGCTTTCACAAGACCTGGGGTTCAGGCACCCCCTCCCCCTGACCTGCCCACAAGAGCAGCTTAATGTTTCCATATAAAGGCGAGTCGGGCTTAGGGGACCCGTGTCAATGTCACTCACTAATCTGTAGCCAAGAAGCCCCGCCCCCATGCACCCTCTCCTCCCGAGACCTCAGGGTTCCCTCTGCTCCCCCACCCTCCAATGGGGTGGGGGGGCAGAGTGCCCATGATCAAAGAGGTGCAGGGAGAGGAAGGAAACCACAGCAGGGGTGGGAGACTCTCAGACGGCGTCAGGGGGACACGGGCAGCCAGGATGGGGAGATCATGCCAGAGGTGAGGTAGAAAGTGGTAGAGAAAGTGCCAGAAAGATAAGCAGACTAGACCAGCTGGGGGGTCGGAGGATTGGGGCCCAGCTCTCAGGAGCACCCCCACCCTAACCTCCCACCACCAAGCCCCAGCAGGGACACACACATACCTGCTGTGCTGGCCTACCCCCATGCCGCCGCCACTGCACCTCTGCCTGGCAACCCGGGGACACCGCGGATCAGAGGCAGGCAGAAGGGGGTGGGGGCGGGGCCAGCCAAGCTGTCTTGGGGAGCCAGGGAGGGCGGCCAGGCTGGGCACTGGGCCCGGCCCAAGGAGGCTGCAGGAGCCGGCAGAGGAGAGCAGGGAGGGGGGCCAGCGGCAGGGTGGCCACCAGGGAGCTGGAGGGGATGAAGCTTCCGGGCATGGGAAGAGGGGCCGGCCCCCAGGGGGGAAACAGGGCTGAGGCGGGGCCACTTGGGAGCAGAAAGTGGCAGGCGCCAGGCTCCTCCCACCCCCCCACTGCGTCAGAAGGAGTCAGAGTCTGGGCCTCTCCCACTCTTTACTAGTAGGAACATTTCTCCCTGCAGGGCACGTGTCCTCAAAACAAAGGGGATAGACCCCACACACAGGGTCCTGTCTCCCCTTCAAGGTAAAGGGCCAGGAGCCCGTGCTGGAGGGCTCTGTCCGAAAACCGAAGGCACTGGAGTGTCCTGGGGTGAGTGGCCATGGACGTAAGTCACAGGTTACACCAGGCCCACCTGGGAAAGAGCAAGCATGATGGCAGGCACTGCGAGTCTGGGGCACAGGGGCCACCCGGTACCTCTACAGGACCATGTGGCTGCAGCAGGTCAGGGGACCAGCCCAAGGGAGCAGGGTGGTGGACAAAGCTGGACCCCACGGCGAGGCGGTCTCTGGACCTGCCCATGCCTCAGCGCGTAACTGTCCGAGCGCTTCAACCTTCGGGTCCTTGCCCCGGCTGGGGGCAGCTGTGGATCTGGAGGACGGACTGTGGCTCCCGGGAGCCTGGGAGCCGCGTCAGACGCTGATGGTGCGGAAGACGGTGAAGCCGGAGAGCGCGGTGCTGACCAGCACCCCGGGGCACTGCGGGTGCCAGTGCAGTTCCTTGAGGTCCGTCTCGCCCTGGTGCACGAAGAGTAGCTGCTGGGGCAGCTCGGCTAGGCCCGGCTCTGTTTCTACGTCACCCGCCTCTGCATCGCGCTCCACCGCCAGGTCCCACTGCGTGATCTGGTTATCTGCTCCCGAGGCGGCGAACACCCCACTGTCCTGGGGGTGCCACTCGACTGAGGTGATGGGGGCCACGTGCTGCTTGAAGGTGGCCACCGGGGAGCCAGACTATGAAGAAAGCGGAGTCAGGAATTTGGGGCCATAGCTTGACTCTCCCAGCCCTCCCCAGCTTCTGGGTTCAATAAGGGATCTACCCCATAATCCTGTGTGTGTGTGTGTGTGTGTGTGTGTTTGTGTGTGTGTGTGTGTGTGTGTGTCTGTGTATGTGTGTAGGGGGGAGTGTCAGGGATCAAAACCAAGGCTTCACATGCAGAGGTGTGTGTGTGTGTGTGTGTGTGTGTGTGTGTGTGTCTGTGTGTGTGTGTGTGTGTGTGTCTGTGTATGTGTGTAGGGGGGAGTGTCAGGGATCAAAACCAAGGCTTCACATGCAGAGGTGTGTGTGTGTGTGTGTGTGTGTGTGTGTGTGTGTGTGTGTGTGTGTGTGTGTGTGTGTGTGTGTGTTGTATATAGGGGGGGAGTGTCAGGGATCAAACCCAAGGCTTCACATGCAAGGCAAGTGCTCTGCCCCTGAGCGCCGGTCCAGGCAGCAAGCTCAGGTGTGCCAACAAGACAAAGCTGGGCAGCTGGGAACAAAGGCAGAGAAGCCCCATGGCTCCAGGGGGCCCCCTGCCCCCCCCCCCCCGCCCTCTGGGTTCTCAATCCTTGGGAAGGGCACAGAGCTCTTCCAAGCGCTGCCGGTCTTTGAGTAACATTTCTCGAATCCCCAAGATTCTCTCGGGTGTCCGTGTGAGACCAGGATGAACAGTCACCCGAGGAGCTGAGTCCCCAGCGGAGGGGCCCAGAGCGGGGAGCAGCCAGACTACAGGCTTTGGTGGCCCTGTCCGAGTCCAGGTGCTGCTGGGAACCTGAGTCCAGCTGGAGAAGCAAAACCCAAGGGGCCCATCGATTCGGAGATGCCTGCTGGAAGCCTCCCAACATCCCAACATCCATCTATCTTTCTTCCTTTCTTCCTTCCTCCCTTTCTTCCTCCCTCCCTTCCTCTCTTCCTCCCTCCCTCCCTCCCTCCCTCCCTCCCCTCCCTCCCTCCCTCCCTCCCTCCCTTCCTTCCCTCCCTCCCTTTTTGGGTCACACCCAGCAATGCTCAGGGGTTATTCCTGGCTCTGCACTCAGGAATCACTCCTGGCGGTGCCCGGGGGACCATATGGGATGCTGGGAATTGAACCCGGGTTGGCCGTGTGCAAGGCAAACGCCCTACTTACCGCGCTATCACTCCAGCCCCCCAACATCCTTTCTATAGAGCCTGTTAAATTCCTGCCTGCCTGGGTGCCATATACAGAGGTGCTAGGGGATCACTCCTGGAGATGCCTGGGGGCCCTATTAGATACCGGAGAGGAAACCCAGGTCAGCCACGTGCAAGGCAAATGGCCTCCCTGCTGTCCTATCTTGCCAGGGTCTTAAGGGGCCCCGAGGTCCTGTAAACTGGAAGGAGAAAGGAACCCAAATGTGGGTCCCCGGGAAGTACTGATGCATAGAAGCCCAGCAGAAGCTGCAACTCCTCCTGCCTCACCCCACACTGGGCCTCCAGCCTACCCTACAGGGTGATTTCTCCTATCTCCTCCCATCCTTTCTGTGCCTCAGTCTCTCCTTATCCTGTGAGCTGTGCTCTACCTCTGCGAAGAGCCACTGGAAGAAAAACTACAACTCCCAGAAGCACGAGGCCCCAGCAGGTGTTGGTGACCCTGTGTGCCTGCCTCCGGGCCGCATCAACTCTCTGGCTCAGAGCTAGTGACCTCAACCCAGACCCGAGCCTTCCTCTCGCTGAGCCTCAGTTTCCTCAACCCAGAGCCCGGGGCCACCAGCCGAGTACCTTGAACTGCCGCAGGTCCCACACCTTGAGGGCACCGTCATCCCCACCGCTAAGCAGGAAGGGCTCCCTGCGGCTCCAGTTGATGACGTTGACATCACCATTGTGCGCATTGGCAGTGGTGAGCATGCAGGCTTTGCTGGGGGCAGCGCGGATGTCCCAGATGCGAATGGAGGCATCGGCTGAGCAAGAGGCAAACACCTGGGGTGGCAGAAGGCACGAGTGTTGAGGGGGGCCCGGTCCCTGGGGGGAAGCAGGCTCCTGTCTGCTTTGAGGACCACCCCCTCCCCGATCCTGCCTCCAGCAACACCCTCACCGTGTCCTCTGTCGGGGACCACTGCAGGTCCTCCACGGAGCGCGTGTGGCCAGCGAATGGCCGCTGGTCCACATGCCAGGAGCCCCCGTCGGTGGGCGTCCAGAGGTGGATGTTCTTCTGACAGTCCCCAGTCAGCAGGCGGCCTGGCCAGGGGGTCAGGGAAACACGTCATCCCCACACCCCAGCAACCATCTCTGCCCTGGACACCCCCCACCCTGAGACCAAGTGGGTGACCCAGGGGCTCACCAGGTACCCGGGGGGACCAGTCCAGGGCAAAGCCCTCAACCATGTGGCCGGCGAAGGTGAAGATAGGCTTTGTGTGCGCCTGCTCCTCCCGTAGGAAGGTCGCCATGGACTGGGCATCGTCCACCGCCCGCAGGAGCCGCCGCAGCGTGAACACCTCTACCTGGCCCTTCTCCGACCACACCGCCGCCACCGGCTCCTCGCCCAGACTCGAGACCTGCCGGCGCACAAGGAGAAGGGAATGCTCACATGGGGGGGCGGGGAGGCACAGATCCTTCAGGCCCCGAAAACCTCAGGAGAAGGAGCCCCAGCCCCCCAAGAGCAGCGTGGTACTGAGGGAGCTAGAAAGGTCGAGGGGTTCCTCGCCGGCAGCTGACTCCTGGCCTCCAAAACCTCCCAAAGCAGCTGGGTCCCGGTTTAGGGTCTCAGGCTTGCCATGCACGTTCCCTTCACACTTGCTCACTGCCCACCCCCTACCACACCCCATCACTGGAAAGGTGCCCGCAGGCCTCCTGACCACTGGACTCAAGGGCTAAAGGCCAGTGCCCACCAATGTCAGGGCCCATCCCACCCTGCAGTGCTCATCTCAGGTCCGAGGCTTGCCTCCTCTTCTTCATACCCACCCTCGGTGCAGGATGCACTGAAGATGAACCACTTCCTGGGGCTGGAGCACGCGGCCAACCCGGGGTCAATCCCCAGCAGCCCACATGGTCCCTCAAGCGCTGCCAGGAGTGATCCCTGAACTCAGAGCCAGGAGTAAGTCCTGAGCACCAACAGGCATGAGCCAAAAACCAAAAATATCAAAAAGTTCCAAACACTGCCCCAGCTGGTAAGGTGCAATTTGTTCTTTTGATTTGATTTTGCTGATTTTTGGGGTCCCTCCCTCCTGGCAGTGCTGGTGGCTGGGTATTGAGCCCAGCACTCCAGCATAGAGCTCCCCAGCCTTTGGAGTTTTCTTCCTGGCCCTCCCCGTGCCATCTGCTTCTGTTTCTGTTGACTTTGGGGGCTACTGTGAGCTCTGGGAGGCCAGTCCTGACAGCGCTTCAGAGACCACGGTGCTGGAGATTGAGCCTGGGCCTCCCTTCTGCTAAGCCTGTGTTCAGCCCATGGTGCTCTCTGGCCCTGAGGTCTGAGGGAGATGGGAGCAGTGTTTACACTTGGCCCTGTTGTGGACGGAGAGCTGGGCCCTGGGATTCATCAGCAAATGGTGCTCAGATTTCTAGCCTGTGAGTGAAGGAATGAGAAAACTGCATGACTATGGGATGGGCGGGGAAGTGGGGGAGGGGGGCACAAAAGTGCTCAATGTTGTTGAGGGAAAATAAAGTGGAGGTCAGGGAATTCGGTGAGCCTGTGGTGGGGTGCCCTGGGAACAGACTCCTACTGTGAGGGAGCCCAGGGCTCTTTCAGCAAACTGAGCTTTTCTGAGGCAATTCGGGGGTACCGGCATATTTGGAGCAGAAAAAATGAGACTTGGGGGTGGGCACAGAGGAGAAGGGTCATTTGGGGCCTTGAAGGCTGCGGAAGGAATTAGCTTTTGCTTGTGGGGAAGAGTGGACACAGGATGGGGGGATCGGAAGGGGTTGCTGAGGGGTCCCTCCGGCTGCTAGCTTGAGCCAGGGCTGCCGGGTGGCACAGGAGATCGGTGGACGGCGCCACCGGTTGTAGTCCATGGGGGGATGCGGGTGTGCGAAGGGGTGGGGTGTGTTTGTGTTTGGTTTGGGGCCACATCTTGGCAGTGCTCAGGGCTTACTCCTGGCCCTGCCTCAGGGATCACTCCTGGCAGTGAGTGGGGGACCATGTGGGATGCCAGGGATTGATTGGGGGACAATATGGGATGCCAGGGATTCCTAGTTCTGCACTCAGGAATCACTCCTGGATATGCTCAGGGACCATATGGGATGCTGGGATCAAACCTAGGGCAACTGCATGCAAGGCAAACTCCCTACCCGCTGAACTATTGCTCCGGCCCATTTAGAACTTTCAAACAAAAGTAGGGCCCTGAACTGTTCCTGGAACAGAGCAAACATGTTCTCTTGCTCGACTGACATGGGACTGCTTTTGGGCACCAACCAAGCTGCACCTCAGTTATATTATTCAAATACCTGTGAATCCACGTTCTCCTCCATCCATCCAAGCAGTTAATTTTTTGTTTTGTTTTGTCTGTTCTGGGGGCAGTTGGGCAATAACTGGCTATAACATTAGAATTCGAACCAGGTCAACCAAACAAGGTAAGTGCTCTCACTCCTGTACTATCTCTTCAGCTATTGGGTCAACCTTTGAACTCTCAGAACTGTTCAGAGGAAAGAATATAAAAACCACTTCCATCGCACCTTGGACAAAGTACTGATTACCATAATACACAGCAGGGTAAGGCTGACCTGAGATCCTGGCATACCAGAGGGGTCCCTGAGCTCCACTAGGAGCTCAGATCTCTAAGCACAAAGTCATGAATGAGCCCTTAGCACCGCTGGGTATAGCCCAGAAAACAAAAAAAGAAAACACATAAACAAGAAAAGATACTGGGGCTGGAGAGAGAGCACAGCAAGTAAGGCATTTGCCTTGCATGTGGTTGACCAGCACGATGGTCTCCTAAGCACCGCCCCATATGGTCCTACAAGCCCACCCTGAGAACAGAGGCAGAAGTAAGCCCTGAATACCGAAAGGTGTGGCCTCCCCCCCACCTGCCTCTGAAAAATAAGTTGCTCTAACCTTATAAACTAAATCCTAGGTGCTGTTCTTCTTCTTCTTCTTTTTTTTTGGCTCTTTTAGGTCACACCTGGCGATGCTTAGGGGTTACTCATGGCTCTACACTCAGGAATCAACACCTGACAGTGTTCAGGGGACCATATGGGATGCTGGGGATCGAACCTTGGTTGGCCGCATGCATGGCAAACTCCCTACCCGCTGTACTATCACTCCTGCCCCCTAGGTGCTGTTATTATTAAAGATATGAAGGATTTGCTGGTTGACCCAAGTTGGTGATATGTTTCCAGCAATCTAGAGGTGGCTCCTTTGACTCTACTTACCCGGACTCGGTTGATGCCACCATAATGGGGCACCATAGCCAACTCCAGCTGAGGCTTCCTCTCCTCCTCATCCTCTTCGTCTTCATCCTCTTCCTCCTCATCATCACTGCCCTCTGATGGTGTGCGCTTGGTTCCATGCAGATTGTGCATTCTAAGTATCATCAATCTGGGAGAGGATGAGGGAGGGTCTTGAATGGCAGTACAATAGGGAAAGGGAGGTTGATTGGTGTGCGTTTGGTGCCATACCCGGCTGTGGCTCAGGGTTTACTCCTAGCCCTGTGCTCTGGAGTCACTCCTGGTGGGAACCGGGGAACCGATGGGATGTCTGGGACTGAACCCGGTAGGATGCGTGCAAGGCAAGCGCTTTACCCACAGTCCTATCGCTTCAGCCCCATGGAGAGGAAGGTTGAAACCTGACTTCTGGGGTCTGGAGGAAGTTGAGAGGTAGAGGAATCTCTCAGATTTCCGACCAGATCTCACGCACCTGTTGTTCTGGGAGCTCTCCGCCTGGGTCCCAGCACACAGGTAGAGAGTCAGGGGCAGTTCAGTTCGATTGTCTCCCAGGTGGTCGCGGACGATGTCAAAGCTGAGACACGGGGCGCCTGGGGGAAGAAGCAGAGTTGGAAATATACAAACGAAGAGCGGATTTCAGCCCCGCCTCCTGCAGGACCCGCTCCCTCCCAACGCAGGATTCTCCTCCCACCGGGTCCACTGCCCTACCAGTCTGCGCGCGGTGGTACAGCACATAGGCCTCCTCGTCCATGACAAGCTCCTCTCCCTCGCGCAGCGGTGGCCCCCGACCGGGCAGGTAGACCTCCGCGCGAACCTCGACCCCTGCGTCGCGGGTCTCGGTATCCATGGGCTCCCCGGGTTCGCACGTGCGCTGCCGACCCTTGCGCGCCGCCATCTTCGAGCGCTCTGGCTGCCGGCGCGCGGCGATGAGATCACTTCCGGTCTCTTCCTAGCCCCGACCCCTCGGTTACCCTGGAAACGCCCTCGTTGCTCACCAATGGGCGCCGAAGCCTGAGCGCTAAAGGCGAGCAAGTCCTTGCCGCTCGCCCGGGGCCTGCGCAGACGCGGAAGCTCGGCCCCCGCGGGTGACTCTGGACCGTTCTTCCGGGAGCCGTGTCAAAGCCTCATGGGAGTTGTAGTTCTATGGACGACCTACTTCTTCCCCTCAGTCGGAACGGCGCAGAGCCCGACACTGTCTTCCACCTTTGACTCTCAGTGCTTCCTTTCTAGTTAATTAACTATTCATGTATGCAAATAAAATCTCTTTTGGGAAGGGAGAGCGAGTTGCAGCTCCCAGAGGATGCACAAAGCCTGCTTCTTCTCCCCTCCTGTTATGTTCTCATTTACTCCAGGATGCTTTCGTGCAGATGGAATGGGCTTATGAGGCAGTTAAGACGGTGGAATGTACCCTCCTGGGGTAGTTCATGGCCCAGCCAGGCGCTCACGTTGTCACTCTGGTCAGGTTTGGCTAATTGGAATAATGAAATCGGCTGTTTTTTTCATTCCCTTTCCCCCTTCTCTTTGTTTTTGTTGATGATACCCTTGTGCGGGGGCGGTTTGCACAGTTACCTGGCTCGCTGCTTGCATATTTTTTTGGCAGTGGTTCTTGTTGGGGCTGCTGACAGGGGTCCCAGGGCTCACCAAGGTTTACGCTCTTTTAGCTAGCAAACTTGCCCAGTGGCGTTCGTCGTTAAGATACGCTAATTGGACGGGAGTGATAGTACAGCAGATCTGGCGCTTGCTTTGAGTTCGACTTGGGGTCGATCCTCAACATCCCATATGGTCCCCCAATCCCTGCCAGGAGTAATTCCTGAGTGCGGAGCCAGGAGTAACCCCTGAACATTGCCGGATCCCCTCCCAAAATAAAGATACGCCAATTGTGGGGCCCGATCAATAATACAGCAGGCAAGGATATTACAGCACGCAGCACCTGGGTTCAATCCCTGACACCCCATATTTTCACCCAGAGCCTCACCAGGAGTGATCACTCAACACAGAGCCAGAAGTAAACCCTGAAAACCCCATGTGTGCCCCTCCCCCCACATACAAAAGGCATGATGCCAATTGTGGTTGGTATGCTCCCAGGGTTGCCCATTACAATGAGTTGCCATTTACCGGTCCTGGCACTCACACATCTATTGCAGTTGGCTCACTAGGGGGCATCACACACCCTTTCGTGGTGCTGTCACACATCAGGCTGTAGAGTGACAGGTAATGGTGGGCAGTGCTGGGATCACAGGCCACAGAGCTACTAGGTTTGAATTTTGTGCATGTGGGTTGCTGGTGATTCAAACTCATGAATCCATGCTTGTAAAGGAGGTGTTTCAAGTCACTTGCTTCTCCTCCTGGTTGGAAATAGGAAATGTTAGAAGTAGATGCTCAGGGTTGTAGAGATTAAAAAGAGTTGTTAAGGCACATGCCTTTTATGTGGCTGATACCAGTTCCATCCAGTGCAATATATGGGCCAGCACACCATTAACTCGGTGAGCTTTACAGGACTAAAGATCTGTGGATTGGCTGGAAACAGTGGACACTGCAGAATATTAAGAATATCGTTCCAGGAGCTGGAGCAATAGCACAGCGGGTAGGGCGTTTGCCTTGCACGCTGCTGACCCGGGTTCGATTCCCAGCATCCTATATAGTCCCCTGAGCACTGCCAGGAGTAATTATTGAGTGCATGAGCCAGGAATAACCCCTGTGCAACGCCGGGTGTGACCCCCCCCCCAAGAAAAAGCAAAGAATATCGCTCCAGGGGGCTGGAGCAATAGCACAGCGGGCAGGGCATTTGCCTTGCATGAGGCCAACTCGGGTTCGATTCTCAGCATCCCATATGGTTCCCCGAACACCTCCAGGAGTAATTCCTGAGCACATGAGCCAGGAGTAACCCCTGTGCATCACCAGGTATGACCCAAAAAAAAAAAAAGAAAAGAATTTTGGGGGCTAGAGTGATAGTGCAATGGGCAGAGTACTTGCTTTGCATGTGGCTAACCTAGGTTCAATTTCCCAGCATTCAATATGGTCCCCCAAGCCCACCAGGAATGTTTCCTGAGTGCAGAGCCAGGGATAATCCCTGAGGACCACTGGGTGAGGCCCAAGAACAACAACAAAAAAAAGAAAAGAAAAAGAAGAATCTAGGGGCTGGAGATATAGAACAGGGGTAGGGAGTCTGTGTTTCCTGCAGCCGACCCAGGTTAGAACCCAGCACCCCATATGGTCCCCTCAGCCCCACCAAGAGTGATCTCTAAGCACAGACCCAGAAATGAGCCATGAACACTGCTGGGTGTGGCCTGTCCCACCCCAAAAATGTAGCAAGGATTGGGGAAGTAGCTCAAAAAGCTAGTCCTCCCAATGGCACCTGAATAGTCCTTGTGCACAGCTAGGTATGACCCGAGTGTCCCCAGTTACAATAACAAGCCTGTTGGAATAGGATCCCAGGTTGATTCTAAGAAGTTTGGACTTGGGGTGGTCAGCGTAGAAGGATTCCGAGGTCTTGGCTCCATGGTTGTTTTTTGTTGTTAGTTTTGGCTTTTGGGTCATACCCAGTGATGCTCAGGGATTACTCTTGGCTCTGCATTCAGGAATTCCTCCTGGTGGTGCTCAGGGAAACATATGGGATGCCAGGATTGAACCCAGGTCAGCCGCGTGCAAGGCAAACGCCCTACCCAGTACTATTGTTCCATCCCCATTGGCTCCATGTTTTAAGGTTCTCAAGCACCCCTGTCTTCCTGTGTCCTCTCTCAGTGTCCCCTTCTGGGTCTTTGTCTCCCTTCCCCCTCCAGGATCTCTGTTCTTACATGAATGCTCTTTCTGCCATCTTTCTTGCTGGGACTCCTCCCCATTCCGCTTTCTTCCAGAGAAATTTGGTTGTTGTTGGGGTCGGAGAAATATAATGTGTAAGGCTGACTGGATTCTATCCCCAGCATCCCATAGGGTCCCCTGAGCACCACAAGGAGTGATTTCTGAGCACTACCCGATGTGACCCAAAACCCAAACATAAATAGATAAATAGATATAAAGAAACTAGATTGTTTGTTTTTTGTTTTGGATGGTGGCGTACCTTAGAGGCAAAGACCTCACAGAACAGAGTAGACATAAAAACATGATTTATTCCAAACATTGCGATATGGAACAGGAGAGTGGGAAGGGTGGTCAGGTGGGTGGTGGACTCCCAGACCCTCTCCTCCACCCCCCAGCCCCAGACCCGGCTGGAGATCTGGGGAGAGGAGGCTTCTTGGGGGTCTGCTGGTTCATCACTGCCGGTCACAGATAAGGGTTGGTTTCAGAGAGAAAGTGGTTGGTGGCACCTGAGGCCCGGTAGTGAGTTTGACAGGGAAGTTTTGGCCAGATGACTGGGAGGGAGTGGGGGCCAGGGTGTCCAATGGGGTCGGGGGGACGGGGCTTCCGTTAGAGACGTGTCCGAGGTCCAGGTTGGTAAAAGCCATCTAGGGTGGGGGTCAGGGGGCGGTGTCACGGTTTGACGTCAAGGGTCACAGTCTGGTTGGGGCCCAGTCTGGGGTTTGGGTCACAGTTTGGGGTCGGGGGTCACAGTCTGGGGTCCAATAATCATTTTGGGGGGTCGGAAGTCACAGTCTGGGGTCAGGGGGTTTCTGTGTGGCGGGGCTTAGGTCTGGGGTCACAGTTTGGCGAACGCATCTCACAGTTTTGAGTCCCGATGGATGAGAAAGGTCTAAAAACGGGCTTCCCCGGAGGCGTGGCTGGGGCCGGGGAGCTGCACAGTGATGTGGGGCCGCGGGCCCTGGCGCGGTGGTGGGGCGCGGGCGTGGCGTGACCCCCCACCCCCCCGCCCCATCTGGTGACGTTAAAAAGCCCTTGTCGGGTTTTAGAAAAAAAAAAAAAAGAAGTCCAGTGGGCTGCGAGACCTCCGCCCTCTCCGCTCCTGGCCTGGGCGAGATGTGGGGGACCCCAGATCCCCCCAGCCGCTTCCAGGCGGGGCGTCGGGCGGGCTCCGTGCTTTTCCTTCCCCAACCCGCCGTGCGGGGGTCCTGTGCGGGACGCGCGCGCGCCCCCTCGGGTCGTGGCCTGCGCTGACCGAGGGGGGGCCGCGTCATACCTCGGACTCGAGACTGGAGAAGTGCGCCGAGCCCCGGCGGGTGCCCAGGTCCCCGCCCCGGTGCCTGCGATGCGAGGCGGAGGGCAGCGGCGGCCCCCCCCAGTGCGCGGCGTGCGGGCAGCGGCGCGCGTGGCGCGAGGGCCCGGTCAGGCGGCGCGCGGGCGCGGCGCGGGGACACGAACTCAGGTCCTCGAGCGAGCGCGAGGTGGGCGCGGGCGGCGGGAAGTCCCAGCCCCCCGCGGCCCGCCGGTGGCGATGGTGGTGCGGGGCGGCGGGCGCGCGGTGCGAGGCCCGGGGCCTGTGCGGGTGCGGCCGGGGACAGCCGCAGCGGGCGCGGCGGCGGGGCGGGGGTCCCGCGGCCCAGGGTGGCGGCGGCGGCGCCCACCAGCCGCCGTCCAGGCCGTCGTGCGAGCAGCTGAGGTGGCGCGGCGGCGGCAGCAGCTCCAGGCTGGCGCAGTGGCGGCAGTGCCAGGCGGCCGGGCCGCCGCGCGGGGGCAGGTAGTCCCAGCTGCCGGCCCGCCAGCCCCCCAGCTTGTCGACCGACCAGTAGCGGCCGGGGGGCGGCCCCAGGCGCTCCGCGTACGAGTAGGGGAAGTCGGCGAACCACCAGGGCTCCAGGCCCCCCAGCGACGCGCCGCCCAGGCTCTCCGAGTCCTCCGAGTCGGACGGCGACGGCTCGAGGTCCAGGTAGGGGCAGGGGGGCGGCGCGGCGCGGCGCGGCGGGGGCGCCGCCGGGGCGCCGCCGCCCGCGCCCCCCGCGCCCCCCGCGCCGGGCCCGAGCAGCGGCTGGCTCTCGGGGTCGGAGCGCGGCCAGCGCGCGGGCGCCGGCGGGCTCTCGTCCTCGAAGGCCAGGCGGCACAGCGGCGGCCCGATGGCCCCCGGCCCCCCGGGCCCGGGCCCGGCAGCGGCGGGGGGCGCGGGGGGCGATGGGAAGCCCGGGAAGGCGCCCCCGGGGGGCTCGGCCGGCTCCTTGTCGCGCACGATGGCGAAGTAGGAGGGCGGCGGCTTCTGCGGGGGCTGCGCGGCCGGCGGCGACAGCGGGCGACCCCCGGGCCCGCGCGGGGCCGCGCGGGCCTCGCCCACGCCCAGGCCCTGCGGCTCGATGGGGCCGTAGTAGCGGTGGAAGCCGTCGGCCAGGCCCGCGGCCCCCGGCGGCCCGGCCCCCTTGCTGCGGCGCCAGCGGTCCACAGCGGCGCGCTCGCGGGGCACGTAGGGCGCGGGGCCCGGCGCGGGCCGCCCGGGTGGGTAAGCCGGGCTGGGCAGCGGCTGCGGCGGCGGAGGGGGCTTGGCGGGCGGCGGGGCGGCCTCGGCACTGCAGCAGCTGTACATGCCCTGCGGGGTAGGGGTGGACAGCACGGGGTAAGCGCGGGCCGGCAGGAGGACCCCAGCCCACCCCCATTCCATCCCGCAGCATAGCGCCCGCAGATCGCTGCCCTCGGAAGCTGACCTGAACCCCACTGCCCGCGGCCGCCCGCTCCCCGTACCCGGGAGAAGGCCAGCAGGAAGTCCATGCGCTGTGTGGGTCCCAGGCAGTGGCGCAGGCGCCAGTACACCAGGTGCTCCCAAGCGAAGACCAGCAGGGAGAGGCCCATGGCTACCAGCAGCATGTAGAACACGCCCGCCATGTTGTCGATGTCCAGCTTGCTGCTCATCACCTCGATCTTGTCGTTGTGGCAGATCCCTGACAGCCACAGCCGCTCCAGCATCTCGATCTCATCTGCGGAGAGGGGGGGGAGGGCGGCGGGCCGGCACACCGGTCGGTCAAGCGCCGCCCGCAGGACCCTCTTCCCGGGTGTCCCGTCCAAGGGACGCCTGTCTACCCCGCTCCCAGCCTCCCCCGTCCCGGTCCCCGCGCGCCGCACCGTCCCCCAGGAACTGCAAGAGCGCCAGGTCGATGGGTCGCTTCCAGCGGGAACCTTTGTGCAGGGCGATGCCATAGCCAGTCGTGGCGAAGACCTTGCCCGAGCCGATGGTGACCAGCTTGCAGCCCTCATCCTTGCGGGCCATGTAATTCAGCACAGCCGCATCGTAGATGAAGGCATCCAGCTTCCTGCAGGGTGGAGCGGAGTGGGCGGGAGGGGCCAGGTCAGACCCACCATGTGCCCCTGACGCCTAGCTCAGAAGCCTGGACAGCCCTAACCTGCAGGTTCTGATTGCCGGGTGGGACGCTTGGAGTGATTCACTGCACCTTTCTGTGCCTCAGTTTCCGTCTGTGCCAGGGACACAGTCGCAGTCCCTTCCTTGCAGGGCTGCTGCAGAGCCAAGGTGGGCTGGCTCTGGTGCCCAGTGGGCGCTGAAGGCAGTTGGGACTGTTGGAAGGGGCCAGCATGGGGGCTGCACTCTCAGGCCACAACTCCCAAGAGGCACCTAAGCTCTGTATTCTGTGACCCCAAACCCAAAGAAAGGCTTTAAATTAGAGCCGCAGAGATAGTACAGGGACAAGTGCCTTGCCTTGCACTGCAGCCAATCAGGGGTCAATTCCCAGCACCACAGCATATGATCCCAAGCACCACCAGAGGTCACTCTTGAGCACTGACGACACCGCAGCGGCAGCCCCCACCCCCCTTTAAAATCTAAATTAGTAACACAATAGTCACTTTTTTTTCCCCTTCTGGATTTTTTTTTTTTTGCTTTTTTTCCACACCCAGAGATGCACAGGGATAACTCCTGGCTCATGCACTCAGGAATTAACTCCTGGTGGTATTCAGGGGACCATATGGGATGCTGGGAATCGAACCTGAGTCGGCCGCGTGCAAGCAAAAAACGCCCTACCCGCTGCGCTATCTCTCTGGCCCCATTTCTTCCTGGGTGTATGGGTGTTTCAGCACTTACTCCTGGTTCTAATCTCAGGGATCACACCTAGCTGACTTGGGGACCATATATGGTGCCCGGGATGGGATGGCAAACCCTGGTTGCTCACGTGCGAGGCAAGTGCCCTCCTCACTGTGCTATCTCACTGGTCCCAAGTAACTCTTGAGCCACCCCTCCCCCCATTAGTCCTTCCCACGGTTTATTTTATTATTTCATTCCTAAATAGGAGCCTCTTCAGCATTGCAGGGATGGAATCCAGGGCCTGTCCATGCAAGCCCTGGGTTCTGCCACTGAAGTCACACTCCCAGGCCCCCTCTCCCATTTAAATTACATTGCATTTGTGGCTGACGGACTGCACTCGGCTCTGTGTCAGTCTGGGTCAGAAGACCCTGGGTGCTGGAGATAGAACCTGAGTCAGCCACATGCAAAGCAAGTGCCTTAACCCAGTGATGCTCAGGAGCTACTACTGGCTCTGCCCTCAGTAGTTATTACTGGAAGCTGGGTCAGTAGCATGCAAGGCAGATACCTTCCCTGCTGTCCTATCATTCCGTTCCCATCCCCTTCCCATTTTAAAGAGGGGCTGGAAGCGCGCGCGTGCACACACACACACACACACACACAGGGAAGCACATGGGTCCTAAAATTACTGGTGGCCATGGAGGGTCTTGGCCACTTGCTAGATCCTGTCTAGACACTGGGTACGTTGGATCCCTCACTCTTATGAGCACATGGCTTGCCTGGGGCGCAGAACTCTCAGCCCTGCTGGGAAGTTTAGGGGATTTGCTCTCACTGCAGCTGCTTTGCAACCCAGGCTTTGGGTCCGTCCTTCTCAACTTTGCTTTTTATTTATTTGTTTGTTTATTTATTTATTGCTTTTTGGGTCACACCTGGCGATGCACAGGGGTTACTTCTGGCTCATGCATTCAGGAATTATTCCTGGTGGTGCTCGGGGGACCATATGGGATGCTGGGAATCGAACCCGGGTCGGCCTCGTGCAAGGCAAACGCACTACCTGCTGTGCTATTGCTCCAGCCCCTCAACTTTGCTTTTTAAAGGGATGGAGGGGTTGTGGGACTCCCAAACAGTACTCAGGAGGCCCCGGGTGTTCCATTGGTGCATCTCGGCCAGTGGTGTCAACAGTTTAGTTTCAGAGCCTGAGGAGGCTGTGCTTCCTGGGTCAGCCCCATAGCTCCACAGCCCCTGGGAAACCCTGTAGAACCCAGTATGGACCCCAGGGCACCCACATGCCATGCGTGCACTCCAGCGCTTTGAGGTGTCGCTGTGGCCCCCACCCTAACTCAGCTTTTGTGATCTGAAATGTGGAGTGGGAGGGGTCAGTGCAAAGGTTAAGGGTCCCACCTAGCGAAGCACTGCACGGCTCTCCTGCTGGGTTGGATCTGCACACACTCAAAACTGTGCTCATTGTTGGGGATGGCTCAGTGGCAAAGTGCTCACCTTACAAGCATGAGGCCGAGAGTTCAATAGCCAGCACCGCTGACATGTCTGAGCACCTCCCCCATGCACACTGCAAGACTGTGTCTAAGGGGCCGGAGTGATAGCACAGCGGGTAGGGCGTTTGCCTTGCATGCGGCCGACCTGGGTTCGATCCCCGGCATCCCATATGGTCCCCCAAGCACCGCCAGGAGTAATTCCTGAGTGAAAAGCCAGGAGTAACCCCTGTGCATTGCAGGGTGTGACCCAAAAAGCAAAAAAAAAAAAAAAAAAAAAAAAAAAAGACTGTGTCTAAGCACCTCTCTTTCATTTGCGGGAGGCACACCCAGCCGTGCCAGGGATAGAACCCGGGTCCACCATGTGCAAGGTAAACACCTTACCTGGTCCCGTGTTCTAGCACCTCAGCTGAAGATTGTGACCACAGATAGCACATGGGCAAGCTCTGCTACTGCAACCTAGTATGAGTGACCCCAGCGATGCTCAGGGGTTATTCCTGGCTCTGCACCCAGGAATGACTCCACCCAGGAGACCCTATGGGATGCTGGGATGCAACTCAGGTCAGCCAGGTGCAAGGCCAGCGCCCAACCAGCTGTACTATCTCTCCAGCCCCAGAAAACTCCATCCTTATTTTGGAAATTTCTTTTTGTTTTTATTTTGGTTTTTGGGTCACATCACACTGCTGAGGCTCAGGGCTGACTTCTGGCTCCATGCTTAGGGTTCATCTTGGCAGGGCTCAGGGTACCATATGGGGTGCCGGGGATCGAATCCAGGTCGGCCATGTACAAGACAAGTGTCCTACCTGCTGTGCTTTTTTTTTTTTTTTTTTGCTTTTTGGGTCACACCTGGCGATGATGCACAGGGGTCACTCCTGGCTCTGCACTCAGGAATTACCCCTGGTGGTGCTCAGGGGACCATATGAGATACTGGGAATTGAACCTGGGTCAGCCACATGCAAGGCAAACGCCCTACCTGCTGTGCTATCACTCCAGTCCCCCCCTCCACTGTGCTATTCCTCTGGCCCCTCCATTCCTTTTTTTCCATTTTGTTTTGGGGCCACACCTGGAGGTACTTGGGGCTTATCCTGGCTCTGCACTTAGGGATCACTCCTGGAGAGCCGGGGGAGTACCCTATGGGGTGCCGAGGGTTGAAGCCGGGTCGGCTGTGTGCAAGGCAGGCACCCTGCCCGCTGTATGATGGCTCTGGCCTGAAAATTCCACCCTTGCAGAGAGATGTCACCATGGTCAGCAGCCTCAAGGCTAACGCAGGCTTCCCTGACCGACTGCTGAGGGCAATCAAGTATAAAGTGGGAGACGCGGACGGATATGTCTGACAAAGAACTAAAGTACTGGAGAGATCATTCCAGGCTTGCTTGAGCGCCTGCTGGTGCCCCAGCACCTTTGACTCCCAACCCTAACCCCGAGGGAGAGATTCCGGCCCTTTCCTCCATGGAGGAGGGAATGAATTTAGGCATGCTTGCACGCCTCTGAACCTCCTTATCATAGGAGTTGGCATTTCAGGGAGAATGGGGTTCCGCTCTGGTTTTCATCTTTGTTCCACTCTAAATGAGGCATTCATCAACACAGGGCTTTGGAGCTAGAGCTGCAGGTAGGTGCTGCTAGGTAGGGCATTTGCCTTGCATGCAGTTACAGTGACAAAGCTGTTCATGATTGGGCTTCAGCCATACAATGTGCCAACACCCATCTCTTCCCCAGTGAACTGTTTTTGTTTTTGTTTTTTGCTTTTTGGGTGACACCTGGCGATGCACAGGGGTTATTCCTGGCTCTGCACTCAGGAACCACTCCTGGTGGTGCTCAGGGGACCATATGGGATGCTGGGAATCGAACCCGGGTCAGCCGAGTGCAAGTCAAACGCCCTCCCCACTGTGCTATGGCTCTGGCTCCTTTACTTGTGTACATTTCCCACCACCAGTGTCCCCAGTTTACCTTCTGCCACCAACCCACAAACAGTCTGCCACCAACCCCCAAACAGTGGCAAGCACTTTTCTTCGCTCTTTCTCTGTCTCTCTCTCTGGCACTATGATTTGCAGTACATGTACTGAAGGGTTATTATGTCTATCCCTTTACCTCCTTTCAGCACTCTGTTCTTATCCAGAGTGATCATACCCGTCAGTCACTGTCTAGTGGTCCCTTCTGTGTCTTAACAGCCCTCCATCCCTCCCCTGTGGCAAGGTTCCAGCCATGGACCAGTTCTCCTGACCCCCAGGAAAGATCCCTGAATATAGAGCTAGGAGTGTGGCCCAAAAGCCAAAAAGAAAAGAGAGCCACATGCACAAATAGGTGTGACCTGATGAAGAAGATTAAAGAATAAGGATACTTGGAATTTCCCAATGGAAATGGCCCAACGCAAGGAATGTGCCTGTCTTACATGTGTGAACCCCTGGGTCAACCCCTGGCACAACAAAAAGAAAGAAAGAAAGAAAGAAAGTCCAGACAGATCACCTGCTGTTAAACTGAGTCGGCAGCTCTTGTCATATGATCACCAGCTGCCACTTCCGAGAGGTTTACCACTCACCCCAAATGAGTATCTGAATACCCAGAATTCCTGGATGTCCCACAGTGCCTCTAATAAGAAAGCTAGAAACAGAGCAGATAGGGGCAAGGGCAGGGGATGTGGCTCAAATGGTGAGGCCTGGGTCCCACCTCAGACACCATCACCACCATCACTGCAACAAGAAGACCCAATACAGGGGCTGGAGCAATAGAACAGTGGGTAGGGGGTTTGCCTTGCACGTGACCGACCCGGGTTCGATTCCCAGCATCCCACATAGTCCCCTGAGCACTGCCAGAAGTGATTCCTGTGTGCAAAGCCAGAGGTAACACCTGAGCATCACCGGGTGTGACCCAAAAACTAAAAAAATAAGACCAATACAGAGTGTAAGGGTGGAGTGATAGCTCAGCGGTTGGGCGTTCGCCTTTCACTTGGCCAACCCGAGTTTGATTCCTCCACCCCTCTCAGAGAGCCCGGCAAGCTACCCCTGCGTATTGGATATGCCAAAAACAGTAACAATAAGTATCTCAATGAGAGACATTACTGGTGCCTGCTCGAACAAATCGATGAGCAATGGGATGACAGTGACAGTGACAATACAGGGTGGCAGGATGGGTGCTGGATCACCCTACACCTGAAATCCAACTATGAATCATTTTGGAAATGAAGGTTCCTTAATAAAAAAAAACTGGAAAAGAAAGACACAAAAGGAATAGAAAGGGCTGGGGAGATAATCTGGGAGTTAAGGTGCTTGCCGTGGATGTGGGATGTGGCCCCCTAAAAAGCAAAACTAAACCAAATTAGGAGGGGGTGGGGACTCGAAAAAAACATTATGCAGAGAGAAGAAAAGTAAAAAACCAAACCACGGTCCAATTCCCATTAATAACCTTGGAGAAACAAAGCCAGATACTATTTTGAATTGTGAATAAGAAATCATGAAATAGGGCCCTACAGAATGATTCTGCACAGCTTATAAAATATTATAAAAATAGAATTCTTAGAAATTAAAAATACACTAGCAGAAACAGCCAGCTTCACAAAAGGGTGGAGGATAATACTAAAAATCAACAGCAGCAGAGCAGAAAGATCAAGGGATGAATGAGGAAGAGGCAAAGACTGGAGGAAAGAAATGTCCAGGAAGGCCCGCACCAGACCGGTGAGTTCCAGAGAGAAAGGTGGGGTGGGGAGGCGTGCAGGAGGTGGAAATGGTGACAGGAAGACCAGGGGGCAGAAGGACAGTGCAACGGGCTAAGCACAGGCTCTGTGAGCTGGAGGCTCAGGCTTGGTCCCCAGCACGGCCAGGTCCCTGGAGCACCACTGGGAGGAGCCCTGGAGCACTAGCAGGTGTGGCCCAAAACAAAAAGGAAAGGAAAGGAAGGAAGGAAGGAAGGAAGGAAGGAAGGAAGGAAGGAAGGAAGGAAGGAAGGAAGGAAAGGAAAGGAGGGAGAGGGAGGGAAGGAGAGAAAGGGGAAACGCAGGAAATGAGGGAAATATGGAAACAGAGGAAAGGGAAGAAGGGAGAAAGGAAGGAGGGAAGGAAGGCGGGGAGAAAGGAAGGGATGAGGAAGGGAGGGAGGAGGAGAAAAGAGAAAGAGAAAAAGAGGGAAAGATGGAAGCAAAGAGAAATGAGGGAGGGAGGGAGGGAGACACGGAGGGAAGGAAGGGGAAGGAAGGAAGGAGGGAAGGAAGGAAGGAAAGGAGAGAAGGAAGGAAGGAAGGAAGGAAGGAAGGAAGGAAGGAAGGAAGGAAGGAAGGAAGGAAGGAAGGAAGGAAGGAAGGAAGGAAAGGAGAGAAGGAAGGAAGGAAGGAAGGAAGGAAGGAAGGAAGGAAGGAAGGAAGGAAGGGAAGGAGGGAAGAAGGAAGGGAGGAAGGGAGGGAGGGAGAGAGGGAGGGAGGGAGGGAGGAAGGAAGGGAGGGAGGAAGGGAGGAAGGAAGGAAGGGAGGGAGGAAGGGAGGAAGGAAGGAAGGGAGGGAGTGGAGGGAGGATGGGAGGGAGGAAGTAGAATGTCCCAGAATGAACATAGTGAGGGTATCTTGCAAGTCCCAGCACAGAACCTATGGGGACAAGATTGCTGGGAAATGAGCTGAGAGAGGACAGGGAGGAAGAGAATTGGCCACACACAAGGTCAACAGATAGAATCTTGCATTTTCTCAACAGAGATTTTGGAATTGAGAAGAAAACAGAATGATGCCTTAAAAATTCTGGAGAAAGCCTAGGGCCAGAGAGATAGTAGAGCAGGGAGGGTGCTTGCCTTGCACATGACTGACCCAGGTTCAATCCCCGGCATCCCATAGGGTCCCCGAGCACCGCCAAGAGTGATTCCAAAATGCAGAGCCAGGGTAACCCCTAAGCACCACCAGTTTTGTCCCCAAAACCAGAAAAGAAAAGAAAATTCTGGAGAAGGATCAGAACAGTACAGTGGGCAAGGTACTTGCCTTGCATGCATCTGACCCAGGTTTGGTTCCCCAACACTACATATGGTCCCCCAAGCAACCGTCAGAAGTGATTCCTGAGTGTTGAGATAGTAGTAAGCCCTGAGCACCACTTGATGTAGCCCAATAACAAAAACTACATAATAAGGAGCAGAGTGATAATACAGTGGGTGGGGGTTTGCTTTGCATATGGCTGACTGGGGTTGAGTCGTGGTACCCCATATGATCCCCCACGCTTCACCAGGATTGATCTCTGAGCATAAAGACAGGATTTAACGCTGAGCACTGCCAAGTATGGCCCCAAAACCAAGCTAAAAATAAAATGATGGGGATGATTTAAAGGGCCAGAGCACATGCTTTGCAGGTGGGAGTCTAAAGTTTGATCCTTGGCATCACATGGTCCCCCCAAGGATCTTTAGGAATGAGTCCCTCAGCATTGCCAGGCATGGCCCTCCCCCAAAATGAGAGATAAGTAAAAATGAAATACTGGAGGGAAACAAAACTTCTGTCCTGAATTTTATACCCAGCCAGACACACCACCCACCGGGTCTTGATGGACCATTAAGAATGAGAATGGAAAAAAAAAAAAAAGAATGAGAATGGGGGCTGGAGCGATAGCACAGCGGGTAGGGCGTTTGCCTTGCACATGGCTGACCCCAGTTTGATTCCCAGCATCCCATATGGTCCCCTGAGCACCACCAGGAGTAGTTCCTGAGTGCAGAGCCAGGAGTAACCCCTATGCATCGCTGGGTGTGACCTGAAAAGAAAAAAAAAAAAAAGCTAGGGGCTAGAGTGATAGCACAGCGGGTAGGGCATTTGCCTTGCACACAGCCGACCTGGATTCAATTTCCAGCATCCCATATGGTCCCGAGCACCGCCAAGAGTTAATTCCTGAGTACATGAGCCAGGAGTAACTCCTGTGCATTGCTTGGTGTGACCCAAAAAGCAAAAATAATAATAATAATAATAATAATAATAATAATGAAAATGTATGGTGGGGGGGTGGTTGGAGGGTGCTTGCACAAGGCTGATCCAGGTTCGATCTCTAGCTCGCCATATGGTCCCCTGAGCCACCAGGAGAGATCCCTAAGTGCAGAGATAGGAGTAAGCCCCGAGCACCATGAGGTGTGGCCCCCAAATTTTAAAAAAGTGTTTTTTAGGGAAGGAGAGATGACTATTCAGCTGGCTAGAATGCAGAGGTAGTACAAACCTACCAACCGAAAAATGAATTGGAACCCGCAAAGCACCAAGAAAATTCAGCCGCTAGGCAAGTTCAAGGGAATAAATGACGATCACTGAGTTCAGGAAAAACAAAGAATTGTGTGGGAGGAGAAAGTAGCCAGTGGCTTCCTGGGTGCCTCACACGTGGGCGCGTTTACTGTCATAACATGGAAACACGGCATCAGTGTGAGAAGCGGAAGACACTGAGTCCCAGCTGAGTCTGGGACAAGTGAGAGTCTGGAAGTAAAACACGTGAGAGGTTCTCAAGCAAGCAAATGAGACAAAGACAGTGGTCGCTGGGGGCTGGGGGGAAACCATGTTTTTTCAGGGAATAATCTTGGGGGACTGAGGGTATGACTCAGGGGTATAGCACCTGCTCACGTGTGTGAGGCTGGGGCCCTGATCCCTGGCACCCCTGCCCTCCCCCCACAGTCTTACTCACACACACTGTTTTATTGGGGGGTGGAGCTGAGCCTAACCTGCGGGTGCTCAGGGCTCTCCCTGCTGGTAGTGCTGCGGGGACCCCCTGAAGTCCCGGGGATCGAACCCAGGTTGGCTGCATGCAAGGCAAGTGCCTTTACTTTCCCCCAGCTCTCTCCAGCCCCAGCAGCAGGAAACGAGAGCAAGAGGTAACACCAAGGTGCTAGAGGGGGAGTCCACTGTGCTGTGCGTGGATCCGCACACAGGAGGCCAGGGTTCAAGCCTCCAAACACAAGGTCTCCTGAATACCGCTGGGAGTGACTCCCGAGCACAGAGCCAGGAATAGCCCTGAACACTGCACAGTGTGCCCCTCAAGCAAAAGAGAGATAACAGAGAGACAAAAAGGGGGGTATCCTTTGTGAGTCCCTACTACTTCCAGGACAGGACCCAGGGCTGTGATTCTGGGTTTCTTGCTGCCCCCGTGAGGTCACGAACGTGGTGGCTGGGCTTCTGGGCTCAGTCACACAGCCAGGTTGAAATCCCTTCCCCATATCTATGCATTCTTGTGTCATGTACACATGTGTTACATTAGCATACACGACTGCCACACACATCTACATACATATGCACACTCATGTCGCTTGTGGGGGGGGGTAATCTTCCCAAGAATTGCTCAGGCGGGGGTCGGAGTGATAATACAACAGTGAGGGTGTTTGCTTTGCATGCGGCCCACCCGCGGTTCATCCTGCATCCCATACTGTCCCCCGAGCACCACCAGGAGTTAATTTCTGAGTGCAGAGCCAGGAGTAACGCATGTGCATCGCCGGGTGTGACACAAAAAGACTAAAAAAAAAAAGAAAAGAAAGAAAGAATTGTTCAGATGACTTGGGGGCTGCTGCTGATTCTCAACCCAAGGCTGGCATGTCAGCGCTGAGGCCTAAGGAGATGCTGCAGCCTCCAGGGTTGTTCCCGCCAGTGCTCAGGGGACCACGTGGTGCAGGCCAGGCCTCTACTATCCCTTTGCCACTATGTTTTTTGTTGGCTTATTTTGGCTTTTTGGGAGGCCACAGTGGCTGTGCTCAGCGCTCACTCCTGCTCTGCACTCAGGAAC